>NC_080742.1:61588398-62850898 GCF_020826845.1 Diceros bicornis minor | reverse complement strand
AGATTTTCTCAGATCAGTGACTTCAGTTATACATGAGGTTATTCATAAGAGAGCTATTAATTATGGGAGAATAGAGTGTGTCTCTTGATCTGGGCTTTTTCTTTGCTGACCACTTCCTCTTCTCATATTCTTTGATTAGTACTTGTTAAATGCAGTTGGGTTCATATAGCTACTAAGATTCAAATTCTGGGCAAAAATTAAATTCCAAGGCGTGTAAGTTCATGTAAGTTCTAGGCAAAAATTAAGAACCAAGATAGCATGAGATGATGCTTTGCCCCTGGTGCAATATTCTTTTGTAAATTCTGTTGTTTTTTTCTTGCTTTTACATGAGTTCTTTTGTAAAGGCGGGTTAATGAAACTTATCCCTTTATATCTAAGCAAGAGATCAAGGCCATGGTTTCTGAGCAAGACAATGCAAACTTTTTTGTCAGTAAAATATTTAGGCATTTAGTTATATTGCACCATCTAGAAGTTAAAGGGTTATTTGAATTTTCATGAATATTTGCACCATCTAGAAGTTAAAGGGTCATTTGTATTTTCATGAATATTTTGTGTCACTTTTGCTTGACTTCTACAAGATGACAGAACAAAGGTGACTGTTATCATTCTCATCTGATTCTCTTCCTTCATTGATGGAGAGTACAGGAGGCCCAGAGCTAAAGTTCTGTATCTAATTCTTTAGTGATTGTTGATAGAGTTAATCCTTTTAGTGTAGGGAAGATATTTTCAAGAATGAAAACCACATACTATAACTAGCAATGATGGCAGAATAGATAGGAAATTCTTGTAGTCATTACCTACACTGATGCCATGGCTGAATTTTCAGCTTTAAATCTTAAAATTATCTTCAACTCTGTCTTCTAATCCTACTATATGCTACTGTTTTTGTGGGGAGGGGTATGCTCGAATCTTTGGTCTTTAGACTATCTTCAGAAATGAGTTGATTTTATGATCAGATAGAGGTAGTTTGGGGTACATAGTAGGCACTCAATACATAGTTACTTTTGAGAGTTACTGTTTCATTTATTATCACTCTGTATACTTTACTGAGGCTTGCCTCTCCTTGGATTTGGCGTATTCTTTAGCTGGTTTCTGCTTCAGGGAGTTGGAAAGGCTGAAAGAAGTTCTGAGTAGTACAAGGAATGCTCAAATCAATTCAAATTCATATGGATAAATGTGCAGACTTTGCTTGATAGAATTCCAGTTTTGTCTATCAATGGCATTTATTGACCTCTGGGATGTGTAGAACATTCTTCAAGGAGTTATGAGAAGGGAATAACAACTGTGGTCCCTGCCAGTCTCCTCTATTTTAAATTTGTAAGTAGCTGTCCATACTAAATATGTATATTAATCAGGAAACTTTTGGCTACCAGGGAGACAAACCCTATTTAAACTAGCTTAGGTTAAAACTAGCTTAGGTTTAAACTAGCTCAAGTTAAAAGATGAGTTTATAGCAAAGGTAATGTAGAGTCTTATTTGCTACAACGTGGGCAGAGGGACAATGGACCTCAGAGACACGTGGGCCGTGGACTTGAATACTGCCGGGAGAGTCTCTGTTGTCCCTTGTCTGCTTTTCTTGGAGAGCTGGATTTAGTCTCTCTTACTGCTGACCAGCTTTCTTTACATGTCCAGCAGCACGGCCGCCAAGAGCTCTCAAGTCCTTCACCTCACAATTTTGCTACCAGTAAGAGACTGTCTCTTTCTCTTAGTGCCAATTTGAAAAATTTGGGGACAAGTTCTCTTACTGCCCCTACTTAGGCCTTATACTTATCCTTGGATAAAGTACTCTTCTGTCGTTCCCTACTCCTTTCCCCCCAAGATAGAGGGTAGGGGACAGAGAGAAGTTCCCCAGGAAAGGGAAGGTGTCCACTACAGTGAGCAGTAAGGAATCAATAATAATAGATACCATTTATTGTAGATACCTGTGTAGCAGGCACTGAGCTAAATTAGCCCTTTACTCACAACATCTCTTTGATTTCTGGCAGTCGATTTATAAGCAGATACTATTTCCTCCTTTTACAGATAGAGAGGAAGCAGTTTACTTCACTCCCTACGATAACATGGCTTGTGAGTGGCTGAGCCAGGGTGGGAGACCACATCTGTCTGACTCCCAAGCTTGAGTTTTGAATCACTCACTGTGCTAGGTCTAAGAGTTATCAAATGAGACTTAGAGCGGCGTTTATCGAGTACATGCTCAGCATGTTTTTCTTCAGCACAGCAGTGTTGTATGGCCAGTCGGGCCTGTGTTACTGGCATCAGTAGCCACGCTGCCAGTGGTCTGAGAGCTGCTGACCACATGTCCTCTCTCCAGGTGTTGGGAGCCAGACAGGGTGGATGCTGGGGTGCCAGGCTGGCCTGAGCCATGTTCTCTCTGCTGTCCCCTGAACTGTGAATAACCTTTAGCTGAGATTAAAGTCCTGTAACCTTCACCTTCTGTCCGACTCTCAGTCAAGTCACTATCTGGGACTCGGCCTTTCGGATATTTGTGGGTATTTGAGTCAGGTCTCTTCCCACCCTGCCACCTCATTCCGCATGGTTTTCTCTGTCACAGGTAACAAGGTCTTAGACATCCTCTCAAGTACCATCATCTAGCTCCTCCGTGTGTCATCTACACGAATCCTCCCAATTTTTTTCACTTTTCCTGTTATTCGTTTATAAGCAGATTTGCCATCCTTTCAGCTGTTTCCCAGACCACTTCTTCCATTTCCTCCTTTGGTTGAAATCTAATCTCCTTTTAGGACCTGATTATTTTTATGACTCTCTCTGCATGGAGACCACTCATTTTCCCACCCCTTAGGGCTGAGTATGTGTGTGTACATATACATGCATGTGTGTGCATGTTGATGGGGGTTCACATTCCTGCACCTCCTCTGACCTCACAATACCAGTTTCAAGACATTAATTATTATTTTTATCCATAAGGCATATACCACTCCTTGTCTTCCCACTTTCCTATTATCCGTTTCTCAGTAGATTCAAGACTTGATTTCTAATAAATAATGTTCTTTTCCACCCAAACTGCTGCTAAAATTGTGGGAGATTTCAACTTTTAGGTATAAAACCAGCAAAAAACTACTAAGTCTCCTTAAATTAAAATAACTTTCACTTTCACTTCATTTTACAAACCCATTCCCAGGGATACTCCCTGGATATTTTTGGTAACTGGAATTGTTCTACCTCAGAAATCTTGAACCTCAGTATCCTGCTTTCTACCATAACTCTCTATCTATCTGGCTGTTTTAGAACTGTGCCACTCCTACATCTGCTTTTGACGCCACGAAGACCTCAAATCTTCTGAGGCCAATTCCTTCCTGGTTATCCTCATCTCTTTCCCTGATCTACCTACCAAGGTTGATTATCTGGACTACTAACCAGTCACCTTGGTTCTCTTGCTCCAGTCTTCCACCATACCTGTCCGATCAGAACCCCCAGACAACACTGTGATCTTTGTTCTCTGCTCCTGTCTGCAAGAGGTAAAGTGTTCCCAGAGGAAATCACACAGTGGTGCCCACTCCATACTCACAATAAATATAGAGCATCGTATTTCAACTGGGTCTTCAGTAGTGCCTTTCCATCCTTGTATTGTCCAAAGTCAGCTCTTTATCCCATTATCTTCAGGGAAGATTCCAAACTTTAGCACTCTCTTCAACATCCCTTCTCAATCTCTGAATATTCTTAGGAAAATGTCATTGCTGTTAACTTCATTGAACTCAGACCTTTAGGTGTGAAATTCCTTTATTTCACAACCTCCCAACCTACTGACATCTCTTTAACCACACTCATCATTATCTCTCTTTTGTAGTCTTAGAGGATAAGACTTTTTCTCATTTCCAGTCTCTACTTCTCTCTCTTTCTTCCTTCAAATTCATCCACTTCTGTGTTCTCAGGAATTTGTCTCTAGAAGACTTTCTCCCCTGAAATTGACATATTTCCACAAAATCCATAAATATGCTTAATTCTTACTTATATTACAATAATAATAGCAATCCTTCCTTTAACCCTTAACCCCACTCTATCATTTCATCTCTATCCTCCTCCTATAAATTTCCCAAAAGAGCTGTCAACATTTACTACTACCCCATCATCACTTTCTACTTACTTTTCCAGCTCTCACTTTTGTCTGGCTTCCACTCCAACCATGCTACCAAAACTCCCCTTGGGAATCTCATGAGTGCCCTCCCAACTTGGTTCTTGCACACCAAAGCCTCCTAGTCATGCTCATGCTTGCCTGCACATTCTGTCTACTGTCTTTTGGGCTCATCTACCTCTTAAATATTTATCCTAAGTTCCTTCTTTTATCTACTGCCCTTCATATGTTCTCTTAGATAATATACTCTCTTCTACTCATATATTCATTACTCTCAAACATATGTCATTGCTCCTGCAAATGAAATTCTTCCTCCATATCTGTCTATCTTCCTCAAACTGTCTGATAAATATCTCTACTCGCATGAGCGCTGGGCACCTCATACTCCCCATGTTGAAAACTGCCTTTTTAAGCTTACCCCTAAACTGGCTTTTCTTCTGCTATTTTTTATTTCTTTCAGTTGTAGTAGCACTACCCATTTACCCAGAGGAGTCTAGGATCTTTGATCCTCCTTCTGCCTTATATCCTGCATTCGTCCGGTCACTAAATCCTGCTGATTTTACTCCCAAATTTTCTTGAATCATGTTCTCTATCAGCTAGGCCTCTGTCATCTCTTGCCTTGATTGCTGTAATGACTCCTAACTTCCCTGCTTCCAGTTTCATCCCCCCTAGTACATCTTCTAGATAATCTCATGCAAAAAACCCTAATTTGTCTCTCATCACAAACAGAAAAATATTCCAAGCTCCTTAGCATTCACATCCTCCCATAATCTGGCTCTTGGGTCCAGGTACTCCTTACTGATCGCATTTTCCTCTGGCCATGTGAAATGCTGTTCTTCAAGTGCCTTGCTGGTTTTTCTTTCCTCTGTGTCTTTGCTGATTCCATCTAGGACACTTGGAGCGCTGGCCCCCATAGCACAGTAAGGTGCACACTTTTCTTTAGCAAGGCTGCCTCCCTCTGGTTACCCTTTAATCCTCAGTTCAAATATTCCCTCTTGTGGGAAGTCTGTTCCTTGCCAAAAAAGGCTCTGTACCCATAATGCAGAATAATTGATCAGAGTGTATTAATGAATAAATTAATGAATGAATTTTGAGTAAAGGTTTGATGGATAAGAAAGTAACATTGCACAGTGTTTAAGCACAGCAGTATTAGGTTTTTAACTCTATAATTGTGGATGTGCAGACTTGTATAAATGAGAGCAAGGTTATGCTTTGGTACTTGTATGAGACAATTAGCCATAATCCATGGCTAACTGGGTCACAGATATCTGCTCTTGATTATGCAGAGAAGCAATGTGTGAATGTGAACCATGAGGAGGAATCCATCACAATTTCTGGAAAAATGTGCTCACAACTATGAACAATAGAGATGCATTATTTTCTTCGATAGCAAGTTTAATATTGTTGTTATATTTATTATTGCTGTTGTTCAGGGAAATACAAATGATTTTCCTTGAGCTATCCACAAAACACAATGGAATAGATCAGAATTTGAAATATATATTGTTCTGCAAATGCAGAAATTATGTATTCTGAAATAATAAAAGTACCTAGAATAATAATAAGTAGCATTTGTTGAGTGTTAGCTACCTGCAAGACACCAAAATGTGGTAAGCACTGCATACATATAGTTTCATTCTTATAATACTGTCAAACAGTCAGGCGCCTTCCTCTTTTCACAGAACAGGAAACTGAGGAAACTGAGGTTCAGAGAGGTTGGTTAACTTTTGCAATCACAGAGGTAAGTGAGGAACTGGGGCTGGAATACAGGTTGGACTCCAAAGCCAACACTCTTAAAACTATATTTTCTTCCCTTCAAATATCTTCTGAAGCCCTAATTCTCCTCTTCTTTGCATATTTCTATAGCACAACTTTTACTTCTTGTGTTTGTTTATTTGTAACCAGATTGACACAATACATTTGTAGGACAATGCTAGCAATAATTTAGTTGTACCTCACTTTTCTCATTTGAAAATCTTTGACTTTATTCCTATCTTTCTAATTGGATGATTCCAGCACAGTTTGAAGATATCTACAAACTGTTATCCTCAAAGGCAAGCATTATATCAACTCAGATAATTTTTTCTTTATTTTAATGTTGGTTTTTATTCTAGGATAGTTGTTTGTATTTGACTGCCTTTTAGATCCATTATTTAAGATGAATGACAATGGTATTACTCTATTAGAGAGGCCAGCTCTTTTTCTAAGTGTTGTGTTGTCCTGGAAATAAATAAGTAAATGGATAAATAAATATACATACATAAAACTTCGACATTGCTATACATAAACTACTTTACTATTTTATTTTTTTTATATCTTTGAGAATATAAAAAGGCAAAATTTACACCCTTTCCTAACAACAGAATTTCAAAGCTTCATCAAAGCTTTTCTGTCTTTAGGTATAGACAGAAAAAGAATAAGACAAGCTTAGGTTTTTAAGGTAAGGGAAATTTTAAGAATATGTGCAAATGAAAGGACATGTGTGTCTTCTGTGAAATTGCTTATCTTTCTTTCCATTCCATAGAGATGATGCAGAAAATAAGTAAATTAATCCTCACCATTGAGTACTTCTTACATCCTTAACCTTTTATAAAGGGTACATTTTATTAGAAATGCAATGAATATTCAGTGTTTTAGTGATTTCAGACTTTGGGGGTGCTCCCCAGCTGTATAATGCTCACTGAGAGCCTATGTGTGAACCACAAGGCAGGGAGAAGCCTGGCTGGCTGGGAGGGAATGTGCTGAAGGCTTTCACATAGTTCCCATTACTAAGGAAACCACTCGTTTTGTCTGAACATGCTCTGAATAGATGTCTCATTTGAAGTCTAGTGCTCAAACCATGAGGATTGTGTTATGGAGCCGAGAAAGAAATCAGAGGAACAAAAAATGCTTGAAAATGCCACCAAGCGTTCACAAAGCGTCGTACTGTAATAACATTCCATGAGACAGAAGGTGCATTTATTTTTGCCGCATTCCAAGTTATTTTGGTGTTATAAAAGCAAATTCCTTTGCCTGCCCACGTAATCAAAATAAGCAAAGCAGATGTTCATCTGACCTATTCTTAATTCCTGCTCTTGTTAGGGTCTCACTCAGAAGTGTGACATATAGCACACGAAGGACAAAATATGGAGTCTCATATTAATCTAGATTTGTTCTCTTGTGCTTTGTAACTAAATGGTATAGTGCTACCTCTGTGCCAATAAACAAATACATGTTCGGAGTCAGAGCTCAGAATTTGCCACCTTCAAATTGTCACTGTTGAGTTCAGAATGGCTACTGCAAACTGGTGCTTGGTGCTCTTTAATAAGCACCCCCTTCAGGTTCAGAGTGAGAAAACACTGCTTCTAGAAGTCTCCTGCTCTCTTCTCTAGCTCCTGCCACCGACAGCAAAGAAAGTAGCTCCTGCTGAAAAATCATATGATCATTCTTTCTTCTTCACCCTGGAAAGTAGGGTTTGTAGGACTTTGATTACTACACAGTCTTTATCATCCCCTTCCCCATTCTTTGATATGGACAATTGACATTTTCTTAATTGTACATAAAATGTGCAGACATCCCAATCAGAGGTTGCCACCTCTAAACCTATAGCGAAAGTCAGGAGCTGCCAGTGCAGGGAAGGGAGGCATTATTACCTCCATTTTGAGCTACTCTAATCCTTTCAGCAAACAAGAGATGCATCAATACATCAGTTAATCCACAAAATGCAGAAATTAATACATATTCACGGATCCCTTGCCCTTTTACTATTTTGCTGACACTCATAGCAGTTGGATGGCTTGTCTGCACAAGGCTCAGGGACTGAAGGAGGTCTTTGGACGCATAGCCCGGTGCTTTAGCTCAGCATTGTGGACAGTCCCTACGTGCAGAGGCTGCTCAAGTCTCTCCTTGGAGCACCAGTGTTACAAAGAGGTGCTAACAAGTCTAAAACCTGGAAGCAAGCATGATAAGCAAGTACAAGTTTATTTCCTTCATGGATTATTGAAGATCAGTAATATAAAACTAATAAATGTACAAAGGCAACAGCGTTGTTAGAAAGTCTTGTTTTTTAAAATCTTTTCCTTTTTCCTCAAGTTCCCTTAGATGTATTAGCAGCTGTGCATTTTTAATAAGCATATATTTCCAGTAGATGTCATTTTCAGGTTTCTTGCCTGACCAAATTTAAGAAATGCCAATACATTAGGTCGTTTTCTAGAATTTAATTGTATCCCAACACCACTTAAAAGGCCCTAGATTTGAAAGAAAGTTTATTCTTGTGAACGTACACAAGTACTTATCCTATTGATAATATCCTCACTAGTTCTGATTACGAACCTTCAGTTCATTTTGAAATGAACAGCCCAAAGCTGCCAGATGTTTCCGATCTGATGTGCCTATGGAGTATCTACTTAGAGTGTATGTTTAGAACTTAGCTATTATGGCTGCTGACAAGAGAATTCTAATACTGAGACTTATTGTGAATTTTCTGTTTTCAAAATGAATATACATTAGGTCCCTGACGCGTTATTTTGTCAAGGTTTGGCGGAGATGAGGATGTATGCATGCTTGTATCCTTGGTATCCATCATGATGCCTGGCATATAGTAAGCATTCGGCAGAGGAGACTGAACTGAATTGTTTGATATAGAAAAATATAGCAAATTCAGCGTTTATAAATAACCTTTAGCCTCGCTTAATTGAGTGTTAAATGATGGAAACATCAAATGTTTAACTTGATTTAACGTTTAGCTAATAAAGTCTAGTTTTTCCATGTCCCTTCAATCACCTATAGCCCTTTTGAAATATTCTTTGTATGTATTTAAAAGTGAAAAAATTTCATTGAAATGATTGAATCAAGTCTGTCTATCAAACAGCCTTTGCTTTGTTTCAAGCCTACATGGTTATATTTGTATTTTGTTCTCTTAATGGGAGAATTCTCAAAATGTCTCCAGGTATCATAAATCATTAGATATTTATTATAATTCTGTTTCTGCCTGCAGCACTAATATCTGCAGTCTCTTGTAACAATCATGCATTTCAATTAACACCAAGCATCATCTTATTTGGAGAAGTAAGTCCTGTTTAGAAGACTTAAATTTATTAGTAGACCAAAGAGATTATAGTTTGACCAAGAATGGAGAATTTATAGTTATTATCCAAATTACTAGCAATATCTATGATTGTGTAAAGTTAGAAGCTCATTTAGTAAATTTTTTTGAAAAGTTGTAGTTTTTAATATGCATAGTCAAGTATACATATGTTTTGAAGTATGAATTATCTCCTATATGATTTAGGACATTGTGTTAAGGCCCAAGTCAAAACTTATCCTCCCAAGGCAGATAGAACTGTAAGGATGAATAAAATATAAGTAAATATCCATTCATACAGTATTGTATTTAGAAAGAGTGAGTTTAGAAAAAAATTGTCATATTTAACTCAATGAAATTTGCATCGATTATTTATTCCTTTTATATTATTTAACTAAATAAATGGGGGTTTAAAAATATTTATTAACAAAGTAGCTCAGGTTTATTATAGAAAATTCAGAAAAGATCAAAAAGGGAAGAAAAGGCATTTGCCCACCAAAGGAGGCATACACTTTTTTATACTTTATTTTGGTACAGCTTTAGTCCTTACATGATAGAAAATATTCTATATTTAAAAATTATATCATAATGTATAATCATAAGAGTAAAAGGATCTTCATTACTTTTAGTGCATATGTTAACACTGTATGGACAACCCATTCTCCAAATATTGGACATTTGTTTTTTAAAAATTCTTTCAATGTTTTATAATGTAAATCATGCTATGGTAAACATTATAGGATAGGATTGTTGTAAGTAACTTTCTAGACCGAAGGATTTGGGCATTTTAAGACTCCTGATGTGTCTTACAGTTAGCTTTCCTGAAACCTCATGCCAAATTCACACAGCAGTGTATGAACCTCCCTCCTGCCGTGCCCTTGCCAGCATTCATTCATTCATTTATTTACTCAAGAAATATATTTGAACACCAAGACGTTGTTCTAGGTGCTGGGAATTAAGGTGAATAATAAAGTCACGGATTTCAGAAATTTTACTTGTTGCAGAGGTGTAGAAGATAGGTGATAAATAGACAATGACAAACTTACAAGTATATAATAAGATGATTCCAGAGATTGGTATATATTGTTAAAAAAAATTAAAACAAGGTAATAGCATAGTGAACAATAAAGAGAATAAAGAAACAATAAAGAAAATTAATACTAATTAACATGCAGTATTAAACAAGTTCCCTCGGAGAAGTTGACATTTGATCCCAGACATCAATGTTCAAAAGAGAGTCAGTTAGGACATGATACAAGGAAGAGTATTCCAAGCAGAATAACAGTGCACACAAAAGTCCTAAGGTAAGAATGAGTTTAGCATGTCCTAGGACAGAAAAAGGCCTGTGTGCCTAAGTGTAATGAGCAAAGAGGAAGTGGTAGGACACGAGGCCTGAACGATGACAAGGGCTGAGATCATCTATGGTCTTGCAACCACGCAGAGGAATTGGATTTTAATTGTAATGGGCAGCCATTAAATGGTTTTAAGTAGGGGACAGATATTATTGGATTTATCATTTTTTATTCACTGCTTCAAAAATCACTAGGCTGCTGTATCGAGAATTTGTTAGAGGAAGGTAGGAGTTAAGGGGAGAAACAGATGCTAATGGCTGAACTTCCATGGTAGCTGAATAGCTGGTGAGAGATGGTAGGATTCCAAAGATGTTTTAAATTTAGACCTAAAAGGACTGCTAATGGATTGTATGTAAGGGGTATAGAAAAAGATGATTTAAGCAAGACTCCTACATTGTGGTGTAACCACCGTGGTGGATGGATGGTGGTGCTGTTAAGCGAGATGTGGGATTCTCAGAGGAGAGCAAGTTGACCCCATCACCAGACAGAGTTCTGTTTTGCCTGTATAATCGAGGAGTAATGTTTTAAAATGCTTAAAATGCTTTGATCTTTTGCTCAACTGTGTAAAACAAAAACCAAATAAACTTTGCCCTCATCAGCTCTAGTCATTCATTTCCCTGAAGGAAGATTAAAATTTTTAACAGAAGGAATTCCAAGAAGTAGTCAGTATAATATTCAGCTCTGCTTTAAAGAATATATAATTATGCAATGAGCAGAAGCAACAATTATTACAAAGGCCCTAAAGTGTGGATTTCTAGAGCAAATCTGGCAAGCTAGGCTTTCGTCTTGAGATAAGATTTTCCTGATTCCATCTGAGCTCGAGTGACTAAGCTCATGCAATTTTTCCCTAGTTGTAGAGAGACTCTATCCACTATTAAGGCCTAGCTAGAATCAGAAAGAAGAAAAATAAGATGTAGTGGAAGGAAAAGAAAAACCTTTTATTTGCTCCAGTCTGAGGACTTGTAGGAAGAAAAGAGGGGAAAGGGATGAGAATAAGGTGGTTGGACAGGTGTCTTCCAAAGTGCCCTCGAGGCTTTGGAGATGGGAAGATGCATTAAGTGAACAATTTGCTCTCCCATCACTCTTACACTTGCCACAGTAATTTAACCACACCATACAGTCACCAAAAGAATTCCTCAAGACAGCTTTCCTGAGCCAGAAAAGCTGGGTTGAGAGACAGTGGGCCGGTGAGCAAAGAGTCCCTATAGCAGAGACCGGACTGGTCCCTGAGCTAAATACTGAATGGAGGACAAGTCACTCATTCAGTGTGCCACCAGTGGGAGCTGAGGTGAGGCTGATTGAGCTACACAAAACTACCAGGCTCTGAGCAAACCAATAGAGACCAAAAAACCCTACCCAAACCAACCAATAACCAAAATCCCACAAAAATTGTGACAACCATGGATCATAGCTCTGAACATCAGCAGGGCAAGAGGCACTCAGGTGCACACTGAGTGGATATCAGCTCTGCAGTGCTTCTCAGACTTGTGAATCACCTAAGGATCTTGTTAAAATGAAGATTCTGATTCAGTAGGCCTGGAGTTTAGCCTGGAATTCTGCATCTTGAACTAGCTCCCAGGTAATGTCGATGCTGCTGGTCCACAGACCACATTTTGAGTAGTGAAATGTAGTACATACACAGGATCATCATGAAGGTCAGTGGATCCCTCCCTCCACTGTCATGAGAGGGGCTACTGGAAGAACCAAGTGTGTTTTTTTTCCCACTGGGATATTAAATATTATCTGAAAGATCTCTTGAACTACCAGACTAGACTAAGTTTAAACTAGATAGGATATTTAGTTCACTTGCTTCTCTTAGCACTAGCAAGTGAAAGGCTGGGGAGAACAATTAGATTGGCTGTAAATAAAAGTAAAAAAGTAAAACATTTCTCTGTGAAAAAAAGTCACATTCCAGAATAGTGAGTTAAGCTCGGGTTGCCTTTTAGCCCAATAATGTCCACATAACATTTTGGATGTGCAAGCATGGAGCCCAGAGGAAAGATTAGAGTTGAAGATATAAAATTTAGATGTCATCAGCATGTCTTTAGATGAAATCTCTTAGGGAAAGAGTGTACACAGAGACAGAGGTCTAGAGATCCAACCTGAGGCGCTCTGTCATTTAACATGAACCAAAAGTGGAAAAGACTCCAGAGGAGGAGGAGAAGGAACAACCAGTGAGAAGGAAGCCAGAAGAGCTCAGTATTATGGAAGCTCTGAGAAGAAAGGAATGGCTGTTTAAAATGCTCCTGAGATTTTGAGTATTATGAAAACAGAATATTGACCATCAAATTTAGCAACTACTAATATAATTTTATGACATATGTTAAAACTTTTAAGAGTTTGAAAACAATCTATTTAAAAATATAACTGCTAGATTTTTCTGCTCCCATTGTAATCAGACTTCTTGAGAACGTTGCCTTATAGCCATTGTCTCTACTTCCTGGCTTCCCAGGATCTCTTCAATCCACTCTAATTGGCCTTTGATCTCTGTCACTCCATTGAATGTTTCTTATCCATCACTTCCATGTTGCCAAATTCCCCCCAATTTCTTTTTTCTTAAAGATTCTATACAAATAGATTTTCTCTTGAGATTTTCAGCATTTCTGGCTTTTTTTTGATTATAGCACAAAGTACTACAAAACTTCCCTTGCTGCTGACATCTGATATATGATTGCAATCTTGGCCAGAAGCAGAAGTGGAAGGGAAAACAGGCATTCAAATGTTTCTGGGAGCAAAAGACATTGTATTTTAAGAAAAATTGGGACTCTGTCACCTTCTTCTTTTGTAATCAAGCTCCATTAGCCAGAACATTAAAATGTTGATTCCCAGTGGTACCTGTATGGATGAAATTGCTGTGAACCAACTTTACTTTTCCAAAGTGATCTAAATACTGTTCAAAGAATTCTAGTTAGTTGGCGGAGGAACAAGCATTTAGGCAGAACTGTGTCCAAAAATGAGAGGACTAAAGATATGCTTCATGTACCTTTATATTTTACCTTGGACCAAGATTAACTGGGTTTCGCTCCAAACCTTAAGAAGTAAAGTTTTCAGCTTTGTTAGAAATAAACCTTGCTTTGAAAGGTTATTGCAAGTGTAGTGTTTATGAAAAGCAAATTAGTATTCTATAAATTCTCTCAGAATTTAAGGTGGTAATCAGTTAAAACTCTGAACCGTTTGATAAGATATCATGGTGGGTAGAAAGATTATAGGTCAGAGAGTGAATAGACCAGGTTTCTTATTCTAGCTTTGACCTCAATTTAATGTATTCGTTTGGATAGGTCATTCAACCTTTCTGGACCTTGTTGCTTTATCTATAAAATGAGGGAACTAAACTTGGTTGTCTCTAAGATTTTACGTTCTGATGATTTATGAGACTATAGTTCAACAGTCAAAGTCGCTAGATAGAATCAAGGAAATGTTTTCCACACAAAAGTGATTTCCATTTGAATGGTTGGATATCAGAGCTTAGACATTGTCCTCGGTCCTAAGGACAATTCAAGGGATAGAGAGGAAGAAAGTACTGGCCAGTTCAGTAAACGTATATGTCCTTACATGTAACAATTTATCCCAAATAACAGCATTTCTCAAATTTCCCTGTGAAGAAACCAAAGGTTAATAAGTAAAGGAAGTTGGCATACAGACCATTAGAAATAAGTATTATCTTCCTGAGAGGCAAGTTCTGCTCCATGATTGGTAACACAACTAAGGAAACATTTAAGGGAGACCTCTATTTGAGCAAAGGGCAGTTAACAGAAGATACCTCTCAAGGGAAGTGGTGGAATCCCACACATTTGAGAATCCTAAAAATGGACCCAAAATAGCAGTAAAAGTGATGCCATAAGGACTAATCTTGCACTGGCAAGCAGATAGGCTTGATATACAAATGGGATTTCTCATTTCTGTTTGCCATGTTCTTAAGAAGAAATGACAATTAAGAGAGAATATGGCTGAGAACAGTCTTAGATCTGTACAAGCATACAGGCTTGAATGAAAATAAACTTATCTCAGAAACACAATAAAAAAATTTACCTTTTAATTTTGAAAAAAATTCCAAATCTGTAGAAAAGTTGCAAGAATAGTGCAATGAATTCCGAAATACCCTCAACAACTGATAACATTTCGGCACATTTCCTTTCTCTGTCTCTCTCTCTCTCTCTCCATGTGCATATATATATATATGTATATACACACACATGTGTATATATGTATATATACATGGATGTATGTGTGTGAGTGTATATGTGACTATATTTATATGTGTATATATATATATATACACACACACATATTATTGTCATTTTTATTGCTATCATTATTGTTGACCTACTTGACAGTAAGCTGCAGATATGATGACCCAATAGCCCTAAATCCTTTCTAAGAAATTTTTCTCTTACATAATCACAATATAATTATCAAATTCAGGATTTTTAACATCAGTACAATGCTATTTTCTAATATATAGTCCATATTCAAATTTCACTAATTGTTCCAATAATATTTTTTATAGCCATTTCTTATTTCTTTATTTTTTATTGAAATATAGTTGACATACAATATTATGTTAGTTTCAGGTGTACAACATAGTGATTCAACATTTGTATATGTTACAAAATGATCACCACGATAAGCCTAGTAACCATCTGTCATCATACAAAGTTGTTACAATATTATTGACTGTATTCCCTATGCTGTATATTATATCCCCATGACTTATTTATTTTATAACCGGATGTTTGTACCTCTTGATCCCCTTCACCTGTTTAGCCCAACCCCCTACCCCCTCCCCTCTGGCAATCATCAGTTTGTTTTCTGTATCTATGAGTCTGTTTCTGTTTTGTTCTGTTTGTTTGTTTTGGTTTTTTTGATTCCACATGTAAGTGAAATCATACAGTATCTGTCTTTCTCTGTCTGCCTTATTTCACTTAATGTAATACCCTCTAGGTCCCTGCATGCTGTTGCAAATAGCAAGATTTCATTCTATTTTATGGCTAATATTCCATTGTATATATATGGCACATCTTCTTTATCCATTCATCTATTGGTAGACACTTAGGTTGCTTCCATATTTGGCTACAATGAAATAGGGGTGCATATATCTTTTTGAATTTACATTTTTGTTTTATTCAGGTAAGGACCCAGAAGTGGAATTGCTGGATCATATGGTAGTTCTATTGTTAATTTTTTGAGGAACTTCTATATTGTTTTCCATAGTGGCTGCACCAATTTACATTCCCACCCACAATGCACAAAAGTTCCCTTGTCTCCACATCCTTGCTGACACTTATTTGTTGTCTTTTGATGATAGCCTTTCTGACAGGTGTGAGGTGGTATCTCATTGTGGTTTTGATTTGCATTTCCCTGATGATTAGTGATGTTGAGCATCCTTTCCTGTGTCTGTCGGCCATCTGTATGTCTTCTTTGAAAATATGTCTATTCGGGTCATGTGCACATTTTTTAAACAGATTGTTTGGGTATTTTTTTTATATTGAGTTGTATGAGTCTTTATATGTTTTGGATATTAACCCCTTATCTTCTTCTATTTGCAAATATCTTCTCCCATTCAGTAGGTTGCCTTTTCATTTTGTTGATAGTTTCCTTCTCTGTGCAAAAGCTTTTTAGTTTGATGTAATCTCATTTGTTTATTTTTGCTTTTGTTGCCTTTGTCTTAGGAGACAGATCCAAAAAATTATTGCTAAGACCAATGTCAAAGAGTTTACTGCCTATGTTTTCTTCTGGGAGTTTCATGGTTTCAGGTCTTATATTTAAGTCTTTAATCCATTTTTGGTTTATTTTCGTATATGCTGTAAGAAAGTGTTCCAGTTTCATTCTTTGCATGTAGCTGTCCAGTTTTCCCAACACCATTTATTGAAGAGACCGTCTTTTCCTCATTATATATTCTTGCCTTTTTTGTCATAGATTGATTGACCATATAAGCATGAATTTATTTCTGTGCTCTCTATTCTGTTGCATTGATCTGTCTGTTTTTGTGCCAGTACTGTACTGTTTTGATTACTATAGCTTTGTAATATAGTTTGAAATCAGAGAGTGTGATACCTCCACCTTTGTTCTTCTTTCTCAAGATTGCTTTGGCTACTTGGGCTCTTTTGTGGTTCCATACAAATTTTAGGATTATTTGTTCTAGTTCTGTGAAAAATGTCATTGGTATTTTAAAAGAGGTTGCATTGAATCTGTAGATTGCTTTGGATAGTATGGACATTTTAACAATATTAATTCTTTCAACCCATGAGTGTGGTGTATCTTTCCATTTATTTGTATCATCTTCATTTTCTTTCATCAATGTCTTATGTTTTCAGTGTACAGGACTTTCACCTCCTTGGTTAAATTTATTCCTAGTTATTTTATTCTTTTTGACGCACTTGTAAATGGGATTGTATTCTTAATTTCTCTTTCTGATAGATTGTTATTAGTGTATAGAAATGCAACAGATTTCTGTGTATTAATTTTGTATCCTGCAACTTTACTGAATTCCTGTATTATTTCTAATAGTTTTTCGGTGGAGTCTTTAGGGTTTTATATATATACTATCATGTCATCTGCAAACAGTGACAGTCTTACTTTTTCCTTTCCAATTTGAATTCCTTTTGTTTCTTTTTCTTATCTGATTACTGTGTCTAGGACTTCCAATACTATATTGAATAAAATTGGTGAGAGTACACATTCTTGTGTTGCTCCTGATCTTAGAAGAAATACTTTCAGCCTTTTCACCGTTCAGTATAATGTTAGCTGTGAGCTTGTCATATATACCCTTTATTATGTTGAGTTATGTTTGCTCTGTACCCACTTTGTTGAGAATTTTCTTCATAAATCCTTGTTGAATTTTGTCAAAAGCTTTTTCTGCATCTACTGAGATGATCATATGATTTTCATTCTTTGTTGTATTAATGTGGTGTCACATTGATTGGTTTGTGGATATTGAACTATCTTTGCATCCCTGGGATAAATCCCACTTGATCATAATGTAAGATCCTTTAATGTATTGTTGAATTCAGTTTGCTAATATTTTATTGAGGATTTTTGCATCAATGTTCATCAGGGATCTTGACTTGTAATTTTCTTTTTTTTGTAGTGGCTTTATCTGGTTTTGGTATCAAGGTAATGCTGGCCTTGTAGAATGGGTTTGGAAGCATTGCTTCCTCTTCAGTGTTTTGGACTAGTTTGAGAAGGATAGGTATTAACTCTTCTTTGATTGTTTGGTAGAATTTACCTGTGAAGCCATCTGGTCCTAGACTTTCATTTGTTGAGAGTTTTTTGATTACTGATTCAATTTCATTACTAGTTATCAGTCTGTTCAGATTTTCTATTTCTTCCTGATTCAGTCTTAGAAGATTGTATGTTTCTAGGAATTTATCCATTTCTTCTTAGTCATCCAATTTTTTGTTGTATAATTTTTCGTAGTAATCTCTTACGATCCTTTGTATTTCTGTGATGTCAGTTGTAACTTCTCCTCTTTCATTTCTGATTTTATTTATTTGGGTTCTCTCTCATTTCTTCTTGATGAGTTAGGCTGAAGGTTTATTAGCTTTGTTTATCTTTTTAAAGAACCATCTCTTAAGTTCATTGATCTTTTCTATTTTTTTTTTTAGTCTCTATTTTATTTATTTCTGCTTTGATCTTTACTATTTCCTACCTTCTACTAACTTGGGGTTTTGTTTGTTTTTATTTTTCTTGTTCCTTCAGGTGTAAGGTTAGATTGCTTATTTGAGATTTTTCTTGTTTCCTGAAGTAGGCTGGTATTGCTATAAACTTCCCTCTTAGAATTGCTTTTGCTGCATCCCATAGATTTTGGAATGTTGTGTTTCTATTTTCATTTGTCTCAAGGTATTTTTTATTTCCATTTTGATTCCTTCAGTGACCCAATGGCTGTAGTAGCATGTTGTTTAGACTCCACATGTTTGTGTTTCTTCCAGTTTTCTTCTTGTAGGTGATTTCTAGTCTCATACCATTGTGGTCAGAAAAGATGCTTGGTGTGACTTGTTTTGTGCCCTAACATGTGATTTATCCTAGAGAACATTTCATGTGCACTTGCAAAGAATATGTATGCTGCCATTTTTGGATGGAATGTCTGTATATATCTATTAAGTCCTTCTGGTCTAATGTGTCATTTAAGGCCAGTGTTTCCTATTGATTTCTCTCTAGATGATCTATTTGTTGATGTAAGTGGGGTATTAAAGTCCCCTACTATTATTGTATTATTGTCAATTTCTCCCTTTATGTATGTTAATATTTGCTTTATGTATTTAAATGCTCCTGTGTTGGGTATATATATATTATGGGTGTTATATCCTCTTGTTAGATTGATCTCTTTATCATTAAGTAATGCCCTTCCTTGTCTCTTGTTACAGTCTTTGTTTCAAAGTCTGTTTTGTCTGATATAAATATTGCTACCCCAGCTTTATTTTCATTTCCATTTGCATGGAATATCTTTTTCCCTCCCCTCACTTTCAATCTGTGTGTGTCTTTAGATCTGAAGTGAGTCTCTTGTATGTAGTATATATATGGGTCTTGTATTTTTATTCATTCAGCCGCCCTATGTCTTTTGATTGGAGAATTTATCCATTTACATTTAAAGTAATTATTAATAAGTATGTACTTATTGCCATTTTGTTAATTGTTTTCTGAGTGTTTTTGTAGTTCTTCTCTGTTTCTTTCTTTCCTTGCGATTTGTTGACTTTCTTTAGTGTTATGTTTGTATTCCTTTCTCATTATTTTTTGTGTGTCTATTATGGGTTTTTGGTTTGTGGTTACCATGAAGTTCTTATATAAAAACATATGTATATAGCAGTCTACTGTAAGTTGATAGTCACTTATATTTGAGTGTGTTCTAAAAACACTGCATTTTTGCACCCCTTCCCCCACGTTTTATGTTTTTGACATCATCTTTTACATCGTTTTATTTTGCATATCCTTTAACTACTTATTGTAGATATAGATGATTTTACTTACTTTTGTCTTTTAACTTACATACTAGCTCTATAGGCAGTTGATCTACTACCTTTGCTACGTTTGCCTTTACCAGTGAGATTTTATTTCATAATTTTTGTACTTATAGTTATGGCTTTTTCTTTTCTGTTTAAAGAAGTCCCTTTAACATTTCTTGTGACGTTGGTTTAGTGGTGATAAACTCCTTTAGTTTTTGCTTGTCTGGAAAACTCTTTATTTCTCCTTCAATTCTGAGTGATAACCTTACTGGATAGAATATTCTTGGTTGTAAGTTTTTTCCTTTCAGCACTTTGAATATGTCATGCCACTCTCTTCTGGTCTGTAAAGTTTCTGCTGAAAAGTCAGCTGATAGTCTTATGCGTGCTCCCTTGCATGAAACTAGTTGTTTTTTTTTTGCTACTTTTAAGATTCTCTCTTTATCTTTAACTTTTGAATTTTAATTATAATGTGTCTTGTTGTGGGTCTCTTTGAGTCATCTTGTTTGGGACTCTCTGTGCTTCCTGAACTTGGATGTCTGTTTCCTTCACCAGGTTGGGGAAGTTTTCAACTATTATTTCTTCAAATAGGTTTTCTGTTCTTTTCTTTCTCTTTCTTCTCCTTCTGGGACCCCTATAATGTGAATGTTAGTATGCTTGATGTTGTCTCAGAGGCCCCGTAAACTATCCTCACTGTTTTTGATTCTTTTTGCTGTTTTGATTGGGTGATCTCACTACCTATCTTCCAGATCTCTGATCTGTTCTTCTGCATCATCTAATCTGGTATTGATTCTCTCTAGTGTATTTTTCATTTCTGTTATTGTCTTCTTCAGCTTTGATTGGTTCTTTTTTTTATATTTTCTATTTCTTTGTTGAGGTTCTCATTGTGTTCTTCTATTCTTCTCCTGAGTTCAGTGAATGTCATTATGACTATTACTTTGAATTCTTTATCTGGTAGATTGCTTATCTTCATTTTGTTTAGTTCTTTTTCTGAGATTTTGTCTTGTTCTTTCATTTGTAAGATATTTCTTTTTCTCCTCATTTTGTCTAACTCTCTGTGTTTATTTTTGTATATTAGGTAGATCAGCCATGTGTTCTGGTATTGAAGGAGGAGCCTTATGTAGAAAGTGTCCTGTGAGGCCCAGTAGTGTGGTACCGCCTGGTCTTCAGAGCCATATGCTCCAGGGATATCCCTTGTGTGGACAGTGTGTGCCTTCTTGTTGTGGCTGGGCTGTGATTGCTGTGGGCTTTCTGGTGGGCAGGGTCAGCACCCACCACAGCTGGCTGCAAGGCCCAGCTGCAACAGCTGTGGGCACACTGGTGGGTCGGGCAGGCCTCTGGTGTGGCTGGCTGCAAGGCATGGACACGACAGTTGCAAACTCTCTGGTGTGCAGGACCAGCCCCCAGGGATGGGAGCTGCTTTGGGTGGATGCTGGTCCCAACCAGGGCCACATCCTGGGTGTGGCAGGGTGAGAGGCCACTTTGGAAGGACTCCAGTCCCAGCCAAGGCCACCTGCTGAGTATAGCAGGGCATGAGGCCATTTAGGAGGAGTATAGCCATTTCTTTGTCCTAACTAAGAATACAGTCCAGGATTACACATTGCTTTTAGTTGTCATGTCTCTTCAGACTTTCTTTGTTTTTTATGACACTGGCAGTTTTTGAATTTTGTAGAATGTCCCTTATTTTGGGTTTTTCTCATATTTCCTAATGATTAGATTGTGGTTTCACATTTTGAAAGTAATCCATCTTAAGTACATCATATCAAGAGGCACATGATGTCACTTTGCCCCAATTTTAGTAATGTCAACCTCAATCCCTTAGCAATGGTAGTGTCTGCCAGGTTTCTCCAGTGTAGCATTAACTTTTTTTTTGTATTAAGTAATATCTTTTTTGTACATATTCTATTCCTTACCAACTTTTAGGCAATAGTTTTACCGTCCAGTTATGATTCTTGCTTGAATCAAGTACTATTATGGTGTTGCAAAATGGTTATTTCTAACTCTATTGTTCCTTTTATATTTATTAGTTGGCATCCTATTGTAAAAAATAGCTTTCTCTTCTCCCTTTTTGTTTAGTACCAGTAAGGACTAATGGATTCTTTTTCCCCACAATGAGTTATAAGCTATTACTATCATTTATTCATTGTGGTTCTTACATTGTCCCAGATTTGGCAGTGGGCAGTATTTCCTTTAAAATTCTCTTTCACTCATTTGTCATGACTCCATCATTTTTTTTATGGATGCTTATTCTCAACAGAGTCTTGGGAAATCTTCTGTAAACTCAAAAGCAGAAAACTGAAGTGAAATTTACATAACATAAAAGTAATCATTTTAAAGTGTGCAGTGTACAATTCAGTGGCATTTAGTACATTTATGGTGTTGTGCACCCACCACCTATATCAAATTGCAAAACATTTTCATCACCCCAAAAGAAAACTCCATACCCATTAAGTGGTTACTCCTTGTTCTCCCTTCCCTCTAACCCTTGGCAAGCACCAATCTGCTTTCCATCTCTATGGAGTAACTTATTCTGGATATTTCATATAAATGGAATCAAACAATATGTATCCTTTTGTGTCTGAGTTCTTTCCCTTGGCATAATGTCTTACAATTCATCCATGTTGTAGCATCTATCAGTACGTTATTCCTTTTTATGACTGAATAATATTTCATTGTATGTATATACCACATTTTGTTTATCCATTCATCCACTTGTGAACATTTGGGTTGTTTCTACCTTTTTGAATAGTGCTGCTATGAACATTTATGTGCAAGTATTTGTTTGAGTACATATTTTCCATTTTGAGGGGTATATATCTAGGAATGGAATTGTTGGGTTATATGGTGATTCGATGTTTAACTTTTTGAAGAACCGCCAAACTGTTTTCTACAGTGGCTGTACCAGTTTACATTCCCACCAGCTGTATGTGAAGGTTACAATTCCTCTACATCCTTGCTAACGCTAGTTATTTTCCATTTTTTTTATTCTTACCATTCTGGTGAATGTGAAGTAGTATCTTGTAGTTTTGATTTGTGTTTCTTTAATGCCTAATTATGTTAAGCATCTTTTCATATGCTTGTTGACCATTTGTATGTCTTTTTTGGAGAAATGTCTACTTAAGTCCTTTGCCCATTTTTGAAGTGGATTATGTGGTTTTTTGTTGTTGAGTTGCAAGAGTTCCTTATATGTTATAAACTTTTAGTAATACATAGCATCATATTACTTACAAACTAAAAAGTAAAAATGTGTTTAAGGTCATGATGTTTTCTGCTCTGAAATTTAAGTTGAAAGATTTGAATTAACAATAGTGTTGAGAAAAATATCAAATATGTAGTCTTTTTAAATTGCTTAACTGAAATTTGAAGCTATATGTAGTTATATATACAATCAAGAAATATAGATTTGTTCTATCTTTAAATATTTAGAGTTCAGGTAAAATAGTTAAAATACCATATGATATATCTGCTGTCCAGGGCACCTTCAGTGTGGCCAAGATGGTGCAGATGAGACTTTTGAGGTTCCCCAGTGAATCCTTAGTCCAAACTCAACAGGGAAAATCATTTTACACTCAATTAGTATTTCCCTGATGAGGCTTAATTTGGCAGACTTGTACAGTGTAGTTTGTGAAAACAACTTACCCTGGCTAAGTTTTTACCAATCTTTCTTATTTTCTTAATAAAATATTCTCTAATCACCAGTTCCTTTCTAGACAGATACCATTTTTATTTAATCAAAAAAATAAATAAAACAACAAAAGGCTTCCTCTAGCCATTATCTCCATATATAATTACTTCCCTAAACTCTTATTCATCCACTGACTACTAATCACTATCGGCCATGACAGTTATCAGCAGTGCAACCAGGGGATGTGCTGCTTTAAACTTTGGTGGAATGTTCTGTAGCATATTGGATGGCTGACATTTTCAGGTGCAAAGCCTTCCTTTTGAGGCAGCGCCTGCAACCTTTTACAGTTTTGTGGTACTCACTATTTTTCCCAATGGAATTTATAGATTTCTTTTCATTATTCAAAGTTTCTTTGGAATTTACACACTGGCAAGTGTTTTTCTCACTATGGTTTTACATCTAGTCCTATATTTCTGACAAAATCATGAACTGCTTTTGCTAAAAACTGTTTTCCTTTCAACCTATAAATCTGTGTTGCAAGGTTCTGGGTAATATTTATCACCTGTTTTCTGTTATATATGAACTGTCTTTGGAGAAGGGCAGGGATGGTGGATATCCTGGACGTGAAACTTCGGGGATGGCTGTACCAGAGACGAAGTGTGACGTGTTGCATGATATATTTACAAATAGTGAAAGAACTTTTAGGGGGACATTGTCCTATCTTTGGCCCTGGAAACTGGTTCAAAAGCACATTCTGGACAGATCTGAAGAGAGCCTGGGGGTCAATTGTTTGAAATTAGTGCAACTCTCTTTCTACTTTACTCACCTCTCCAGGAAGGAGACCAGTTCCATATGATCCCATCTCCTCAGGGCATCAAGGCCGCAAATCGTAATTGGTTGAGGATTAGTGAGAAGTACAGCAAAGGCTTCCAGAAGAATCACTGCTTTGTATATCTATATGTTTGGAATCCAAATGCTACTTAACATTGGTCAATAAAATTGTCAGTTCTCATTATAATTATTAATCGCCAAATAGCAATTAAGACACATTTAAAAAATTTTCTACCTGGAGACAGAATTTTCTAGTTTTAAGGGACTTTAGATATTATCCACTATAAGTTTCTAAATTTATAGCTGAAAAAACCCAAGTCCAATGCTGTTTCTGGTCTATCATTATAGATTAGTTTATTATTATTCCTCATTATACGAAATGTTTGAGTTCAAAGGACATATAATAATTATCTAGCAAATAAACAGCATTTCCACTGCAGCTTGCCCATGGCAACATTGGCAGACATTGCTAATTGATCTAAGTGCTCTTTCCTACTGAACACAAAGCCTCCTTCTTGCATGCCCAGCCGTCGTTACCAGTAAGAAGGAGCCGGTACAAGGAAAGGAATCTATTTACCTTACCAGATCTAGTCCAGTCCCCTTAATTTAAAGATGAGGAGATTAAAAAAAATAATATTGAAGTTATTTGCTTATAGTGCAAAAGGAATCATTTGCTGAGCAGACCTCTTGACTTTTGGTATAGCATCCGCTCTACTTTGCCAGAGCATATCCATGCACCCAACCTTCCCTCATAGCTGAGTACCAGACTGAGGGCTGAGCAAAAATCTACTCTCTCAAGGAATTTCTCTTTTATTGTTATTGGCAGAGAGATTGCTGGCTTCACCCCCTGATAAGCCCATTAATTCAATGAACAAAGAACAAAAGAGATTTGAGGTAGACTTCTGAAATGTCTTTTCTAAAATTAGAATGACCTCATGGTTTGTTCTGGGAAGTTGAAAGTTTGGATAATAGACAGGGTGTCTTTCAACATGGCTATTCTTTATATTAAATTTTAGTTGGAAATTAAAAGGAGCTCTTTAATTGCTTTTGATAGCACTAAGAGGTTTTTCTTTCATTTTCTAAAGTTGATATATGTGCTATTATAATTATAAAAACAACAATAACTTGGAAAGATTATAATTTATTGGTTGATGCTTTTCCGCAAAAATATTTTTTACTTGATTAAAGAATCTTTGCTAAATTTTAGAGCCTACACCTTGTGCTTTCTGTCATTTTATTCCCTGGAACTGGAAAACACTACTGTTTTACAAAATATGCATAAAATGACAAATTTAAGCTGCATATTGATTTCATGAAAATATGAAGATCAATCACTATTTTTTCTTCGTACTTTTTATACATTAATTTATATCAACTTGGAAATGTGAGAAATTGTTTCATACAGACTACACTTGTCTTTGCCAAAGTTTATTGTGAAATGTTCCTTTTCCACAATGAAAATGCTGCCCGTCACAGACGTTTTTGCAAAATTATTAGTGATACATGAACTAAATTTAGCTATCTTTCTTCTCACACACTTTTCTTCTCTTATTCTATATTCTCTATAGTCTCTTTATATAAGTATATGTGTGTAAGTATGTGTACATGCACTGATACACACACAATTCTTCATCACAGTTACTTGACCTATAATGCATAATATTTACATGATTTTATTTATTTTATTTTATATATTTATTGCTTCACACTTCAAATGTCCTGATGTCACATTGGTTTAATTCAGGGGTTACTGAGCACTCAGTCTATCTTCTTTGGAGGATTTTATTATATCTTTCACACTGCTAACCACCGCATCCCCAATCTCTTACTGAAATTCTCCTCTCTGTTAAGAGACTTTGACCATGCATTTTCCAGGTTTTCTATTTCTCTTGCTTCTCCTTTTTATTTCCTTGTCTACTTTTCTTCTGCCTGTTTTAATGGAAAGAGCATATTCTCTGTCATTACCCAACCTGGATTCAAATCTCACTTTTACCCTTACTATGTGACTTGAAACAATTTATTTTTACCTCTTTGAGCTGCTGCTTTCTCATCTGTGAAATGACATAGTGCTTTCCTATATCAGTGAAGCTCCCAACAGGAAAGAAAAAGGCCCACTTAATTTAGGAAAAATTGGGAAGGATTTATTTTCAGTAGGACTAATTACAGAAGTGTGAGTGTGTATAGGGGAATAATAAGAGGAAGTAGTTCAGGAATGCAGGGCCGGCAGCATCAGAACTGCTCTCACTCACCTTCACTCCCACAGCCTCCTTTTTCATCCAGAGGGAGAAGGGAAGGGAAGAGTTAACCAGATTCTAGAATGAAAAAGTATGAAAGAATCATGTAGATCATTCTGCCTTGAGAGGAGCAGTGACCTTCTGTCAAAGAGGGACACAGCCAGTCTAAGACATTCGTACTGAGAGAGGATTGCCACAGGATTGCCAGCTTCTGTCTCTTCCCTCTCTCTAGTGTTCATCTGGGCTCCTGATTAGCTGTATTCAACCTTAAGTCAAAGGTTGAGCATATTTATATAATCCATACAGGTCAGCTTCCCAAGTCAGAGATCATGACAGATGCAAGAGTTTAAGACAACTACAAAGTAAGAGGGAACAGTCCCCTAGACTGCCTACTTCAGATACTCATTGCATTTTGGGAGGAGGTTTTCAAAACCACCTTCAGATTAGATAATTTGCTAGAAGGACTCACGTAACTCACTGAAAACTATTTACTCACCACTGTGATTTATTATAGGGAAAGGATACAGATTTAAATTGGCCAGTGGAAGAAGCACATAGAGCAGGGTCTGGGAAAGTACCAAATGTAAAGCTTCCATTATTCTTTCCTCATGGAGTCAGGACACATTATTTTCCTGGCAGCAAATATGTGACAATATACACGTAGTATTTCCAACCAGGGAAGCTCACCTGAGCCTTGGTGTTCAGAATTTGTACTGGGGCTCTATTACATAGGCATGATTGAGTGATTGATTACCAATATGGTTGATCTCAGTCTCTAGGTGAACTGACACTATGTGACCCAAAGCCCAAACCCTAAGTCACATTGTTGCTTTTTCTGGCATGGTTAGCCCCTACCCTAAAAGATATTGTTAGACTATCCAGCATGACCCAAGGCTCCCAGGCAATCAAAGACCCTCTTAACATTTCAAGTGCATAGAGATTACTTCCCAGAAGATGAGGGCAAAGGCCAGACCTCATTTTGGCCAAGGTTAGATTGTTTACCACACAGTGGAAAAGAATGGAGAATGGATCTGGAGGGGCAAAAGTTAGCTATTAGGCCCACTGCCTTTAAGAATTACTTTAAAGATTAAAGGAAATAACCAATGTGTAAAGCATCCCCTGTGGCATCTGGAACATGGTCTCTCTCTATTTAAAATAGTATATTCCTAAGCAGTTTCTTTGATCCTTCTCTCCTTTTACTTCAAAAATAGCATTTGTTTCTATGACTTCTTCTTTGGTTTTTTATTATTCTCATATTTTAAAATATCATTCATTTGTTTATTCTTTGTTCATTATTTTATTCACTAAATAAGTATTTATTGAGTGCCTACTTTATCCCAGTACAGAAGTGTTTCCTGCCTTCATAGAATTTATAGTCTGGTACACGAGACAAACAAAAACCAAACGAACCAAACACACACACACACACGTGCACACACACAAGTAAACAAAAAATAAAATAGCTGAAAATTGCAGAAAATACCGTAAAGAAATGAAAGGGTGCTAAGTCAGTGGATAACAGTGGAACCCTATTGAATGTGGAAGGAGATAACTTTAAGGTTGAAATGCTAAGGTTGGAAAGGAGCCAGCTCTGAAATGATCTGGTGGTGGTGATCTTTATTCTTTCCATAAAGAAAGAATAGTATTTCCTGAGACAGGAAAGAGCTTGGTGTGAAGAGTAAGTGAAAGAATATATATGTGGTTAGAATATATTGTGAGTGAAGGGCTGTGAAGAAGAACATAGATTTTAATGGAAGCTTCACAGGAACATCACTGAAAGGCCATTATGCAAATAAATGAAGTCTACATTGATCTACACTTTTCAACATTACTTTGGCTGAACTGTGGAGAATCAATATGTTTTGAAAACTAGATAGGAACAGGGCAAACTGAAACCCCAAAGACCTCTTAGAAGTCTGTCAGAGATGAGAGTGGCTTGGACGATTGAGGTCGCTGTGAATACGGTGAGGAGGCTGTGGACTTGAGATATATTTGGAGTTGGGTTTGACAGGACTTGCAGATGAGGAATGTGAGGGAGAGGTAGGAATGCAGCATAACTCCCAGCCACCTCTACTCAACCCATCCCACCTTTGAGCATTTGGTGCCAGTTTCTGAGCCAGAAGAGATTTCCATGGATTCACGGCTTCATCATCTTTAGTTCTTGTGGACAATCCTACCTAGACTTCCAACTATCTAAGACCAACAATCCACCTTGCCTGGAAAACGAAGTCCAGACTCAGCCAGCCAGTCAAGGCTCTCTGTGGCTTGCTCCTGGTCTTCCCTGCTTTATTGAGTACCTCTTCACTAGCGGATATGGTTCACTCGCCAGTCAAATTTGTTGCTGTGCTCTGAATTGCGTGCCTACTTCTCTCCAGTCTGGGACCTTGACTTAGCTCAGACTATCTGCCATGTTCACCACTGAAATCTTATTTGTTTTTGAAAACTAAATGATATGCCATCACCTGCGTGAGCCTTCTCCCCCATCCTCACACCTACCCCATGTAATTAAGGAACTAGACTAAAATGTTTATATAAATGCTCATAAACATGCATTTTAGGAATGCAACCAGATGCATGAAAACAAGCACCATTCTATCTGAAGTCCATTTTACCTTTTATTATGCATAAGAAATTGTAGAAATTTTGGGATTTTTAAAAAAGGACTCTGAGTCCTAACTTGGTCTAAGTCTCGGGAACCTAATGCCACATATTTCTTATAGTTTGTGAGAGTGAAATTCATCTAAGTGAAATACCTCAACTTTTTATTTTTTTCCTGTTTACAACATGGTTTAATAATTATTTTTTTCATTTAACATCTTTTTTTTATTGATGTTTTAATAGTTTATAACATTGTGAAATTTTGGGTTGTACAATTTTGTGTGTCCATCACCATATATATGTCTCCCTTCACCCCTTGTGCCCAGCCCCAACCCCCATTGCCCCTGGTAACCACAATACAGTTTTCTCTGTCCATGTGTTGGTTTATATTCCACACATGAGTGAGATCATACAGTGCTTGTCTTTATCTTTCTGGCTTATTTCACTTAACACAATACCCTCCAGGCCCATCCATGTTGTTGCAAATGGGACGATTTTGTATTTTTTTACGGCTGAGTAGTATTCCATTGTATATATATACCACATCTTCTTGATCCAATCATCAGTTGAGGGACACTTAGCTTGCTTCCACTTCTTGGCTATAGTGAATAATGCTACAATGAACAGAGGGCTGCATAAGCCTCTTTGGATTGTTGATTTCAGGTTCGTTGGATAGATTCCCAGTAGTGGGATAGCTGGATCATAGGGTATTTCTATTTTTAAGTCTTTGAGGAATCTCCATACCGTTTTCCATAGAGGCTGTACCAGTTTGCATTCCCACCAGCTGTGTATGAGGGTCCCTGTTTCTCCACATCCTCTCCAATATTTGTTGTTTTTTGTCTTGTTGATTATAGCCATTCTAACGGGCATGAGGTGATATCTTAGTGTTGTTTTGATTTGCATTTCCCTGATGATTAGTGATGTTGAACATCTTTTCATGTGCCTATTGGCCATCTGTATATCTTCTTTGGAGAAGTGTCTGTTCATTTCTTCTGCCCGTTTTTTGATCAGGTTGTTTGTTTTTTTGTTGTACAGTTGTGTGAGTTCTTTATATATTATGGAGATTAACCCCCTGTCAGATATATGTTTTGCAAATATTTTCTCCCAGCTGGTGGGTTGTCTGTTTATCTTGATTCTGGTTTCGTTTGTCTTATAGAAGCTCTTTAATCTGATAAAGTCCCACTTGCTTCTTTTTTCTTTAGTTCCCCTAGTCTGGGTAGGCATGTCATCCGAAAAGATTCCTTTATGACCAATGTCAAATAGTGTGTTGCCTGTATTTTCTTCTATGAGTTTTATAGTTTCAGGTCTCACCTTCAGGTCGTTGATCCATTTTGAGTTAACTTTTGTGAATGGCGATAGCAGATGGTCCACTTTGATTCTTTTGCATGTGGCTGTCCAGTTTTCCCAACACCATTTATTGAAGAGACTTTCCTTTCTCCATTGTATGTTCTTAGCTCCTTTGTCAAAAATTAGCTGTCCGTATATGTGTGGTTTTATTTCTGGGCTTTCAATTCTGTTCCATTGATCTGTGTGTCTGTTTTTGTACTGTGCTGTTTTGATTAGTATTGCTTTGTAGTATGTTTTGAAGTCAGGGATTGTGATGCCTCCAGCTTTGTTCTTTTTTCTTAGGATTGCTGTAGCTATTTGGGGTCTTTTGTTGCCCCGTATAAATTTTAGTTTTCTTTTTTCTATTTCCGTGCAGAATGTCATTGGGATTCTGATTGGGATTGCATTGAATCTGTAGATTGCTTCAGGTAATATAGACATTTTAACTATGTTTATTCTTCCAATCCATGTGCATGGGATGTCTTTCCATTTCTTTATGTCATCATCAATTTCTTTCAATAATGTCTTATAGTTTTCATTGCATGGGTCTTTCACCTCCTTGGTAAGATTTATTCCTAGATATTTTATTCTTTTTGATGCAATTGTAAATGGTCTTATCTTTTTGAGCTCTCTTTCTGTTGGTTCATTATTAGCATAGAGAAATGCAACTGATTTTTGTAGATTGATTTTGTACCCTGCGACTTTGCTGTAGTTGTTGATTATTTCTAATAGTTTTCCAACAGATTCTTTAGGGTTTTCTCTATATAAAATCATGTCATCTGCAAATAGTGAGAGTTTTACTTCTTCTTCTTCTTTCGGTGCCTATTTGGATTCCTTTTATTTCTTTTTGTTGCCTAATTGCTCTGGCCAAAACCTCCAGTACTATGTTGAATAAGAGTGGTGAGAGTGGGCAGCCCTGCCTTGTTCCTGTTCTCAGAGGAATGGCTTTCTGTCTTTCCCTGTTGAGTATGGTGTTGGCTGTGGTTTTGTCATAAATAGCCTTTATTATGTTGAGGTACTTTCCTTCTACACCCATTTTGTTGAGAGTTTTTATCATAAATAGATGTTGTATCTTGTCAAATGCCTTCTCTGCCTCTATTGAGATGACCGTGTGGTTTTTATTCTTTGTTTTGTTGATGTGGTGTATCACATTGATTGATTTGCGGTTGTTGAACCATCCCTGCATCCCTGGTATAAATCCCACTTGATTATGGTGTATGATTTTTTTAATGTATTGCTGTATTCGGTTTGCCAATATTTTGTTGAGGATTTTTGCATCTATGTTCATCAGCAATATTGGCCTGTAGTTTTCCTTCTTTGCATTGTCTTTGTCTGGTTTGGGTATCAGGGTGATGTTGGCCTCGTAGCATGAGTTAGGAAGTATTCCATCTTCCTCTACTTTTTGGAATAGTTTGAGAAGGATGGGTACTAAATCTTCTTTGAAAGTTTGTTAAAATTCACTGGAGAAGCCATCTGGTCCTGGACTTTTATTTTTGGGTGGTTTTTGATTACTGTTTCAATCTCTCTACTTTTGATTGGTCTATTCAGATTCTCCATTTCTTCTTGGTTCTGTTTTGGGTGGTTGTATGAGCCTAAGAATTTATCCATTTCTTCTAGATTGTCCAATTTGTTGGCATATAATTTCTCATGGTATTGTTTTATAATCCTTTGTATTTCCGTGGTATCCATGGTAATTTCTCCTGTTTCATTTCTAATTTTATTTACTTGAGGCTTTTCTCTTTTTTCTTAGTAAGTCTGGCTAAGGGTTTGTCAATTCTGTTTATCTCCTCAAAGAACCAACTCTTTGTTTCATTAATCCTTTCTACTGTTTTTTTGGTCTCAATTTCATTTATTTCTGCTCTGATTTTTATTATTTCTCTCCTTCTGCTGACTTTGGGCTTTGTTTGTTCTTCTTTTTCTAGTTCTGTTAGGTGTAATTGAAAGTTGCTTATTTGGGCTTTTTCTTGCTTCTTAAGATGGGCTTGTATTGCTATGAGTTTCCCTCTCAGGACCACTTTTGCTGTATCCCATGTGGTTTGGTATGGCATATTTTCACTTTCATTTGTTTCCAGATAGTTTTTGATTTCTCCTTTAATTTCATCCATTATCCATGGTTGTTCAGTAGCATGTTGTTTAATCTCCTCCACATTTTTGTCACTTTCCCAGTTTTTTTTCATGGTTGATTTCCAGTTTCATAGCATCATGGTCTGAAAAGATGTTTGTTATGATTTCAATCTTCTTAAATTTATTGAGGCTTGCTTTGTTTCCCAATATATGGTCTATCCTTGAGAATGTTCCATGCGTGCCTGAGAATAATGTGTAGTCAGCTGTTTTGGGATGGAGTGCTCTGTATATGTCTACTAGGCCCATCTCGTCCAGTTTTTCATTTAAGTCTACTATTTCTTAATTGACTTTTTGTCTGGATGATGTCTCCATTGATGTAAGTGGAGTATTAAGATCCCCTACTATTATTGTGTTGTTGTTAATGTCTCCTTTTAGGTTTGTTAATGGTTGCTTTGTGTACTTTGGTGCTCCTATGTTGGGTGCATATATATTTATAAGTGATATATCTTCTTGTTGGAGTGTCCTTTTTATCATTATATATTTCCCTTCTTTTTCTCTCTTAACCTGTTTTATCTTGAAGTCTACTTTGTCTGATATGAGTGTGGCAACACCTGCTTTCTTTTGTTTGCCATTAGCTTGGAGTATTGTCTTCCATCCTTTCACTCTGAGCCTGTGCTTGTCTTTAGAGCTGAGATGTCTTTGCTGGAGGCAGCATATTGTTGAGTCTTGCTTTTTATTCCATCCTGCCACTCTGTATCTTTAGATTGGAGAGTTCAATCCATTTACCTTTAGGGTAATGATTGATATATGAGGGCTTAATGTTGCTGTTTTGTCACTTATTTTCCAGTTCTTTTCCAAACGTTTCCTTTGTTTCTTATCCCATTTGTTTCGGACTGCCAATTCAGTTTGGTTGTTTTGTCTTATGACTCTTCTTGTTTTCTCTTTGTTTATCATATGTGATTTTGTTTTGATTATTTGTTTAGTGGTTACCTTGAGGTTTGTATAAAAAATCTTGTGTATGAGATAGTCCATTATCTGATGGCCTCTTATTTCCTTATACTAAGTCAATTCAATCACTTTCCTCTTCCCCTTCTAAGTCGTTCTTGTTATACTTTATTCTGTCTTGTGTTGTGGGTGTGTGTTTACAGTGATGAGGTTATATTTATTTTTAGTGAATTCCTTCCTTTGATCTTTGATTTTGGTATTTAAGTGGTTGCTAACCTATTCCAGTAAAGATCTACTATTTTTGTGATTTTGTTTACCTATTTTTCTCCTTACTCCAAGCTTTGTATTCCCTTTCTTTTCTTTTTTTCAGGCCTGAGGTCCTTCTTATATATTTCTTGTAGTGGGGGTCTCGTGGCCGTGAACTCCCTTAGCTTTTGTTTATCTGGGAAAGCTACTATTTATCCATCATATTTAAAGGATATTTTTGCTGGATAGAGTATTCTTGGCTGAAAGTTTTGTCTTTCATTATTTTGAATATATCATTCCAGTCTCTCCTAGCCTGTAAAGTTTCTGTTGAGAAATCCGCTGAGAGCCTGATGGGAGTTCCTTTGTTCATTATTTTTTGCTTTTGTCTAGCTGCCCTTAATAATATTTCTTTGTCATTGACTTTAGCCAGCCTTACTCCACATGCCGTGGAGTGGCCCTGTGCCTGTTGACGTATTTAGGTGACCTATTGGCTTCGCTTACTGGTATTTCCTGCTCCTTCCCCAGATTTGGGAAGTTCTCAGCTATTATTTCCTTGAATAGGCTCTCTTTTCCCCTTTCCCTCTCTTCTCCCTCAGGAATACCTATAATTCTTATGTTACATTTCCTAACAGAGTCAGATATTTCTCGGAGACTTTCTTCATTTCTTTTAAGTCTTAGTTCTCTCTCCTCTTCCATCTGGAGCGTATTTGTATTCCTATCCTCTATAATGCTAATTCTTTCCTCCATATTGTCAGCTCTGTTCTTTGAAGATTCCAGATTCTCCTTTATCTCCTCCATTGTGTTCTTCATCTCCATCAGTACTGATTGGTTTTTCTTTATGATTTCAATCTCTTTTGTGAAGAAACTCCTAATCTCATTGAATTGTTTGTCTGTGTTATCTCGTGTTTCGTTGAGTTTTTTTATGATAGCTATTTTGAAATCTCTGTCCTTTAGGTTATGGATTTCTGTGTCTTCAGAGTTGGTTTCTGGGTGCTTGTCATTTTCCTTCTGGTCTGGTGATTTCATTTACCTTTGCATTGTGGTTCCTGTATTGGCTTTGTTTTTCCTCATCCTGGAGATATCTGCTTGCAATTTCCACCCACCACCACTGTGTGGGAGTTAAGGGCTGTGTAATCTGAGCCCCCTATGCTCTGCTCCAGCTGCTCACTGCAATCCGCCAGCTGCTTGGTCTGGTCTGGTTGGCTGAGCTGCAGTGTCTGGCATGCGGGTTGGGGGGGTCTCTCTCTTTTGCCTGCTGGGTCCCTGGCGTGGGTGGCTTCTCACTCACCCCTTGTTATCCACTCTCCTGGGGTGCTCAGATGGTGATGGCACCCCTGCAGCAGTTCTGAGTCCTCTGTGTGGGAGTTTCCCACTGGCTGAGCGCGCCCGAAGAGCTATGGTTTCCCCGCAGAGGGCTGCCCCTCCCCCCTATCTGGGAGGTGCACAGACCAGGATCACTGATTTGATGGGGAGGGAGAGGAGTTCTCCTTAACTCTCCCCACTTCCTCTGGGGGCTCAGCATGTTCCACTCTCAGATGTGTGGTAGTGTGGATCTTTCAGATCTTGTTTTTCACTGTCTACGAGTCCGTTGTTGGTCTGTGACTGTTCCTTTTGTTGTATCTTATCAGGGGAAGAGTTTACAGGAAAGCTCACTCTGCTGTGGACTCCCTGAACTTTTAACACAGTATCTGAATCAAAACCGAGAGAAAGCAAGCCCTGTATATTTATACAGTGTCCATTCTCCCAAGCAGCTTAATTTTAAAACAGTATCCATATTGATGCATCATAATAATTAACTTTTATTGAGTTCTTAATGTGTCACAGGCATTGCCCTAGCACTTTACATGGATTAATTCATTTAGTCATTTGAAGAAAACAATGATACTAAACAATGCATACTAAATGATCTTCACTTTGTAGATTTAAGACTGAGGCTTGGAAGATTGAGATAACTTGCCCCAACATCTTACAACCAGTAAGTGCTCAAGCCAGACTCAAACACCTTGACTCCTGAGCATGCCCAGCTCCGAACCCAACCTATGGTGCCTCTTCATAGAACCCCCATGTCATACAATGACTGTAATGCTGAAGGTTATGTTCAGGCGAGCTGAGGAAAAAAAGTGGAATTCTTGAGTATTATTTCATTTTGTAGATTTATATTATCAGATTTTCCTGAAAGCTCAAAAAATAATAAGGAACATGGGTAAAATAATGTGATTTCTTATATAAAAGTCACAGGAATGCAAAATTGAGGGCATTTTTAAATTTGAGTTGTGGTAGTACCTGCAAATGCAGTTAAGATAAATGAATGACTAGTTCACATAGTCTTTCTGAATTGTCAGTAATAGGCTTGGGTAAAAAGGTCATATCCATCTTGATAGCAAATGAATATTTATTTGTAAAAAATTTGCTTTTTTGGCTTCTGCAGCTTTATTACATTGCTGTTTACAAAAATAAATCAGTGAAGACTTGGCACATTGCAGACTCTGTTTTCTAGATACTGAAAGAAATGCTGGCAGTGTTTCCATTTGCTTACTAACTAATGAGACAGCATTGGCTACTTTCACAGGACTTGGATTCTGGCAGGAACAGCTTTTTTTCATAATTAGGTATTTAATCTTAAAGTTATTACCATATGCTGTAGAATCAAAATATATTTATATGTACATACACTGAAAGAAAAGGCCTTACCTTCTTATGGCGTATAGACACGTACAATTTTAGACACTTGAAGTTGCCCACGTGAAAAGGCAAGGATATTAAGTTTACCCTTGGGGAGAATTTGCTCTGTTGTCTTCTGCTAAGATTTTGAGCAGTAGTTCAATGCCTGTCCCACTTGGTCAGCAGAATACATAAATGATAAATATCTGTGCCAAAATATATGAAATAAGTTCACTGAACATTTATTGAGTACTCTATATGTTCTAGCCACTATTTAGACCCTGTGAGAACAAAGGTGATGATAAGATAGAGTCTTCCTTTCATGAAGTGTCTAGTATAGCAGGGGACATAGGTCTGTAAGTAACTAAATATTTTAAGAAACTAAAAGCTGAGTACTATGGACTATTATAGTGGGCTGTAGAAGAGAAAATGCTTAATTTTCCCTGGACCAATTAGAGAAGGCTTAAGTTTTTCATAATCCTATATATGAATATATAAGTTCAAAGACTTTAAACAAAATAATTTGATTTCAGTTTATGTTCCTATTTTATATGGCTAAGGTACAGCCTATTTAATTACCTCTGATAAATTGAGAAAAGGAACGTAAGGAAGAAACATGATGAGAATGCATCAAGGTGAGAAAATATAATGAAGTTTTTAAAGAAAAATCAAGATAATTATGTTAGTTATTCAGATCAATTTTCAAGGGTTTAGTTTTTTGTTTTTTGTAAGGAAGATTGGCCCTGACCTAACATCTGTGCCAATCTTCCTCTATTTTGTATGTGGGACCCTGCCACAGCATGGCTTGACAAGCGGTGTGTAGGTCCACACCTGGGATTCGAACCTGCAAACCTTGGGCCTCTGAAGCAGAGTGCACGATCTTAACCACTATGCCACTGTGCTGGCCCAGAGTTTAGTTTTTGTAAAGTAGAAATTTGTTAGTAGGACTCAAGTCAGTACATGCCAAGTCATTTGTTGAAGGTGGTGTTTCCCTAAGACTTTCGTTAATTTCTCTGAAGGACAGGGAAGATGACAATAATTTGGATACCTCTTCTTGGGTTTTATATTGCTGATACATTTTGAGGTTCTTAAAACTTCATACTTAAGAAAGATGGGGTAGAAGGTAGTGTGGCAAACTGAGCTATGTAGATTTATTCTTCTGCCCTTAGTTGTCTCATTTTCATTGATACTAAGAAATTAATTTTTTAAAATATATAACATAAAGAATAATGTTCTCTTTAATGGTAATATTCTTTGTGATTTTGTCTTCAGTTTATATTTAATGGAAACAAACTATGTCTTACAAACACCAAGAACTCTTCTTAGTTTAAGCTTGTTCTTTACAAGAACTGTTGCTTTTTTAGGGGCCGACCTGGTGGCCTAGCGGTTAAGTTCATGCATTCTGCTTTGGTGGCCCGGTGTTTGCCGGTTTGGATCCTGGCTTGATCCTACTCACCGCTCATCAAGCCATGCTGAGGCGGTGTCCCATGTAGAAGAGCCACAACTCTACAACTATGATACACAACTATATACTGGGGGTTTGGGGAGAAAAAAAGAGGAAGATTGGCAACAGATGTTGGCACAGGGCCAATCTCCCTCAAAAAAAACAAAAAAAAAAATTCTAGATTTGACTCATCCTCAACTGCAGTGTTTAAAAAAAAAAAAGAGCTGTTGTTCTTTTATATCTGAGGTTTGAATTATTTCAAATAGGCTGTGCAGTGTATTTCAGAATTAAGTCTAAAATACACGTTATAATTTTGTGTAGTCATGGTGTAAATTTTTATAGCTACATTTTTATTAATTGTCTGTTATTTGAGCTCATAATAACTGGAAATTATCTTTGACTGAGGTGACAGCCTGAGTTAGAAAGGATGTGGCTTTACTCTCCCTTTGGGGTGCCTGCGTCTGCTTTTATATGGCTTTGTAGAAGAAGAAAGGAGACAGGTTTATGTGTTTATGGAAATGCAAGGCATTATAATTTTTAGTTGACCAAATTTTGCCTTTTGCAGAAATGGAGATGTTAGTTACCTTGGGCTTGTATATTGTGGCAGTGAAAGATCTGTTGAAGAGCCTGTAGAACAAAATTTGAATAACCTTTCCTTTAGGATACGTGTAATATATATACTCACATGTGCATATATATAATATATATATAATTGAAGAAATTTCTTGTGGATAAGAATGTTTCACACTAACCACATGTTTTATATTAAGGAAGGAAGTTTTTACAGTGATTATTTGACTATTTTCTTTCTATTGCTGAATAATTAAAGGTGGCATTTCATCTGGCTTGAAAGCATCAAATAATACTTAATGAGCATCCAGTTGATGAGAATTTTGACCTAAAGGTTAAGCTAATATTCATGATCCCAAAAGGTACTTTTATTAGATTTAATGGTACTAGTGCCACTGACGAGTATTGTTTCACTGAAAATCTTGACTTATAGGTTGCTGTTTATTCAGTTCCATTTAATATGTATGCAGATTCCTATGAATGGTAAGCATTGGTAAACCTTTTTGAAAATAAATGTCCATAGGATATTAACCAACAGATCAATTTTATTTGTCATATTATTTTAAGAATTGTTACATATCTCTTCAGTGAGACTTGTTTCAGTGTTAGGCTGTAATGAATAAGAATTACAACTGAAAAAGATTATTGTTTTAAGACTAACTTTCTATCACTTTTTTTTTCTCTGAGGATGGTTAGCTCAAAGCAATATAAGTCCCTCCAATCTTCTGGAGAGATGTAAGAGGCAGATGGCTAGTGCCTACCTCATGGAAGACATCAGTCTGCACTAGGTGCAACACTACGCCAGTGAATCAAATACAGGAAGCAGACTCTGAGAAATGCAGAGAAGGGGAAATGTGATTCATGAGAGAGCATTCTTAAATTAGTTACTATCAACGGGAGCCAAAATGTCATGTCCTTTATGAACTCAAAAAAGAATGTTCTTTACAATTTGGAAAAATTATATCTATGAGCAAAAATGAAAGAATTCAAGGTCATTACAGCTAGAAGTGAAATGCAGCTGAATATAATAAACTCTATTAAGTAGATTTGGGGTTCTGCTAATTATTATGAAAGAGCTTCACAGTAAACATTTTAAATACCTAAAATTTATAGTTATTTGGAACAATGTTGATATATGAACATATTTAGAGGTATTTAACCCTCTGAGTGTCTTTCCAATTAAATATATATACCTTCCAAGTATAAATATAAGAGCCTCCTTTTCTTCTACTTTTACATCTCAAGCTTCATCTTGACTTCAGTCCTAAGAGGCAGCAAGAAGATATCACTGAGCAAAATTATTGACGCCATTGCCCCGACTTACAGGGTTGACAGAATGTTGTTGTTGTAGTGTCTTATGTAAGTGAATACGCTACAGATGATAAAGCCTGCATTAGTGTTATTCACTTCATTTTTACTAGAAGTCTTTCATTAATAACTAATTCTGTTAAATGCTATACCATGCTAAATAGGTATGAATAAATGCGGAGACACGTTATTTTTTAAATAAATAAACAGCTGACTCTGAAATGCATCTTTAAATATAAAACCATAGATGAATTTAAAATAGCATAACTTATTGATAAGCTAGGCTTTAATTGATAAAATATAAATCATACAAAATATTAAAAAACAGTTAAATGGCATGAATTTTTATTAAATGTGCTAATTCCAAAAGTACTAGCCCAAGTATGTAATTGCCACACGTATATCAATTTAATGCATTTCTGGTATTAGCATGTACTAGCCACTAGAATCTACCCATCATATCCCAAGATTATAAGAAGGCATGTTTAAATATATATATCTGCTGGTTAGGCTGCTGTTTATAGGCTTACAAGTCATTCCTCTCACTTCCTTGAATTCCCTCATTCCTCTGCCCATATATCCTTTGAAGCCTAATGGATAATTTTTCAGTCAGACATTCTTATACATCCTTAACCATAGACAACAATTAAGCTTGTGGAGAGGGGCAAAGAACTGCGTTCCAAGGGTCCAATCCAAGAAAGCAGTTGGGTGTTTTGCTGAGGCAGGCAGGGGTCAGAACAGAATTGGAACCAACCCCCAGCAGAAAGGCAGATAGCAAGCAGAGAGCAGAGGCCCAGGTGAGGGCTTGCCAGCAAGGTAGGTAGGGAATCCAACAGGTATCTTAGCAACAGAAGGAAGCTTCCAAAGAGGAAGTAAGGGCCGTAAAGGTATTAGAGCCCTTGCTTTCTCAGGTGGGGGCTTCCAGTCCCAGAACCACATTCAGAGACTGGCCACCGTGGTGTCTGGAGAAAGGAGTGAGGGTGGGGTCAGTGCTGCTTCTGGTGGCCACTTCTGAGCCAGCTTAACTATTTTGCTTCCTGATAATTTATTGCTATTTTTCATTTTTCAAGTGGAGAATCTGTACATTAAGCCTGTAAATTTATTAAAAATTGTCTTCTATCCTTTACTATTTTCTTCTTCAAATTTATCACATTAAGAAGACTTTTTATGACCTGTTGAAGAATTGCCCGTGGAGTAAGGAAAATATATAGAGGTTTTCTTCCTGCTGTTGTTTTTAGGGCCTGACGTGGGGAATGCTCTTCCCCACAGAGAGAGGTGCTGGCAGAGTTTCATTTTCCTCTGGCCGCACCACCTCTCACAAAGAAGGAATTTCTCTTCATGGTATACAGCTTGAAAAGTCTCTTCACTTCCGTGGTAACTAACACTCTCCACTGTGCATCCGAGACAAACATCTGCAGGGATTTATGTGCTCAGTTCCTGAAGCATAGCTCATTGGTAAAGATAATTCTGCACGAGGAACCATTTGACATTTCTTAGGTACATTTAAATTGCGTATTGCAAAGACTGCAAATGATTTAATTGGACCATTTGGTGTGCCCTGATGCCAAGTGTACGTGCCAGTTGATGTCCCTTTGATAGTTTCTTCAAAATGAAGTATTTTTTAATGTCTTCAAGACAAGGAAGCTCTTATCATGATTAAAAAATAGTTGAAAGAGAGAAAAGGGTGTTTAAAAAGTCAAAACAACAGAATGATTAAAAAATCTTCTGTCTCTAAGGCATAGATTTTTTTAAAACTGAGATATCTATGTATAGATGAATTTTTAAATGCCTATATATTAAAATGTATAAAATAGAATTCTTTTTAAGTTCAGTCTTAAAAATATGTTTTCAGAAAGAAGATGGTGGTTTTAAAGATTTTAGTGCAGTAATTTGCTTCTTTCCCCAATGACCCATTTTTTCTTTTCCTTGTATTGCAAATTACTGCTTCGCTGATTCTTCTCTTAGTAATGGTTCATAGAAATCTAATTTCTCTTTGAAAATGATTTATCTTTTCCTGGATTACCTTACCTCACTACCATAAAGACCTCGATTAGTTTGAATTAAAATACTAAATACAAAATGATTAATTTGTTTAGCAATTAAGGATTTTAATATTCTATAATTTGATATAGTTCCCTCTGGCTAAGTCTTGTGGAATTGATTCAACAGAGATACACTTATTTATCAGAAGATCGTTTGGTACCTTTGGCACTGAATACAGTTTCCATCCATGGGTTTCTTGGGATTCTTTCTCGATTGTATTTTATTGTCTGCCCTCTGATATAGAGCTAAGCTTATGTGGTGCTGAATTTTGGTGGGAGAAAACAAACAACCCATTACGAGGAGAGGGAAAGAGCAGAGAATGACCAAACCTAGAAGATGGTTGTTAATTTAGGCCCTAGAGCTGGAGAAGCACCTCTTCAGAAGGAGAAAACCAGACTGTAAAATCTCTCTCTCTCCTTTCCCTGCAGGCTATTGATACTTAGCAATATTATTTTTAAAGAGTATTGTTATCTAGTCTAAAAAAGAGGCCACTTATGATATAATCAATCATGATTGTTCTTAAAATGGTACAATCTCAGGTTAAAAAAAAGGCATTTCAGGGGCTGGCCCTGTGGCATAGTGGCACACTCTGCTTCGGCGGTCCGGGCTCATGGATTTGGATCCCAGGAATTGACCTACACCACTCCTCAGCCATGCTGGGGCGGTGACCTACATGCAAAATAGAGGAAGATTGGCACAGAGGTTAACTCAGGGCAGATCTTCCTCAAGCAAAAAAAGAGGAAGATTGGCAACAGATGTTAGCTCAAGGAGAATCTTCTCACCAAAAAAAAAGTGTTTCAATATATAACTGCTTTGAAAGTTTTTTTTATTGTGCCTTCTGTGATTGGTCACAATTAGAGTGAATCCACTTTTCTTATTATAGCCAATTTATAGCTCAAAAGGTAAACATTTCTCAAATATTTTTTCCCAGGAGATTTTTAGGTATGAAAGTGTGAGCTCTAGTAAATCTCTGGAAATTTTATACTGACATAAGCAGCCTTGTATTTATAGAGAAATTTCTATTTAAGGGCTTTGAAACACTTTAGAAATGTTTTCTGATGATAATAAGAATAGATGTGACTCTTCAGAATGCACAGAACCAAGATTGCTCTCAGGTTTCTTTGTCTTGTGTTCCATTCACTAGAAGCATTTATTCAGAAAAGCTCCCTGGAGGCTTTCTCAGGCTCACCAGGGGAAGTATTCAGTGGTCTCAAAAACAAAATAGCTTACTGACATAAGAGGAAAAACAAAACATAGTTTTAGTAAAAATGCCAACAAAATAGAAATAAACAGTCACATGCTAGCCTCTCTTTGTTTTGCCAGTTGAGGAAATGCATAAAAATACTTAGACCATTAAAAAAAACTATCCCCTGCCTTCCCTTTGAAGGATGCTGAATATTTTTCTTTCATTCATTGTTTCCCAATAACTCTTAAGTCAGCTTTCTCCTCTGTTAATTTCTTTTCCTGTAAGCAGCTCACTCAGCTTTCACTGAGGTTTTCCAGACAAGAGGCCTGATGACTAAAACAACTTGAGTGTATTCTGTGCTTTTCAATTAACCCAGTTCTGATATCTTTTAGAGATATCCTGTGGATGCCAGAGATGCAAATTTTGGGGATAAAAAAATCCTTTTGAAAGGATATGGTACGTATTAGGCACAAATGTGGTTGGACCCCAAAAGGTATATTTTCTAGGCTTGCATCAATAGTTAGGCAGTAATTAGGCCCAACATTGAGTCATCTCTAAAACTGAGACTTAAGCTGCTAAAATCCGCACACAATAGGTAATTCACATACCTGGCAAAATCACTTGAAGAAGACTGGCAATCTGCCAGGCTTTAAAGCAGAAAAAGAGATTTTCACTTTAAACCAGACTATATAACATTAACATACCTAAAGAAAGAATATGTCAGTAGGAAAGAGGTGAGAGAGAGTGGGCTAACGTTTTCAGTATCTTTTGATACTGTGCGGTTACTTTACATTGGTTGTTTTCTTTATTAGTCACAACAACCCTTTAATTAGGTTTATTATCCCTATTTTACAGATGGGAGAACTGAGCTTGTAGAGGTTAATTTAATTTGCCCCAAAGTTTTAGAAAGCAAAAGTGGCAGAGTAACAATTTGAAATATGGCTTCAAAATATGTAAAGTTCTTTCTTATACTGCCCCCCGCAGCATCAATTTCTGTGTGGTAAAAGCTTTTGGGGAAATTACAAAAGGGTTTTGTGAATGAGAAATCCGGGATTATCCAAGTGCTTATTGAATGCTTATTATATACTTCATTCCTAGAAATAAAACTGTTGAAACACAATAATTTTACTTTAATAACATGATTAGAATGAAATAAATCTCAGAATTTGAGAATGTACCCCTCCCTGCCTTCCTATCAATCTTCCTCCCACCTCGTCCAGGGGAAACTCAAAACTCAAACCTTTGACCAGGGAGAGATGAGTTACGTTCCTTAGATTTCCAGGTGGGGATGAGACCACTGTGTCCACTGTGCTCCCAAATGGCATATTCCAGTGGCTCCTTTAATTCCCGCCTTTCCCTCATGGGAAAGGGTGGGAATCACAGCACATGGATAAACTTTCCCCAAGGATCTAGTCTTTCCTGTTTCTGCTTTCATCCCTTTCACGTTCAAAGTAGATGTTGAACTGTAAAACTGTTCTGTGACTACTTCCTTTGCGAGTCCTGCAAAAGTGGGCGAGCATTTTGCTTGTGCTTTGGAATTTGTTTGGAAGGACTTTACTTTGGAAGCACTTTGAGAACTTTTGTTCCCTACCTTTTGGGGCTTCAGAAAAATTGGGACAAACAGACCCACTTTAATTTCCTATTGTTATACACTATTTTACAAAGAAAGAGAGTTCACTAAGTGATATAGAATTTAGATGGATCAAACGGAACAGACGTTCTAAGGTAATGACCAACTTCTTTCTAAGTGTGATCAGTTATGAAGAATTTTAAAGGAACTAAAGAATTTAAAGACTAAAGAGTTTAAAAAGTCACTAAACTATGGGCTGAAGTCATAATATCTCATAACACTTTTTAGAAGTATCATAAAAGTCAATGCCCTAAGTTTTAAACAAAGAGATTTCTTTAGTATTGTAATTTTAAAAGATACCCTGGAGGTATTTGGTTATCAGATATAATGGTATATATCAAAGTTAGTCTCTGCTAGTGGTTGTGAACATGCCAACGTAACAACTCTGGGTCTACTTAATAGACATTTTTTCTTAGATTTCAAACTGATGCATATGGTATTTGGATATGTTCTGATCCTCTTCAGTGGCATTTACCAGGTTATCTAAGAGGGGCACAGTTTATGGAGTCTCACTGCAGAAGAATGGGTCTTGAGGTCAGTTTGTTATATTAGTTCAGTGGTTGCAGCAGCATTTTTAGCTCATACTGCTTATAATTGATTAAATCAATGAGTCTAAAGAAGTATATTTTTAATAAAAAACTGACAGACTTCAATAGATAGCTCTACCCAAATTGCTCTATTTCTCAAGATTACCATAGTCATTTAAAAAAACTATGTTCTTTTTTCACACATAAAATAGAAAAGGTAGAAATTTTAAATCTGAGTGAGACTAAGAAGATGCAGTTCTTGGGGTTCTATGCTGTGGGGCAGCTGACTGCTGGTTTAAATAGAAGCCAGAACAATCCTCTTAAATTGCAGAGTTCAGGGGTTGAGTGTCGTGAGCTGATCTGCAAACTCAGTCTCAAAAGCAGGGGAGGGAGTTCTGGCCAGCATTATCCCAGCTCACTTTGTGCCTCATGGTTTCTTCAAATAAAGAAAGGAATCATTGTTGATCTTTTAACAAGGGACTAGTCACTTAGGTCCCACCATGAGATCACTGTCAATACTAATTCATTGTTGTCCTAAGTAAAATAACCAGATAACTTGCAAAATAAATATGCCTGCATTTCATATTCCTTTTTCTTTTTGGTCAACCTCTCTGATGTTGGCTATCTTCTCCCTGGCTCCTCTCCTTTTCCTTGGATGGACATTGACATTTGAATTCCACTTGCCAATCCCTAAAGAAATGCCATGTAGGAACTGGCAAAATGTTCATCAGATGCATGTCCCAAATTTTCAGACTTGAATGAAGAACTGTTGCTTGTACATAGTATATTCCAATAAAATGCTGAACATGCCTGTGTTACCTAAACTTACCAACTCTCAGGAACACTTAGAATAACTCTTTATATGAAGGCTGTTTCCCATCTCTTCTACTGAAACCTCGTAAAATATTTCTCTGACACTTGAGAGGCAGTGTGTTTCTTATCTCCTTTGGTTGCTCTGTGCCTTTGTCTTTAGTATTACTATTTCTGGGGTAGTGGGTCTCTGGTGAGTTACCAGTTTAGTGATTAAATGGTTAGAAAGTTTAGTCAGGATTTAGGCCCTTTAAATAAGTGGTTCCCAAACTTGTCTGCACATTGGAATCCCCTGGGAAGTTTCAAGAAATGCTGAAGACTGGGCCCCACATCCAGAAAGTGATTTAGTTATCTGGGAGTGTGACCTGGGTTTGGAATTTTAAAAAAGATCCCCAGGTAATTCCAATGTGCAGACAATTTGGGGGATCACTGCGTTAGAATCATCTAGGGAGCTCTGAAGAATATTTCTGCTTAAACCTCAACTCGCACCAAGCAAATTGGAATGTTTGGGATTGGGGCTCAGGTTGCTGTGTAGCTAGGATTGCCAACCACTGCTTCAGAGAAACTCAAAAATCGGTATCTTTCTTAAAAATAGAGGCTTTCAATACAACTGATAACAATTATTTATTAGTCCTTCAATCAGTTATTGAGTAGTTTCTAAATAGTTGGGTCTATGACAATTTACCAAGCATTTTAACTAAACATGCAAGTGTGAGTTTGTATTATCCATCCTATCTCTAAATAAACTATAGAAAATGTGTATGGGTTGGCTCACTAATACTTTCATATAAAGACAATTGACCACAAGTGATTAGATCTGGGTTTCCTTGCTGCTGGCTATCTTGCTTCATAGTCAGTCTAACAGTCCCTCTTACTGAACTCCTTGTCATCTCTTGAAGTGCCACTGACTTGTGGCTATAGACATTGCTAGAAGTTTATAGATTTCCCCCCTTGAATTAGCTCAAGAATCATCTGTAACTAAATATATTGTAGTCAGCAACTACCCTTCCTTACCAAGGATTTTCTAGCTATATAGAGGTTCAGTTCCCTTTATCCATTAATTCTACCAATATTATAAGCACTTTCTATGTACCATGTACATTGTGGTAGGTACTGGGAATACAATTTATGAATAAGACATAGTCCCTGGCTTCAAGGAAACTCACAGGCTATTCCATTTCATTATGGTGAGTGCTAAGATAGTGGTAAATGCAGAATGCCAAATATCTATTTTTCTGAAACGGCCGCTAGGAAAGGTGGCTCACCAGGCAGTGAACACTTGCTCTCTTGCTCCTTCTTGTTTGAAATTGGATTCAGTAGGTTTCTTCACTGTCCTCAGGTGAGATATACATAACCCGCCTGCTTCCCTTTTCCTCCTTAAACTGTTCAGCAGTCCACTGAGGAGAGAGACCTAACAGTTTGTTACCACTGTTGAGATTATGTTTATCTACTAATAATGTTGGTTCACACACATTTACTGTATACCTCTTAAAGGGCACATGGAATATATTATCTGAAGAGCTAGGCTCGCTTTAGTTTATGATTCTCATTTAATTTATTTTACAATACTTCCTCTGAGGTAGGTCTTTTCATTTCATTTTCTAAATAGAAATAGCAGGAATCTACATAAAAAGATTGTAACAGATGTGAAAGAATGTGGGGGAAACTAAGTTTTCCTATTTATAGTTCAGTGAATTTTCTATTAAATGACATAAACTTTGAAAAGTTGTTAATGTATGACTTTGTTCTATGAAGAGCTTCCTTCATAAAATATATGAAGGGCTTCCAGGCTGTTCTTTGAGTAGGTCCTGGTAATGCTGTCTCATATTGTACAGCTCTTATCTTCTTAAGCAGAACAAGCACCGAGGGAAGACCTGTTGCCCTCTGAAGGGTTTAAAGATCTCTCCTAATGGTGGATGCTGAGCCTTGCTAAGTAGCTTCCCATTGCCAACCCTAAGAGTGTGACCCAGCGTGACTGAATGCAGAGCCAAGAATCTCATTTGTAAAGGGAGCAATTCTTCATTATCCCCAGATTATAAAAAGATGCAATTAATAGCTGTCTCATCTAAAACTGTGCCAGATTTTTGCTACATAAACTGTAAGCATAGGTTTTTGAGGCCAGTGATTTTCTACATTTATACTATCTTCTTTCTTACGAAGGCATTTAGTATGTCTAAACTACTCAGGTTAATATCAATTTTTTTATCCATTTTTAATACAAAATTTTCTTATTTTTAATACCCTATTATCAGTTAAGCTTCTGAAAACATTTTACCAATTTCTATATTTGCTATTGCTTCTATTTCTTTCTCTGAGTTCACTTTTCTTTTTGCTGAAGTCAAGGACATATCCGGTTTTGTGGAGCCCACAGCTAATACACTTTTGGGATCTTTTTTTAATAAAATACAAAATTAGGAATGGAATTGTACATATACATATTTTTAGAATAGGAAAAGAAGACCCAATAATTAGTGAAGCCTTGGAGATTCAGGTCCTCTCCTTCTGAAGTATCTGTAAGCACTTTTCCAGAAATGCCTCATTAATATGTTTTCTGTCTCTGTCTGGAACACTCTGCAATGTCCAACAACTCCCAGAATTATGGGGTAGGGGCCTGTGCAAATGAGGGGTCCTGAAGTTTCATTAGTTTATACGAAATCCACCTCTGACTGATTCATCCTTTATTTGGCTCATTCTTGGTTAATAGTGTAGGTGGTATGAAGTTCTATTGCCTTCAACATTTTGAAGATAATATTTGATAGTCTTCTATAATCTGCTCCTAATGAGAAATCTGCTGCCAGTCTAATTATCTTCCTCTATAGATGATCATTTCTTTCTGGTAGCATTTAAGCTTTTCTCTTTACCTTAGCATATTACAGTTTCCCTATGATGGATCTACAGGTTGATTTATTTTTTGTTTTCTTGCTTGGTCCTCAGTATATAATTTCCCACATAACTTTCTTCAGTTCCAGAAACTTCTTATCCATCATCAATCCTAATGTTGTTTCTCTACGTCTCCCACTTTTGTCTTCTTGTATAACTCCTATCGGATGTATGTTGGAAGTCTCAATCTTCCCTCCATGTCCTTTAGATGCTCTGCCATATTTCTAATTCTATTATCTTCCTGGAATGCATTCTGAGTCTCTTCTTGAAATTTACTACTACTTGAAATTTACTAATTCTCTCTTTGACTATGGTAAAATTATAGATTATTCAACCTGTTGATTGTTTTTTTAATTTTAATAACTATATTTTTATTCTCAAATTTCTAATTGGTTCTTTTTCATATGTACTTGGTGTTGTTTAATTTCTGCCTGTTTTAAATTTCTTGTGCTTTATTTTATAAACTTATTTCTTCTTTTACTGTTTTGAGTTTTAAAACTATCCTTGTTTTCAAATCATTTTAGATTATATTAATTTTTTTTCTGGGGAATACTTCTCCCAAATTTTATTTTATTTACTTTCCTTCTTATCGTTATTCTTTTTAAATGTATTTTGGAAATTTTGTATTTTTCTTGTCTTGTGTGGGAGTTTTTAATTACAATCTGTATTAGTTTCCTATTGCTGGTGGAACAAATTACCACAAACTTAGTGGCATAAAACAACTCAAATTTATTTTCTTACGGTTTTGTAGGTCAGAAGTCTTTCACTGGACTAAAATCAAGGTGTCTGCAGGGCTAATTCCTTCTGGAGGCTCTAGGGAAGAATTTGTTTCCTTGCCTTTTCCAGTTTCTATAGGCTGTCTGCGTGCTTGGCTCATGGTCCCTTTCATCTTCAAAGTCAACCATGGCCTGCCGAGTCTTTCTTTCTTATATCGCATCACTCTTGACACTGACTCTTCTTCTGCCTCTGACGTCTACTTTTAAGGACCCTAGTGATTACATTGGTCCCACTGGATAATCCAGAATAATCTCCCTGTTTTAAGGTCATCTGATTAACAACTTTAATTCTATGTGCAACTTAATTCCCCTTTGCCGAGTAGTATAACATGTTTACAGGTTCCAGAGATTAGGACATGGATCTCTTTGGGTGACCATTAGTCTGCCTACTACACAACCCCGACATTTTTGCTATCTGTCTATTAATTTGCATTTTCTTCCAGTCAGATTCTTGAGTCTTTCAGTCTGTAACTCTCAGCTACCTTTACATGCTTCTGGATCTGGAGGCCAGCAGCCCAGAGCTTTGGACTCCTTGACTGCTTGATGTTTCTGCTCCTGGAGGCTGTGTTAGACAACTCAAAAGGGTGCCATTTACATTTAAGCTGTGCAGCTTATTATTTTTTGTGTATGTGGAAGAGTTAGGAGCATTGCCCAGAACACTCACTCTTTAAACCTTAGCATGACTAACAACTTTTTGTCAGGGCTCACTTCAAATATCACCTTCTTAATAAAACCTTTACTAAAAACCCAAAATACAGCAATTCTGTTTCTTGTTTTTTTAACACAGAATTTCTTTTTAATTTTGTCTTCTCATATTTACATTTTATTGCTTTGTGCTTATCACACAGGCAATGGCCTAAAGCATGAAATCACAGTGTCACCGTGGCTGGAAATCTTCCCAAAATTACCTTGTAAGAAATATATTTGTCAGTCCTTTGGTTCAACTAGGAATAAGAGTGAAGTTAGGATTTTTCCTGAATTTCCGCTGGGGTGGACTAATGATTAATGCACCATCTCTGCCATTCCTGGCTGCCTAGAGTAGCCACTTTTCATGTCTGATAAGCAAGCAGATTCTCAAACTCATTGCTGCTCCTTTCAAAATCTTGGCTGAGAGAAATGGACGTTTATGGAGGATATGCAGTTCAGCGATTCTTCTAGATACCCTTAAGATCAGCTCATTGATTATGTCAAACCACAGGGAGCTGAATGCTGGAAATACATGGACTGGCATTCATCTCTCCTATAAAGTTGCTTTTACTGAATTATATACTGTCATGTCAACGTTGGCCTATATTTTTGGGAAAAAAATCTGTCATTGTTTATTGTGGAGAGGTTTCTCTTGATCCCAGTATCTGGAATTTTCATTATATTGAGCTTTGACTCCGTGTTATGGTGCTGATGGGTTCTCTCCTCATATGAAGCATACATTTTAGTTGGGGGTGAGGAGACAGACAATAAACAGCCAAGGAAATTAATAAGATAATTTCATTTATAAATGTTATGCAGAAAATAAATCTGGGTTATATGACTGCAAGTGTGAGTGTGTGTGTGCGCGCACACATTTATGTTGGGTTTTAACTAAAGGTTTTATTAAAGAGGTGATATTTAAAGTGAGCCCTGAAAAAAGTTGTTAGTCATGCTAAGGTTTAAAGACTGAGTGTTCTAGGAAAGAGCAACAGCAAGTGCAAAGGCCCTGAAGCAGAAGTGAGCTTGGCATATATTGAGGAATAGAAAGAATAGGCTGGAGCCTGTTGGGCTGGGAAGAAAGTCATACAAGAAGAGTCCAAAGAGGTCGTCAAGGTCCAGGTTGCAAAGGTCGTGGGAAAGGGCTTGGAATTAATTGAAAGTACAATAGGACGCCATGGATAGTTGTGTACAGAGGAGTGACAGGATTTGGTCTATGTTTTTAAATGACCCTACTGTCTGCTTTGTGGAGAATAAATTGTAGGGAGACTAGATAGGAGGACCTTTGAATAATCTAGATGAGAGAGGATGGTATATTGGACTAGGGTGGCAAATTAAGAAGAGTGGGCATATTTTGAAGATATTTTTTGGCAATAAAACCTACAGAATTTACTAATGGAAAAATCTGGAAGGTGAGGAAAAAGGAAAAATCAAGGATGACTCTTGTTGCTTTGGTTGAGTACGCTAGCTAGCAAGCCAAGTAGTTGTGCTTCTACAGAGAAGCAAGTTTTGCTTCATCTTATATCTGTTGTTATCTTTGTGTCTGGAAGCTAAGAATGAAGTTTGTGAGTTGTTTTTAGCAATTTCTTCTAACGGTTTCATTACTGAAATTTATGTATTAATCTCACTATTATTTCCTTATTACTTTCTTATGTTTATATTCTCTCTACCTTATCTTTCTTACCTTTAAATTATTTTTCTCATTAAATTGTTCACATCTCTGTAAGCTGCCTTAAATCAAGGTAGAGTGTAAATAAGTTATAAATAAACATAAGTAAGTTATAATCAGATAGCATCCTGAGTTGTCAATTATCCACTGTGTGCATATGTAACCTTTAAAATGATCGTAATTCATTCATTATTTTACTTAACACACACACGTATCTTAACTTTTTGATGGTATAAAAAAGCATCAAGTTTGATCAATTGTTAAGTTTCTGTCAGTCATTCCATTTTTGCTTCAGTCTTGTCTATATGAATTTATTTGTTGTTCTGTCACTCAACCAATTTTGAATAGTTAAGGAATAAAGCATTAATAGATTGACAAATGGTTGATCTGGTTTGTTCATAAAGATATCCAAAATTACAGAGTGTGTACAATATTAGGTTCTAAGTCTCTAGAGGTCAAAGGCAGTGTTGGTTTAATTCTCTCCACTCTCTCCACTCTAAGCTCCATGAAGATGAGATGATAATGTTGCTTTTAATGATGACAGTAAGAAAACTTCCAAATAGATCAGAAGGCATCTAAGGAACAGTAGGTTCTCTCTACTAAAAATGGTTTAGAGAACACAATTACTTGACATAATATCTTTTGATTGATACTGAAAGGACAAGAATCAACGTGGTGAATTTCTCAATCTTTTATTATTTTTGTTAAAGAATTGGTACCTCTTGGATTATGCACTTTCTTATACATCTCTATCAAATCCCTTCACTGACAAAAGAGCTGACAAAATTATTAGTCATTCTCTCATATTTGAAGGTAAAGTGATGATTTGTGTTTAATATTGTCCACGACTGTGTTTTGTCTCATATTTAGTAATTGAAAGCATTGTCTTCTACTTTTTTGTCTAGTACATGTTAACTAAGCATTCTTCATTACACCTCTGCAGAAATGGCATGAGGAAGGCCGCAGATGTAGTAATTATTTCTGTTTTAGGCTAAAAAACTATTATATCAAGGGTCACACAATGATACTGGCATTTCCCAGTACTTAAACACAGCTTTTTACTGTTCTGTTTGTTCTCTTTTTTTATATCTAATTTATAACCCATAGTATTTAGAAGGGGATGAGTTTATACCTAAAGAAAAATCTCAAATTCATCTAAGATGGAGAGTATAAAATTCTGCAAGACTGAACTGGCAGATGTCAAATTTGCATCTCCTTTAATGTTTATGTATTTTCCTACAGGCATTTTTGGGGACTGTATAAATAAACTGTTAAGATGTTAATCTTGGGAGGAGGAGGGGCGAGAAGATGAGACATTAAATAACCATGAAATTCCAGGCTTTTTGGTTGAGTTAATTATAATTCCTCATCAGTGTAGTATATTAATACTTTTTGTCAATTTCTTGCCCCTTTTTGAAAATCAACTTGTTGGATGCGTTTAATTCAAGACCTTTAAGAAAGGACCTCATATAAGTATTTGTTTTTCTTTTCATATTTGGAAAATTAAAGGAGTATATAATAGAACGCCCTTGGTACTTACTACAGGTTGGAAAATGAGAAGCTAACTATTAAGAATTATAGGCATGTGTGTGGCTAGGGTGAGGTAGGATAGGGGTGTGGTATATGGTTGTTTCTGAGGCAGGTAGAGTCAATGGGATCAGCTATGGAAATAGAAATTTTACTTCTTTTGCCTCATTCAATTTGACAATTATTGTTTCATTCAAGAAATATTTATTGAACTCCATTTATATGCCAGGCACTCTGGCATATAAACAGACCATGCTGTTTAGGGTGTCAGTGGGCATCACCAAGATCCTAGGCAGAGTATTAAACAGATCAAGTGCTCAGCTGCCTCTCCCTACCTCCCTGCCTCTCCTTGCTTAACTGGGGACTCCATGACCCCTGCCAGCATCTAGCTTCCTGCTTGAGCTCATTGATTCCCCAATTGCCTTAAGCTTAGATGTTACCAGTGGGTCAACCCTTACAGGAGATAAAAATATTTAGTGTTATGTATGATGACTATATTAATAATCAAGACATGTGGCTTTACAAATACAAATGTACATAAGGGAATTGTAAGGGATATTTGAAGACTCTTAAGTTATAGTATCTCTTATTTTATTTAACAGATACTTTATTTAGCACTTATTATGTGCCAGGCTCCATTCTAAGCTCATTTCACCCTTATAGCAGCCCCATAAGGTAGATGATTATTATTATCTCTATTTTACAGATAAGGACATTGAGGCACAGATAGTTAATGACTTGCTCAAGCTCATACACCTAGTGGTCCTGGGATTCAAACTCAGGCATTCTGGTTCCAGAATCTATGCTCTTAACATTAACTACACTAGATTGCCTCATATCTCTATAATCATGTGTGGGATATCCAGATGTCTGTGCCCCAGTAGGACGTATGGGTCAGAAATTCAAAGGAAAGGGCTGGGCTGAGAATAGATCAGAATTCATGTGCATATAGATGGTGGTTGAAGCCATGAAATAAATAAAATCCCTTTCAGGGAGTATAAATAGAATGAGGAAGGGAGATTCTCAAGGATAGGGCCCTGGGATCTAGCAACATTAGGTGACTGGTGAAAAAAGAACAATCAGAAACGTAGACTGAGAATGAAGAGATTCAGGAAAATGGTATCATGGAAGACAAGGGAAGACAGAGTTTCAGCAAGAGTTTAACTTTCCCGTGTGCCCCTGAGAGGTTAAAGAGATGCAGACTGAAAGAAGCCACTGTATCTGACAATTAAGAGGTCATTGCTGCCTTTTGCTCGAGTTGGACGTTTCTAGTGAAGAAGATAGAATGAGCTGCCACAAAGACGCATTTTAAGGAAACAAGCGCATGCTTAGGCTTTTTATTTTAACGTATTTATTACTCATTTAGGGACCAAATTCGGTGGATTTCAAGCCTTTTTTTTTTTATGAACTTATTCTTTTGACCACAACCCAGCTTAGTTTAGTATATTTTACCTTGTAGGCACTTATGTATTTTTTCAATGAAGGAATATCAAAAATTTATGAGCCCCAGGAAATAATAATTTAAATTTCCTTAGGTGGTACATGGCCATCAGAATTAGCCACTAATCCCTAAGCAGGATTATCTTCTGGAAGATTTATCATGCCAAAATACCAGCTGTGAATCATAATGCAGAACAAGCAGAATTATATGATGACATTTTACATTTGTAATTGAATGCATGCTAAAGTGAGTGATTTGAATACTTCCCTTCAGTGCAATATTTAGGCCAAGGAATGGCATCAATATTAATTTATGATATTTTCTGATGTAACTGAAACTTAATTTATCACACAGTGCTTTATTGCTATAGTTAAAGTCTTATACATCTTTGTTACATGTCAGCCTTGAAGAATAAGTCCTAAAAAGTGAGAGCAGTCGTAGATTCTTTAAATAAAGGAGAGTGTTAGATTAAAAGGTATTTCAGGATATATTATCAAATGTTAGATAAATTTGGTTAAATACTCTCTTTGCTGTAATTGTTTCGTGTAATGCATTTCATTAAACTCAGAGGAGAAAAATCCCCTAAACTGGTTGTTTGCTTCAGTAAGAATGAAAACTCAAGTTGCTTGAATTAAGTTTTCAATGTCACAATTGTTATCACTCTGTTTATCCTGACATTTCCTGACTTGTGAAATGTTGTTGATCATTTTGGTAACTCCTATAACTATATAAGGAGTTTAGTTATTTAATGGGAATTTCAAATTCTTTTCAAATAAATTATTTTAGGAAATTTGGTTTAAATTCTCATTAATGAAAATAACCATCTACTGTGGCAGCCACATCCTTTTATAGATGGGCCTGGGTGTATAGAATGGGCTAACGTGCTACTGGTATGGAATGGTAGCCAATAACACACATGGAGAAATGGAAAAATATCCCTTGGTAAAATTTATACGTGATTAAGGGAGGAACGGAGATGCTGGAATCACTTCATGACTTCCATATTTTTGTGAACTTTTGATTAATGCAGTAAAAATTGATAGTTTTTGTTGCCATTTTAAAATCATTACCATGTTAATGCTTCATTATACAGGCCACTAAATAAATAGAGAGTACCAAGAGGAGAGCTCACTGACCTGAATTTATGTGAATTTCTTTGAAAGTATAGCTAACTATACTTGATGCTAAATATAATGTTTTATTTTCCAGGTAGCACCTACCTACTAATGAGTATTACTAAACATAACGTCTGAACATATCTTCCTCTAAATGCCATAGGTATAATATTTATGTTAATCATAGGGTTAATAGGTTTGCTTATGATATGTATAGAGAACTATATTCTGTTTTTATTAAAAATAAACTAGCTGTTTTGAAGATTTTTATGATTCCCTAGGTGGAACACTCTAATGTATTTTTTTCATCCCAGTTGTCATTTGAATAACTGAGTCTTAATAAATAAATTCTGAAAGTTAAGCTTTCAAATGTGAGATTTTAAGTTTTTTGAATTTAAAATGAAATATATGTTCTGAATTAACAGTTAGAACAAAAAATAATGGTGAAAGATAGGAGATCAAGGTTCTCTTTAAGTTACTAATGCAGACCATCCTATTCTGTGCATTGTGGTTATCAGCGTTTAGAATACAAATTATACTCAAAAAGAAATGATACCTATTTCCCAAATATTTTAAGTCAGAGATGAAAAAGAAAAAAATTCCCTGAATTCCAAGGCTTAGAAATGTATTTATATTACCTTCTTATTTATATTGTCACAAGTAGAAACCTTAATTTTGGTTAATTAGTTATCATTCCCAAGTTCAACCTTAACTATTATGCTTTGAGAAGGTTCCCACATCCTGTTCCCAGATTTCTTAATTTGTTCTCTATTAATAACATGATCTGTGAAGATGATCCCCTTTGATTTTAAACTGTGCTTCAGTTCAACTTATTTCGGATAAAAAACTGGTTCCAGAAAAGTATTGAAAACGGTACCCTCCTCCATCCATACTCAACTTGAGAACCAATATACCCTTTTACTGTTCATTGTATTTCCATTGAGTGCTAGAAGCAGTGTAGTTGTATGCCCAAGGGCTCATTTTATTGAACAAGCCAGAACTCCTCTTCGCCTCTTCCATTTTAGATAGATGCTGGTGCCTAGGTCATTGTGACTGCTCAGCGCACACTATTCAGGATCCTCGTTGAATTTAGTGAGCTCGCTAATCTAGGTTAGGGTCTTTGAAATATCCTGTTCGTCTCCAACCAGCAGGTGGCTTTAGCAGGTTGGGAAAGAGGACGACTTTCATTGCCTTCCCTCCCCTACCTCCCTTTTATTGCTATTTCGGATGAGGATACCTCATCGGTAACTAAACCAGGCAGTGCTGTCCATTAACTCTTTTTCTATTGCTCTTCCAAATTACTATCCACTAGTCTATTGCTTATCTTTTCATTTTTGCCACCCAGGAATTCTGAATAATTGCGCATAAGTTTTATGAAAGTAAGAATCTTTGGATCCTCACTGTCTTTCTTTGCCTTTTAAATTCTGTAAGTCCTTTTAGATGGACTCAAGCTCTTCTCTCGATGTAGAATAAGGTTCTGTACCTACTACCGATTGTAAGAAAATATTTTAACTGCAAATTAGGGTTCTTCATTACAACATTTGCTAGCTATGGTGTGTTTGATGTTTTACCAGTATTTTAGCAGTCTCATACTGACTTATAGGACAGAATTTTTCTGTGATGGATAGGTTTTTTAGGCACAGATATTAGGTAGCGTGGGCATATCAACGCAACTTTTTACTTCTTAATAAAATACAGCGCATTTTAAACTATCATCTGGAAATAGACCTGTAAACTTTAATACCTCTCTATTCTAATTTTCTGATTTTTATGCAAATGATTAGTCTCTTTTCATTAACCTCTTATTAGATTATTTAAAATTATACATAATTAATTACCTTAAGTTATTTTAGTAAAATATACTTTCTGTCTGATATTGAAAAGGCCAAGATTCTGTTATGTAAATCTCAATACATGAGAGAACCCAGAAAGTAAATACTTGAGTCATAACTACCTGCTTTGAAGACAATTGAGTTTATTTATATTGTAAATATTATTTCACAGTTCAGTCGGTTACCTTGCTGGGTAATAAAGACCCTGAAATTAAAATGACCCCTTTTCAGAAAATATAGCCATAGGATTCATTTACTATGAAGCTGCCTCAGTTGATATTACTCTTCCTGAAATAGAAAATGATATCCTACTAATGCATCTGAAGTGGGCTTTAAAACCATCCAAGGCACTCTTGTGAAATTAATGACTGTTGCTTTTGGCCTCAATTACATCTTGTGATTCTCCCGTACTATGCTTACTTTTCCTCTATTTCTCTTCTGACTTTATAATGTATATTTTTGGGTGTGTTCTAGATCTTTTAGAAGCCTCCACTTCAGAAAGAGTATGTGTTTACAGCTGCCTTGAAAACCTTTAGACCTCTATAAATTTGAACACACAATTCTTAAGATCAATATTCCACACTAGATATGAGAGTTTAAGGTCGTCTTAGCCTTTTAAATAAGCACCTAACACCGTGATGAAGAAAATCAGCTTACAAGAAAATGGCATAATGATGACAAAATGTTAATTGAATTTTTCCTTGTAAAAAATTCTTTTTCCAGTCTGAATGAGCTTGTACAACAGTGTTACTAGCTAAAAGGGAGGGATCTGCTCAGCAGTTCTAATGGCTTATTATTGGTCCTTGACATTTAGTTCCTATGCATATTTATTCTGTTGTAAAACAGTATATCACTTGAAAACATTAATAAACACAAATATTTCCTTCTAATTGCAAAAAATCCCACCTGGTGATTTCTTATGATATTAGAGAGAAGTTTATAATCTTAATTGGATGTATTAGGAAAATAAGTGACACTAATTTTGAATATGTTAAGCCCCTTATTCACCTACCCAAATCTACAGACACTGTAAAGTTACGTGGTTTGTAAAATACCCTTAACAATACCCTTTTGCATGGGTACATTACCCTTAAAAATACCCTTTTGCATGATAGAATTGAACAACTTTTTTAGTCAAGTAGTAGTATTAATAAAATATAAGTGTAGCATCAATAAAATTCCAAGTTGCTTCTGTAAGTACTGATGGCTTTATTAATCCTTTATCTGTCACTCACTGGACATTTTTTGGCTAATCATCTAATTTCCGAATGGGCGAAGTGCTATAGAGAGAAAGGAAAAGGAGAATAAAGATCCTGCCCTAGAGGATACTGATGCTTATAATCTAGTTAAGTGTTCAGAGATAAATTCTAAAGTGTCAAAAAGCCAAATTTATAATGTCATATAAATATATTAAAGAACTCTAAGGGATTTATTGATTAAGAATATTAGAACTGAAAGGGACCTTAGCAATCCTTCAGTGCAAACACTTTATTTTAGAAATGAGTAAAGCTGAAGCCACCAAAGGGAAGGTGACTTGCCTGAGCTCACCGGCTGTCCTTGATAAAGCTGGCACTAGAATTTAATTCAGCATGTTTTCTCGCTGTCATTCAGGGGCCTGGTTATGCAGAAGAAGGCTTCTGGGAAAATGTGAATCTTGAGAGTAAATGAAATAGCATTATAAATAGCAGTGAACTAGATCTAGAGATTTGGGTTTCTTGTGTCAACTCTAAGGATTTTCTAGTTCTAAAATTCCATATTTCTTGGTTCAGATTGCTATGAAAGAGGGAATAATATGAGCAAATAATAATGAAAAGTAGTAATAACCACAATGACTAAAAGTGGTAGAATTTCCTATGTACTAGGCTCTATTTTAAGCACTTCACATTCATTAGCTCATCTAATCCTCACAATTATCTTTATGAGGTAAGCACTCTTATCATTCCCATTTTACTGATAAGGAAACTGAGACCTAGAGAAGTAACTTGCCCAATATCAAACATGGGATGTTATAGGAGAATGTGTATGTAGAATAACAGGCCCAGTCAGTGTCAGGTGACTCCATTTAGGAGATAAAGTAGTTATGTTAAGGAATAGAGGTAGTTAAGAAAGGCTTCTTCAATGAGAAATTTTTTTGAAAAAAAAAATCTAGTAATTCCTTCTTGTTACATAACGTGATTGTGTCCAGTATTTCTGTAGCTTCCCCCTAACTGATGGGGGAATAATCAATAATTTGAAACAGTGTCCAGCCTTAGCTTCTGTCCATAAATCTCAAAGATATTATTGCTAGCATTTTTCTGTCAGCTTGTTTATGATTAAGGCAAGAAATATGGCTTCATGATCACGTGTATGTTTGACCTTTTCGCTTGTAGTCTGCCGTATATGTAGAAGCAGTCACTGTTTGTTCCTGTATTCTTTGGTTCAAGGTCTCATTCTAAGCAACCCCATTTCTGAAAGCATTCGTAGCTAACTAGTAATTCATGTTGCTCCCTTTGTTTGTTTAGAGTTGTGTGTTATTTTCTACTTCTTGCTTGCTTAAGAAAATTTTACTTAGCTTTTTCACTTTAGTTTGCTGAGCGCCAGTTGTTTATGTGGGAAGATGTGAACAGAGTCAACTGACGATACCTTTTTATTTCTGTCCTTGTCTTTACATTTTAGGCATCTACCAGTGTTATTGGTCTAAGTGGTACAGAAGACACAGAATGAGGGAGCAGTAGTAGTTCTCGTAAAACTACCCATTTTTGTAGGCTTGGAGAAACTGATGCCTTTTTGGTGCAAGACTTTTTTGATCGTCTCAAAGGAGTATTGGATTCCTTAATGTTCTCTGGTTTCCTTTAACATCTTATTATTGACTTGACTAATAAAATGGTTTAAAAAATACTATTACTGTACAGGATCTATAATGAAAGTACAGTTTAGTTATATGTGGAGTTTTCTTCTGTGCAGTTCGATAAACTTGAATTAACAATCTGTCTGTTTAGTTTTCATTCAGCAATATTTACTCAGCTCTTACTAAGCATTAGATGCTGTTGCAGGTGCTGCAGCGTGTCTGTCATTATGATCATTAGCTTGTTATTACTCTAGGTTACACATGGAAATAGATAAGTTCCTCATAGGATCAGATTTAAGTTTTTGCAGCTAAGATAAAACAAAGTATTATACAGCCTAAATTTATTCTAGCTGTTCTGTAGAAATTATTAGACATAAAACACAAGATAATAAATTCTTATGGTACAAACTAAGTCTGGAGTATTGCTATTCTACCATACAGAATTTTGTCTACAGCTCTTTCCTTTCCTTCCTTCCCTTTCTTCCCTTCCTTCCTGTCTCTCCTCCATCCCTCCCTCCTTCCTTCTTTTCTTCCTTTCTGTTATATAATCATTAAAAAAAATTTTAAATTACATTTATAAATTAAACACATTTTCTATTAGTTCTAGCTAGTGAAAAACTCTATTCTTTGGGCCATTTGGTAGTATTTGGAGAACATATTGGGTAAATTCTAAAAATCTACTGCCATCAAAGTGTATTTAAAGTTTAGAATAATGTCTTATAAACTAATATCAAAGCAAATGAGAGTTTAATAACCAGTTTTATAGAAGTTGATGTACTCATAAAATTTGTGTCTATAATCATAACTGCTTCCTTGATATATCTAGGATGACCAATTCTTCTTTGTTTGCCTGGAACTTTCCTGGCTTTAGCACTGAAAGTCCTATATCCCAGGAAACTCTTCAGTCCTGAGCAACCAAGATAGTTGTTCACCCTAATTATGTCTAAATCTGAAGATTTTATTTTCTCAATTTCATGGATGAAGTAGTTAATGAGCAAATATCATGCACAAACTTATTTAGCTAAAGGGTACATATTCCCATAGTAATGTTTATTTAAATACAGTGATAGATTGTTGAAAGATGAGGGAATGGATGGCTGGCTGGATGGATGAATAGATAATAGGAAAATGACTATGTAATATACCTTCTGATTGGTTAGGAAACATAACCTGTTAAATCCTAATTACCTCTGAAGGCCCAACATGGTTGTCATCTTTTTGTCAAGATTTCTCTGAATTACTCGATTGATCACTCTTCTCTGTGCCTACAAAATTCTGTTTATACCTCTATTGTTAGACTTACCATAGTTATATTATACTTAGTTGTATACGAATCCGTCTTTTTCACTAGACTGTGAATTCCTTGCAGAGCAAGAATTGTGCCTTAATACATCTTTGAACTTCAACTTTCGTATTCTGTCTTGTGCTGAGCAAGAACTCAATATGTTATTGCTGAACTGGGCATTCCTTTTTTCCCTCAATTTTTTAGCTCCTTTATCTTTAATCATCTTTATTGAAATATAATTTATTTAAAATAAAATACACTCATTTTAAATGTACAGTTCAATAAGTCATAATACAATCAAGATAAAAACATTTCAATCATCCCAAAAACTCCCCCTGTGCCCCTTACTCCCCCATTGTCACCCTGGCTCCTGGCAACTACTGACTTTATCTCACTATAGTTTTGCCTTTTCTAGCATTACATGTGAACTTTATATTTCCGGCTTCTTTGACTTAACATAATGCATTTTGAGCTTAATCCATGTTGTTGCATGCGTCAGGAATTTGTTTCATTTTGTTTCTGGGTGGTATTCCATTATATGGATATATCACAATTTGTTTATCCATTAACCTGTTGATGGGCATTTAGTTGTTTTCATTTTTTGGCTGTTATAAATAACACTGCTGTAAATATTAACATACACTTTTTATATTGAAATATATTTTTATTTCTCGTGGGTAAACATCTAGAAGTGCAATTATTGAATCTTATGATAAGTGTATGTTTAAATTTATCAAGAATTGTTAAATGTTGTGCAAAGTGACTACCGTTTTGCATTTCTACCAGCAATGCATCAGAATTCAACTTGCTCTACATCCTTGCCAACACTTGCTACTGGTCAGTCTTTGCAATTTTAGCCATTCTAATATGTGTGTGGTGGTATCGCCCTGTGGTTTTAGTTTGCATTTCCTTAATGACTAATGATTTTAACGTGTTTATTTGTCCTCTGTATAGCTTCTTTGCTGAAGTATCTTTTCAAATGTTTTACCCACTTTTAAATTCAGTTTTTTGTCTTCTTGTTATTGAATCGTAAGAGCTCTTTTTATTTTCTGGATATTAGTCTTCATCAGATATGTGTCTTGCAATTATTTTCTACCAGTCTTAATTTTTTTTTTTACTTACCAGAGTCTTTCAAAGAGTAAAAATTTTAATTTTGATCAAGTACAGTTAACCAGTTGTTTCTTTTATAGTTCATACATTTGGTGTTCTATTTAATAAATATTTACCTAACATAATGTGACAAAGATTTTTCTCTTATGTTTTCTTTGAAAAGTATTATAGTTTTAGGTTTTATGTATAGCTCTATGATCTACTTTGAGTTAATTTTTGCACGTGGCTGAGATAAGGATCATGGTTCTTTCTCTCATATGTATACCCAATTCTTCTAGTACTATTTGTTGAAAAGATTCTCTTTTCCTCATTTAATTACCTTGACATGTTTATGAAAAATAAAATAAATTGACCATATAAATGTAGGTCTATTTCTGGACTATTTTGTTCTATTAATCTTTATGCTTATTATGCCACTAGCACACTGCCTTTATTGAAATAACTTTACAAGAAGTCTTAAAATCACGTAATACAAGTTGGTCAACTTTGTCTTTTTCAAAAATGCTTTGACTATTCTAAGTCCTTTGCACATCTGTATAAACGGTAAGATCAGCTTGTCAATTTCTGCTAGGATTTTTGTTTCTGGCATTTTTCCTTCTTTTTATCGATCCACATTTCCATCTGGTGTCATTTTTCCTTCTACCTGAAGAATTTCTTTAAACGTTCTTTTAGTGCAGGTCTGGAGATGGAAAGGAAGTTATAAGAAAAGAAATTAAGACCAATATCCTTCATAAACATGGGTATAAAAATCCTTAACAAAATTTTAGCAAATCAAGTCCATTAATATATAAAAAGGATAATATATTATGACTGAGTAGGGTTTATTGCAGGAATGAAAGGTTGGTGTAACATTAAAACAATGTGCAGGCATACTTCAGAGGTATTGTGAGTTTGGTTCCAGACCACTGCAATAAAGCGAATATTGCAATAGTGAGTCACAGGAATTTTTTTGTTTCTCAGTACATATAAAAGTTATGTTTACACTATACTGTAGTCTATTAAGTGTGCAATAGCATTATGTCTTAAGAAACAATGTACATATCTTAATTAAAAAATACTTTATTGGGGGCCAGCCCGGTGGTGTAGTGGTTAATTTCACGTGCTCTGCTTAGGCGGCCCCTGGGTTTGCAGGTTCAGATCCCGGGCACGGACCTAGACGTCGCTCATCAAGCCATGCTGTGGCGGCATCCCACATACAAAATAGAGAAAGATGGACCTGGATGTTAACTCAGGGCTAATCTTCCTCAGCCAAAAAAAAAAAATCTTTATTGCTAAAAAATGCTAACCATCATCTGAGTCTTCAGTGAGTCACAATCTTTTTTCTGGTGGAGGGCCTTGTAAAAAATGCAATGTCTGCAAAGCATAATAAGATGAAGCACAATAAAATGAGGTACGCCTGTAATGTAATCTACTCAATTAATAGACTAAAAAAGAAGAAATGTATGATAATCTCAATAGATGCAGATAAAGCATTTGACAAAATTCAACACCATTCATGATGAAAACTATCAGCAAACTATGAATAGAAGGGAAATCCTGCAGCCTAGTTTAAGATTAGGAAAAGGATGTCCAATCTTTTCTGTTCAACATTGTTCTGTTCAACCTTTTTTTGGACTACTGCTCAACGCTGCAGTGGAGATCCTAGCCAGGGCCAAATTTAGAAATAAATTCTAGGGTAAAGAAATCTTTTCACACTTTTATTTAATACATTTCAAAAGAAACTGTATTTGTTGAGAACTCTACTAAGCTTTGTGCAAGGTTACACTCGCTTGGTGAATACCCTATTAGTTCTCTCCTATCTTCTGGGTAAGATCAACTTTGTCAGTAAACATCTCTTACTATTACCTGTACTTGCTAGATAATTCACAGGAAATCTAATGAAATGGATATGGTATAGGAATTAATATATAAAATAATAGACTAATTAGATTATATAGACTACATGGTTGCTTTTTGCAACAGAGGAAATATGTAACTAGTCTTAAGACTATTTATATACTTTTGTATAATCTCATGAAAAAAATGTCACTTTGTTAATCAAGTTTGTAATATTAACACAAATTGCTGTATCAAGATTGAACAACTTGTTTATAAAAAATAGTAGTAGTGTAGCAACATAAAATGATTCACATCTATCAAAATAACATCTTACAAATGACTTCAAAGCAAATTGGAGCCATATTGAGAGACATGTAATTTAATTTTGTTTCAGGCAGATTGCGTGTTAATAATTAATAATTAGTGGGGTTTTTTCCTATCCAAATACTGCCCATGTATCAGAGACCAGCTCAAATTTCTGTTCCTTGAAGTTCTTTCTAATCAGCCTCATTGCAAATGATTTCTACTTCTCTAAATTTTCTTAAGAGTTATGTCTACCACTCAACATATTAGAGTTTAAAATATATTGTCATTTAGCTTTTATTGTCATATAATGATCATTTTAATTTAATAGACTTTAATTTTTAGAGGAGTTTCAGATTTACAGAAAAATTGAGGTGAAAGTACAGAGTTCCCATATACCTCTTACCCTCCACCCAGGCGCACACACAATTTTCTCTATTAGTAATAGCTTATTAACATGGTATATTTTTTATAATTGATGAGTCCATATTAATATATTAATATTAACTAAAGTTCTTAGTTTACATTACATTTCACTCTTTGTGTTGTATAGTCTATAGGTTTTGCCAAATGTATAATGACATGTATCTACCATGACAGTATCATACAGAATAGTTTCACCGCCCTAAAAATGCCCTGTGCTCCATCTCTTCATCCTCCCTCCTTCCCCCTTGCTCCCAGCTTCTGGAAAGCACTGATGTTTTTACTGCCTCCGTAATTTTGCTTTTTTGAGAATGTCATATAGTTAGAATCATATAGTTTGTAGCCTGTTCAGATTGCCTTATTTCACTTACTAATATGCATTTAAGATTCCTCCATGTGTTTCCATGAGTTGGTAGCTTATTTCTTTTTAGCGCTGAATAATGTTTCTTTGTCTGGGTATACCACAGCTTATTGTCCATTTATCTACTTAAAGACATCTTGGTTGCTTCCAAGTTTTGGCAGTTATGAACAAAGCTTCTGTAAACATCCATGTGCAGGTTTTTGTGTGGACACAAGTTTTCAACTCTTTTGAGTAAATACCAAAGGGTACAATTGCTGGATTCAAATAGTAAGACTATGTTTAGTTTTGTAAGAAACTGCCAAACTGTCTTCCAACGTAGCTGTACCATTTTTCATTTGCACCAGCAATGAATGAGAGTTTTTATTGCTCCATATCCTCATCAGCATTTGGTGTTGTCAGTGTTTTGGATTTTAGCCATTCTGACAGGTGTGTAGTGGTATCTCATTCTTTTAACTTGAAGTTCTCTAATGACATATCATGTCGAGCATGTTTTCATATGCTTATTTACCATCTGCGTATTTTCTTTGGTGAAATGTCTGTTGACATCTTTTGCCCATCTTTTCATCAAGTTGTCTTGTTCTTATTATTGAGTTTTAAGAGTTCTTTGTATGTTTTGGATATAAGTTGTTTGTCAGATATGTGTTTTGCAAATGTTTTCTCCCAGTCTGTGGATTATCTTTTCATTTTCTTAACAGTGTTTTTCATAGAGCAGAAGTTTTTAATTTTAATGAAGTCCAACTTATCAATATTTTTCTTCCACGTATTATACTTTTGGTGTTGTACCTAAAAAGTCGTTGCAAACCCAAAGTCACTTAGCTTTTCTCCTATGTTATCTCCCAGGAGTTTAATAGTTTTGGAATTTACATTTAGGTCTATGATCTATTTTGAGTTAATTTTTGTGAAAAGTGTAAGGTCTGTGTCTAGATTTATTTTTTTGCAAGTGGATGTCCAGTTGTTTAGCACCATTTGCTGAAAGACTATCCTTCTCCACTGAATTGCATTTGCTCCTTTGTGAGAGATCAGTTGACTATATATGTGTGGGTCTGTTTCTGGGCTCTCTATTCTGTTCCGTTGATCTATTTGTCAGTTCTTTTGCCGATACCACACAGTCTTCATTACTGTACTTTATAGTGAGTCTTGAAGTCGAGTAGTGTCAGTCCCTCGACTTTGTTCTTCTCCTTCAATATTGTGTTGGCTATTCTGAGTCTTTTGCCTCTCCATATACACTTTAGAATCCATTTGTTGATATCCACAAAATAACTTCTTGCGATTTTGATTGGGATTGCATTGAATCTATAGATCAATTTGAGGAAAACTGACGTCTTGACGATATTGAATCTTCCTATCCATGTACATGGAGTGTCTCTCCATTCATTTAGCTCTTTGATTTCTTTCATCTGAGTTTTCCAGTTTTCCTCATATAGATCTTGTATATATTTTGTTAGATTTATACCTCAATAGATTTATACCTCAATATTTATTTTCTTTTGTGTGTGTGTGATGTGTTAGTCAGGGTTCTGCAGAGAAATAGTAGAAACCAAGATCTGGACACTAGGTGTGTTCATTGCCACTTGGGGACTGGTTGCTTCTGGGCTTTCTCACCTGACAGAACAAAGAAGTGTGTCTATGTATTACTCACCTGTGTGTATGCACACAACTGGAGACATTTCTATGTGTAACTATCTATACCTATATTAAGCTAAACGTGAGTTCACACTGATGTCTCCTAGTCTAATCTATTACCATATGGACCTTCTACTCACCTCCTCCCCCTTGCTTACCTCTTCCTTTCTACTCCAACGGTGAGAAGTCTGGTTCCCAGATCCATCATCCATTTACTTAGTTGTTCAATTCGTGTGTGTGTGTGTGTGCGCGTGCGTGTACAGTTTCGTTTTCATCTTCATTTTTACACATTTTTCTCTCTGAAGTTCTTTAGCCTTTTGTAAGTTTATGCACTTCATTTATCAGCGTTACTGGAGTCAACCATACGAAATATACAAATGAAGAGTAGAAATATATGTAGGACAAATGAGAAAATGTATGAAAAAATGCTTTTTCAATAGAGAAGTACTGTAAAAATATAAGATAGTTATCCAGTTGCCACAAATATCAGTATTTCCATGTTACCATTGTATCAAGTCAGTATTTCAGCATGAGGATCATTTTATAAAATCAAAATAGTATCACTGATGACTCTCTTTAGCTTTCATCTTTTATTCTCACCATATACATTTTTGCTTGACAGTATGGTAAATACAATGGATAGCTGTGTAATTAATCATTTTTCACTAATGTAAATAATGTTAATATTATTCTTATCAGTCACTCATAGTTGATAACTTCAGTAGCCCACTCCGACTCCCAAGAAGTTTCTGGACTTGAGTCTTAGTAACAGCAAGTCAGTGAGATTTCTTTAGGAGCTGCAAAGCTAAATCTTTAATCCAAGTCAAAATTGGCCTCTTCTATGACTTCCCTCTGTTTGTTCTGTAGATCCTTCTAACTGTTGAAAACTTATGTGAAGAAAAGGAAAAGAAGCAAAAATACTTCATAATAACAGAACTAATTTTATTATCTATTGACATTCATAAGATGATATGTCTTCACATTAAATGGGAAAATAGGGAAATAAGAGTTTGTCTAATGGAAGAAAAAAGGCTTTTTAAAGTGGAATCATTTTTCAGCACATTTATAGTTTTTTTTTCACTTATTTTCTTCATTTTAGATGATAGGGAAATTGTCAAAAGTGGCTGATGTTTTTAAAGTAATGGCCTCAACTCTCTAATTCCCTGATGAGATGCAATAGTTTCAATCCCAGCCTCTGCACCTCCTTCTTGCTGCCATTTGTCTCTTGAGGTAGATTCTCACCTGACAGGTCCAGCCCTCCTCTTGTCGCAGTGAGCTAGAATGAGCTAGATGCTGGCTTCCTGGAAGGAATCAGGAACTTGGGAGAAGGAGCAATTCTGGCAGACCAGGTTTTAGAGTTCAGTGATTGTGGTTCTGTCATTGTCCTGGTAGACTGACTGCCTTTTCTCTTTTTACATCGACTGTGAAGCATATCTGGAATCTTGCCAGCCACTGCTCTTAACTGTCAATATTTTTTAAAAGCTATTCTTCTTGATTAACAATGATTGTCTTAAAAATTAGAAATATCAGGTTCACTCTTTCAGTCATTTCAGAAATGTGTTGCTGGATTGAAACGGCTAAAATTATAGCTGGTGTGGAAAGTGATGAGCAATAAATCGAAATAACCAAATAGTTTGTTTTCTAAGTATAACAGTCATTTTATTTTCTTCTAGCATGGTAGGCTTAAATTTATATATGTTTTTAGATTCATGGCAGAAGAGTCATAAAGCATTTGACCATTACCAGTGGACTTTAGATATAGATAGGGTAACTAGGGTATTTAGTTTTTTGCTGAGGCTGGGTGACTTTATTTTTTTATTTTATTTTATTTTATTTTTTGTGAGGAAGATCAGCCCTGAGCTAACATCCGATACCAATCCTCCTCTTTTTTGCTGAGGAAGACTGGCCCTGGGCTAACATCCGTGCCCATCTTCCTCCACTTTATATGGGACGCCGCCACAGCATGGCTCGCCAAGCAATGCGTCAGTACGCGCCCGGGATCCGAACTGGCGAACCCCGGGCTGCTGCAGCGGAGCGCGTGCTTAACCACTTGCACCACCGGGCCAGCCCCAGAGGCTGGGTAACTTTAATTACAACCTTTGGTTCTTGGCACAAAATATGTCTTCGAGAGGAGTTTATTCCTGCCTGGTCAGAGCCACCTGATACAGAGAGACAGGTAGCTCTATGTTTTTGGCTCCTTATTGGTAGTTTGATCTAAAAATGTCAGTTGACCTCTATATTTCAATTTTTCACCTCTAAAATGAAGAGAGTACCTTCCGAGTACTCTCCTCCTCAGAAGAGCACTTTGGAAAGTGTGGAGACGTTATCTGCTCTCATCTCAGCTGGCCCCGAGGAAGCAGTGAGCTGAAACCACATCCTTCCCTGATGTAATTCTCTGCTTGACCTTCCTTGAACTATGTTCTATGGAAGTTAAACTCTCTATTATTGCACCTAGGTTATGCCACTGCTTTATGGAAATTGGATCAATGTCCGTGAGTTTTAAATCTGTTGAAAACTCATGTAATAAGTGGCATCTGATCAACTGTAACTACTTAGAAGAAGCACATTTGCTTCCTTTAAAATAACTCTATCTGAATGGTTTCTTCAATATCTTTTAAATAGTGATTTTTCAGATGACCGTTTAATAAAAGCTGGTTACTAGAATTTATTATATGAAATACTTAAACAAATTATTTAAACAATTCCCTTGAATACTAAAGAGGAGTAGTTACTTTATGTAAAGATTATATAATTTTAATTGATGCACTGTATATCCTAAACCATTAGGTATATCTTAAATTTTCTTACAAGGAAGGTTCAGATTCCAGGGATGTTTGAAGAAAATCTTATTTTATAACTTAGTTTTCACATAAAAAATCATAAGATTTTTTTTTCCTATCCTCAAACCAATCATTTTAGATTGCAAGTATATGTCATTTATTCTTTTTTAGTACATAGCCTTTTCCTTAGCAACATGTGATATTAAGAAAAAATAAAATAGAGAGAGCAAGGAAAAGCATGGAATACTAACTAAAAGCTTAGTATGTTAGCAGCATCTAGTACCTGTTAGAGAAACGAGTTCTCAAATAATGAGGCCCATACTGAAATCCAACATAGTTTACTAATTTTTTTCCAGAGAATCTCTTTTTGATGGTATATTTAATAAGTGGTTTCATAGACAGTTGTACCATATTCATTACGAATAAATTACATAGTTTTTCCATTGCATCAAAATTTCATCATAGCCTTTTGCCGTTCTCTTTGTTTAGAAAGAAGATGATTATTAAGTGTATTCAGTAATAATGGCAGACATAGAGATTTGGCTATGCTAATTGCAAAATCTAATTTGTATATTTTGTAGAGTGAGAGAGGAAGGGAGAGAATGTGGTAGAGCACAATGAGAAAGGCACATGCCAAACAGCGTATTTGCAGTTTATCATTGACCCATGTGTTCAGCATGAGTGTATTTGATATAGAAGCTAATGGCAGAGCTGCCGAGTTTATGATTAATGGACTTGACAGTCAATGCAAATTCATTTTACCAAATTTGGCTAAGGTTACAAAAAAATACTCATTTTCAATGCTGAATTTGGTGACTTATTTGCAAACATTAATAAAGATTAGTTTTACCCCTCAGGCTTGTTCAGATGTCTGTAAAAAGAAAGAAACAGCAGAGATTGATTAAAAATTGTGGCATTATTCTTTTTAAAATTTGTCTGCCATTTGCTTTTGAGCTTCTTAAATTTTTAGGCATATGAGCATTTAAACTATAAACTTTAAGAAATTAATTCTCTGTGATACACGACTTATTTTTGCCCCATGTATTCAAATCTGCTGGCCAAATATCTGTTTCATTTTGTCTTTGCCTTTTGTTTTTAAGAAATCATTTCTCCTAGTCTGTCTTTCCAAGTTGTCAAGCTTTTGTGATTAAAAATAATACTAATACTGCTTTAGTCTGTGAATTTAGATTTCTTCCAATTATGAGACCATTCTGCCCCATGAAATATAAAATCAGGATTTTTTTCCTCCTTCCTATATGTATATCAGGGTTTGTGTTTGAATACTGTGTAACTCATAGGGAAATAGTATTAGACTTCCCACATGGTGGATACTCAATAATGTATGTGGCTTATCAACTGAAGATGAAACTTACATAGTAGTCATTTTTGCAAGCACTTCAAGTATGTCTGTAGATCAATAGTGTTTCTACCATGTACACTATCCAGATCTCCCCCTAGACTAAGGGCTTCCCACTAAATGCTCTCAGCCATCACAATTATAAAATGGTCTGTAGCTTCTCTCTCTCTCTCTCTCTCTCTCTCTCTCCACACATGCACGTGCAAACACACACACACACACACACGCACCCCCCATTATTAGCCATTTTATCTTGTGGCATTTATCTGCAAAATTCAGTGAACTAAGTATTTTCAGATATTTACACAGAACAAATAATTGTCATATATTTTGTGAAATATAAAACACCGATATTATTTCAATGCATGAGCAGTTAGCAAAAGCAGCCTCCTTTTCTCCTTGTATCTGTCTAGACCCACAGTGAATTCAGAAAATCTGAACTCAGCACATACTGGTAACATACAGAGTTGTTTGTTTTCTGCTATACAAAGTTGTTTATTTATACCATCTATCAAATCCAATTGTGGAAGTTGAAGTGGCTCTTTATAAGCAATAGATCAATAAATGGAGTGGTTAATCTGTGGTGAGTGAGTGGTTAGAAACTGCAAATGAGGTTATACTCATTAGAAAATGTCTTCCAGTGGGAGAGAACATGACAAGGACTAAAAATTTAAACCAGGTTTTATACGAAAAGATAAAAGCAAGTTATGCTGGAAGAATGCACCTTGTTTCATTTATATCTTTTATAAAGTGCTGGCTAGTTTAAGAGCTATCTCTGAGGTAGACAGACAAAACCTAAGAGAAAATAAAAAACAGCATTATATATCCTAAACATTATACTACGACTCTGTACAACTACTTAATCCTTTTTTTTTAAGCAAAAAAACTAACAGTGTGCTAAAAGAAACCTTGACTGAAGGGTTTAAGAGCAGCGTGGGAATAATTTCAATAATTTAAAAAGGTGTTGCTTTCTGTAATAAAAATTGATTCCATTTCTTTTATTTACTTGAATACATGCTTGTTATAAACACCTGAAAATTAAATTGAAATGCACCTAATCCATGTTTTTCTGAACTACTTGATTCAGTGTTTTCAAGTATATTTGTGTTGGAATTTCCTAGCTATTTATATGTAAATGAAAAGTCTTCTGTAATTGGCACAGGGAGAGCCTGCTAGAAGCCCAGTAATCTAATCTAAGTTGCACATTTTTTCCTCTCTGGTATACATTCATCATGGCATTTGAGGGCAAACAGTTTGATCCTTATGTCAACATCTCTCTTCTTTGCAACAAGGGGAAGGATAGGGAAACTTTGTTTTAAGGATTAAATGGTAAAATTTTGCTGTGACACACCATCTTAGACAGAGCTGCCAGGTTTTATAGGGAGCAAAAAGATATCATTAACTTCTAACTACTTGGAATAGGAATTTAAATTATTTGCTTCAGGTAGTAGAATGAAAGTAAAATTGCACAGTTGTTCTGGCTGTGATTGTTCGTTTTATTGAATTCAATTTTATTTTTTAAAATATGTGCTACTTGAGACTTCGATAACAGTGGTACCAAAACACTTTTTCTGTTTTTGCATTTTTCTTACTTTGGGTTTATTTGGGAAAATATTAGCAAAAAGACCTATCAGGTAGACAAGGGCATTTAACTATGGTAAATACCCAAGGAACTTGTTATATGCTTATTATAAATCATGAATGTTTAAACTTTAAGGCATCTGAGAAAAAGATACCTGAATCCCGAATTCCATTCTGGAGCAAGCAATATTAAAAAAAGATTTAATACTAAATTAGTTAAAATGAGATTTGTTATTAATGCAGCTATCTAGCCATCCGTTCATGTGTCTATCCATTCATCCATTCCTTCAATAAATATCATGCCCAGCTAGGATTAGGCACTAGGCTGGATGCTGGGAGTACAGTAGTAAGCAGGAAACTCACATTGCCCTCATGGAGAGTACTGTCTTGTAATTAGATCTATAAGCCACAATACATAGTTGAATGAAAGCTACACGAAAAATTTAGCTATTTCCCATTTTCAGGAACTACATGGTTCTGCATATTTGCCTTTTCTAGATAGACGGTTAAGAGTTAACCATTTAAACACAACTTGTTTTAGATAAAAATCTTTCTAATATATGACCTCTAAATCAAAAAGTATTGGGTATAATCTTTGTTTTCAGGATCATGGTTTTAGATTTTATGGTGACCTGTAATTCAGTACCTAAATAACCTAGGGTGACTGAATTGTTAGGCTTGATTTGGATTTGTATTTTTTTTCTGACTACTGGACCATCAGATATTGTCTTCTTGCTAGTCATTGTGTCTGCTTCTATAGTAGAACACTTCTTCCCGTTACTCTTTCTAATCTCCCATGGGTATGGACACAGGATCACTCGGGTTATTAAATTTATTACAATTATTTTTAAAATAAGAGGCTCTTTATAAAATGAGATGGCTTCTCCTGTGAATGAAATGCATCTTCTTTGCTAAATTTATTTTTGCTGCCTACAGGTCTTCTTTGATTATATTCTTGGCCCTATTCCTAATAGATGAAACACTATTTTAATCCTACTTTTACCACTTCAGGAAATGAAGTCAAAACGATGGCAGTACCAACAATTCAAATGGAAATCAAAGAATGTATATTTTAGTGTCTGTGACAATACACACTGAGTTTTGTAGATAACACATTGTACATACAACACTAATTTTCTAGGCCATACCATCAACAATAGCTGATTTGATTCTGATAATTCTTATTGATTAAAACAACTAATATTGGCATAAAACTTTAGTACTTACCAAAGGAAACTTTTTTCTCATTTAATCTTCGCAGCAACTGAAAGAAGTAGACATCATTGCTGAGCACATCTTATAGATAATGAAACTGAGTTTCAGAGAGATTAAGTGGTGACCCAGTTGACTCATTTACATCACCTGCCTGGTGTGTGTAGACAGTTGAGTTTCTGGCAAGTGGTTTGTTCAAAATCACACAATCCAAAAGTGGTATAACTGACAGATTTTAGAGTGATATCGGGGAGGTAGTAGAGTGGGAGAATGTGAATGGTGATGGAAGGAGCTACATGGATCCCGATAGATGAATCTGAAAGTCAAAGTAGTAAGGTTTCAGAACTGGGTTCATGCCTATTTGGAGAATTTGATAAGGATTATTTATAGGTAACCAAAACTTTAGAAGTTCTCCCTTCCCCTAAATATGCTGATTTCAATACCCTCTTAATGAAACCTCTTCAACAATCATTTTCTATATTCCAAAAACCAACCTTTCACCCTGATAATATCTGATCTACTTGAGGAAAATTTGAAAGATAATCAAAAATAGGCAAGTTAAAGTCAGGGGTATCTTCTCTCTGTTGTCCATTTTACCTTCTCCACAGGGGAACAGTTCTCAAGTTTTTTGTGTATTATGTGTTCCAGTTATTTGGTAGTTATTAAAGAGAAACAGGAACTTCTGCTTTAGGACAGGATGGAGTAACAGGGTCTGGATTTACCCTCCAACCTGAAAAAAACAAAATATATGAAACAAGACACTAAGCATCAGGCAATTTAGGACAACGTTCCCTGAGAGATAGGAAACAATTGCCCCAGCTACTTCCAGGGTGCAGCATAGAAAGGAGGAGCCCAGGCCGCACCCAGAGGACTACCTGGGTTGAGTTGGCGGAGCTGAGTGTCTGGGAAGACGCAGGCATCTGGAGTTCACGGGACAAAGATAGGTGAGAGGAGAGCTGCACTGGGAGCTGCACCAGAGCACTGCTCTGGTCCCACCTAAGAAATCTTAAAAGCCAGACCCAAAAGAAACAAACTGTTTTCAAGGAACTTAACTATGTCCCCGAACAAAGCTCAAGATTATTTACGGAAATACAAAAATATCCAGCACCCAGCAAGGTAAAATTCAGTGTCTGTCATCCAATAAAACATTCCAAGGCATGCAAAAAAGCAATAAAATATGACCCATAAAGAGACGTTTATCAATGAAACTAACCCAGAACTGTTAGCAGTAGGAGACAAGACATTAAAACAGTTGTTATAACTATACTCCATATGTTTGACAATTGACACTCTCATACATAGTTGGTGGGAATGTAAAATAATTCAACCAGTTTGGAAAATAGTTTGGCAATTTCTTAGAAGGTAAACATACACGTACTATGTTATCTAGCCATTCCACAACTAGATATTCACCCAACAGAAATGAAAGCCTATGTCCATACAAAGACACATGTAAATTTCATAGCAGCTTCAGTTCTAATAGTCCCAAATTGGAAACAACTCATGTGTTCATCAACAGTTGACTAGATAAACTAACTCTGGTGTATTCGCGTGGTAAAATATTATTCAGCAATAAAAAAGAATGAACTACATACTACGACGTGGGTGAATCTCAAATTAATTATGTGGAATGGAAGAAGCCAGTCAAAAAGGAATATGTATTAATTTCCTGTGGCTTCCATAACAAATTACTGCAAACTTGGTGGCTTTAAACAACAGAAATTTATTCCCTTACAATTCTGGAGGCTAGAAGCAAAAAAATCCAGGTGTTCACAGGGCTGCACTCTCTACAGAGGCTCTAGGGGAGAATCTTGTTCCTTTCCTCTTTCAGCTTCTGGGGGCTTTCGACATTCCTTGGGATGTGGCTTGGGGCTCTACACTCCTCTATGTTCACGTTGCCTTCTTCTCTTTTTGTTTTCTCCTCTGTATGGTATCACACTTATCATTGGATTCAAGGCCCATCCTGATAATCCAAGATTATCTCCTTAACTCGAGATCCTTAACTCAATTTTATCTGCAAAGACTCTTTTTCCAAATATGGTAACCTCACTGATTCCAGGGATTAAGACATAGATGTATCTTTTTGGGGGTCACCATTCAACCAACTACACTGTATGCTTCCATTTATATAAAATTCTGGGAAATGCAAATCCCTCAAGGGAGGGCTTACTAAGAAATTGTGAGGAAACATTCGGGGATGATGGACATATTCATTATCTTGATGGCTTCACAGATATACATATGTCAAAACATCTAATTGTAAAATTTACGCATGTACTGTTTATTGTATACCAATTATAGCTTAATAAAGCTATTTTTTTAAGTATAGGGGATGTTTTACAGAAATTGTGACTCAGAATTTTACTTGTCTTTGGTACCACGTGCATTCTCTATTTCATTTTTCCCAGATGATAAATTCCTGTCTCATAATCTAATGGTAGAACTCACCATGACCCAGTATTTTGGATCTATCCAGATATGTATTTTACATGGCCATCTACATATGACTGATATTTTCTGCTTTCTCTTATTTGTGTAATGGGATTGCAATTGAATATACCCTTGACTATTCACTCATCTCTTTAAATTAGTGATTCTTAACCTTTCTGAAGTCATTTACCCTCTTGGAAATTTGATGAAAGTCATGAACTCTTGGCCCGTAGAAATGCACATGTGATTCCAGATGGTTTCATAACCCTCTAAAGTCCGTATGTTAACCACTTTACCCTGATGTTAATGATGTTTAAGAACCTGTGATTTGAATAAAGTTACAAATTTATATTTGTTTGAAAGGGGGCATTTTGAGCTATAATAATCTAGATGATTTGTTTACGTGTTTTTTACCAAGACCATGAACACTTGAATATTTAAGTATCAATTTAATAAGGAAATGATGTCATTTTATGTGCACATGTGTTTAGCTGATACAGAAAATGTGTGAAATCAAAAGTTTACTTTCAATAAGCCTTTATATTACTGCAGATGCTAAGCAAACAACGGAACTTGCCTTCAGGACACTGTTAAAAGAGATGCAAAATCTCATCAGGCCCAGCTTCACACATCACATCCTCATGTCCACAGCAGCAAATTCGCAAGGTCTTCTGTGACCATGCAGCCCTGTCAACAGTTTCACTGCTACATTATGTATGCCTCTCTTCTATTGAGGGCATGAGCAGTTGGTACAAAGCTGCAAGGGTGATTTTGTATTTTGTCTGGTTCATAGCTCAGAAAGGAGTTGCATTTGCATTGTGTATTTGCTGTCTTTCTCATTCAATTTTGCAACATTTTCCCATTAAAAAAAGGAAGAAAGGTCAGCATTAAAAATGAATGAAATTTATTTTTATTTTTTTTTTTGTGAGGAGATGAGCCCTGTGCTAACATCCGCCAATCCTCCTCTTTTTTTGCCGAGGAAGACGGCCCTGGGCTAACATCCGTGCCCATCCTCCTCCACTTTATATGGGACGCCGCCACAGCATGGCTTGCCAAAGCAGTGCGTCGGTGCGCGCTGGGGATCCGAACCGGTGAACCCCGGGCCGCCGCAGCGGAGCGCGCGCACCCAACCACTTGCGCCACCGGGCCGGCCCCTGAAATTTATTTATTTATTTATTTATTTTTATTTTTATTTTTTTAAATTTTTTGTTTATTGCAGTAACATTGGTTTATAACATTGTAAAAATTTCAGGTGTACATCATTGTACTTCTATTTCTGCATGGACTACATCATGTTCACCACCAAAATACTAATTACAACCCATCACCACACACATGTGCCGAATTATCCCTTTCACCCTCCTCCCTCCCCACTTCCCCTCTGGTAACCACCAATCCAATGTCTGTCCCTATGTGTTTGTTTATTGTTGTTATTATCTACTACTTAATGAAGGAAATCATATGGTATTTGACCTTCTCCCATCCTGGAACTCTGATCAAAAATAAATTTCAGGGCCGGCCCCTGAAATTTATTTTTGATCAGAGTTCCAGTATGTTTTTTAAAGTCATCTCAGGTCTGTTACACAGTGGGGTGGGGAAAGGATCAGCCAATTTGGTAACCCAGCAATTGGATGTCATGACATGAATTGGTGACCTCTCTGCTTCTGTTTTTAGTCCTGGAGCTATAAGATATAGATCATCCTTGAGGAAAGCCATGGTTTTTAGTGAGTGCAGATCAGTATTTCTCTCCCCCACCCAACACTCACAAGCGGCATTCTATTTTCCCATCAATAGCAGCTAATCGCTACGATTCTTAAGGGGGCAGGATGTCTCAGAATGTCTGAGGAGGAGTAGAGTTTAAAAAGTCCTGCCCCCTCCCAACATCTTTGGAGAGCCTATTCATCTCCACGCCCCTAGGTTGAAAAACACTGGTATAAATTGACTTGTGACATTGCACCTGTCGGAAAATCATGGCAAAGTAAACCAAGCTTTAAGCTTGGGTGCTGTGTCTTTTGTTGGGTTGTTGGGGGACTTCATTCTAAGGATGCCACTTAAATCCTGAAATTATGATACCAGAGAGCTGCATTTCTGCTATGACCAATCTATCTTTATCCCTGTCACCCTTGTCTCCTGAGGAATTTTTAAAGCTAAGCCCATGTCTCACTTATTCTTATGTGGGAAATTTGAGATTGAGAAAATGGTTCTGTCTTCAGAAGAGGGTTTGTTGGTAGGACAGGGCCAGTTTTAGTTCACTTGGAAGGAGGGTAGCGTAATACTCAGCACAGGCCATTCTACTTAAGAAATGCTGTTGATTGATTAGGATGAGTGAGATACCAAATTGTGAAGAATATTTATCATTTAGACCCTGCTTGCTTTCACATAGAATTTTCTGAGGCTTATGAAGAAATAAATATTTGCTAAATAAAAGAGAAAAGGAAATGAGAAGAGAGAAGAGAAGGAAGGAAGATAGGTTGGATCATGGAAAGAACTTCATCTCCCCTGAGGAAGTGGTAACCTATAACTTAAGTGTTTTTTGGTCATTTCCTAATGTAAATAATACTGTATTTTAGACTCACTATATTGAGCAGTATTTTTCTTAATAATGTGGTTACTACTGAGTGATTTGTTAATTATGTTGTAGTTTCCATTCATGCACTTGACTGTTTTGGAGATTAAGTCAGATGAGGAAGTATTTCATCTATTCTAGTTATTACAGATTGTTATACATTTTCAAAATGAGCAGGAATTTAAGAAACATTTTGTGACATACTTTTTAAGATTCCTTTGAAAATAATTTGAATTGTGTCAGTCACTGATTTTAAAACTGCTTCCTCCCTACTTTCCCGTTAACTTGTTTTAATGAACAACTCTTTGGGAAATAGAGGCTTCATAACATTGTCTTTAAATTTTTTTGTTATGTCATTTTTAGTACAATGGAAATAGAAATGGAATTTTTCTTTCATCTGAGCAAGTGTATGCATGTTTCCACTTTTTCATGTCTATAATATGTAGTGAAATATGAGAATTTATGCCAAATACAAAGGTGAAATTTTTCTCCTGAAAGTCAATCAAAGGTAGCGTGTTCCAATACTATGTGGAAATAGAGATTTCCCGTTGATTTCAAAAGGTTGAACTGAATTGTTTTTAAGCATTCCTGCTCTGTGCAAGATACTCTGCTAGATAAGCTGAGAATTCAAAAGTGTACGCAATATGAAGGCTGCCTATTACAAGTTTATTGTCCAATAAGAGGCTTATAAAATATATAAATATTTTTATATAAATAATATAAATACATAGTATAACAACTATAATTTAGTATACCATATACTATAGTAGAATGTAAGCTCCCTGGATGCAGGAATTTGTGTCTGTTTTGTTCAGCACTATATCTCCAGTGTCTAGAAAGATATCTGGCACATGGGAAGCATGCAATAAATGTATGTTGAATAAATGAATAGGATACACAAGTCACAGCTGAGAGCCATCTAGATAAAGTATCATTCCTGTGATCAGGAAAGGCTTCATGGGAAAGATGGCATTTTGGCGCCATGTAGAGATGTATGGCAGTGTTCCAGACAAAGGTGAAGGTATGAATCAGGAAAGCAGGTGGAAGGAAGGTCATTGAGTTTCCTTTCAATTTATGCTCTTACTTCCGATAATTTTTTTCTGGGAATAATTAACAGTGTCAGCAGGCCAGGCTCCAGAACCCTGTGGTAGCGTGTCCCTTCCAAAGGCATTAACTGCTGATTTACACTGGCTCTTAAAACATGTTTTAACTCTCTAGGCATGAATCCGACTTTCTTCTCTGTTCCCTTTCAACCTTGCCTTTTTCTTTTCTAACATCATTTTTCAAAGGAAGACAGAAGACCCTGAGTAAGAGAGACGAAATCCTTTTTCCTTTCAGTTTGACTTCTTCGTTCTTTGAAAAGGAGGTGGCGGCCCACTTGGCTGCCTGCCTCCCCCTCGACCCCCTGGCGGGATGCCTGCCTCCTGCTAGCGGCTCGGCTCCACTCCGGTTGGGGGTGTGACTCAGCCACTGCTGCGTCCCTGCCGCTGAGCCCTCTCTGATTTCTGACTTCACTCTCCGCTCTCCGGGCCCCTTGCCCTGCTGCTTGAACTCCCATCAAGCACAGCAAGGAGGCGGACTCTGGGCCTGGAGTTCTGCGACGAGGAAGGGAAGCCATGCGGCAAAGGCAGCAAGCAGGAGCTTGCAGTCACCATTGTTTCCTTCCTCCTCCCTCTTCAGTGTGCTCGCCTCTCTTTACCAGACGTTTCCTTTATGTAGTGTTGATTTATTTACCTTCTAGCCTCATTCCACACATTTATTGAGTCTTTACACTAGGCTAGGTGCTCAGGATGCAAAGACGGTATTTTCTGCTTTCAAAGAGCAGAATTATCCGTGCAGTATCTGGGCATATAGAATAACTAGTCATCACAGTGGACTCTGTCATTTGGCTTGTCTACACCCCCAGCTAATCTGAACGCATTCACCAACACAGTTGACAATTTGTCTTAATAACCCAGCATGTTTATTGGAACGATTGAACCGTGTATATATAAGTGTAGCCTTTGTAATTGTTTTTAAGTCAATGCCACTGAGAAATGGATATTCACTAAAAAACACTGATACTTGTAAAAAGAATTAAATACTATTTTTTATCGGTTAAAAGCATGAGCTCTGAAGCCAAACTATATGATTCAAATTTGGGCTTCTCCATTTACTAGCTGTGTGGTATCAGAGAAGTCATTTAACTTCTCTGAGCCTCAGTTTCTTTATGTGAAATGGGAACAATAATATTACCTATCTTTTGGGGTTGTGGGGTGGTTGTTTGAGGATTAAATGAGTATATGCAGAGTACTGAGAACAGTGGCTAGTGCATAGATAAGTGCTATATAAGTGTTAGTCACTAGTGGAAGTGTTTCTGCTCTTTCAGGTCTTAACCATGCAACAGCCTAGAGTTAAATTCCTTGTTTGAACAAGAGAAAATGTTTCTTTTGTTTAGAAACCACCCTGTGTTGTAATGTCCTATCTTTTACACACCATTTCAAGCTACTTCAGTGAAGGATCTAGAGATTCCTAGATATGTCATCATGCACAATTTGCAATCAGTATCAACACTTGTTCCTCAGAGCTGCTAGTACTGTGTCCCATTAATACTGGATCCCACTGTGCTGCCTGGCGCTTTTAATGTACACTCAGGCTGGCTCTGCAGCAATGAAAATTGTCTTGCTAACTTTCAGAATAATGTATTTATAGGAAATTATTAGATTTTTCCTACTACTGAGAAATAACTTGAGTTCAAATAATAGTAGAATAATGATGCTGCCTTAGGTTTGAAAAATAGAAAAGCAAACAAAGATAGTTTAAGAATAGCTGTAACTTGCATGTGATTACTACTCCCTATTAGAATCTAAATGTATTAAACATACCCATCTCTTTCATTTTCCAAGATGACTAACCGTTTGTCCAAAAGATATTGTTATAAGGGAGTTTATTGCTTTGGAAAGATAAGCCTTTGTATAATTCAGAATGACATCTTTTTGTAACGTCGGGAGGCTTGCTTTCTGCTCAATGAGTGTTTTCTCTGACGTCGTTTCTGTAGGATCTGTTAGCCTGGTGGTTCCTGCTACGTCTGTCTAACCTTCTAGAGGGCTTGTCTAAAGCTGCCCTAGCCCTGGGTGGAGGACTCGTGCTGGGGCCTGAGTTGGGTCTCTTACGGAGAAAGGATGTGAGCATAGCACCGAAGGTCAAAACCAGAGAGACCTCTACCTGTAGGTATGACAAGGAAAGAAGGGATTGTATCAAACATAAAGGCAAGTTGAAAGTAAACTGAATGAGGAGTAAAAAGAAAGGAAAATAAAAGGAAGAGTGTCTAAGACAATTTCTGTTTAAGCCTCCTGTTTCTGCTCACTGATCTGTGGTCTTTGGGTTCACAGGCACAAGACTGGGATACACAAAACCCTCCTTCCAGCAGACCCACATAATTATTTCTGTTATAAAAGTAGAGGTATTATATTATCCTGGACTTTTGAGATTACTGGAAAATAAGTAATAGCAACAGAATAAGCAAATATATTTAGAAAATATAATTTGGATTTCTGTTGGTTATAATCATTATGAAATGTCTATTGAGATGAAGTGATTGCTGTCATCTTAGTGAAATTTCTGCTTTATTTTTTCTGATCAAAATGTTATTGAAGTGTAAACATAATATATCTTCAAAACAGTTATCATATTATTACAAGATATTTACAAATTACTGAACTTTTTTTTTTCCAATTTGTGGGGAAAAAGAAGACAAATAAGCATTCTTGTAACTAATCTTTTTAATACTAAATTCTTATCTGAGTTTAACCTAGATGAAACACAAGACTTTTAGTGCAACTTGAAGATGTAGTTTTAATTTTAGTTGTTGAGATGAGATGTCAAAACATCTTATTCAAGCTGACTGATCCATATAGTTGTTTTGCAATGAACAATAAATCTCAAGCGAGGGAATTTCATATTTTTATCCTCAAAATTCTCTGGCATTATGCCATTGTTTTTAGCATAGCAATATTAATGCTGTGTTCTACTGTGTTTCTTTAGGATTCCTAGGGAGTTGAATGCAGTGGCTCAAAGAAAATTATTATTAAGATATCTGAAAGAACTGCTTCATAATATTTCTTAGTGTTTGAAGGGGGTGCTGAATGGTTTGGAATTGCTTAACAGTCTTTGGCAGGTTAAGAGAGGCTATAAAAGAGCGAGCACAAATGTGTCAATCACTAGACATCAAAAAGCCTTTTAATTGTACAATTCAATGATTTTTAATATATTCACAGAGTTGTGCAACCATCACCAATATTTAATTCCAGAACATTTTCATCACCCCCAAGAGAAACCCTGTACCCATTAGCAATCATTCCCCACTTACCTCCAATCTCCCCAGCCCCAGGCAACTATTAATCTACTTTCTATCCCTATAGACTTGCCTATTCTGGACATTCCATATAAATAGAATCACACAATATGTGGTCTTTATTTTTAATGTGATAAAAATCACAAAACATAAAATTGATCATTTTTAAAAAGTTGTAACCATTTTTAAGTGTACAGTTCAGTGGTATATTCACATTGTTGTGGAACAGATCTCCAGAAGTTTTTCATCTTGCAAATCTAAAACTCTGTACCCATTAAACAACAACTCCCTTTTGCCCTCTCCCTTGTAACCACTATCCTACTTTCTGTTTCTATGCATTTGACTACTTTAGATAGATAGTAGTTTTTTTTTTGTGACTGGCTTATTTTACTTAGCATATTGTCCTCAAAGTTCATCCATGTTGTAGCATGTGACAGGATTTCCCTCCTTTTTGAGGCTGAATAATATTCCGTTGTATGTATATACCACCTTTTGTTTACCTGTTCACCTGTCAATGGACCTTTCAGTTGCTTCCACCTCTTGGCTGCTATGAACATGCGTGTGAAAATATCTCTTCGAGACCCTGTTTTCAATTATTTTGGATATAGACTCAGAAGTCACATTGCTGAATCATATAGTCATTCTATTTTTAATTTTTCAAAGAACCTCTAAAGTGTTTTCAATAGCAATTGTACCATTTACAATCTCACCAATAGCGCATGAGGGTTCCAATTTCTCCACCAATCCTCATCCACACTTATTTTTTGTTTGTTTTTATTGTAGCTATCCTAATTGGTGTGAGGTTGTATCTTATTGTTCTTTTGATTTGCGTTTCTCTGATGATAAGTGATGTTGAGCATCTTTTTATAAAACTTATTGGCTATTTGTATGTAATCTTTGGAGAAATGTCTGTTCAATTCCTTTGCTCATTGTTAAATTGGATTATTTGATTTTTTTGTTTTTGAGTTGTAGAAATTCTCTTTAAACTCTGATATTAGCCACTTATCAGATATATGATTTGCAAATGTTTTCTCCTATTCTGTATGTTACCTTTCCCCTCTGTTGATTGTGTCCCTTGATGCACAAGTTTTTAAGTTTGATGTAGTCCCATTTGTCTATTTTTGCTTTTATTGCCTATGATTTTGGTGTCATATTCAAGAAATCATTCCAAAAGCCTTTTACAGATGTGTATACACGGTCAACTTCTAATTATAAGAACTGACAGAGGTCAATAATTCAAACAAAATTAATCCAGGAGTCATTTATATTTACATTTAAAATGCAATTTATATTTATATCTGATTATGAGTGTGCCTCTAGTTCTGAAAAGTAATTGCCCGCAAAATAATGAAGCTTTGCTCTGAGTACATGACTCAAGAAAAGTAGGAAATATGTCCGGTGTTCCTAGCTTGACCCCCAAGTCAAGCCCTCCCTGAAGGAACTTTTTACTTGTTTGTCTTCCAAAGAATTTTCTTGGTAGGATGCAGCCTGCAAAGGGAAGTAAACATGATTTGTTTTTTTAAAAAAGAAAAAATATAAGCAGACTACTTAATGCATAATCTGTTGAGGTATGCCACAGATAAACTAAACTTGAATAAAAGATATGCATAATTAAGATTTAACTCTGTAATGATGCCCAAGTTACAGGGATTTATGTGACTTCGCTATAAAATGAATTCTTTTTCCTACTTGTCGGCAGTGGGTGTATATGTGAGTTTGTATGTGGGAGTGGTTAGTTCGGAGTGATGCATATCCTACACTCAAAGATTCCTCTTGCTCCTCCAGTGTTTCTTTCTATGTGTGAATGGCTTCCTGTTCACCCACTTACTATAACAGGAGGCTTGACACCATCCCTTCAGTCTTTATCCCCTTCACACCTCACATTCTGTCAGCCACCAAACTCTTTCAGTTTTACCTCTAAAATGTAAGGCCACTTCTTTCTATCCTGGCTGCTACTTTCCTTGTGAGGGACGTCATGTTCTGCCATAAAATACTGCAGCACCCTTCTCATGGGTCTTCTTGCCTTGACTTGCCCTCTTCAATCAGAAGTCATCTTTCTAAAATATAATTTGCTCATGTCCATCTTTTACTTAAAACCCTTACATGATTCTCAGTTTCTCTTAGGACTGATACTGAACTTCTTAGCATACCTCACAAGGCCTTCTGCAATCTGGCACACGCTTACCGCAACAACTTCACCTCTCCTCGTTTACTTACACCTCTTATAGCTTTATCTCGGGATCTTCTATCTGCCTCTCTACTTGACTGTATCCCTCAGTGGACTGTGAGATTCCTGTGGTCAGGAATCTTGTCGATATAGCCCACTGCTATAGCCCTAGTGCCTACCTAGCCCAAGGCACAATGCATTAGGCGTGCAATAAAAATGTGTTGAATGAAGGAAAGCTGCAGTGCATGTAAGCTGTGTGGAACCCCTGTCCTCTTTGTAATTGCAAATTTTCTTACCATAACTTAGCATATGCACTATTTTCTGCCTTCCAAGGAGGTTTGAACAAGTTCTGAAAAAATAAGATACAGTGAACCTTCTAAGCTTCCATTTCCTCATCAGTAAGATAAGGCTAAAGCCTTTGCAGATAAATCTGTAATCTAAAGAGGTTGGCCCAGGTCATCTCTGAAATTCAGTTCTGTGATCCTATATACATATAGCCACGCTCACTTTATCTAAAACTCCAGCGTAGCTACCACATATGTTATATATAATAATATATATATAACTTATATATACATATTAGTTCTAAGTCTATATTTATTTTCTTTCTAAGTATTAATCTTGATTAAGGTTTGTTTGAACTTTTTAATGTCAAGTGTGTGTCTTTTTCAACTTTTGTTTGATTTTCCTCTGTTAGTATTATTTATCAGCATTACTATAAGTGAATACCCTCGCTATAAACTGAAAAGCTGTAAAAGTAGAGAAAATGAATACATTTATGCTTATTTGCCTATATGAAATACATTTTTGTTTTTATTTTACTAGCTGCGTTATTATAAAGTACTGTTACCACTGCGGTGAGGTATTTCCGAGGGTAATTGCCTTATCTATGAGGTTCTGAAGCTCCTTAGAGGAAGCCTATAGTATAAATTCAAAATAATAGTGGAAATAATTGCACTGTTTACTCTGAAAACCCATACTTGGACATCTCATCAGAAATGTTGCATATTAGAATTAGCCAGATCAAATATTAACTGAAATAGCTGCAGAAATTTCTTTCATTCATGTGCCACCTTTGATTTACATCATATTTCAGCTTCTCTCCTAATAGAATTCTCTTTGCCTGTGTATCTTTTCCCACTCAAACTCACTAAATGCCTGTGTTACCCAACAAGAGGCAGGGGCTAAGAATTGAACATACTTGCCTCTGTGGCCATCCCACAGTTGAGCAGAAATGGCTCTGGAAAAGCCAGCTGCAGTTATTTGCTTCCCAGGCTTCAAAATCCCAGAGAGAAATATGGCATGAGAGGCAGAAGTGTGTCATGAGATTGTTGCCCTAACTCTCCTACCAGAGACGTAGCAATTCCAAGCTTATGCCATACCTTTGCCCACCCAAGGCACAGTTTCTTCCTGGTGAGAATTGATCCATAACCTATCCAAATCACACAAGCAAAGTTTTCCTGTTGCTCATTTGTTTAGTCACGCTTTCATTCTTCATGGAGAAATTAATCACATGATACTCTGTCTCAGTTGTTTCAGTCTTCAGCTCAACATGGCAACAGAATTAATTCCTTGCCTGGTGGCAAAGTTGCAAACTATCAGATCATGTCAGAGAGACGCCTTGGCTAGGAGTCTAATTACTGAGCTACAGGAAACGATCCTGGTCCACAAAAGAAGGCTTTAGTATCCCACAGATTCTCCATTTGTTGCCTCCCTCCTCCCCAGCTTTTATTTCAGAGGGATAGCATAGTAAGGGGCCTCTTTTCTTTGGCAAACTGTTTTTCAAATGTGCTGTGTTGCTGAAGGAAAATGTTCCTTGAGCATGTAGTGTTTTTTATTATTTATTTATTTAATTATTTTTTTTTTATTTTTGGTGAGGAAGATTGGCCCTGAGCTAACATCCATTGCCAATCCTCCTCTTTTTGCTGAGGAAGATTAGCGCTGAGCTAACATCTGTGCCCATCTTCTTCTATTTTGTATATGGGATGTCACCATAGCATGGCTTGAGAATTGGTGCGTGGGTCAGGCCTGGAATCCGAACCAGCAACCCCGGGCCACTGAAGCAGAGCGTGCGAACTTAACCACTAGGCCAGCAGGTGGGCCCCAAGCCTGTGTTTTTATGTGTATTTATTCTTTAATGATAATACATATACCTGCCCATTTTGGGTGCACATGGCTTTAAGAAAAGGGGGGCAAGAGCAGGATTTCTCTTGGTAAATCGTCTGGTCGACACTTAGTTATAAGTATTACTGAATTAGATATTTAGTGAATATTGCTCTCAGCAAATAGAAGTCCATTTAAAATTTAGTTTCAATACACAGCACGATTAAGCCAGCACACCATCATCTCTCTTTGCACTGGCGACCAGACCCACGTATTTGAAAATCCTCTTTGGTGGTTACTTTTTTTTCCTCTCTGCAGTCATTGTCTGTCCTGGCATCTCTAACCATTCATCGGTGCCATTCACTTCTACAATTCTTTCCTAATTGTCACCCTCATCTACTGATCTCTGGAGACTCTCTTGCCTTCCACGATGATGGGGCACCTGACACATCTCATCCTAGGGATGCCTTCAACACCTGGGCCTGCATCTTGACTGTTTCAGCTCTGACAGCCTCGTTAAGTTGTCAACTTTGAAGCTACTCCTCAAAATTGTCGTCAGTTGAAATTGTGCTACGTCTGTGGTCTTGAGCCCCGAACACTCTTTCTCTGAGTGAAATATGGCCTCTGCTTGCAACTCTCTCCTTCCTTTATGCTCACTGAACCTACCCTGTACACCAGCATGAGCTTCAGTTATCCAATTTCTCTCAACGTACCTGGGTTGAAGACCCAGCTGCCTCTATGGTCTTAAAAAATCCACTAGATGTCCACAAACCAGTTTCCCTCTGTGTAAAACAGTTGTCTGACTTGGAGCTGTACACTCCCTTCCAGCTGTAAAATTTTATAAACCACGATTAATAGTAAGGGTCTTTTTGAGATAAGCATGCTGAGATGAGTTATAAATTCTCCATAGCTCTAATGTGAAGTGTCCATTTTTGCTCCCTTGTGCCTGTGAGGATGTGCTCTTTGATTATTCATTTTTTACTAGTCTGAAGGCACCTAAGTGAATATACTGCCATGTGAATGGAGGAACTCATTAAAATGATTAAACATGATTATTGATGCTAGAAGGGGAAAGAACCAGGATAACAGGAAGGAAGCTAAGATCTGCCTCTATATAAATAATTGTTAAACTAAAATATCTGTTACATTACTAAAGACATGACTATGATCTCTCTAAAACCTCTCATTTGGTGTTAATGAAAACATTTATATTTTAAATAGCAGGTCTTTGAAATATGTGTCAGAAATGAGATATAACTGAGAAAAATAAGCAGAATGATACTCTAAGTATTCTACAGAATCTTGTCTGCTCTAAGACTCTTTACTTTGCCTGTAAAATCTATGGGAAATGCTTGGAATATTTATCTAAGGAACCTGCAGATATGCTGATACAGTTAACACCATAACTGTTCAATTAGGACTCAATTGTAAATCAGCCGATGGCTAGGTTGTTTTAGTAGCAGGGACACTGACACGGGGAGTTCATTTCTTAATTTCCTAAGTAAATGAGGGCATACATTTAAAAATAAAAATGTTGCCTTGAAGCAGTGTTACAGAACACAAATAAGGTTCAGAGCCTTTGTTTAATTTCTCTTCAGCACTTTTACGGCACTCCCAAAACCACATTTATTTTTCAGCTTCTACTCAAGATGCTCTAAGAACCCTAAATCCTTTTTTCCAGAGTAGAATATGAATATGAAGTGGCTTTGTGAGCCTTTCATCTGTGCTTACAGTTGCCAAGGCTCGACTTTCTCTTTTCATTTACTTTAGAGACAGACTGAAAACCAAAACAAAAAATAAATATGGGTGAAGCCATATATAACATGTACATTTTCAGTATGTGAAAATTTTAAATTTTCACACATTAACAACAAATTGAAAATATTTTGTCGGCAAGATGCTCTCATATATCTGTGCTTCATGTCATGGTTCATAATTATTGGCATTTTCTTAGTGCCTCTTGTGTGTTAGATACTCTGCTAGGTGCCCTGAGCAACCCAGAGTCTCTGTCCTCGTGGAATTTACAGTCTTAAGGAAATTGTTGAGATCAAAACTAAAATGAAAAAATAGGCTGAGAGATATATCTATGTTGTGCGTGAAATTTGTGATTAATTTGACCTGCTAATATAGTGTTAATGAAATCATTGTAATTATAGCTTTTTAACAAATAATTAGGATATTCATTTTGGCTAAACTAAAGAAATGGTTTGCAAAAATAAAGTTATTTATGGGAAAAATATTATTTAGAACAACCCGATAAGGCCAGATAACCAAGGTTTTTATTGTTTTTAGGGAGAAGATACACCAGCAGATTATTATGGCAGGCACATAGTAGATAAACAATATTTATTCATTATACTAAAAAAACAGCCAGAAAAAATTGTGAAATAATATTGAAGTAAATGCTAGATTATGTGTTATAGGTCATACATGCCAAAAACATTTAGATTCGAAAACAATCTATGAAAGCTGAGACAAGTCACGGGGGTGGTCTTCATGAATAACTGACCACCAAGATGACCCAAAGTGGAACAAGATCAGTACATATTCCTGCTTTGCTTAGAATATCCTATTTCATCTCTGGAAATCTCCAACTCATTCTTTATAACTCCAGAAAGGCCAATATTGTCTCTTTCCATTATATCTTTGCTGACTGTTCCGTATGATTACTTCCTCCTCACTGCTCAGACAGTGAATTGTTTTGAGTGCTGACTGTGTGTCAGGCGTTATTGTAGCCACTAGGGATACAGCGGTAAACCCACCTGACCAAAGTCCCAGTCAGCATGCAACCTACGCTGTTTTGCGTGTATGTAGGGATGCGGGAAGAGACATAAAAATAAACAATAACATCAACATTGTGTGTGTGTGTAGCCATATATATGAGTATTATAGAGAAAAATAAGGTTTAAGATGAATAGGAAGTACCTAGGAGCCTGGAAAGGGTGTCTTTTATATGATTGTCTGGGAAGGCTTTTTCTAATACAATGACATTTGATCAGAAACTTGAAGGAAATGAGGGAGGGAGCCATGCAGATATCTGAGCAAAGAGTGACCTAAGCAGAGAGACTATCAAGTGCAAAGTCCCTGAGACAGTAGCAGTCTTGCTGTGCTCAAAAAACAGCAAGACAGCCAGTGTCATCAAGAGTAGAGCAGGCGAGGGTAGATGGAAGGAGATGACTTCTGGGAAGTATTGGGGGAGCCATGCTGTGTAGGGCCTTAGAGGCCATTGATGGATGTGAGCAGAGTAATATACCTATCTGGCATGGTGAAAGATTCACATGGGTGTTGTGTTGAGAATAAAGAATAGGGAGGGGCAAGAGAAAAAATAGGAAAAAGGGTTAGGAGGTTTTTGCATTAGTTCAAAAGAGAGATGCTTGTGGCTTGGACCAGTGGTAGTAGAAGTGGTGAGAAGTAGTTGGATTCTGGATATATTTTGAAGGGAGAGTGAACAAGATTTGCTGATAAATTGGATATAGGTAAGAGATAAAGAGAAGAATCAATAATGCCTTAAGGTTTTTATCCTGGAAAGATGCAGGTGCTATTAGCTGCAGTTTGGAAGACTGTTTGAGTACAGGGTGGAAAGTGAGGAATCAGGCTTTCGATTAGGGACATGTTAAGTTTTAGACGTGTGTGCTACATCCAAGTGGAGATAGCAAGTAGGCAGTTGGATATATACATTTGAAATTCAGAGGAAGAAGTTTGGGATGAATATATATACATGCATGTATATGTATAGATGTACATATGCACATACATACATACATGTATGTATATATGTATACACACATATGCATATAAATGGCATTTAAACACATGAGACTGGATGAGTTTAACCAAGGAGTGAGTATAAATGAAGAGAGGTATGAAATCTGACCCCCGAGAATTCTAACATTTTAGAGGCAGGGAGAGGAGGACAAATCAACAAGGGAGAATAAAAAGGTGTAGCTGATGAGACAGAAGGAGAATTAAGAAAGGATTGTATTTCAGAAGCCCAAGGAAGTACACATTTCAAGGAAAGAGTGATTAGCTGTGTCAAATGGAGCTGAGCCTAGCAAGAGCTGTTTTGATGGAATTGTAGGGACCGAGTCCAAGTGACATAGGTTCTAGAGAAAATGGGAAGAAAGTGGGTAAGTCAGAAATATGGCAGAGACATGGGGTCAAGAAAGCATTATTTGTGTGTTGATAGCAATAATCCAGCAAAGGAAGAGAAATTGCTGAAGCAAATGATAGAGATGAAAATTCTAGAGTGATTTCCTTGACTGAGTGAAAGGAGACGGATCACAAAGTGCTTACATGATTATGATGGGGCTTCAGAAAGAGAGAGGAAAGTAGACTCAAAAGGCGAGAGCCTGGTAGCAGTGGTTCAAATAAGGAGGCAGCTGAAACAATCAGATGTTGAGTTCCTGGAAAGGGCTGGTGACAGTTACCTGATGACAGTGAAGACTTTGGAATCTGGGACACTGGATAAAACTGTTGCTCTTAAAAGAAATAGAAAAGCAGGGAAATATGCCTCTCCCTGTATAGCATCTGTCAAAGATTTGTGCTTAATAAATGTCTCATGAATGAATGAATATTAAAGTAAACAGCTGTTGTGGGAAAATGTGCTTTTGCTGGAGGGGATTAAACTGGTTGTTTTTAAAATCACTTTTAGTGTTAAAAGTGTATGAGCCTATGAAAAAAAGCCCTTTAAACAATGCAGAGGACAAACAGTATGATACAAATCCCATCATTTTTCCTTTGTTATGTCCTTATCAGTCATTGCAAATCAATCGTTATACTCTTTTTTTCTCATTGAGTCAAGAGTTGTCCTTAGAATGTATTTCAAGTCAGTGAGCCACTACTTTTTGATTGGTTTTGCCATTGAAGACCAAATCTATATATCATCACTAATATATATTTGTAAGATGACAGCAACAATTAAATCTTTCCTAAACCAAATGTGAGTTGTAGGCATAATTCACCCTAAAACATGAGCATGCCTCCCAGGCTCAGACCTGGATGATCGCCCTGAGCGTCAGTAGAGGGGACAAGGTGTGTGCGGGGGGACTAAAGCAGCTCAATTTTCATCACTTACACTTGACCCAAGGGGTCTATGGCTTTAAAAAATTGGAAAAGCCTAGCTTAAATTAGTTTCTATTATCTACCTTATATTATGTTGTTCATTAAGCAGTGTTCCAGCTACTGGTTGAGTTTCCATGCATCCTGAAGCTGGAAAGAATTATCCTGGAGGACAGTCTTGAGCATTTAGTGACTAGAAAGGAAGACCTCCTTTTCAAAGCATACACTTGCATTCTTTACCCTCTCCTGAGCGGTTGTCTTCAAAATCAGACCTGGTTAAAGGAATTAGAGTCCTTTAGTAACTGTTCAATTACAGGAAACTGAACTTTTCCAGCAGGAACTAATCTGGACATTCACAACTGTGACTCTCTTTACAGGGACATCAGTAAGTGATGACCTATGTAGACTAATTATCTGCTTCGTTGAGGCAACTGCCAATTCAGGATTCTGATTGCATGTGATCAACAGATGCTGGAGTGGTTGTTATGTAGATTGGTGATGTATATGCTAGATTTAAGTAGTTCCCCAAACTAGATCATAGCAAGGTGTGCATATGTTTGCATATGTTTGTTCTCTCTGTGTGATTTAGGTCTTAACGTTACCTACAGGTCAAAACAAACTACTCATTAATTTCCAAGAGCTACATTATGAAACAGTAGGAGAAATATTACTGCTAATAAGAAATACTGCATCTGGTTTTCTTCTTTTTTAGCCTATAGGAGAGATAACATAATGATGAAACAATTTTGGCTGGATGTGTGCCAGCCATTCTGGGTGGACCAATTTGCAGACCTGTAATAAGGCAGGTGGGGTTCTAAACGTAACCAACAGAAAGTTGGTTGGAAAGCAAGAGTGAAGCACTGAAGTGATGGTCACATAAATAAGAATACAGGCACAAGTTCTTTGAATCTGGAAATATTAAATTCACATATTCCAATCCTTCTGATGATAAAACTCACTGCCCTTAGGGTGGGCTCCTTAGTTGTTCATGACTTCGTAGCTGTACCATATATTGGATCTTGTTGCAACCTGGGGTAGTTTGAATTAGATTTAGCTACATTTATTTAATAGCTTTGATGTGATAAATGAGAATATTTTTGTTTTCCTTTGCGCATCTACCCTGAGACTTCAAAATCCAACTTTTATTTGTATTCCCAAATGCGTAGTTGTTTTATTAATGGATTTATTTCTAGAAGGTAAGGAAATAAACAGTCCGTATAGCATACACTGAAGGAATAACCATGCCCAGATATAGGAGTTGCTGAGTTCAAACCAGAAACACATGCTTCATGTAGATCCTGTGTAGCTAGCTTTGCATTCCTTGAAAGGGGCAGATGGTCGAGGACGCTCTGTATTTTATTCAGCTCTGGTCAGATTTTATGGGCCATGGTATTGCTTTTATTCTGTGGGGATAATGATTTGTTTCTCAGAAGATCTTATAACACCCCTTTTGCAACGAGGTAAGATGGAAACTTGAGACCACAATAACAATTATATTAACTAACATTTATCAGATTTTTACTCAATGACAAGCCCTGAGCTAAGTGCTTTATGAGAATTATTTAAGTCTCATGGCAACCTTATGAAGTTGGGGTATTATTTCCTTTTACATAGAAGCTTAGACAATTTGCATACAGTCACTGAGATAATACGTGGTAAAGCCAATTCAAACCTAGGCAGTCTGCCTCTAGAACTCAGTCTCCACTGAGCTGTACTGGTGTGTGCTGTTCTCATTGTTTCTGGCCATTTCATTCAGAGAATCCATGATGTTTGGCAATGATTCATTGCTTTCTTTCTAAAATTTATCATTATGTACTAGTTGAGAATATACGAATATGCTATCTCTCAATTTGTTAAGTAAATATTTTTCTGAAAGTTTGTTTTAAGTGAAATTTCCAACTATAAAATGAGAAGGTGCATTCAATGGAGTGGGGAAAGAGTACTTGACTTGGAATTAATGACACTGAATCACGCAAACATCTTTTTCTTATTTTACCAAGTTTGGTGTTTATTTTCATGTTTTATGCTCTACGGTAATCTATCTGAGATTTACAAAATTAAGAACATTAATATTTTAATGGCATTTTTATTTGTATAAAACTTTAGAGTTTACAAAAACAAACGATTTTAGTCTGACTTGTGGCTTTATCTAAGGGATATTTTGATTAAATAGATGAGTGAGTGAATATGTAAGTAAGCAGTAAATAAGTAGTTTTATAGTTTACATACTGTTTCGTAAAGGAAATATTATTTGGCCTTTGTAACACACAAGTCTCCAAGATGGAGAGGAGAGGATATGGATTAGTATTATTTCCACTTACAGTTAAGAAGAGTTAGGCCAAACAGATTAACAGTAATAAAAATTTTAGAGCTAGACTAAGCCTCGGTTGTTCTGATTCAGTGTATGATAAAATGCTAATGTAAACTAAGAATAATAACGATAGTAACAATAGTGATATGGTAGTGGAAAAGTCCTCCTAAAGGGCATTTATGCTTTGAAGGTTCCAATGGCAATATCTATGTCACCAAGATAACATTCTGGATTCTCAGAGAACATATAGGGAGGCATTACCTGCATGGCGTCATTACCTTAGTCTTGGGATGTGCAGCTTGGGAAACTTGGTTTTATCCATGTTCCCCAAAATATTCAGTCTCATGTACACTGGCTTACCCTCACCAAACCAGAGCCAATTGAGCCAAAACAAAACTGTGCAAGTGTGTTATTTCCAAAAGGAATCTTCCTTTCTAGTGATTTAAATTGCTTAAGACTGCTGTCCAGGAAAATTTTTAGAGTCAGGATGCACAGAAACTGAAGTAGTGTCTGGAACACTGTATGGTGAACCTGCCAACAGAATAGCAGAAACAGTTTCAACCAAGCCCGTAGTTTTTCCATTTTTTTAAAGACGTGGATCCCTTCATCAAGTGTATAATAGATGAAAGCAGAACTGTTCTAGTCCCTTCATACCCTGCACCCTCCCCACCTTCGCATTGCAGTCTCTGAAGGGGCTGTAAGAACTTAAAGCTTAAGATTTGAAACCACTCATCTGGGCCATGGAAGTTTCTGAGAAGCATCTCTGCCTTAAAATGGACACACATCTTTAGTGAAAGTGGTATGTGGTCCAACTCGCCCAAATTCATCATCTCTTTCCCTGAGGACTTTGCTGGATAAAACTTTGGCTAATTTGGTTACTCCCTGACTTTTCTCCTTGTTCTTTTTTTCTAACCAGCCTCATCAGTTAACACATTTCTCCTCCTGGGATATTTATGCCTTTGATTGGGTAATAGCCAGCCTTGCTCCCTGCTCTTTGGGCCTGAGAGGAACTCTGTCATTTTAGGGTAACTCTTGCCTACATCTTACTTCTCCTCTGTGCTGATTTTATTAAACTGTTTTCAGAATTCTCCTGGTATCTCACAGAGTCCCTTCATTTGTACTCCCTGCGCTTATCTCTCACCGTGTAAGGAAGTTCAGTTAATTTTGTCAAATAAAGTAGAAAAAGCTATGGTGATTGTAATATTATTGATGTTTTATGTACCAGTGGGCACTGAGGTTCAATTTTAGTTGGCTCAGTTCTTTTGTAATTCCTTCTAGAAATCTAACCTATCTACATTGTATTGGCATGTTTGAGGAAGTTGGGTGTGGTCAATTTTGTAGCCATTAGCTGTAGTAAGGTCTCTGCCTCTAATTGTTTACTTCTATCTCACAAACATTGAAATGGATTGTATGTCTGTTTTTCTTGGTGACTGGTTTTAGGGGTGGTGTTGGGCTGAAATATTTTAGTGAGAGAGGAATCTAAGCCCATTACAAATTGGAAATTATAGTTTGGCCTTAGTCTACCACTAACGCTCCATTGTTAACTGTTCATATTTGAACTTGGCCTAACACTTGCAAATCATTTTCATCATATTTTAGCAATGAAGGATTTTGACAGATTAATTGTGAGATTCTAATAAATGTTTCTTTAATTGAGTCATATGAGGTTTAATTAACTACCTTCCAAATTTCATAATAGTAGTTATTCAAATAGTTATAATAAAACGAGATCTTTTTGATATAAAAGCAGCTAATTTTAACCTGCCCTCTCAAGTTTTTTTTTAATATCATTAAAACTAATCTGTGAAAGCATTTTTAAAGGACATACTATGTTTATTTAATAGTTTTATATTTTTATCACACTTTCATACATGATTGAATGCAATAATATAAGGTATGAAAAATATGTAAGTTGAAGCTATGCTTCAATGGATTTTAATTATATTGGGACCCTCATAGAAGATTGGCTTAAAAAGATGTTTGAAAAAATTAAACATTACATTATTTTATTTTATAGGAGAAAATAATGTTTTTTACAATAACAACTGACAGGTATTTTGGCACCTGTGTTAGAAATTTAAAAATGATGTTTTTGTGAATCCTCTGTGACAGAGGAGTCCTGACACTGTGATTCTACATGCAGAGGTTTACTTGTGTTCCGTTGATAATGCTATGTCCACACATTACCACCAACTTGTGACATGTTCACGCATTGGCCAATCAATATCATCGTCTACTTAGAATGTCAGTAAGCAGTTCTTGTTCAGTGCTCTTGCTACTAACTTTGGCTTTTCTAGCTCTTTTATTATCTTTTTTGTACATATGCAAAACAAACAAGAGTATGTCAAAAGGTGGGTGGGAATTTCCATATTTTCAGCCTACCACAGGTGAATCACCCATCTGTTTTTTTTGTTTTGTTTTGTTTTTGTGTGTGTGTGTAAGGAAGATCAGCCCTGAGCTAACATCCATGCCAATCCTCCACTTTTTGCTGAGGAAGACTGGCCCTGGGCTAATATATGTGCCTACCTTCCTCCGCTTTATATGGGACGCCACCACAGCATGGCCTGACAAGCCATACGTTGGTACGTGCCCGGGATCTGAACCCAGGCCGCCCGCAGCGGAGTGCTGCACTTAACCGCTACACCATGGGGCCAGCCTCCCATCTGTTTTTTAATGAGTATTTGTTAATAATAAATACATTGTAAATGGTATATGATAAAAGGTATTTACAAAATGAAGCCCCCTTCCATCCAAATATATTATCACTTAATTGCCTTTTCTGTTGTATTATATCATCTTCTGGTGATCCCTTGGAATTTGTACCTGTAAAGGCAAGAGCTGTTGCTATGGCTAAGTTGAGACTAAATGTAAAAGATTATTAAGAACTTTTAGTTAGAGGCACTACACCAGTAATGTTTGCTTGCCTTCCATCCCTCATGAAATGTTTTAAAAGGGATGAACCTTTATCAGAGGAGACGAATTCTGGGCTAAGAGTCAGCAAGGTCCATAGGGGTTTTGGTGAAAAGTGGGGTTATAAACAGGGATCAATCAAGGGTACCTCCATCCCTCTCCCCAATTTCCCAGAACAGAGTCATATGGCAAGCGTTTGGTTAAAGCAACAACAAAACAGATGGTTCTTCTTTAAAGACGTTGAATGGATCAACTTGGGAAAGCTAAGGCTTCTATATGGAGGTTGATGTTCCATAATAAAAGGGAGTGAAGCTCCTCTCGTTCTGTCATTTGAAGAGGTTGGAGTAAATCTGTCAGGTGGCTCCCTGCTCTTTTACCTTAATCTGCAAGTTGACAAGTTTAACCCTTTGCCTTTGCTTCTCCCCATGGTGCCCTACGCCACACAAATATCCCAGTCAGAATTCTCACTCAAGGAAAAGACAGTGAGGAAAAGGCTCTTCTTATGTAACAGCAGATGATACTTAAATCAACAACTCCATCTTCTAACCCAAAAACATGAAAGTAAAAGATCAAATAAACAAAGAAGAAAATTGATCCCAGATGAAATGTAACAATTCAAGGAACATAAGTATCTTATTTTTTTGTTCATCTGATATATTCAGAAAGGTTTGAGAGCATATTATATCCATAAAATAAGAATGAGGGATACTGTGATATAGGAACCATTAGAGAACACTCTTAGAGAATAAAAAATATCATTGTCAAAATTAAATCAATAAAATTTTCTAACAGCTTTGAGAACATCATGCAGAAAATAGAGCAAAATGAGAAATATAGGAAAAATAAAGCTATAAGGCATAGATGCCAATAAAGGAGGTATAGTATAGGAATCTCGGGAAAAAAATGGAAAATAAAAAATAAGGAATTAGCAAGAAAATAGAAGACGACAATAAACCAGACTTGAAAAAGGAAATTTGTCATTTGATTGCTCCCATACAGTAATCCACACCAAGACATTGAATTTTTGGAACACCAAGGATAAGCATGAGAGCATAAAAGCCTCAAGAGAGGAAAGAGAAAGTCTTAAGAAAGAACATAGATCAGACTTACATCTGACTTCTCAGGTGCCGCACACGGTACCAGAAGACAGAGTATTGTTTTTAAAGTTATGAGGGAAAATCTCTTTTTCAACTTAAAATGGTATTTGCCTTCCGTTCTGTAATGGCAGACTGAAAACATTTTCAGATATTTAAGAACTCAGAACATTTCTCTCCTAATCAACCACCAAATCCTGTGGTGGATTAAAGATTGCTGTAAGCTCTTTAACATTCTTCCTGTTGAGAGATGTGGTCCTGTATCCTCTCCCCCTTGAATCTGAATGAGCTTTATGACTGCTTTGGCCAGTCAGATACAGTGGAGGAGACACTGTGCCAGTTTCCTAGCCCAGGCCTTTAGAAACTATCAGCTTTTACTTCCTATCATTTGGAAAGCTCTTTACGGGATCCCTGAGCCACCATGTAAGAAGTCCTCCTACCCTGCAACTGCCTTCTTGAAGTGGCCCGATTTAGGCATTCTAGTTGACAGTCCCTGCTGAGCCCAGCCTTCCAGTCATCCCTGCAGAGGGGATGTGAGTGATGCCATATTTGAATTGACAAAATTTTCATGACAATTTAAACATATGAAATTTGAAAGAGCAAAGTATATATTGCCAAATAAGTGAATTTTGATTTACTTAGATAAAATATTTACTACTTAGCAATGATTAGCTGATAATTGCTGGGGAAAGTGAATATGGAGGAGACATTCAATTTCACAGTAAGAGGATTATGTGCCTTGTGTTATAGAACTCTAAATGCTCTTCATTCTAGTAACAGCCCCAAACTAGGAGAGCAAGTACAGCTCTCAGCATTGAGACCCATAAGCCTTTGGGAAGTAATTTGTAGGGTATATGGACTATGGTAGAAATTTTAGGACAGAGGAAGTAAGAATAGGGAGACACCTTGGGTCACACTGTGGAAACTCTTCAATACTAGGATGACAAATTCATACTTTTTGTAGGCAGTGGAAACAACTGAAGATTTTGAGGTGGTAAGTAGAAGAAAAGGCTGCTTTCAGGTCATACTGGGAAAAGGGCAAAAGCTTAGTGATCTGGGACCCATCTAGCCAGATGTCCTGAGAAACATCAATTTTTGGCGAGGAGATATGCAGTTATCTGTATTGATTACTCATTAAGAATAGTGATAAATGTGTCAGTATGGAAGGACAGAGTCTACATAAACAATAGGCAGATGTAGGAGGCAGGGAAGCAGACATTAAAGTGCAACAGAACTTCCATTTTCCATTTCTGGAGCATATCAGAAACTATAGTTTTATCAACAGGGTCCAGTATTTAAAGAACTTTGCAAGTTCTGAATGTTCCACTTGTGTATTATTTTTTAATTCTCTGTTTCTTCATACTGATTATTATTTATAATCACTAATAAAACAAGCTAAAGACGAGGATAAAATATTTGCAAACCACATATCTGACAAAAGATTTGTACCTAGAATATACAAATAACTCTCAAAACTAAACAGTGAAAAAGCAAAACAATCCAATTAGAAAATGGGCAAAAGATATAAACAAAAAAATCATTGAAGGGGATATACAGATGGCAGATAAGCATGTGAAAAGATATTAAACATCGTTAGTCATTAGGGAATGCAAATTAAAACCACAATGAGATATTACAACACAACTATTAGAATGGCCAAAATAAATAATAGTGACAGCACCAAATGCCAGCAAGGATGTGGCGACTCTGGCTTATTCATACATTGTTGGTGGGAATGTAAGTGATACTGCTGCTCTGGAAAACAGTTTGGCAGTTTCTTTTAAAACTCAACATGCAAATACCATATGACCCAGCAATTGTACACTTGGGCATTTATCCCAGAGAAATGAAAACTTGCATTCACATAAAAACCTGAACATGAATGTTCATAGCCACTTTATTTGTAACAGCCAAAAAGTGGAAAAGATTCATACATCCTTCAACAGGTGAATGGTTAAAGCAACTCTGGTACATCTATGGAGTACTACTCAGCAGTAAAAAGGAATGAATTATTGATACGTGTAACAAGTTGGATGGATCTTAAAGGGAGTGACAAAAAAAATCCAAAAAAGATACATTTTATGTGGTTCCATTTATATCATATTCTTGAAATTACAAAATTATAGAGATGAAGAACAGATTAGTGGTTGCCAGGGTTTAGGGAGATGCAGAGGGAGGGAGGGATGTGGTTGTGGCTGTTAAGTGGTAGCATGAGGGCCCCTTATGATGGAACTATTTGGTATCTTGACTGTGGCAGTAAGTCACATGAACCTACGTATGTGGTAAAATTGCATAGAACTCAATAGACACACCGACACACACACACACACACACACACACACACACACACGTACACAAATAAGTGCATGTAAACCTAGTGCAATCTGAATAAGGTCAGTGGGTATATCAATGGCAGTATTCTGATTGTGATATTGTCCTTATAGTTATGCAAGAGGTTACTATTGGGGAAACTGGGTAAAACTTATACAGCATCTCTCTGTATTGTTTCTTACAAGTGCATGTGAATCCACAATTATCACAAAATTTGAAAATTGAGAATAAGAAAAAGGCCGGTGTGTCTTTGTAGCCCACTCAGACAGAAAGAGGCTTTTAAAGACACCATTCTGTAAGGAGGGACTTCTTCCTGGTTCTCTCTTCTGATCTGGGAGTCGATAATCATAAGGCAGTGTCTACCCAGCGTAGGTGTTATTTCCTACCAGTGATGATAAGGCTAACATTTACTGGGTACTTACCACGTGCATGTCACCCCACTACTTCAAAGCCTTCACTCAACAATGGCTTCTGCTGTCCTGTATTGCCTGATGTCTGCATATACCTCCAGCTTCGTTGGATACTGAGCTCCCCACTATCGTGTGCTCTAGCTACACTTGCCTTCTTTCAGTCCCTAAAATGTGCCATACTTTCTCCCACCACAGGCCGTTTTCCCATGGTATTCTCTTTGCCGATCCCTGGTTAACCCTTTTCATCCTTCAGATCTTAGCTGTAATATCACTTTTTCAGGGAAGCCTTCCTTGATTTCGCAAAAGGTCAGGTGCCCTGTAACACCTTGCTACAGTATTTTGACTTGTCATACCACTTGTTATAGATGAAACTGTATGCTTGTCTGTGTTGTTATTTGATCTTAATTTTGCAGTATAACATACCGAAGTTTAGAGATGTTTTATATGTTGCCCAAAGTTACACTCCTACTGCAGTGATAAAGCTGGGATTTAACCCCAGGTCTGTCTGACACTAAAGCCCATGCTTTTACCACTATGCTCTAAGGCATCCTGTGTGTATTACATCTGGAGGGATTTCTTACTTCAGGATTTGATAATACTGCAAAAGGATTTGTTGAAAATCACCTAACCCGTAGAATTATATTTCTTTACTATTGAAGTATTTCAGGTAGATTATAGCTAGGTAGGAAACACACACATAGCTGTGACTCATTTGGCTAGAGATACAAAGACTAGCAGAAACTAGGCGGGAGATGTAGCCTATCTTAGCCTGGCTTTCCTTTATCCAGGGTCCCTAAGGGGGTTCACGGCTGTTTGTGATGCTGTAAGGATATTTAGAGTCTTGCCAGATCTGGGAAACCACCTGATTCTTAGAAACTTGAACCAGAAAGAACTGAAATACAAAATCTATGCACCAAACATATCCATTGCAAGGACTGCTTTTGGATGTTGGAATCTCCTTGTCGTTGAACCAAATTCAGTAGCAACAATGCACTTCCTTATCTCGGGGAAGAAACAGTCATTTCACTGTGTCCTTGACCACTTTTTTGGCCTCTTGCTGATCACCATCTGAGAAAACAGTTTTCTCACAACTACTCTAACATAAAGACAAATATGATCAATAACTAGGTAGCTATAAAGATTTTTCGGTGGGGTTCACGTATTAACTCATGATTTTCCTTACTACAGAAATTGTCATACCCTTTAGCTCAGGTTCTAGCATCTGTTCTGATCCATTCTAAGTTCTTCTTCTTGTGCACCTCCAATTCCATTTCTCCTCTTTAATGGACCCCATAATGTTCCTACTCCATGCCAGGCTGTGTTGGAATTGTAGCTTCTATTTTTCCTGATCCTTATTTCCAAGTTCTAAGTCTTTGTATGAGCAAATGACTGACGTTCGTGTTAGTTGTACTGCTCTCTATTGTGCTTTTCAAAATGTCCCCTTTTCTTTCTAATAGAACTGGTGTGATTGCTACAACTCTAATTTTCTGTCTACCTTGAATGTAGTGTAGCTGTGGGCCTTTTTCTGGGAAGATTTATTTTCTTATTAAGGCCCAAACTGAAAATATGTTCCTCCATTTCTTGCACCATGTTCCTTTCTGTGTAATACCAATTAAACCTTTCTTCTGGCATTAGGAGCTCAGGAGTGTTACTGCTTAACTCCTTCTTGCTATACAATATCTCATGAGCCACACGTCATCACGTCCACACGTAAGAGAGGTGTTGAAGAGATTGTGTCTGTTATTAGATAGCCTGTCCTATGGCCACTTTAACAGAAACCAAAATAACAAAGACTTAAACAAGTTAGAAGTTGATTTCTCTCACACACAAACATTCAAATTATAGGTGATCTGGAAAAGGGGGATGGAGGAGCATGGCTCTGCTCCAAGAGGTCGTTCAGGAATCAGACTCCTTGTTAGCTCCCAGTCCCTAGGGTGTTTCTGGCATCTGCATGGTCAAAGATGGAAAGTGGGAAGGAAGTGGAGGGCATGCGCCTTCCTTTTAAAGGCACAATCTGGAAGCTATAGGTATGGTTTCTGCTCATATCCCATTTGCCAAAATATGGTCATATGGTCACACTTAGCAGTAAGGGAGACTAGAAAATGTCGTCTTTAGCAGGGGACTAAATTTTTTCTATTGCTAAAAAGAAGACAGTGAAAGAGGACATTCAGGGACAACTTATCTCATTTTGCATTTAGGCTCAAGGGTTGGAAAAGAACCCCAAGCACAGAGTTAAGAGTAGACTGAGTACCTATGGCTTGTGGCAAATGAAGCGAGAGCATAGGAAACTGATTTGGACCTGAGCAAAGACCAACTGGGGTTGATCAGTAGAAAGTCAGGTATGCGATTTCTCTAAAAAAATGACATGATGAAAGGATAATAGTGAATATTTAAGGAATGAGTGAATAGTCAGGGCTATTCCCCAGCGTAGTGATGTGAGACTGGCATTTAGGATGGAATGGATAGAGAGAAATAGAGACTTTTTTCTTTTTATTCCAGGTAAGAGCCAATGAGAGCTGGCTCTGGAGTGTGGATAGTGGGAAGGGCAGAGACCGGAGAGACATTGGAGAGGCAGACCCCCCTGAAATGGGCAGAGAGGGACTGGAAGAAGTCCAATCTGACACTAAAGTGTCAAGCATGTTCCTTTAGAAAAAGAGTGTCTTCAGTAAGAGAAATAGGGAAGCCAAGAGGAGCGTGTTTGTTTTGTGCTTTGCTTTGCTTGTTTTTTTGTGGTCCGTGGCAGTAGGGCGAAGAGAGAGATGTGTACTTGGTTTTGGGCCATTTGAGTTTGAGGTAGCAGTGCAGCATCCAGGTGATCACGTTGACAAGACAGTCAGACTGTTGGATGGGAAGTAAGGAGAGCTTTAGAATCTGAAGGGAAAGAGATTTTAGATCCTCCTGTCATTTTTATGGATCTAATAGTTGAAAAGATGAGAATGCTAAGGTAAAGAGAGCAAAAGGTCAACTTTGGGGAAGACCTGTTTATTGGGGGAGAGCAAGAAGAGCTGGAGAAGGAACTGAAAAACCAAAAAACTTGCGAATCTTCATTAATGTTGATAAGATTTTCATCAAGGAAGCAGAGGAACAGTTACCAGTAGACTTTCTAGAGAAAACAGGACAAGGAAATAAGCCCAAGTGATTTACTCATGGGGAAATCCTTATAACTTTTAAGAGACAGTTTTAATGGAGAGATCAGGACATGAGCCACAGCTGCACAGTTAACTAATGTGCAGAGTGGGCGGCAGAGAGGAAGGAGAGCAGGATGCCGTGATGATGTTTCCTTCTCCTTTCATTTCAGCCATTCAAATGGCATATGCCTGTCTATTATTGTGAACTGTAAGGAGCTGGCATAGGTTGAAAGATTGAAAGGCAGGAAAGTCTTAGGGAAACCTGGCCTTTTTTCCTTAAATTTTTTGAAGGATGCTACTTCTTTCTCAGTTGCATAACTTTCCTTGTGATTTTTAAAATAAATATACACTTTTGTTTTTATATAAGAAGATTAGGTTGAGAATGCAGTATGTTATTATTTTCTACGTTATGTATTCCCTTTGAAGCACTGGATTCTCAATAAGAAATGATCTTTTTCTCTCTTAAGTGATTTGTAGTTGGAGTCCAGCCAAGTTTTTTTTAACTCCAGGGACTGAAGACAAGTGGCCTACAAGGACAACAGTAATTTATCTGCCAAGAAGTTGGCAATTTGAATAAGCATTAATTATGGCATTATTTTTGAATATATGCTTAATTATAGTTATATTGATATTGGCTAAGAGTTTTGATACATTTGGATGAACTTTCTATAAGAACAAATGCTTGAGTGATCTGATTAAGCTTCCTAATGAATCTGTTGTATATTATAAAGCTCTTGCCAAGACATTTAGGAACTCAGTTAAGTTAGAAAAAAAAAGTAATACATCTTTATTTGAATTTCAAGTATGGCTTAGATTCTCTTTGGAAAATTAAACTATGTTGTGATTATGATTTATCTTACTTTTGAGGGCTGATAGCATTATGGATGCATTATTATTATACTTCTCTCTTTGCTTAATATTTATGAACTAGATATTTTATGCCTAGTATGCTTAAAAAGGCTAGCAAATCTATAATTATTATGCATGTTATTTAATAACTCTGCTGTTAAATACATGGTTGGGTATTTAAGTTACTGAAACCATAGGAATTATTTACTTCAGTAAGCATGTTGCCAAAATCTGTGGCTACAGTGATTTATAATTAATATATATTTATCAAGTGTTTACCATGTGTAATACATTTTTCTAGGGGGCATAGGTAATGTAGAGATGAATACAAGATTTTTCTTGCCCTCCATAGACTTATAATCTCTCGAAGAAATAAAAGAAGTGCATATATAATTGTATCATATAATTTATATAATGAAAAATATATGAAATATAATCAAGCTTAAAAAAAAGAAATGTCAAGAACACTGACAGTTTCATAAAAGACAGGATGTTTAAGAAAAGCCTTGGCCAATGGATAGGATTTTGGTGGCAGAAATGGGAAGGGTTTTCCAGGCAGAGTGAACAGACTTAGCAAATGCAAAGAGAAGGATAGCCTTGTCTAAATTTGAAATTGAATAGGTAGGCCAGGTTCAGAAGGTAAGCCTGAAGGATAATGAAGGGGAAATTATTATAGAAAGCATGTTAGATAGAAGGTATATACAAATATTTTGATTCATAGATAATAGGAAGCCATTGGGGTGATTATTGTGATTATTGTTGTTAGAGCTATGTATTTCCTCTGCATTTAGCAGAGTCTAGCAGTAGTATGTCTTTAAAAATTAGAAAATTAGTCATTTGGTCTGTGTCTGGGGACAAGAGCCTGAACCATCACAGAGAGGACCAGGATGTCACTGTGGACCTGGGTTCCCATTCAGGAAAGGCCTAAAATGAGGGATTTTGATGTTATCATATGTTTGATATGTTATCATATTATGTTCTCATATAGTGACAAAGACACACTGATAAGATTGAAAAAAGATGGTCATCGGGGGCCTGCCTGGTGACGCAAGTGGTTAAGTGCGCGTGCTCCGCTGTGGCAGTCCGGGGTTCGCCGGTTCAGATCCCGGGCGTGCACCGATGCACTGCTTGGCAAGCCATGCTGTGGTGGTGTCCCATATAAAGTGGAGGAAGATGGGGACAGATGTTAGCCCCGGGCAAGTGTTCCTCAGCAAAAAAAAAAAAAAAAAAGAGGAGGATTGGCAGATGTTAGCACAGAGCTGATCTTCCTCACACACACACACTAAAAAAGATGGTCATCAAAAAAGCTTAAGGCAGGGGCTGGCCAGGTGGCGTACTGGTTAAGTTTGTGTGCTCCTCTTCTGCAGCCCGGGGTTTGTTAAGTTCGGATCCTGGGTGTGGACATACACACTGCTTATCGAACCGTGCTGTGGTGGCGTCCCACATATAATGTAGAGGAAGATGGGCATGGATGTCAGCCCAGGGCCAATCTTCCTCAGCAAAAAGAAGAGGATTGGCAACAGATGTTAGAGGATTGGCAACAGATGTTAGCTCAGGGCTAATCTTCCTTAAAAAGAAAAAAGAAAAAAGCTTAAAGCAAAACTTTAAGCTTTGCCATTACTGTATGATACCACCTTTGCTATTACTGTATCGTACCACCTTTAATAAATAGTAAAATATTCATTGTGATGATAACAAATCTTAATTATTTTGTGAGTAGCACAGTTATATTTCATTGCATTTTTAAATGTTTAACATGTTAATCTGCTAAATATAAACATTTAGAACAAGCCACACTATATGTAGTTGTGTTTTGGCCCTTATCCATTTTTTAATATGCTGAGAGGCTCAAAAAATGGAAGTGGCCTGGGCCTTTGTCGACCTCTGAGAGGCTTTGTCAGGGCCATAACATTTTCTTATATGTACAGAGCATTATCATTTATTAATCTTCTGTAGACTTTGCATTGATTATCCTAAATGATGTGGTTTGAAATACCAGTACTATGTAAACAAGTTCATAGGATTTATGCTAATCCAGTATAACCCATGAAATTTACTTTTAATTATGAAACACATTTTCATCTTATTGCATGAAAATTAGAAAAATTTCCTTTCCAAGAGAGGAAAAATAAAGAGCATTAAAATGTGCTATCAATAAAAAGGTGCCACATATGAATATGAGTTTATTCTTGTTCAGCAACACTTCAGAATTTGCCATTGTATGGCTCAGGATAGTGGTGTCAGGTGTAGTAAGTCTCACTTTCTATATATCACTTAACTGGAGAACCAACAAAGGTAGGAAATGATGTCCCCAGGCTTATGTTTTTAAGAGCCAATCTTGGTAGTAGGATAGCTAAGAGCAGATGGGCACTGGCGTTAGGGAGGTTAGTTAGGAGGTTTATGCAATTATCCAGCTACAGGATAATAAAGGCTTGGATTTGGAGAGTGACAAGGAAAAGGAGGCTTTCTAGGCAAAAATCAAAACCAGTCTGAGCCCAGCACCTATGATCTTTCTACTATTCCAAGTTGCTCATGAAAAATAAGTATAAGAGTCCTATCCTCTTGGTATTTACCATCTAGTTAGGATATAACTAAAATAAATGAGATTAAATATTTAAAGAAATGGTGCTGGCTATAAGTACAGCAAGAGTGATAAATGTAGATATAAAAATAGTTCTTTTGTGGTCTTAAATATGGCCTATTCAGATTTCCTATTAATCTACTGTATCAGAATATTTAAATTTGAATTTTTGGTTGGGATGATTTATGGAGGCAATGGCCATGAATTTTATGGTATTCTTAAAGAAGTTCACAAAGATAGTTATTTAAATGTTACTTAATGTTTTCAGGATTATAGGAGATAGTTACAGATTATTTTATAGGTACAAAGCATTAAGGATATTGTCACAGTATATATTACTAAAATTCCTTATTAATGTGGCTATGTAGTCATATATATATATTTGAATCATTGCTTTATAAATCCTTATTTGCTACTTGTTCCTTTATGCTTCTTATTAGGATCAATAAGTAGGCAATAATGTATGGGTTTTTACTGAGCAAGGCCCTTGATGGGAAGGAGTTACTGGTGCATCGGTCAGCACAGATAATTGATGGTACAAAATAGCTTTGGCCTTTATCTACATAGATTCATAGTGAATGCTCAGAAATATTTGTTGCCGTTTGTTGAAATAAACAAATAGATTCCAGTAAAAGTTAAAGTTGTTAACTTTTTCATTACCAACAATCACTTTTACAATTTGTTTTCTCATGTCTTAAAAGAATTTGCCAGTCAGATGTATGTGGGTAAAGAGATAAAATGGTTTTTATTTTGTTTTTGCTTTTTACTATAGAACACCTTCAGAATTTTGTCATTAGTGTATATTTAGTTACATATTAATATTTTTATTTAGAAATACTATTTATTATAAATATACCACATATTTATTTTCAAAAATGAGAAATTGCAGATAAAAATTTAAAAATTAAACATCTATAATCCCAACACCCAAATACAGCTGCTCAGAAATAATATCTTAATGTTTATCTTTCCAGACGTTTTTTCATTGCCCATAATCATATATATTTTTTAGAAAAATTAGATCAGATTGAACATACTCTGTTTATATACTTTAATATATTGTGAAAATCCTTCCAAATGTTCAGACATTATTCTACAACATCATGTTTACTGAGTACATACTACTCTGTTAAGAACACTGTAATTCATTTAATTGCTCCCCTATTTTTGATGTTCTGATTAATTTTAATCTTTTAAAAAAATAGTTCTTTTTTTTTTTTGATGGTGCAAACAATTCTAACACTGGGCAATTGTATGGCCCACGTCTGTTTTCGTTGCCCTTGTTGTGCTCTGTGACCTTTCCTTACTGTACAACCTCATTTTTACCTCTTTTTCCCTGTACATATGTAGCACAGGCTGCTATCTGTTTACTAAAATCTTTCCTCTTCTTTCCTGTGCACCAGCTGGACCACACTTCACAGCTTCTTCTGCAATTATTGTAGTCACATGACTGTATTCTAGCCAAAGAAATGTGGGTAGAAGTGATGTGCACCAATTATAGATCTAGCTCCAAAACCTCTCCCATGTTTTCACCTCTATTTTCTATTCCTTTTCCACTGACCAGGATGGAGGCAACCCGTAGGGTGACCTTGGAAGCCATGTGTTGAAGAAGGAAGAGGCACTGACAGCCCAGCTCCTGTATAACAGAGCTGAGCTGCACGTCCCCTATGGCTCCTGCCAAACTGAAGCACTTTAGACTGTTATTTGAGCTATAAATGAACCTTGATTAGATTTGAGCTGTGATACATTTTTGGGTCACTCTGTTAGAGCTGTTAGCCTATGCTTAACGGTATAGCCCTAAAACTTCCTCCTTAAGCCTCCAAAGACTGAGAATTGGGGCTCTCCTTTGTCATCCATAGTCAGCTGCTCTTACTTCTTAAGTATCTCTTTTACTTTTCTCCTGTTTATTTTTCTGGCATTGTCTGCTAAACTGATCTAGAACCAAGAGAGATTGATAATGGGATAATATGCCAGCTTTCTCAAGAGTATTTTTATTTTAGTAGAATATTCTGAGAGATTTAGGACCTTAGCTGACAGGAACAACTACAATTTTTAATTACGTCTTAAATGAATGTAATGCTTCTTAACTAAAACATAGAGCAGTATTATCCATACCATCTGTGAGATGTTTACATGTTTTAGGCAAAAAAGAGATTCTATTCTTAAAGACATTTTGGACATGTGCATACTATACCCATCTGTTAGCAATGTACAGTTCATATTAGTGTATGAAAGGCTCTAAGAAACCTTGCAGTAAAGAAACCCATCTCCCTTCTCTGACCTAATGTTTCCAAAGCTTAATTCCCCATAGAACTCTTGCCTGAAGGTTCTACCATTAACATCTTGGAAAACTAGCATTTCCTGAAGTGTTCCATGAAACACAGTTTGGGAAATACTATCCCTGGATATTAGAGTCAAAGAACCCTTTGAGATGATTGACAAAAAGCAAATGGAAAGGACCATTTAAAATTTTGCATGTAATTTTAAAAAGATAAGTGTTCTGGTTCAAATAGAGTTGTCATTGTGTTTTCAAAAACAGGTTTACTGAGTGGAATATAGGGCATTGTGAATACCTGTCAACTCTGATTATTCTTTTCTGTCAAGAATTTAAAAATAACAAGAACACTTGTTTTTGTGAGAATTCAACTATGATTTTCTTCCTTGACAACTTTGTAAATATTATAGATTATTTAATTCAGTTAAGCAAGTTGTTCAACCTGTCTCCGTTCTTGACTTTTAACTTGTTACCTGCCTGTACACTATAGTTAAATATAAAAGTGATGGAGTAATCTTGAAAAGGAACATTTTTGATACTTTTAAGTTTTCATCCTCCCTCTCCACTAGTTTGAAGTATGTTTTTCTTACCATGCTATTGTCATTTGGGTTAAGAAATTTTGACTATTTCAGTAGGCGTTAACTGGAGGTCCTAATCATAACAGTATATAGCACTTTATCTCCCCTTGGGACAATAAGTAATCCAAGAGGAAAAGTATTTAAAAAATTAAATATATGGAGCATTATAGCAAGCCCTAGGGTGTTTTCTTGAAGGAGATAGTGTTATCGTGTGATTTTTATAATCAACTGTGAAGATGTATTTCAACCCACCTAGTCATGGTGTCACAGGACTGGAGGGGGTGTTAGAGGTCACGTTTTACAAACAAGCCAGCTGAGGCCCAGAGAGGCAATGAGAGTTGACCAGGAATCAAAACTAGGTTCCTGGGGCCGCCCCGTGGCTTGGCGGTTGAGTGTGCGCAATCCGCTACTGGCAGCCCAGTTCGGATCCTGGGCGCGCACTGGCGCACTGCTTCTCCAGCCACGCTGAGGTGGCGTCCCACATACAGCAACTAGAAGGATGTGCAACTATGACATACAACTATCTACTGGGGCTTTGGGGGTAAAAAAGGTGGAGGATTGGCAATAGATGTTAGCTCAGGGCCAGTCTTCCTCAGCAAAAAGAGGAGGATTAGCATGGATGTTAGCTCAGGGCTGATCTTCCTAACAAAAAAAAAAAAAAAAAAACTCAGTTCCCCAGTTCTGAAGTTTGTGTTCTCTCCTCTACATTATGTTGTTTCTCATTTATCTTTTAAAAATTCTCTTAGCCTAGACAGACTTCACACTGGGGTTAGTAGATGACAATCTCTGTGGCAGGATTTGCCAGAGACCTGGGAAACCCTGAAACCCAGATTACTTGCCCCACAACCTGTCTTGTTTGACATGGTAGAGATAGACTTCTCCATATCTTAAAGACTTTTCAGTCTTTAAAGGCCTCTTGTTAAAATGTAAATACACCTGGAGGAATCTCTGCTAAAGTCATACAGGGCTCAAATTTTTGTCTCAGAGATTAGTTGATTAAATTGATTTATAACCAAGAGGGCTAAGAGCAACACCCTAGGGTGAAGAGGGGAGACCACAGCCCAGAGCGGGGCGGGGGTGGGGGGGGTGGGCGAGGGAAGAGCAGGGTAACAGAGTTCTACAATTTTGCCTACCTCACAAGTATAACTAGGAAACTCTCTGTTTAAATTGTTGTTAGCTCAGTATGTTTTAAATGCAGTGTAAAGTTAACAAAGTAAATTCTGAGTGGTAGATGGAATCACTGATACTACAAAGCAGAAATTGGAACCAGGTGGCAACTTGGGTTTGCCAATGCAGTCTATGATGAAAGCTAAAATTTCCCTCAAAGAATTAGCAAATTACTTTTTTCTAGTATGTTTTTAATTTTTAAAAGTTCTGCCTTCCGCCTAGCATGATAGCATGATAGTTATACTTGTAATACTTTGGTTTTATTTTTTAATGGAAATATTTTCAGTGAACTTCATGTGCATGCTCAAGTTTACAAGCTGTGTTATTATTAAACCACCTTTAGGTTAGTAGATATGACTAGCTGTTTTTGGTTTTCACGTGTAAAAATTGCATTCTAACAATCTTATCCTTTCAAGCATGTTATATTTTTCAGTTTTATTAATGGCATTCAATTTTTGTCTATGAATATCAAATAGAATATAGACTGAGAGAAACTGCGTTCATCTTACTTTGATTCTGATGCTCTAACTCACTTGAGAGGAAAAAAATCTTTCAAGAACCGTGGTATTTCATGCTATTAATGTTTTTGTTATTTCACTGCTAACAAGTTTGGAGTTTACATTCCAAAAAATTAAAACATACACACTTTTTTAAAAGTAGTTTTAAACTTGAGTAACTTATATTTTATTTATTTTGTCAGAGTAATATCATCAACCATGACTAACTTAAATACCAAGATGGATAGTGAAAGTCTATATGTCTTTATACTTGATATGTGATACCAATTTACCATCCTTTTATTTTTAATTTTAAGATTTCCTAGTCTTTTCAAACAATGGTTGTTAAATTTCATAGCAATAATACAGGTGTATTGTTATGATATAGATTCTTGAGCCCTAGAGGTCTTGTGAAGGGCCAAGGAATCTGCATTTTTAACAAATTGAGAAAAGCTGCCTGTATTAGTTTTCCATGGCTAGTGGTCCCCTTCCTCTGTCTTCAAAGGCAGCAACATAGCATCTCTCTAACCCTGCTTCTGTCATCACATCTCTTTCTTTGATTCTTTTTTTCTGCCTCCCTCTTCCCCTTTTAACCACCTTAGTGATTACATTGGGCCCACCTAAAAAATCCAGAATAATCTCTCTATTTTAAAATAGAGACATTAAGGTCAGCTGATTAGCAACCTTAATTCTATCTGCAGCCTTAATTTCCCTTTTCTGTGTAAACTAACGTATTCACAGGTCCTGGGGATTTGGATGTGGGCATCTGTGAGGGGCCGTTATTCCGCCTACCATACTGGCTTTAAATAAAAGTTTGAGATGCAGAATCAGCCCTGAAGATACTATTAATGTTTGTATCCTAGGTGTTTTTATTACAATTGGGTTAAGCGCCTACTAATTAGGTTATCCTAACCGAGGGAAATAGTAGTAGTCTTTGTTTATCTAACAAAAATATTTTTATTAAGACAACCAGGCATAAACATTGACTATTACTAACCACTAATTTTAGAAAAGATAAAAATATCACTAAAAGATGATTTAAAGAAACAGGAAAACTTAAGTAAAATTGTTAGTAATTTTTTTGAGGTTAGTCACTATTACAACTCTGGTTTTAACAAGGCTTCAGTGCTTGTTTCACCACCTAAGCAACCTCAATCATTAGCTCTTCGGGGGTTTATGCACAAATCTAGTGTTTTGAGATTGAATCTAAAATACTGTATTTAAAACATTAATTGCTTTAGTTTGATAATCCTAAATCTTTTCTTGAATTTGATCTAATGGCAGATAGGAGTTTGCTTTTGCTGATTTTCCTTCTTCAAGAATTCAGGCTTTTATTTATTTATTTATTTTTTGTTTATTGCAGTAACATTGGTTTATAACATTGTATAAATTTCAGGTGTACATCAGTATACTTCTATTTCTGCATAGATTACATCATGTTCACCACCCAAATACTAATTACAACCCATCACCACACACATGTGCCGAATGATCGCTTTCGCCCTCCTCCCTCCCCCCTTCCCCTCTGGTAACCACCAATCCAATCTCTGTCTCTATGTGTTTGTTGTTGTTATTATCTACTACTTAATGAGAGAGATCATATGGTATTTGACCTTCTCCCTCTGACTTATTTCTCTTTGCATAATACCCTCAATGTCCATCCATGTTGTCACAAATGGCTGGATTTCATCATTTCTTATGGCTGAGTAGTATTCCATTGTGTATATATACCACATCTTCCTTATCCATTCGTCCCTTGATGGGCACTTAGGTTGCTTCCAAGTCTTGGCTATTGTGAATAACGCTGCAATGAACACAGGGGTACATGTGTCTTTATGCATTGTTGTTTTCAAGTTCTTTGGATAAATACCCAGCAGTGGAATAGCTGGATCATATGGTAGTTCTATCCTTAATTTTTTGAGGAATCTCCATACTGTTTTCCATAATGGCTGCACCAGTTTGCACTCCCACCAGCAGTGTATGAGAGTTCCCTTCTCTCCACATCCTCTCCAACACATGTTGTTTCCTGTCTTGTTAATTATAGCCATTCTGACGGGTGTGAGGTGATATCTCATTGTAGTTTTGATTTGCATTTCCCTGATAGTTAATGATGTTGAACATCTTTTCATGTGCCCGTTGTATATCTTCTGTATATCTTCTTTGGAGAAATGTCTGTTCAGGTCTTTTGCCCATTTTTTAATTGGGTTGTTAGTTCTTTTGTTGTTGAGATGCATGAGTTCTTTATATATTTTGGAGACTAACTCCTTATCAGATGTATGGTTTGCTAATATCTTCTCCCAATTGTTAGGTTGTCTTTTCGTTTTGTTGATGGTTTCCTTTGCTGTGCAGAAGCTTTTTAGTTTGATGTAGTCCCATTTGTTTATTTTTTCTATCATTTCTCTTGCCCAGTCAGACATGGTGCTTAAAAATATGTTGCTAAGACTGATGTCGAAGAGCATACTGCCTATGTTTTCTTCTAGAAGTTTCATAGTTTCAGGTCTTACATTCAAGTCTTTAATCCATTCTGAGTTAATTTTTGTGTATGGTGTAACGTAAGGGTCTACTTTCATTTTTTTGCATGTGGCTGTCCAGTTTTCCCAACACCATTTGTTGAAGAGACTTTCTTTTCTCCATTGTATGTTCTTGGCTCCTTTGTCGAAGACTAGCTGTCCATAGATGTGTGGGTTTATTTCTGGGTTTTCGATTCTATTCCATTGATCTGTGTGTCTGTTTTTGTGCCAGTACCATGTTTTGGTTACTATAGCTTTGTAGTATGTTTTGAAATCAGGGAGTGTGATACCTCCAGCTTTGTTCTTCTCAGGATTCCTTTAGCTATTCGGGGTCTTTTGTTGTTCCATATAAATTTTAGGATTCTTTGTTCTATTTCTGTGAAAAATATTGTTGGAACTTGTTAGGGATTGCATTGAATCTATAGATTGCTTTAGGAAGTATGGACATCTTAACTATGTTAATTCTTCCGATCCAAGAGCACGGAATATCTTTCCATTTCTTTGTGTCTTCTTCAATTTCTTTCAGCAGTGTTTTATAGTTTTCAGTGTACAGATCTTTCACCTCTTTGGTTAAGTTTATTCCTAGGTATTTTATTCTTTTTGTTGTAATTGTAAATGGGATTGTATTCTTAATTTCTCTTTCTGCTACTTCATTGTTAGTGTATAGAAATGCAACTGATTTTTGTATGTTGATTTTGTATCCTGCAACTGTACCATATTCGTTTATTACTTCTAAAAGTTTTTTGGTGGATTCTTTAGGGTTTTCTATATATAAAATCATGTCATCTGCAAACAGTGAGAGTTTCACTTTTTCCTTTCCAGTTTGGATCCCTTTTATTTCTTTTTCTTGCCTGACTTCTCTGGCTAGGACTTCCAGTACTGTGTTAAATAGGAGTGGTGAGAGTGGGCAGCCTTGTCTGGTTCCTGTTCTTAGAAGAATTCAGGCTTTTTTAGTGATAAGAACACTGAACGTCTCAACTAGCTGAAGCAAAAAGTAAATATTCAAAATTAATCTGATATCTGATTCTCTATTTCCTCACAAACTAGGTGTCCTTGTGTCAGAGGATATGTTGCCGTACATGACTGCCCTGCAGAGCTATTTAATGTCCTCTGTTAAACAGCCTGAGGGACAGAATCACATCTGAGTCCTCTGTTAAATGATCCAAGAGATTGAGCCATGTCTGAATTCCTGTGGAAGAGACTCTGATCTAGTTTAGTCTAGTTTGTGTCAGGTTTTTGTCCTTTTTTCAGTCCTGTGATGACTGGCAGGGATAAGGTTATAGAGTATAAATGTGGTGCCTGGGGCCAATATATGTTTTACTTTTGGGATGGGTGAGTGATCAGGAACTGGGAAGATGAAAACCTACAGAGTTTAAATATTAAAATCTCAGTAACTAAATAAATAACAAGGGAGGAGTAGCTCTCTTCCTCATTGTCTTCCTTTGATGCTGCCTGAATGTGTGTAGACATAAGGTCCTTAGAAGGGCCAGTGTTCAGCCAATACGTACTAATATACCTAGTCATTTACAGCCTACCTTTCTTCTAACTGGTCAGTGCTTTATCATGGCACTCGTTAAATACTTTGAATTTCATCTCTAGTTTTTTGTACAATTTCAGCAAAACAGGTAGAATCCAATAAATATTTAATTTAACATGCAGAAACTAAAAGAGATTGCAATGGTACATATCAAAAGCATTTCTTACGTGACTCTTGGCGATGGTGTTGCACTTCTAGATTCTGGTAATTAAATTTCTAAATGATGATGGAAAGGGAAGCAATATGTGGAGGCAGTTATTTCTGAAATGAACTTTGAGAAGATTCTGTTTTTTAAAAGTTACAGCAAAGAACCAATGTTTATTATTAATCTGCCAAATTAACAACATTAAGACTATATGGACTATCATTTTTAGAAAGGAGGAGAAATCTTTTGTTTTATTTATATATGCATTACCTTGACAATTAGGATATTAGGTTTCCTTGAAGTCTGGCCTGAAATAATTTACTTGCTCTGCTTCCTCTTGATACTTATTTTTTTGTTTCATATAGAGTAACTGACAGTAACTTCTTTTATTTAATGGCAGAACTGACCAATTTGTTTATATTTTACTTATGTGGAATTCATCAGATGTTTTCACTTCAAGGAGGATTTATTGGTTGATAATTGTATGAGTATAAATAGAATCAAAATTATATATGTGTGATATTGAGTGATGATAAGCATAATTTTAAAGATATGGTCCTAAATTGAGGGGAGAGGGTGTTAACACGTTATAGTCAATGATCTTTAACCTATGGCTCTCTGTTTTGGGAGATTAAGGGATCACAGTTAATGGTTCTGTCATATGACTTTTCAAATTTGATGAGAAAAATTATGTGACTTAAGGGAATTTAAAACTACCATTTCTACAAGAGACTTGAATTGCAAAAATTCTATCTAAAAATAATACTCTTATCCACTTGATAAAGTTGAAACTGGATTATGTAATTTATGATAATTGAGAAAACCTTAATTTATAAGAAAAAATAAATGTAGTTGGTACATACTGTTCATGTCTTTTCAAATATACATTAGTTCTCATGCAGGGTACTTGTACAGCGGCAGCGGAGTCTTTTTAGGTAGTTCATGGACCCCGTTGTGTTAGCTCCTTCATGGTGCCCACCAACTTGCTTCATTTTTGACCTAGTAGGACCACCTCCAGGGATCAGAGAGTTGCTAGGTCTTCATGTCTATTCAGCCCCAGGATTCTCTACTGAGACTGCCAACAGAGGTGCAAATTTTGATGTTCTGTATATCTTTTCCCCCGTCATATGAGCACATATGCAGGAGGAACTCAACTAAAACTACTTGACTTTGAGTAACTAGTGATCTAGCTAGGGTCAAAAGGTTGCCCTGAATAGGGAGTTCCAAATCAATGGCTCCTTCATGGAGGTGTGTTCTTGGATATGTGACCTGATTCAGTTTTATATCTTTGCCTCAATGACGCAGCAGGGTCTAGCTTTTGGAGGATAGTAGCTCAAATATATCTGTATTATTTTTGAAAAAATGAGAATTACACAAGGAAAATCACTACGCTGTCTCAGGTTTTCTGATAGAACCTGAAATCAGATGCAAGTATTAATAAATTTGCATAGTTAATACATGACCAATCCTCACTGGAACATTAAAAAAAGTCTTTGAAAAAGATCTTGCAATGTATGTTTCACCTTAAGTGTCCTACTCTCAGTTTTTAAATTAATCCCATTATATTTAGTTCTCCATTCCTTTTTCCAAGAAATGAGAGAACAGAGATTAAGAGAAGATACTTATTATTCCAGACATTGAGTACAGTTGTTTCAACTCTCCTAACTGAGACAGTGGCAGGTGTTGCTTTTGTGTACTCCTTGTTTCCATGGAGCAAAAATAAGGAAGATAGCAGAAGTGGAAGAGGACCAGATGCAGGGAAAGAAAAGTTAGTAAAAAGTTAGTAAGACAACCCTCCAATTTTACTGTAAACATTTTGTCATGCCCCAGGAGAGTAGTTATAATTGTTTATTTTGTCGGTCTCGGTCTTAATTGTAAGTTTAGCAAGATTTTCCTAAATGCTGTACAAAGCATGACCAATTGGTTTGATTTGCCAAATATAGACCTAACTGTAGGCAAGAATTGTTAATTACCCACATAATTTTAACAGTGTGACTGCTGCCAAACCCAATAATTCAATTTTCTTAAAGTCCTAATTTGAGTTAGTATCTCATTGACCATCAGTATTGATAGAATTAATCAGATAATGACAAATCTTTCACTTTTAATTTGTGTTAGTCCTACCTGAAACTTCTCATTCTGTTGGCAGTTAAGAATTGGAAAAAAAATTGTCAAGACAAACTATCAAATTTTGAAAAAAGCAGACTGCAAAATATCACTTTTTCCATTAAAAAAAATAAGTATGGGCTGGCCCCGTAGCTTAGTGGTTAAGTGCCCACGCTCCCTGGCTGGCAGCCCGGGTTCAGATCCCGGGCGCGCACTGATGCGCCGCTTGTCCAGCCATGCTGAGGTGGCGTCCCACATACAGCAGCTAGCAGGATGTGCAGCTACAACATACAACTATCTGCTGGGGCTTTGGGGAAAAAAAGGAGTAGGATTGACAATAGATGTTAGCTCAGGGCCGATCTTCCTCAGCAAAAAATAAAAAGGAGGATTGGCATGGATGTTAGCTCAGGGCTGATCTTCCTCGCACACACACAAAAGTAATAATAAGTATGTGTCTAGTTAGAAAAAATGAGAAAAGATAAATACCAGAATGTTATTAACAGGTATTTCTGGATGATGGGAACAAGGGTGCTTTTGAAAAAAATAAGGAAATAAATGGTAAGAAACCAAAAGTACCAAGAAAGTCTTTGGAGCAATTTGTAGTGATAACCAGACAACATGGTACATCCTATCCCAGAGAAAATTAGCATATGCTACGTGGATTCATGTGGATATGCATGTTGTATATATATTTTGGAAAAGTTGTATGTAAATTGTATGAAGCTCAAAAAGAATACCTTATTGGAACAAACAGTTGGTCCAACTTAAGATTATCTCTAGGTGTATTACCAAGTGTTGACCTTAAAATGTTAACAACACCAAACCACCTTAATTTCCTCTAATATACCTTCCCATTAATTAATTTAAATTTCTATTAAGAATTATCATTTAAAAATTATATTTACATATTTCTAATTTTTTATTTTTTTATATATTTTTTCTGTTTTCTTTCTTTCTTTTTTTTTTTTGTGAGGAAGATCAGCCCTGAGCTAACATCCATGCCAAAATTCCTCTTTTTGCTGAAGAAGACTGGCCCTGAGCTAACATCTATTGCCAATCCTCCTCCTTTTTTTTGTTTTCCCCTTTTTCTCCCCAAAGCCCCAGTAGATAGTTGTATGTCATAGTTGCGCATCCTTCTAGTTGCCCTTTGTGAGACACCGCCTCAGCACGGCCGGACAAGTGGTGCATCGGTGCGTGCCCAGGATCCGAACCCGGGCTGCCAGTAGTGGAGTGCACGCACTTAACCGCTAAACCACGGGGCCAGCCCCTCTCATTTTTTAAAAGTCACACAAATTTTAAAACAAAATGCTTTGAATTTAGCAAATTTATGGATTTTCTTTTTTTTAAGAGAAGGCTTTGTGTTTCAGGTATACACCATAGAAATTTTAGAGATCAAAGAGTCAGAAAATTAACTGGAGAGTTCTATAGGGACTTTGTATCAATCGTTAATCCATTCAAACTTGGATTAAATAATGTTTTCTTTCTCATGTGAAAATATGAAATATTTAGTGTAGGTGATAATCTTATTTTAAATAGGATTCGTCCCTTTTAACAATTAATAATTTGATCTATTTGTCTCATATCAAAATTTATTTTGCATATGCAACTTTTTAGAAAGAATGAAAATAATTTTTTAAGGTGCCACCATCAATTTCTCTGGTGTTACTTGTACACTTCTTTATACTTATTTTTTTTTTCTACTGAAACCCCATTGCAAATAATAATGGCCATCATGAAAAATTATAATGTAGTGTTCTGAATAATAGATGGAGAGTCTCATATCCATGGTCCTGGTCTCAGTTCTAACAATCTGATTTGTGTTTTTTGGAAAATATTCATTTTTGTCTATGGCATACCCTTCTTATTGTAAAATATAAGCACCTATTATTTCACTCTTTTAAAATATTACCATAATCAAGTCAGAGCATTTTAAAATACTCAGAATAAAAGCTTAGAAAATATACCAATAAATGGCATAGTCCATTATCCTAGAAAGAAAACATTGAAACAATGAATATGAGACAAAAAAGTGGACAAATGTCTGTAGTTTGTCAACTTTCTAGTGGCTTATTTTGAATATCTCTTAGGTCTTGGATTTATCTATTTGTGCTTGTTTTCAAGGATGTTATATGAACTATTTCCTATATGTTCCAAGCATTTTTAATACAATATCATTGTTTTCATTTTGTTACCTAGTTTTTAAGTGAGGAACAATTAATTAAAATACATAACAGATAGAACAATTGGATATCCTTCACTTTCCACACAAAATTGGTTGATTGAACTTTTACATTTCACTGGAGTAATTAAATTGCCCAGTAAGAATACATTTAGCTACAATTTAACAGCTCATGAACTAATGAAAAGAATCAACAAATTACTGGGCCTAAAAATGGCTTAATCTATCTATAACATCTTCATTTATTAGAGACGTCTTATGAAGAAGATTCTAAGACAGAAGGAAGGTGGAAAGAAAAAGGAGAGAAGGGAAGGAGGAAGAGTAGAAAGAAGGAAGGAAGGAGAGAGAGAAGACGCTATTTGACATTTGTTTGGGAGTTGAGCTTTCTACTTGGTGGCAGAAAACCCTACCAGGGTTTTATAGACCGAAACGCCCACCTCACAGAATGTTACATAGTGATCTTTGTAGTGGGAAGTTCATTCTGTGGTCTTAGTTTCAGACATTATAGCTTCTTTCCTACTTACAGTAGGAATTGGACCCTTGGAGATTGCCAATATACTTTATTATCTCATTCCGAGACTCAGTCTATAAAAAGCAGATGCACAGAAGCTTATATTTAATAGCTTATTTGATCTCTATGGCAACTTTTGGGGGTCAGCAGGGCCAGTTGTCATCACCTCTTTTTACTCATGAATAAATAGATGCTAAGAGAGGTAAATAACTTGCTCAAGGTGAAACAGCTAGCATTTGGGCCTAAATCCTAAAAATACCATAATTGCCATAAATTGTAATAAGATCTGTTTCATAAATGAGTGCCATGCAGAATGCCTGGTACCTGGTTGTCATTCCACAAATATTTGTTGAATGAGTTAATGACTGTAACAAATAAATTCTTCCGTACCGTAGCCTTTCGGTTACATCATAATTTCTCATCATTGTGCCTGTTCTGAGTGAGGCTTTTATATTCTATGAAACCCTGGAAACGGGATGTTTTGCTCTTCCCTGAGTTATGTTATTCCATACTATTTGTAGATCCAGTTCCAGGTTGAAGTTAAATATGAAATTATTAGAATGTTGAGTTCTTTTTTCCTAGTAGGAAATTTTATTTTCCAACTGATTTAGAATTTTGTGCATGTTTTATAATCAGTATTATTTGTCATGTTCATTTTGGAAATATTTTACAGCTTTTCTTTATGGCTTATGTCTTTATTGAATGTGTGGGGAGCCAATATGCTCAATTTCATAGAATTTTCACGTGAGGGTTCCCAGCTGTGTCTATCAAAGATGCGCTAGGACCACCTACATCAGAATCACCTCAGTGCTTTTTAAAATGTGGATTCCAGATTCCCAGGGCTCAACTCTAGACTTTAAAGTTTCACAACTATTAATCTACAGACTAAGATCTGCAGACTGTAGCATCATTTATTTTCATGTCAGTATAAATTCTCTTGGAAAGAATTGAGGAATTATGAGTTTTTTCAAAGTTTCGGTTGCTACTTTGTAAATTAGATCATAAGAAATATACCAAGATATTACTACTAGGTTGATAAATAATTTTGCTTATTCATGAAACAATGACTAGTATCAGTCAAGCAAATGACAGCTAAGGAATGAAATTAAGATACATGCCACAACATGGATACACCTTAAAGACATTAATGCTAAATGAAATATGCCAGACACGATAGGGCAAATATTCTATTATTCCACTTATATAAGATACCAACTAGCAATTATCTTGGTATGTTTCTTGTGATCTGATCATCATCAAATACTTATTACTTTTTTTTAAGCACCAGTAACTGGCTTGGGACTAGATTCAATGAGAAGCTTAAGACAATCACTGCTTTCACACCTTTGGTCTACTTGTGGAGACAGGACTTATCTATAAATAAACAAATATACAGCAACTAGGAACTTCTAAAATGTTACATGATGTGGGTATTAAAGGAATTCCAGAGAATTAAGAAGATTCTTGATGGATTCCGACTCTATCTTTTGGCTTTGTGGCTAGTTTTTCGCATTTAGACCTTCAGTGGTATCAGTTCTACTGTACCTATACGTTGCAAAAGCCATTTTCACATTTACGTCAAGGCTATTTTCTTGTTCTGGTTTGGTGTTTCAGGATTGAAATATAAAGTTATACTACTAAGCTTAGTGTAACTAAAAGTTTATAGGAAAAACCAACACACTATTAATTTACACACATTCAATTTATCCTGAAAGCATTCCATTTTAGTGTTAGGTAAGATTTCTGATGAAACCACTGTTTCACTGTAACTGTGACAATATAACCCATTGCAGTAATACCATGTCTCTTCACCTGTATCAAGGGAATAGCTTAGCACCAAAGCTGACGTTCAAAATGAAGAGGCTCCCTTGGGAGATGATGTGCCACCAGGTCGATATGTTACTTCAGCTGACTCTAGCATAATACATGTAGGAGCTATGGTCCTGAAAATTAGCTTTCTGGATCAAGATGGTTTATTAGTTGGCAGTTAAGAAATTCTGCGTACATTCTCCAAATCTAAGGTTAAGGTGATAAAGCAATTGAGCCTTTTACCACTTAAAAAAATGTGGAGGTGAAGTGCAATAGCCATTCAAAACAGCAAATAATTAACTTAGTCTCTTTGTTACCAGGCAGAAGGTCAGGCACACACAGCCACAGCAATGATACAGTCTACATTCTAAACAGCTGAGTCTTTGACTTGAAAGTGATTAGACTGGATTGTTGGGAACTAATTAAAATGAGATTTTAATTTAGAAGGGTAGTGATATAGTTTGAAAAATACTATAAGAGATTCAAGTATGGTCATTTACCTTACTTGTCTTCTCATTAGTTCTATAGAATTTCCACCTTTGAGTTCCATTTCCTTGCCTTTTCTTTTATCAGATCATGTTACATGTTTATTTTAAATCGGTAACTAATAATTCAACAGTAGGATATTGATTATGTGATTAGATCAGTGTAACTATGAATAGATAATATTTTATGTATTAAAAGTTAATAAAAATGAAATATGACTTTTCCAGAAACATTTGAATTAGCTACTTCTTCATCACAAGACTCCTCTGAATATTGTATTTAAATCTTTAAAGCCTGTAGTTATAAGGATTTGGGGAATTGTAATTGTAAAAATGAGATGTTTAGAACGTTTTCCTCCTATGTATAACACAAAACAATATAACAGGAAATAATTATATATAGAACAGAGGGCCAAAGCAAATTTACGTATTATCTAATTGAAAAAGTTATTTCTGAGAATGATATCTGGTATCAAAAGCAAATTTTCATATTATCTAGTTAAAAAGTGATATCTGAGAAGGATGTGTCCAAAATATACAGGGGTTGGTGTTGAAGAAAATCTTTGGGAAGAAGAATTGGAAATACCGGGACATTTCTTGAGTTGTGCTAATAAAGAATTAGAGAGAGGCATCCGAGTGCCAGTGAACAGCCTGGAGGGACGGGCCAACAGATGGTCGAGGCAAGAAAGAACTGATAAAAGGTGGGAGAGACACGGTATGCATCAGCAAGACTTTGGGCTCTACATTTTAAAATGAAGCTGAATCAGAGGATTGTTGTGAGAAATATTTTTGTGATGTTATATGTTTTCAAGAAAGGCATTTTATTTTAGGGGGTAGGCTTAAGATATTTAAAAGTCCAAAATAGAGTTTAATAATGTTATATAAATCAAAACATCTCTCCATGTGGTCAATGGAAAACATGATGCTGTGGCCTATAAACCCACTCTAAAGTAGATTAGATGCCTGAAAATATATTTTATACTGGAGATCTTTCTTAGTTGCTGATATTTGTGCTCCTGTCTCTTGGCAAAGCTCCCATGCTACAGTGAAAAGAAACTCATAAGTTTCTACCATTCAGGTGAAGAATGGTGGGTGGTGAGCATATGTTTCTGAGAATCTGCTTTTATTTAGATCAAAGCCTCCTTCATGCATTTAACCCACAGGAATGTAAGACCGGTTGGAGATTATTTCCTTTAATTCTGTTCGGCCTCGTTTTACTCCATTGTAGAAGTATTTGAGGATTACGAATGGTTGTACCTGTGTCTGGGAGAGACTCGTTAAGCGTCAGCTGTGGGAACCATATGGAAATCAGGCCCCCTATGAATTTCCTGCACACATGAAGATGAGGGTTTGCTCCCATTTTGAGTTAATAATCTCTCACTGCTGTTCTGAATTTGAGGAAAGCTGTTGATCATGTTTGAGCTGTAGAGTGATTTCAGAGCCTGTGAAATGTACTGCTCCCGAAGAGCATCAACATGACAGCTGTAGAGATTAGAGTCCGTTTTGTGTGTGTGCAGAATTAGAGGACTGATGCTCAGAAAAGCAGAGGAGCTTTCTCACATTAATCAATTTCTTTCAATCTAGAATCCACGTGACTCCTGTAAGGAATAACACATGTATGTAGACATTGTATGTTCCATTTCAAGTGGTTACCCGTTATTCGAAATAAAATTTTATAGACTAGGAAAAAACAGTATCTACAGTATGTGTATGCTAAAAAATGATAGAAAAGGGTAAATCATCTGGCATACTGTAGCCTCAACATACTCAGTTTTTATAAAAAAAATACATGAATGCATTTTATAGTTATTGCTGACTGTGTACAATCAACTAAAAAGAGCAAGACAATCTTTAGCCTCGTGAAAGGATGCATCACAGGTTGAGATATGGTTGTGATTTTGGAAAGGGATTCCTTTGGTGTTCTATATCTAGAACACATGAAACTAGGAATATTCTGACCTCTGAATTTTCTTACAAATCATGATTTTTCCAGGATAATCTAACAAGGGAAAAGACAATCACAAGATTGTAACAACAGCATAACCAACTTTCTCTGATTCTGATGCTATGTTAAATTGCTAGAAACCAAATTTTGCAATTGCAAGGGTCTTCTGTCTGCAAGTGGAGTCGTCAGTGCTTCTGTGCTCTCTTTGGTGAATCCATTGGCACCACACTCTCCGTTACTTAGCTGTGTTTCTTGCTGGTCACTGCTCTGTACCTCTGTGGCTTAGTTTACCCTAATAAGGTAACTTCTGTTCGTCCTTGGAAACGTTCGCCCCCATTTTCCTTCTATTGTCCCTAAAGGTCCCTTGCAGTCTCTAACAATTCTTTTTAATTCCTCAAATTTATTCGGCAAATTTATTGCCGTTCTCAACTTGCCTCCTTTCACCAAAAGACATTTATTCTCGGCCACTAAAACCCTTTCTCATTGTAAGCTCTTCTAGCTTCTCAGACATTATACTCTTCCCCTACTCTCTGTAGCTCGGTGTAACTCTGTGCAGCAGAGAGGAAGAAGACAGTACTAGGAGACCTAGAAACAAATGCATACCGTTAAGAACAGGAGTTAGACATTTAATTTAATCTTAGTATTTTTTAGTTTAAAGCATTGATAAATAAACTATCATAGGAACAAGTTATTACGGTATAAATAGCAGAAAATAAAATATATAAAAAAAGTTTCTAACTTAGCAAGTAGAGCTATATAAGTGGCTGTTGAGCTGAGCAAGTAAATGATAATGCTATTTTCAAACGTGATCAGTTGCAGTTAATTTTGTAAAATCTCAAACCTCATGTATTTTTTCCTGAAGACAATTGGCTAATACTATTCAGTCTACTATTGGGGACACAAAGTTGACATTTTCAAGAGAGCAAATTGTGTATAGTTATTGGAGCCTCACTGAGAACTCTTCCACAAAACAATAGTACTATATTTTAAAAATTAATAAGTTCAACAGGGTTAGAACAGAAATGAGCCAATATGTTTCATATTCTGCTTATATTCTGACCTCCATATTGTCAACATTCTCCAAGAGATTGAGCATTTTAGAGAAATTAGGATAGTTTCAGTGATCATGTGGAATCTTACCTCTCCTCACATGTATACCTAACTCGATTTTACTAGGAAATTTTGAATCCAGTAGCACAATTGAAACATTAATAATGCATGTCACTATAGTCACTAGAGAGCATATTAATCCACAGATATATGCAATGGAATAAAGAAAATGGAAAAGGTACAAGTTCTCAGGCCATGAAAATCAGGTATGCAAAAATATATAACTTTATTTTGCCATTACTGAATTTAAGTTTCTTATTGCAAGAGAAACCTTATTCTTTTCAAATTGAGGTAATTTAAGAGCTTTCTGAGGCGATTCAAGGCAAATTGTCATTTATGGTTCTCCATCTTGTCAGAGTATCGTCTAAGCTCTGGGGCGTTTATAGCGTGATAGCATCAGAGGAGGGGCCTGCACCTCCAGCACCATCTCTCACGCTGGTATCCATTGAGAGGTGTGTTTGCCTGTCTAGTTCTCAGTCATGAAGGTCCCCCCATCCCTCATCCCCAAGCTGGCAACCAGTAAAATGCCTCCATTCCCATCTGACTCTTTATTATCTATTGCCTGACCCTAAAAATTGTCATATAGTAACCTTAGTCATGAGACAAAAGGGCTAGGGGTTTGCACATCAACTTATATCTCACCTTTTTATCTGATCACAGAAAGTTACGTTGAAGAGAATCAGGCCATGTTGTTTGGAGTGCACAGCTCTGATGGGCACCCGTGAACTTAATAGCTTCTGTCCAAGGCAAACACCTGGTAAACACAATTAGGTAGACTTCAAAAGCTTAATTTGCCATGGATAAAACATTCATTTTCATATTTATAAGGGTAATAATTCTGTCTTCTTTTTTTCAGACATTTGCCTGGTTAGAAATTAATTATGGGTGAAAAAGTGGGTGGAGGTTAAATGCTGGTTCCAGGTAAAATGATCAAGACTGCCTTTTTTCTCACTCTCTTCACTTTGACCAAGACACCCCCTGCCCTAAGCTTGGCATCTCCCCTCCCACAGTGTGACCAACATCGTGGCAAACTGGCAAGCGGGCTGTTAGAGACAGGCTGGCCCTTGTGCTATGCCTCCAATAGCGTTCTCCAGGTGCCTGCAGCTGCTACTATCATCTTGCACGGGCATCGGCATGCAGGTCCTCACTTCAGCTCTTACATACTAGTAGTATTCATTTTTGCATTTCAGTTGTCTGCCTTTTCTGGGTGCCATATGGATGGATATGGATATGGCTTGATATAGAAAATATCAATAGCTTGCACTGTCTGGCTAGTTTTTGGTTTGTGTACTCTTCAAGCCTACCAAAAATATATGGCACTATTTCTCAACCTGTTTGAAGCTAAAGGTATAAAACTGGTGAGCTTAATTGCACTATTAGGGTTGAGGCTAGATTGTTGGGTTTTAATTCCTTTAAAGACCAGTTAATCTTGTTTTATTCCGTGGTTTAAATGATACTTGGTTGCAAATGACACTCAGTGAGATAGTGTGGATAGAAGGGCCAAACCGAGCCTGACCACAGGAAAGAACAACTCAGACCCTCCTGAGGGCTTGTCCTGCTTTCACGGGGAACATGGTAGCACTGTACGAAGGTCTGCACTTTGGGAGTCTATATTAAAAGAACAGCTACTATTTTTATTTATGTTAAGTATTCATCTCCTCCAGTTTCACAGATATGTTCAACTTTAAGCATATTCAATGTGTGAAAACCCAGATTTACAAAATAAATAAATCAGGGAATGTATTTTTCAGTCCAGAAGTTTCTTTATAAGTCAGAAGAGTTTCTTTAAATAGCATGATTCCATATTGCATGGTAGAACACACACACACACACACACACACACACACACATATATGTATTACATATGTGCCATATATTTTATATATGTGCTATATATATTAATTTACATACAACTATTTTAGACAGACAGAGGAATAATTGTAATTATGTTCACTACCTGAAGATTACAATGTTCTATGTTTTGAAATGCTTGAATTAATAAACGTTGGTAGAAATGAACTCATTGTTATGATTATACTAAATTCCTTAGATTTTTCATAGTTAAGTGAAGACACTTATTTTTCAGAATCAAAACACTCAATTATAAAACTATTTCATCTCTTTTCAATTAGAGAAGTCAGAGTCATAATACACATTTAATTGATTTTACATAATCAAGGCTGATTTACTAATAAGACCAGTTGTCACTATTTGCTCATTAAATTTCTTCTAATCATAGTTAGTGACAAATGGAACAACTCTTAAATTTAACCAAGAAAAATTTTTATTAATAAACAATAGTTTAATTCTTTAAAGTTCATGCTTTTGTTGTTTCATCAGTACTATTAAAATACATTTACTGGTATAAGGAATTGTAGAAGATAAATCTGAAGTATAAGCTTGTGGTTGCTGCTGCCACATTCTTAGATCACTAGCGTCCTGACTGGAATCTCTTGGGTTCTCTGAAAGATTCTATTGCTGCTGCTGAGTAGCCTGATTCAGGTGGGGTGTGCTTTGAGGGAATAGCCAAAGTAGATAAACCATCCCTTCCCTACCCCGTCCCCACCCTGCAACATGAGCCTACCCCAGAGCATTGGCCCCACTGCTCTGAAATTCTATTCACTTATTAAGGTTTTCTATACACATAATCCTTGTCTCTGCCTATGATGCCTTTCCCAGGATCTCCCTTCTCCTGAGACCTGTTCCCTATGTAAGAAAATAAGGTATTATAGAAGACACATTTGAAGCATTAACCTGGCTTCTTGTCACCTCATCTGTAATTCTCTTTGCTAATAATGAGGCCCTTGGATTGGAGCATTTTCTGAGATATCATGGCAAAAGTGATTGTTAGGGGTTGATTGATGTATATAATTTTCTGAAAAAAATGTATCTGAAAACATATATGTCATTTTCTGAAAGTATATCTGAAGTTATAAGCTCCACACTTGTGAGCTCATTTCAAGAATGAACCCAAAGAGCATTGAAAGACTATAGTTACTTTTGTTTAAGTTTAAAAGATTCGCATGATAAAAGAGAAGTGTGCAAGGGGCAAAAATGTAGCTGAAATACTGACCTAAGTAAAAAGCTTTGAGAGTACTAATTAATAAAACCGCATTGAATTTAAAAAATGCATCATTAAAAATGGACCTGCATGTACAAAGTTCACACTACTGATAGTGGAGCAAGTATACAGAATCCTACGCTGAAAATCACTCATTTTTATTTTTATTTTACAGATAATACCCATTTAATTTAAAACTAACCTGTGACTTTCTAATATGAATACTGTTATATTTAGTTTTAATGTTTCTTTAGATAATTGTGTAATAAAACTTGATCAAACCTTTAAAATGCCTTTCTTGCCCTCTAACAGACTCTGAAGATCCTTTTATTAGAGGGTTTTTGAAATAAATATTCTATCTATGTAGGTCTGAAAAAAAGATTGTAATGATTTGCTTGGGCCGAGTTGATTGATCTCCTTTATGAATTTTTTTTAGGAAGAGATGGCTCTAAAATTCACTGAGAACCTACTATGTGCTATGCCCTCTGCTAGAGCTTTCATACATGTTCTTTCAGTAGTTATATGATGCTAGAGGTAGAAGACTTATAGAGGCTTCCAAACCAACATGTCCTCAGGCACTAGATATTTGTGAAACAAGCGGTTGGGACTGTGACAAATCCTCAGCATCTGCATCTCAGCTCCAGTGGACTTTTTTCATGCAAGAATGTGGGCCTGGGGTTGCCATATCTTCCTATTTTTTCAAGAGGAACAAGAAATCAGAATTTTTTTGTCTCCTGTTTTGCATGGCTAGCTCAAGATTTAAAAATACGATTATGCATGGATTAACCAAACATTTCTACAAGCTAGATTTGATTGACTGGTTTCTGGTTTAGGACCTCTGACGTGGGCTACCTCCCTGAAGACAAGACCCGGATTGCTTATGGAGCATGCCTATGGTCAGCAGTGCACTTGTAGCAGAGGTGAAACAGTGACAGCCAACTCCATCTCCCTTTACCACAGTCCATGCATTTGCAGGGCTCAAGGGAACCAAACAGAAGCACTTAGGCCATGGAAAATGGGCAAGATACACTCATAGGCCTTTTCTAGCTCTAACCATCTATGAAAATCATGTCAAACCCAGGCAACGTTTTCCAAAATTTAAAAAAAAAAAAAAAAGTAGGAGGGAAGCTATCATTTGATATGACTTTTTTTAATATGACTTGTTATAACTGTTGAGTGGACTTTTCGTTCAATATCTTAATTTGATGATTAGTAATACTTACATTTTTTTAATTATGATGATGTAAAGTTACATGGTTTAAGGCATGACCATTATTTAGGACAGTGAAAATAGCCTACCTAATATAAGACATTCCCAGAATATTAGTTCTTATTTTTACCTCATTAATGAAGAGTTAAAATTTAGATGCCACTGTGATATATGCAATGTAATTAGTGTCCAATAAACTTGTATTTTTGAGGAATCAATGTTTATATTAGACTAAGGCTAAACTGACTTCTAATCCTGAAATTAATTCTATGATAATCTGTGCCAATCCTGAACCATGTAAATATAAAAATCTATGACCTTTTGGAACCATATAAGAATATGAAATCAGTTACAGAAATAATGAAACCTAAGACAGGACTCTGTTTGGCTGTCACAGGGTAAAAACAGCAACATTTCTATCAAAATAGGAAGTGAAATTCAAAAATAAGAGCATTAAGGTTCATAGAAATTTTATTATGACTATGCTAGACCCTGCTGCCCTCCCCACAACCATTCTGGTTAGAGACAAATTCTGCCACACCAAACTAATCTGCTGAGACCTACACAGTATAGAGACAATTCTAGGCATTTTGTCCAAGCCTCTGGAGAAATCTTGTGTAATTAAATCATCAGCATAAAACAGAATGCTTAAAATCCAGGCTCCAGAAGTAAATATTGTAAAACAATGCTTATTATGAAAACACTAAAATTACAAATCTAAATGCAAATTTTAGTATTTATTATCGTATCCCTAAAGTAAAGCATAATCCTGCACTTGTTATTCTTCACACTTCCTAGGAGATAGGCAAGTGGCCAAGAAAATTTACACAAAGGGAAGTTCGATGACTTTCACAATGTAAATATGTAATAACTCCCGTACCACTTCTACTTACATCAAAGGAATGCATTCAACACCCTAATGATTAAAATATAGATATAGATTTTGAGCAGTAATGGGATTAATGTTAGTAATAGCTTTTTTTCATTTTGAATCATTTGATTAGATTCATGAGTTTAATATTACATTAAAATTTATAGATATATTTTAAGTAGTAATTCGTAAGACTAATTATATAGATAGCTCACTTTGCATATTCTATTTTGCCTCATGATCTTAAAATATAGATTATTTTAAAATATAAAATACTTTGCAAGTATCTCAAAAGCTTAAAGCTTGTTGGCATAAAATATTGTTTTATGCTGATAAGGGTTGCTTATTATATTATTTCATTAGCATTAATATCGCATCAATATTAGGTGGAGAAACTTGGTAATTAGTGCAGGTTTCACCTCTGTCTTAGAGAATTTCTTTTCAGGTACTGTCATATGGCACAAACAGTTGTCATCTGCTAATGGAATTCCCAGTGATCTAAACCAAAAATCCAGGCATATGTTTTATCAAACACAGAACTTCCCTCGCCACCTTTTGTTTTATATCCTTCCTGATTTTTCCCAGTACAATTGCATGCACATTTTCTCTATATAGTTACAGATGCAAGGTCATCATACACATATTATTTTTTAGTTTGCATTTTCAATCTATACATTCTGTTGATATTTCTACATCATTAAAAATTCTTTTCTAACATCATTTTTAAGGACTGGAAAACACTTTATTATGTAGATGGACTATAATTTATTAACCAATCTATTCTTGTTGATTTTTTTAAAAAAATAGACATCATTCATGTAACTAAAATTTTGCAAACCTCCATAATCATATCATTAGGATAAATTCCTAAAACTGTAATTGTTATGTTAAAGAGAATAAAAAATCTTGACATATTTACAGAACGGCATGCTACATGACTACACACTTTATATACAGAGAACCCATGTCTCTAAACCCTCAACAACAAACTATATTATTATTATTATTGCTTCTTTAGAAATATAATAGGAAAATGGTATCCCATTGTTTTAATATGCAATTCGTCGGTGATCACTGAGGTTGAATATTATCTTATACATTTCTCATTGTCTAAACAGAGAGATATAGGAAGGAAATTTTCTGAAGGTCTATAAGTAGCCCTGCACAGAGTACATGAATTCCATCAGTTTGAATGTGCCCAAATGTCTCACTCTAGCTGTACATTGTAGGGGATCAGAATTGTGTCTCCCACCCCAAAATGTGTCTCTTTAGCTTGATTATTTTTAAGAACAAAAGACTCTGAAAGAAACATCGACCTACCCGCTAACTGCCTATAAGAATTTAAGATAGAAGGCTTGTCCTCAGGACAGGCCATCACCATAGATAACTCTGGGTATAATAGACTGGGAGGATCCTTGCTAAGCCCCTTCTTATCAAAGTTCTCTCTTTCAGGTCACATTGTCTATAGATGACCCAGCAAACATTTGTTTATCAAACATTTGCTTTTCCATCTCCGTGTAAATTGCCTTTCTCCCCTTTGAAGCCCCAAACCACTACCCCCGATATCCTCCTTTATCTTTAGCTGAAGATGGTATTTAAGGTGGTGGCTTTAGCCATTTTGGTGAGTTATTCAGTTTTCCTGAGTTTTTCCCACATATACATGTTATTAAACTTTGTTTGATTTTCTCCTATTATTCTGTCTTACGTCAATTTAATTCTTAGACCAGAAGGACCTAGAAGGTGGAGGAATAGTTCTTCCTCTCCTATAACATAAATGACATTAAAATTATAGAAATATTATGTTTAGTCAATTCAGTGGAGGGGACAGTTCAGTCAAGAACTATGATCAAATTTCCTTTTAAAATAAAGAATATTAATAGTTAATTTAGTGAAAAATTGTGAGACTAATTGTCATAAGTACATAGATGCAAATGGTTTAGAAGATTCTGTTTTCTCTGCAAGATATAATGTGAAATATAAATCTTATTGAAACTACATGTTCCCTTTGAAGTATTAAATTCTGAGTATATTTAATCTTTTTAGTTTCTGCATTTACCTTCCTTTTAAAAGGTAATTAAATTCAAAATGTGACTTGAATTGAAAATATTTTTATCTCTCCCTGATTTTCAAATGCATATTAAATGATCATTTATGTGATGGATGAGATGTTCTTTGGAACGGATCGGTTAAATCAAAAGACTTAAAATGTTATTGGCAGGAAATTAGACAAACTAAGATTGAGTTATCCATTGCTGTGTAACAAATTACCCCAACCTCTAGCAGCTTAAAACAGCAAACATTTACTATCTCACAGATTTCTAAGGATTAGGAAGCCAGAAGCAGCTTCAGTGGGTGGTCTAGCCCAGAGTCTGTCATGAGGTTGCAGTGAAGCTGTTGGCCAGATCTGCAGTCTCTGAAGACTTGAGTGGGGCTGAAGGATTTCCTTCTAAGCTCATCTGCGTGGAGATTGGCAGACCTTAGTTCCTTGCCAAATGAGTTTCTCAGTAGGGCTGCTGAGGACAGACATGACATCCCCCAGAGTGAGAGATTCCAGAGACAGAATGAGGGGGGAGGAGGTAGGAGGGAAGAAAGAAGGAAGAGAGGGAGAGGAGGAGTAGTTATTTAGAGTAAATAGTATTACTTTAAGTAAACATTTACCATAAGCTATTCATCATAGCTTGAAACAAATGATGTCTGCTTTAAGTATACCAGAACGTATCCATTTCAACTGTCAATAGTCTTGTTTTAGCACTCTGAATTACATAATCTTTAAATAGCTAAACCTAAACGTAGTTTAAAAGAATTTCCTAATTCTTTATTTTTTCAAAAAATAGCTGTCATCTTCAGTGTTTTCTTGAGGATTTAAATCAAACTCCTCTGTTTATTTTAAATGAAATAAAGAAACAAGTATGTTATTGTTTTAAGGACATGTCTAATCATTTTCTTATGTGTGAATCCTCTTTTCTGCAAGTACTTTTAATAATAAAATTCTTTATCCCTCTGTATTTTTATTTTTGTAAAGTTTCAGTATAGCTTCTTCTCCCTCAGAGGTTTAAAATGGGAATGATTTCAATAGTAGCTCTATATCACATGGGACCTAAGTAGGATGGATGTCATGTGATGAGTGCAAAGGATTTTGTAATGACTTTAATATAGCCTATTTTGTTGTAGAATTTCTTTTCATTTGCTTAAAATAACAGAGACGTAACTGACGGTATAACCTTATCTTATTCCAGGTCCCCTAAAAACCCGGGACAGAAGATCATTAAGAGAGTGATTGCTCTTGAAGGAGATATTGTAAAGTAAGTATTTAAACTGTTGTTTTTGAGTTCAAGTTATAAATATCTAGATTTTGTTGAGTTTTAAATCACATTACATGGGAAGTACATCTCAATTCAAAGAGGACCAAAGCTTTAGAGACATTCCAAATGAACTGGTACATCCTTAGTGTGTATCATCAACCATTTCAGGATGTAAGGCATACATAAACTTACTGATCATATTATTAGCCTTTAACTGGGAGGCACAGGAGAAATAAATATTAATTAAACTGAAATTAACCACATTTTCTAAAATGACCATTAGATCATTGTTTTCCAGATATTAAAATTGGCATGATTGTTTTAGATTATGATGTCAGTGTTCATTTTAGAAAAATTCAAGAACATTTTATTATTTTAGAAGCAAATACAGAAACTAAGAGGGAGATTTTATAATAATAGAGATGAGGAAAACAGGAAAGGTTGTGAAACAGAAGCTTCTGAATCAGTGACAAAAATAGTGACTTTAGAAAATAACATTAACAATCAGGTGTTTTAACAATATGTAGTAATGTCTTATTTATTCTATTTGCTGATAAATCTAGAACAATATTTGAGATTCAACAAGTAAGTATTGATGTAGTATGATATATTTCATTTTGATTGCTTACTTTAAATCAGTTATAGCCAGGTCTATACAACGTGGGAGTCAAAATGCTTTGAAAACTATATTCAGAAAGTTTTCTGATCCTGTTTTCCTAAAAAGCTTGATCCTAAAGTATCTGTATTAATGACAGTAGAGTAAGCAATCTCATTAAAATGAATCTCAGTTGCTTTTAGAGCAGAATCTAGGCTAGGGGTTCTCAAAGGATGGCCCGAAGATTGCTGGGAGTTCCCAAGACTTTTTGTGGGGGTCTCTGAGATCAAAACTATTTTCATAATGGTACTAAGATGTTATTTGCCGTTTTCACTCTCATTCTCTCGTGAGTGTGCAGTGGAGTTTTCCAGAGGCTACATGATGTGTGATACTGCAACAGACTGAGTGCAGGAGCAGATATGGGAATCTGGCTGTCTTCTATGAAGCCAGACATTGAAAAGATTGGCAAAAATATAACAATTGCCACTCTTCTCACTATTTTTTCTTTTGTTTTGGAAAATAACTACAATTTTAATTAAAAATAAGTTCTTTTTGTTAACATATTGATCTATTAATGTTATTTTTAGATTCAATCAATATTTTTTTAAATTCTTCATTTTAATTTTTAATATGGTTAATATTGACAGTATCCACATAGATAAAAGTGCTTTGAGATCCTCAATTATTTTTAAGAGTGTAAAGAAATCTTCAGACCAAACAATTTGAAAACTTGCTGATGTAGGAATGCCTGGCAAAAATTTTCATGTCAGGATTACCTGCTCATTAGTCACTTGCCTGGTATCAATAGAGCTATTGAAGTATGGTTTGTACTGTTTATATTCATGAATGTTTGATCTTTTTTCTTTTAAAAGCTTTATTGAATTATAATTTATGCAATGTACAATTCACCTGTTTTAAATATATAGTTCAATGAGTTTTAGTATAAATGTATACAGTTGTGCAACCCTTACCACAGTCTAGGTTTTGAACACTTCTATTGCCTTTAAATTTCCCTCCTTGCATTTGCACTTAACTCTGGATCCCACCAGTCCCACTTTTCAGTCTCAGGCCACCATGGATCTGCTTTCTGTCTCTATAGTTTAGCCTTTTCTAGAAATTTTCTTTAGATGGTATTATACAATGTGTAGTCTTTTGTATCTGGTTTCTTTCACTTAGCATGTGTTTTTTGGTTCCTCAGGTTGTGCGTGTATCTGTAGTTTGTTCCTTTTCATTGTTGAGTATATTCCACTGTACAGACCTACCACATTTTGTTTCTCTGTTCACAAGTTAATGCACATTAGGATTGTTTTCAGTTTGGGGATATTATGAGCAAAGATATGGACATTTGTATAAGTGCTGTGGACATTTGTGTCTTTAGTTGGAAATACACTTTCATTTCTTTAGGTATATATGTAGGGATGCTAGGTGTTATGGTAAGTATATATTTAACTTTTTAAGAAACTACCAAACTATACTATTTTATGTTCCACCAGCAATGTACAAGGGTTCCAGTTTCTTTATATCTTTGCCAACACTTAGCATTATGAATATTTTTGATTATAGCCATCCTAATAGGTGTGAAGTAGAATCTCATTGTGGTTTTGATTTGCATTTTCCTGAAGGCTAATGATATTGAGCGCCTTTCCATGTGCTTACTTGCCATTCATATATCTTTTTGGGTAAAGTGTCTGTTTGTTCGATGCATTTGCTTGTTTTGTATTGAATTGTTTATATTTTGAGTTATAACAGGTTCTTTGCTTTAGATTCTTTAAATAGAGTGAGGGTTTTGGGGAGAATGAATGTGTGTATGTATAATAATGTGATTTTAGTTAAGTGTAAATGTATTAGTATGAAAGCTTAGTTTTCATTTCCTGTAGGATATGCATTTTAAATTTTTAGAACCTGATGACTTTGTTTTTTATTTTCAAGAGCCTGTCTTGCCTTCTGATTTCAGTAGGAAACTGGGAAGAGCAATAAATTTGGAAAATCGTTTGATATCAATCCATGAATATCCAAAATATGCTTTTAATATTTGGAAAACAGTTTATGTGCATATGATGCAAATCCCATTCAAAGAATGAATCATCAAACCTTGAAAACCTTATGTTAAATGAAAGAAGCCAGTCACAAAAGACTACTTATTGTATGATTATATCTATATGAAATGTCCAGAATTAGGCAAATTCATAGAGATAGAAAATAGATTAGTGGTTCCCAGGGGCATAGAGGAGTGAAGATGGGAGAAACTGTTAATGGGTACAATGGGTATAGTAGTTTTTTTTAGGGAGTATGAAAACGTTCCAAAATAGATTGTGGTGATAGTTGCACAACTCTGTGAACATACAGTCATGCGTGGGTTAACCACAGGGCTATGTTCTGAGAAACGTGTCGTTAGGTGATTTCGGCATTGTGCGAACATCGTAGAGTGTACTTACACAAGCCTGGATGGTATAGCCTACTACACACCTAGGCTATGTGGTACTAATCTTATGGGACCACCGTCTATGGGAATCACTGTCATTGACCAAAACACATTGTTATGCAGCACATGACTGTATTAAAAACAATAGGTTGCTATCTATCCTTGCACACATACCATTGTATGCTTGTGTGTTTATTCTTGTAGAATAGATAGCTAGAAGTGGAAATATTGGGTGAATGTATGTTGTTGTTGTTATTTTTAGTTTTAACATATACAGCCAAATTTCTCTCCCAAGAGGTTTGTGTATATTTACACTCTTACTAACACTGCATGAAATACCCTTTTCAGAGGAAATTGATTTAAAGATCATGTGCAATGGGGCAGTTGTGGACTTCAGATTCAGAAGTCAAAACATTTCAATACAAATTTTGAACTTAGCTTTGGATCATCAGGTTATATTTAATTTAATCAGTTCATTGACACTGTAGGCCTTAGAAACATTCATTTAATGCGCATTAGTCTAGACAAGAGAGAGACATAATTGAACAAGAGATAAAATTCCTGCCCTCGTGGAGCTTACATTCTAGTGGGTAGAAGCAGATAATTAACAGATATATAATACATAATGCAATGTCATGAACTAGAAGTGCTATGAAGAAAAATAGAGTAGGAAAGGATGTGTTGAGTGACCGTGGGGGTTTGGGACTGCTATTTTAGGTAGAATGTTCACTGTAAACCTCTCTAATGGGAAGATATTTGAGCAGACTCCTGGTGATGGAGGAAGAGAGCCATACTAGTATCTGGGGGAAGGGCAGTTTGGACCAAAGGAATAACAAATGCAAAGCTGAGATGGATATGTATTAAGTGAGTTTAAGGAATTGCAGGAGGCCACCATGTTGAACCTTACTGAAGGAGGAAAATTGAGTTAGGAGATTAGGTCTGAGAGGTTTGCAGAGCCTTGGGGGTCATAGTAAGGACTTTGTATTTTATTTTAGTGGGGTGGCAAGCCAATGGAGGGTTTTGAGCCATGGAGTGGTATGACCTGATTGGCATTTTTAAAGGATCGCTCTCTCTGCTCTGTGGAGAATAGACTAAAGAGAGGCAGTCTGACCCAAGTAACTGGTCAAAGTTTTCTTCTCTTGAGAAAATCATATCTAGCTTCTTCTAAAAGTAAAGTGTCCTTGTTTATGACATGAATGATGACTACTTTGATCTGTTATTTTCAAAGTGACTCATAAAAGTAGTCACATTAGTTGTAATCACAGTCATTATGATTATATTGACAAGATGAAAAGTAGAGTTGAAGTATTTGTTCAGAGAATTCAGCCAGATATTCCTAAGATTGTAAAACAGGAGACTTTTGAGAGTCTGAACTTTCTATCTTGATGTCAGCATTGATTAAAATCACGAGGCAATTACTCGATTATCTGGATAGCGAGGAATGTAGCTATTTTCATAGTGTTAACCCAAATGGGTATGCTTATCTATGACATGAACAGTAAAAAAAGCTAATGAAAGTAATATTTAGACAGACCCATTAGTTCCGCCAAAATATTTTTCATAGTTATTTGCTTTTTCTTATTAATTTGTTATGACTCACACAGAAGCACTGTTTTGAAAAGCATAAAAATGAAAAGTGAATACGAATCAACCACAATGGAAATTTCCAAGGCATCAACACTTTTCATTGGCACATCTGTAGTTCTGTTTCACGGATCTTCTGGGCCCAGTCAGAAATGAAGCCGAGCATCATTTCTCCTCTTACTTGGTGAAATACACTTTACGAACATTTGGAATCTGGGTTCCATGTAGTAAGCAACCTCAAAGAAGTAAATGAATAGAGTCTTTTTAGTCCCCAGTGAAAAGGGTAACCGTATAACTTGTCAGCTAAACTAGGCCACTTTTGAGAGTGAAAGGGGATGATATTAATCATTACACTGGAACAATCAACATAAACTAGACAGCCAAGACAAACTGCACCAAATGGTCATCCTACCAGTGAGATGTAATCTACTTTATAATTCACTTCACATAATTTGATTTTGTTTAGTTTGTGGCCCTCGTTGTTCAGGAGAATTCCAAGAAGTGTTCATAGAAAACAGAATCATTTCCTGGCCCGAGGGAGGAATTAGGTGAGGCAGGATCAATGGTGTTGTGGAGAAGCATGTTCTGCTCACAGCACAGTCATTTTCGTGCTAGAAAATACGATGCCAGACTTTCTCTAACAAGTATTGATATTGCAGAGTTGTCTGAGGTAGAGAATCCTGAGACTCTGTCACTGCAAAATATTTAAATGCTAATTTCTCTTCAAGTCTAGAGACTATATTGTGAAATGTCAAAACATCCTAATTTATTAATAATAACTTTCTGATATTAGCAAAAAAAATCCATTGAATCACTAGAAATTAAACATTTTAAAACTTGTTGATTTTAAATGTGCTATTGAAGATATGGAAATCAATATTAGCCTATCACAGATGGTTGAATCATATTATGTTCCAGCAAATAATGAAGATTTATAGGAAGAAAAACAGAACTAAACTAAGTTTTCTCCAGTAAAACTAAAAATGATGCTTGTTTAATAATTTCTTTTTTTTTTTTTTTTGTGGTTGGTGCAGTAGCTCTGAATAATAGAAGCCTAATGTGTCTATATGGCTCTCTTTGAAGACCATGCATTGATTTATGGAGTTTTCAGTAGATTAGGAATGAGAAATGCATTCTGTCCTAAAAAGAAGGACAGAATGAAAAGGAAACTTGTGTCTAGGACCCTGATAAAGATTGGTGAATAAAATGTTTGACAGCATAGAAGCTAATGGTTTTATTTTACAGTTCTCAAATGGGACCTGGGTAGGTGGTTGCTTTTGAGGACAGGAGGCTATTTATGCCCTGGGTCCTAGCTGTTCATAGCTAGAACAGAAGATTTTCAGATATCTCCAAGGGTCTTTTGCCTGGTTTAATTTGAACCGTGAATTTTTCCAAATCAAAATGGCATGGCACATCCTTGTTTAATACTTAGGGTCTGATCAATGCTATTATTTAACAGGTAAGGGCTTGAGCAGTGAAATTAGGTGTCCCAGGGTCTGTCCAACAGTTCAGTTACTACTAAATAAGAAGCATTTGTGAAAAATCATCTGTTTTCCTCTGATGTGAACCTGAAAAATTATTAATGTATTCTGGACATTCTTACCTTCTTCTTGCTAAAGAATGATAATTCTTCTTTACTAAAGAATTATAGATTGGTAGGTAACCCATGCCTTTTTGGAAATATTTCTTTCTTTTTTGTAGTTGTAGATGATTATTTATCACACTACTCCTGTATCAGTGAATAAAAATGGAATTGGTAATAAAAACTATATGCCTTAGCAATAGATATTTCTTTCTAACATCAGAGAGATAGTCACCTTAAATTTATATGTAGAAATGTTAATCTTGATGTTTTTAAGTCCAAATTATTTCTGTAATAAATTTGGCAATATAGGGAGGTTTCCAGAGGCACTACACCTAACACAGCATGTACACTTTAATGTAGGAGATGCCACAGTTGCTGGAAGTATTAGACCATTTAGATTGAATTGCCTTTTCCAATAATGGCAACACCTATTATTGTTGTACTCTCCCCACCCACATCAGAGGTTTCTCTGGTTTAATTTTCTACCTTAATCCACCTGTCTCTTGGATAGGATTCTTCTTTAGATACGAAAATCTTCCATATTTATTCATTCATGCATAGCCATCTATTTATTAATTCAGTATAGTGTAGAGGTCATGAGCACAACTGTGAATTCAGATGGCCTGGATTCGGATCCCAACTTTGCCACTTGGTGTGTTACTTTGCCAAGTTACTTAATTCTCTAAACTTAACTTTCCTCATCTGTAAAATGGAAATTATAATAGAATATACTCCATAGAGTTTTCTTGAGAATTACATGAAATAGTGGACATAATGTGATTATCGCAGAGCCTGGCATATATAAGTCTATTTTCAGTAAATATCAGATATTAGTAGTAGTAGTCATCAAGATTTAATCGTTATTTATTGAGTACCTCAAGTATTTATTTATTATAATGCTGGATACTTGGGTTATAAATATTAAAAGTCATAGATAGTTCTTGCCTTTGGAAGCTTATAGTCTAGTGGAGAGATGACAAAAGCACCAAAGAAATACAGTGCCGCAAGAGAATTGACACTATGGGGATGTGCCCAAGGCCCTGGAGCTTAGGAAGAGGAGCATCTGGTCAACCTGAGGAGTGGGGCTGTGTTGGAGACAACTTTTGAGTTGAAGTTTGAGATGAGAAGATCTACAGCCTCTTCCCTAATTACAAAAGTAATATAGGCTTAGTATGGAAAATTCAAACAATACTGGAGCATATGAAGTAAAAAGGAAAGGTCTCCTTTTCTCTTACCTCCAGTCACACTCCCAGAGGTGTATCTGGTGTGTATCTTTCTAATCTATGTCTCCTAGTAGGAGATTGAAAGGATTAAAAAATATTTATCTTGTGGCAGTGTTTTCCCTGAATATTCCATAAAGAAAAAAATATACTCGAGATATAGTTCTAAGGATTTATGTTTCGCAATGTGTATGTTATACAGGTATACCTATGTTACACTAGTATACTCGTATACCTGTACTAGGTAAGTATTTGAAAACATGGCAATTCCAGAATTGCTTATTTAATAAGTACTAAATAATAAGTAATAATCCTAGGAGTAACATACACAAAGATACCATGGGCATATTATTGGGTAGCAAGGATGTGTGACCTAGACAAAACCATGTATAGGAAATTAAAGGCAAGAACCTGAAAATCAATATTAAATAATGAGGACATTATTTATTATTAATTTCATATTAATATTAAATATTAAACTCACCATGTCTAAAAGGAAGAATTAGAGCCATCATGTCGTCTCTAGGTAGTCTACGGACTGAAATAACTGAGGTACTTCAGGTAGGAAACCCATTGGCTTCAACAGGGAGCCTAGAAGTTTGCTCTGATCTGGCTCCACCCTTGTCCACATCTCCTTGCTTCTCTATGAAAGAGAGCAGTCAGTTCCTAACTTGGATGCTTTTCACTAAGCTCTTTTTACCTCTTCGTGGGCTGGCTTTGGGACTTTGCTCCTCAGTTCTGACATAAGCCTCACCCTCCTCCCTGCAAAGAGATTATGTGAAGTGCTCTTTTGGAGTCTGATATTTCCTAGCAGGAAACACAAATCACATCTGGAGCTGGCTGGTCTATTAGTGTATTAGCCTTCTTTGCTGCTGCCTTAATTCTATTTCTTAGTAGTACAACTTTCTAAAGTTGTGAACTCCAAGTAAAAACATAGAGAAATGCTAACTTTTGTACTCTCCTTTGAACTAAATATTGATTTTTATTTTTTTCTCTGCTCACAGTAATGTAAGTCTGTCAAATATTTTGAAAAGACATATAAGTATAATTATCTCAGTAGGAAGCTAAAAAGATTGTCTTAAAATACCTTTTTAACTAAGCTTAAGAAGCATGCCAGAAAGATTCAAGAATATTTCAGCCTGAATAATCACCTAATAATTAAGGAACAGATAGCTCTTCTATTTTGTGCAATTTCAGTTAACCTTGTTTAAACTTAAAATTGACCACTGTTTCTCTTGTAAAATGTTTGGAGGAAGAATTTCATGCAGGGAACGGATGTGTTTAAGGTGTTGATTTAATTAGTTGTGGATGCTCTTAAATTTTGTCAAATTTTATTGTATAAAAGGTTTTTTTAGATATCTAAGGACAATGAAGGGTAGCATGATATAGTAGAAGGCGTGCTATAGTTGGAGTAAGATGACAGGACATTCAGGCTCAGCTCTGTTTCTTACAAGCTGTGTGACCTTGGGAAAGTTATTGACTTCTCTGAGTTTTGATTTTTTTGATCTCTAGATCTTCAGGGTTATTTTGAAAGCCAAATAAGATAAAATAATGTATGCACCAATCCTTTGTAAACTTTAACACACTATCAAAATTTAATGTGTTATTAACTAACTTTCGGTGTGAAATAATGGATATAATTTGGTTAGCACAGAGCCAACCAAGAGCTTAGCAGAATGCCTTGCCTACTTTGGATTATCAATTTTTTTTGGTCATTGTTGAAATAATTTGATTGTCCTGGTAGGTTAAGATATGGCTCCACATTTTGTGAATGCTAAAGTTGGAAGAAAAACACTTTTAAAACTTTTCATGCAAGTCCTCAAATGCTGCCTACAGTCTCTTTAGGATCTTGACCTGCTTCCTCCCGTACACTGTTACCTGTTGGCAAGATATTCCATGTGCGGTTCCTTCTGATATTAGTGCCTTATTATATCTGTAGCAGGGATCAGTATACTTTTCCTGTAGAAGGCTAGAGAGTGAATAGTTTTGGCTTCGCAGGCCATACTGTCTCTGTCAAAAGTACTCAACTCTGATATTGTAGCAAGAAAGCAACTCTAAAAGATACACAAAATGAATGTTCTAATAAAACTTGATTTATAAAAACAGGTGTTGGACTAGATTTGACCCACAGGCTATAGTTTGCTAATCCTTGATCTGTATTATCTACTTTCCTTCCCTTAACTTGGAAATCAGTAGAAAATACAAAACTGATTTCTAGTCCTGGCCAATAATTTATATAGAAGAGAATAATTCGCCTATAAGCCATGGGTTCTTTTTTATCTATAGGTTGAGGCAGAGGGCAGTGGGAGAGAAAATATTGAGCTGCTACTCCAAGTGAGATCTTTGCTGAATTGCTAGAAACCACATGGGTACACCTGGACAATGAAGACATTTGTCTTGATCTGGATGGGGAAGAGCTTTTATACTATAAGAACCCTGCAGTGCATCTTCACTGGGGAGCAGCCACAGTGCTTATAAAAGAATAGAATAAATTTAATTGCCCTTTCTTTTTAGTACAAAAGGAATAGGCCTGCGGTTGGGAAAATTCTATATCAGAATATTACCCCATGCTATTTATAGCTCCTCTTATAAGCCCAACATTAGAACGTCAATGATCTTTTGGCTGTTATTTTAGCACAATCTGCCTGTGCTGGGCCAAACCAATAGTACAGAGAAGAAGGAGCTAATAACCTAGGGGATCTATTTTTTTTTTTAAAGTTATTTTACTTCCTCAATTAGTTTCATTGTGTTATGGAAAATATTCAAATGTTATCTAACTTATTATGAGGGATACCTATGTATATAATAGCATCTTAGTTAGGCACAGGCAGTAATTATTCCCGTATTTAAAATGTTGATTTTGAAACCAAAGTCTATGTTTGCAGTTTTATAAAATTGGAAAATGTTTTTTGACAGAAATATTAACTGTAAATTATTCGTTAAAAAAATCATCTCCCTAGTTTTTTTTTTTCTGCAAAGTGATCCTGCATGAGAATCTAAATGGTTCACACTAGCAGAACTAATAAGATTTTGAAATTGTTCATCCTTGTAGTAGTGACTGAGTGAAAATAATTAAATTTTTTTCATTATTAGAGGGCTGACAGTTGTTGATGTTTTCTCTCAGAAAAGTAAATTGTGTGATGAAAGTTGTATATGTGGGATATGATGAGTAGCAAGTCATTAACTTTGGGCTCCTGCAACTGGACACCTGGGAACCAAGGAGATTTTCTACTTTGCTTATTACACAAATAAATCCTACTCCCTGACCATGATGTGATACCTGTTTTTAATATGCAGCCTGGAGCAGGCAGTGATAAACACTGCGTCACACACTGCTGCACCTCTAGGTGTGTTGATACTTCTGAGGAACATTTCTGGAGTCTGGATTCAATTTTACATACATCAAAAAATAAATGACTATTTAATCTCTTACTATAACATGAAGAGGAGCAAGTAATACATATTGGAATGGAGTTTAGTAGGATGGAAAGCCAAACTGAAAGATTTTCTATTTGAGATGAAAGTATAATAAGAAGTAAGCTTTACAAAAGCATGGAATATGATAATAGAAGAGGAAACGGATGAACGGATTAGAATTTGGTATATGTATGAGAAAGTAAGGTGACCTTTAATGGGTTTCTGGGGCCGTCTTTGGGGAATTATGTAAATCAAGCCCAAATTCTGAATCTAATACAACTATCATTAAAATCAAGAGAATGCTTACTGCATGATGGAAATTGAAATGACTCCTAACTTATAATGTTCCTGAGCTCTAGTATTCTCACATGACTTTCAAAAAATAATGCTTTTTTTTTTAATTAAAACTTGCAACATCCTTAGCAGTAAAGTGGAGGAAATCAGGGAGAATATGATAAGGAAACTTGTATGAAAGTTTCACTTTTCACATTTCTGGCAATGTATGAAAATTTTGCTGTGTATTGATCCAGCAATGAGTATTAAGGTCATTTGAGTCTTTGCTAATATGAAAGGTGAAAAAATGTTTCTTATTGTTGTTTTCATTTATATTATTTTTATTGCTAACAAGAATAAATATTTTATACATTTATTAACCTTTTATTTTCTTTTCTAAGAACTGTCTATTACAGAATTGCCCATTTTTAAGTGATGTTAAATGTTTCTTCTTAATTTGAGTATATTATGTATGTTAACTCCTTGTCATATTTAGATCAAACATATTTTCAATTTGTGATTTGCCTTTTAGTTTAGTTCATTGTCATAGATTATGTAAGGAAGCAAGTTCTTTTTAAGTCATTTAATCTTATTTTTGATGGTTAAAGGTCCACGAAGTAGAACTTTAGAAACTGAATTTTTTGACATAACTTTTATACATTTATCTATTGTGAGTTGATGCTAATCTAAGTTTTACTAATATAGAGAAATAGGATTCACTATAAAGTTTGTAACATGTTTTTCTCAATATTTTAAAGTTATAAAAATCTAGAAATACTTTATTGTAGAAGACCATACATGTCTCTATGTACATTCTATTCTACAGGCAACATAGCTACCATAGAAATGGGGCATTGTTCGAGTAGAATATTTTTCAAAGTGTGATCTCCAGACTGCAGCATCCACATCACCCAGGAAGTTGTTAGAATTGCAAATTCTCAGTTCCCACTCCTACCAGACTGAATCAGAAACTCCTGGGCTGGGGCCCAACAATCTATGGTTTAATAAGCCCCCCAGGTGATTCTGATGCATGCCGAAATTTGAGAAAATGTTCTAGTATCAGGTCTCTCATCAGTTAATTGTTTGAATTTGAGCTGAGTGGTTTAACCTGTGTAGGCTTTGGTCCAATCAGGAATAAAATGATGCTATCTTCCCACAAGACAGGTAGTAACATTTTAGATCACTAATCTCCAAGTCTTCTTCAAGTTGGCTGCCACTGCCAACCTGCCTAAGCTTAAACTTCCGGTGTTGAGATTTGGATTGGGAATTTTTGGTGGGAAAACATACACAGTGGTGTCTTGTCCTCCCGTTCCCTTTGGGTACTTTAATGAAAGTGTCAGATCCTGGCCACTGCATCCACCCCAGTTATTTCTTTAAGAGATCATTCCTACTTTCTTTGTAATCTCTGCCCTCCCTATGATCTCGTGCTTTCAGGAAAACGGAAAAGCGTCTCACAATAAATTTGAGGACCCTTGGACTAAGTGATTTCCAACATGTCTTCCAGCACTTAAATTCTATGATAGTTATTTATTCTGTAGAAAAGAGGGAAGCAGTCAGTACATAAATTTTTGTAGAAGGATTAGCACCAGGAAGGCTGTTTCCGTATTCCAGGGTAGAGGGGTGGATCCCACTGCTGGATCATTCCCTACAACTGCTGCTTTATCATGAGGTGTCTCAGACATTGGCCTGGGAGGTTTCCCAAAAGCAGAGAGTGCAAGAGGCAAGGAAGGAAGGATTTTCCCTCGTGGTGCCCAGGAAGACAGGTTACCAGACCTTCGTTATTTCCTCCCTGGGTTACTGTGTCTGTATCCTAACTGATTTCCCTTTGTTACTCTTGCCAATCCATCCTCCACACTTCCACAAAGATGATATTTTTAAAATGCTCATCTCATTATGCCTCCCACACTCAGGAGCACGGCATGTACAGCCCCCCATGATCTGGATCCCGAGTGTCCTCTCCAGCTGCGTTCTCTAGAGTGTGTTCTAGCCACACTGATCATTTGCAGTTTCGAACCCTTTCACATACATTGCCTTTGCAGGAAGCCCCCTTCCTTTGGTCTTGTTCCTTTTGTTTTGTTTTTGCTTGGCTAACTCTTACTTAGCAATTCTATTTCTAGGAATTTGTCTGGTAGATAGACTTGCACATGAATGCAAAGAAGAATGTACAAGGGAGTTAATTGCAGCATTGTTGAAACCTTCTAAATGTACATCAGTACAGTTAAGGACATTATGGTACATTCGTGAAATAAAACACTCTGGAACAATGAAGAAGAAAAGGATAGATCCGTCTGTACACACACACACAAATACACGTATATGCTTGTATGCGAGTAAACTATCAGATATCAGATTCTGACCGCCACTTCAACCCCAATCATTTTTCTAGAAGTTCACTCCCACTTTCTTCACAATCTCCTGGTAAGTAGATACTAGCAAATGTGTAACTTTTGCCTTTTGAAAAGGGAAGTGGAGGGTTTCAGATTAGGAGTGTGAGGGAGATTTTTCACTGTGTACCCTTTAATGTTGTTAGATTTTACCTTGAGAAGGGAATATCTGTCTCTGTCTTTCACACAGACATGTGTATTATATGTATAGATATATACATAAATATGCACGCATACGTAAATGCGTGTGTATGTGCATGCTTGTGTGTGTGTGTGTAAACTGAAGATTTAGTTCAGCCATATCTTTTTTGGTTTTTTGCTGAGAAAGATTTGCCCTGCGCTAAGTTCTGTTGCCAATCTCCCCCCCCTTTTTTTTTTTTTTTGCTTGAGGAAGATTAGCCTTGAGCTAACATCTGTGCCAATCCTCCTCTGTTTTGTATGTGGGTTGCCGCAACAACATGGCTGACAAGTGGTGTAGGTCCATGCCTGGGATCCGAACCTGTGAATCCCTGGCTGTTGAAGTGGAGCAGGCTGAACTTTAACCACTATGCCATGGGGCCAGCCCCCAATCATCTCTTTTTAAAATCTTCTGTGGTTGTGATTAGATCCATGGCTCCTATCATATACTATGTTTACTCTATCATAACTTTTACCACTCACAGTAGGCAGTTTTTCACTTTCATCTTGTTCCCCCTCCATCTCCCATTTATACTCGTGCACACGCATACACACTCACTGTGTGTTAGAGCTATAGTTTCTCAGATTAAAAAAATACTTTCATGCTTTTCTGTATATGCTCATATTTTATCCTGTGCATGGCAGACCCTTCTCCATCCCCCACCCATTTAACAAAATCCTGTACCCTTACCCTGAAAGAAATGATCATCCTCTTCTTTGTTTCCATAGTATTTTATTGGTCCTACAGGTATAAAATGCATCAAATTGTATTAGAGCCAGTTGTACTTGTATCTCTCTATCTGTGAGCTCCCAGAAGTCAAGGGCAGCAGCTCATTTCTGGAGCCCAGCATCTGGCACAGTCCTATCTTATGACATCTAGCATATTGAGAGTGCGCTCAGTAAGTATTTGTCAAATTTAATGACTGCGGAAAGCTCTGTGCAATATTTATAAAACTTCAATCCTGAATATCACTCTGTGAAATGATTCTATTTATTTTGGAAATATTTCAACTTAGTCCAATTAGTTTCAATCCCAACTCCTTATCTTTAAAAATGTAAACTCTCCAATTTGCTGAACATTAGTTTTTCATGTTGCTGAAGGTTAAGGAAAGCAAGTGGTAAAGAACACGAGTCTCAGCCATCTGTTTTCCTTTGCTCTCTCCAGAGGCATAAATGCTGCAGGGATTGTCCCTGCATAGCAAAGGGGATGAGGAGATGCTGGTTCATTATTGAAAAGGCTTAAATGGGCCTGTCAGTCAGCTTAGGCTAACGTTCTGTGATAACAAACTACCTCCAATCTCAATGGTTTACTGTAATAGAGGCTTGTTTCTCACTCTATTACAGGTTTGCCACGGGTTGCATGACTCTCTGCTCCACATTTTCTTCCCTCGGGGACTCAGGCTGACGGGGTATTAATAGTTGTTGGGAAAATGGGAAAGGAAGCACGGTGGAACTGTGGGATGGATCTTACGGCTTCTGTTTGGAAGAGGCACATATCATTTCCACTCGGGTCATTGGCAAAACAAGGCACATGGCCAAGCCCGATATCAACATGGTGGGCATATACAACCCTCTCTCGGGGACAGGAAGCAAATATTTTGAACAATAATACACCCTACCAAAGTCTCTTTTAGAGTTCTCTTGAAAATGAATTAGTTTTGCTCTTACATCAATGTGTTTTTTCAACACGTGGACCACAAACAGAGCATAATGAGGGAGAGGGTGAGGTTAAGTCGGAGACTCTCTTTTCAAGGAAGTATCAGAAGGGCCTAAAATACGTGTGATAGTTCCCTGCACAGTGGTCAGGTTGGTATGCAAGAGAGAGCTCTTGGAGAAGAGAAAGCTGGAGTTGGGATAGTGTGAAATTGTATGCATTAGCTACTGATATCTGAATTACTTTTGTATTATTATTTTTTAATCTCACATGAAAAGGTATACTCTTCAAGGATTAATCACATCTATTTGCCCTTTAATTCTTGTTATCATTTCAGAAATTTTATGATACACATATAACTATTTAATAAATAAATATTTGCACGTGTGATGATAAAGCAGTAACTGATCAAAATAGCTGGTGTTACCTTATTAATCATACTCCTTGGGTGTTGGATATGTACAGTAGTATCCAGAAGTCTTACAAAACCCACTGAATATTGTATTTTTATAGTATTTTTTAGTCTTCTGCCTATTTATTTAATTTTCTATTGACTTATTTGTTGCTTTATGTACCTATCATTTTATTTTTGAAGAACAAAAATCTGCTCGTGCCCCATGTGAGCCTTGGATTTCCTGGCTTGGGAATTACTTTCTTGTCTACCCACTGAATACATGGTGCTAATGCCCTAAGCTGTCAGTGTTTTTCTGTTGGTAGATTATTCCTCGTCTATTGCCTTTTAAATATATATTCAGAAGGATCATATTTTAAGAAAAGATTAAGTATTTCAAGGGAGAAAAATCATTCTGCTGTTTCTAAAGCATACACAGCTGTTAAACTTTAATTAAACAAGTTTGTAGGAAAGGGGACTGGAGACCAAGTTCATAAAACCAGACAGATATGCTTTGTAAATGAAGAAGCTAATTAAGCCAAGCATAGCAGCTTAATATTAATTTTTAAAACACTTCCAGTGTCTTTGTGGTAAATCTTAACACTGCTATTGCATATTTCTTAATGAGTTATTCTACAATTTAAGTTCAGCATTTGGATGTCAAGGATTCCTACTCAGTTGGAAAATTATAAGATCTTCCCACATTACGTTAATATTTATTACAAGAAACTTAACTCTTGAATGAAGTGTAATTCATCGATGAAAATGAATAGTGAATTTATACTTTGGAAATAGAATTTGTTATGTAAGCCCCAAAAGTAATCCAGAACAACCCAATGGTTTTTAAAAAATTATTTGATTATTAACAGATTCTGTACACGAAAACAAGACTGATAAAACAGATTTAATATTCAGTTGTGGTGTTTTTGAGCTTATTCCTAAGTCTTTTAACCAAATTATGATTTTTTAAAAAATTGTTAAAAGATAGCTATGCCATTTTAACAAAAAATTGAGCTCAACACTGCACTCATAATTCTGTGAAGGAGGAGGAACAAAAAAGCCTAATGAATTAGAATTTGTTGCCACACTGTTAGACCCTAAGAAACTTGCAGATACATTCAGGTATTGAATGGAGTTCATGATTTTCCTTTGTGTTGTATTGTGCATGGACTCCATGAAGGAACAATTTTAAGATTTAGATTTTACCTTCTCAACAGGGAAGGCACACAGAAAAAACTTTAAAAGCATAAAGGTGTTTAAATTAAGCCTGCTGGGAATGAATGCAGTAAATAAAACCAAATCGTGATTTATTTAAAGTATTCACAAGTTTAAACCCCTTGTTTCTCACTCAACAATAAGTGTCCTGCTTTATTCTCTAAATAGACTTATGAACCATAAACTAAGCATTGACTGTATGCTTAAATGCGTTAATTATAAGAATTTCAAACCATCGCTTAATGATAACTGAAAAGATCTCTTTTTCTTCTGTTAAGCAAAAGGATCATAGGCAATTATTCATTCAAAAGACCACCAAAGAATAAGAAGATATTTGAGACCATTGATAGTTTTTCTAGACAGTCACAAAAGCTACAAATAAATGAAGATTTAGAAACAAATTATGCTGAGCAACGTAAATTGTATGGTATGTTGTCTTGTGGTGCTTCAGTTGATATATTGTGTATCCATGATACTGTCATCAACAGAATATCCTTGAAAATGTGATGTTTCTCTCAGTAGGTTTCCGGATAAAATGAAGTGTTTTCCTTATGCTGGAGATGGGAAATGCACAAACTACTCTTCTGAGAGATTCATTCAACCTAAAAGGGTGCCAGTACTCTAGGTTCCAATTTCCATTTTAAAGACAGTATTATCACTGATTATGCTGAACAGAACTCTCCATAGCAGTGATTTCCTCTGTCATGCTGCATGAATGTCAACAATGATGATTGGTCCCCCAAGTATTTTATCAGGCTGGCTTCCTTCATGCAGCACACTGTTAGCATGTGATGTGGTAATGATTAAAACACCATTTATAAGCATATTAGTCATAAAGACTTTCTAAGTTCTTTTATTTTTTTTCCTGACCCATCTAGTAATCTAAATATAATCTTGTGGTTTTTCTTGCTCATGACACCCGAGGCGTTTCCTGATAGTCAAGCAAGTTACTCCAGGATGCCAGGCTTCTATTGGAAGCCTGCTGAATGGGTCAACACATCTAAAGATGTTTGTTGTCTTTGTTTAATTACTAATTTCCTAAAATAGAGTGACACATTTGCATAACTGGATCACAGACCTTCAGAGATCAAGTTCAGTTCACTCATGTCATAGATGAGGAAATTGAGAACTGAAAATTTATGTGACTTGCCCAAGTTTATATAGCTAGCTAATGAACTAAAACTCAACTTCCTTAACCCATAGTCTAGCTTGATCCGATGATACTCACAGGGAATTTAAGAAATTCACTGTAGTTATCTTTCATTCTCTTGGGTGGGTGAGTGGTTGAATGAGATCTCTAAAGACCTTTTTTTTTTTTTAGAGGAAGATTGGCCCCACATGAACATCTGTTGCCAATTGTCCTCTTTATCTTTTTTCTCCCCAAAGTCCCAGTACGTAGTTGTATATCATAGTTGTAGAGGTTTAGCTCTTCTATGTGGGATGCCACCTCAGCATGGTTTGATGAACGATGAGTAGATCCACATCCAGCATCCGAACTGGCAAACCCAGGGCAGCTGAAGCAGAATGCGTGAACTTAGTTGCTACGTCACTGGGCCAGCCCCTCTAAAGACCTTTTTATTTCTGATTTTATTTCCTATAATTTTGTGATTTCTAATGAATAACCACCAACTATGCATATTTGAAATTTTTGTCTATATTATTAAATAAGTATTTAATGATTACCCCACTGTGATGTTTTTGAAGTTAGATCTCCAGTATTTCCAGATAAGGAGACTTTGGGCCAAAGGTGGACTTATAATGTAGTACTGCTGTTTTGTCCACATGAGTTTGTAATGTTAAAATCTGTTTCACTTTTCAACAAAATTCAGCAGAGGGTTCTCATCTGTTGTGTATCTGTGTCGGCACTCTCAATGGTCTTTTCTGCACTTGTGCTTTGGGGTGTCACATGGCACTGATTCCACTTTCTGCAATTTTGCATTAGATCAGTGTTTTCTTAAAACCTGGCCAAACATGGAAGCTCTTGGGACGCTTTTAAAAACACAGATTCCTGGAAGTCACTTCAAATCAACTGAATTGGAAACATCCAGGAATGGAGCCCAGGAATTTGCAGTCTTTAAAAGCTTAACTGGAACAGTTAAAAAAAGAAACAAGTCTGCATCCCATGCCAGGCCCATTAAATCCGAATTGATGGAGGTGATGCTCCAAGATCCAGCATTTAAAATGCTCCCCAGGTGATTCTCATCTGTAACCAGGGTTGAAAACCTCTGCTCTAAACTTTCTTCTACCTCTTGATGCAGCATTTTTGACTTAGAGAATGTAGCAATGTAATCTTTGCTCTTCAGGAGCAAATAAAAGAATCCCTGCCTGTCATTTGTATGTTCCTTAGTGAAGTGGTGTGGTAACCTCTGTGTCAGCTGCAGAATCTGTACTATTGGAAGCTTAAATTTTGTGGCATATTTAATCTTCCTGATCGATTCCAAGAAAGTAATTTGCATATAAAATGATCTAACATTCAGATCTTCATTCTGCCTCACTCTCTGCTGTCTCATCTTCTAGTAGGAACTGAATATTATATTTTAAGGATATTCTTCCTTTTAGGTGACCACTAGAAAAAAATCAATTTTCTTTTTAATCAAAACTCCATCAATGCTTGCCTTACTCAAATGTGTAAGCCACAATTAGTATACATAAATGAATTAGTTCTAGAGGGACTGATGGGATTTCTTGTTTCATTTAGACAAAGGTGTTTATTGGAATAAAATTTTGGAATACTTTCAGTAAAGATGCATTTCCTGTCTTATTTCCAAGTAAGTCTGGCTCGGAAAACGCTATCACAGAGCACTTATCCCCAATCCCTTAACTGTTTTGCTTTTATTATGAAATGTCTGCCTACCCAACTAGATTGAATTCCTCAGCCAGGAAGTATTTTGGGGCTACCCTTTCCTCCTGACTAACACCTTGCATAATGCTGACCACAGATTAGTAGATTGGTGTGCCATAAATGTGTGTTGAATCCTATATGATTATTCCGGACTACATTTTAAGTAGAGTAAATCTTGTTAAATTGACATCTACCTAATAGATGATAGCATGAAATTTGGGAGATCAGAAGCCAGGAAGAGCTGAACTGTTATGCATAAGAGAAAAGAACAAATGCAGAGTGAGGCCTGGGAGGGGAGGGCATGAGGAGTAGGAATGGGAGAGGGAAAGGGTCAAGGGCTCCAAGGAGATAAAGAGGGCTACTCAGATGACAGGAGGCCCAAGTTTTTCAATAGGGTTTTTAAAATTCAAATGCTTAGTGTATGTGGATTTCTTGTTTGCATCCTATTGGCACTGTTGAAACTTAGACAAGATTCACTGAAGGAGGATTCAGAGGCCAGGGGACTGTGAGAGCATAGAAAGTCTCTTCTGTCAGCACATGGGATAAAGTATAAAATGGGTTTTGTGTTCCACAAATGAGAAATTGGTGGTATGAGCCACCAATGATCTCTCTTGGGAAAGTATTATGAGTCCAAAAGTGAACAACTTCTTCTTCCCACTCCCATTCTTACCCCCAGCTGAATGAGGTGGAACCAAATGATACTGCCATCTTGTAAGTTAAAAATGGTCCAATATGAGGAATTGCATGACATCTGAGTTAGAATGATTAGAATTATTTAACAGAGACTCTTGCCATTAAGTCTCAGAGCTGTGAGTCACTCCTAGAATTTAGAGTACACTGAACTTGTCCTCTGATCAGCTATATCACCTGGAGTCCCCTACTCTGTGAGCCTCTTCACCCCTAAACTGCAGACTGGGTGCACATGAGCCCAACAGCCCACTCCTCTTAATAACAACATTCACAACCTGAGAGAGGACCTTTATCATACATGCCATTTCTTACTGTCTTTGCTTTTTGTGTTTGTTTTCATCTTTAATTAGGAACAAAAATATGAAGAGGGAGAATCTTTCTCCTTATTGGAAAAGAGCTTCTGGGCCAGGGCTAGCCTTATACATCGAGTAAGACTTGAGGAAAACATCTCCTGAATTGCCAGTCATACAGCCTGGAATTTTAGCATCAAAGATGAAAAGCATAGAGCAACGCTGAAGACTTTTTAAAAACCTTCAGGACTCCTATGTTAAAAGACCACATAGTTTTCATAAAAGTATCATGTAATTTCTCTATTCTAATATCATAAGAAGGCTTATCTCAACAAGTTCTCTACTATGTATCTACTGTATTCAGAGAAAAGTGCCTGGGATTAGAGAGAGGAATAGGTGGGGAGTTTCTTTAAAGGAGGTGGACATCATGCAAAGACAAACCTCATGGACTTGTCACATCTTCCCTTGGGGGATCTGCCTGGGGTACTTCTAGATATTTCATCTGTGTTCCACAGAGTGTGAGCCAGAGAACCCATGTTTGATCAGTGCCTCTTTACTACCTCCAGTCTATGGGCATCTGGCTATACTGCTCAAGTGCAGTGCAGCTATGTCTGCACAAGGCCCCGCCTCCAAATCTATTTCTCTGTGTCGCACACCGTAACAATGGAGCAGTGCTTTCAAGTGTGTTGAATACTTAATTGTACATGATAAAGTTAATATAGCTGTTGTTTCCACACACTTCTTATTTGTGATTATGTTTCAAGTAAGTGCAGTAGCAGCAATCTTAACAACCCTGTGGCAAAACTGAAGAGAGTTAGAGCTCTTCCCTGATGTAATATTCTGAAATAACATTTCCACAGGTTCCCGTTATTACTGAGGGTGTGTATAGTAATATATCATGCTAGAAAATTCTATTGCGTGCTCCAGAAAGGCAACATGAAATTTTTTACACTATTCTTTCAGTTATCTCTTTCATCCTCATGTTATAATTCTGAGGTTAGATGCCCATAGGGAGGACCACAGTATTCAAAGTATGTGTGTAAGGAAAATGTAGGTGACATATCCTCCCCTTTTTGCTAAGGGAAAAATATCAACTATTTTCTAAAATATCATCTGAGAATGGAAAAACTATTCAACACACTCAGAAAATAAATTCTTGAGCAGCAATTTCAGAAAGGACATAAAATTTTTAATGTGTTTCATTCATTTATTCATTCATTCTGGAAATAGTTATTGAGCCTTACTATGTAACTAGTGTTGTTCTAGGCAATGTGGGTAAATTGCCAAGAGTCCCTACTCTCATGAGTCTGTATGCAACTGGGGTGTAAGGAGGTGGGGGATGGGACATAAAGACAGACCACACACAAGTAAATAAGTATAGTGGTAGGTACTATGAAAAAAATAGAAGAGGGTGTGGTGATATTCATTGACTGGGTTCAGTGGAGTGGGAGTGCTTGTGGGTTTGAGTAGTCAGGGAACGTGGCCCGGACCTGATTAACAGAAAGGAGTAGTCCTGTGAAGATACAGGATCTGTGTATTCAAGGTGCAGGGAATGGCAAGACTTGAAGGTACTAATGAGCTTGGCATGTATGAGGAAGGGAAAGAAGGGTTCTCTGGTAGAATATGAAGTAGAGAGTAGTGGAAGATGAGGCCAGAGAGGGAGGTCAGGTTAGACCACATACAGCCTATGGGCTATGGCAGAGCTTAGATTTTAAGTGAGATAGGAAGCCACTAGAGTGTTTGAAGCATGGGAGTGACATGGTCTGATTAATGTGTCTAAATGATCATGAAGTTGATGTGTATTAGATTGTAATGGGAGGAGATAAGAATAGAAGCAGAAAACTAGGTAGAGGGAGTGAGGGGCTATAATAATCCAGATCAGAGATGATGTCAACCAGGGTGATAGACTGGAAATGGAAAGACATTTCAGTAGATGGAACCTAGATATGTTCTAAAGATCAAGGTAAAAGACTTGCTGAGGATTAGATATAGGGGCTGAGGGAAAGAGAGGGATTGAAGATGGCTCCTCAGGTTTTGATCTGAACAACTAGGTACATGGTAGGAATGTTTACAGAGAAGGGTAGACAGGATGGAGGGGAGAACGAGTTATTCAGGAATCAGGGTCAATGGGGATGAGATATGAATTACCTGAACTGTGCTCATTTAAGAAGAGTTACTTTTGCTGCTGCCAGTGACATCCTTTTTTAGGGGTTAGTGACATCCTTCATTTCCATATGTTTCAGGCCAGGGAAATCTCTGATGCTCTTCTTTGTCCCCATGGAAACATTAAGTGTATAGAATGAAGTAAACTGTGTCTCTTTTGCTTCTCCAATCCAGGGCTCTCATCTTGGTCCTGATGCTCTACTTTCCATCATCTGCTTGCCTGTCTAAGCTCTCCTTAAGCACAGCACCCCCTATCCCTGTCTTTTCCTGGACCATTATAACTCTTTTTTCTGACCCTTACCCCCCAGACAAATTGCGTTTTATATTCATTAGATTTCAGATACCCATACCCTTTAAGGCCCTAAGGGGATATTTTGAGATCACACGATTTATAATTGATTCAACTATTATATATTGATCATTTTCATGAATAGCACTACACTTTCCACTAAAAAAGAAATTTTAACTTGTATAAGCATAGCTGTTGCTCTTCCTGAACTTTGAGTGTAATTGAAGATATAAAACACATTCCTACATATGAAATAACTAAATAATAATACTAGCTGATTGAGCTTTGTGGAAACCACAGGGCTGAGTTTATTATGTAGCTTGGTACGATCACTTACTTCAGTGTGATTATAGTGCTGTGATGGTAATTCTGATCTCTTATTATGACTTCAAACTCTACTAGTAATGCAAATTATTGTTGTGATGATTAAGTGCATTGGGTTTTACGTTATAGTTTAATCCCTTACTGTGCCCCTTCCTGTGACCTTGGGCAAGTTTCTTAACTCTTCCAAACCTCACTATCCTCCTTAGAAAAATGGGAATAGTAACATAACCTACGAATATGGTTATTGTGACAAACGTACATGAAAACATTGTCTGTCCCCTGGTCAGAACCCAACAGGCATTAGCTCCCCTCATCCTTCCTATTTTCATTTTCATTTGCTGGCATGAGTGGTGTAAACAATGAGAGTTTCCAGGTACAGGCTGCCTGAGGATGGTTCAATCCCTGGAACAGCTAGAGTGGGGGGAAAAAGGATGGTAACAAAAGATTTACTGCTGACCAAGACCACGCCACAAGGAAAGGAGGATGACCCTGGTGGAAGAAGGTAAAAAATCAGGAGACAATGAAGGAATATGGTTGGTGGGATAATTGTACCAGAGAGGAAAAGGAAGTAAAGGTTTCAGCACAATAATGAAGTTTTATCGTTGTCCCATGTTAAAGCACCTATTGACTTGCTGGGGTTTCTGATTTACACTGTTCCATTGTAAATATAATGGATTAAGAGCAGTATACTCATTAGCTGCAGAACTGATTACTTCTGAGCTAAGACTAAATCTACCACCAAGATTCTGATAAATTTGTCTCTTGACAGACTAGTATTTAATAGCAGTTATCTTCCCCCATCTACCACCTTCTTTTGTGGTCATTTTCTTATTATTGGGAACTAGAAGAAATTCACAATTCAATCATTTTACGACATTTCTCTTTGTAAATGGCACCTTCTCTGTCACTTCTTGATCAGTGAAGAATAAGACAGTAAGTGACTCATTCCTGATTTGCTATTGCAAAACCTTTTTGTTATTTAATCATTTTGAGACAGCATTGGGTAGTTATTTAGCTTTGCAGATTCTTATAAGTTCTGAGCCTGCTTAGGCAGAAGATGTTGAGTAGCTTGTTGAATTATGCAAAGTTAGGTTCAAAAAGTCAATCTTGATTTACAGCTGTTGCGTGAACAATTCAATGCAAGCTCAGTGAAGCACATTATCTGCAAATAATACTCTGTACTTGTGTAGAAACAGCCTGAACAGAAAGAGACTTCATTCTATATGATTAATGCACAAGTGCTTTATAAACTGTGAAGCACTCTACTGATATAAAATGGAATTCATATGCAACATTTTTGTGACCATGGGTGGACCTATCTCGAGGATAATGAGGAGTTCCTATTAATGCCCGAGATTAAAGGGGACCTTACTTTCTCAAATGGGGGTAAATATCTTAGTGTTACTTAATCATATACACGGCTTCACAGGTTTCCATGTTTTGTTGATTATGATAATGAGATCAATTTCAGTAGCCATTAAATCCTGTGAGCATAAAATGCCAACCATTGTAGAGATACAAGGAAGTAAAAGATATAGTCCTTAAGAATTCCTAAGATTTTGTTCTCCTTCCACATCGATTCCCAATAGACAAATAGCTTTGCTAAGTCAAGGGACTCGGCAGAAATGGGTCTATATATACACTTAAACATCATTTTTGTTTCTCTTTTTTTCTGGCTTGTAACTGTCATGCAGAGTAACTTCTGCCATTTCTTTTATACACAAAATTATAGAGACAGAGCTCAGGTAGTGATCTCAATAAAGTGTCTGCAAGTACAGTTATAATATTGAAAGGGAGTAGAAAATTGCAGTCAGGGTGAAAACAGCAGTCAGAGTCTATGTCTAGGTCACTACACCTTGTGGCTTTGCTTGATGCATGTGTTTTGGAGCAGGACCCCAGCCAGTAGCATTAAGTACGTAGGAGAGACAGAAGTACACAGTTAATAGGTCGTCCAGCCCACAAGTGTGCTGAGGGTAAGAGCAGGGAAGGGGAACTGAGGCAGAGGTCTAGTAACATGGATGTGGTCCATACAGAGATGGTTGCAGGCAGGTGGCAGGTAGGAGGACAGGCAAATACCAAAGAGTCACCTAAAGCAACAGAAAGGATCCCAGCTGTCAGGCGATTGTCTGTATGTACTCTGCACTCTCTGTCCTGGTTGTCTCTGGCTCAGGAACCAGAATAGGCTGAGCTGCCTCCAGGGGACTTGGTTTCTGAAGCTGAGAAGACCTGAGGAACGTCGGAGTCACCAAGTTTATAGAGCAATTGCTGAGAGATATGGTACCCCTATTGTCATTTTAGAATGTTAAAATCCAGTGTAATATCAGAAATCCTCAGTAAGGATATTTCCAAAAGGCACCTACTGGGAGTATTAGTTATGCCATGAAAGTACCTTTCTCTTCATTCTGAGTGTACTTCTTTTCATTTGTACATTTGTATGCATTTCTGTTAGATTGTATGCATTTCTGTTAGATTCTCTATCTCCACGTATCTGTGAGAATCCAGCGCTCTCTCTCTCTCTCTCTCTCTCTCTCTCTCTCGCTCGCTCTGTGTACACCAGACTTTTTTTAATCGTATCCTTTTAATCTGTCTTGCTCTGTCAACTCCTGGTTTTCATTTGTCTCTTCCTTTCTACTATCTTCCTTAAGCAGACAGTATACAAAGCTGAAATATTATATACTTTTAATATTTGTGTGTGTAGATGCACATACATATGTACATACACACATACCTTTTTAATATTTTGGATAAGAAGTTTTTATTTCTTGTTCTTAAATTGAAAAACAAAAGAGTTAAAACACTTTATTTCCCTGTTTTTAGAAAATATTAACTAAACTAAATGTTTGCTTCTGTCCTCAGTTGAAGTCTTCCATAGCTATTGGTCTGCTTTAGAGGTTTGGTTTTGCTTCTAATAGAGACAAGGAAAAGATACTCTTCATTCTGTCTCTGTCATTACTTCTAGTAGGTCATAGTAAATACAATGTTTCAGTTAATCTTATTTATTTATTTCTGGCCCTGTTCTAAAAGGATTTGAGGTAGCAAAAAAAATAAGCATAACACAAGAAAGGAAACATATCAAGAAGAAGGGAAAATTAGGGTGGAGATATAAGATCCTACAAAGTTGTCAAAGGTGGTTCAATGATTTGGTTTGAGCTTCCTATAAGCCAAAACTGAGAGTTAAGCAAGGTCACTGTTTCAATTGTAGAATAGCAGATAAGAAAGCCCCCCCAAACTTACAGGCTTAAAACAAGAGTATGTAGTTTTCTATTGCCGCTGTCATAAATTATCACAAACAGTGACTTGACATAAATTTATTATCTTAAATGTTCTGGAGGTCAGAAGTCCCACCTAGCTCATATCAAGCTAAAAGGTGTTAGTAGGGCTGCATTTCTTTCTGGAGATTCTAGGAGAGAATCTGTTTCCTTGCCTTTTCTAGCTTTTGAAGGCTACCCACATTACTTGCCTCATGGACCCTTTCCTCCATGTTCAAAGCCAGTGATATTGCATTCTCTCTGACCATTCTTCTGTGCTCATATCTCCTTCTGACTTCTTCTGCCTCCCTTCTCCCCTTTTAAGAACCTTTATGATTACACTGGCACACCTGGATAACGCAGGGTAATCTCCCTATCTTGAGATCAACTACTTAACAAATTTAATTCCACCTGCAACCTTAATTCCCCTCTGCCATATAACCTAACATATTCATAGACTCCAGGGAGCAGGATATGGACATCTTTGGGGGGCCGTTATTATGCCTATCACACAAGAGTAACGACATTTATTCTGCTCATGAATCTGTAATTTGGACAGAGCTTAATGGGGACAGCTCATTTCTGTACCACCTGGCATTAGCCAGCTTGGCTGGAAGGCTGGGGCTGTAATCATCTGAGGGTTTTCTCACTCAGATATTTGGCATTTGATGCTGGGAAGACTCAAAGAGCTGAGGCTGGAACTGTCATTCCTTGAGCATGTCTGTCTATATCTATATGGTCTTTCCATATGCTCTCTCCAGCATAGTGGCTCAGGTAGCATGAACTTCTTGTATATGTTGGCAAAGGTCTCCAAGCCATAGCGGGTGGTGGGGAGGAGAAAGAGGAAGAGAAATGGATGGAAGCTGTGTTGCCTTTTATATCCTAGCCTCCCAAATCATGCAGTATTATTTCTATCCCTTTCTATTCACTAGAACTGAGTCACTAAAGCAAGGTATATTCAAGGGAGGAGAATTAGATCGATGGAGTGGCAAAGAATTTGCAGGCATGTTTTAAAACCACCACAGTCACGTAAAAGATTTACAGTGTCCCCTGACTAGCTTTTCTTGGGGATAAGAAGTAAATAAATTCTTTTTCATGGATCTCGTAAAAGGACACTAGTGTGATGTAAAAGATGATGGCCTCGCCACTATCTGTACAAAAAAAAAATGCAATGATAAAATTCATAGAGATGTTTATTATAGCATTTCTAGGTGCTGGCACCAAAGTACATTTCAGGAAAAAAAAAAAAAAAAAACAATTCTACAAGTTGCTAAAACCTTTATTCCAAGTATACAGGTCTCTAATGGACTAAAGAGAATCCAGGAAAAAACTTAAAGACTGTAGAAAAGTTAACGGACTATACATCCTTCAACTGATCCTCCATGAATATTATATTTTATGATAAAACATTTTAAAAGACTTAGGCATCAAAGAGATCAGGATTACATTCCTTGATAAGAACCAGCAGTAAAAATAATCTTTGTGGCTAGTTAAGGGCAGTTTTTTAGGTTTTTAAACTAGTTTGGTGTTTAGTTCTTAAATGAAATAAATAAACTATGCTCCTCCTCGTGTAGTCACCAGTTTTGGACATCAGTAAACACAGACCATTTTTTATATATGGAAGAGGAAATCATATCAACTTAAAAATGGTTGTTTTCAAGTTTCATTGTAACAGCCTTTTAGCAAATGTTTTGTTAATCTTGGGCTCCCATCCTTGCACAGAAAATGGTTATAGTAATTGACTTTTCAGCATTAATATTTCTTTGCAGATGATTAAATCTGATGTGACAGATTTTTTTAAAAAATTTGGAATAGGAATAAAATGAATGAGATCAATTGTGGGAGTTAACTAAATTATTTCTTATACTATCTGTTCTTAAATCACGTTTTAGTAAGAGGGCAATATATACTTTTGTTGATTATGTCCTATTTTTGCCTTCTTTGTATTGGCTTCATTAATATTTTTTCTCTCACGAATTGAGCACAGGATCATTCAATCACTTATGCATTTAGCAATTAGTGTACACATGAGCAGTCTACTCTTTTCTTTGCAATTAAGTACTATAGAACACAGACTGTGAAATGAATGAACAAAAGATAATTACATGGCATACCTAATTGAAAGCCAAGTTCACCAGCTTTTTAAAGTTCTTTCGTTTAAGTTTCCATACTTGATTATTGTTATGTTTTCTTCCTACCGATACCTGATAAAACAGGAAATTACAGAGAACGTCTGAAGGCCTGTCAAGTAGTCTCATATCATTTTACCTCAGTCAGTAGATCTACATGGAAATTGAACGTGGCATCTACTCCAAAAGCGTGTGGCGAGGTGGAACTGTGAGAATATTTGAGGGAGGGACCCTTTGAGGGATTTGTTTTCATTTTTAAAGATAGCTCCTCATATACGGTTTGTGCCTAGAAAGACTGATGTCCTTGTGTGAGGCCAAACCCCAAAAGTTAGAGTTAGCTTACTAAGACCAAATATCCAAAAATATGTACAACTGTTTATTTTCAGTTCACTCATCCTACTAAAAAATAACATGGTTTACGTGTTTGACTATCTCTGTATAGAAAATAAAAGCTGGTCTTCCTTTGCCCTTCCTTTTTAGTTCTAATATGTTTCTTATCACCTTTTTTTCCCACATTTTGTGCCATGATTTGATTGTTTACCCCAGCAATACAAGTTTTAAAAGACCACCTTTCCCCTGCCAATTCCTGTCTTTTTTCCTTCATTATCATATGTAGCCATGAATGATTAGATGTAGTTCAAGTTTTTCAATTGTTCGTTTTGTTTTCTTTCTCTTACAGAACATATCCTTAACCTTTTCTTGAATGAGATGTATAAAGGCTGAGGGCAGTGTAGGGGCAGAGGCATAAACAAGAGCATTCCTCCAAATTAGTTAACCATCTGTAAACCAATTCCTACTTTGGAGTAATAATTATAATACTTGGTTGCAGTAAAAAGTGAAACATTCAACATGTTTTTCTCTAACTTGAGAATCCTGTTCTCTAAGTAAGAACATTATTATCCACTATTAATTTACATTATTAGAATATCCAATATGTAAAATAAAATTAGCCTGTGCAGTTCCCCACAGCGAGATAAACTGCTACCTGCAGTCAAGAGAGCCTGATGACCGACGAGGATGAGCCCCCTGTATGTCGTTTGTACGACTCCTTTGGCAAAGGTGCTGCTGAATTGGAACTTCCAGAGGCCTTCTCACATCCTGGAGGTCCTTTCCCTGAGGATGAATATTGATTCTAAGATATTAGAGGAGACATAAAAGTAAATAAATCCTGATCCTTGTCCACATCATTTGATCTGCCTGCGGAACTACAAATGTTGCCACCAGAAACCTCTTCTCAATTTTGCTTTGATAAAGTAGATTGAAGAAACACTTGGGAGAAAAAGCAACAGTTTTGTCCACGTCCTCATTGGTCAAAACCTGGCTTCATACTGACAAAGGCTGGCTGTTCAAATAAAGCAGTATTCTATGTGAAATCACAAAGTGAGGGAAAAAAAGTTTTAGATAAAAGAATTTTACATAAACCTGTGAACTGTTACTTTGTCACACATTAGACTCAGGTAAACTTGCCACCAAGCAACAAAGTGAGATGAATGTTACCTTAAAGCCAATGAGTAGGGTAGGCTTTTAACCCCCTCTGCATCCATGGGGACTATTCCTGGGCAAGTGTGAAGGTGGGCTTCTTTTGTCAATCAGTAGAAATAAGGCTACAATGTGAAATAATCTATAGTACATTGGGATATAGCACTCTCGTTAACCAAAGATCTGGGAAATCAGTTTCAGTCTATCTTAAAGGAATGCTTAAATAAAGACTGTAACGTCCTGGTGATAAGAAGTGATGTTCTAATTTTAAAATGAGATCTTTTGAGTCACAATTTACATCAAATTAACAATGTGTTGACAATATGTTTCAGTTATTAACCAATAATTAACTGTGACCAAAATATTTATGTGAAAAGTTTATTTGATAGGCTTTACTTAATGAAAAAGTAATACTTAAATCTAGTAGGCTTAGTGAATTATTTTTAAACAACATAGTAATAAAAGGTTAAAATCTTCCTTAAAAGTAAAATGATAGTAAAGCTTTCAGGTAAAATCCACGATATTCAAGAGTTTGCTTTTTATGAGTTCACTTTCTATTTTATTTTTCTTTTAAGAGTTCACTTTCTGTTTGTTTCTTTTTTCATGATATTATTGACACCAAATGGATATGTACTTTGTCTTTATATAGAAAGATAATTTGCTGGGTAAATGACCCTATCAAAGGCTTTATTTTAATTAATTCTCTAAACAGTGCTTTGTAACAGAAAATAACCTTTTCCTGTATTTATGGTCGAGAGACAGAAGTTCTCTCTAATAGTACAAGAATTACTTATTCTTGAGAAAAAAATCAAGAATAGTTATATTCACTGTTTCTTCATCACTGAAAGTTGATTCATGATCAATAAATGACTCACAATTTATGTGTTCTTTTTCCTTACTGTAGCCAAAGTACTAAAATTCAGAAGAGATGGTTACTGGTGGGGCAGTGTGTTTATGCCCGGGGGCCTAGCCATGGGCGTGGTCCCCCTGGCAACTACCCCTGGCTTGCTTCTTCCCCGGTGGAGATTTGAAATGGTGAAGCTCTTTGAAACAACTAATCTAATTGTTGACTGTGCCGTGTGGTGGGGCAAATCCTAAAATCAATCAGATTCCACCAGTTTCCAACTTCTGTCTTGTTACACGTAAAATGAAGGTCTTGACAATCAATCTGATGAGAAAAACATTACATCCGGAATTTAGCGAGACACCAAATGGTTTGCTACACATCTAAAGCAACAGAGTAGCCTCATTTCTCACAGTGGGTAGTGGAAGAATTTTTCATGATTATAAGTCCTGCTGGAAGTATATAAAATAGGACACAGTATTAGGCCAGGATCTTTCTGATGTCTGTAGTCCCCTCAGCCTAACCCAACCAATAGAATAAGAGGAGAAAAAATAACATTTTAAAGCTTCAAACATTTATTAAGGGTTTTGAGTCATTTAATTTTTAGTGTTCTCCTAGGTCTATGAATATGTCAAATGGATTTAGATGATTCCACTAAATTATCAAAAAACATCTCTCCTAAAATATGATATTAAATTATAGCAAGCTCCAAATTGATTGGGAGTTTATTATCTTGTATATATGTTTCTAATGTTTATTTAAATATAATTAATGACTTTGGCATCTCTTTTGACTACCAAGGTCCTTTGCACCAAATATATTAGACGCTTGACAAACATCTGAGGACTTTTATATGCGAGGATCTGTGGAGGATGTAAAGAAGCAGAACTGCGTTTAAGCCTGCAGTTGGCGTCCTTCTCTACAGTTTACAAACATTCGCACATACATGCTCTCCCGAGCACTAGGCCTTCCAGCAACCTCTTCAATAAGTAACAATTATTTCCACAATTTTATAAATGCTTCTATTTTCAAAGCAGAGTGGAATTATTATTTTCGTAGCATCTGGGCACTGTGCATGTTTTATGGGAGTGGTGGAAAATACTAACGGACTGAGGTTTATTCTTATTTAACCAAAGGAAATACTGTGGCTCTTAATGTTTTTTTCTAGCTAAGGAACCAAATCTCCAATAAAGCTACAAGTTCCAGCAGTGCTACAAGTGCTTTGCAGTACACTTAGAAATGACGCTGCAAGAAAAGAGAATTTCTGACTAATGCCGAGGACTCTGGAGAATTATTGAAAAGCAGCTCCCTGACCAGTTCTATTGAAGTAATCCACTGTTAACTTCTAGGAGAGATGGAGTATCCTCCTTGTGCCAGAGCAGTTTATACTTCCACTTTTCATATATATGTCAAAATAATGTTCCCTGTGGTGTGCCATGGGTAGTTAAGCACATTTGTTATTCCAAGATCCCAGCTTTCATGTTACTGAATAAATGAAAATATTATGTGATCCCAGTCGGTGCTGCCAGTCTGAAAAGGAGCACAGAAGAAGAAACAAGCAGGAGGGGTCATCTCAGGTGTTTTTCTCCCTGGCCTGGTTTTCTAGCATTCTTATGTGCAGTTTACAATGAAACCCTTCAAAGGGAGAATAATTTGAAGAAAAGCACCTTGGCCTCTGTTGGCTAGTTAGATATGAAATAATGCAGAGGATAAATGAGGGGTGTGCAGAGGTGCTGGTGACAGATCACTTCCTGCTTTGATGTTAGACAGTGGAGGAGCTCGTGTTTTTAGCAGATGAGGATCTCAATATGGGTGTCTGCAGCTACCACTCTCCCACTAGAACATGGCACTTACGGATGATACTCTCTTGTGAAACCTCACCAGATGGAACTGAGCCTTCCATCCCCAGTGTAAAGAACCACCTCTAGTTTTAAATAACAGGGGAGAGTAGAGAGTGGAATTGTGAAAAATGTATTTTTGTGCATCTGTTATGTGTCAGAGTTCAGTTAAGGTTATACAATGAGTAGCATATAAAATAACAGTGAACAAAGCTCATGTTTAAAAGTGTAAAAAAATATATATTCTTAACCCTGAATGTCTCATTTAAGAAGCTGGCAGTTCTAATTCCTATTCCTTTTTCTCTCTCTAAGAACTGATCATTTATCATTCAGTAAATTATTTAAAAAAAGGTCAAGATGTCGGAGGAGAAAAAAGACATCAGTAGAAAAACTGAAATCTGAATAAAGTTTGTAGTTTAGTTAATAGTATTAAACCAATGTTCATTGCTTAGTTTTGATAATTGTACTATGACTATGTAGATGTTAACATTAGGGAAATCTGGGTGAAAGATATATAAGAACTCTAATATTTTTATAACTCTGTAAATCTATTATTATCTCAGAATACTTTTTTAACAAAAATTCAGACCAGTTACTGGGGGAAAGGGGTGGCATGGGTAAGAGCTTTGATAATTGGTGGGACAGACCCCATAATGATAATTTCTTTTTTAAAACCTACAAGTATAATGAGAGCTAGAAGCTTAGGAAAGCATATCAAATATGAAAATACTATTTCAAAATGTAGGAACATATGATCAGTTCCTAGCATTTAGACTTTCAAATTTACCTCACACCTGGCCATCACCTCAATAATGCCGGGTAAATTATGGGATACCCTATCTGAAAGAAGCAAAAAGCCAAATTACTTCCAAAACCTTTAAAGGAATAGCTCTTCAGTGGCCTTTCCAGCTCAAAGACACCTGTGACATATTTCTAAACTCTCCGGAATAAATCAGCTACCCTCTCCTCTGTGGGCCCTTGGTGCTTCTCACAACACCACCACGCGTTGGAGCACTTAGCATGTCCCACTGTGTCCCTAGCTAGGGTGCCCACCCCTCAAGGCAGGACCCTATTTATTGTTTACCTTCCCTAATGCGTTGGTTCACAGTAGGTACTTGTAGAATATATTTTTTTAAGGAATCAGTGAATTTGATTGTGGAAAAAAATGTGTACATGGTATAACCTCTTTTGTAAGAGTACCTTTGTTTCAGTGTCCTCCCCAGAGTTCAAGTGAGGAGCAAGCCATGAGATAAACACTTTCTTGAAGCCCGTGCCGTCTTGAGGGTGTTTGACAAGATACCCTCACTGCTCCATAGAATTAAATGTGAATGATCCTGAAAACAAGTGGTACCGGTATCAGAAAAGTCTTGGGTAGTGTAGGCTTAATATATTTGTTGATTCTGCTCTTTCTGAGTTCCATTTGTGATTTCTAATATTGAAATCCTGGTTACTTGAAGGTTTAGGTTAGTTAAATATACCTTGCCACAGTTTTATACCCCAGCCAGTTTCTATCTCTTATGGCTCGTTTCCATGAGTCATAATAGAGCAAGTCAATCAAGAATTAATTACCAGTAATCAGTTTGTCATTTTAAACACTCTATTGAAAGTAGTGAAATGAAAGTTACATTTCAAAGTAAATATACTGAAAAGAAAAAGTCATACAAAAGTCAGCATGTGGAAATGGATCATCCTCAGAAGGCCCTGAATTGATTTGGCTTCATCAAAACATCTCGTTCATGGTTGGTGCGTTTAGTATGCACTGTGGCTGCTGCTGCTTGAAGGTTATTAAGTTTGACCTAGATTTTATTGGTGTTCACTCTAATCTACTCAATTATCTTTTGGGGTTTGCATGTGTCTCTGGGAAAGTTGAAGCACTGACTTCGATTGGCATATTGAGTGGTTGTAAAGATGTGATAAAATGCTAATTGATAATAATGAAAAACGGAGTCACTATCTTGATAAAAATTTATTTTCTTGTTCTTTTGAAAACTATTAGAGAAATTCTTTTTAAGGAAAAGAGGAGTGGCTTACTAAGGAAGGATCCTAGGAAGAGGAATATAACGATAAGAATCCTATTTTTTTGGTATTTTTCTAGCTCACACATTTTAGATAGGAGGATGATGGTGAAAGGCACCAAAATTTTAGAATTGCAGGTTCTGGAATAGCTATTCGAGGTCATAAGTAATTCCTTCTCCTAATTCTAGGTCTGAATGCAAAACACTCAGGACAAAAAAAAAATCTCCATTTTCTTAAATAACATCCAAAGAATACAGATTTATAACTCCTTTGATAATAATCTGTGTTTTGAGACACCTAATTTCTACACTCTCTTAGGCTACATTATCAGACTTTCAAGAACTACAACAAATAGAAAAGGAGAGAGATGCCTGAGGGAGAGCTTGTACATTGAACATTGGGATATTTAGTTACCGTTGTCCACTCCTGTCAGTGGTAAGGGGGATGCTAATGAGCAGAGCAGAAGGTGGGAGAGTTAGGACATGTAGGAAAGGGTTGACTTGTATTTAAATAACAACAAAAGGGTCAGCAGCACTCCAGTAGTCACTTAATATTTTCTTGACATGTTTCCTTATTTCCTATCTGATATAATTTTAATGTCCTCAAAATTGTTCCTTTTTGCTCATAAATTCTTATTTTTATTAATTTCTTGTTATTTGAGGATTTAAATTTTTTCTTTCACTAGGCAGCTGCTGTTTTCTTTTCTATTTTTTAATATATAATACATTAACATGGTTCAGAAATTTTTAAAAATATAATAGAATGGGGCCAGCCCGGTAGCATCGTGGTCAAGTTCGTGCTCTCCACTTCGGCGGCCTGGAGTTTGCAGATTCGGATCCCAGGCATGGACCTGGGCACCACTTGTCAAGCCATGCTGTGGCAGGTGTCCCACATACAAAATAGAGGAAAATGGGCAGAAATGTTAGCTCAGGGCCAATCTTCCTCAGTAAAAAGAGAAAGATTGGCAACAGATGTGAGATCAAGGCCAATCTTCCTCACCAAAAAAAAGTAATAGAATGGAAGATACCCTCCCACCTTGCCTTCTATCTCTCTCTTCTTCCCTCTCCTTACAGAGACTTTATAAATGCATATGCAAGCAAAGAAGTATTCATTTACTTTATACTCTCCCTTCTCTAGTATTTTTAATGGAGGAGCAAGGACTAGAATCAGACTGACTTGGGTCTGAATACTGGTTCTCAGTTTCTTCATCTATAACATGAGTTAATAATAATAATATCATCTTCACAGGGTTGTTAGGAAGGTTAAATGAGAAAAAGACTGTAAAAAACTTGTCATTTCTGACATGCAGACAGTGCTCAGTGAATGTGATTATCATTATTGATAACCTTTGAATGAAAGGAGGGGCATGAAAAGAAAAAGTGTTGTTATCAGTTTCCTAGGATTGCCAGAACAAATTACCACAAACGTGGTGGCTTCAAACAACAGAAATGTCTTCCCTCACAATTCTGGAGGCCAGAAGTCTGAAATCGAAGTGTTTACAGGACTGTGCTCTCTCCCGAGATTCTAGGAGACATTCTCTTCTTTGCCTCTTCCAGCTTCTGGTGGTTGCCAGCATTCCTGGACTTATGGCTCTGTCACTGTAATCTCTGCCTCTGTCTTCAGATGGCCTCTCTTCTCTATATGTTGTTCCTCTGTATGTCTCTTACAAGGACTTGTCATTGGATTTAGGGCCTGCCCAGATAATGGAGGATGATCTCATCTTGGTATCCTTAATTATATCTGCAAAGACCCTTTTCCAAATAAGGCAGGGGATTATGATGTGGGCCTGTCTTTTGAGGGGACGCCAATCAACCCACCACAAATGTCTTTTTGTAACTAATTTTGTGATGATAAATTTATTAATACAAAATGTGTTCTTGAGGACCAGTAATGTGTTGCAAACTGTAATACTGCAAATATGGAAGCATTAATTGGCATTTTGTTTTATGTCAATATTATATATAGTAAAAATTTACTGGCAACCTACAAAATCTGACATTATCAAACTGATGGTAATAAAACAGGCACAAATTAAGAAAAAATACATGACTTTTGCTAATAGTATTTGGTTTTCCTGCCACCCCTTGGTTCTATATGTGTATTTGTGTGGGGAGGAGGGAAGGAAACAGTCAGATATTAAAAAAAAAGGAATACACTGATGAGTTCTAATCCCACTTGAGAACAGAAACTTGAATTAGCTTATCACATCTTCAAAGATTCACTTTTACTTTTTTGTAAATTTCCTATGGCAATGGAGACCCACCTCCTTTATCTAATAGTAGAATGGCTCATTCATTCTGTAATAGCACAAAAGAGGTAGCAGATACAGAGGCACCAGATATATTTTCTCTATATCTTTTGGAACAAAAAGAGTAGAGGGGCCAGCCCCATGGTTTAGCGGTTACGTGCGTGTGCTCCGCTGCTGGCGGCCCGGGGTTTGGATCCTGGGCGCGCACTGAGGCGCCGCTTGTCAGCCCATGCTGTGGTGGCGTCCAACATAAAGTGGAGGAAGATAAGCACAGATGTTAGCCCAGGGCCAGTCTTCCTCAGCTAAAAGAGGAGGATTGACATGGATGTTAGCTGAGGGCTGATTTTCCTTACCAAAAAAAAAAAAAAAGAGTAGAGAAAATGTTAATTTTTTTGTTTGAAATCCATACAACTGTGCTTCAAAGACTCACCACTTCTAAGAGAGAAAACTCTTGATGGCATTACAAGCATTCAAACAGAAGTACCTTGCTGTAAAGCTTCATTTCAGCCACGCGTATCATCACCGCGATGTCCTATAATTTGTGTATGACCAAATCATATGACAAATGCACTGATTTCTAATACTGATTTTAATTTTTTTTACAGTTGATTAACTTATAACAAATCTAGAGACATTGTGTATGATGTTAGTCTTTTAATAAACATTTTTTTAGTTGGCAGAATTTTAAATGTGTTGGTCATGGTAAGCAATTAACCTCACACTGGCTAAGAAACGCCTTACTAGTCTTTTAAATTCACTACTCAGCCTATATGTTAGGAACACTTTAGGACATGGTGTGATTTTCACTAGTAAATAGCTTCCAGTGTATTGTTAAACTTTTCACCTTTAAAGCTTTTCTAAGTCCTATTCAGAGATATGCTTTCCTCTCTTACATAACAGAATATTTTCATTTATGCAAATTTGTTTTGTGGATTTTTGAGGAAGGTGGAACTTAGCTCTATTTGGTATTTGCTAATCAACAAGGTGTATAGTTTGTTCTCGGCCCTTCAGTGCTCTTTGAATCTCACTGTCAGATCTTAAGCTGAAGGGCAGGGTATACGCATAGCCTCTCACCTGTTGTCCAATACCCAGTGGTTATTGATCTACCAGGACCTTCCTGGGCAGAAGTGAGACAGCTGTTCCCACTTCTTTCTTATCTGCTTGTGAGGAAGACTAGACATATCCTACCAATCCTAAGTCAGACTTCAGATTTTCTTTGACAACAAAACGTGAAAAACTGCAGCTTCCAAACTTTATTCCTTCCAGGATTCTTGTTGACTCCTCCTCACTTGTATGCCTTATCCTGAGATGATCTCAACCTTCTAAAATATCATTTGCCACTATCCATTTCTTCTCTAGCCATGTCTGTCCTCTCTGCCATTGCTGCATACTAGGATATGTAATCACTGAATAGATGCAAAATAACAGGTTCTCATAGTGTGGGTTGGGAAGGGCCCCAGATTTGATGTCTCAGGACATCAGGGCAGTAGGAGAAGTGGCTACTTCAATTTTAGAGTGGTTGTAGACATTGATTATCAGTCTAATCTAGGAGCAAATAGCAACTACTTCCCAGAAAGTCTCTGGCATTTAGTCAACCTTTTTGTTTGCTTTCTTGTTTTTACATGACATTTAAAAAACCCAAACACTGAATTGTATAAAATAAAGGTAAGAGTTTCTCTTCCTAAAAATTGTCCCATTATCCTACTTCCAAGAGATGAACAATAACATTTAAATGTGTCTCCTTCTATAATTTTTAATGCTCCTAGAAGCATATATGTATGTACTTGTATGTATTTTATTTTTTTAAATCCAGAACTTGGATTTTCTTCAACTTGATATTTTCAGTCTGAGGTCCATCAAGAACATGATCTATATCATCACAAATCTAACTCATTATGTGTAATCTGTGCCCAACATTATACAATTTAAATGTATTGTAATTTTTAAGCCATTTATTTATTGTTGAACACATTATCATTTTTTTGCTATTACAAATAATGTTGCAGTGATCATGCTTATTCATATGTCCTTCTGCAGTTTTGCAGTTGTTTCTGCTGAAAAGAATCTCAAAGTTGCTGGACCAAGAGATACATACATTTTAAAATCTAATTGGTTCAGCCAAATAGTCTATTTAAAAAGGAGAGGAGGGATAAATGATTCAGCCTTCTTTCACTTACAATATGCTAGAGAGTTTGTGTCATTGGTTTGTTTGGTTGTATATTTGTTTCTTCTTTTGCATTTTAACTGGCTACTGGAAAGGAGTGTACTGGTAAAGTCTAGACCCATGTTTTGGAATGTAGATGTCTAACCAATATTTTTAACATTGCCTGTGCTATAGAAAGCATTCTTCTTCTAGGAACTCCTTCTGCCTTCCAGAAGAACAAATTTCTTGATGCATTTATTGTGATTTCAGTAGAGGAAATTATTTTGATACATCTTTACTATCCCATCAAATGCCTGAAATAAATACATGAATTTTCCAGGAAATCTTGAATAGAAATTGAAGGATTAGACAGGTTAATGTAGATAGCGGTAATAGTTGTCTCTTTCTTCCTTGATAAATGTGGGTAAAGCTAGAGGAAATATTTTGTTCGTGTTGCCAACAAGAGAATAGGGATATTGTTGTCAAGATGGGGAAGCAGAAACATATGCAATCCTGTCCAGTGGTGTACATTTCATATCTGACCCCAGAGGATTTTTCAAAACTCCACCTTCAGCCTCTTTTAGCCAACTTGGTTTATTAGGAGTACTTAGCATTCACATATGTGAGTCCTTTTATTTGTACAGTTTCTGATGTACTGTTTAAACAGGAACAAGTCGTTTATTCTTTATTTTTCTGTTTTCATGTCCATAAAGATAGAATAATTTCCACATAATTGAAATTAGAGCATGGCTGCTAAAATCAAGTTGGCTGGATTCTTAAAAACCCTTGGAGGGTAAGGCAATTTTAGCATAAATTAATGTCTTTTGATTTACATTTGTAATGTATTTTTAATTTTACTTTTAAAGCTGAATTTGAATTCAGGCATTTTTATAGCTTCTGTCTTTTAGATTTAAACTTCTTACCATACAAGATAGCTTAGGTAAATAGTGGTGAAAAAGCATGAATTCTTGGTTGAGTAATTTCTTTTTCTGTGGCTGTGTATATATTCTAATTTTAATTTCTAGTTGCTCATAAAAGCTCGTATTTATGACTTGTCTTGAATAGTGAAAAGTATTCAAAAATACCTTTTAAATGTGTATGTGAAATTATCGATGGCTTATTTGGATAGTGTCTTGGAAAACATTTGGGTCTCTTCTACTGCTTGATTCAGAAAAGCTCCGCTATCTACATCTCTGTGGGAAGAAATGTGTACACATGTGAATGTATATATATTTGTATTTTTTATGTGTGTGTGTATATATATATTTATAGACATTTATTATGTATATACATATATGTGATTATGTATATTTATAAACATGTAAACATCTTTCACATATATTTAAGAGTAAATTATAATGTTCTCTCTTAAATATCTTTGATTTTCACACATCCTGTAATCCTCCCATTAGGTACCCTCTATATTAAATCTCATTAACTTGAACATGCAGGCAGCATATTAATATAAAGGCTTCTCCTGAATCAAAAATATCTTCCCCAATGACTAGCGTAATATTATGTGTCCTAACTACTAGAATTATGTATTATCAACCAAAAATAATGAATGAGAAGAGAGGATTATCAGGTCCCACATATGAACTCAACTGAAACTCAAGTTTCATAGATGAGATCCATCACCATTCCCCCAAACATGACCAGATTTTCTACTGGATACAACAGTCTCCTCATCTCACAGACCTCAAACTATGGAATCAACTTTGATGCCCCTCTTTCAACAAAATAACTAATCGATGATAAATATTTCAAAGTCACTCAGATACTTTCTTTCAAAATGTTGTCATCCTACCTAAAACTTTTCAACATTTGTATTAATGAATCCCCTTTACTGGTTATTGTCTAGCACCTAACACTGTGCTTGGGGACATAGGAATTGAATAAATGTGTGTTGAATGAGTGGCTAAACACTACAAGATTCATTTTAATACTTTATTAAGATACAACTCTCATCAAGTTATTTTGCTGCATGCAGATTTCCAGTGGATTTCCGATACCAACAAGGGAAAGACCAAACTCCTTACTGTTGTGTTTAGGGCTCCTTAAGATACTGCTCTTCTTATTTTTATCACTGCTCTGCCTCTGAATCTCTGTTTCGCTCATGCTAGTTTTAAAATTTCCCCTAATATTTCATGCTTCATTCCAAGCCTAGCATTCATTATTCCTTTGTTCTGTTTTCATGACAGAGTTGCTCACTTAACATGTCCAGTCTCCTTCTCTAAGCCTGAAGTTTAACTGGAGTCCCTGTACTTAAAAGTTCTCTTAGTCAGCTGTGGCCCACACTAGTGTCTCCTTCCTTGGTACTCCCATTTATTTAATGGTATCACCTTTTTTAACACTGCTACTTTTCTTGAAAGTAGGACTTCTTCTCCCAACTGTGAGAGTGAGAATCCAGCCTTCCCTTGTCTTGGAGAATACAGATACCGTTTATTCATAAGCCCTGGGTGTCTGCAGGTGGAGGATGCAGAAGGATGAAAAGCTGGATGAATGGAATGGGAGGTTATTGTGGGAGGGCTACTTCAGGTAGAGAGTTGCTCAAGAGGGCCTGGAGGTGGGGTTAGTTCATGTTAGGCCCCCAGAGTAGCCTCTGAAAGAGAAGAAAGTTCACAAAAAAAGGCTCTAGAGATGAATGTTTCCTTCTTCAAAATTTTGCCATTAACATAGGCTAGCCTGTTGTTTCCTGGACAACAAAAGTAATTTCACAGCACTGTTCTCTGACTATTGTTGCATTCAAAGTTCTCTCAAGTACCTTTAGGTGAAAGTCATGTAACCTCATTATACCCTATCATGCTACATAGTCTTGTCTCATAAGGTATTTCTTTTAGGGCCATCAATAACTGAATTTCTTTGTAAAATCAACTCATTTCGCTTGTGGTTGAGTATGCAATTATTTCATCTACCTTGACTAAATTACTTATTCAGGCACCTAACCAACTGAATAAACAAAATCACTGGAGTAATATCCTTATTCTCCCAGCAAAGCGCAGCAGAGTTTGGTCCCTGCACACCACTCTTCATTTCATACTACTCGCCCACTCTTTTCACCTGCCTGCACTCTGGCCTTCTTTCAGTTTCTCAAATACCCTGGATTTCCTCTGGACACAGGACTTTTGCATATGCTCTCAATCTGCCTGAAACTTTCCTTTCCTTCTCTGCACAGTCCCCTTCACTTTCCCAGGCTAGGTCAAGCTATGATATTGCATTTTTAAGTAATTACTTGATTAATGTCCATCTTTCCCACTAGATTTGAAGTTTCTTGAAAGATGGACTGTGTCTGTTTTGATCATTTTTGTAGCCCAGTGCATGGCACCTACAAGGTACACAATAAATTTTTATTAAATTAAGTGAGTTGAGAATTTAAATTTCACTTGTGAATCCAGTTATTTTGCTATTCCATAGACACAGCTTTATTCTGTACCATTGTTATCTCTGTTATCTAAACCCTCTAAAACACAAAAGAATCCAAATACATATGGCCTTCTACGTGTAAATAGTTGAAAACTGGATTTCTATAGTTACATAGTTATCTATTTAGCCAAATATTAATTTTTATCTTTTATGCAATAATGAGGGCATGTTGACCGTTCTTTAAGGATAGGGTAGCTTTCTCCCACTGTGTGGTTTTTGGAAACCTTAAATACATTTTAAATATCGATATTTGCCCAATTTTGGTGAAGATTATACACAGAAAAATCTGAAACATTTTCAAGGCTTTTCAGTTTTCAATAGAGGGAGCATGATGACTTTACTACTCAACTTTACTGTACAGAGTATTCTCAGTGGAGTGAACTCTAAATCAGTTATCCAGCAAGTTCATATTAAGGGAAAGATGTTCAAAGAATTATGCCACAAGATTTCTCATGCCTGGATCTTCAAAGATTGCCTGCATGATTTAGTGATACTAAACTATAAATAACTTTGAAGGGGAGAGAGGAGTTTGATGACTTAATAAGAAAGGGGTCAATTCATTCTGGACACTGAGGTTGCTGGATGCAGAGATACTGTTTATAAAGATAAGACTTCTTTTGTAGCTGATTTTGTGAATTTCTCAGAAATACCGCTTTGATTTTCTTACTACTTTCCTGAGTTTACCCATAAACCCAAAGATATGTAATATTTAAGTGCAGCTGCATAGAACAAAGCATCCATGATAAATCTCTTCAACTCCTCCCTCTCGCTCATGAGCCACATCCAGTCAAGCAGCGAGCACTGTCAGTTCTGCTGCATGTTTACGTCTTGACTCCTACTCGTCCTCGACCTGTCCATCCTAGGAGTGTCTTAGCTCAGCACCAATAACCTCCAAGGGATTCTCCCACTTCCAGGTTCGGCCCCCAGCCCACTCCTCACCCCTCCTTCTTACTGTTGGCGTGGTTCCTTCTGAAATGCAAATCTGATCACTCTTTCATTTAAAACCTTTAAAAGGCTCATAACAACAACTACAAATTAACATAAAAATTTTGTTACACGCCAGGCATTGTTCAGAGTACCTTACATATATTAAGTCATGATAATGCCCTAAGACAGTAAATCTAGAAACTGTTATCATTCATCACTTTAGTATGATAAAGATGACATTAATTGAATGCCTATTTTGACCAGGTACTGTTTTAAGCACATATATTACGATATTAACTCATCTACTCCAAATAACACCTCATGAATAAGGACTTATTTTTTAACTGTCGGAACTGAATCACTAAATAAGGGTTAAGTAACTTGCCCAAAGTCACATGGCTAATAAGTGGAAAGACGGTATTCAAACCCAGGCAGACTACTTCTTCACTCAAGCTCTCTATTCCTTCTGTAAAACATTTCTCTGAGGGCTGTTACCTAGAATGCTCACGACTAAAAGTTTACAGTCTAGTAATACTATGTACTTTTGTTACCACCAGCTAAAATGTATGCCTAAAAAAATCAGTTGTGGTTATTCCCAAACATGTTTATGCTATCTGTACCTATGATTGTACACATCTAATTTAACTAAATATTATAATTGATGAAACATGAGTAAGAGAAAAAAAACAGTCAAACATTTTGAAAGACTAACTTATAATGAGTTTTCTTTTTTAAATTGCTGTCCAATGTGGTGAGACAACTGTGAAAGCCTGGGGAAAATTTGTAAAAGTCTAGAAGGATTCTGTTTTCAGATTTTGTCACAAATGCCTTTAAGTTTTCACTCCAATGTAAGAAACTAAACCTGGGAATAAATAGTGTAGTACAAGTATGGTTTAGAAAACTTAGAACTTCAACTTGTGGACTTATACCCAAAGAAAATGACTTCTTATCTCAGAAGGTTGGTGAATTAATTGTGCATTATATGTTTTATGATACAATGATATGATTAAGAAATGAATGTATGATTTTTTGGTATAATTCCATGCCTTGCCAACTTAAAAAAAGAAACAAAACTGACCTGATAATTATCAATGTGGATTGTGTTGGATGCGAGGATCTCTAATCTCTTTGAAATGTGATACCATATGTATGATCACACCCACATTGCAGCCAAACCACAGAGCTCAGGGTTCTTCTAATATTAACCTATGAGACACTTTATGATCTTTCATTTGCTGCCTTTGAATGTGCTTTCCTTTTGCTTGAAATGCCTTTTCCTAACCTTCTTATTGTTAACTTCAATTCCTCTCTTAGTTTTAGATATTATCTGCTCTACAATATCTTTCTAGAACTCCCAAAACTGGCTATATGCTCCTCTAAATGTTTATTAGAAACAACTACTCAGAAAAAAATATATTGTAATTAAAAATTTGGAAGAAATGATGAATGTATTTATCTTTTTTACTTTTTTCTTTTATGGGGAAGGTGTGATAGGACAGATTTTAAAAATATAATTATAAAGATAAGTAATATTAAACTTTTCTAATCCAAGTACCCTGTCCAAAATAAATCTACAGGGAAATCACAGACTTGACCATGACTTAAAGCTTAATAATATGATGGTGCTGAGGATAGAACCCATATGACAAGAGAATCATGCAAAATTTTGATTTGGGAATGATCAGCTCCAAAAACTTGTCGTTTTTTTAAGTATTGTGGTCAGGCTGATCATTTGTAGGAGGGAAAGCTGTTAGTAATAGATATGCAACTGCAAGGCAGGTTATGAAATATGAAACGTAACTGGGAGAGTAAATAGCAAAGTAGGGTTTAGGTGGATGTAGAGGTTTCTATGGTAAGCCTATTTCATCTAATCAAAGTGGTATTTTGTAATCATGAAGAGAATGTAATTATAAGCATTTATTATCTAAGTGGGATGATTTTTGATAAGGGTGAAATAGGATTGCTTTTATTAGAATGAGATAGATATCCAATCAGAAGATACAGAGATTATGTTAATTATGTGGTTCTGGTGCTTAAGAGGGAACACAGGCTTCTCTTGGACTCACTTTCGCTGGCAAACAGCCATTTAACCTAAGATGTGCTAGAGCTGCAAAGCTAAAGTGCTTAAATGTTTTGCTTCTCTGGTGATCCTTTTATAGCAAGCCCCCCAAACAAGGGAGTGAGTTAATGTAATTAGGTCTCAGGAAGAACCATCACCCCCAAGTGAAGTGGCCACATACCATGTACACTGAAATACTGTCCCTATAATCAGTAGAAGCTTGGTATGTGTAGAAAGCAAGGGCTCCACTCTGGAGGAGATTGGTTGAATTGAAAATATCTGGAAGGGTGGTTTCCACTGGCAGCTGACCATTTAGCTGAGTCCGTTTTGCCCCAGGCTCCTAGTCCTATGAAGATAACCATGAATGATCCTGTCACTTTTTTGAGTAACATCCTTCAGATGTTCCCCATTGCCTACAAAACAGAGTATATACTTCATAGATTGATATTTACGTTTCTCTAGAGTCAGTCCATGCCCAACCTAAAACCTACTTCTGAGGGCTTCTATTAAACCACGTTCCAGCCAAACCAAAGAATGCAGGGTTTTTCTAACATGAATCCTTGATGCACTTTATATCTGTATACCCTTTGTCCCATTTTGTACCACTCATGACCATATTTGTATTTTTCTAATTTCCCATATCAGCAGCAGCCTAGTCAGAATTAATCTTTTTCTTAAAGAAGTGTAGAATAATAGTTAAGTGCACAGACTTTGGTGTATCTGGGTTCAAATCCTTTACTGTTTTCTTTGTTTGACAAGCCTAAATTACTGTCATTTAGTACACTACTTGGTCCATAATAAGTACTCAATATATAGTAGTTTATTATCATCATCATTATATTTTGAATCTGGCATTTATCACATTCTGCTTCGTCTTATAGTTTCAATGCACTTACTTCATCTCTTGTACTATGTTATATTATAAGGTTCTTGTGGTCAGAGGCTTTGCCATATTTAACTTTTTATTCCTCTTGAACCCTCCAAAATCATGTACATTTTAGATGTTCATTTTAATAAATGTGAATTGAGTTGAATTGATAGAAATGTACCTCAGTAGTCATGTTACAAATTACCATAAGTTACAGTGAATCCACATACTATATGTTTCAATAATATTTATTCCCCATGTAGTCTTACAGCTTTGATGCAAATCAGTCTATAAAGTCCATAAAATGAATCCATTCAGATAGTGCTTGTGCCAAGTGTTTAATTCTATACTTTATATATTTTGAGTTATTTTAGTTCACAATTATAAATTAGTACCATTTCTGTAAACTGTAAGCCATCAATTTTCTTTCAGTGATTCCTTTTATTATCTGATATTTTACTGACTGACTTTCCTATCTAAAAATCTAAGACAAAATGGTCTTCACTTATGAAGGTGGCAACTAATAGCCTTCTTAAATAATTATCTTATACTCAATACCCATATCTACATTTAATTCAAATTTTCTAAAAATCTCATTTGTAAATGAAGCTTCTATCATTGTGGGTAAAATGCCCACAAGGAAGACTTTAAAGAGAAGCCCTGAAATTTGGTTTTCACGTTTTATTTTTAAAGGTCAATTAACACAAACTATGCTCTATCACTGTTGACTAACTAACCTCTCCAGGCCTCAAATTTATTATCTGTAAAATTATTGTGTTGTCTGAAGATTTCTAAAATCCTTTTCAATTTAAGGTATTGTATGATGCTATTATCAAAATGAGAGAGACAGCAGCGTCAAACTGTTTATGCCATTCTAAGGAGGACTGCCATCAGAACTCACACTCACTCATCCATTTAGTCTGTATGTGTTTATTGAGCACCTATGGAACATATAGACAGGCACTGTTTTAGGAATTAGGAAGACAGTGTTGAACAAAGCAGTTAAAATCTCTGCCTTCATGGAATTTATAGTGAAGTCAGAGAGAGAAACAAAATCAAGTAAACAGTGAGATAGATTATAAAGCCAGGGAGCAGATAACTGCCATGAAGAAAAGTGTGCTAATATGTAGAAGGTAACAGGAGAAACTATTTTAGATAGAGGGAGAACATCTAAACAGGCACATAGAACACAAAGAGCATTCCACACAGAGAACAGCAAGTGCAGAAAAGGGCTGGAGACCAGAGGGTTCCTGTTGTGTTGGTGGAAAATCAGAGGCTAGTGTGGTTGAAGTAGCGCAAGCAGGAGGAGATGAGGCTGAAGGTCTAGTGAGGGGCCAGATCATGCAAAGCAGTGATTCCCGGAGGGGATGATTTTGCCCCCCAGGAGACATTTGGCAATGCCTGGTGACATTTTTGGTTGTCACAACTGTGAATGGGATTCTACTGGCATCTAGTGGGTGGGAGCCAGAGATGCTGCTAAACATTCCAAATTGCACAGGACAGCCCCTCATCACTAAGAATTATCTGGTTTAAAATATCTATATAGTGCCGAGGCTTGGAATCTCAGATGTAAGGGCTCCTAGACCACAATAAGAAATTCAGATTTTATTCTAAGTGTGATGGGAAGCCATTGGAAATTTTTCCACAGGGCAAGGATATGACATGATTAGACTTGTGTGGAGAATGACCAAAGATAGAGGAGAATGGAGACATGAAAGCCAGTGAGGAGGTGACTGCAGGAGTCCAGGAAGGAGATGCTGGTAGCTTGGACCAGTGTGGGAGCTAAGGAGGAAAGAAGTAGTTGTTGGATTCCAGGTATAAATAAAAGTGAATTCTGACTTTTTTTTTTTTTTTTCTTTTTAGCTGTGGCTTTTCTATCTGGTTTCAAAGTTTTACAAGATGATTTATATCATTTAAAAATTTACTTTAGGAGGACAGCAATTGGCCTTCATGGTAGAATTTCAAGAGCATGTGTCTATGGAGGACTGACTCTTCAATTTATGTCTTCACAACAATATGAGAAATTACATCTTTTTAAGATTTGTTTTATCCAGTTGAATCCAATTTCTTACAAGTCAGACATTCACCATACGAACTCAGTGGATATAGAAGTCAATTTTATGCTGTTTAATATTACTCTGGGTTACGTTAGAAGTTTAATAAAACCTCACTAAAAGTGGTTTTCTGTTCTTCCTATCTGGATTGAACATTCCCTGAATTTTCTCTTCCATAATGGAAAAGTCAGGCTTAACACTCAAGAGCACATTTCTTGGCAGCTGAGAGAATTGCCCTCTACTTACGAGAGGCTTGGGTCGTTGATAGCAAGTATTCAAAGATAAGTATGAAACAAAATATCCTGGGAAGCTTTAAGTAAACTTTATGTTTATAGCAAAGCCACTTGGCATGCAGGCACTCTGGTCCATAACCTCTTTCAAGATTTGTAGCCCAGAGAATTCATAGGTAAGGGCCCTGCCACCATGTAATAGTCCTACCCATAGGGAAAGAAAAACATCTTTTCTGACTTTCAAGCAATTCACTCACCTCTTTACATATGAATGCTGGGATTCTAGACATTATAATACAGGTTTATAATACAGGTTCATGTAGGCTGAAGCAATTTGGGCTTGAATTAGCAAGATACCATATTTGGTACTTTATAAAACCTATTTTATTCATATTTATATTTTATGAAGAATAATCTGTAGCTGGCAAATGTGTTATCTAGGATGGTAACTCTTTTAAGAAGTCATTATATTTTCTCTCTATAATACTGTTTGTTTGAATAAACTGTTTAATAAAGACATATTAAGGAATATTTGGATGGAAAAATGGTTGATGATTAAAGTAATCCCTGCTGCCTCTCATTAGGTGGTTCTACTCTTTTGCAGTATTGATCATGTAAAAAGAAGGCTCTCAGTTCAAATTTAACCAAATTTCAATTGGTTCTTGCGATGTAGTGGTATACAGAAATGTTATTGGTAGGTAATTAAAACTTAAAAAACAGTGATTTAAAAAAAAACTAAATGAAAGGTTATGTTCAAAAGATACTGCATCATGCTACACTTTGAAGATCAAATAATTTCACAACCATTGTAGGCAATAAATAACAAGTAGAGTTAGCCACCAAACGAATTCTCAGAAAATAAAATTGCGGGCCTCCATGAAGAACAGAGAGAAAAGAAGCAAATCGGTCAGTTTGCATGCCTTGATTAGAGCTGTTTTTGTGTCCTTGAAGGCCTGCAAAGTGGTTTGAAAACACTGAATCCTCAATTCTGAAATAGAAGTACAAAGGTAAAGGTTTCCAGAGCTTTCCACCCAAAAGACGATAAAAAGTTTCATTCTAATAACTATATAGAATGGTGGCTAAGTTCTTTCATTAAATGAACCCAGAAAAAAGAACTGATTTTGCAGCTGGAGAGTGTCTTCTGATTCTTTATGAGTTATTTGTGGGTAAGAAGCAGAGTAGCCTCAGCCCCTCAGCAGGTATGCCCACTCCTACATCTTTCTGTCAATTTTAATCGCAGATGGGGAGCAATCCCTTGGGAAGTCGAAAACATTTTTTTTGTTGTTGTTCTTGTTGTTCTTTGGTTTTGTGTTGTTGTTGCCTTTGCTTTTTTCTTTGTTTGGATTTTTGCTTTTGCCTTTGTACAGTGGCAGAAAATGCCACCCCACAATATACCTCCTTGACATAAGGATTATTTTGAATTAAAGGGACTTGAAAAACAGCAAATGCTGTTTCCTTCTTTTGCTTAAATGGAGATGAAATTCTTATGTGAGACATGCCTTCTCTGTACTAGAAGCAAAGTAACATTCTTATCATCAAGGAAAAGAAGATGAGACGGAGAGAATTCTATACAAATAGACCTTCTAAAATAATTCTTATCTTCCCTTAGCCTCCCCACATAATCCAGTTACTTTTCCGTAATTGCCTCTCTTTGTTCGACCTTCTATAAAAACATGTAGGTTCTGCTATTTCTTTGGGTCTTCATTCCTTACGAGGGCTCCCATGTCATGTAAAATTTATATAAATGTGTATACTTTTCTCCAGTTAATCTGTCTTATATCAGGTTAATTCTCAGGCCCAGCTAGAAAACCCTGAGAGGGTAAAGGTAAAAGTGTACATCCCCTATACCTTCCTTATCTGTGGAATGAATGCCAAACTTTTGGACATTTAAATATGAAGACACTTCAGTAACATTACTTAAACAGAAATGATTACGTTAGCAGGCATCCTACTGGAACTAATATTCGACAAATCCTTTGCTTAGACAGTAAGCAGCTAATTGAGCACCCCTAGGTGTAGTAAATGAAGGCATTTCTCTGATCTAGATTTGCCCTTTATCCTTGCTGCCCCCTCAACTTTTATTTGCTGATTCATTCCATCTAGAGGCAACACCACCAAATGGGAGGACCCCTGGAGATACTACCCGCAATTAACACTTCTAGCTTTTGTACATTTGTGTTTGTATTATGCTTTTTTGTTGTTGTTTTTGTCTAGTTTCACTGCTGTGAAAAAATTATTATTAGTTTGTCTTTAAATCTTTATATTTTGCTTTTATATGTGTCCATAAAAATATTTGTATTTTACGTCTATTGTAGTTACTTTTTGATATGAATCCACATGCAATTTACATGAAGGTGTAAATATGGTAATATCATAATGCTTTATTTAGAAGGGCCGTTTGATTTTCTACAACCTCATGTGTATCCCCAATATAATTTTACTTATGCTGATACAATGCTTCCTATATTCACATTTACATTGATATTTTGTCATTGTTTTTTCACAAAAGTGGAAACATATCACATGTACTTTTCTGCTTTTCTTGTTCAGCAATACTGTTTGAAAAATCTCAAGTCAATTAGTAACTCTAATTCATTCTTTTTATGGATTGTATAGCATTCCATGGTATGGACATACCATCATGTGTTAGACCATGACCCTGTTGGTAGTTATTATTTTTGCTTCTAGTTTTTTTGCTGCTATGAACAATGTTGTAATAAAAGTTGTTTTACCTGTGGCTGTATAGTTATTTTTATGGCATTGAATCCCAGGAGTGGAATTGCTAGATCATAAGGCAAATGAATTTTTTAAATTTTATATATGTTGCTAGATTGCTTTCCAAAATGATTATAACATTTCCTATTTCTACCCACACTGTGAGAAAGTATACTTTTCCCATACTTCTGCCAGCAATAGGTGTTATAGCTCTTGTTAATTTTTCAGCTGTTAGTTATAAATTATTATCTTGTGTTTACTTTAATTTGATTTTCCTGACTACTAGTGAATTTGAGCATGTCTTCATATATCTCATCTATAACTTGCCCATTCGTGTATTTTATCCATTTTTGATTGGATTGTTTGTCTTTTTTTATATGAGTGACTTTGTGAGAGCTCTTTTATAGTGCATATATTATCCCTTCGTATGTCATCTGTGCAATGATTTTTTGCCCCAAAGCTACTGTTAATCTATTGACTTCTAACTTACTTTATGGTATATTTTGTCCTTTGAAAGTTTTGAATTGTTAAATATTCAGGTATTTCTATATTTTATGACTTTTGGTTTTTAATCTTGCTTGAAAACTCTTTCCTTAATCCTACTTCATTCTTGTAGCTTCAGATTCTTTTATTATTTAAAATGCTAATATTTTTATTAATTGCAAAATTATGTACCTTTTCCTTGGCTTAAATTTGATTGTTCAGAGATCCTGATAATTACCCATTGTGTAATCCATGGATGTTGATAATTTCAAAAATATGGGTATAATGTATCAAAGATGTCACCTTTTCCTGAAAACCGTCCCTCTAACCCTAGCTGAATTGGATATCTCTTTCTCAGTTCCTTATTTTGCTCTATCTACACCTGTAACATTGAGTTTACCAGTTTGTCTTGAAATTGTATGTTTAAAATAACCTGTTTACCTAATTAAAGTACAAATTCTTCAAGGGAAGGTCTGTGTCTTATTTATGTTTTCTTCTCTAATACCTAACAATTCTTGATACTAGTGAGTGCTTAATAAATATTTGTGGAATTAATTTGAATTAGAGAAGAATTTTTTCTAGCTGCTTTAATTAGTGTATCATAAGAACAGCTAAGCTTATTCCCTAAGTCTAATAATAATGTCTACCATTTATTGAGATCCACTCTGCCAGGCACTATTCTAAAAATGTTTCATCTATTCTCTCATATTTCATCACACCTCTAGGAAGCAGATAGTATTATTATCCTATATTACAATTTAGGAACATGAAGCCCTAAGTCCTGTCATACAACTAGGAAGAGGCAGAACTGGAATTCACCCCAAGTCTGTCCAGCAGGGAAGCCTATGTTAATTTTCCCTCTGCCACACTGCTTTCCTGCTTCAAAGTTATCTATTGTCCCTATTTCTAAAGAGATATTTGTAAAGAAGAGAGCCGTGGTTTGGTGATCTCTTTAGCTCTGAGGCATTCATTTTTTGTTTTACTAGTAACTAATCCAAAGGCTTATTAATTTTGTTTGTAGAAAACAAAGCAAATAGTATACATTTCTTTTAATACTAAAGAGTGAAGGTTGTAAGACTGAGATCGGAGCAAACAGATAGAAAATTATTCATAGTTCCTCTAATATATAAACATTATAGGACCTTACATTAAAAAGCACCGAAATGTGTTTTTTCCCCTGTCTATAAGTAGCATGTGGGGAAAACCTGCGAAAGTAAATGATGAACGATGCAGACATCCAGGAAATTATTTCAAGAGAGGACTTTGCAAATACGTGCAGCAATACCATTTATAATAAATATTGATTTTTTTGAAAAATAAAATTATGCATTATAAGTTCACTATTTTATTTAAATTGGTTTGCTAGGAAGCCACGCATGGAATAATGATATGAGTCACTATTTCTATTCATGATAAATCCAGTTTAACAATAGGTAAACTGATTATGGTATTTACACCTCCAACTTTTCATGTAATTGATTATCATTTTAGCAAGTACTAATTTTAAATATATGCAAGTTAGATACATTCTTTTTTTTACTACGTAGAGTTATATTTTCTATATTCAGATAGCTTATAAAATGGTTGTAATTATGCTATAATTCAATAAGATATTTACCTACTTAAAAATTTTTGACCCAATATGATCTAAGGTAAATTAATATTGGATATATTATAATAGTATGTAGAATATTTAAGAGAAAAATCAATAATAATATCTTTAAAATAAGATAATTTAAATTTATTTAATTTTTATATATAATTATAATGACTGGATGTCTTCATTTGAAAGTGACTTATAAAATATTTTCCTAAATTAAAATAGTTTCCTTAATTTATGATGGTATATCCCAAGGAAATAATGCACTAAAGAAAAAGAAACCTTTTTCCCTGTAAATGAATGGGATTTGAAACCCACAGTACCTTCTTTACCTGTTAGCTTTTATCTGTTCTTCATATCTTGATTCAAATATTCATAATGCCTCTCCTGACTATTCCAGCCTAAAACAATAACATCCTTTGAAACCTATGCAGTTAGCAGCATTTGACATTCTTTCATTCATTTATTCCTCCATTCATCAATTATTTTCTTGCAGATGCTTTCAACTTTTTAAATTTCGTCTATGATAGTTTAGATTATCATATATATTTCACAGACCATTTTTGTTGCTTATGTTTTGAATCATGGTATAAATTATCTGGGGCAGGATCTTATTCTTTTATGTGCTCTCACCCACATCATTTATACTATTTCACACAGTAGTCATTCAATAAATGTTTATTTATACCAAGAAAGCAAAAGCAGAGTCCCTACTCTCACAAAGTTCAAAACCTTATCCTTGTGAGCTAACGATAATACATGAGATAACACAGCATAAACTGACACGCCATTGCTAGACTGATCAGCATAGCCTAAGTATGGGTTATATACATGGCCTGATCTAGCATGGTTGGAATCTGATGTTTGGTAAATATCGACATCTTTCTCAAAGTCTCACTAACAATTGCAGTGACTTTTATGGACAGTCATAGATATTTTTAAGATGTATGTTTAACAGGAGAAACCATTCTATATATTAAGGAAATTGTCACATTTATGCCCCAATAATCCAAAACTAGAAAAAAATACATAAGGAATATTCATCACTAAAAAAATTCTTAGCTGTACTAAGAACATTCATATTACATTCATAAAATTAATTCTGTAACTTTATTGTGAAGGTGTATAAATCTACTTTTAATTTAAATGAACTAAATAGATTTGCTGTGATCACCTAGCAACAGTCTACAGTCTATTTAGGAAATGACATTTCATTTTTTCCAGTGAAAAGATGTTAAGAACTATTCTTTGGATTCTCAAATAGTTATGATCCATAGTGGAGTGGAAAGGAAATTATGGAATCTGGTTTCTATCGTCTTTGCCCTGCCACTAACTAACTAGGTGACTTCACCTAAATGCTTTTTGCCTCTACTTTATCTGTACAAAGAGGAGTTATAGTAGGTCATTGCTAGGGTCTTTCCAATTGTGATCCTAAGAAAGTAATCACTTACAGTTAACTATAGATGATTCAACTTCCTAAAAATATTATTACTTATTTTGCTTAAATTCACCCTCTGTTAATTACATACATTTTGTTTCTAATTCAGTACAAGCTCCAAGGAAAGGAGTATTGAGTCTCCATACATTAGAGTTTAATTACTAGCCAAATGTAACAACTGGCAGCATGTAGGCTCAGAAGAGAGAATGGGTTTACTGAATAGCAAAAAAGCTTGCTGTGTTGTGATAGCAAAGAGATCTTTGGAGTTTTTAGAATACTGCCTCTGAACATGGGTTTTAAGAAACAAAATTTAACTTTATTCATTAAAGAGTTTTAGGCTTACTTCTCTGCTTAAAATCCTTCTATAAGGTAAAATAGGCATATTTCATCATCAGCTCCTATTGAAATGTCAGTCTCATCTCAGAGACCTGATCTCATTTCGCCTAATATCAATATAGCTATTATTTTCATGATTTATTATTTTATTATTATTATAAAATTTCCTGTGTCCTTTTGTTTTATGTATCTCTCTCATAAGCATCATAGAGCTAGAATTTTTCCCTAGTTGGGTAATCATTTTTTTTGATTAGCTAGATTAGTCCATTTACTTTTATTATGATTCCTGATGTATTTGGATGCCATCTGATTTTGTGCTTTCTATTGATCCTGCTTTTTCTATGTTTTTGTCCTTTCCTGCATTCTTTTGCATTAACTGAGATTTTTAAATTCTATTTTCTCTACTGGTTTGGAAGTTATAGACTACATTTCCATTATTATTCTTAAAATGTTTTAAATGCATATTGAACAAAACATAATAAATATGTCTACTCTTCACTAGACAAGTTCAAAAACCTTCGAAAAATTTATTTTCAATCGCTTCCCTCCTCGCCTCCATGTTATTAGTATAAGTCCTCATATGGCAGAGACAAAAAGAAAGAGAAAGAAAGCTTGCCCTCTCTGGTCTCTACTTATAAGGGCACTAATCCCATCATGAGGGCCCTATCCTTATGACCTCATCTAAACCTAATTATCTCACAAAGGCCCCCATCTCCAAGTACCAAAACATTGGGAGATAGGGTTCCACATGTGAATTTTGAGGGGACATAACTCAGTCCATAGCACAAAGTAATTCAATGAAGAAAGAATAGTCTTTAAAAAAAAATGCAAACAAAAAAAAAGAAAGAAAAGAAATTTGAAACTTTTTCCCTACCATAGTAAAAAAAAATCCTAAAATTATCAAACTGGAAGAAAAAAAATAGGAGAATATATTTGTGACTTTGGATTAAGTAAAGATTTCTAATGTCATAAAAAGCATGTACCATAAAAGAAAAAAAATTGGTTAAATGGACTTTATCAAAATCTTAAAAATATATATTCTTTGAAGAAGAAAACTGTTAAGAAAATGAAAAAAATGTGCCACAGATTATGGGAAAATATTTGCCAAAACATATATCTGATCTCTGCATACAATGCAATAGTAAGAAGATGAACCACTGAATTTAATTTTTAAGGATTTTAATAGATATTTCACCAAAAAAGAAAGCAAATGACAAATAAGTACTCAAAATCATTAGTCATTAGGGAAATGTGCATTAAAATCACTGTATGCTCCTAAAATGACTATAATTAAAAAGAATGATAATTATCAAGTGTTGGTGATATGTGGAACAACTGGAACTCATACATTGCTGGTACAGCTGCTTTGGAAATCAGTTTGACAGATTATTGCAATGTTAAACATTCAGGTACCAGCCATTTCACTTGTAGATATTTACCCAGGAGAAATGAAAACACGTGTCCATATAAATATTTATACTCAAATGTTCATACCTGCTTTATTGATAATGGCTCAAAACTGGAAACAACCCAAGTGTCCATGAACTATTGATTGATAAACTAATTGTGGTATTTCTATGTAACTGTATACCATTAAAAGAAAATGTAGCAGCTTACTAATACATGCAACAACATGGATTGATCTCAAAAGCATTAGACTAAGTTAAAGAAGCCAAAAATAAAAGAATACATATGGAATGATTCCATTTATATGGAATCCTAGAAAAGGCAAAACTGTAGTGACAAAAGGCAGCTCAGCCGTGGTTACCTGGAGCCAAGGATGGTGGTGGGGGCAGATTTGCCTGCAGAAGGGCATGAGGAAACTTTTTGGGTGATTCAAGTGTTTTATACCTTGATCTAGTGATTATGTGACTGTATAATTTTTAAAATTCATTGAACTGTATACTTAAAATTGTTGAATTATATTTCATCAATTTAAAATTATACACTAACAAGGGAACTCTGCTGTCAATTTAATTGTTATTCCCTTGAGGATAAGCTACCTTTTTTCCTCTGACAGCTTTTCAAAAATTTTGGGAGGGAGAGAGTCTTGAGTGTTCTGCAATTTCATTACAATGTATCAAGGTGTGGTTTCTATTTAGCTTACTTGTGGTTCACTTTGAGTCCAGAATCTGTGAATTTATGCTTTTGTCAGTTCTGGAAAACTCTCTATCACTATCTCTTCAAATATTGCCTCTTCCTTGTTTGTATTCTCTTCCTTTGGGACTCTTACTTATGTTACATTTTCTAGTAATGTTCTTTGTGTCTCTTTAACATCTCTCATATTTTTCATTTCTTTATGTCTCAGTGCTATAGTCTAAGTAATTTTTTTAGATATATATTCCTGTTCCTTCCTTCTTTCTTTAGTTTATACTAATCTGCTTTTTATTTCACATATTTAATGATATATTTTAATTTTTAGAAGCTCTATTTGGTTCTTTTCCAAATGTCTGTCTTTTTAAAATAGTATATTGTTCCTTGCTTGTGTTTTTAATTCCCTTTTTAATTTTTAAAAATATTTAAATTTGTATAATTTATATTCTATATTTGATAAATCCAGCATTAGAAGTCCTTGAGAGTCTAATTCTGCTGATTATTGTTTGTCCTGACTCATTAATGCTGCTATTTTTTGTGAGTTCTGTTATTTTGGATTGTGAGTTCCTATTGGCTGAGATTTATCTATAGAAAACTTGAAAACTCTGAATTGAAGGATTATTTCTGAAGAGATTTCTATTTCCTCCTGCCAGATTCCTGGGGGCCAATTAAAGTTACTTCTTAACTTCCCCAGACTACACAAGCAGTGTGAATTCAAACCCCAAACTCATCTGAGAGCAGTATGTGGATTCTCAAGGGAAAATTTTTGCCTTCCAGAGGCCAACCCTAGATAGGCAGTGTCCTTCTCATTTTCCTTTTGGTAGATGGCTTTTTTCTAGTCCAGTCTAGCAGTGATGATAAAAGAGATCTAGTTCCAACTCTTGATCTTGCAGAGTCCTGGGCTCTTGATTCCTCGTCCCTTCATGACAGTGAAAACCCAGATGTCTAGGATCCAGTAAATATCCTCAGGGCAGCCACTACTTTGGACAATGAGAAAAATCAATAGAATGGTCTGAAAAATGAGGAAATAAAAATATCTCCATCAACCACAAATTATTAATACTAATTACCTAGGTTAAGAATATGTGTGTGTGTGTGTGTGTGTGTGTGTGTATTTGGGAAATACTTTAAATATGAATTTGTTTCCTTCTTGTGGTATCAAGGATTACACCAACAATTTTGTATTCAACTGATGACACTCAAAAGATTCAGAAACTTAGAAAAAATACATTGTTTTCAAGGTCAAATCAAATTGGAGGCAATCATTCTTCATTCCATTCATAAGACCTAGGTAACTTGTCTTGGTAAAGCTAGTACTAAAAATGCTTTTTTGTAGACAGATAGTTAGAATACTGTACAGAACTCATTTTTGACTGTCAAAACCAAAATTATTTGCAAACCAGAGATACATACAACCTTGTAGGCTGACACCTCCCTTAACTGTTAAATCACCTAAAAGATTATCTTGTCTTTCTTTTATGTGAATTCAGGAGCACTAACCTATTTAAAATTCCTTCTATAGAGAAATTCTATTATGAGTATTATATTTCTTTGGCAGTCCTAAAAGGAACCAGCTCAATATTTTAACGTCACATTTTTTAAAGCTACCTTGGGTTATTTTTTAAAAAGTTAGCTTGAAACCTGAAAGATAAAACATGCGCTATTTATATGGCGTGTATTTTACCAGGGTTTTACAGCTCAAAGAGTTCTTTCACACCTGTCTAGTATCTAGGTAAACCACTCGCTATTAGCATAGCAATATTCAAATATGTAAGTGATTAGTAGGTGAAAACACAAACAGATACATGATACTTTCACCTACTACTCCCTGCATATTTGAATATGCACAAACAGATATATTGTGTTTTACATGTAAGTTTTAAAGTGTCCCAGAAGGGCATAAGAATAAAAGAAAAATAAGATTCATTGTATCAATAAAAATAGCCTATAGTCACAGTGCAAATGTGGGGAAAAGAAATTGTTGAAGTGTAGCTCAGGTAATTTTAAAAGACTGATGCTAATAGATAGTAGAGGCTGAACACATTCTGAATTATGAAATGAAAGAAAGTAGTGGACAAAGGAAGACAATAGCAATAACAACGACCACTTATTGAGTTCTTACTATACATCAGAACTATATTGAGTGCTTTACTTAAAAAAGTCTCAACTATAAGAGAATCCATCATCAAGTGTTTAATACATGCCCCTTTCTCCATAGAACAACTTTTTGAATTAAGTACTATTATTTGCCCCATTCTGCAAATGAGAAAACTGACACTTAGAGTTTCTTCAACTTGCCCAGGATCACATAAAATTGAAAAGTGTTGTCAGATATAAAAGCCAAGATAGGCTGACTGCAGAGACTGTGTTCTATAGCAACCTCTCCATTATATTCTCATCTAACTACCAACCTTCATCTCAACCCGGTGAGGCTGTGTCTTATTCATCCCATTTTAAAGTGGGCGAATACAGGTAGAAACTAAGTAACTGGCATGAGATTACTTGTGAGTAATAGTATCGAGATTAAAACTAGTTTAGTCTGTTTCCAGGCTCTATGCACTTTCCACTATATTATTCTGCCTTTTTGGCAGTATTTTTCATTCTTCAGTTACACATTCATTTAACAAACATTTGTTGAGTATTTTGTACCATGCATTCTTCTGGGCTCTGGGGATACTCTAGTGAAGAAGAAACACAGAGTTCCAAAGTTTACATTCTAGTTGGGGGGGAGATAGGCAATAACAGACCAATAAGTGAATATCAAGTGTTAGTAGGTGCAATGAAGAAAAATAAAGCATTGTAAGGAGATAGAAAATGATGGGAAGATGGGTGTATTTAAATTTTTAGATAAGATGGTCAATACAAGGAAATGTGCAACTATTGCTGGTATTTTCATGATTGTCGTTTTCTACCACAAGTATCTTGACTCCTTGGTTTATGTGACATTGAAACTGAATCTGAGTTTTATATCATTCTTTTGGTTTCCAGAAGAATATGCTTGATTTAAAACCTACCATTTCATGGCAGAAATGATTTTATGTTGGTTTTATTTCATAATTCTGCTTGAATGATTGTTTGATGAGAAAAAAATAGGTAATTGTTTTCTTTCTAAGTATTTATCCAAAATAGCCAACTTAATAAGGTAAACAAATGTTTGGACCTATTAGGAGAGTGTGCCTTGCCAACAATTAAGTAAAAAGGTCTTCTCCTAGTCATTAACACTTGATGTGGGATGTTAGTTCTTAGAGGCAATCTCATGATAAAAGCAGTAGAGATGTCAAGAACTAATTGACTGATTTTGATTGAAGAACACTTATATTACGGAGTATATGACGATAAGATGTGTTCAACTTGTTTTTGCTTTTCTTTAAAAGGCTGAAACTCTTCCCAGTGGTAATTAAAAATAAACAGCAGTCATTACCTTACTGTGGGTTTCTAATGGCCACAACATTGCTTCCTTGCATGAATGATTTACTGATCTAAGCAAAGCAATTCAACACTGAAATTCGTTGAAAATTAAAAATCATTCTAGATAATGAATAGTTTCAATTTCTGTAGCACCAATTTATGTGGGGTTTTCCTTTTTTATGTATTCTTCTGCGCATATACCACTTGCTAACTAACTAACAAAAATGGTCTGATAGGGACTCCACCTCAAAGAACAGTGTGCAAAGCTCAGTTTGGTGGCTTAGCTCTGTAGACTTGGGGGTGACATTCATTCATTCATTCATTCAGCCAACATTTATTGAGAGACTTCTTTAGGCTGTGTATTTTCCCGAATGCTTTGGGGAATAAAAGAAGGAGAAAACTGTCTCTGCCCCAAAAAGAATTTATTATTATAAGATCTGGATAATATTTTATTCTAATCTCATCCCTTTTATTTAATTGGCTGTATCATAATTTATTTAACCAATCCCGTGTTGTTGGATATTTAGGATGATAATTTTTTTTTTTTTGGGCAATAAAAGGCCTATGTTGAACACCCCAATAATAGATATTTGTCCATATTTCTGATTATTTGTTTGGAATGGATCTCTACCAGTGGAATAACTAGGTCAAAAAGCACGTACATTTTAGTCTGTTAATAAATTTGCTAAAAATAGGTTCCAGATGGCAAAACAGGAAGAAAAGTTGTATCATTTTACATTGCCACCAACACTGTGTGAGAGAGACTTTCTTTATTCCATTTTCTTGTCAGCCATAAGAATATAGAATGTTCCATGAAATGTGTATCACTGATCTTTAAATAGTCTTTAAAATTGTTAAAAACTTTCTCATTTTCAAGAATAATTCATGAAATCAAATAGTGCTAATCAGAAATTTTCAACTGACATTGATAGTTTATATCTGACAAAAAGATTGTCCATGTTTTTTTCTTTCTTGTATATGCTGAATTTTAGAGTATTGAGGTTACGAAAAATACTGTCAGTTGGTTTGAGAAGTTTATTTCACTAAAAAAATGAAGATTGCAGCTGACCAATGTGGGGGAAGAGGGAGAATCCCCCTCTGCCCTTTCCCTTAATGTTCTTATGGCTGACCGAATAATTAACAAGACAGGTTAGCAGGAGAAAATAATACCAAGTTTAATAGCATGTATACATGGGAGAAACTCAGAAATGAGCAACTCATCCCTCTGTCTAAGCTGCTTGCTTAAGTATTGTAGCTAAAGGTGAGGAAGGTGTTGGGGGTGGGTAGTGGTCTGGGACTTCAGAGGGCAAGAAGACAATTCTTTTCAGGGTCATCTATAGATAATGTGGTCAGGGAGAGAGAGAGTTTTTTGATAAAAGGGGCTTGGTGCCCCTCCCATTGTAACATCTATTTTACGTTATCATTACAGCCATCATGATAGAAGATCTGTTCCAGGAAGCAGCCACCATGTCAAATTCTTTAGGCAGTTAGTGGGGGAGGTCAAATGTCCTTCAGAGAAAACAATCAAGGTAAAGAGATATATTTCAGGGTGGCCAAATCTTGATCTCCCACACCAAGTTGAACATTGACATAAAAGCAAATGTCAAAAAAAAAATAGATCTATATTTTGTTATGGCTTACTGAATTTCACAAAAACATATTTAGGATATTGTGAATCAAATTAAGTAGCAAAACATTATATTTGGTGCTAGGGCATTTTATTTAAGCACAAAATTTCTATCTACAGAAGGATGAAAGAAAAATACTGTAGATAGGTTTACAAGGTTCTAACCTCATCTTACTTGAAAATGAAGGTTAGAGTAGCCTCATGGTTAACCTGTAATAATCTGATGCATCTTTATAACAGCATTTTTGCCCTCCCTGAATTTGTATGCTTAGCTAGTTGATCTCTTTTCTTATCTCAGTGGTTTTCCTGTTTATTTCTAGAACTATAGGACACAAAAACCGGTATGTCAAAGTCCCCCGTGGTCACATCTGGGTTGAAGGTGATCATCATGGACACAGTTTTGACAGTAATTCTTTTGGTCCGGTAAGTCATCTTGCTGATATAATTGGATTTCAAATGGAGGAACAAAAATATGCCAAATAGGTTGCTCAGGTAATCCAGCCAAGACTGATCATGAATTTATAGTGGAACAGTTTATGTTTGAAAGTTTCCTTTTAAATATCGTATAGATAATGTAAGCTGTCAAGGGGTGTGTGTGTGTGTTTCATAGAAAAGAACTTAGACACTTCAATAAAGTACCAAAAGGTACTTTCAGCTGACTAGCTGATCCCAATAGGAGGGTCCGATTTTTCATTGCAGATATGCTTTGTACCTTATGTTTTCAGTTAGTGTTTAACAGATATAATGTGCAACCGACCTATAGGTATCAATTTTCTAAATGTTAGTTGAAAATGCAAGTATAATGGAAATCATATTGGTAACATTTTGTCAGCATTTAATTTATAGCAGAAATGCAGACGTTCCTTATGTCATGTTTATATTTCCTAAAATCTGTGACTAAACTGATATTCTATAAATCTTTTTCATTTTGAATGCATACAGAAATTCTATATTTATGAACTTCTGCAATAAATCATTATGTAAAGTGAAGAATCTTTTAGCTACTAGAAACTGCACCTGATTTCTAGTTACCTATGTCTGTTTAAAAACTTGAATCTTCACCCATTAGATTTTCCTAAAGCTAGACATATCTATACTTATTATGTATGTATAAGTTAATATCGAACACCTTCAGATATTTTTGCAAAAGAAAATTTATCGACATAGTTTTATCTAAAAATAAATTTTGGTGGTCTCTATAAGACAATTTCTGTCACATATTATGAAAGACCACTATTATTTTCACTAGAGGAGCAGTTACTTTGACTCACCTTTGGCTAAAAGTACAGTAAAAGAGATGAGATTGGGGGCCAGCCCCGTGGCCGAGTGATTTAAGTTCTGCATGCTCCGCTTCAGTGGCCCAGGTTCATGGCTTCAGATCTGGGGCGCAGACCTACTCCACTCATCAGCCATGCTGTGGAGGCATCCCACATACAAAATAGAGGAAGACTGGCACAGATATTACCTCAGGGTTAGTCTTCCGCAAGCAAAAAAAAATAAATACAAAAAAAATAAATAAAAGAGATGAGATTGGATAGTATTATGGATAAATGGAAGAAAACCTTAGGAGACAACAACTACTTTTTTCTAGTTGCAATGATGATAATAAAAGCTTTTAAGGTCTTTCTTGCTTTTGAATGGTAATTATTACAAAAATACAATTTAATCTTTATAGGGTATACCAAAGATGGGACAAACACATTGGAAATGTGGTGGGTCACTCATAGTGTAGTAGAAGTGACAGTTATGCACAAATTTAGTAATAAATTGAAAGTGAAAATAAATCAGCTAAAAGCAGTTTTATTTCTCTCTCATCAATAAGATTAAATCTATTAAATGTATCATGTTGCCGGCCAAGTCTATATTAAAATGTTAGTTAACTTTCGTTTGGGTTTTAATTGGTTATGGCAGTGACTTTGAAATGAAATGTTAAAAAATGTTGTTTTGTTATCAGTTGTGGGATGTGTGGTAAATAATTAGTTACTAATAATAAAATACTCAAGTTTGAGATTGGTTTGCTTTTTCTTTATTAATAAATAAAGCCAATGCAATATTATCTATATAATTAATATTATTCTCAGTCAGTAGTGTTCCTTGTGCTTTCTTATTTGAGAGAGGAAAGGGTAGATTTGATAGCCAGAGTACTGGAAATCACACAAAACCCTCAGTGTATCATATCTACTGTGCAGCTCTTTCTGGGCTCCCTTTCCTGCTGTGTACTTAATAGTAGCATTTTGAATCATTGGACTATGAGTATACCTACGAAAATGCATCAGGTATGGAAATATCCTCTGTCACTTATGTCTAAAAAAAAGGTGAGAACCACGTGGGAAGAACAATCTCATTGTGTTTATTACGATAAGAAACTACAGTATGAAAAACATTAACAAATATATTATGTGTACCACCTTAATGCCGTTTGGTTTACATCATGTTTTTAAATGAATTCTACTACTAATTTGAGTCAGAGGCACAAAACTACTTTGAAATTTAGTGATTTTTTTCTTCCTTTTTTAATGGATATAAATATATATATACAGAGTAGCTTTTGGTTCATGGGTTGGACTAAGCTATCAATTTCCATTCACTCAACTTGTATTATTTTTTTGTCAATATTAGATGAAGAACCTTTTCTAGCATGAAGGAAAACATTTGTCACATCATTTATTAACCTATTTGTATTTGATGAGTTATAGTACATATATTTTAACCTTTACAGTGAACTCTCATGTTGTGTTCCGATAGCATTTATGACTAGGAAAAATTATTAATATTGATGCTCCCAAACTAGTTTTAAAAGGACAAAGGGAAAAAAATGAAGTAAAGCCCCACAATCCTTATTTAAAGCTAAGCTGTGATGTTTGGGTATAGAGATTTCTTATTGCATTTTTGATTAATGAATGGTTATCTTAATAATTTGTTAATTATTTTAAAATTTTTATAATTCTAAAAAATTAAAGCCAAAGACTTATAATTCTAAAAAACGAAAATAATCTTGAATTTTAAAATGCATATAGACTTGAAAATTATTATATTTTTCCAATAATTCTCAGTTGAATTTTTTGCCTTCTCCATCAGCACGCTTGGGGATGGTATGTGGAAGGTCAGTAAGCGCCAGGCTTTCTGGATGGTTGATCCATTTCTCCCTTTGGAAGTAGGGAATGCACTTTTCCTGGATATAAACAACCTATCTAAAGGCAGACAGGATTGTTTCTAGGATGCTTATCTTGACTGTGTGGAAATTGATTGAAGGCTTTACCCTTCATTCCCCTCCCCAATAACTTCAGAAGTGTACCCAAATACGTTTAACATACGTTTAACTCTTTGAATAGTAATTATACTTTATCGTAAAATCTGCCCAGTTTATTTTAAATTGTTGCCTGCTAGTAATCCTAATGGAGCAGACTTTTTCCATACTCAGGTAGATTTTTAGTTATAATCCAAAGAAGAATAAGAAAAGAATGTCTCATTCTGGTTTTTTTCTGGTTTATTATTTCCTATTTATTTATTAATATTTGAGTTTGCTTTTCTGATTTGGTTTATTGCCACTGTCTGTAGGCTCCAGAGGGAATTAAATAGTTTTATGAGTGAAAGACAAATAATGGATTATGAATTTAAAGATAGCAATATTAAGTTATAGTAATAGAATACATTACAACAGAATGAGATCTAACATCTGTACTTTTACCTTGTAGAGAATGACATTATGGAAACTAGTAGAAACTAGTAGACTCTCTTACGAACATAGATGATATGTTATAATAAAACAGAAAATCAGATAATCTTGGTTATGGTTTTCAATCACTTAACTTGTATAGGTCTACATTTCCTTATGTATAAAAGGAAGAATTTCCTTTTCTCTGAATCCATCTTAAATAAATAATTGATAAAATGAACAAATATATATGTATCAGAATATATACATATAATTTATTTAATTGTACTCCTATTTTAGGTTGCTGAGGATGTTCATTAAAATTTTGATTATGTGTGATAGATACGTAATCAAAAGATATATCATCAAAATTTTAGTGAACATCCTCAGCAACCTAAAATAGGAGTACAATTATGTAAAGTATGGTTCATCCAGAGGATGAAATATTATGCAGTCATTAAAAATAATATTTGCGAAGAATTTTAGTGACATGATGTTCATGATATTGTTTTAAGTGAATACGTAAACATAAAGAATGGAATATACAGTATTATATTAATTGTCTCCAGTTGTTATGATTATGGTTGATTCTTTTTTATACCTTTGTAGTTCTTATTTTTAAGAGGTTAGCAACAAGTTTTTATTACCTTTAGAATCAGAAAAAAACTAATTATTTAAAAAAATAGGGTAAAGGTGATTAAAGTAAATGACTTCTAAGTTTCATTCTCACTCTAAGTTCTATAAAACTGTTTTATGATGCTATGGCTGGAGGGAAAAATATCACAGATGTGATTGGGTAGGAAATGTTTCGGTTATGAATATGTCTTTGTGGAATATCTCTGTACTAAACCTCTTGAATATATCATCATCACACAATGATAGAAAACGTCCTACCTTCTCATAATATGGATTCACTAATTTATGACTTTGGCTTAGATTTCTTTTGTGAGAAATGTCTTCTGTAAAACTTCCTTTTAAAGGAAGTGTTTTTCACTTCATATTATCTAGAAATGTTTTTCAGTGCATATTACTACTTGATTTTACTGGGTTATATGTTAAAGATATCTGATGATTCTGATATGTTGGTTTATGATTGCTTAGAATATTTGGTAAGCTCTTCTCTTAGTAATTATTTTGCTCTGTGAAAGAAATTAGTGTCTTTCCCTTTATCATCCCTACTTCCATGTAGATGACATTAATACTTTTTCTATTATAGCTATGCTGTTGTTCTTTGCCAGCACTCAAAAGTAACTGATTATAGTAGATACGGATGAATTTTTTGCTTCCTTTAAAATGAATGTGCATAAAAGCAAATTTTGTATTTGTATGTGTATATGCATAGTTGTGAATTTTCAAATAATAATTTTTAACTATTTTAGATTCGCAGCCTCTTCTTCACTTACAAATGCATGCAGTGGTTCTTTCTTCCATTTATTCTAAATATTCACTTCAGTACTCTTATTTGAAATGTTCTCATAGGTGTGTATTCCTTTTGGTGAAAACACAAATGTGACTCTTTCCATGGCCTATGTTTAGTTTGTACGTTTTCTATCTTTGAAGTTTTCTTTTTTATCATTTTTATCTAGTTTTAAGTCACGAGCCACTGAGATATTTTTACTTTTGCTGTATAGTAATTTGTTGTAAGGAATGTTACAATAGAAATTCTAATTTAGTATTTAAAATAAATAATTTATTTTAACTTCATTGGCCAAAGGACATTAGGAAAAACCCTTTGGTTTAAACATTTCAAGGCAAATATAACCTTTCTAAGATGTATAACAGTATTTTGATTTTTAGGTTTGTGATCATAGTATCACCGTATGAACAATTTGTGTGTAGGAACCATGAAGCAGAACTGAACAATTTGGATGTGGAAATTATGCAGGATATACTGCCTCTATCTGAGAATGGAAAATGCAAGTTATACTAAATATAAGTTCTTTTTAGTTCCAAGTCATTTGGAAGAGAACCAATCTAATCCCTTATTCCATGAATACCTCATTAAATAAAATATTAGCCCCCTGGAATGTTTTCTTAAAGGAAATATGCCTAGTAGGAGATGATAGTTTTAGAATAAATGAGTATTAGAAATATTATTTATTAATTAAATGAGCTAATTGTCTGAAAGTGATGATCTATAAGAAAGCATTGAAATGAAGATTAACATTCCATAGAATTCTTTTTGAATTTAATGAAGTTCAAAAACTTTGTTACTTTTTTAAAAAGCAGTGAAAAAGTAAAGGAGAAAAGTAAAGTTCATCTTTTTATCATGCAAGCCTATAATTTTTGCTCTGTGAAAGAAATTAAAGACACATTTTCAAGCATCTGTAATTGTCCAGATTGATTTTGGCCTGGATTCTTATGAGTAGAATGAATCAGGAGAGACAAGGATAGTATTAACTAGATGCAAGTTGCTAGATTAGATAATACATGTAGGAAATGAACATTTTAAGAGGTTTATGATCTAGTCATACTTGCTTTGAGTTTTTTACCTGCATTATGCATTTTTGGTAAAAATAAAATATAATATGTGATTAACTAGGGCAGCAAAATAAGATTCTTGGAGATGCAAGAAGGCTGAAAGGAAGAGAAATGGAAGGGAAGTTTTGATATTTTTGAGACCACATGACAAAGGGAAGAATTGAGATGGAGTTTTGGGAGATGTTTAAAAGATTCAGAGATTATAAGGGCAGAGATTCAACTCTGTGGATAAAAAGGAGTGCACTGAACCTGTGAGTCTTCCCTATCCATTTGTCACTATCATCAAGGGATGCCCTGATACCTAGGAAGAACAAGTAAGAAGATCACTAGATAGGAAAATGACTGAGGTATAACCCCTACCTGCAAGGAAGGTTGCTTAGAAGGGAGGCAGGGCCAACAGTATAGGAAGTACTCTAAGTGGGGGTGTGACAGAACTTTTTAGAGGAATAGACATTTGCGTACTGAAAATCCATAAGAAAAAACTGTGAAATCTCCTAGGGGGATTTGGTAGAACAGAGTGTTCTGAAATTGGTGAAAATAATAACTATTTAGTAAAATCTCGTATTGCATAAAACACTCTAGATGCTGCATGTTTTGTGAATGAAGTGGTTTATGCCTGGAGTGGATAATAGGTTTCAACTGCATTGAAAACACTCTGCTTATATAATACAGAATAATCTTGTGGACGTATGAGGATGAATTGATGTTTCATTTTATTTATTGTTGAAGTGTAGCATTTTCCATGTGCAAGTTCTCTCGAGCAGCTAGAGTAACTTTTATTTAAAATCAGCCTTTTTCAAATAAAAAGGTCGTTAGACTGTGTTGACAGGATCCAAATAAAGTGTTCTATTCACACTTTCTTTGAAACGTTGCTTAGATTTTAATTGCTTATATTTTCTTGTAGTACATGCTTTTGTTCATTAAAAAATTTTCTTAGGAACTAAAATAATCTCTATTTATAAAAAAATATTTGTAACAACAGTCCTATGGTTCTTAAAATCATAAAACCTTACTTTGGTGTTATCTTTCAGTTGTCTCTCTCTTAAACGGAGCTGGAACCTACCAACCTCACATATTTTATTTAGGTATAATTTTCATTTGACTGATGTAGACAAAAGCATGCATTTCATAAAAGGCCAAAGCCAATTAAAAGAAATGCCATTATAATTAAAACATCAGTATATCCAAAGATAGCTAAGTCTCAGAAAAGATTCCATTCTCTGGAGCAATATTCAAAACAGAGAAATGTCTGTACAGCAAAAAGAAACAAAAAGTCCTTTAGGATTATCATCGCTTTTAGTTGGATTTGTTACTGTACAGTTAGGACATTTAAAAATTATATGATTTTAAAAAGAAACCATGGAAACATAATGCCAAGTAGAGATAGGGGTATAATATCATCCCCTGCTCTAATTATTCTGCTAGTGTAGAAATCATTTTCCACATGATTTCATTTTCAGATAGGAGAAATGTCAGCAGAATTGTCATTAGACTTCATTGCTATGGCAGATACCGTACCTTTGGGCCGTTTAGTTACAGAATTAGCATGTTCATTTTGTTAGAAATGTATATTTACTGACAGCAGGTCAGGAGCCACGATTTAGTGAAATATATGCAGTATTATTAATTTAGCAATTTTAGAAGCTCTTAGAATTCTTCTTAAAAGTGGGATTGGAACCCTTATCTTATTATTTGTAAGACATAATTGATATTTATGTAACACGTGTACATAGAAAAATGAAATGGAAGATATGAGGGGTCCAAAAGAGGAGAAAAATCTGCTATTGACCAGCTTAGACAATACAAGGAGAAATAGTCTGCTATTGAATATACTATGATTCAGAGTTTGAGACTGAATTGCCTCATTTAAGTATTTACTTATAAAATATTTTCTGGGTAATTGTTTGCTCTCTACTTCTCTTAATATGCAAACACAAGCTTTGTAAATGACTTTGTCTTTTGACTGAGCTTCTGGGAGAGAACTTTGGAAAATTTTAAATTTCCTAAAGCTTGTTGAGTAATCTTAAAAATTACTTTGCTTTGTTTCAGCATCTTATTGGTTATATTTACTGAAATGACTTGCAAGAGAATTAGAAGATTCATTTTATTGTCAGTGACTTGGGTGATTCTTTTCTGTGTAATGGAGTCATATATGGAGCCTGTAAAGAATCACAGTAACCGCAGTTTTAGACATTATCCATAGGAAAACTCATGTGGGTTTATGTATGTTAAAATGTGTCTAACTTGGTGAATCAAGCAAGTGAAAATGTAATTCTTTATTACAGTGGTCAAAATCAGAGTCATGAGGTGTGTTCTACTGATGGGGCATCACAGGCCCATGGCTTTTTCACTAAATCACAGCAATTCTTGTAATATGACTCCTGGATAATTCTGCTCCAGCTATCCTCTCCTTGTCACTAAGAATTTTTCCGAAAAGAACTCTGAGCACATCATGCCACTTCTTAACACAATATCATCAGCCTACAGCACCTATCATACTTAATGAAGAAATATTAGAAGACTTCCCTTTTAAATCAGCAAAAGACAAGAAAGTCCACTCTTACCACTTCTGTTCAACATTGTGTTAAAAGTCTTTGCCAGTGCAGGTTAAGGCAAGAAAGAAAAATAAAAGATGTAGCGATTGGAAAGGAAGATTCAAAGCTGTTTTTTTTTTTTTTGTCTCAAGTATGTTATTTTCTTCTTAGAAAACCCAAAAAGAATCTTCAGAATTATTAAGACAGTCCTGCAAGTTTACTAGTATAAGAGCTATCACATGTGATGATCAAGCGTGTCTAGCTATCATCAACAAATAGAAAACACACTTTTACAGAATTTGCCATTTAAAATAGTAATAAAAATTCAAGATAGTGGTTACTTCTAGAAGGGAAGGGAGTAAATGAGATTGGGGAGAGGTGAACAAGGACACCAATTTACTGGTACTCTCTTATATCTTAAGCAGTGTGGTGAGTACATAGGTGCTCATTATATTATGCTTTATGCCTTCTATGTCAGAAATATAGAATATTTTTAATAACTATATAAACAAAAATATTAAAAGTTGGCATCAGAGTCTACATATTGCTCACAGCACATCTACCCCTGATATTTGTGGGGCCTAGGGCATGGAGGTCTGCATACCACATATCTAAATATTTAATAGCTATAAATCAAGTTAACAAACTGTTAAATGAAATATGTTCCTTTCTCTTAACTTGATAAATATACCTTAAACATATCCAAGATGACTGAATTTAATTATTATTACAAGTCTGAATATTCTGCTGGAAGGCCTGTGATGTTTGGAAGAGTCATATAATAAAAACACATACAATTCATAAATTTTTCTGGCTTCCATTTCAGCAAAATGACTATGTTGTTACGATAAAAATTTTCAAATAATTTGCATTCTATTTGCAATCATTATATAAAATATTAAAATAATATTTAATTGCATTTAGAGTGTAGAAAATTTGAATATATGTTTATCAAAATGTAACAGAAAGGTAAATGTAAAAAATTAAAAAGTAAATTTGTTCCAGTTCTTCTAAATTTTTTTACAAAATATCAAAAATACCTTTTCAAATCAAAAGGCAAAATAAAATGACTACTAATGAACATAAACGTATACCAAAATTATTTAAATACAACTGAATTTTTAAGTATTTAAAGAATTTATTAAATCTTACTACATATTTTTATAAAAATAAATCTATTTACAGGTTGAAGTTTCAATTTCTATGTAGTTACCCATGTAAAGAGTCAGTATTATGCTTCATGCATATTATATCCTGACCTACATACATGCAAATTTAAGATACATTAAAAAGCCATTTAAATTTTTGGACAGGAGGGTAATAAGTAAGAAGAGGCATGTCAGCAAGACTGATTTGGGAAAATTATGAATGAAAGATTAGATTGCAAATAGGCTATAGGTAGAGAATACAATTACTTGATGATAGTGTTGGTTCAAGTGGGAGATGATTAGTCCCTAGACGAAGGTGGCAGTAATAAAAATATGAAGTGGATTGATTTGAGAGTCCTTAGGAACCAAGAATTGATTGGCTGTGTGTTAGATTCTGCTGCCTGGAATTAACTCACCACATCTGTTAGAGAAGTTCACCAGCTGAAATGTTGAACTGCCTTCATGCTCACCTATGAGCACGCATCAAACCTTAAAATTAAGCGTGAGGATCTTACATCATAATGATGTTTTTGTGATCATTTTTATGTGAAAGACCAAAAGATGGAAGTGATAAAGCGATGTGTCCAAGCTTCTTTAGTTTACAAAGTACTTGGAGAGATATTTGAGCAGGCACTCTTGGCTCCCTGATGAGAACTGTGTTGCCTCATAATGATTAGACTTGTGGTCCTAACCTTGGGAGGAAAAATGGTCTTGCTCAAGACTCATTAAAACTTAAAGGCAAGTATTATTCCATCAAATTCTATTCTCTTACACTTAGCCTCTGTGTCAGCTGATGCACCACCTACCCATTTCACAGGTCTTCTCTGCTCTTTTTCTAAAGTTCTCACATATTTGAAAAGGTAAAGGTGATACCTAGAATGTAAAGGCTAATAAGAAGGAAATATATTATGTAAAAATAAATATTTTGATTGTTAAACTGACTGATAGAAAAGCTGTTCTAAAAAAACTTCTTTTCCGTTATTATTATTTGAAATTATTTAAAATGTGTATGTATATGATATATTTCAAAATTAAAATATTTTTTAAAAGAAAAAAATTATTAATTTTCTGAAGGAATGGTATAGAATGTTCACACTAGTTTCAACTTACATTAACTAAACTCCCCTTTAAATAAAAGTACAGTATTAAAATAAATATATTTTGGTATTGTGATAAGTAGAAGGAAAGGGGAAATTATAAGCCTTCTTCAAGTTGTGGAATTTGAGGCTTAGTTTTTTGATCACCAAACTTGATTTTCATAAAGATAATAATTATTAACTAGAATCTACTTTAGACTTAACAACCACATTAGGCTAAAGCTTTACATAGACCTCCAGTGATTTTATTTATAGTTGAAGAGCTTTAACCAACTGTGTTCAAAGCTACTTAAATCTCCCTTGTTGTGAAATGTATTTGCCTATTCCCTACAGGGACTTTAAATTCTATCTGCCTAGTATTTACTGGGAAGCTGCAGACAAATGAAAGATTCCTGTCAAATGAGCCATGATTATATTTAGGTTGTTCATATAAATTATGTTTCACTTCAAAAAAACTAATAAGATTATAAATTATGTCATTTCTACAAGTCATTATGGAATTATGTAGACTCTGGTCCAGGAAAAATTCTAATATAAAAATATTTGGTCCACAGGCTTTTAAAACAAACTTAATTGTGTGCTGCTTCTGACATTTAAAAAAAAAAAAAAGGTATTTGCTCAGTCTTTCAAACAAAGAAAATTTATGCACTGAATAGGGAATGGTAATGCCACTAAATGAATGAATTCTTTAAATCTAAAGGCTGTTGTTCCCAGATTTAATGCATTACCCTGAAATGACTGAAAACTAATAGTACAAAATGGGCAAGGCCATTTAAAAGGTCATTCATCAAAGTGCATGGTATTTAAATAACCTTTTTTGCCCAGATGGACATTGCTGGTTAAACTGCTATATCTTTTCAAATAGTATTATACTGTTGAGTCACAAAAGTATACCTTATAAGAATTTTAAATAAATTTTCAAGAGTAAGTTCTTGTTTGATTTTATTATAGTCACATAATACTTCTCTATATTTTAATTAAAAAAAAAAACCTGCTACTCTTTAGCTGAAGTATTTTTGCCTTTAGACAGGACTACTCTCTACAGCCTTTATATATTCCATGTAACAATATTATGTTAATGTGAAATTTTGTTATATGCTTCCCCACCCTATTGTTACCCCTAACTGTCTCACTCCTCATTCTTTTGGAGTTCATTATCTACAATACCTTTTTTTTTTGTCTCATCAAAGGAAATTTAGTACTTGGTTTTAAGAAAGATTATGAATAAGATATTCCTTTATGAAAAGGGTTTAAATAGGATATGCCTGTGTATGAGGACATTACCCTAAATTGATATATCATTATCCTTTATGTTCAGGAAGATTACCCTCTTTATACAGTTATTTTCTATATTCTTTGTTTTTAATTCCTGAAAGGCTTCAACATGGCCATGGGGATGATTACCATGATCCTTTGATCAGTATATCTGTTCAAATGTGCTTTTCCATAACTTCAGTCCAGTTTAAAAATAAACCAACCAAAAACATCATGAATCATGCAAACGAGAATCATTTCCAGATGCATGAAAAATATACTCTATATATTTTTTCTGCTCAATGGAAAGTAAACTGGGCCTAGACTAAATTATAATGTCTTCAAAGCTCATCATACATTCTCTGTTCTCAGCCCCTGATTTCTTTTACCCCTCCTTCTACCTTAGGCATCCAGATCTCTCCTGCTTTCAAAATTCTCTTCCTCTACCCCTCCCCCAAAGAGGAGATCTAATAACCTTTCACAGACAAAAAGAAAGTGAGAGAGAGAGAGATGAATACCATCTCTTGCAAATGTTACTTTCAACTTTTTATAAATGTAGCGTGAATCTTTCTCCTCCACTCAACATCGCCATAAACAGAAAAAATAATAAAACAGTAGAAATAAGCTAGCAGACAGAGGAATTATTGTGCGGTGGTGGCCCCCCCAAACTATCACAAGGTCCCTCACTTGTCCCTGAGGCAACGGTGAGAGTGCTTTGAGAGTGTTTTGAACCATGAAGAGCTAAAGGACTGGCCCCCAACCTCACCCGCAACCAGATTCCTGTCTCCTCTACCCCAAGGCCTTTTGAAGCTGTGGGGAAACCCAATCTATGACGATGGCAGTGAACACCTTCCCCGTGTTACATATCACAGTTTGAGCCAGAGGAGAGGGCATAATCTGACCTCTGGCTCTCAATCCAGAGGGTCAGTTTGGGTCATGTGCCAATCCTGAATCAATTAACCGTGAGCAGTGGAGCAAAATGTAGATGAGAAAGGATTATGAATGGCCTAGCTTAAGTCAAGTGCCCATCTTGGAACAATCAGTCATTGTCAAGGGGTGGGGCACTATGGTTGCCATAGTTTGGATCAGGTATCTACTTCTAGACCAACTAATATGGCCAAGGGGCAGGGTTATATAAAAATTGTGATAGCTCCATGGTACCTTTATTTTGCTGATGTCAACATAGAGAAAGGGGTTGTTGTTCCCAGCTTCTACAGGTGCTGGGCAGACAAAAGAATAGATCACACTATCACATAATAAAAGGTAGAGAGCATAAATGCCATAACAGAGACAGAGATAAAACACTGTGAAGTTCATAGAAGTGTTACTTCTAGCAGGAAAGAATTGGAAAGGCTTCTATGCGTTCATCTTCAAAGAAAAGACATGATTTGGGCTTGTGGCAAGTGGAAAAGTAACTTTCTAGAAGTAGAGAGCCAATTAGCAGAAGCATGGAGGTGGAAGTGTTTAGGACGTGTCTTGGGTGTTCAAGCAATTTTATATGGGTAGAAATTCAACTATGGGAGGGGCAAAGTCTGAAGCATGACTAAGGACCACGAACATCACACAAAGAAGTCTGGACATTCTTCTTCAGGCCCTGAAGCACCCAGAAGGCGTCTGAGCGTGGTAGAGAAATGATTGGAACAGCAAGTTAGGAACAATAGTCTGACAGAGTTGTGTAAAATGAGACGAGGAAGAAACAAATGGTGAGAAAACCTAAACCTAGAAAAGTCCTGCAGTATCATCCACAGTAAAGACATTAGGATGGAGGTGCTCTCAGACTGTAGTGTGCCTAGGAAACACTTGGGGAGCTTATTAAAAGCATAGATGCCTGTGCCTTCCCCTCCAAGATTTTGGTGTATAACTGTGAAGTGGGCCTTTGGGATTTACATTTTTTTGAAAGCACCAATGACTAGGTGAATGTGCCAAAAGGACCACACTTTGAGAAATATTGGTCTTGGGAAGTAATTTGGAGAGTCAGTTAAAGAATTATTTGAGTGTGAAAGGGCCCTTGTTCACCCTTGCAACTAGCTGAGCTTTCAGAGCTCTGAACGTCAGCCCTAGTCTTGCTGTAATATATCTGAAGTCAGAGCAGAAGGTGGAAGACGTGAAGGCTCACTTCTCTCCAAAGTTTCCGTGGGCTCTGTTTCATGTGGTGCCATCTCTTCGTGGATAAGTCAACTAGAAATTTTACAGCATGACTCACCCGAAGAATGAGTTCTGTGGTTTCAGTGGGGGAGCGGTGCCAGAAAAGATTAATGTATTCTGTTTTAAGACTAAGTGTGATTATTTTATGTGGCTTCAAGATTCTGTTCTCTACTTGCAACCTATGTAAATTCAAATTCAGTGCAATTTAAATGACAAAGGGTGATTTGGGCTGTTTAACAAATGAGAGACTGGTATTAATCATCAGGTTTTTGGCAGTTTTGCTCTGGCGAGAGGGAAGAGTGGTAAATGCTCCTAGGAGCCATGTGTAGGAGCAGTGTACTTGTAGACTTCGCTTGGCTATTTTTTGTTAAATAATTAATTATAAGTCTTTCTAAAAATCTCCTTATGTCTCCTGAATTAGGAGCAATAACATGGTTATCCTGTGCTGATAAATTCTAAGATCCATATTTAGATTGATTTAATGTTCGTACCAGATAGTATGTTATGTTTGTTAAAAAAAATTCTATTGTAAGTGGTTCTTGTGTGACATGTATATCTCACTGCAGTTCATCTTAGATTAAAAGCTACTAAGGTTCTGAAGCTGTGGGAAGATTTTCTTCACATTCTCTTCTTTTTCCTTTTCATCATTCTACTTTTCTTCCATAACTTTCTTTTGCAGCTCAGCTAGTTGCCTAGGCTTTGAAGAGATGATTCATTCATTTGGCTCAGAGTTTGTGAGAGTTACTTTCATGTTGCCAAAACCAGTGATCTTTTCACATATTCATCTTACTCAGCCTTTCAGCAGTATTTGATGTGGTTGACCACTTCCTCTTTAAAACATTTTGAAATTTTTCTTCTCTTAGCTTCCTTGAACCCGTGCAACTAGCCATTTTTTCTAGGCCTCTTTTACATTTTCATCCTTCTCTGTCAGAACTCTAAATTTGGCATGCTCCTGAACTCTATCCTGGACTTTCATCCCTATTTAAAACTTCCCTAGGAAAATCGGTCCCATGTCTTTACGTGAGGTTTGTATGCATTGGTGCTCAAATTTATATCTCCAGATCTTATCACATTTGGATGTTCAATAAACATCTCAAGTTTAACATGTCTAAAATGAAACTCTCCATTCTCTTCCTTTCCACTCCCATCTTCTTTCCTCAGATTTCCCCTATTTCAGTAGATGGCATGGCCATCCACCCAGTTACTCAAGCCAAAAAGTTAGGAGGCATCCTTGATGGCTCACTTTTCATCACTCCCAACTGCAGCCCACCATCAAGGCTTATTAGCTCTATCACCATCATATACGCCAAACTCATCTGCTTTCTTCCATCTCCACTGCTGCCTCCCTAATTCAAGTCATCATCAGATCTCACCACAATAGCTTCCTCACTGGCCTACATGCTTTCCTTCATGAATTTCTAAACTTCAATATCTAAGTAGCAGCTGGGGTCATCTTACCCTCAAACCAAGTACTTCTCCTACATGAAACACTTCAGTGGCTTCCTGTTGCTATTAGAATTAAAAATGTCCTCCACAAACTTTTCTCTGACCCACCTGACCACGGCCTTCAGGGCCTCACCCCATGTGGCCCCTGCATATCTCTCTTCTCTATGCTTGCACCACCACTCTGGTCTTCTTTCAGTTTCTGAGCAAGCTAAATGTCTTTTGTACTAGCTGGCTCCTCTTCCTTGAATTCTCCTCCATTAGGTTTTTGCATAGCTGGCTTCTTATTTTCTCCACTTCAGAGAAGATTCTTCTGTGCATCCAGTCTAAAATGAAACACACACACACTTACACACACACACCCATCTGCCATCACTACCATTACTGTGTTATTTTCTTCATACTCTTATGATTATCTTATATTATTTCATTTCTTTATTTACTTTCTTTTGTTTGTTTTATCTCCTTCAATAGAATTTAAGCTTCATGAGATCAGACCTTGTCTTTTGGGTTCCTGCTGTAGGACAGTGCCTGGCTCTTAATAGGCACTTACATCTTGGTTAAATGGATAAGTGAATTTCTGTTCATTGAATGAGCTTAGCTCTAGTGGTGCCTCTTGATTCAGAAATAAAAAGTCAGTGGAAAGTATATAAGAAGGACATCTTAGGAAAAGAGACTAATGTCTGCTTATGGAGGCCAGTGTAAGTTGGAAGGAGGCTCGTGGCATGATGCACTTTCCAGAAAGCATTTGATGAGACTAGAGAGTGAGATGGATTCCAGCTTAAAAATAGGTGGTGATTATCCAGCAATCCCACTTCCGGGTATATGCTAAAGGAAGTGAAAACGGGATATCAAAGAGATATCTGCACTCCCATGTTCATTGCAGCATTATTCACAATAGGAAAGATATGGAAACAACCTAAGTGTCCAAAAATGGATAAATAGATAAAGATGTGATATGTATATATGTGTATATATATATACACACACACACACACAATGGAATATTATTCAGCCACGATAAAGAAGGTAATCCTGCCATTTGTGAACAACATGGAAGGAACTTGAGAGCATTAAGCTAAGTGAAAGAAGCCAGAGAGAGAAAGACAAATACCGCATGGTATCACTTATATGTGGTATCTAAAAAAAAAAAAAGGTAGAAGTCATAGAAACAGAGAGTAGAAAGAGGTTGCCAGGGCTGGGGGTTGGGGGAAATAGGGAGAGGTGGGTAAAGGGTACAGACTTTCGGCTATAAGATGAATGAGATCTGTTGATCTAATGTATAACATGGTGACTATGTTTATATATACATATAGTTGAATATGTATGTGTATATATATAAATAATATGAGAGGTGATGGATGTGTTAATTAACTATATGGGAGGAATTCTTTCATAATGTGATTGTATGTCAAATCATCATCATATACACTTTACATATCTTACAATTTTATTTGTCAATTATACCTCAATAAAGCTGAAATTTTTTTAAAAAATAGAAAAGATAATGGAGAAAGAAAATAAAATAAAGCTCAACTAAATAGGTCTTTGCTCTAAAAAACCCATGCTCTAAACTAACAATAAAATAGCTGATCAAAGCAAAAAAATAAAAACAGATGATGAGTCAATCAAAGCAAATAGGACAAGGAGAAACAGCCAAGGAAAGGGTTTCTTTAAGGTGAGCATAAGGCTTTTGTAATAGATTAGTGGACCAGGCTGGCTGAAACCTAGAAGAGGGGCAGAGTAGAAATGGGGGTGGTAGGAATCTTTGGGGACACCAAAAAAATACCTTCTTTATCTAGAGAACCAGTTGTAGGACTATAAGATATTGATAGTATCAAGATGTCATTAGAATGTTAAGAAAACAAAGTCCAATTTAGTACAGGGTGACCTGAAATCTAGGGGTAAATAAAATCTCCCTGGGAAGATAGAAAGAAGGGTGGAGTCAAAGCTGCTGATTGCATTCTGAAACTCTCTAAACAGAATATTTATTATTCACGGCTGAAATCTTATTTAGCAATGTTTTTCAAAGGGTAGTGTGCATCAGAATCACCTGGGGTACTTGTTAAGTGTTATTACACTTATGCATACTCTGTCTTTTCTTTTTTGGGTTGAGTTTTGAAAAATGTAATTAGTTTCAGATAATTTACAAATTATTTGAATTTGCACAATTGGACTTTAAATTAGGAAATTAAATGGGAGAAATGAGAGTATGTTAATTAAATATGTATTTTCTCTTATTAGAACTTTTAATAGCCCCACATACAATTGCTTCTACCCACATGATTTTCCTGAACTCTGGGAGCAGAAATTCCACTATTTGTTATTTACTTAAGCAGTTCATGTATGAGCAAGTAAAAACTGAAGAAACTATTTAAATGGTAAGAATGATTGCATTCCCTAGAAAGACATATTCTTGTCTTAGGAAAACGTAGAGCTTCTTTTTCCAAGAGAATATTAAAATAATTGGAGTCTTCTTTACTCTCTTTGTTCGTTTTTTTTTTTTCTGGAAATTTTGTTCCTTTTTCAGAAGTTTCTCTTTGCATTCAGTTCAGGAGCTGTTAAAACTTGGCTATTTTCCAGAACAAGAACTTGATTAGATTGTAGAAAGAATAATGGAGATAGGCTAGTTGATTCAAGGAAAATTGTATGTGTAAAAAGCACCAAATACAATGCTTAGTTGGGTATTCTATGCATTACAATTATTCATTTAAAGACAGTGGCTGGCTGGCTGGCTGCTTGTATCAACAGAGCAGAGCCAGCCTACCCTACTCGAGTTCATATATTCTGCTAGAGATTTTCCGAAGATAGAGAATGTCTTAGTAGTCATCCTTGGATCTGTCCTCTTTGCATAGCCCAGCACCTGACACTCAAAGGTTTAATGAATGTCTAGATTAGACTAGAGCAGTTTGGAATGCAGTATGCAATAATTGTACTATGGTTTGGACCCCCTAACCTCTGGGCCCAGATTTGATGATAAAAATTATTATGATATAACCTACTGAGCTACTGTTATACCTGGGGTGATTTATTTTAGTTCTTGTGGCTAAACTAGCTCAGAGGGTTATCTTGATCCAACATAGCTGCTATTGCTGTAATTACTGAATCTACAAATTTCATGCCTCTTTTGTTTCAAACAGAAAAATGGGCTGGGGGAATGAGAAAAACAAAGAAATCATTAGCCAAAATAATATATACCAGGTGTTCTTTTTCTCAGCTTGATTTAGTCTTGCTCATCCAATACCTCATGCTTGTCTCTATCACTGAATTTTAAAGTTGGTTACACATTTTTTTTTTAACTCACAAGAAGCTTACATTCAAAATAAAGAGAACTTCAGATAGAAACTTCTCGGTTTGAGTTTGTGTCTCTTTGAAGGTCAGCTGCCTTAGTTAATTGCTCTGTTTTGTTGCTCTGTATGTTGATTATTTTCATCTGGAGCCCTAAAGACCCATGGGGAGCTCCTAGGGTGACAGCGACTTGACTGAGCTGTGCATGTGAGGGGCTGAGAAATGTCAGCATCAGAAACCTCAATATGAGAATAATGAGTTCAGGCATTTCAGAAACCAACCAGCTTCAGAGAATGGCACTTGAGTGTAGTCATGCTTATTTTTGAAATGTAAGAGTTGGAGGCTCACCTACTGAAATAAAGGGCTTTCAAACAAGAGCCTGCAGGAATCTGGATAGGTGGTTGCTTTCACATGCAAGGGAATGGCATTGCCATCCAACTTGATCCAAAGTGAAATCTACAGATGAGAGCAAAGAAAAGATACTCGGGGATAGTTAAACTCACAGAAACTTCTTATTTAAAAAAAATACATGAGAAGGTTTTTTTGGTAATAATTGTGTTTTTATTTCTCACCTTTCATCTCCCTACATACACATACATTATTTTATTGCTCATACATTTTATTGTAGAAATGTTTTAAGGAATGTTCTCTTACTGCTATGGACTGAATTGTGTCTTTCCAAAATTCCTATGTTGAGGCCCTAGCCCCTAATGTGATTATATTTGGAAATGGGGCCTTTAGCAGGGACTTAGGTTTAGATGAGGTCGTGAGAGTGGGGCCCTCATTAGTGCCCTTACGAGAAGAGGAAGAGACACCAGAGCTCGCTGTCTGCCGTGTGAGGGCACAGCAAGAAGGCAGCCATCTGCAAGCCAGGAAGAGAACTCTCATCAGACCTAACCATGATGGCAACTCTGATCTCTGACTTTCAGCCTCCAGAGCTGTAAGAAAATAAACTTCTGTTGTTGAAACCCCCCAGTCTATGGTATTTTGTTATGGCATCCTGAGCAGACTAATACTTTCACATAGTATTAACTAGTTACCATACGAATGGATTACTGGGTGAGGAAGGTGTGAATAAAAAGATCTCTAAATACAGTTTTCTTTAACCAATAGTGTACATAAAAGTATAAATATTTTTGTATGTGAAAATTTACCATTGTGTTTACAGTTGGTAATTGTAGCTTGAGGTTCTTTGCATTCAGTTTGGGTTCTTTGAACATCTTGTAAAATACTGCCATGGCTGGTGTACCGCAGAGCAGGCAGCTGCGTTTAGACGGTTTGATTTAGGGAACACTGGAATCTCCCAAGAACCGATCAAGATATGTGGAATACCTGAGATTTGAGTTTTATTCCTGTAGGTTTAAGGCTTTGTGTCTCTGGGAAACCCTTGGTAAAATGTAAATATCCCTCAAAGAATAATAAATTGAATTTTACTGTTATTTTTCTCAGCATAGAGTAATCTTTAAAATTAGCAAATTGTTATTTTAGAAAAGAGAGTTAAGACTCGAAGGAAGAGGAAATTAGAATAGAGAGGTTTCATAGTGGGGAGGATGGGTCATGACATGCCCACAAAGATGGAGTGTTAGAGAGAAAAGCTCCCCACAGGAGAGCTCAGGTGGCAAGGGAAAGCCCATTGGCATTGAGTACCTGGAATATGCCAAGAGGAGGAGATACTCTGTCTTCTCTGCTCTCTGTGGCTCAGACAATCATCCTTCTCTCTGCCTCTACCCTGTAATCTGAATATTCTCAAACCACTATTTTGTGCTGTTTTAATCCTTGCTCCCAACTCTGTAACAAATTACCAGATATTTATGTGATCCTTACATTGTGTTTATCTCCATTTCCCTTTCTCTCACTTATACTGTTACCAGCACCCACCAGATCAGTGCGGTGGGGTCCCAGGTTCTTGGTCCACAGATACAAAAGAATTTGAGAGTGAACACACAGCAGAAGTAACAGAGGAGGATTTATTAGTAAAGTGAAAGTACACCTCTAAGGGGGGGGGGCAAGCTCGAGGGGGAGCAACTGGACCAAAGTTGTGGTGGTCACTCGTTTTGGAATGTCAGGTCCGGGGGCAGGTGAGGGTCTTGGGACGTGCCAATCAGGGCATTGTCTCCACCCTCTGACTTAACATAAGTATCGCCATATTTGTCTGCTTGGTGACACTAGGAAACCAGCCTCACTAAAAAATGCAGAGCAGCTGCTTGTGGTGGGAGCTGGCCCTTCTCTCACAATACTAGCTGCAATTATTTAGGTTATAAAACCCTGGGACGTCAAGGACAGACACAGACTGGCCATCTGTGTCAGTCCGAAATAAGTACCGGGAGTTAAGTGCACGTACACACGTGATAACAGCGAGAAGGAAAAATACCAAATATTCCCATAGAGATGGTCTCTAAGTAAAAACATGCATAAAAGCAACTCACAATTCTGCTTGGGCGAGAGTCTCGCCTGTCGGGGGGATGCCTTGCCCAGGACCACTGTCCATCAGAACTCCCGCCTAGCCATGACAATTCAAGGGTCTCGCCGGTGTAAGGGCGTGGATGTTGTGAGTACCCGATCTGATATTTTCTCTTTTTGGTCAATCTGAATTTCTCTTTTCGATTGATCTGATGTTATTTCCCTTTGGTGGGTCTGATGTTTCCCTTTTCGATCGATCTGATGTTTTTCCTGTTATTTGACCTATTCGGATCTGCTTCTATCTCGGTCGATCTCATGTTTCCCTTTTCAATCGACCTGATGTTTTTCCCTCTTGTTATTTGACCTATTCGGATCTGTTTGCTGCCTTTGCCCTTACCCTTCCCTATATAATAAAGTATACATTCAGTCCACTTGTCTGGGTTGGAAAGTTTCTTATGTCTCCGATCAAATCCACCGAACCTCTCAAAACACTCTCACGTCGGGAGGGGGAGATTTTTTCCTTACATAGGCATCTCCAGAACTGTCATGGCAGTGATTCCCCGTAAGGGGAGTCAAAACCGCAATGCCGATGAGGGTATAATGAGGCTTGGGGCTACTCTCGGTCAGGGTTGGGGCGAGTGCTGCATGTCTGAAGAGTTGCTGTCTGGTAATTAGGACGCTGCCCCTGGTGGAGTGACCTTGCTCCCAGCTCATATCTAGTTTCCTGCCTATCTCAATACTTCCTGCTGAAATTAATGGTTTTCATCTTTTCTTCTCTTTACCCCAATGAGAAATTACTGAAAAGTACAGTAACAGCAATGACCCTGAAAATTGAACCAAAACCAACAAATATAACAGATACTCATGGATAAGGATTTATGATCAGGCTTTGCTATTGAAAAAAAAAACAATTTTTGAAATATGTCAATTATCTCCTTAAAGTATTATCCAAAGGTCACAGAAATCTCTTTGCTAGACAGAATCCCTTAATTGATTTTTCTCAAAGATACTTTTGCCTTCTCTCTATGCCTTGACTTTCGTAGCTTCCGATACTTAGATGCACCTTGACATGCCTAGATGATTAAGTAGTTCTGCTTTGTATTAATTTTTAATCTATAGCTAAGCACACTGATACCCACATACTCCTTAAAAAAAATTAATTTGAGGAATAAAGGCAGGATTCTTGCCTTATTTCCTCCATTAAAAATGGAGCTGAAATCAGGTTATATACTACAAATGGAAAGCTGCCTTAACTGTTAACCTGCTTAATTAATGAAAAGAGAAAAATACAGAAAAATCTATATCTAAGATGACTCTTTTCTTTGGGTTCATCATTGCTGCCTAGCTGATTGTTTTTTGAAGGAGAGTATCTTTTGTGATTAACTCACTTGTCAGATTTGCATTGATATGCAAAGTCTCGTTTTATATCTCAAGAAGCTCCAGCATCTGTTACTAACATGCTTCCAGCAGGAAGTTCAGGAGAATAGCATTTGTAAGGCAAAAACACATCAGCCATAGCTCGAGCTTCGAACAATTGTTTATAATTAAGAAATAGAGCCCAAAGTAAATGCTGATTGAATGTAGCTGCTAAGAGTGAAATGAAGGATAACGCTGGAGAGTTGAGACAGGATGTGAAGGACAGGAAGTATATTTACATTTCTTTTTGAAAAAATATCAGGAAATTCTCAGTCTAAATTTTTAGTTTAAGAGGATGGTTAAAATTTAGTGTTTGTCTGAATTTGTCTTTTCACTCATTCAGTTAATTCTTATTGGACCTTGAAGGAAGCACTGAAGGAAGAAGTGTGTGTGGGTGTGCGCGCGCGCACGCAGATGTATGCGCTTTTTGACACTTAAAGTTTCATATAAGTAATACAGGAAATAGCTAAAATTTATTTTCAAGTATATAAATTTCAAATACTGAAGTAAAAGCACTTATGTTAAATATGGATGAGAATAGTTAAATAATTGAATATTCCAGATAATTTTAGATAAATAGTATGATAATAAATATTTAGATATTTTAACAATTAGATGATTTACAAAATATCTTTGGAATGGGACATAACCACTTTAAAAAGGATGGATGTGGTCAATAGATTAAGGCACATGGGATTGTTAAATTGAAGAGAAAATAGCTAAGGGTAAAAAGACTTGGTAGAGTGGAGTTGATTACTGTAGTTCTTAGAATCTCCAAATTATGACTTCTGATTTGAAGTTAGGCATGTGAGTAAGTAGACAATTTTTAATTGGTTCGTTGGCCTCAAAGTAAAGCATGTTTATTTCGTGCTGAGTTAAGAGTCCAATATGTGGCAATGCACAGGTAATGAGTTCAAAGAGATTATTTGATGAAAAGATGGCTCAAAGGATGATTACATCTAAAACAATCCAGAGGAAAAGTCATAAGTAACCCTTTATGTACCCTCTGTTTCTTGGTGGTAATTTTGAGAAAAACAACAGAAAAATTCAAAAGGGAACATGAGATATGCTAAGCATAATTTTTAAAGAATTCTTCTAGGAGCTCTGGTTGTGATTATTAAATGATGGTTTGGTTAAAACTTTGCATTATGTATATATTTATTCTGTTAATTGTAGCAAACTTTATTTTTCTTTGCTCCTCTTAAAAATATGTTTTTCACGTCTGTGAAACACACAGACGTGTTTAACACATGCATGTGTTTAAACACATGCATACTAACTGTACTATGTTTCTTTCAATTTATTTACCATCTTATTGAGCCCATTTCTACTGTTAAGTTTTAAAAAAATAATCATTCAACTTTGGTATATTTTTTACTATCGTAAGTGTAATACAGAACAATTAGAAACATTTTTTGAAACATGGAGAAGATCTTTTAAATTTTTTATTTTGCTCTAACATAACTAGTCATGTTATGTTATATCATGTCCTAATATAACTAGTCCTAACATAACTATCATTTACTGAGTATGTGTTATGTGTGAAAGAATGTATTATTGCTTCCATTATTCACTCTCCTTTCTTGTAAGAGGCTTATGCATCTTTGCCTTTTTCCCAGTGGGATGAGAATACTTTAGTTCTTCCTATGAGAAGAGTGTACTTCCCCACCCCACTGATATCAGACTTCTCAGTGTGACTTGCTTTGGCCAACAGAGCATAAGTGAAAGTGGTGTATGCTTTGTCCAAGCAAACATTTTAAAGTAGTACTAGAAATTCAAACATATATAACGTCTGTCTGCAAGGTAGTTATTATTATTTGTTTTATATGTAAGAAAACTAAACTCCAAAGAGGTTAAATAGTTTGCCCAAGATGATACTATTATTAATCTGAGGATCTGGGATTCAAACTCAGGTGTTTTGGACTCCAAAGCATGTGTCCCTCAAGCCTTCCCACCAGCTGTTATTTGAAATTGGATAAATATGTATACATCCAAGTCTTTATGATGAAAACATGAGCAAAGAATGAGCCAAGGAAAAGTTCCTGTTGTAGCTGATATCTATCCAGTTGTCAGTTAAATACTCTTTGGATATGAGTGTTTAACCACTTATGAATCCACCCAGCTGGGTGGTCATCCATTCCTCACATTTCCGTTTTGCCTTTAGGATACTGTGCGGGGATTTTAGCCAAGCCACTCAACCTAGCCATCAAGTAACTCTATCACAAAAGAGCATATAGTTTAGATTGGCATGTCTTTTCATGTCTTTTCCTAATTAAACACAAGTTGGCTCCTTTAAATCATTGCTTTCCTCTCTAAGTAGTTGCATATACATCCACAGTTTCTGGAACCTACCTTTTCACATCTGTTGTGTACTTTGTTCAGTTGAATTTGAGTTTTGGAAAGTTGCTTATAGTTTCGAATCCACTTGGGACAGTACTGTTGCTGATTTAGGATACATACAAAAGAAACTTGGAATAGGTATTTAGCATAGCCCTATAGCAGTCTGAGGATCTGTTTTGAGAACAAAATAAACCTCCAAGTGAGTGCATGTGTGTATTCTTTTGAGAGTTTGTATATGGAATAATGAAGGGCCTGCTTCATACAAGTTACTGTAGCCTAGGATGCTTTTCAGGAAATTTTACCAAAATTGTGTATATATATCAAACGCTAAGCTAGGAGGTGGACGAGACAGAGGTGGCATCTGCCTTCACAGAGCTTACAACCAACAGAGGGCAAGATCTCACTGATAAATATAAAATGATAACTATAATAAATGCTATGAAATAAAATCCATCATGCCAAGAACATTTGTAAAAGAAGGAACTGAACCAGCCTTTGTGGGGAATGTAGTCAGATTCTGTTTTTAAAAATTATTATCCACAGGTAAAGAGGATTGGACACAGCAAATATGCCATAGATAAATGACCTTTTTTCCCACAGAAATCTATATTCCAGAAAATCATCAATTTGAGCAAACATCCTCACAATTGCTATGCAACGAATAGCATGGAAATTTTTTCTAGCACCTTTAAGTTGTCAAAATAATTTGAACCTGTTAACCAGAAGTTAAAGAATCGTATTCTCTTGAATGGTGTTGAGTCAACAGATATGTGTTGAGTGCTGAGAACTATTCCAGCCCTCAAGGAGCTAACATTCTACTTGGAAGATAGGGAAGATGACATAGACAAAAAATAAGCATAGACAAAATGTGAATACACACCAAAGTGAGTGGATAAACAATAGTTTCTCCTGTCTCTTTTAAGGAGAAGCATAATGACTATTTTCTTTCCCTTTACAGTTTCAAAAGGCTGAGATCAAATCTAATTTTCTTATTTTCTATGTTCTATATTTTTTCCAGCCTGAATGTTGTCTCATACGTATGTCCTTCATACATATTTCTTGCTTAATGCAAAAGAGCAGTGATGCAGAACCAACTATGACATTAGTCAATTTAGGAAGAATATGTTCAAGATTGTCACATTCTCATGACAAAAAAGTAGGTATTTGTCATTATTTTGCATTGTTATTCAGTGAGTTTATAAAATGGAATGTTACTCTTTGCTGAAAGAGAAACTTATTTATCTAAAATAAATTAATGTGTTCAGAAAACAGAGATCTTTATAGACAGTGGAATAATGTGTTAGGTTTAGTTATTTTGATAATCCAAAATAAAGTTTTTCTTTTATTGAATCTATTGAATTTCTGTTTAAAAGTCTACTTCTCTAAAGAAATTCCTATTCCCCACTGGGGAATGTGGGTGTGTAAAAATCCACATGTATGTATGTACGAATGTGTAACATATGTTGTTTACACACCTACACACAATTTGTTTAAGAAGATACAAAGTATACTGGAGATATAAAAAATTTCTAAAATATAAGTTAATGTACATATTTGTCATATAAAATATATATATTTTAGAAATCGTGCTGGTCATGTGGATATAATTTATAGTTTTTGTAGTATAATGGTAATTTGAATTAATAATTTAGTATTCCATGTCCTCTGAATCTGCTACTGGCATTTGGATATAACAATAAATACTTATATTTTCATATTACATTACTTTGGTCATTATATTAAAATTTTTTTTTTTAATTAGCAGTATGCTTACAGTTGGTCAAAATCTTTAGAATTAGTTAGGAAACAAGAAATGATTTTTTTTTTCTTTCTGGCCTATGGTTAATTCACAGGCTTTTGGGGACTTTTGAATTATATTTTCAGATTATCAAAATTCAAGCTCTTAATAATTAGAGTGAGAAAACTACCTATCCAAAGGTTTGCCAAAGTTTTGGTATACGAAGCCTTTCCTAATTAAAAAAAAAAAATGATTTTTCTCCTTAATGAAAACCATCAAAAAGCGTTTTACTAGTGGAAATATATTTGATTTCCTCTTCTTGATGGAAACTAAATTAGCCAAAATGATTTTAGCTCCTTTGTCTTCTGTTACTAGATTCTTTTCCACCCACCCAAAATAAATCCATCAATGACACAGTCTAAAACAACTTCTGATGTTAGTCATTCATTTTCTTTTTGGCTTTGAGATAAAACAAATCTCTTCAAATAATTTGTAAACTTTATGTAATCAGAAAATATTGATATCAGCATTTTTGCATAGTTGCCCGGATCCATTATATACATTTTTATCCCTTAATATTTTTTGACTAATTCCATGTAAGTGTGACTACTTGAACTTTCAAAACTGAAGGCACAGTTCTGATTTTTTTTTTAACAAACAAGGAAATTTAGTTAACCTCTGTTTTAGTTTTCTTTTTTCCAAAATGGCTATGAGAAATGCAAAGGAAGTAGGTGAGTTCACTTACAAAGTATGATTGAAAGAGAGCAAAATCTGATTTTGGAGGTGTTGATGACAGATGTAAAGGCAGCTGCTATAAATTTAATCCCTATATTAGTGAACTGTCAGTACAATTGTAGCATCAGTGAAAGGATAAATTATTTTTTTCTATTTGTATAGAAAATGATACTAGCACTAATCCAGTTACATGAATCTCAAAGCCAAGCTTCTGATAATACGTTTATTGTACTAACTACACAGTAGTGACAGACAGCTTTCAGAGAATAAGAAATTTTTTCTTTGGCTTCCAGGAAGTACATTTTTCAGTTCTGTAAGTGTGTCTGTCAACATTAAATTGGCCAATAAAAAATATTACCTTCAACTTGGCATTGCTTTTTGACTAATCTTAGGGAATCCAGGAACACACGATATATGCAAATGCCTTTCTATAGGAGATAATATTTACTATCAATTTATTACTCTAGTCATAGCATATTTAAATGACTGGAATATTTTAGAAATATGAAGGAAAGTTTAAAATGTGTTATTTATAAGTTACCCTTCTTATATCTTTTTTTCCCCAATTCAATTTGTTTACTTTGCTCATTCTACAAAATGGAACATGATGCTGCCCAGCAGTTGATTTGTTTATTCTGACCATCCTAAACATTGATGTTGATTTCTACTTAATCAATTGGGAATAGACTAAGTGTTGACTATAACAATGGCAAAAAATAAACAATGGTGCATGTTGCAGATTAGTTCATGAATTCCTAGTATTAATATTTTAGGCTAAAAATGTAACAGCCATTTAAGTCCATGGTGCATAAGATCAAGTAATAAATTTATAATTCAGAATTCTATACAAGTATGGTTATGAAGGATTGTCTCTAGTAACTTGGATACTTTGCTTGTTCTAATTTTAGAATTGAAAACTATACCTCTGAGAAAGATGGTTTAAGATTTTATTTGCATGAGATTTTACTCCTAAAGGACATATTTTTTAATAGACTTTATTTTTTAGAGCAGTTTAAAGTTCACAGCAAAATTGAGCAGAAGGTACAGAAATTTCCCATATAGCCCATGCCTCCAAATACCACACTGGTACATTGTGCATTTGTTACAATCAATGCACTTGTACTGACACATCATTTTCACCCAAAGTCCATAGTTTACTTTAGAGTTCACTCTTGATGTTGTGCATTCCATGGGTTTTTACAAATGTGTAATAACATGTAATCACTATTATAGTATCATACAGAATAGTTTCACTGCCTTAAAAATCTTTTGTGCTCTACCTATTCATCTCTCTCTCCCTGCTAACCCCTGGCCACCACAGATTCTTTTACTATCTCCATAGTTTTACCTTTTCCAGAATGTCATATAATTGAAATCGTACAGTATGCAGACTTTTCAGATTGACTTCTTTCACTTAGTAATACGCATTTAAGTTCCTCCATGTCTTTTCACGGTTTGAAAGCTTATTTCTTTTTAGCACTAAATAATATTCCATTGTCCAGATGTACCATATTTTATTTATCCATTCACCTAGTGAAGGACATCTTGGTTGCTTCCGAATTTTAGCAATTATGAAAAAAGCTGCCATAAACAACCGTGTGCAGATTTTTGTGTGGACTCAAGTTTTCAATTCATTTGAGTAAACACCAAAGAGCATGATTGCTGGATTGTATGGTAAGAGTATGTTTAGTTTTATAAGAAACCACCAAACTGTCTTCCAAAGTGGCTGTGCCATTTTTCATTTCCACCAGTAATGTATGAGAGAACCTGTTATTCCATATCCCCTCCAGCATTTGGTGTTGTCAGTGTTCTAGATTTTGGCCATTCTAATAGATGTATGGTGGTATCTCGTTTTGATTTGCAGTTCCCTGATGACATATGATGTGGAGCATCTTTTCATGTGCTTATTTGCCGTCTATGTATCTTCATTAGAAAGTGTGTGCTGAAGTCTTTTGTCCATTTTTTAATGGGGTTGTTTGTTTTCTTATTGTTGAGTTTTAAGAGTTCCTTGTATATTTTTGATAACAGTCCTTTATTAGATAGGTGTTTTCCAAATATTTTCTCCCAGCTTCTGTTCTTGTTCTCTTGACAATATCTTTCACAGAGGAGAAGTTTTATTTTTAATGAAGTCCAGCTTATGAACTATTTCTTTCATGGATCACACCTTTGTTGTTATATCTAAAAGTCCTTGCTGTAGCCACATGGGATAGATTTTATCCTATGGTATCCCCTAGGACTAAGTTTCATAGTTTTGTGTTTTACATTTAGTCTATGATCCATTTTTGGTTTGTTTTCATGAAGGGTGTAAGGTCTGTGTCTAGATTCACCTTTCTGCATGTGTATGTCTAATTGTTCCAGCACCATTTATTGACATATCAAATTTTCACTGGCAAAAATCGCTATGTGGACTAAATATTTTAATGTCATAATTTGCCCTGAAATATTTTCTAAGAACTTTATCTGAACTTCTAATATTTTTGCATTAGGTTTTTCTGTGTGGCAAAGATATCAGACTGCCATTGTTAAAGACTGAAAGACTTCTGAAAACTCTAACTTCTCTAATAATACAGTTCTCTCAGTCAAGACTTTCAAGAGACATTGAAATCCTCAGAATTTTGATGAGCATTCTCAATTTTATCATGAAATTGTCATTTTGGCCTGTAGAATTTTAAATCCACTTTTTACATTCATCAGAGCAGCTAATTAACTAATCACTTCCAGGGAAAGGGAAAAGAAATAATAAAGAAAAAGAACGTCAGCCAGTTGTTTGTTTGTTTGGGGCTATCTATACATCAAAACGGTTGATCCAGTAATGTCAGAAAATGGAAAGGAGTGATTTGAACGTTCTTCCGAATTGGTACAAGCTTCCAGCAGGTCTACTCCAGCTGATCCTGTGGGTTCCAGGTACTTCTAATACACAACGCTGAGTCATGAGTTTGGATTGGCAGTGGACGATAGGTTTCAAACCGGTTAATGGTTGGTTTTGATTCTTTCCCCCTCTGCTATTCCAAGGAATTTTATTTTAGAATATTCCAGAAACTTTAGTCTGGAAACTGTAGTCATCTCTCTGGAGTTCTTAGGGACTAAAGATACCTTATGACTAATCTAGACCTACTACATTTCTGTCCAGCTAAGTGGATGGAGAAAAATAGAACAAGCCCATACCTGAATGGATACTGATGAATATTCTAAATCAAAAAGGATAAAAATGAATAAGCCACTGTAATTTATATTTGAGACTTTTTCATACCCTGCCTCTTTCCGAAAGAACTTTGGGAGTGTTTTTTTTTTTAACTTACAAAAAAAAATATTAATACAAATGTCATTGAAAGGGAAAATTGATCAAACAGAATGGAGGAAACAAATATGCTTACTTTTACGTTTAGTGTGATTGCTGTAGTTAGGCATTAGTTTGGTTCTGAGCCTCCCGGCAACCCAGGGGAAAAGGGAGATATTATGACTAATATTGTTTTTATAGTCGGGAAAGAGAATTCATACCATTTCTCAGAGAGTTAACACTGAGTGATGTAGTAGCAGTGCCATTTTTAACATTTTTTGTGGCAAAGGCAGAAGCAGAAATCACATAGCTGTTTGTGATAGTGATCAAAATAAAAGGTTATGTTTTAACATTGAAACACTTGTAAATCAAGCAAATACTTCATATGGTGAAGTTGTAGTTAGTCTCTGCAGAGATTTAATGCAACCCAAAGATAGAAGAATCTTGAGCGCCCTGAGGACTGACTAGATTCTGAATTCCTTAGACTGGTGGTTTTCAATTTGAGTACTCATAAGAATCAGATGAAATCCTTGTTAAAAATATAGATTCTTGGTCTCCAATACTGGAATGTCTGATTTAGTTTGAGATGAGATCCAAGCATCTGTAGTTTTTGACAGTTACCTAATATGATTCTATACAACTAGTCTAGCATTTGAGAACCACTGTCTTGGGCTCTTTTTTTCTAAATTTTTTATGGGAATTAAATAACAAATAGTTCAATGTTACACTATCTGAAGACAATCTGTAGGTGACAGGTATTCTATGGTGCTGATTAAGGGCAGATCTACAAGAGATCACACAAATGGTAGGACTTTCTTTCCATTGTGAAAATTACAGAGCCAGACCAGTACCCTAGGCTAGACAAAGGCTAGCCACCCATAGATTTCCTCTGGTCAAGGCCAGATTTTCCTCTAGAAACAGTTTTTAGTTTGCTCCAACACTTGAGTCATTGATGAATTCAAATGTCAAGTTACAACAAGTGAGAGACAGTTTTTTATTTGGAAATGTTTGGAGAAAGTGTTATCCATATCACACCATAGCTATCCAAAAAGGCTTAATGATGACCCTGTGCGGGTCTCCAGATATGTCTGCCAGGATGAGTGAGCTAAATGTTCCCCAGACAATTGAACACATTGACCTGTTATATCGTGCTATTTAATATCCATCAGATGAATGTCAGGGAATGTTTGCCAGAGGCAGTGGTTTTTGTTTCATCAAGGTTAATGATGATTCGTTCTTCCCAACAGCTGGTGGATCCCAGAACTCCTTGTCTCTTAAGACCACTCCTGTTTAATGAACATCAGCCATTTCATCAGCATTTGGGAGAACTAAACTACTGAGTTTTTATTTCTTATTATTTAAAGTCCACGGTCCCAGCCTCTGTTGGTTAATTGGTAACCTTCCAAAGCATATCTTGATATAAATGTTCATTAAATATAACTATTTTTTTTGTACCAGAAAGAAAGACAAAATGGACATTATCCCTTTTCCAAATCAATTTCTCATAAGTGGAAGATTGATTTGACATGTCAGGTCTTGTTGGCTGCTCAAGACATTTACATAATTTTTGATCTTTTATAAGAAAATAGCCTGATTTTGTCCTTTCAAGAATTTGTATCAGATAAAATAATGTCACTTTTACTACGCATCACCAGGCTTATGGACAACGGTTTTTGTCTTGTCTTAATTTCTAGGTGGCATGTTCTAGGTGATTGGTTCCCTTTCTAGAAATTAACATCGTTTTCCTACCTATCTCTGCAATGGCATTACTCTGCCCTCAACTAAGTGTAGTTACAACGTTTCAAAATTTGTACATGCTTTATAGCTGAGGACTTTTTTAAAAAGCTTGACACAAAAAGGACCCCTTGCCTTAAAAACAGATTAAGTCACTTAACTGCCTTTTCCATATAATCTCACTTTAACAGACTTGATGATAAGTGTTTTGAAGTGGTAGTTTTGCTGCAGTCTCACTGTTTTTTACAAAAAGTTCTACCAATTTGGTGGTTTTAGAAGAACGTACATAAAGTCAGAAGAATGGTTGCTTTAGTGGATGAGCAGCTCAAACCTTATAAGAGGTTTGTAGAAAAGGCAAATTGAGACTTTATATATTTTCAAAACTGATTTTTAAACTTATTTTACTATAAGCATACAGTTTTCCATTCTTGGGTCTATCACATTATTTTATGAGCCTTGAGTTGATTGATTAGTTAATGCTCCTATATTAAGTATAATTTGTAAAGAGATTACCCAGATAGGTGCCCATATATAAATTAAGGTATAGATTGACAAGTACGTGTCTAATTTTAACTTTAAGGGGTGCCATGTCTAATTGAACTACTGTGGAACTGATTATAGTGATCAAATAGAGGTGAGATGTTTGGCAAGGAATCTTGGAGAAGATGAGTTATGGCAGAGTTTTGAAAGAAAGAGGAGGGACAAATTCGGACTGGGAAAACAGAAATGTCATTCAAGTTGAATAAATTGACAGATAGGTAAGTGTATAAGGGCTAATAAATATTCTTTTTAGGATCATGAACAGTTACCTCCCTTCTTTTATCGAGTCTGCTTCTGCCCAAAATGATTCTTAGCATAGATTCAAAAGTGTTTGGAAGATTGTCATCCTGCACGTTACACCTTATGAAACAAAGCCTGGAGAAGTGAGCTGACTTTCCCTGGGCCAAACAACTGGCAGTGGCCAAGGTAGAGCCAGAATGCCCAGTTTTAAAAATAAAGTTTATTGTACTACATCACACTACTCTATCACCTCATAGGCATGTGATCTCTATTACCTTAAACATTTTAGAGTTACAGAGAAGATACAAGTGTTCAACACGCAGGACTTTAGGTGATGTAATTTCGATTACTCATTATTTCTTTTCTAATACAAACTATTTCTTCTTGGGCAGAAGTTTTTGTAATCATTTAAGAGAAAATTTCTTTCTAAATTATGGTTGACCGTGATTCTCCACCACACTAGCATGTTTTGTCTGTTATCTTAGTGCATATCTTAAACTGACTGAATATTTTGGACTGTTCTTATCTTGATGTGTTTTCTTAAATTACGATGGAACTGGCTTTAAAAAGTGTGTATAACTGTCCCTTCGTAGGTTCCATTGTTAACACGGATTTGGGAATATGACACATATAGTCTTCAGAGAAAAAAACCCCACAACTTTAGAAATCTCATTTTCTTTTCCCTTTATTCAAGAGCAAATATTTGTTTTCTACTTGCTGTATATCAGGCGTAGTCCAAGCACTGGGAATACACAGGTATGTGTGGACAGTCACTGACTTCCAGAACATTACAGTCTGGTAGGGGACAGACGTGAGTAAGCAGACAGTTACTCGAGACTCAGGTGAACCATTTTATTTCAAGAATGTGACGTGCCATTTGAGGTCTGATCATTTGCTAAAAAATCCCTTTTCGCTGATTGTTATGTATTTGTCTTCAGAGTCTGTGTGAGTTAGATATGTTCTTAAAAGTGATAATAATCTTGGAATCTTAGCGTGTTCACATATCAATGATCTTTTATTGTTATTTCATTTGGCTAGATTAACTCTTTCTCCTGGGATTCAAAGTCTAGTAACATGGCATTCTATTCACTAATATTTTAAGCGTACGTTTCAAGTTACAACAGTATTAAGATAGAGAAGCAAAAAGCCCATTTGTATTATTTTGACAGAATGAACCTTAATTTAGAATACTTTTAAAGACCAGTATTTTATATTAATAATGAAAAAGACTGTATAGTTCTCTCCTGTGGATTTTCCAGAATTACTCAGAGTAAGGATGTGTTCGCTGTTACTATTCCACAGGATTCATTCCAGAGGGATTTAGTAAAGCATAGTGGGTGTAATATTCAATTTTTTCTTTATGTTTCCCACTGATAATAACAATTGTCAAAAAATTTTTTATAAAGGAAAATATAAGCGTGCTAAGTGGGAAAGTAGGTAGTTATTATTTCTTTCTAAATTTATGGTAGTATTGTATACTCGTAGAATATTAGAATGTGTATATTTAAAATACATATGCACCTACTTGTGTAACACTAATTAGTTTTAAGAATGGGACTATTTATTGATGGTTATAAGAAATATATTCTTTTGTTTTCATTTTGAATTAATAATATTCTTAGTTAATACTGAGTCCACACTTTTAAACAGGAAAATAATTCTGCTTAACATGAGGACAGCATTTATAATATGTATCACAGTCCATAGATTTTACTGTTTACTATAGAAGTTATAGTTTCTTTACCTATTTCATATTAAAGTATATAGTCCCATGAACTACAGATTTTCCAGGTAACCTATATAAATAGTCATAATTGACTATTTTGCCTCGAAATTCTCTTTAATTGAATTTCTATTTCATAAAAAAACTTAGATAAAATTATGTCTACCATTTCTTCTTTAACAATTGTAATTTCAAATTATGTAATTTTTAGAATTTCCTTAAATCTGTTTTCAACAGGTACTTCTAAAGAGAAAAATAGGGACATAATAGTCAAGATCAAGTTTCAAAATAATAATAGAATAGGCATTCTCTATCTTCATGTATAGGAGAGCACTTTCTTCTTTAAAAGTCCTCTAAAGATCCTATCATCTCACATAGTAACCAAGGCTATAGAAAAATGGCCTGACATTTTTACTTTAAAAGAAACCAGCTTTTACTGTCTGAAAGCATTCCCACTGCTATCCTAATTACCTCACATCGCTATATATGTTCTCAATGCCTACTCTTTATAGATACTTGGGGGGAAAGAAAATATAAGGAAGAATAGAAACTCATGAATACATGATCCAGAGATTAAGACACATACACATGATTTTATAAAAGCAAAATTCATTTGTTTCTGATAAAATATTTGTTTTTTGTAAAAAAGCATCAATTAACACATATATGTATAAAGTAGAAATTTCAAGTCTCACCGGAATGAACCATTTTGGTATATCATAATATTTTTTGTGCTTGTGTATCTTGTGTTTGTCTTCTTCCTATTTCTATGTCTGTATGTACTCAGCAATATATATCTTCAAATGAAACCAAGCTATACATTCTGTTCTGCAACTGCTTCTATTATTTAATTGTCATGGACATTTTCTCTTGTAGTTCCAGTAATCTATTGCTGCTTAACAAACCACCTCAAAATGTAGTGGCTTAAAACAGCAGCGGCATCTTCAGTCTTGGGTAGGGTTCCCTAGGGACAGCCCATCCCTGCTCCACTTAGCATCAGCTGGGATGGCTCGAAGTCTGGGGCTGAAATCATGTGAAAACTTGTTCACTCGTGTATCTGGCATCCATGCTGGCTCTTCGCTGGGTCTGTCGGGAGACATAATTGGAATGTCTCCACTTGGGATCTCCCTGTGGCCCAGGTTTCTGTTGGGAGGCAGTTCTCCATGGATACTTCATGTTTCTACATGGTCCAGGTCCTCTGAGCAAAGGCATTTACAGCCAATTTAAGAATGTTTTGGGGCCAGCCTGGTGGTGTAGTGGTTAACTTCACACGCTCCACTTTGGTGTTCTGGGGTTCGCAGGTTCGGATCCTGGGTGCAGACCTGCGTGCCACTTATCAAGCCATGCTGTAGCAGGTGTGCCACATATAAAGTAGAGGAAGATGGGCATGGATGTTAGCCCAGGGCCAATCTTCCTCAGCAAAAAGAAGAGAATTGGCAACAGATGTTAGCTCAGGGCTAATCTTCCTCACCAAAAAAAAAAAAAAAAAGAATGTTGTTATAAGGAGACATTCCAGGATAGTAAAGCTTAGGGACATCTTCCTCCCTGGAGACAGTCCAAGGTAGTAAAGATAAAAACCTGTCCTTCTCCTTTCCAGAAGATTTGTTCACATTGCAGAATAAAGATAAGGTCTCTCTCTTTCTCTCTCCTGAGGGGAGGATTGCCACATCACCAGCAGCCCTATGTAAGATCAGAGTTTTCTAATTTGGGGGTTCCTCTCCTATAATTTACCCCACTTCGTGTGCAGATACCATCTGGCCGTGGTCTTGTTGCCCTGCAAGGATTGGGCCTTGGGAAACTCATGCAAGATGTTGCTCTGGTTGCTGCTTTTGCTGTGAGTAATAAACTATCTTTATCTCTGACCTAGAGGCCTCATGTTTTCTGTCTGTCTCTCTCTATGTATGTATACGGTCATGTGCCGCATAATGATGAATCCGTCAACAATGGACCATATATACGATGGTGGTCCCATAAGATTAGTACTGTATAGCCTAGATGTATAGTAGCCTATACCATCTGAGTTTGTGTAAATACACTCTATGATGTTCGCACAATGACGAAATTGCGTAACGACTCATTTCTTAGAACGTATCCCTATCGTTAAGAGACGTGTGACTGTATATATGTGTGTATGTGTATCAGATAATATTCATAATATTATATATGTGTGTATGTATGTACATGCATACATACATACTGTGGCAGTCTAAATCATTTACTTGCACATAAAGTAAAATCTTAGACCCTACGCAGTTTCTAAAATAAGTTTTCTCAGAAAATTGTGGCTGTGTTCAAAAGGCGGTGTCTTGAAAGAGAGGTAGAACCAGGTGGAAACCTCAGAGGCCATGCTGTGTCAGTCTTGCTAAATTTCATTGGTTGATCACTTACAAAGCCCTACCTAGGTTCAAGTGTAGAGGAAGTAGTTTCCAACTCTTAAATAGGTGAATGACAAGATTCTGGAAGAGAATGTGAGGCTAGAAATTTTGCTAGACCATTTTTGGGAAATTCCATCCGCCACGCATATCAATACAAATGAAGATATCTCATCCCTTTTAACTTCTGCCCTGTTTAAAATTCTTATTGATGGACATTTGGAATTTTTACTTTTCTTCTTCTTCTTTTTTTTTTTTTGTGAGGAAGATCAGCCCTGAGCTAACATCTGTTGCCAATCCTCCTCTTTTTTGCTGAGGAAGACTGGCCCTGGGCTAACATCCGTGCCCACCTTCCTCCACTTTACATGGGACGCCGCCACAGCATGGCTTGACAAGTGGTGCATCGGTGCGTGCCCGGGATCCAAACCTGCGAACCCTCGCCGCCGAAGTGGAGCGAGTGCACTTAACTGCTGTGCCACTGGGCCGGCCCCTAGAATTTCTACTTTTCTTTTAGCCTGAAATTCCTCAGATAGCAATCCATAAGGCAAAGGCTTCTGTGCCATAATTTTATAGATTAGTCCAATGCTGGGGGTAAATGACAGGGGAAAGGAGTGAGACAAGATGGTAGGAGAGCCAAAATGATTTACTGAGCTGACCACTGCTCAGTGTTCAGCACAATTCACTGCTCAGTCTTGCAGAACCGTTATTCTAGAAGGCAACATAAACATTGTCTAAGGACGAGGAAGGAGGGAGAGTAATTCATCTGCTCACTCCCATTGGTCAAAGTTTCTTCACGGGGCATTCATTCTTCTATGCCTCCTGCACCTACTTCAATGGTGCTGCTTCTACATTGAACTTGGTAAATCTGAAGTGGATTACAAGAGGTGTTGAAATTTTTATTTTTTACTGTCATCAATTTTGCTGTAAAGATCATCTGTTTACATAAATCTGAGTGCACCTGCCAAATTATATCCTTAAGTTATAGAATTGAAATCTCAAGGTCATTGAATACGTACATTTTAAATTTTGTTTTCTATGCACAAATATTACTAATTTTCCCTCTCTAAAATTTATATACATTTATACTCTATCAAGAAATCAGAAAGAAAACTTAGTCTCATACTCTAGACTTAATGTCCTAGTTCCTGTCAATCTAATAGGCAAATGAAGAAAAAAATCCTTTTGTTTTCCTAGTTTCTGTTTGATTTTTTTCGTGAAGTCGAACATCTTTTCACATGCTTATTGATCATCTTCATTTTTCCTTTAGTAAATTGTTTTTATATCTTTTTCTGTTTTTCTCATGGAAGGTGTTCCCTTTCTCTTATTGATGTTTTAGCTTGCTATATAGATTATGAACAAGAAGTGTTTGTCTACGTTTGTAAATATGTTTTCCAGTTTTCATTTATCTTTTATTTTAATTTTGTTTGTCATCTCTTTTGCCAAACAGAGGACGAAACTCTATCAGCCTTTTACTTTATAGTTTCTGACTGTTGAGCATTCAATCTTATGTTTTTTTATTTTATATTCTAATTTGTTATAGCTGATATATATCTTTTTTTCCCTGAATCTATTTCCTGATTAGGCATTATACTATCTGGTTCTAGTAATTTTCCTATTGATTCTCTTTGATTTTCTAGGTAGATAATTATATCATCTTTAAATACCATTATTTTCTTTCTTTTTTTTTTTAAAGATTTTATTATTTATTTATTTTTTTCCCCAAAGCCCCAGTAGATAGTTGTATGTCATAGCTGCACATCCTTCTAGTTGCTGTTAAATACCATTATTTTCTATATACATCTTCATGTGTGTATTTTGAATTTTTCTCCCAAATAAAATATTTTTCTAAATATTACATTATGGACATTTTCTAAGACCACTGAAAATATGAATTTAAATTACTGAATTATTTTCTATGTAGTGTAATCTAATTGTGGACTCTCAGATTGTTTATTTTTTTTGACATTTATAAAGAATACTATAATAATCTTTATAAATGAATCTTTTCTACATTTCTGATAATTGCCATGGAACAGATTTCTAAAGGTAGAATTAGTGGGTTAAAAGTAGGACCATTTTTAAGCCTCTTCATGCATATTGTTACATTGTCAAATTGCTTTCTAGAAAATGTTTATTGCTGCATAATTCCAATGGTAGTGTACGGGAATGTCTATCTCACTTGTACCTTACTAGCATTGAGTCCTATCACTTATTTTAATTTTTATTAATTTGATAAATGATAAATATCATTGTTTTAATTTATATTTTGCTTTGATTACTAGTACGGTAGAACATTTTCCTAGATGCTCATTAGTAATTTGTATTTCATCCATGATTTTTTCTTGCATGAACTTAGTCCAATTTTAATTTGAATCTGTTTTTTTATATTGATTTATATAAGAAGAACATTAATAGATCATGAGTTATATTTGGGGGCAAGTATTTTTTTCTACCTTCTAGTTTGCATTTTAATTTCATATACATATATACTTTTTGTTTTAGTATGGTCAAATCTCTTGATTATTTTACCTTTCTGATTTCTTTCACTTCTTGCAAATTCTTCTTCATCAAGAGATCAGATGGATATGCACACTGAGTTGGGTTTTTTTAAGTAATAAAATTTATTTTTTAGAGCAGTTTTAGGTTCACAGCAAAATTGAGGAGAAAGTATAGAGAGTGCCCATATACCTCCTTGCATGCACAACCTCCCCTAAAATTGACATCTTCACCACAGTCATATATTTATTAAAACTGATGAACTTACACCGACACATCATTATCACCCAAAGTCCATAGTTTACCGTAGGGTTCATTCTTGGTGTTGTACACTCCATAGGTTTTGACAAATGTATAATAACATGTATCCACCATGGTGGTATCATACAGAGTAGTTTCACTGCCCTAAACATCTTCTGTGCTCTGACTATTCATCCCTCTCTCCCTCCTAACTCCTGGCAACCTAATCTTTTTACTGTCTCCATAGTTTCATTTTCTAGAATGTCATGTAATTGGAATCATATAGTATGCAGCCTGTTCAGATGGGCTTCTTTCACTTAGTAATATGCATTAAGGTTCCTTTATCCCAATCTTTAAGTCCTGCAGTTAGTTCAGCTCTTTCCTTGACTTTTGGTTTTTCTTTTGCGGTGGGGTTGATATGCTCTTGGGAACTTAGCATCTCCTTAACCTCAACTTTCAGCCCTGGTTATTAATTCTGGCTCAAGCCTCATTCATTGCCCTACTACAAAGAAACAAAATTGTAAAACACAAATACCAAAATATTTTACAGTGATTAGCTAGAGAAAGGAATGAATTTTACTTTCCTCTTTATATTTCCTGTATTATCTGAATTTTTTTCAAAATAGCATGTATTACATTTATTATAATCAGGCTAAAAGAAATATATTTAAAATAAAGTATATAATGCTAGTGCAGAAATACAAACAGAAAATCAGTTGCTTTGCATATATTATATTACATTTCCCCTATTCCTGCTGTTTGTTTTTAAAAGATCTTAAAACAAACCTTTCTTAATGTTTGATGGTCTAAGATTTCCTAAACTTTATTGAAACAATCATATAACTTTAATTTATTAGAATGTGACTAGTTTGATTTTTTTAATCAGTACAATTCAACAAATATTTCTTGAGTATGTATGACAAGCAACATTTTTTTGTGCCCATGTTGTGAAAGATATAGAAATGCAATATTTGAGAATGTGACATAACAGTCAAAAGTTTATAGGAGAGGAGTTCTTAACCTGGCTGCAGAGGAGAATCACCTGGGAGCTTTTTTTTGTTTTTTTTTTTTGTGAGGAGATCAGCCCTGTGCTAACATCTGCCAATCCTCCTCTTTTTTTGCTGAAGAAGACGGCCCTGGGCTAACATCTGTGCCCATCTTCCTCCACTTTATATGGGACGCCGCCACAGCATGGCTTGCCAAGCAGTGCGTTGGTGCGCGCCCGGGATCCGAACCAGCGAACCCCGGGCCGCCGCAGCGGAACGCGCGCACTTAACCGCTTGCGCCACTGGGCTGGCCCCTCACCTGGGAGCTTTTTAAAAATGCTGATGATCAGTCCTCACCCTAAATAATTAAGTAAGGATCTGGGGATTGGGGAATGAAGCTGATACTTGTCGAAAGCTCTCATATTGAAAGAAAAATAAATAATTAACATGTATTTTCATTCATCCATTCATTCATCAATTGCTATCTTCGTAGGTAAACATCAAACCAATATTAATTCAGTGTGTGCTACTTACTAAGCAATGTGCTAGGTGCTGAGGAGGACAGATATGCAAATAAATAACAGACAACGAATGAAGGAGAGAGGGGAAAGGAAGGTGAGAAAGGTCTGAGCATGTTCTGGCACAGAAGCAGCTGCTCTCTTGGAAGTCAATTTCAAGTATTAAGTTATGGCTCATGCTACTTTAAAAATCTCAGCTGATCAGAGTTTGCAGATAGAAGAACAAACCATCCAATTTTTTAGACAGAATTAGGAAGTTGAGAATTTGTGCCTAGGGCTCCCTGGCCTCCTTCTCTGGGCCTCCTTTCCAGTCCTCCTTGTTGCCTCTTAAGTCTAGGGCTCTTACTTGTCCTTGGTATGCATGTAATGGAAGACTGTGTGGCTCTCCGGTAAAATTCCTGGCCATAGGTGGTTGTGAGACAAGCAGAGATAGCAATGTGAAGGAATTCGAGAGCAATTCTGTTCATCCTTGCCATCTCCATGCTCACTTTTGGGTTATGCCTTTACTACCTTAGCTCGGGCTGCTATAACAAAGTAACATAGACTGGGTGACTTATGAATAACAGAAATTTATTTCTCATAATTCAAGAGGCTAAAAATCCAAGATCAAGGCTGCCAATATGATTGGGTTCTGGAGAGGACCCTCTTTCAGGTTGCAGACGGCCAACTTCTTCTTGTGTCCTCACATGGTGGAAAGAGGACTACCGTCATGCGTCACATAACGATGTTTCACTCAATGACTGCATATACGATGGTGGTCCTATAGCATTATAATGGAGCTGAAAAATTCCTATCATCTAGTGTTATTGTAGCCATCATAATGCCATAGCACAATGCATTACTCACATGTTTGTGGTAATGCTGGTGTAAACAGACCTACTGCACTGCCAGTCATATAAAAGCATAGCACATACAATTATGTACAGGACATAATACTTGATAATGACAATAAACAACTATGTTACTGGTTTATATATTTACTATACTGTACTTTTTTGTATGTGTGAGGAAGATCAGCCCTGAGCTAACATCTGCCGGTCCTCATCTTTTTGCTGAGGAAAACTGGCCCTGGGCTAACATCCATGCTGATCTTCCTCCACTTTATGTGGGATGCCGCCACAGCGTGGCTTGACAGGTGGTGCGTTGGTGCGCGCCTGGGGTCCGAACCCAGGCCGCCAGCAGCGGAGCGTGGGCACTTAACCGCTATGCCACGGGGCCGGCCCCACTATACTGTACTTTTTATCATTATTTTAGAGTGTACTCTTTCTACTTATAAAAAAAGATTACTATCAAACAATATACCCTGTTATGCCAGCAGCAGCCTCATACCTCTTGTGTTTGCTGCGTCTCTTAATTGCATCATTTTCTCTTGTGCTTGATTTAATCGCACGTTATTTTGTTCATCATGGCCCCTAAGCGTACAAAATCCACTGCTAATGTTGCCAGTAAGAGGCCATGTCGAGTGATTGACCTGGAAACGAAATTAAAAGTGATTAAGGACTACGAAGGTGGAAAATCAGTGATAGTTATTTCTCACCAGCCAGTCAGGCATGTCCCATTCCACCATAGCTACGATCTTGAAGAACAAGAACAAAGTGATGAAAGCTGTTAAAGGATCTGCTTCATTGAAGGCAAGGAGACTAAGAGAAATTTGAGAAGGGCCTATATCAGACATGGAGAGACTTCTAATGACCTGGATTGAAGACCAGGCAGAGAAGCGTATCCCTCTCAGCACCATGACAATGACAGCCAAAGCAAAAATTTGTTTGTGATGTTGAAAGAAAAGGCTGGACCCGACTATGACATTGAATTTACTACTAGCCCTGGGCTGTTTAAATGATTCAAGAATCATTATTCCTTACATAATGTGAAAGTGAGTGGTGAATCTGTGAGCACTGATGTGAATAGTGCTGAAGAATTTTTGGAAACTCTAGCTAAGCTGATTGTAGAGAAAAATTACTTGCCAGAGCAAATATTCAATATGGATGAACCCTCCCTATTCTGGAAACAGAAGCCTGAAAGGACTTTCATCCATAAGGAGGCTGAGTCAATGCCAGGTTTCAAGGCTTTTAAGGACAGTATAACAGTCTTGCTTGGGAGCAATATTACAGGCTGAAAATTGAAATCCTTTGTGATGGGGCACAGTGAGAACTCCAGGGCATTCCACCAAATCAATAAGCACACACTGCCAGTGCACTACAGGAGCAATAAGAAGTCATGGATGACCCAGCTCCTCTTCCCAGATGCCCTCCTGAATTGCTGTGCCAGCAAAATGGAGAAGTACTGTTTGGAGAATAACATATCTTTCAAGATTTTGCTCATTGTTGGTAATGTTCCTGGACATTCTCCTTTTATTGGTGATCTCTATTCCAGTATCACAGCAGTGTTTCTCCCTTGAAACACCACCTTTTTGATCCAACTAATGAATCAAGGTGTTATAGAGCTTTTAAGGCCTACTACCTGAGGAGGACCTTCGCCCAGGCTATTGCTGCAACTGAGGCAGACACTGAGAAGACACTGATGCAACTCTGGAAGGATTGCAGCATCTGTGACTGCATCAAGAACCTTGTTTGGGCTTGGGGTAATGTCTGCAAGGAGTGTATGAATGACATCTGGAAGAAGACACTCAAGAGGTTCATCCATGACTTCAAAGGATTTGCCAAGGATGAGGAGATTGCAAAAATCAACATGGCTGTGGTTGAGATGGCAAACAACTCTAATCTAGGTGTGGATGAGGATGACATGAGGAGCTCCTAGTGGTGGTTCCTGAGGAATTGACTAATGAGGAGTTTCTGGAACTGGAGCAGGAACGCATAGCTGAAGAAGAGGCAAGAGAAAAGGAAACTGCAGGAGAAGAAAAAGAAGAACCCCAAGAAAACTCACAGTGAAGGGTTTAGCAGAAGTTTCCACAGACTTCAACAAGCTCCTTAAAAAATTTGAAAACATGGACCCCAACACCGAAAAAGTTTTCATTAATAGAGACATTATCTGCTTACGTGCATGAAAAAAAGAAACAAAACAAGCAAACCACCATGAACATATTTCTGAAAAAAGTGACACTTCCTCAGGCAGATCCTTCGGGGGTATTTCAGAAGAAGGCATTGTTATCATAGACGATGACAGCTCCCTGTGTGTAAAATTACCCCCAGAAGACCTTCCAGTGGAACAGGATGTGGAAATGGAAGGCAGTGATATTTATGGTCCTGATCCTGTGTAGCCTAGGCAATGTGTGTGTTTGTGTCTTAGTTGTTAACAAAAAAGTTTAAAAAGTAAAGAAAAAAAAAACAAAAATAGAAAAAAGCTTATAAAGTAAGGATATAAAGAGAGAAAATATTTTTGTACAATGTGTGTTTTAAGCTAAGTGTTGTTACAAAAGAGTCAAAAAGTTAAAAAAAACTAAAAAGCTTCATAAACTAGAAAAGTTACAATAAGCTAAGGTTAATTTACTGTTGAAGGAAAAATATATTTTTTTATAAATTTAGTGGAGCTTAAGTATACAGTGTTTATAAAATCTACAATAATGTACGGTAATGTCCTAGGTCTTCACATTTCCTCACCACTCACTCACTGGCTCACCTAGAGAAACTTCCAGTCCTAAAAGCTCCATTCGTCATAAGTGCGTTATACAGGTGTACCATTTTTTATCTTTTAGACTGTATTTTTACTGTACCTTTTCTATGTTTTGATACACAAATACTTACCATTGTGTTACAATTGCCTACCATATTCAGTGCAGTAACATGCTATATAAGTGTGTAGCCTAGGAGTAATAGGCTGTACCATATAGCCTAGGTGTGTAGTAGGCTGTACCACGTAGGTTTGTGTAACTACACTCTATGATGTTGGCACAATGAGGCATTTCTCAGAACGTATCCCTGTCTTTAAGCAACATATGTCTATAGTTAGCTCTCTTGCCTCTTCTTGTAAGACCACTAATCCCATTCATTAGGGCTTCACTCTCATGACCTAATTACCTCCTAAAGGCACCACTTCCTAAGACGATCACATTGGAGATGAGATTTCAACCTATGAATTTTGCAGGCATACAAACATTTAGTCCATAACAGCATCTCTCCTCTGGACCACTGCAAAAATTTCTCAACTATCCCTCCTGCCACTAGTGCTTTTCCAGCCAGTCTTCCACATGGTTCTAGAATTATTTTTCTAAAATACAATGTCTTATCTGGCTTGAATTCATCCAATAGTTTCCTCATTGACCTTAGGATAAAGTTTAAATCCCTTAGCCTATAAAATAGCCTCATCCATTTGTCACAAGTTTACCTTTCCCAGCCTCCTCCTCTCACACTTTTCTCTAGGTCCACCATCGTTGAACTTCTTTTGTCTCCATTCCATCCCATACTCTATGCCTCCGCTATTTTGCAATTGCTACTGCCTGAAATATATCCCCCCTCTTCTGATCACATTACAAGACTCAGTTCAATGTTTATCACTTTTGTGAAGTTTTCCCCTAGTCTCCGTTATCATTTTGTACATACCCCTAAACATACATTTACCTCTAATAAATAATATTTATTTAATAATTTGTTACATTTCTTGAAAGCAAAATCTAAGCCTACTGATCTTTGCATTTTTCTCCTTTTCAGTGGAACTGGCAAACAATAGATGTTGAAAAATGTTTCTCGAATGAATGTTAAATGAATACACTAACCAGTGTGCTCTGGGAATCTAGAGACCTCTCTTTTGCAACACTTTTGTCTCATCAATGACAGCAATCTTTTAAAAATACAAATCTAATCATTTCACTTTTCTGCTTAAACCCATCTGGAGGCTCCATGCTTCACTTAGGTCTTAAGTCTTAGTATGAAATCTACACTCTTTACTGGCCTCAGCCTTTTGTCTTTCTTCAGGCTCATCTCTCCTCCTCTTTCCCTCCTGCAGCATGCCTCAGCTGCCCGTGCCACCTTTTCTGCCTCATATGCATGGGGCCTCCACGAGGGCTACTCCTTCTGTCTGGGATATTCTTCCCTTGGCACTGGTTAGCTGTTCCTTCCTCCAACTTCAGATCTCGCCTTACTTCTTCAGCAAGGCTCTTATCCAAATCATATTTTCCTAGTATCATCTTACACTGGTGGCTTTATACCTTTTATGGTGCTTATTTCAATGTGTATTTTTATTTAATGTCCATCCTGTTCACTAGCCTTTATTCTCCATTATGGCAGGGAACTTATATATTTTGTTCTAAGACGTATTCCCGGCACAATGCCTAAGACTGATTTGTCCAATAAATATGAAGGAATGAGTGACAAGCTTTCAGATTGTACTTTCTGTAGATATTTTTCTCTTCCTCTTTTCTCTCTTATTTTTAATCCTAATGCCCCATATACTTATCTAGTAAATATAATATTCTGTTGACTGTTTGGCTAGCCCCCTCCATACCCGTACTGTCGTCACCTTTGAATCACAATAGTTTTGTATAAATTTCTAGCTCTCACAAGAATAATAAGTTGGAATATGTGGTTTGTTTCTTCTACTTTTTTGCCCAAAAAAGTTAAAACTAAGCTTTTCTTTGCTTATCTCTTTTGGATTTCTTCATGATACTTTGGCAAGGAGCAGTTATTAAAACATCTTAAAACCTTTACTGTAAAATTAGGAATAAATGTAATATATTTAAAGTTTATGCTCACCATCGTTTTTGTCTTTCTGTTGTTGTCACTCCTCGTAAAGGCTGACTTTTAGAATCATCAGCACAGTGCTATACAGACTATCTTGTGTAATCCAATAATAACTGTGCATTTTATCTCAGATTTTTTTTATCTGATTCTATAGAGCTAATTTAGTTTTTCCAAGCTCTGGTTTTAAATCCAATTAAGACATCTTAAATTGTTCAATTTCCATTTGGGTAGCCTGCTTTGCTCATAATTTTCAGGTTTCGAGGCTTCTCTAATGAATTTCCTCCATTGCTTTTCTGCAATTAAGCTTCTCTTGCATTAAGCTCTGTCAGACTTAGTCATAAGGCAGACTGCTAACCAATCAGTCTCATTAATTAAGAGCAATGGAAGATTTCTAAGAAAATCCCTTTGTATACAAGGTAAGTTAGAGGAATGGCCTATCTTTTTGCAAATGCCCATGTATCCTTTTTTCAGCATAGCAGGTGATGGGTATTTTGGAAACTGATTGTTTCCCCCTCTTCCTCACCTCTTTTGTCTCTCTGACGTCTCAAAATCACCCCTCCCTCACCTCTCACTTCCCAAAAGTTAAAAACACAGTAAGCAGCCACATACTAGGATAGAAGCAGGGGCATGAGGAAGATGACATTTGATTTGCCCTTTGGCAGCAGAGCTGCAGGCCCTCCTAGTTGAATATACCACTTCCACGTTGCAATCTGCCTCTGTTGTCCTGTGGCCTGTGGACCTGAACTCAAGCCTCCGTTTCAAAGGCATTGTGTTACAGCGCACCATCTGGTCAGCTGGCCCCGCATCCAAGGAGATTTGGAATCACAGTGTAGAGGAGCTAATTATGTTCGGTGAGTGTTTCATGATTTGCTATTCTAGCCAAATAAACAAAAATAAATTATTGAAATATTTCCTTTCTGTTCTCCCTGTTCAGCAGATTCAAAAGTATAGGAAGAAAAGAAAAAATCCCCAAATAGTGAGAAGATTACTGAGGAAGCTATTAAGTCCATTTTGCATAACTGATTCTGCATATGTTCAAAATTGTAATCCTTTTGGATTTGAGATTGATAAGAATATTTAATGTGTTTCTGCACCATTTTACAGCAGACGGTTTTCATGCTAAGTGCTTTAATGTATGTCTGCATTGCTGATGTATCACTCGAGGCTGTACAGTTCAAAGCTCGAGGCTGTACAGTTCAAAGCTTTGAGTGTACTTTATGAATTTGAGATTTATTGACCCAGTATTTATTTTAACTAAGACATATTTATGTTTTACCCTTTTGAAAAGCAAGCCATTGAGATAGAGGTACATTTTTAAATCTTACATCTGTTCTTAGACAATTTGATAATGTACTTATTGTTCTTTACAGTTACTTCTGCAATTTGTTTGCCAATCCAGATAAAGTCCAAGTTATAGTCAGTAGCTCTGACCTAAAAATCAACGTTTCCCCTAAACCCAGTTCTTAAAAGACTTCAAGCAATAGTATTTTAATAATTGTTAATTCTACAATATATCTATTGAAGTCATGTAAAATTTGATTTGAAATGCAGTGTGAATGAGAACTCTATTATGAAAAAAGAAAGTCAGGAAGCTGTAAAGCAAGCATGAACATATTCATGTGGGAATATTTGTCTAAACTCTAATTAAACTAAATGATCCAAGATTAGCCTTACTAGTTATCTAAAAATAAATACCTGTAGAGAAATTATCCTACTTTGTAATCTATCATTAATTTTCATGCATAGATTTCACATTATAAATTTTAAGGATAGGAACTATCTCTTTTTTTTAATCATCTCATCTGTTGTTTATATGTTGACAAAATATAAATGTCACTTAAATTTTTGACGTAAATGTTCTTTTGAGAAGTGTGTGTTATATACTTGTTAATCCATCTGACACCACTAGGGCTTTAAAATCTAAAGCTAATTGTAAATGTAAAAGTGCTACTTTTTCCAGTTTATTGACTGGACCCTTGAATTAAATAAATATCATTAAATAGTGTCCTTTTTGCTTGAAAATTTAGTGTCTTACTGCTATAACATAGCCAATTGTTTGTTATAAATTATTACCAAAATTGGGCTTATTCCCACCAAATTGCTAAAATGTATAGTTCCATTAACACCAAATAGTGTTAAATATTTTATGAAAGAAAGTTTTAGCATGTGGGCTTGTATGCAGAAGTTTAGAAAAACAAATATTATATAGAAAATAAGCAAGAAGTTTTTCGTAAAATGATTGTATATATGAGATAATCATTTGGGGCAAGGGCACATAATTTTTAATTGCCCTGTCAAATATCACATTGCGTCTACACAAATTATAGGAAGAAAGACATTTTAAATTCTTGTTAAAATGTTTCTTAATACAATTTCATTCTGTCATATGTAAATTTAAATTATTTCAAACCAGCATATAGATAACAAGTCATCCCATGGAATTTTCTTTCTTTTTTTTCCCCCTGCATTCATGTGACAGTACTATCACCTTCTCAATTATATCTAAACAGACTAACCAATGATATCAGACAAATCACAGTTATCTCCTATACAAGACTATAAATTGTGTGAGAGTGAATCAATTTCTAATTTATTTTTACGTGTTATAGAGCCCTTAATAGATTCTTTGCATATAATTGTATGGGTCAGGATCCCACAAGGAAATAGATGGCACATTTAATTGGTAAAATTGTGTAGTGTTTAATAAGGGGACCTATTTACAAAGGTACGAGCAGGGATAAGGGGGAACAACAAGGATGGTGAAGCACTCTTGGCCGAGCTATAGCGGGGAGCTATTACCACTCCTTGGTCTGAGGGGCAAAAGTGGGGAGAGATTGCCAGGATCTGAAGAGAGCTGTAGCTGAGGTTGTAGTGATGGTGAGAGCTGTGGACTTTAGAGGAACTCAGGCTACTGCAAAACTGAAGCCCAGCAGAAAGGGAGCCTCATTCTCTGATGCCTTCCCACTGCTTTTCATTGGCTTACTATTGGCTTAAACCCATACAAAAGCCAGAGACTAGAGAAGTCCATCAATATACTCCATCCAACACTGCATCCACGAGCACAGAGAAAGATGGAGAAATTAGAGAGTAGATGGCAGCAAGAGAGAGAGGGTTGTAAACAGGCAGAGGGATGTATGCAAGCAAGGAATATCTACCTTAGTAGATGTTCAATTAATGAGTGGGACAATGATGAAGTCTTTAAGTGTTTCAACTTATAAAATATATTTGCTCAATTCCGGTTGATAATATAGGGACATAAGTGCTTAAATAAACTTCATTGCACTCTCTCAAACCACTGATCCGGGCATACATATATGTGAGTACTTAGGGTAAGAGGATAGCTGTAGGAGGAGGCAGGAGTTAAGAGAGACACACCCAACATACTCTTGTATGGATTGATCTTTTTTGTCGTAAATATGATTTCTGATAAATCTATACCCAGGTCAGCAGAGAATGACATTGTATTAACCTAAGGTGAAGATGAATTAGCCTTTCAGCACAGTCTGGATTAGTCTAATAGACTTTTTTTTTTTTTGATTAGCTAAGCATTGTTTACAAGTCCTAATGAATATCACTATGTTCTTTTGGTGTTTCTAGGGATGTCTATCCATAACTAATGTATATAAGTAGCATAATTTTGCAAATAACTAATAAAGATAGTTATTTAAATATATCCAGGATCTGTCCTTCACTGAACAAAAGAATCCTTTTATTACGTGAATCATCATCTCCTAATTTATCTTTTGTTTAAGTCTGGATTTTCATATATTAAGATGGCTTAAATCAAGGGATTTAAGGGTCAAACAACAGCACTGAAATAAATTGTTGAACTAAAGTAGAGACCTAATCTCTGAAGAATGCAGTGATAATATCGTGTTGTTATATCAGTCATATTCATAAGGACATCTTATGAGAATAAAATGAGAAATAAAATCACTAGTTCTTAAAACATATAAGGCTACATTAAGATCAACAATTGAATGGCAGTCTGAAATTTATCCTTGTGACATATTTTTCTAACTCAAATACATTAACTCTTCAGTGTTTCTAAAGGAACATATAAGAGGATTCAATAAATAAATCATTAGGACCTGTAAAACCATAGATCCCAAAGAGGAGTGCACACTTCACAAGAAACACAAAGAACAATTCTCTGGGGATGCATTAAGAAAAAAAAAATCTACTATTTATTTTTGTCAAATATTAAGTCAAAATATTGATTGACAGTAGAATGTATATATTGGTTATAAATAAATTTACATTTATTTGGAATGCATGCTCAAAGATTCTTTAAGAATATGTGGTTAAAGGCATAGATAACTACTGATTGAACCTGATTATTTAGGGGGCTAAGAACTAGTCTATTAAAAATTCTGACTATTGATTCCATCTAAGACAGTAAGTACGTATCTTAAGCCAAGGCTTTTCCTGGAAGAATGATAGCATTCAATTATTCCAGGGATTTATTAGGCAAAAACAAATTGGGTGCCCTTATCTAGGTCCAGAAGCAGTATGTTCTTACATGATTGTTGGTCTGTCAACATGAGTCTTCCCCAACCTGTACTTTGGAATGTATAGATAGAAACTGAAGACTCGATTGCTAGGCCTTCCAGGCATTCTCATGTCCAAAGTATGCTGGAATTCCTACGGGGAAGGAAAGCACCTTTTAGTCTTCAGCTCTACCCTAGTCATCTTAAAGTTTCATTGAGTTAAAAATTGGTTCCTTTTCACCAAGTAGTTGGAGGTCCCTACATGGTCTACATCACCCTATCTTTTTCAGATTATGTTATTATTGTCTTTTTTTTTTTGGTGAGGAAGATTAGCCCTAAGCTAACATCTGTTGCCAATCCTCCTCTTTTTGCTGAGGAAGATTGATCCTGGGCTAACATCCGTGCCCATCTTCCTCTACTTTATATGGGACGCCACCACAGCATGGCTTGACAAGCAGTGTGTCAGTCCGCACCCGGGATCCGAACCTGCGAACCCTGGGCCACTGAAGCGGAGCCCGCAAACTTAACCACTATGCCACCAGGCTGGCCCCATGTTATTATTGTTTTTAAACAAAGGTGAACAACGATTATTCATGTTCTCTGTACCAAATAAAACCCTACAGAGCTATATAAAGAAAAATTAACTTTACCGTCCCTCCTTCAGTCTCATTCCTCTGAATAACCAGTGTTAGTTTTCTGCAGCATAGCATTCCTTCTCTATGCTCACATAAAGATAGACACACAATTAAACAGATTTTTGCATTTTTCCTATACTTCTTCCCACCCCCATCTTTCTCTCTCTCTCTCTCCTCTCCCTCTCTCTTCTTCCTCACTCCCTCCCTTTCCTAAACTGGAATGACATGATACATATAGTCTGTAACTGGCTTCTTTTTATACAATGTATCACAGACATTCCCTTGATGTTAATACCTGTAGATCTAATCCATTCTCTTAATAGCTGTATAATATTCCATAATGTGGATATATAATTTTTATTTAATCATTCCTTTATTGATGAACATTCAGGTTGTTTCCAGTTTTGTGCCACGACTAACAGAACTGCAATAAACAACTTTGTACATAAATCCTTATGTATGCTTCTTTAAATATGTATGAAAAAATCCCCCAACCTGAGATTGCAAATTCTTTACCTTTAAATTGTAATGTATATTATCATATTACTTTCTAGAAAGGTGATGGCAATAAACGTGGCCATTAGCAGTGAATGAGAGTTTCTCTGCTTCCCTGGGCGTCTTTACTAGTACTGGATATTATCAATTTCTTCCATTTTTTCCAATCTGATGGGTAAAAATAAAATAGAATTTCATTAATGCTTTATGTTTCATTGCACCACATGAGCCACCTGAAGCACAAGGGTAATACACAGAAGGCCTAGGGTCACAGAGATTTTTAAGGGGATTCTTTAATAATTTATGATGCATGAGAGGATTTTGCCATGAGTGTTTATGTGTGTACCCCTTCTCCCCAAATTACAACAATAGTTGTAAATTGAGGTCTTACCCTCAGAGAAATTCTGGGAAACAGCCAGCTAGAATATATAAATTGAGTAGGTTGACAGAATAATGTGAATACAGGACTGATATTAACTCAACCTTATCATTTCTTAACTGCTTCTGGAAGAATTCCATCCCACCAGGTCATATTGTTTACAAAGAGCTCAGCTTCTGCCTACCCCAATTTATGCAATACTGACTGAGATTTGTTATCCTATTAGCTCACCACAGGATCTGTAATTCATTAATATATGTCATTTGTAGGTGCTTCCAGCTACAAATGAGAGTGAACAATTGAGTGTTGCCCTGGGTCTAAATGTAATTACAATGTTCAATTCAGCATATGCCATGCTTTACAAAGTCAATGACCCATCAGGGTAGATGGTAACCCCCCCCAATGTGACACATTTGAAGAAAGATTTTTTTAAATGAGAAGAACAAGAGAAAACAGACAATGAGAATAATAAACAGGATTATTAAAAGATTTCTAATCTTCTGTTATTTAGCATTTATTGAATATAGTTTCATATATGCAAAAAATAATAGATCTCATTTCCACCCAGTTAAATTCACAAAGAAAGAAAAACAGATTTAGCAAAAAAAAAAACAGCTACTAAGTTTAGCACAAAACTATCTTTAGAAAACAAAGGCAAGTATGTCAGTTAAGAGAAATATTTTGAAATTTACAACCAAATAGCTTAATTTTCCTGGCTTTGCTGTCTCTGGTCTTTTTCTCCAGTTTCTGGTTGTCCTTGGTCCCAGAGCTCTCTGGATGTTTGGGGAGAGCATCTTGATGAGCCAGGGACACTTCTTGGAGTCTTTCTAAGAGTCTTTGATAATCTGAGACTACTGAGAACAAAAATTTAAGAGTCTATAAAAAGATCTGCCATACCCGGTATTAGGTAGGTGAATGAGACCTTTGTTCTCGGGTAATAAACACCTTTATTCCTCAGCATATAATGATAGATACTGTCACACTACCTCCTATCCAGGCATATTCTTTCACATCGTCCCTTAAAACAGGTCCCTGAGCCGCATGTTTTTTGAAACAAGGATTTGTTTTGTTTGTTTGTTTTGTTTCTCTGGTGAAACGAATGTTTTTCCTGCTCTGAGCACTAGAGATGATTTAGTTACCTGTTTTACATACTTATTCCTTCCTGAGGTGCTCTTAAGGTGATATTATGAGCCCAGATGGCACAGATGAAAAGTCCATATCCAGGAAGAAATTTCCAGATGACTCCTTCCGCCTGAAGTCCACCCCTGCATATGGCTCTCAGTGTTTATCTCAAATCTGTTCTTCTGAGTCTGACTGGTTACATGGTAAGTGTGTGGCCTTCTGGTGGATGGCAAAAGGCACTTCTGTCGTGGAACCAGGTTCTGCTTGCTTTGCTCCATAAAGTCAGGATCTCTGAGAAGATCACCACTGCCATCTATGAGCAATCTTTCTAGCGCTTTCTATTAAATTTATATTAACCCCTACAATTTGTCTTTGTAGCAGGAGGCAACCCCAACCCTAGTCTACTTTCATACCCTATGCTGTCATATGCTATAATTTTCTCTTTTTCAAGCTGGCTGGAACTCAGAGATAAGTTTTTGATTATATAGTAAATACTAAACTACAGCAGCTGTAAACACGAAAGTTTAGTTCTTTGTTCCAATGTGGTATAATGGTGACTCAGTTGGAAGCAAAGAAGACAAAGCTTTCTTCCTCCCAGTCATTGTCTCCTATTCTGTTATCAGTCTCCCTTACGGTCTTGCTCGAACAATGATGAGATACTTCCTTGCAGGACTGATTTGGGCTAATTGGTATGTATATTGTAGAGGAGAAAAATCTTCCGTCTACCCTCTTAGGTTCTGTAGCTGGGCCTGAGAATTAAACTGACATAAGACAGATTAACAAGAGGAAAGTACTAAATTTTATTTAATTCTTTTATTGGCACATGAAAGTTCGCATAAGAAAAATGAAAACTGAAAGAAGGAGTTATGACTGAGAGTTTATATACTTTTTAAACAAAGAATGATAAATGTGTGGAGAAGTGACAAGACAAAGGCGTGTGGGTTAGAGGGCAGTAAATTGTGGGGAAAGTGGTCAGGAAATATATGGGGCAAACTAATGGAAGATAAGGATTATTTTAGTAGGTTTCTTTGTATAGATCCATTTTGGCATAGGTTACCAGTCTCCAGTGATAAGAATGTTCTCCTCTTCTGGTACAGAAAGGGCACCTCTCTCATGGGAAATTTTATGACCTGCTTTTAGGTAGAAAGGGGGAGGTCAGAGAGCTCTTCCTGTATCTCCTAAGTACCTTCAGCTCAAAATAATAAGTATGCCAAAGTGGCATATTTTGGAGTGGCATGTTCTGATCCCCTTCAGTATGTAATGTGTGTGTAAGCTTACGCCCCTCTTAACTTCTTTGTATTAATATGGTGGATTAGGCCCAATTTATGTCTAGGGGCCATTTCTTAAATGATAGACAGCTATGCTAGGATGGGAAAGCACTGTACTAAATTGAGTGTGCTACAGAGGTAACTACATCTGGTATATTTTCCATGGAAGCTCCTATTTAAAAAATGTAATTAAGATTTATTTGTTATTTATAAAGAAGATTTGAGGAAGCTTTATAAATACATTGCAGGAAAAAACTAGAAAATTTGAAATAAACTCAGAACAAACTGATATTGTAAGGAGAAAGAGGTTATAAGCAACTTTCAATGGCTTTATTAATGTAGATGAGCACTAACCTTAATTCTGAAGTTATTGGCAACTAAAGCAAAAAAGAAAATAGTTTATCTGGTCCTTACTGTTTAACTGAAGAAAGTTTTCATATTCATCTCAGGGGCCCACAGGGCCCAGGCTGGTAAGTAAATGAGTGAAGGGGCTGGGTGTGACCCAAAGAGAATGGCACAGCTTTGGTCTGCCCTGTCCAAAGAAATTCAAACCAAACTGAAACATAATCTTTGCTGGTCAAATAAAACCAGAGGTGGGGATGGAGATTGACACCAATTAGCAACTTCTGAGCCATAACTGAAATCCAGGAGAAATTCATCACATGGGTCTGTCTATTTGGCATTCTGTAACATAAAATACAACGGATAATAAATTATTTTATTGAAAAAGCATAGAAATGTCCATTGCTTTAAAGGGTCTTTCTAATATTGAACCGCTGAAAAAGCTGAAGAATTAATATTGTTTTGCCTTAGTAAATACACAATAACATCTCTAGAAATCAGACATGCCCCCAAACGGTCTAAGAATGCCCCTAGGTGGCAGGACACACTTAATTAAGGAAACTTCGACTTAGTGATTAGAGCAATTCTAAGAGATCCTTTTCCTTGTTCTGGAGTGAATATCTCCCATTATTGTGAGTTAAAGTAAAAACGTCCTGTGGCCCTTGAGTTAAATAAGAAGCAGTGCACTGAAGCTGTATTGATTACAACTTGTGTGTGAGGTAGGGTACACTGGGGAGGAGCTGGGTATTGTTCATCATCTGTAGAGTTCCCAGAGGAAAACAGGTTGGGAAATGCACAGGAAGGAGCAGAGAAACCTCTTCTAATCCTTTCTCCTGCTGGCCTGCTTACCTAAAGTCAACTTCTCAGGTCAAAAGAAAAAAAGTCATCACTACTTGTGTGTCCATGTCATATATGGTTATGTCATTTAAATGGTCAGAATAAACTGAATTCCCCCCTGCATTCTTTTAACATTCAGTAATTTTTGGTCTCTAGAATCCCTATGAAGAGTTATAAGTTTGCTTGGTGGTGGTTGTGAAAAAACAAACTTTTCACCAGTATCAGTGTCAGATGTCTGTGAAATTCCTGTCCAGGGTTCACTGGCAGGCCACATGATATATATTCAGTTCTGGGAGAGTGTGAGGGAGGCACATAGCATGGGCCTTGGGTTTCACAATGTTCTGAGTTGGCCATTGGCCACCAGACCACGTAAAGCTACAAAACATGCCCCCAGCAGGCCCCTTTTAGACTGTGAAACAGTTAAGGGAGGCCAGCTTGTCTGCTGAAGAGAGTAGTGAAACCTCTGAGCACTGGGCACGGGGCGAGGAATGTGTTAGCTCCTGGGAATCCCTGAATACCAGGATGGCTTGCTTTGCTCAGATCTTATTTAGCAAAACCCATGAATAAGTCAGAATAAAGATAGTACAGTGCAAACACTGGCTAAAATCAGAACGACAGAGTGGTTTTGAAGTCAAGTTAGTTAGAAAGTAAGTTTCTCAAAACCCAGCTGGGTTCTTTAGATTGAATTAGGGACTTCCACCTGGGCCTTTAACAAGTCTCAGAGGGCTGTTTGTTTCAAAGCACTAAGCACTTTAGACTTCCTCTGGCGAGAAGTAATACCTGGGCACCTCTCAATAAATCAGTGACCCCAAATGTCTAGAGAACAAATGAAGCTTCTGCAGGCTCTTCCCCTGTAGTATTTTTGTCAGGCCAGGGCATTCTTGCTTTAGTGCATGGTTATTTTTATACTTGCTTTGCAACTCTTTATGGTTTTATTCAAATATTTGTAACATCCCAAAGTCCTCTTTGATATGTTTTCATTTGGTTCTTCATTTTGCAAACAAAATCTTATTTACCAACTTGGCTGCCTGTGACTTTTGGCCAGACGTGCAGTATATTTTAGGGGGTATAATGAAGTATATCTGAGAGACCAAGAATTTGTTATTACAATGTGGTAGGCAGAATACTGATGGTGTCTTCCCAAGATCCCCATTCCCATGTTATTCAGTCAAACACTTACCTAGGAATTGCTATAAAGGGACTTTGCAGACAGAATTAAGGTTAATAATCAGCTGACCTTAAAATAGGTCTAGGAGCCTGGATTTTTCCAGGTGGGTCCAATATAATCATATGTCTTTAAAATCAGACAATGTGAGTCAGAGAGATGCAGTTGAAGAGAGAGGCAGAGGAGGGTTTTGAAGCATAAGAAGGACTCAACCCACTGTCGCTGATTTTAAAAGATGGAGAAAGGGAGTCAGGAGCCCCAGAATGTGGGTGGCATCTAGAAGCTGAGAAGGACCTCTGGCCCTTAGAACCTACATCTTCCAGCTGCATGGAACTGAATTCAGCCAACAACCTGAGTGAGCTTGCACATGGATTCTCCCCCAGAGCCCAGTCAGCCAGCACCTTGATTTTGGCCTTGGGAAACCCAGAGCAGAGAACCAGCAGCCAGTCCCACCTTTTGACCAGAGAACTGTAAGACAGTAGATCTGTGTTGTTTCAAGCGTGTGTTTGATCTAAGCTGTTTTAAGTTTGTGGTAACTTGTTATGGCAGCAATAAAAAACTGATACATGTAAGGCTCAGAATGCTGTGGAGTACCTCAGTGTCCGGGGTTACTTGAATTTGACCTTAATTAGTCAGGAAGAGAGATGGATGAAGGGAGGAAGAGAGAGAATGAAAACAAAAGAAGGAGGAGAGAAAGGATCTAACAGTGACAACGATTTAGCTTCCATTCCTCTTAAAGAGACTGTGACCCCAAGTGGCTTCTTGCATGCCTCATGGTATTATTTTCTCACAAGACTGAGTGTGATTCTAATACTTAAATATTTCAATGGCTTTTTTGGGGGAGGGGGCAAATGGCCTTCTTTATTATAAACCGTATACTATTGAGTACATTATATTTATGTATAATTACAGGATTGTCTGTGCAAAACTATACCTGCTGTGCTTTAAGGAAAAGATAAGGGATCTTCAAGGGTCTTTTGATTCCAGGCCATTTTTGCATTATAGGCTGACTTTAGAAACTAGCTCTCATGTAAGATACAACACCATTGTCCTGCATGCTGCCTTTCCCAGTCACAGCCTTTGGAGAACTTGAGCTTCTGGAAGGAGGCAGTCCACAGGAAAGTGAAGCAGCCTTACTCTCTGTTGCTAGAAAGTCATGAGACTTATGTGTACACTGGCAGCCCGTGAATTCCCTCAACTTTCTCCACACAAGAGTAGAATGTACTTGTGTCCTTTCCGAGGACACTACTAATTTTTCCTTTGTTGTCTTTTTCTCATGCAAGGTAACCTGGGATGTTAGTGATAAATTATCTGATTTAGTCTATGAGAATTGGAGAATGAGAGAAAGGGAAGAACACCAAGCATACACGGGATCTGCCTCAGCATTGTTCCCCCTTGGAATCCTCCATGCTGAGAAAAAACGAGCAGATGGAGATGAATTTCCTCATCCATAATAGCCTTTCTCTTTGGATAATCTAATGTCTGTATTGCTGCTTTCTCAAATCTCTTTGTAGTTGTCTGTGTAGGAAACTGTGGAGGCCTCCCACAGGTTGACTTATTTGAATAAAAATAAATTTCTTCTGCCCTTAACAACCTTCAGGAGCTTTCAAAGATGAATTTAATTATACATATTAAAAAATAAAGAAACCAAACTCAGAATTGTGAGGATTTCAGTTCTAAAACCAAATTTATTATGTTCAAAGTTGTCTCTGGATAAAAGGCAAGTATAACATTAAGATATTAATCCATTCATGCCGTTTAGCAATTTGAATTATTCACAGCTGCTTGTATTTTATTTTTATAGGAATACAGCTTTTATCTATGAAGCCAATCAAATTGAAAAGAATATCTTTTGCTTTTAGAATCTTTGCCAGTTGAGATTGTTTTAATATAGAACAACCCCACTCCCCTCATACATTTTATGAGCTGTATTCATAGAGCATTTTCATTTGGTTGAAGCACTTAGCAGAAAAACTAGGTGAATTGCACACTAACAGCTAAAGCAAAATGCTAGGCAACTATTTCCAAATTTAAAGTGCTTTGAAGCTGTTAAGCTGTTAAATCATACTCCCCCAAGCTCTCCTTCCTCCTAGAATGTAAACAAGATGATATTCTACAAAATATTTGGTGGTGTTTGTTTTTAGTGTTCAGTCTACATTTTCTAAGCTGATTTGGGAGCTTAGCTTTAGCCTCGCCCCTTTTTATAATATTAAGTCAAGAATCTTCTCTGCAGAGATCAATCCTTTTGAATTTCTGCTTCCTTATTTGTAAAAAGGCAATAATAATATTTATCTTTGCCCATCTCGTAGGGCCAGGAAGCTTGAAGGGTGTAATATCCAAGGATATAAACTCTACATAGCTATACAAATATAAGAGATTGATGATGTTACTTCAACATTGTTATTAGCAATGACTTTATAGACTTAAGTTACTACAAAAATTCAGAAGGCACAGAACTTATAACTGGTCAGAACCCAGGACTCAGAAATATCATTCAGACCTAGAATATTCTATTTAGGTTCTAATCTGATTCCAAACATTTAAAAAGTAATATTATTTCCCCTAAATCTCTGCTTTCTACTCTTTGCCCAGTTCTTTCAAGCATATCTGATTTGCTAAAGTTGCCAGAATTTTTAGGTTCCTGGTTACTTTCCTCTGGACAGACTCATTAGTGTTTTACTCAGAATTGAACTTTACCTTTGTGGAGTATAGTAAACCTGTGCCCTCTTTATCTGAGATACACATTTCTGTTAATATCACCTAAGGTTCCATTCATTTTTTGTCACTCTCTCACACTGTTTATTCCATGATGGAATGAATTAGGAATACTGAAGTGAAGAATGTTACTTTGCAGTGATTCTTTGGAAGTTAGGAAGGGCCATTATTAATCATATAATCTAAATATCCTTGAGTTGATCTAAGAAACAGGTGCAAGACTGGTAAAGCAATTTGCCTAAGAACACACAGCTGGTTATTAGCAAGGTGGAATTAAAAGCCAGCTTTCTTGATTCCAAGTCTAATGTTCTTTCCACTATACAGTGAAGAGGAGGAGAACACAAAAAGAAAGATAGCTTAGAGCAAGAGTCAGCAAACTATGGCCTACGGGCCATATGTGGTCAACTGACTGTTGTGGAAAGTTATATTGGAACACTGCCATGCCCATTCATTTACATGTTGTCTACGGTTGTTTTTATACTACCAGGGCAGAGCTGAATACCACCCGTGGTTGGTTGAATCCATGAATGAGAAACCTGTGGTTACGGAAGGTGACTAAATTCATTGTACTACACCATTTTATATAAGGGACTTGAATATCCAGGATTTTGGTATCTGTGGGGGTTCCTGGAACCAACCCCCCAGGGACGCCGAGAGAGGACTGTAGTTGTGTCAGAGACCATGTGGCCTACAAAGCCTAACATATTTACTAGCTGGTCCTTTACAGGAAAAGTTTGCTACCTCTGGCTTAGAGGAGAGATGACCAAAAAGTCTGGGCCACTTTGTGAACAGTCTCTTTAGTTAGCACATTTGCTCCTAATTGTGGTTTAGAATAAGTTGTTTGGATGTTAGGCAACATTGTCTGGCTATCTCATGATTAATTACAGGTTGATGTTAACAAATGTGAATATAAACTTACAAAAGAAGGATCAATCTATATTTTCAAAAGGTGTTTCCCATAATATGGGAATTTGTTTCCTATATTCACGTCTTCATAATTTTTGAGGGCAATGAAGATATATCTAATTCAAAGTAGTGGAAACTTATGCAGGACACACAATAGCTGTATTCAAGTATGTGAAGGACTATCCTGTGAATAAAGGGATTAAATGCATTTGTCCTTCAGGTCCAACTAAAATGCACTTCTACTGTTAAGCCCCTGATCGCCCCCCTTCTCTCGCCATCCTTTGGGCAGAATTAATCACTCTCTCTTCTGTGCTTCCAAAATACTTTGTACAGAGTATTGTTATAGCATTTATCACACTGCATTAGAGGTAGTTGTTGACACATTTGTCTCCCCAGTTGATTGTGAAATCCTTGAAAGTGAGGACAATACCTTATTCATTTTGGCATCCCCATCATGGGGCGCAGTCCCTGGCTCATAGTAGAAGCAATCTAACTGCTTGATGAATGAATGCATATTATAATCTCAGAGGGCAAAGCAAGGACCAATGTGAAATCTCAGTAAAAAGAACTTTGTGACAATACTGGCAACGAATAGAAAGCCATCCTAAGCAGTGCTGCATAGTCATCAGGGACCAGAACTTGGGGTTAGAATGCCTGGGTTTGAATTTTAGCTGTGCTCTTTGTCTTTGGGTAGGTTACTTCACCTCTGAACCTCAGTTTCCTCACCTTTGAAACGGAGATGGTACAGGCAGCAGCTTTCTATTACGGTCTCCAGACCCCTAGGGATCCCCAAGACCCTTTTAAGAGGTCTATGAGGTCAAAACTATTTTTATAAGAATGCTAAGACATTATTTTCCTTTTTTATTGAGTTTCGTTGATGGTGCAAAAGGAATGGTGGGAAAACTCCTGGTGCCTGAGGAGAAATCAAGGCACTGAGTTAAACTAGTACTAATTGTTTTCTTCAACATACGCTGTCAGAAAACAAATACATGCCAGTTTCATTTAAGAATGTCCTTGATGAAGAAGTAAATTATTTTATTAAGTCTCAACCTTTTGGTACGATGTCCTTTTTAATATTTCGTGTGATGAAACGGGAAGTATGCATAAATGAATTTAGCTAGACTTTGAAGTACAGTGAGTGTCTTGAGGAAAAGTACTTGTGCTATTAGCTGCCAACTGAACTAGCCACTATTTGACATGTGATACATTTTTACTTGAATCATTGACAAGCTATAGTTATTCAGACTTTTGTATTTGACAGATATCTTCTCAAAAGTTAATGAAGTGACCCTACCACTTCAAGGAAAACAACTAATAGTATTTGTTGCCAATGATAGACTTAAACTTTTTAGCAATATTTTGAAAAACTTACATCTTCATCCATGAGGTTGAGAGCTCCTCAATACTTAAGGATTTTCCTGAAGAGATTGGTGATGATGCAAATGTGACTTTAAAATATTGTATACTTAAATAAGACAACATTTAGAAGATCCGCATAACTTAGTGAGCTGGTGTTCTCCAAGTGACCAGTGCCTGATGTTTCAAAATCATGCTTAGGTAAAGATCCATTCACAGTACAATATGGATGTTCCTCAAGACTAGTAGATTTTAATGTAAAGGAGTCATTAAGTTTTTGGATAGAGTTTCAGATTCTGTATTGCAATTATTCTTTGAGAAACTATCATTATTGAGTTTTGGTGTGTATTAAAGAATAATATTGGCAATTATGTGAAAAGGCTGTTAAAGTGCACCTCCCTTTTCCAACTACATACCTGCTGTGTGAGGCCAATTTTCTTCATATACTTCAAGGAAAACAACGTATTGCAACAGATTGAATGCAGAAGCAGATTTGAAAATCTAGCTGCCTTCTATTAAGGCAAACATTCAAAAGATTTGCAAAAAATGTAAAACAAAGCTATTCTCCCCACTAATTTTGTTTGTTTGTTTTGAGTAGGTTACTTAATCTATGAACCTCAGTTCAGAGTTCATACTACAGTTTCTTATCATAAGAAAGTTATTTATATTAATGTGTAGTGGGGTTATTTTTATTTTAAATAAATGAAACATTTTTGAATTTCTCAATTTCTAGAATGGTAAATATCAACAGATACAACTCACATAAAAACTCTTCAGGTTCCTCCATTTTTAAGAGTAGGAAGGGGTCTTGAGCAGATGTGGAGGAAATAAGCATTCTCATATACTTCTGGTGGGAGTATAAGTTGATACTAACTTTTAGGAAATAATTTGGCAATATCTATCATATTTGTTGATTCAGCAATGCAATACAATGTTGATTGTAATAGCAAAACAAGAAAATGGAGTCTAAACAAAGTACACAACAATAGAGGCTGGTTAAATAAGTCCATCCGTACAGTGAGGTAGCATGTATTTTGCAGACATTAAAAATAGTTAGATATTTATGTGGACCTATGAAAATATTTCTAAGATACTGAAGTATTAAAGTATTAATTTGTTACATCTTTTAAAAAAATATTTTTAGGGGACCAGCCCGGTGGCAGAGTGGTTAATTTCACTCCGCTTCAGAGGCCCAGGGTTTGCAGGTTTGTATCCTGGGCGCGGACATACACACTCCTCATCAACCCATGCTGTGGTGGTGTCCTGTATACAAAGTAGAGGAAGATTGGCACAGATGTTAGCTCAGGGGCAATCTTCCTCACCAAAAAAGTATATATATATATTTTTAGTTTGATTCCATTGTGTAAATAAGGAGCAGATTTCTGTGTATAGAGATAATGCCTAAAAACTGGGAACCAGAGTTATATTGGTGAAAAAATGATGAGGGGTTGAAGAGGGGTGGAAGGAGGCATTCATCTTTCATTACGTACCTTTCCATATCATTATTTATTTTGCCACGTTTACTTTTTTGTTTAAAATATTAATTGAGGTCATAATACTCATATTCATAATGAAAACTAATTGAGATAATGTTAAATCTCTTGGCCTGTAGTAAATGTTCAGTAAGTATTGGTTGTGAATGACTGCTTCGTGTATTTCTGTGGTGCCATCAGTAGAGCATTCTCCAAGAAATTACTGAAAGATAGCTTGACAGGAATATGGTAGATAAGAATTCTGCCTTTGAGTATATCTAACTGATCTCTAGGGTTGGATTCTGATATTCTTTGATCCCGATATTTATGAAAGAATAGCCATAACATTTTGAGAATGAAAATTATATGTCAAATGTCTGACGCCAAAAGGTTATCTCTGAGCCACCTTAAAAGTCTTCAGAATTTCTTTTCTATCCATTAATTTTCATAGCATTCACTTTTTCCCTTAAATTTTGTTTTCAAAGTATGGAGGGGCTACTGGGACCAATAGACCAGTATTCACTTAGTTTGGTACTAAGCCATGGCAGGAAGCACTCTTTTGTAATTTTATGACAAGAATTTAGAGTACTTGTTTCACAATTGCCAATTCCATTAACTGGAATTTATTTAGTAGCATGTCTCCATTCTTAGGCTAAGCTTATCTTTAGAATAAGTTAGGCTAAGAAACAAGTGACACAATTTGCCTTCTTAAAGAACATTCTAGATTTTATTGTCTTCCTTAAAAATCACTTAGTGATTGCCAGTACTGCTTTTTGTCTAGTCAAAATACGATTGCACAAACATACACAGACTGTCTATGCAAATATATTTTTATAAAATAGTTAGGGCTTAGGTCATTGTGTGAAAAATAGATGGTTCTTTCTGTAAGAACAGAAATTAATAATTCATCCCAAGCATCTTATTGAAAGAAGAAAGCTAATTTGAACAAGGTTGGGAGATAAAACATACCAGCATTATTCTTTATTTCTTTTATTAATGAGTTAGGATACAAAACAAACTAAAAAATTACATTAAAAACTCATAAACATTGTTGAAATCTTCTTTCTCTGTCAGTCATGTTCATGAAACTGGCATTTCTATTTAAATAGTAGTTAATAACAATAAGATTTTATTTAGTGAGTCAATCGGTACATGGACTCGTTCGTTTACTCGCTAAACATTTGTTGAGTGCCAGACTGTGTGTCAGGTACCGAGGCCTCAGTGTTGAAATAAGATATGTTTCTTGCATGTTAAGAGTTCAATGGCCAATGGAGCGGACAGACATATGAACAATTCAATCAATACTATGGTAAAATGAGAAGAGCATGGGGTTTTAGAGATCAACAATTTTAAACCTGGGCTTCACCACTTCTGAATCATATAGCCTTCTAATCTCTCTATGCTTTAGGGATTTCATCTGTAAAATGGAGATAATATTTTCATTTCATGGCTTTTTATGGATTAAAGAAAACATAATCAAAGCCTAAAACAATCTCATCAAATAGAATATATTTATTACCCTTAAACTACAATATGAAAGGTACTGTAATATGGTCATGGACAAGAAAGGAAGAGTGATGAATTTCGGGATGGGGAGAGGTAAGGAAAAAATCTCTTAGAGGAGGAAGTACTTAGGATAAGGAGGTGTTCATAACAGAGAAGAATTCCAGGCAGAGAGATTTTCATGCGTAGATGCGTAGAACTTGTGCTGAAGTATGAGGAACTGTGAATTGTTTGGTGAGGGTATAGCCTGGAGTACAGAAGAGTTGAAATGAAGATGGTAGGATAATGGCACAGAGGACATTTTATATCCTGCAAATGATTCAAGATTTTTAGCAACAGCAATGGGAATGAGATAAATAGATGTGAGCAATATTGTGAAAGTAGAATTTATGGAATTGAGTGACACTGTGGGATTGATGGAGAGAAAGGAAGAGACTTCCAGATTTGATTTAGGTAAGTAATTGTTGGTGTCATTAATCAGAAGAAGGGATTTAGGAAAAAAGTAGGTTTGGGAGAAAATGATAAACTTTATTTCATTTTGTTAAATCTGATTTGTCAAGACCTTAGACAGGAGAGAGACCTAGGCTGGACAAAAGATTTGAGAGTGCTAAACATTTAGAGAAGAGTAGAAGTCAGAAGTTCCAGGTTTCGAACCTGGCTGTGTTGTCCACTGGCTTTGTGACTAATGTGTTTTACTTTCCTTGTTCTACAAGGGATTGAAAGCAGCTGAACTCTGTAATTAGGAAGTCTCTTAAATATCTGGGTCTTAGCTCTAAATTTTCTCATAAATGAAAAAAAACTCAATATCCTTCACAGGGTGGTTTTAAGGATCACATTTTTTGACAACTGAAATTACTTTAAAATGTTGCATATACAAGCAGAGAAGGACAGATATAGAAATTAAACATTTAAATTAGATTCATGTCTGCAGAAAATAGAACTATTAGTAAATTCATTGATAGGACTCTGTTTATAGTTACATTGTAAAGCATGATCATTGTGAAGTAGCACAATAGCAGTGTGGGCTCTGAGTCAAACTGTCTAGATTTGATTATCAGCCCCTTATCTCTTGGACTTGGGACAAATTATTTAACCTCTTTTCTAAAAAGGAAATAATCAGAGGATCTACCACATAGACTGTTGTGAAGATTAAATGAGTGTATATAAAGTATATAGGACAGTGGCTGACTCCTAATTAAGTCTCAGTGTGTAATAGGTATTTTTACTGTCATCATCAGAGGCAGTAACAGCATCATCATCATTTATTATCATCAAATGGCAGGATTTTAGTGCAGCAGGGGGACGTTAGAAACAATCATATCAGTTTTATTAATGAGGAAAAGGAAGCCCAGAATCATTAAGATATATTCCAGTGTGTACCCCTGGTGAAAGACAGGACTGAGGCTGAAGTACAGCTCAGCTCAGTGCCCTTTTGCCACCCTTTGTTAACGTAGGACCTTGTGCCTTCATGCGCAAAACTGTAATTTTAGTTGATAATTAGTATGTCTTACACACAATAGGATTGGAAATGGTATGCAGTATTAATGAATTTGCCAATCGTCAGAAATTCCCTCTTTATGGATATTACTTCAAGTTGAGCATGAACTATTATGGGAGGTATGTGTGTGTATCAGGTAACATTCATAATTTTGTATACATATGTTCAGATAATATTTAATAGTTACTCAGTTGTAGGTTAGCTGTCCTGGTGGTCTAGTAGTTAAGATTCAGTGCTCTCACTACCGAGGCCCAGGTTCATTTCCTGGTCAAGGACCACCCATCTGTTGGTTGTCTTACTGTGGTACCTGCATGTTGTTATGATGCTGAAAGCTATGCCATCGGTATTTCATAATCTGCAGGCTCATTCATGGTGGACGGGTTTCAGCGGAGCTTCTAGACTCAGACAGACTAGGAATGAGGACTCGGCCACCTACTTAGGAAAAAATTGGCCATGAAAACCCTATGAATAGCAGCAAAGCATTGTCGGATAGAGTGGTGGAAGGTGAGAGGATGGTGCAAAAAGACCAGGCAGGGTTCTGCTCTGCTGTACACGGGGTCTCTAGGAGATGGAATCCACTCGTTGGCACTAACAACAATAGTAGTTTGCAGACTGCCCAGTATTCAATCGGAAACACAACACTAAGATACCTTAAGATACTTTCTTGAAATAACTTCAATTTTATATTTTTTTCTGATTTATTAAGTAAATTAAACTCATACTTTAAAAGGATAGAGTTTCTTGTTTTGTAAGTTTACAAACTTAAAATATTAGACCTGAGGATAAAGTTATTGAACACTTGCACATATGCACAGAAAACACTGGTAGCATCACAGAATATTATTTAATAATACTTGAGTTTCATATAAAATATTTTCACCTGCAGAGCCCAGAGCATTTCATAAATGTAGGTGCTGTTAATCAAAGACTTGAATAAATAGATGGGCTTTGTATTGTACACTGAAGATAAGTAGATTTGGATTCTTATTGGATTTGTGTAGTCTAGGAGTTAGGTAGAGGTGATAAAAATGAGCACAGATTTTTATCATCTGCCCATAATAAGTGGTGCCAAATAAAACTTTTGTGAGTGTTACCAGAAACAAACAATAGCTGAGTTGTCAGATCCTAAATATGGAAAACTAAGACAAAGATGGCAAATTAAACAAAACAAAATAAACAATAAGTTAAATATTAGTTAAATGGTATAGAGAAATTAGGAAGAGAAAAAATGGAATTGATTTAAATAAGACACATTTATACAGCCTTAATTTAAGCACACTGTGAAAAGGAATACTTTTAGTGTTGCTTGGAAGATGTAGTTTACAATTATTTAATTGGGACTTTCACCCTCTTCCTTTTAATTTGCTTTATCATTCATTTTTCCCATTCTGAGTTCTTTTAGCTCTAAAATTCACATTTTTGCAGTGGGACATTTTATTTAGTAAGATCATTAGAGCTTAGCTTACTGAAATAAATTCATACTGTGTAGTTTAAGTTCATAATGAATATCTAACAACCTCCCAATGCTGTGGTCACTGCTTTTGTTACATTGTGATCTTGGTGGTTTGGGTTTGCCCAAGTGGATGAAAAAGTGGAAGAAAGCAACCTTTCATCAATGCATTGATGGAATCCCTTTCCTTGCCTTGACCACGTTTTACCAGATTTCCTGAGTGCTCTTTACCTGTTCCTAAGTGGGCACAATTCTGTGTATCAGCCACAACATGTGCATCACATTTGCGTGTAGAGTAATGTCCATATCACACACTAACTGCTTTGGCTTGAAGGCCTTTCTCAGTCTATCTCAGCCTCGTTTCCCCCCAGCCCTCTGAGACTTCCCAAACACTAAACTGCTTCTCTTCTCTGACCCATTTATACCCTACTTTCCATCAAGGTCCCGCACAAGTCTCAGTTGTCTCATGAACCCTTTGCGGGTTCCTCCAGTCCACATTGATTTATTATATTGTTCTCCTAGAGCACTCTCTCTTGGCACCTCACAGTTGAGCAATTATTGTTCTGTGGTTTTATGAGGCTTGCTATTGTCTCAATTATATTTTAAGCTTCTAAAGGAAAAGGACCATGTGTTTCATTTCTGTAAACTGCATAGTACCCAGCACAGTGAGGGGGAGATAGATTAAACATCATCATAAATGCCTATTAGCAAGTTAAGTACTGTGACTGCATTGTGTCTTAAAAAGCCCATTTTATATTTATATATATATATATTTTTATAATAAAATCTCGTTTATAATGAGATTGAATTTTTTCTGAGCAATCAATTATTAGAAATTTACATAAAATTAATTTTAATTATATATAGCTCTATACTTAACAAATTTTTGTTAAAAAAGAAATCAAACTGTCCTGGTAAATATAGGACATATATTAAAAACAACCAAGACAGTTTATTGGTTTGTGATGCTATTTTTAGACATAAGCACTATCTGTTTTAATTCTTAGTCTATTATTCATATACTCTGAATGGTTATCTTTTTTTTACTATATAAAACTGTTTTACTTTGTTTTCTCCAGGTCATAGATGTTTTAATCTTAGAGAGGACTAAGTTGAGAGCAGATGCTGTTGTTCAATTTTTGTTTAGTCATAGTAAAATATACTTAGATGACAAAATATGCAAAACTGTGATTAAAATAGAAAATTCAAGTGGGCAGTACTAAATGATTTTGCTATTTACAAAAAAAATAGCAATTACAGATAAAGACATACACCATTTCTGTGACATAGAAAAAGTTCTCCATAGAAGAAAAATGGGAATGGAGTTTGGAATGTTGCTTGACTATTCATCTAGAGCTGGTCCTGAAAAGAATGAGGTGAAATTGGAATGGAGCAATTTCCTGGGTAATTTCATAAGCTGAGAGAGCCCAGTCCTGCCAAGCAAATCAAGAGAGCTGTTTCTTTCACTGAGGATTCATGTCCGTAGTTAATCTCCACTCAAAAGCATAAAAAAAATAGTTTATGTTCTGAATTAAATATAGAAAATATTTTTCTGTCCAGGAAGTTAGTTTAGATGAAATTACTTTATCTGAGGAAACAGCACAGTAAGTGACTTCCCTTTGGGTATAATTTTAAAGTGTTCTTTTTTATCTTAAATTTAGATAAAAAAGTACTAAAAATGTACTTTTGTAGAGACTTAATAAATATTAAATTAGCCTAGGGCAGTATTTATATGGAAATGAAGAAATTCTTGAGTATTTACTTGGAATTTCTGATCTTTCTATACAGAATTAAAATCTTTAGCTTCCTTATGTCAGATCTACAATTAACTATAGTAATACATTCTTCTCCCATTCTCCCTGGTAGCTCTACTTTGATTAAAAAATGTTTTAACTTGATGTTTTTAAATAATCCAAAATCTACAGACAGTTAAGAATTATCATCTTCAGTAGAGACGTGAAGTAACGCTGCAAAATTTTTTCCTGCTGAAATGACCCAATCAAAAAAAATAGTATGACCTCATTTTTTGCTCAAATGAGAGAGGAAGTTTCAGTTTAGAATGGGAATTAGTTATTGCATAAGGTGCAAAAATAAGATGATTTAGAAAGTTTAGAAAATCTCTTCAGGTAACTCTTTTCACTCAATATCCTTTGATTTTATGACAACTTTTTCACAATGTACTTAATCCTGAAAAGAGAGGCTAGGGCTAAAATAAAGAGAAAACACTTTCCTGCAGAGTGATTTCTCATAACTGTTATTTAGTTTCCTGCTGTGTTAGGTCTTCTAGGGGAATTTATTAAGCAAACTAGCTGGCATAAGAAAAATGCAATACCATTTGAAAAAGCCAGTTATGTGAGTATATGTATATTTTGATAGAATAAAAATTGACTTGACATTTTCTTGACTTGCCTTTTTAAGAAGGGAGAAATGTATAAGGAAGTATCACCTATATCTAGAATTTTCTGTAAGAATGGAGAAAAACAAAATGGACTCATTATAATCTCACTCTTTTCAAATTGTGTCCTATTCTTACTTTGCAAAAAAGATCTCATCTTCATGGAATACTAGTACAGATTCATGTACATGATTTTGAAATGAGTTTTTTCTTCTTTAGATTCTTTCTTTCTCCTCCATCACTTTCTTCATTCATTTCTTCCTCCGTTTTCTTCTCTCCTCCTTTCTCCCATTCATCACTGCTCATAGAAACATTGAACAAATGTATTGGTTAGGCTAAGCACATGGCATATGTGCCAGGCATACATTACAGAATAAGACAGATGTTGTCCCTGTCCCTAAGAAACTTAAAATCTAATAATCAAAAGACTTTAAGCAAATCATTACAGTTAATTAAATTTTCAGTAAGTATGAAGAAGTTACGGGTGAAGGATATCAATTTTCAGTAATTACTTTGCATACAATATAGTGTGTGTATATAAAAATATAATTTTTGTGTGTGGAATATTGAGTAAATATGGTTCCTGACCTAGGGAATGGATATTTTAAGACATACTAGTTGCTGTGGTTCACATATGGAAATTTTCTGTGCCCTGAACAAATAGATGAACATATGCAGTTTTGGGCTTTGGTAAGGCCAACTCATGTACACATTTTACATGTGAGCTCATGGACAGCCAGTGGTCCCCTAGATCTCAATCTTCACTTACTTGCAACTTCTGTGGATGCTGCCTTCATTCACCCCCAGCCTCCATCTCCTGTGAGTCAGTTGAGATCTCAATCCCAAACTCCCACTCCTGATCCAGGAGTTGTCGCTCAGTTCCAAGGCTAACCTGAGCCTGGTTTTACTAGAACCAATGTAAATTTTTGTCCTAATAAGTAAAGAAAGCCTTCTGATGCTAGATCCTGCTCTCCCTGATGAGAATCTGAGGAAGATAGCAATAAGACTTGATTCAGATTGCGTCATTTTTTCTGAGTTGTCCTGAGTTTCTATTTCCATTTTTCTCAAGCCCAACTTCTACAGAACTCACTGTCTCCCTTCAGCAATGGCTCCTTCTAACTCTTACCACACTCCTAAGGTGCTAAATAATGATGCACAGGGAGTGATCCAGAAATGAGGCTGTTCCCTCGAGCCAGTGTTTTTCTCCTATCATAGCCTACTGTGGGATAGAATATCCTACTGGTTATATTATAAATTGTTTTCTCTATATGATAGAATACTATGTGGTGATTAAGCAAATCAAGGTACATCTGTTGCCTTGAAATGGAAAGATGTAAATTATCTGTGAATGAAAGAAATAAATTAATTTCATATACTATACTATTTTATTTAGAAATTTTATATGGCTATATACGTAAATATCGGTACATATATGTATATATAATGTGTGTATATGTATATATAGGCTTATTTTATCAACAAATATATATGCCAGAGAAATAAGTCTGGATGGAAATATAGCAAACTGGAAATATCCCTGAAGAATGGAAATAACAGGCAGAAGTAGCAGCAAAGTTGTAAACTTGAATCTTGGTAAATCGCTTAAGTCATTGGCTTATCTCTGAGCCAATCTCTGTGGCCAGAGGGTTAGAATACTGTTGGTAGGTGGGCTCACTCAAGAGTCAGGAGGTGTTGTCAGCTCTACCCAAACCACAGGTACTGAAAGCTGGGGAACGGTGGCTGTTCCCAAAAGAATGCTGTTTCCAGAAGCAGGGTACTGGAGGCTGAACAGTGAGTACAGCAGCTGTCCATGATAATCTCCTGGATTTCTTCATTTGTTTATAACATTTGTGTACCACTGTAGTGACTGTTACATATAGTAAAGCTTAGAAATTAAACAAGAAATACACAGAAGATTTTCGATTTTTAGTAAATTGTTATAGAAGTTGAACTAATATTTATGCCAAAAATGATAAGGATGGATAAAAATAAACAGTAAAGAAAAGAGAAAGTAGTTTGTACACCCACCCTTCACCTGTCCAGACACTTTGATGCATAAGCCCAGTATGCTGTTTATAATAAATTGCCACCTTTTATATTTGTTTATGAATGTGTTACCCTTTATCACATTTCTCACTAGACTAATGTTTGGCAGTAAGGTCTTGTAGTTGTGAGTTTTAGGATTTTCTGACATCGTCTTTATTAGTCGCTAAGGTTATTCTAGAATTGGCAAAGTAAAAGTTGTTTTTGTTCATTAAACCTTATGGTGCTTTTGGATTCCATGTGAAAATTAAAGTATTTTGCAATGTTGTAGGAATAGAGAAAATTGCTAAAAAGTAATAATGTTGCTTATTGATAATGACCCTTAGTAATCCAACAAAGAACTAATAAATTTTACTGGTCTCATTACCCGCGCATCAGTACCTGCCAAATAAGTCAAAAACATCCAGGCATATGGGGCCTGGCATCATCACAAACCAGTCTGGCGAGTCTTTCATTCACCCCAGCCCCTGTCCCTGTGCCGCCACCTCAGCCTCTCCTGTTATCCTAGGGAAGGTACACCGTGTACTCTGTTACAGGCCTGACAGAAACGGAAGTGGTTTCTGCTTTACTCATCTCATAACCTAAGGGAAACCTAAGCTTTTAATAATGAGTCGTGGCACCCATAATTGAAGGTTCAGAGAGATTAATTGTATTATTACATTGAAGAAAACCCAAATTTGAGACCCAAATAATTTCCCAGCACTACATAACGAATTTGGGCGTCTCGCATCATGACTAACCCACTCTCAAACTGAATTAGGCTCTAGGCTCTTTCTCCTCCAGCTTCAAGCTCTGTTGCTGCTGAGAAGCAGTAGCATCCTAAGGATATTTGAGGCCCATTAAAGCCCTCATCATGGCCAAAAGTACTGACAAGTGCTGTGTCTATTAGACTTAAACATTCATTCCCATGTCAACAATTCAGCATTTCTTTTTAGGCTGTTTAGTAACTAACGTATCCAAAAAAGGGTCACATGCCTCCCAGTCTATTAAGATTTTTGGAGGGGAAAAAAATTAATTCCTCTGGAAACATACTCGATCAAATTTTAACCAATTATTTCCTCAGTGTGTTACAGCACAACTTTCCTCGCTGAAGAATTCAAATGGAAAGAGTCTTTTTACTCATTGGGATGGAAATAGCAGGAGCCATATGTGAATTCTGTACAGTCCTTCTTAGCTGAACATTGATAAGTGAATTCAATGCAGCAGTTGTAGGGTTTTACCAAGTTAAGTGAAAGGCAAGCAAGTGAGAAGAAAGAGATTCAGAGGACCACACAAGGGAAAAGCAAAACATTTTCAGCTGCGAGTTGGGAATGAGATGGATGCTGGCAAGGCAGAGCGGCGAGGACGCCTGCTCCAGATGGTAGGCATTTAGGAAAAAAGACGTCACAGCAGCGACCCATCATTTAGCGCTGGCATTGGCGTGGTTTGTGTTTGCCTTTTTCATAATGCAAGGCTATTGCTCTTTTTCAAAGTGTTTGAAAAGCTTATGGAACTCAAGTATGGGGGAGAGGAGAGCAGAGGAGAAGAGGGAGTTTTATTTTCATTTAGGTTATTTTGGGTTTGATGCCATTGGATAGTAGGGCTTCAGGACATATTTTGACTGATTTGTTTTCCTATTTGCAACTCATGAACTGTCCAACAGATGCAGCACATAGTTGTTCTGTTAGAGAAATGCAGTAATTGTTTATTTCAGTTTTTGAAGATCTTTAAATAACACTTGATTTTCTAGAAGGTTTGAGAACACAAAGAAGTTACTGTATTTACCTAATTCATAACTTACTTTTACATAAAATAATATCACCTTTTGGTTGGGACCTGCTTGTTATTAATAAGTTAACAGTCTTTTAAATAACTTTTTGTTATAAAAGTAATACATGTTCATTTTAGAAAATACAGGTAGCCTCTGACCAAAAACAAGTTAGTTGGGAAAAACTATCCATAAATACTAGCCATAATCATATTTTTAATTCTATCCATAATCAAGAACTAAAAGTGGTGGTATTTTGGTGTTCTTTCTGGTTATATAGGAAATGTGTTTGTGTGTTTATATGCATGACAGGTAGTTTGTTACAGCTGCAACCCCAATGTCTAGAAGATTTCAAACGCATTCATGTAACCTGATTCATTTTTAGTATTAATATCTTAGTGTTCTTCAGTGGACTTAATATACTATTACCTGTTAGAATATTAATAGGCAAAACCCATTCATTAATATGACGTTGCTGTTCTCCTGCCTGCTAACCAGTCTTCTGTTTAATATTTTCTTTCTGCCGCGGTAGAAGAAATGATGTGAAGTTGAAATGGTAACTGAGCTTCACTGTACATTTATATTTAAAAGGAAGACAGTGTGTTAGGTTGCCACACCAAGAAGGAAGAATGAAGGTTAACAGACGTCTTCATGGTTTTCAAGTAACTCCTTTAGGGAAAGGTGATTTCAGCTTTTCCCATATCAGCATATTTTCAGGGAAAACTAAACTTTTGATGATGTCAAGGATTATGAATCATGACACCTATAATTGAAGTTTCAGAGAGATTTAATTATAGTGTTACTTTGAAGAAAACTACACAGAACCACATTTAGGTATAATTTCAAAATCATTTCATTCGGTTTTCACATCTCTGTTTGTCTTTTAAACTATCTGGTAAACATCCAGAGATTCTGAATGCTTCTCTCTGGTAGATGCAAAGAGCATTTAAGCTAACACTCAGCTGTTTGTTTATTATGTTTTCAAACTTTTTCCAGTTTCTGTTTAGTATTCAGTGAAATGGTGGAAGGAAAACCATCTGCACTGCAGCTGCAAAGGGATTACCTTCAGTTCTTCTTTTCAAAAAGAAGCCGAATGCCCCCGGTGCACAGCCCCGGACAGTTGGTCGGATCTTGCACCATATGTTTTATACAGTGCTCCTGGAGCTGAGTCAATTAATAGCTCAGAAGATACAATTAGCCTTTTAGTGACTGCATTCATTCATAAAGCCTGCCTAAAGTAAAGCAGCTCTTCATTCTCTGCCCCATTATAAGTGCAGACTAAAGATTTGAAATATTGGATGACAGCAAATGTACCGAGATCATTAGCTCGTGGTGGATGCTCTGGTTTTTATAGCCTACTGCCACCATGCCAAATTCCTAGGTGTGTGCTAGGATATTGGCACAAAATAAAAATGATATTATTCTCAACAGAATGTATTGAAATTGAATTTTACAGTACTTACCAAGTCTTGAGATAGCTTTTGTCTCTATCCTAATATATATTTTAAGCAGACATTGAGTAAGGAACATAGAGTAAAATGTAACTATTATAGTGAAAATCCATTATTTTAAAATTTGCTAGCCTTACCTTGACAATCTTTTTTTTCTTTTCTTTTAAGATAAAGTTAAAGCCCTTTGAAAATATTTTGGCAAACTCACTTATAACGTTTTCTTAAGAAAACCCTCTAGGCCATGTGTAGCTCTAGAAACCATTGTAATCATAACACATGGATATTAAGCCAATGCATATCATCCACTGGGGCAGAAGTTACAGTGATTTCTTCTGACTTATATGTGGTTTGAAGGAAGGTCCAGAATGAGTCAATGGTTTAGCTGGGTGTCAGTTTTGTCAGGATGAGAGGATTTGCATATGGAATTGAAGATTTGCTTTTTCCTAGGTAGGATGACACCTTAAATAACAAAAAAAATTAATGAGCTGGTATTAAAAGGATAAATTTAAAGATTTGTATATGTAGAGTTTTAATCATTTTTTAAACATATACATGTATATTTATATATGTGTATATGTACATAAATGATTTTCCCAAATTATTGTTGTGGAAATACCAGTTGTTTTCATGTGAGTCCTAAGAATTTGTTTCAAATTATCAAATACTTATTTGGCAGAAATTAGACTTCATGTCTGGGACAACAAGGAGGAAGGTGCTGCTAACAAACAAAGGGAAGTCGTTAGGAAAAGGTGGGGGTATTTGTACCTTTGTTTTGTTTTGTTCAAAATGGAGATGGGTAAAACAAACACAAAGAGTTTTTCTACTACACATTGGAAAATTCAGACATACCTTCAAATTGGTTTTTCTATGACCAGACGAAGAAATATCCTCCCGAGTTGAGAATAAGAAAGAGGATACTGTATTAGACAGAATGGAGTTCAACTGTATCGGCTTTCAAATGGGGCAGAACTCCATGAAGACTAAAGAAGAATCAGCTCCAAGAATAAAGCTTCTCAGAAAAGGGAAACCAGGGTGTCTATAAAGAGAGTATATAAAATCAGAGCGTCATATTGGCTTTAATGTACACACTAGCAAAATTTTAAAACTAAGAATCAGAACAAGCCTACTCAACGGTGACTAAGAACTGATGCAGGAATGGAAACTGACTCTTTTTTTTTTTTTTTTGTACTGTTTGAATCCATTTCTATTCACTTTGCTTGTAAAGTTCTTTAAAAATTATACAATTTAAATGTTTTAAACCAATGTGAACTCAGTAAAAAATTATGCAATTTTAAATTGGTAATTATGAAAAAATATTTTTTTTTTCTTTCTAACGGCAGAAATGTCTAGTTTATTTATTTTTTTAAATTTTTTGTTTATTGCAGTAACATTGGTTTATAACATTGTAAAAATTTCAGGTGTACATCATTGTACTTCTATTTCTGCATGGACTACATCATGTTCACCACCAAAATACTAATTACAACCCATCACCACACACATGTGCCGAATTATCCCTTTCACCCTCCTCCCTCCCCCCTTCCCCTCTGGCAACCACCAATCCACTCTCTGTCCCTATGTGTTTGTTTATTGTTGTTATTATCTACTACTTAATGAAGGAAATCATACGGTATTTGACCTTCTGACTCCTTAATTATGGGAACTATTCAGCCTAAGGAAATATTTAACTTTTTTTTTTCCAAATGTTTTTATTTTCTAAGATTCCATTGTACTTTCTAGCAAGTTAAGATTTTCTCATCTTTCACATCAGCATTCTCTAAATATGCCAGAAAATTTGAGGGGGGATAAAAAACAAAAGCATTTGAATTGGATCATATTTCTATATTGGGAAGTTAACCAGAAATTTTGCAGTCATGGATCTGAGCACAGAAATATTTCATTATCTTAGTTGCTATTTTAGTGTGCAGTATCCTTTTAATTGGATATGTTTTTTGAGGCCAACCATTTCTTTTTTTTTTTTTGGAAGATTTGTTAAAAATTCGTCATGCTTAACGTAGAATGAAGAGAATTATATTCTAAAGCACACAGATAATAAGGACTGAGACATGGAATACTTTTGAAATTATGGACAAGTCTTCTCTAGTAATAAAATAGGTTTAATGCTATTTTGGATCCATACTATCTTTCTTCCATAGTGCCTTTTCTATTTTAATATATTTTATGACTTTAATCTGTTAATGTTACCATGAGTTAAAAGGATGGAAAACAATAGCTGCATTAAACATATTGAAAAATTGGTATAGTGAAGTCTAAAGTGAGTCACCCAGAATGATAAACTTCAGAGCCAGAACATGAACCAACTCTCTTGAACTTAAACTGACTTACGAGCTCATTGCCTTAAACACATGCAATGTTTACACTGTTTTTCTAGTAATTTTATGGATTACCTATCCATCTTATTACTCACCAGCATCCATCTCTGATCAATAGCAAGCATTCCTAAGTCTTTGGCCTTAAAATGGAACACAGATAACTGGTCCATTTGTTGATTTATTCAATTAATGGTTTTGTCCACTTTAGCAAGGGTTGATCCTACTAGAGGAGTTAACTGAAATCCTGAAAATAGACTAGATAATGCCAAATACAAAGTCTTTTTGATCTTTTTACCTGGTATGAAGAATGTGTTCTGGGTTTAACATTATACCACTTCATTCATTTATGGGTTTAAGAAAAAATTCAAAATATTATCTCTAAAACATAACTATATACAGTAAAAGCCATGTTTAAAACCAGCCAAGATTGTCAGACCAGTGCTATTCCATTGTTATAAGGGAATTCACTGTGTTTATTTGGTTGTTATAAAATACAATTTCATAGTTCTAGGAGTTTATATTTTTGCCTTGACAGAGTTGCTCATAAATCTTGAATTTAATCAGTTCAATAGCAAAAGTTTTGTTCAATAGGATCATGGGATTTTTCTTTATGTAATTAAAAAAATAACTTGATTGTGGTTTATTTTAAGAAGGTTCAATGTATTTCAGGATAGGTGCAAATCTTTCAATACTCTCTGTGTCTGTTCTGATTATTTACAGATATTAGATCATGAAAGAAATCCCATTCATTCATTCCACAATCTTATACAGTGCTTGTTATGTGCCAGGAATTTTTCTAGGTTCTGTAGATTTAGCAAATAAACCAGTCACTACCCTCATGGAGCTTACCTTTTAGTGGTGATTTGTACCCTCAACCAAAAGTTACTGGATATCATGCTGGTAATGCTTGGTCTTGTAAATTTAAGTTTTCTATTAAACTTTAAGTAATTATATCAGTAAAGAATAAAGCACTTCCTAGGTACCTTTTTTATTTATTCAGTAGGACTTCTGAATTACTCATCTTTTAAAACTGATTTGACTTATTTGCACTCTGATCAAGATTAGGAAATACTTCAATATGGCATCTATAATAATATTCACAATTAAAGTAAATTTCTTCCAAGCAGTTCAGGAATGTGAAGGGCATCAGTTATCTTATTTTCTTATTTTATTTCAGGGTTTTCTTGTAATACTGCTGGCTGTAAATACACAAGTTAGGATAAAGGTTAAGCAGCTGAACAAAAATAAGAGGTTTGTTTCTTTCTTATATAACCTTCTGTTCTAGACTGGCAGGGTTGCTCTGCGTATTTAGGTCTTTTGGACACCCAGATTCCTTACATGCTGTTCTCCATCTTCTAAATTGTCTTCATCTGCATAGTTGAAGCTAGATTTCTGCCATATCTGCTTTCCAGCCCCTAGTGGGAGTGAGTTGGGGAAAGTCCAGGGAAAGCTGGTTGTCTTTAAGTCGAAGATAACCAGAAATTGCATGCTTCACTTTTCTCACATCCTATTGACCCAAACTTACATGGCCAATCCATGCTGCAAGGAAGGCTGGGAAATATAGTCTCTAGCTGAGTCACCACGTGCCCAGGAAGAATAGAAAATGCGTTTGCAGGACAACTGGCAGTGTGCCACGGGATTCAGTATACATTAGAAACCAGCGTTCCAGAGTACTGTGGCTTCTGACTGGGTTTGGTCAATCCCATGAGTGATAGATGAATCATTACTCTTCTAGACATCAAAGATTCCATATACTTTGGTTTTGCCCCAGGGATCCAGAACAGCCTACGCGAACAAAGAGTTCATTGTGATATGAAATTTTGCCATGCAAATACTCAATCTTTAGAGAGTTCTTTTAGGAATGCTACACAGAATGTTTTTTTCATCTGAAGCTAGTAATTAGGGTGAAAGAAGGATCTAGTATTTAAATATTAAATCTCCAACAGCGTGATTATAAAGTGAGTGTTTATACCCAAATCCTGGATGTTTAAGTCTACGAGCATATGGACAATAAAATAGGGAGGACATCTCCTGTTTCATTACTTTTAAGAGGGTTTACATGTAGATTCAAAGCAGTTCAAGTAACAAGGTAGATGTAGAGCTTTGGGAAATGAAACTCTCTTCCATAGTGTACTCATTGATTTACTTACTCGTCTTTCCAACACTCATTTTACCAGCTGTTCTTAAACTTCAGCTTGTATCCTAATCACCTGGAAGACTAGGTGAGCCGATTCCTGGATGGGTCTGCTCACAGAGTTTGTTTCGTTAAGTCTTGGGTGGAGCCAGAAATTTTGCATTTCTAACAAGGCCTCAGGTGATGTGATGTTGCTGGTTCAGGACCAATCTTAGAACTGCTGCATTGAGCTGTTACATGAAACTGGTAACTATAACTCCCCAGATCCTCCTTCAAGGAATGATTTGTTCCAGCTGCTGGGAGTGCTTCCAGTACACAGCCTGTCAGCCTCTTCAGGGATTGCCCTGGTGGCAGAGAGCTGCCTGTTCCAAGGTCACACCTGTTTCTGGAATGGTCCACATGCAATGACTGCCTGCAGCAGAGGAATAAAGACACAACACCAGACACTCTTCCTGACTTCCTGGCCATTTCAGCTCCAGAGCTCCCTGAGGAGTCAGCTGCCTCCTCTCTGGACCTCTGCCTTCTCCCTCTCCTTGCCCAGCTGTTGATCCCAAGGGCACTCTCTAATAAACATCCTGAACACTAAAGTCTGTTTGTTTCAGGGTCCGCCTTTGTAGAGACGTCATTCTGCAACAGGTTTTTCTGGCCAAACTGAATCCAGGCTCTCCAGTCTGATATTCAAGGTTGACCTCCCTAAGCTCTGCCGCTCATGCCTCACAGTGCTTTCTAACCTCCCTTTCCTGTCTGTCTTATCCTCACCATCCCCTGCACAACTCCTACAACCAATTCCTGTCTCAAAGATTTTGTCCTTTTTGTTCCCACCACCCAAAATGCTTCTACAATGCTGACTTTTTACCTGTCTTAATCCCATGCATCCTGCAAGACTCAGATCCCAACTCACCTATTTCAAGAAGCCATCCCTATGAGACCACTATGGAGCCGATCTTGACATTTTCCTAGTAATTATGCTTATAATCTATACTTCTTGTGCATATTTCTATTATCATATATTCAAAATGCTCACTTATTTTTGTCTATCCTTCTAGGCTGTGAACTCCTTGAGGGCAAGGACCACATCTTTAGTGATCCTTGAACAGATAACTGGTCCAGAAATATGTACTGAACTGTTGCACAGAGCTGAGTAATGTGCCCATGTTGCTATGTAATTTCTTCACTAGCCTTCCATATGTATCTTCTCACTTCATTCTCTTTACAACTTCCTCAGGGACAGGCTTTGTCTTTATGTTCTTATGCTTCTTAGTGCTGTGCTTTGAAGAAAGCAGATGCTCCATAAATACTTACTGAATAAAGGAACCTTGTATGGTTAGTGGTTTTTTATGGCCCATAACAAAGAGCAAGCTGATAATATGTATTCTGAATAGAAGACCATATCTTACAATTTTATTATACATTTCTCAATATTGGAATGCTTATAATATCCCAAGGTAATGAGTTCCTCATAATCTAAATATTTTACAGTGCATTTATAAATCAAATTACAAAATAATAATGCTATACGATATTTATATGAAGTAAACTACAGAATGCTACTTAACAATGTGGAAAAAATATAGTAAAAAAGAATGTCACGTTATACCTACCAAGCCACGTATGCAAATTGTCTTTAAAACAAAAATTTATTTTAAATGTAGTCATAAAACCAAGTTAACCTCAAGTCTTCCACTTTCATGAAAATTCTGAAGATAATTTTTAGTAATGTAAGCTGCTTTTAATTTTAATTCTAAATCATACTTTCTATTTGTACTAGGCTAGACCAAGGAATCATGTCTAGATTCAAAGATGGGCAAAGTCGTTGACTTGGAGTTAGTTCAAATTTGCTTTAACTCTGGCTCACTCGTAACACAGGAAAGTATGTATATTTTAAGGCTGTGGGTGTGTGCCCAGGGCTTCATGTATGTAATGGAGGTACACCTGAGGTTTGGCGATTTTGGCTGCCACATAGAATGAGACATTTCTGCCATGTAAGAGGATCCAAAAATGGGCTTGCTGCTTTTTATCCCACTCAGACTATCAGTACTGGAGAAACCATACAAGGCAATAATTCTGCCCAGCAAGCCATGTCACCCAGCCCAGTATCTGTTACCCAGTGTTTCAGGTCTTGACAATCCTGTTCTGCCAGCACTGGGAAATGGTCCTTTACCAATGCATGCATACAGGGCCTAGGTATTTTCCATTTATATTCAAATGAGGACTTTCTTTTGACATGAGAGGCCATGACCTACCTTCTTTATTAGTGTCAGAGGGTTCATAACTGAAAAGATTGAAAAGTAAAGTTGTTTTCACATTCTACAATCCTATTCAATTTCTAATTCTAGCTAGAATTTTAAGGAGCATAAATAAACAGAAATGTCAACTCTTCTCTTACCTATCTCTAGGATCTTATTAAAGGGCATCACAATTTATAGGTTTTTTTTTTGGCCATCCTTACTGTTCAGAATCTCAGTCAACTGAGTTTAGTCCTCATACGAACAACAACAAAAAAGTGTAAGTCACGCACATATTTGGAAATATGGTCTCAGTTTTGAGACGAAGGTCTACAGAGCGTACATTCATTGCTAATTTGGGCAGTTCAAATGAAGTCCACACAAGCAATATATGAGAAGGCTCCAGCTGAGCAACACGTTAGATTCAGAGAGCAACACACCCCTAAAAGGGCAACTGCATCAGCTACATAAATAGCAGATAACTTGTGCGGGGTCTGCGTCAGAGGAGATGCATGGTCTTGATTTTCTAGCCAGACCTAGAAAGCAGGTGGAAACCGAGGACTGGCATCATTTCAACTACGTACAGCAGAGTCAATGAGCTAAAAGAAATCACAGATAATAGCTTGCTGCCATTCATAGACAAAAAGTGAATCTACTAAATCATGGGCTGTAAGCATGTGCTTTGATTTCAATTTGATTAGGATTTTTTAAATAATTAGTCCACATTCCCTATTAGGGTACCCCTGATGACTGGTGGCCCCCATTTATGAGGTAGTTGGCTAAGGCCGTAGAACAGACAAAGTTCATCCTGAGAGCCACTTCTTTACCCTACTTCGTTGACATTCTGCCTTTACCAACTGAAGCGTGGAAAGAAGTTATGATGGGAAATTATATATCCAGGTATATGAGTCTTGAAATTGTAGCATAGTTAGGGCCAAATAATGCCAGTCTTTCATTGTTTCCAAGAAAATGTATAAGATATATAACTTATAAATATATAAGTATATTTTCATTCAAACAAGGGTGTAAACCTTGTGGGCAGAAACCATGGTTCTTTCTTTTTATAATTTCTCAAGGAGTTGACAACAATGCACATACAGGAGACACTATGAATTTTTGTTGATTTGATCTTTTTTTTTGCTTAATATGTATCTGCATGTTTTCTGGTTTTGTTCTCATCTCCCTACTTGGTAATTCAAAAATTCCCTACAGATCCATGGAAAACCCTAAAAATTAGCTTACACCAAAAAGACACATCATTAGATCAGATGCACGTGCTACTTAGCTGTGGGTGGGAGGGTGCTTGATTATTTGTTCTCTGTGATGTCATAGGCATTCTCAGACTGTAATACTCCAGTTGTATGTTTCCTCATAGTTTTTGCTTGATAATTCCTCACGTTTCCTGATGATCCCTTGGTTAATTCCTTCTTTGTGAACTGTAGAGCCACAACAAACTTGAAACTTATAAGTTATAAGAAAACAAGGATCAGAAAAAAAGTAATAAGATTTCTCTTTCAAGTGCATGAATTCTGTTTGGACAGATATGACTCTGCAATAAAAAAGAAATGATTAATAAATACTTAATCATGCATTTAATATTTTAGCAAATCTTTAAGGTAAATTTTCTCTTAAAGTAACTTTTAGGACAACTTCAGGGAGCTTTTATGGAAATGAAGTTCAAAATCCACCCTCATTGTCATGGGATGATTTGCAATGGAATTGGACTGGCCTACATCACTGTTAAGCTGGTTATGTTAGAGACTCTTGAGTAAACTAAAGCAAAGCTTCAACCAGTGGAATTGGTAATTCAGACAAAGCCATCAATATTACTGGAGTCACTACTGAACAATTTCTGTCTGTAGTTTGGAGAAATAAAATGGTTAGTAGTAAAGAAAAATGGTAAATTGTGTTCTTTGGTCTTCTAGAAAATATATACTCCAGTTCTTTGAGTAAATATGACTTGAACAATGTTCCTCTCTACTAGAGTAGTTGGGCAATTAGGTAGATAATTCAGAAGAGGTGATAATCCGTACTTTACATGAAGTGCTTTCAAAAACAAGTTTAATGATATAAAAATAGAAGATAATTTTTAACCTTTTTTTAAAAAACAGCTGTATAATCTAAATTGGTTTTATAATATCCTCAATAAATTAGTCTTAAAAATATGTTCTGGCCTGAATTTCAGAAAGAAAAGCAAGTTGTTCATTTAATTTTTCTTGAATTTTCTTGAAGTTCCTTTTCACTCAATTTCAGTGAGTCTCCTTTTTAAAATTTGGTTTTAACATCCTCAAATTCAGGCCTTTATTTCCTAAAACTTCTAGATATAAATGTGGTAAGCATCCGGTTAACACAGGAGTCTATGCTCTGAGCATTCTTTGCAAAGACCTCAGCCTTGAGTTGACTACTATCCAGCTCCTGCTAATAGCATCAAGAGAAAACTTTCATTTGAGATTGGTAGTATTTACCACTTGTTCATCTATATTTTTTCCAAACTTTATTTATGTTAAATAAAAGTCACCAGAAAGCAACAAACTGAACTACCAATAAAAATGCCTAATTTGAGTTACAGTTGATTGCCATTCTATTAGTTTTATCAAAAGTCAGTTAAAACAAAGGACCACAGGAAGAATCTTTCTACATCTTCTGCAAGAGGCTGTTGACATCATTGCCCAGTAAGCTACCCAGAGTTTCTCGTGTATAAATTCTTTATTTGTAAGTTTCTACAAGAAAGATTTCTCCTATAGTTCCAAGAAAATGTCTGTTTCTCTGAAAACTTGTGTTCTCCTTTAGTCAGACAATAAAAACTGCAAAATTAATTCCTTCTCTTTTTTTCTTGACTGCTAGGAAACTCAAAAATAGATATGATGCTCAGTTCAGTTGATGCAACCATCTTTCCTCAGCTCTTAGTGTTTTTTCCTTTGCTTTTCATTAGGTTTATAATCTCTGTTTTGTTTTTTTTTTAGCATCAATCTTACCTTTCCTGTTGCAAATTGGTACACATTTTTTTCTAGAAATAGGTTGAAAACAAGTTACTAATATAAATGCCAAAAGTTAGGGATTCTGTCATTCGTTCACTTCTTCAATCATTTATTCCTCTAAATTTATTTCTTAAAAATATTAATTTTCTCCTATTGGCCAGGGCATATACTGGGCACTGTGGATAGAGTTGGGAATAAGGCATATTCCCTACCTTCAAAACGATTCTCCTCTGAATCTTCTTTTTACCTTCCATAAGGCCAAGCACAGAGTATATGTTCAGAAGATATGTGTTGTTTAACTGATTGTCTCGTCTCTTAATTATTTTTCAGGCTTCATTTATTTGACTGTTTCAAAATAAGATGAATTTTACCTGTCTGAATTACTTAATTATAGCACTAAACTTTAAAATGTCTGTTCACATTTTTTCTGTAATTATGTCCTTGTGTGATTAGAATCACAAAGAACACAATATTTTATATTTTAATTAATAAAAATTAGGCATAAACTCTGTGACCTCTAAAGAGTTCTTGTGACTTTGTGATTAATTGCAAAGCATACCTTATACTTTGATATTTCTTTTGTCTTAAGTAGTCAGTGTTTGCCCTTCTATCATTCTCAGGTATGGTAGTTATTTTTCATATCTGTCTTTCTCATCATTTAATTTTTCATAGGCAAATGGGGGAATTCATCTCAAAGCAAATAATCTATGTTAGGTGATTTGGCACTTCTTGATGCAGATATGACACATTTTATGCAGTCATGCACTGTAATCATTCGTGTATGTGGTTTACTTGTATTAGTAGAGTCCAACTTCTAGGAGGTCAGGGATTCTTTTGTAACTTGTCTCCCGTAGGGCCTAGTGGAGTGTCTTCCCCATAGTAGGTAACTAATAAATATCAGATGAATAAATTAATCAGTTCCCAATGTATATTGTAGGTGTGTAGAATGGCAGGTATTCTTGTACTAGTACCGAGTGTACTTACACTTACAGGCATGAACCTCCTCTGGCACAAAAGAAATGTGTTGTCTAACTGATGGCTTCTTAATTATTTTTCAGGCTTAATTTATTTGAATGTTTCAAAATAAGATGAATTTTACCTGTCTGAATTAGTTAATTACAGCAAGGACAAGGAAAGATGATATGAAAAGTACACTTTATTTCATTCTACAACTTCGAACTTTTTTTCATTAACTTTTTATCCTATATAAAGGCAGTTTTTTAAAACCAACATTATTTCTCACCCCCCTCAAGCTGTCTCTGGTATTTCGCATAAGGCATATCATGTGATTTTGTTGAAGATTCAAATTAAGTAGGATGTTCCATTTAGAATTTTTTTCACTCAGACTTTTCAGTTTGTTGAAATAAGGTCATGATAATTTGAGTTTCATAGCAATTTTTTTTGTATGTGCTGAGAAAAAAGCAAAGACAGACCTTATTCCCTGAGCAAAAGGATCATGCAAGATAACCTTGCTCTTTACTGTTTAAATTGAGAAGGAAATATCTCTAGATTTCTGTATTTTACTTGTTTATTTATAGGAGGTAACGAAAATGAGACAATGTCGAGGACTTTTTGTGGGAGGGGCTTGTGGTGAATTAACTCATTGCTTACTAAGCTCGCAATTTTCAATAAAAGAGTGGCTAATATGGGTTAGGCATTTAGCTCTACTATGTATGTGTTGAAAATGCAATATTTTTTGGAGTTCTGGGTTAACACCCTCTAGATAGATATTCTTCGTTAATTAACAAGTGTTGAAAAAGAAAACCTGTCTTCTCACCTGTGATCTTTGCAGGGCTTGCTTATAAAGGTACCTGAAGCTGTGGGTTGTGACAACATAATTCCTATTGGTATGCAGAATCTGTTCAAGTTCTTCCTTATCTAGCTGAAATGGTTTCCTCTTCCTTTTAAACATATCCTGTGATATAATGTAATATAGTGTATATTTTTAGTATTTGGAGGAAATCTCACAGTTTGACATTGTGTTTTAAGCTATCACAGAATGATGAATGTGATCCAATGATATTCAACTGGAAAGTTTTGGCTATAAAACCTCCTTCCAAAAGTCAGAAACAAAGATTTTGAACCCTGCAGAAAAGAAAAGATGGTAAAATAGTGTATTTTCTTTTTGAACTGTTGTGTTGGAAAGAGCACTGAGCCAGGAGTCAGGAGACTGGAGTTCTAATTCTACCTCTGCCTTGAACTCATTATCTTTCTGCACCTTGGCCTCCAAGGGGAGCATTGGGTGAGTTCTAAGTCCATCCATCTCGGTCTCACTGCAAGGCTAAGATTGCTTTGTAGTGCTCTTGTTGAGGGTAAAGAAAGGTACCTTATCCTCAGTATCCCAGAGCCTGGGATTTAGTAGCTGCTTCCTGAATATTCGTTGATTCCTATTGAATTCCCGGAGACATGACCATTGGAGTGAGTCCATGGGTCATTGCACAGGGCATCAGCTCTGGGGCTAACAAACAAGATGTAGACTTGAATCCCAGAGTGGTCACATTTCCAGTGCTATCTTCTCTCACGGAATCTGTGACACGTGGTCATGTGACCCATGAATCATATTTCTGGTTCAGCAAAAGGTTCTCTATGGCTGCTATGCCTGGGCTTGAGTTGGTTGTCAGGACCGTTAAATAAAAAGCACTGTCAGCACACTATCGTACCCTCAAGAGAGAATTTGGTGACATTGTTCATCATTACTGATAAGGGAAAGAAATTCCCATGCCCGTATCTGGCTCACTTGTTCAGTATCTCATATTTAAACCATGACAGAATACGGATTTTTAAAAATGATATGCTTGCTTTAGATTTTTAATCATGACTGAATAGGAGCATCTAGAATCATGTGACAAATGCTGAGTCAACAGCCAGAGAAACTGTACTAGTTGCTTCTGTGATCAGGACAAGAAGTGGGGCTAGGGTACAGCAGACTCAGGAGCACAATGTAATCATAAAGCATATTTTGTTTGGGGTTCATCACAAAATTAGCAACATTTGTCTTCAGAATGTTATGGCCACTTTCTGCATTCATCCCTTTGTCTCATTCTCTCTATTGTCAAAACGTTTGTTGTCGTCAGTCAGCCCTGAATCCCCACTGTATCTCCTCCTCTGTCTTTCTTCCATGTGTCTGACCCAAGAGCACTGAGCCAGAAGTGAGAACACTGGACCAGGCCTATCACTGACTAATTGTGCAACTTCAAGTCATTTAACCTTTCTTTATCTTGGTTTCAATTTATATATATATATTTTAATTAAGAAGTGGGAACTATAATAAAGTTCTTTTTGGCTCAATATGTATGATTCCATAGGATCTTCATCTATGATCAAAACATTCTTATGCTTTCCATGTCCCTCCTAAGTAAACCTGGAAAGCACTTTGTCCCAAGGTGACAATGGCACTGGGCATGTACCGTGGTAGAGTCACCGTGGTAGAGGATGCTGGGGATATTTGTTTTGTGATGTTTTGTTTAGTTGTGTTTTTTTAAAAAGGTTCATAGCCTAAATGTCTTAACTAAAAAAAGAAATATCTGATGATAGAATTTAAGCACTGGGTGAGAACAATGGAAGATGTATTTTTTTAAAGGAATCTTTCATCAGCACTGAAAACAAGACCACATAAGCCCTGAGGTTTAGTCCTAATGATTATCAAGATCGACCAAGTGGTAGGGTCTGGAATAAAGTTGTGGGGTTTTATTTAATACAAATTTTAATCCCTAAACTAGTCTTGAATCAGACTTAGGGAAGGGAAGAAAATGGCATTAATTCAGCAGTTGTGTGCCAAGCCCTACAAATTTATTTCCATAGAATTCCAACAAAACTGTAGAAAGTAGTATTATCACTTTCCAGGTAAAAAAAAAAAAAAAAAGAAGATACTAGGAAGTTTGGTTATTTGCTAAATTCCATAAGCTAGAGATGGAGGGAGTATGTTTCAAACCTGTCTGCTTCTATGCCCAACGTCTGCCAGCTGCCTCATTCATGTATGTGAGGAATAATGAAAAGGGGAAATATACGTAGATGGTTGGTAAAAATCCAGCTCCATAGTTGAAGATAAAATTATTTCCTTTGACCAAATTTGGAGGGCAAGATGGAGGAATGTTTATTCCTAACTTCTCCTGTTTTCACAGAGGGAGGTAATTTCTGCTCCATTCTCCAGGAGGGAAAAACATGTGAGGAAGATGGCTGGATCTTTCCACCTCATCATTTGCTCCATCCAGGACAAGAAGAGGGGCTTCTCTTCATAGTTGAGTTTGGCAGAAGGAAACGATTGTGCCCTGGTCACTCCTTTGGCTTCTGCCTGCAAGACAGGCATTCTCAGCTCCCCTACTCAGTGAGCTTTCAGGCCAGGGTCTCCCTTGAGGGAGTGGCTGGCAATTGTCTAACACTGCTGGCAACTGTCCAATTCAGGGGTATTAGAAGGTATCAGAGATCTCACTGTGATTGCACCACAAAGCCACATTCTTTGATCAGCTGTATCAGCAATAAAGCTGAAATTTTGATCTTATTTGTCTCTTAATTGGTTCCAAACTTGGTGAAGAAAACCATTTTATTTTTTGACCTCAAAAAAACTTAAAAATAGACAGGACAGGGGCCGACTGGGTAGCATAGTGGTTAGGTTCATGTGCTCTGCTTTGGCGGCCTGGGGTTTGCCAGTTCGGATCCTGGGTGCAGACCTATGTGCTGCTTATCAAGCCATGCTATGGCAGGCATCCCACATATAAAGTGGAGGATGATGGGCATGGATGTTAGCCCAGGGCCAATCTTTCTCAGCAAAAAAAAGAGGAGGATTGGCAACAGATGTTAGCTCAGGGCTAATCTTCCTCACCAAAAAAACAAAAAAAAAGGGAACAAAGTCCAGATGATCAATATTTCTATATATATATATATATATACACATATATATATATTATATATATACATATATACACACATATATACACTATATATATACATATATATAAGAATAATAATCATTAAAGATAGTGCAGTGATAGTTTTTATTTCTACTTCTGGAGGAGAGAATAAGAAAAATCACTGCCAAATATTTTAAGGGAACTTAATGATAAATATGTTAGAAGAGTTATTAGCTTATGGAAGAGAAGAGATGTTTAGGTAAGCTTGCTGTTTCTGCTTGGATAGCACCAAGTCAGTGGAGCCCATTTTAATGACTGCTCCCTACAGAGCTGTACTGCTTATGATGTTTCAATATTTTACATTCCTTTTTAGCCCTGGTCAGTAGCTGTCCTACAAATTTGCTTTCTTTTATGTGCATGTTGGGAGAAAGACACATGTAAGTACTTAATTCTTTATATGAGTGGTGGTGGTTATCTAGCCTTTCATTGGGATTTTTAGTGTGATTTTTTTTTTTCCCTGAGTATCTGTAAATGTTCTGAAGAGCTTTGTCTCTGTGCACAGAAGTCTGTGTCTGTGGAATTTTCTTGATGGCTTACCTGCCAGGTACAAAGTCTGGTAATCTTCAGGGTGTCCAGTTAGGCCATCTGTGCATGTAGGTGTCAGGGTGCTTCTCCAAGACAGTGGCACACACACAGTTCTCCATTATGTGAGGGTGTCACTGTTAATCTCTTGGCATATTTTTATTCAAGTTTATATATTATGTCCAGGGCATACACTGCCTGAGAATCGAAGAATTTACCCATTGGTTCTTAGAACTTCTGTTTGTCTAAACCATAGTACAATTGAATGGTGCTTTGGGACCTGCTTGCCAACTCATAATTCATCATATGAAAATAGGACCCTTGTTTAAAGTAAACTTACTGCTAAAACAGTACTAGTGTTTAACCGTTTGCTAAGGCCAAAAATCTAGTTGTTCTCCTTGATTGCTCTTGTTATATCCAAACTATCAAGTCTGTTCAGCTTTGTTTTCAAAATACATCCTACATCTGACCACCTTGGAACCCTCTGTCATTATCATCACAGTTCAAGCCACCATCACCTCTTGCTTGTCTGAATTACTGCAAAAGCCTCTAAACTGGTCTCCCTAACTTTTCTTCCCCTCTTTTTCTTCATACAGGCTATTTTCCACAGAGAATACAGAATTGTCTTTCTAAAATGCCAGTCAGATCACATCACTGCCCTTCAACTTCTTCCCATCAGTCTTTGCCCTAGCCTGTAAGGACCCGTATGAGCTGGCCTTTGACTTCCTCTGCTACCTCATTTCATTCACTCTCCCCCACACTCACTCTGTCCTGGCCATACTGCTTCCAAATGAGTCAAGCTACTTCCTATTTCAGGGCCTTTGCACATGCTCTTCCCTCTGCTTGGAATGGTCTTTAACAACAAGCAATGTTTGTTAATTTCCTGCTATCACTAGGGACTGCTCTAGTCCTGGGGACTAGAGCTTTCAACAGGACAAAGATTTTGTCATCAGGAAGCTTTCATCCTACAGGAGAGATACAAACAATAAGAAAAAAGAATGTATAACAATTTAGGTGACAGTAAGTCAGGATAAGAAAAATAGAGAGTGATTGGTATAGGCATGCTATTTTATATACGGTGTTTGGAAAAGACCTCTCTGATGAAGTGACTCTTGAGCAGAGATGTGGAGGAAGTGAGCAAGCGGCCATATAGCTATATGGGGGAAACATATTCCAGGCAGAGGGAATGGCAAGAGCAAAGGCATCATTGTACCCGGTGTTTTTAAGGAAGAGCAAGGAGGCCAATGTACCTGGAATGCAATAGCCAAGGGAGGGAGAATGGTAGGAGAATAAAGTCAGGCAGGTAGTGTAGGCCCAGATCATGAAGGGCCTTGCAGGTGATTAAGGAATTTAGCTTTTAAGTTCCATCACAAAGAAAGCCATTGGAGGGTTTTGAGCACTAAAGTAACATGACCTTACTTACACTTTTAGGGAAGTATTCTTCCTATTGTGTTGAGAGTGGACAGTATGAAAGGGAAGGTAGAAGCAAGAAGACTAGTTAGGAGACTACTGTAATAGTCCAGACAAGACGTATGTTGGTGTGAAGTCATAGATCCTGGATGTATTTCAAAGGAAGAGCTAGATTTCACAGCATTTGCTGATATTGAATGTGGTATGCGAGAAAGGAAGAAGTTGAAGATGACTTTAAGGGTTTGGGCTGAGCAACTGGTCAATTCATTTCAGTTACTATTGTTATAATAAACTTAGTGGCATAAAATATCCATATTATGTTACTCATAGTTTCAGTGGCTTCTGAATTCAAACAGGGCACAGCAGGGAGCACTTGTTTTTCTTCTACAACATCTAGAGCTCAGTTGAGAAGACTCAAAGCCTGGCATTGACTTAATGGTGGGGGACTGGAATTATCTGAAAGTGTCTTTATTCATATGTCTAGCAGTTGATGCTAGCTTTTGATTAGGACTTCACCATGGTTATTTGCTGGAACACCTAAACATGGCCTCTCCAGGTGGTCTCTCCATGTGGGCCAGTTTGGGCTTCCACACAGTGCAACAGCTAGGTTGCAAGAGTGAGTGACCAAATATAGCCAAATGGAAGTGCATGGAATTTTCATGATCTAGTGTTAGAAATCACACAGTGTTATTTCCTCCATACTTCATTGGACAAGGCAGTCACAAAGGTACATCCAGATGAAAGATAGAGAGGACAGACACATTACTACTCAATGAAAGGCATGTCAAGTTCACATTGCAATAAGGGCATATGGGATAGGTGATATTGTGGCAGCCATCTTTGGAACACAATCTGCCACATGGGGAAGACTGTGGGAGTATGAAATTAAGAATTGGATTTTGTAGGTGCTTTATTTGTGATATCTATTAGACAATTAAGTGGAGATGTCAACTAAGCAATTGGATATATGAATCTGGAGAGGGTCTGTTCTGCAGATACATTTGGAGGTCATCAATCTATTTAAAAGCAGGGGCCTGGATGAGGCAGAGCGAGTGTAGATAGGGAGGGGAAAGTCCAAGGACTGAGGCCTGAAGCACTTCAATGTTGAGTCAGGAAGACGATGAGGAACCAGCCAAGAAGACTGAGATGAGCAGTCAATGCTGCTAAGAGAGTGATGTGCTTGAAACCAAGAGAAGAAAGTATTTCAAGAAGAAGCCAATGTATTAAGAGCTGTTGGAAGATGCAGACTGAGCATTGACTGGCAATATGAAGGTCACTGATGTCTCTGTTTCCTGAGTGGTGGAGCTCAAAACTACCCAGGTGTGGGTTCAAGAACAAATGGGAGGGAAAGAAGACTTTGAGTATAGACAACTATTTTGAGGAGTTTTGCTGTAAGGGCAAATAGACGAATGGGATAGAATGGTTTTTAGAAGGAGATGTCAGGTCAATAATAAAATAAATATGTATTTTTTTATTTTATTTTTAATTTTTGTTTTCATTTGTTATTTTTAGGATGGAAGATGTTAGAGTATATTTGTATGCTAGTGGGGAAAAAAGTAGAAAGTGGAATAACTAATGATGGAGAGGGGACACCTGCAGGAGCGAAGTCCTTGAGCAGGCAAGAGGGGAGGGAGTGCAATGTGATTAATACGTGCTTGGTTCCCTGCTTCATCCCATCCAGATTCCCCTGCTCAGAGAAACCTTCTCTAACTGCTATGTACAATCTTCTACTCCATGCTCTTAACTTGCTTTCTTGTTCTTCACGGCATTCTTCCATTATTAGATATTTATTTATTTTCCATATTCCCTTCAGAATGTGAGCTCCACGAGGGCAAGGATTTTGCCTGTCTTGTTTATTGATCTATTCCTAGCACCTAGAACTGCGCATATAAAGGGTATCTGGAAAAACGTTTTGAGTGAATGACTGCTGAATGAATGGAAGAGTACATATTGCCCTTTTTTTTTTGTGAGGAAAATCAGCCCTGGGCTAACATCCATGCCAATCCTCCTCTTTTTGCTGAGGAAGACTGGCTCTGAGCTAACATCTATTGCCAATCCTCCTCCTTTTTTTTTTCCCCAAAGCCCCAGTAGATAGTTGTATGTCATAATTGCACATCCTTCTAGTTGCTGTATGTGGGACGCGGCCTCAGTATGGCCAGAGAAGTGGTGTGTCAGTGCGCACCTGGGATCTGAACCTGGGCCGCCAGTAGCGGAGCATATTTCTATGTGAATCTTTTTGTTTTTACTTAGTACCTTTCAAAGTCGTTTTACAAACATAAGCCGTTCAAATTTTGACATCACCCTTTAATTAGGGCAACATTTTGAGACTTCTGGGGATGAAAGCAGGACTTAATGGGAAAATAATTTGGCAGATTTTATACTGCCTAGTACTAAGTACATCCTTAGCAACTTGATGACTTCTGAAATCGGATCCTCATATGACAGGCTCCCCAGATAAGAAATTGGTATAAAGTAAGTGTGTGTGCCCTCCCCCACCCTCCAATGTTCACATTGAATAGCAGTTCAGTTGCTCAGGAGGGGGGATTGAAAATCAAGAGAGAAGAGCTATGAGGAAAGTGCTGCAAGCTTCTTAGAAAAGTACTTGTCCATACTCTAACTCATCTTACCTGTTAGGAAAACGTGCATGATAACACACTGATACTTCACTGGGGGTGTATTGAAACATTATGAATTAATGTTAGGATAGCACCTTCAGATCCTCGGATAAAGAAACTCTGCAAGTTCACAGTATCATTATCATGGTAGCTATGACAAATGAAAACATTCACTCCACTTTCCTCTCTTATAAGTCACCTCTTATTGATTTGTCATGTCAGATAATATTGTATTTTTTTACAGATTTTTTCTTTTTTTCTGCTTTAGAGTAAGAAAGTAATTTCACAGCAAGAAAAGAATACCATTGTGGTGGAATATCATGCTATATATCCTAAGTTTCTTTTATTTGACAAGCACTCCAAATTCAACTATCGACTTACAAAGCTGTGTTATTTTTCATTATGTTAGTTTTTGGCTTTCAGTATTATGGAGAAATGCCTGATTAAAAGGAAGCCTGCAAGTTATTTCCCAACATGCCCTTTGGCAGCTTTTTCATTTCACTTAGAGGTGGGAGCAGGTGGTGTCATTTAGAGTTAAATACATCATGTCTCAGTCGGCAGGAAAACAGCATTCAGTGATGAAATATCCCTGCAATGAATCTCATTAATTGTTCACCAATTTGTGGTAACTGTATTTATATTTGCATACTGTAATACAAGTACAATGAGGTGTCGTATATTCAGATTATACTTTAGTGTTAAGTTTAACTATAAGCTGTAAATGGCCTTTGGTATCACAGCACTAAAGGGCTGGTGTGTGAGTGCCGATCCATCATCTACAGCAGGCCCCCCAAACAGCCTTGTTTCATCGCCTCCATTTTCCAGTGAAGTGATAGCAATTTCACAAAACTGTGGCTCAGCTTAGGCCCACACTATTTTTAGCATCTTTACTCTGTAAAAAGAACAGATCCTATTTGAACGCTCATGTTTTTCCAGAGGCATGAAACTCCCGCAAGTTATTATGTTTGCTAGCATCTAAATGTCTTTAAATGTCAAAGGGCAACTGAAAAATCCATCTGATCTGTTTTTTATGGAAAGATATATATTTATTCAAGTAACCATGTGTTATATTTGATGCAGTTTATTAGAAAAATAATTCTAGGAACATTACTAAAATAATTATTTTCTTTATGTGCCTGTTTCCATCATGGGATATTTGAGCAAATATGAAAATTTGTCTTAGTTAAAAAAGACATATTTGTACTTAATATACAAAAAATTTAGGCAATCTAATAAGTATCCTTTTTCTGAACTCGTCATTTTCATTTATAAAAGGACTTATGGTACATCTATTTTGTGCCCAGTTCTGGGCTGCCTTGTGGAAAAAGTGAAAGACACTTCAGATAGCCTCTCTTCCTTTTCAAGGAACCTGCAGTATCTTTGAAAAACTAGATATAAACATATGAAATAAAGAAAAATATCAGTGTACAATTGACAAATTATGTGGAACAAAGTGTTATTATAGATCAGAGTAAGGTAGTTTTGTTGCACTATTTTCCATTATCAAAGGTTTTACCTATGAATATATAGTGATGTAGCCTACTGAACAGATAAAACATCTCCACAATAAAGTAAAGTCTATAGGGTTTACAATTACTTTAGGTTTACAATTACTTTACATTAATAAATGTGTATTCTGTCATTGGTGACCTAAGGTGTTATCTTGAAAAGACTACTATCATAGGGGATGGCAGACATTGATTCTATCTTTGCTTCACCTCTTCCTCGCTGTGTGGCCTTAAGTCACTTATTTCCTGATTATTTGTATAATAATAAAATGGGAAGACGCATGGAAAATCGAATACCTTAGGGCCCATTTTTGCTCTTCCAACTGATTGTACAGACCTAATACTGAAAAGGATCCCGGGATTCTTTACCACTGCAGAAGGTGAGAACATCAGATTTTCAAGTTTCCTGGAACCATTTCTAAGCCCAGCCTCGCAGATGCTGAGTCATCACCAACAGAATTAGAAATATTTAATAAGAAAATGTACTATTGAAAAATAACAAACAGTGAGAAGTGGAAGATTATATTGATGCAAATTTTTAAAAGATGGTAAGCTTTGTTTCAAGGATATTTTTCTAGCTAAAGCACACTTTCATTTTTAATCTATTTTTACCAATAGCTTTTGGTAAAAAGGACTTCCGACATGGTTGAACATTCTGACTTCTTCCACTGCCTGCTGTAATTTTATCACCAAAATTTACTTATCATATGCTGAATCTATTCATCTAAAAAGAATGTATTGTGAAATTAATGGCAAATTATAATTGATTTTATTTCTAAGTATAACTTCTAATTTCATGGTGTAGAAAATATTTTACAAATATGTTTCTAATATCTTATTTAAAAAGTATTATGACTTTATTTAACTGAAAATATAATACAATTTTAAAATTTACAACAATTATTTCTAGTAGGGAAATATACATGCGTGAGCACACACACACTAAGCTTGAAGTTAGAACTGTGTTTGACTTCCAGCTCTGGTTTTTATACCTGTATGGTCTTAAGAGAATAATTTCATGTAGCTGACCTCAATTTCCTCAATTATTAAGTGGGAAACAGTAACAGCTACCTTGCAGTGTTCTCGTAAGAAGTCATCAGGTAACATATGTGCAAACAGGTAAACCGCAAAGCAACTTTCAGTTATAAGAAAAAATATCGACCTTTAAGAATTAAAGTATTACAATAAAATTTCAGCTGAGGAATTGTCTGCGTAGTTTCCTTTTGATGAGTCCATGGTTAATTTTTTAGAGCCATTTGCTTTTCTTCATCTTAATCAGTAGTTGGCTAACAACAGCCCACAGGCCAAATTTGGCCCACCCACCACCTATTTCGTAGTAAAGTTATAGTGGAACACAGCCATGCTCGTTCTTTATGTATTGTCTATGGCTGTTTCATGCCATAATGACAGAGATGAGTATTTGCAACAGCAACCATGTGGCCTGCAAAGCCTAAAATATTTACTGTCTTGTTCTTTATGGAAAAAATTTACTGACCTCTGATCTAAAGCATCATATTTAGCTGAATCAAGTTTAATGAAGAACGTTGAAAGGTTAATTTTCTGTTATTTCAAAAGAAAATTTGAATTCAGTTATTTGAGATTATATGAGACAAAGAGTTTCTCCAACTAGGTCAGTGACCAGGTACTTTAGTTTGATACTTTGCCTTGATTACCGTCTTGGGAGTTACATCATGCACTCTTAAAATAGGAAAAATTGGATCTTGGAAAATGGATAAGTCAAGAAAAAAATAAAAAAGCACTGCACCTCATTTGCTTCTCTCACAGAGATCCACTTTGCGGTGATAAGGATCCCGCAGAGTAATGAGGTGACTGCTACTCTTCTGCTTGGTGTGTAGAGTAAGACTGGGGGACGAGGTCATATCAACCCTTCTTAAAGTCTCTTTTTGCATTGAATATCTTCATTATCTCTTCAACCTATAATAAAATGGGACTCTTTTTAAAATGCCTTTTCTCTAACAGATAGTTTATATCAGATTATTTGAACTAATAGTCAAGCGTGTTAACCACAGTAACTCTTCCATGATGTAACATACCTCCTTAAAGTGCAAGGATGGCACTTTATTTGATTTATTTTGCATTATATGTATGTTGTTAATGTACATGCAGTGACATTAATTATTAATGACCATCACATATATATATCACATATTTTTGATAGTAAACTACAAGGCTAAATAATGGTTCACATTAAAAAAGAGCGTAGAGGGAAGTTACTCTTGAGCGAATTTTACTCAGGCAAAGAGAAAGGAATTGTTTGTTAAAATGTTGGAGAATTATGTGCTTTCCACTTAGAAATGTTTACAGACTTTCTGAAGAATCAAGCAGCATTCTTTGAGATATTTCCTTCTATCCAAATAGAAAGCAGTATTTTTCTATAGCATCTTTATAGATAATATAGTTTTTATTGCCATGATAAAAGCAGGTTTTTATACCTATGATTAGATTTTAGCAATAAAATATTAAAATATGAAAAATGGCATGAAGAATATAAGTATACATATAAATATATATGTATATAAATGTATGTGTATATATGCATATACATATAAATATATAATAAACATAATATGTAATTATAAATATATGTATTATATATAATACATATATACATATTATATATACATATTTACATATTATATATTATATATATAACATATATAATAAACATAAATATATATTATTAGCTTATACTCCCAGGATATCATTGTGGGAGGAGGTGGAGAATATATATATATCCTAATCCAGAAAGTTATCTAAAGTTTATTTTATATACTAGCAATGGATTCTATGTTTGGCACATGGACAAATGTTTTGTAGATTTCATATTTCTAATATGACAGTTTCTATACTTTTGTTTCTGGTATTAAGTCGTTTATTCAGCAGATATCTAAATCTCAGTCATCATGCAAAAGTAGATATTAACCTCTATCTTTACAAAGCTTGCTAATAGAAGAAATAGACATTATATAATCTCAGAAATGTGTATATGTGTTTGTGTGTGTGAGATGCCCATTTGAGGGATGTGTTGCCTATTACCACTTCAGATGAGATCTGAGGAGTAACTTGGAGTTAATTAGAAAAAAGAAGAGAAAGAATGCGGCCCAGGCAGAGAGTGTACAAAGACCTGTATTGGGAAAGAGCAAAATGAATATCAGAAACTAAGAGAAGGCAAAGGGCAAAGTGGAAGGAGAAAGGGGAGTGTGGTGCTAGGTAAGGCTCTACAATAATACTGTCTGATAGAAATATAATACGAGCCAAATAGATAATTTAAAAGTTTCTATTAGCCATGTTAAAAAGTTAACATGAGATTAATTTTCATAATGTTTTATTTAACCCAATATTTCCAAAATATTATAATTCCAACATGTAATTAATATTAAAAATTGAGATATTTCACTCTGTTTTTCATACTGTCTTTAAAATCTAGTGTATATTTTACAGTCAAAGCAATACTAGCCACACTTCAAGTGCATAATGGCCACATGTGGGAAGTGGCTACCATATTGGATGATGCAGCTCTGGAGCACTGGTTCTCAGCCCTGGTGGAACAGGAGAGCTCTCAGTGGAACTTATAGAAAACTAGCTGCCTAGCCCCACCCCAGACTAATTACATCAGAATCCCTGAGGGTGGGGCCCAGGCATCAGAGTTTTTTTTTAAAGCTTTCCAGATGATTTCAAAGTGCCACTAAATATGAGGACCACTTTGTGGATTGGGGAACTTGTTGAGGGGTTTTGCTTTTATCCTTGAACAATGATAAACCTATAAAGAGTTTTAAACAGGGATATGGCATGATCACATTTACATTTTGGAAGATCACGCTGGTGAAATCACAGAGAACAGATTAGAGGAAAATAAAGTAGCTCTAATGCTGGCTGATCCTTTAGGTGGCCTTGGTAGTAACCCAGTTCAGAGATGATGGCTTCGTGGTAGAGATGGAATCAAGAGTTATTTAGAAGACGAAAAGTCGTGATTACAGATTGAACGTGGGGTGGGAGTGGAGAGACGCTGTTCAGCGTGATGGAGGATGCTGCAAGAAGATGAGAAAGTTACCTGATTTTTAAAAGGCGAACATACAAGTTTTTGCATGTCATGAGCTTGGAGCCTGTGCATCCAGATACTTACAAATGTAAAATAAGATCTTTCCATTGCTGAAGAAGCCCATAGGTTTTGCTATCAAGTGTTTAATTCATTAACTGTAACTCTGAAGGAGTTTAAGAATTGTACCACTGAAGGGGAATATTTCTTGTTTTAGTCTTGTTACCTAAAGGTAAATTATCCAAGGGAAAGGAAAATTGGAGAGTAATTATTTTATTGTTGGACTCATGACTTATTCAGGTCCTTGTGAAGAAAATATTTGTTTTGGAGTTATAGCATGTAGTGGTTTTTTCCCTATTCTGTATGTTCCCTGATAGCTGAGTTTAAGCTAATTAGATCCAACTTAGAGAATAAGGAGACTTGTCACCATATACTCCTCTGAAATTCACTGTTCCTACTATAATTCCAATGTACTCAAGTGCTCCCATCCTCCCAGCCATATCTTCCCAGGAAAAATCATAATTCTCCCTTATTTATTCCTCTCCCATTACTTGAACATATACACTGAAATTCAGTTAATTATCTTGACTAGGGCTTCTCGGTTATAGTCCTCTCTGAAGCTTTATTTTCAGGGTTTTTTTCTGTTCTTTCTATATCATTGTCCTTTGAGCGTTTTCATTCTCTTAGTCCAAGGAGGCAATAACTCCCCACACTTCTGGAAATACCACTAGGCCATTTTCTCTATCCAAGGCAGGTGATAGTTTTGTACATAGCTGAAGATTTAACGCAACTCTAAACCAAGTATTTCTGAAGGATCTGGTTCTCTAAAACAAATTCATGTAGAGCTATCTAGCTAAGTGCCTAGCACATAGTAAGTACCTGTTAAGTGTTAACTTTAGTTTTGGGTTTATATGGATGTATACAGAACTTTCTTATTTATATTTTTTAATTGAAGGGACTGAGTAATGCAAATAAAAATGCCCTAAAGGGAATACTGGGTCAAATCGTCTTAAAGACCAACAAAACATTAAAAGAAAAAAAAAAAAAGGCTTTGCAAGAATTTATATGTTTCATACAGGTACCTCTCCATCTGTTCCCCTCCCCAACTCGGTGGCATTAACACATTTAAGCAAACAACATATTGTCAGAAAAGGAAGCTGTCAAATTAGAAATGCTGACCTAAAGCCTCCTAAAACAGTCAGAATCGCATGGCAGGTTAAACTCTTACCCTGTTTGATTTTTTTCCGCCTACTGTTAATTCTACTTTAAAGTAGTCATGTATATTGTCTGTCTTTGAAAATATAATATTCCTAAGGATTAGAATTGTACCCTGTCCGCTTTAGGCTTAAAATAGGTTTGCAGTCATAAATTATAAGCCCAACAAATGTCTCAGAATCTCTTTTTTGCATATGTCTGGATTTAAAGGCTGGAGATGGCCAAGGAGTCATATTGAAGCAAGGCTAAAGGGAGATACACCTTTCCTGCCCTGGACTGGATTGAACCCCATTCCAGCTCATAGGGCTGACTCAGCCAGAGGCTAAATTAATCTTCAGGTCTCATCTCTTGCACCCACAACTAGGTTAGAAAGAAACTGGGATAATAAGCTAGTCTTTTCCTACTTCATATTCAAAGAAGAAGGCTTTAAATTAATTGAATAAAGTGATTATTCTCCTTTATTGGAAAAGAGAATTTGATTTCTATTGCCTATTAATTTTTCAAAGAAGTTTAAGGACTATATAGCATATCACCTTAGGTATATAATTATAGTGAAACTTTATATGTACTTGCTGTTATTAAAATAAGTATAATTAGGTAGGCTGACTTCTCTTATAATTATCTCTTTAAAGTTTTATTTCAGGCACAGGCTATTGTTAATATTTTATATGGGTCTGTTTTATTTTGGATGAAGATTTTTGACAATTCATAACATGTTGTCAGATAAGTTCCATTTATATCTTACCTAAATTATATTTGAATGTGGAAAATGAATATTTTAGTTCATTTTAGGAACATATTCTGTGCATGGTTTTCTTGGAATAAATTATAAAATATCTTTATATTAGAAATAATATATTGAATTGATATTTGATATTATTGATAACTAATAATACCATAATGGCAAATTAAAATTAGGTAATTTATATTTGCCATTCTGAAGTTGGAGATTAAGGGAAAAGCAATGCATTTAATTCATTTTAAAATTATTTGAAAAATGTGGTGTGCAGAGCTTACCTTTACAATGTATAGAATAAGGGTTGGCCCAGTGGTGTAGTGGTTGGGTTCGCATGCTCCGCTTCAGCAGCCCAGGGTTCGCAGATTCGAATCCCGGGCGCAGACCTAGGCACAGCTCATGAAGCCATGCTGTGGTGGCATCCCACATAAAAAATAGAGGAAGATGGGCCTGGATGTTGGCTCAGGGACAATCTTCCTCACCCAAAAAAAGAAAAAACAAATGTTGCACTATGCGGGAGAATTTTTACTTAGTGTAGTGAATATAGATATTCTACATTATTGGAGAAAAGAAAGCACATTTCTTCAACTGCTAATTTAATGAATGGATGTGTTTGTAGCACAAGTTCAAATATGTTACTGAAGAAAATGTACGCACTTTGTGGTTTGCCCTATATTCATGTCAAACACGGTATATATAAGTAAAAGCCTCTCCAGTGATCCATGAGTTCTTATAAAATCATGATCAATAATTATCCTTACATTTTGCAAGGTGAACAAGTGGTACATATATAGAGAGTCCTAACTTCAAACTCTTAATCTCCTAGTGAAAAGCCTGCATTAACAGATAATAAGCCCACACTGGTGGAGCTACTGTCTCATGCAGCTTCTAAATTCACGAGACAGAGAAGGCAAATTCTGAGAGATGCAGGGACTCAGAGGGAGAAGGCTGGCACTCTGACTCTATGCTGAGAAACTAGAGAGGTTTGGTGAAGGCACTTTCCTCTAAATGAGACGCACACTTGAGTTCAGGTAAATAAAATCTCTCATTTAAATGCAAATAAGTTTTAAGGTAAGACTGGTAGATTTTTTTATCAGCTGACGTTTTCCCAGGAATTACTTGGCATCTAATTATAGAACAATCCACAATGGGAATGAAACATAGAGTAGAGTTGGCAGCCTGGGGAAGAGGCAATGATATTGAGGGGAGATACTGAGAGGGGGTAGGTAGGGTTGCGTGCTTGAAGAGTTGTGACATGAGAGGTGAGAGGAGCCTAAAACAGTAGAATCAATAGGAGTCTGAAAGTTTACCTCTGAGTATACTCTTGATGTCTACAGGAAAGTTAGTTCTACAACATTTGCAGAGACAGAGACGTTGGGAAAATGTTTTTCTTAAGTAATACTTTCCTCATCTTTTGCCAATGGTGAGTTCTCAATTCCATTTTCAGCACCAGTGTAAACCATAACTTTTGATTTTTTAAGTACAATACCCTTTTTTCATCTACTATATAGAGAAATAATCCAGAGAGGCAGCTTCTAATTCAGTTACAGGAATTGAACAGTACACTTAATTTTCAAATACAAATTTGGATCAACATTTTTTCTGAAGGAACAAGGAGATCTCAGCACTTCCTCAAGAGTTTCTTACCTAGGCCAGCCAGATAAATAACTTGAGTGTCAAAAGTGACTTTAAACACAGTACAAAAAGAGAAAAATGACCTACTGATTTTATTTAGTCAGCATTAGAGGGTATGTTCTTGATAGTGCTGAAAACCTTGTAGGAAATGGTTGTTTCCTATATTTCCTTTATAGGCAACCTGTGGTTTTAAAAAAAAAAATCAACCTTAAAGTCCAGATCTGCTACTAATTTCCTGGGTAGAAATTTCCCTGGGAACTTTATTCCTCTGTTTCCCTTATTGTGGAAAGAATAATAGTAATTATTGCTATTACCATGGCCCATGGACAACTAATGAACAGGGATTCTGCCAGGAAAAGAAACAAACATCAACTCTTAGATCACTTGAGCAACATTTACTTACTTAAGTTCTGGTAGAATATTCTATGGTGTCCCAGAGCCTTGAGAGGTGATAATACACCTCTTAAACACAAGTTCACAAGTAGAAGTTGGGAAGTAGTAGATAAGCCATCAGGCTATTTGTAGAAATGCCACTGTGTGTGTGTTACAGACTGTTTTGCTACATATGCTGTTTAGAGTTTAAGATCTAGCTACATACATTATCACATGACCAAAAATGCCCATGAGTCAGAAGTGCCATTCTGCCCATGCCACGCCTCATTCCAAGTCATGCCCTTCTCAGTGACTGAACCTTGAATGTTCAAATTTAGTAAGGACAGTCCCTGGTGACCAAAATTTGCTTTGCCTCCATCATAATGTATTTGTAGTAACATTGGATCTTTCAGATGTGGAAGAAGTTTGAATAAAAAGACAATTCATTACAGTCATTAGATATAAAAATGATAATTTCAATTATTTGCATGTAGCAACAGCTATAATGCTAACTAGTAGAATCTTTCCCTTCGTTTATTACTTGTATATCAAACTGATGCAAAGTAGACAAAATAAAACAACTTGTAGCCAATGTGTGGGTGGAGCTGGCTTGTACTCTTGTGGGAATCAATTGTGAAAATTTTCAGTAATTTTGTGAGTAGTTGTTAAAACAGCCATCATTGAAAGTGAAATTTTATAAACTTACAAAATAACTATAATTAAAAATGAAGGTAATCCTCAAAACCTCACTTTCTTATTATTTGTCTACATTTTACTATTATGTATGGTGAACATAATGGTGTGCTACTGAACATATCTTCCCAATCCCATGCCCAGTGATTTCATGTTGGAAGCTTGAAATTGGCCATGCTGGGCGTATTTACACCACGGAAATAGGCAGACCCTACAAACCTCAGCCCCAACCCACCTCACTGAGAGCCAGTTGTTGAACATTTTCTGGCACATCCCTCCTTATAGCTGAGTTTTGTTAGAAAAGAATAGTTAGGTGATGTTACAGTTCTTAAGGCAGCATATCTCAAATGGTGGTTCTTACGGCGCCTGTGTTACGGTCCTTTCCCAGGCTTGTTTAAAACTGTAGTTTCTTTGGTCCTGCCCTGGCTCTCTCAATAAGGTTCTTTTGTCCAAGTAAATTATTTGTGTGTGTGTGTGTGTGTGTGTGTGTGTGTGTGTGAGGAGACCAGCCCTGTGCTAACATCTACCAATCTTCCTCTTTTTCTGCTGAGGAAGATTGGCCCTGGGCTAACATCAGTGCCCATCTTCCTCCACTTTATATGGGACGCCGCCACAGCATGGCTTGCCAAGCAGTGAGTCGGTGCGCGCCCGGGATCTGAACCAGCGAACCCCGGGCCGCCGCAGCGGAGCATGCACACTTAACCGCTTGCGAGACCGGGCCGGCCCCCTCTAAGTAAATTATTTTATACGCTAAAATTTGAGAACCACTCTTGTAGAGGTTTCTAAATTATGGAGGAAATAAAAATAATTTTGTTTTGCTCTGTTTGGTTTATTTTTACGTTGAAAAAGGTTAACTCTGATAACAGTAATGCTAAAGCAATAAGAATAAAATCATTCACTAACTTACAACAGAAGTAAATGATGATGAATGTATGTATCCTAAGAGATTATCTTCATCTTTATATCCCCAATGCTGCTTCCAATATATGGCATAGATGCTAAAATAGATGTTCTTAAAGAGAAGGCAACATTCTGAATTGTTTGATGTCTTCTATTTGCTATATTTTGTTTAAAACACTATTTTCTTTAAGTTCCGTATTTACTCACACATGTGAAAACACCCACCAAATTTTAACTGTTTTTCTTTTTTTATCCACAAAAGCTTTCAGACTCTCTCTCCATTAGATTTCTCCACAGAAAACTTTTATGTGACAAAATATTTTTCAAATCTTACATTTTTGCCTTCGTTTGGTGGCTCTAGAAGCCAGATGTTCATCTTAGTGAAGTTGACATGTTCTCATCTTCTTCTTCCTAACCCAACACTGCCTTAAAACTGCCAAGAAGTTTTAAGTGTGGGTGTTTCAGTAAAAAGGAATTCACTGCTGTCCATCAGTTAGAAAATGTTAGGTTTCCTTTTTTAGACTAGCAGAACAATAAATGAGAAACAAGTCAAACAGAACAGAAAAGACTTATTTTCAGCCTCTTAAAATTAAAATAATCTATTAGTTTTAAAGTGAGAGAATGCATTCATAACCACCAAACTATATACTTTTTGACAGTTTATTTGGTATTAATATTATTTTCTCTCTTGTAACTGTCAATATGGAAGTTTTAATAAAGTAGATCTGCAAGCCACTACTGTAACAGATCCTCAGAATAAAACATATTGTAGCAAAAATAACGCTGAATGACACTTCTGCCAAATGTATTTATAGAATGAAGCTTATATAACATAAGACATCTAATTCTAGAAGCAGGGTTCATTCTCTAGCTCTCTGACTTTCTCAGCAGTATTCCTCAATATTATTTTTGGTATAGAATGTTCATATTAAATTAATGGGCTAGGGCCGGCTTGGTGGCGCAAGCGGTTAAGCGCGCGCACTCCGCTGCAGAGGACCGGGGATCGCGGGTTCGAATTCTGGGCACACACTGACGCACTGCTTCTCAAGCCATGCTGTGGTGGCGTCCCATATAAAATAGAGGAAGATGGGCATGGATGTTAGCTCAGGGCCAATCTTCCTCAGCAAAAAGGAGGAGGATTGGCATCGGATGTTAGCTCAGGGCTGATCTTCCTTACAAAAAAAAAAAAATTAATGGGCTAAATAAACTATTCAGTTTATGGGATCTTACTGGAGCAGCAAGTTTAAAACTATTTTTTTCTGGTAAAAAAATGTGTGGGAAATGTGTATGAGTGGCAGATTTGATTGCTCCCAAATGGTTGTATCTTGCCTATTAATACTGCTACAAACCCATTTTTCCCTCAGAGGAAACAATGGCTTGTGGGGCTGTCATAGCTCAGAAGAGTTGCATTCATATATTTATTTATTGTCTGTATCTTCCAAATGTGGCCTGACCAGGTGATTGTCAGGCACACCTACTGAGATGAGTTCCTATGATAGTAGCACAGGGATGCAGAGTCCTATCCAAGAAGCCACAGCCCAGAATGGTGTGCTGATGAGAAGAAGGAACATGGAAAAGGATCTGAGACATTCCCAGGAATTTCCAGTGATGCTAAGCCCTCAATAATTTTTTTTTTCTCAAGTTTGACATAGAGCCATTGTCAAATTTGTAGCTACCGATATTAATGAGCACCATCCTGGGAAGCTACAGGGATGTAGTTAACATAGTCCCTACTCTAAAGTGTAAAGAAACACACGATCAATGGGGAAGACATACATTCCCCCAAAAAAGTCAATACTTTACAGTATGATAGAATAAATACGATACTAGATATAATGGGAAGCATAAAGGAAGAAGTAGTCTTTTCTACTTGCGGGGAAAAGGGAAAGCTTAGCCAAGAAGGTGATTCTTCAGCTGAGTTATATAGCTGTCAGGCTTTTTTTGTTAAATACTGGTAACTTCTAGAAATTGAGGGTAGGTGGGAGATATAGGTCTTTCCCTCCATATTAAAATGAAAGGAAGTCTTAGTCTGAATCCTGCCATAACTTTCTTAGTGTACAGACACAAAACCAGTCTACTTTTTGCCCATTTAGGAACTTAGTCCAAAGAAGCTTAGTCCAAAGAAGATACAATGATATGATGGTGGCAGGATCAGGAAGCCTTCTGGTTTCCTCAGGTGATAGTGTCTTCCATTAAAGGGGCACATAGCTAAAAGAAATTCTAGACCTGGAGTGCTGTTTAGCTATTGGGACTGATGGGTCCTTATATTTTGTACATAGAAGGGCAGAGAGACCTGTATAATCTTTCCAGAAAACCACTTCTCTTAAATACTAGTCATTTTGCTAAAGAATAATTATGTTTAACATCACTTAAGCCAATTAACTCACCCTGTGGTACAGGTATACTGGTGATATTTCAAGTGTGTGACATAGCCATCTCTAGAGTACGGACTCCTGATAATGATCTTCAGATGCTAACTACCCTGGAGTGTGAATTACTGGTTAGAGTACTTAGGTGTTCATTAAACCTACACACGGTGTAGATTGAAGATAATTTATGCATACACAGTCAATATTTATTATGAAATATTTTTTATAAATTACAGACAATTTATTATTGGTAAGAATATGGCTATTTTAACTCTGTTTTGATGTTTATAGGTTCTTTCCTAAAGAAGTTAGTATTTTTTCACAGGTGTTTGTGCGTGCGTGCGTGTGTTGTTTGTTTTTGTTTTCTTAACAGCAAGTTGATTTTGTTGCCTCCAGGCTTGCACAGCAGCGGAGTGCTGCATGGGCGTGTATACTAGCAAGGAAAAATAGCTTTCCTGTTCAGAAGCAGCTCCCACGTTTTTTTCTGTAGGAGAAACTGAGATCCCCTGGTCTCTGGTGGCTGCTTTCGTTTTACCCTACACTACTTTACATCTAATATTTTGTTTTCCAACTAAAGAATAGTAACATTAGATGTACCAAAAACAAAATATTTTTTTCTTCTTCAGAGTTTTCAATTATGAAAGAGTAGCGCTTAAACAAGATGAAAAGTATTTGAGGGTTCCTCTAAGAATGGCTTTGAACTAAAGACAAATGTGTTTGTTTGAAACTTGAAAACATTCAATGTATATTTTTACGTCTTGGGATAGCAGAATGAAACCTGCAGAGCCTTTTCTCCAGTCATGGTTTTCTCTACCAGTCTAGGTCTAGAAAAGACTTCATGCAATCACTCTCTTTTTTAGGTTTCCAATTGCTATCAGGGATTTACTTGGAATTTAAATAGAATATTTCTATTTCAAGTGACACTACTCTTAGCAATGAACTCAACCCACTGTCAATTTTCTGTTTTTGAAATTGCTCATACTTTTAAGTTACAAGTACAAGCCAATGTTGGATCAGAACCACACACACATATGGTTGACTTAAGCATTGCATGCTCACTGTAAAAATTTTGGAGAATTCAGAGAAGTATAAGAGAACATGCATAATCTCACTATCAAGAGATAGTTAATGCTTGAGATATTTCCGGCTAGTATTTTCTATATGCATACATTATTTCAAAATTGCAGTAGAGCATATACAGTTTGATATCTTCCATTTCACCTGCTTAGAATCTTCCTATATCACTAAATAATCATTGAAGGTGTGATTTTTATTGGCAGCATAATATTCTATTCTATGGATTTACCATGATTTATTTAAGTTTTGCTATTCTTTTAGATACTTAGGTTTTTTGTTTACAATTTAAAATCTATTTTCTAAAGATATGTGTGTAGATACATATACATATATATTTAAATTGAATGTAATAAGATTTTAAAACAGATTTAAATTATTTCATGATGCACTGAAGGTGTGTTTTGTTTACATCTAGATGAAAATAATAAAATTATCTTTAGAGATAAAATAATGTTTTTATAGACGACCAGTTGCTTTGGGTCCTGGAAAAGCAGCTGGGGATATTCACTTAGTACCTTGTGTACATATGAATTTGCCCTTCCCATGCTTGCTTGGCGAGGTTTGCAGCTCTGAAGAGCAGTTTCAACTACTAGCCAACCAAAGAGCATAATCAAACTTTGGGTACCTGAGGGTTTACAAATCATTGATTGTACTTTTTTTTTTCCCTTGTAAAATGTTCTCCACTATTAAGTAGACTAGTTGGTTTTAAATTTGGTGAAGCTACAAAACACTAGATGATATTTGTATACGGCACACATACAATTTTTCAATCTGCCTCCCTCCCTGTCAAATGTAAACAATCTCAAACAGCCACAGTTAATCAAAGACAAAAAGGAAGCAATTTCATTTCTAAAGATGCAGAAAGTAAATGTGTCTGCTTCCATTACTACCCTTTTTGAAATGGTTACTCATAGAAATTTTTAGATTCTTTTCCTCAAGGTTATAATTTAGAACTCTAGTGGAAAATAGTTTAAAGAATACTAGTGTAGAAACTTAAAAATTTTTTTTAAAAAGAGCAGGTTGTTCAATTGCCATTGAGCACTTGCCTGATGGCCCTCCAGGACCCTCTAACCCCCAAGTGAAATGGATGATTTAATTATGCTGTTTCTTCTCACCAAGGACTCTTAGTTCAGATGGCCACGCTGCTAGATCTGTTTCTGAATAACCAGGTTAGGTGGTATAATAATATTAGCATAGCTGTTTTGTTGTAGTTGTTGTTTTTATGTTTATAGCTCTTTGGGAAATATAGTCTAAGGAAAATTGTTCTTACAGCTATATGTTGCAAGACAGCATATGGCCAGAGTTCCAAATTTAATCTGTTTTCTGCACCTGACCCTTAATGATTGATTTTTTAACCTTATACATAGGCCCCCTGATGTAAAGTGTTCCATAATATTAGGTTGAGGTGCTGGTTCAAGATGTCTTCAGATAAGAGTGATCTAATGAATCATTTTTACTGTTTTCTGAAACACCTGAATTTTCTGTGTGTCTCAGCCAATTAGGAGGTAGATTTAGTGCTCTTTGCTTAAAGCAGTTGCAAGATTATAGCCCCAGGCAGATTGTGAACATTTTGTCAGCATAGAGACCTTGAAATATTGAAAGGTTCAACATTTCATTTATTTATGCAGTTGAAAATCCTTGGTTTTCTAGCATACACTGGATAAACTAATAATACCATTTTTTCTGCTTGACAGGCTCTTACGAAACCTTGTTCCAAGATGACCAGGGACCTTTTTTTAGGTCTTGGTATTTGGAACTTATATATTGCCTTGGGAATATGTATATACACATGTATCTATGTATATGTGTATATATACATATGTATATGTGTACATATATGAGTATGCATGTATATATATGTATGTGTATGTGTATATATATGAACACACATACCTATGTTAGTTGAATTACTTTCTAAAATTCCATGTTAGCGATTATTTTAAGAACAGCACACATTTGAAAGGACAAAGGATAAAAAAAATGAGAATGGCAGATCGTGCTTCCAGTTCTAACTGGAGTTTCCCTCTACACAATTGAGTGCAAGTAATTTACTACAGTTAGTCCCTAGAATGCAGTGCTTGAGGCCTTCTCCCAGTCATAGCATGAAGACTGGAAGTCTTACTTTTCCCCTCCCAGTGCTCTATACCCCAGGGGTTGCGTGGTGCTTACAAATGACTCCACCAGGAGAGTCAAGGCTGACTTGGTCTTATCTCACAGCAGTCAAGAGGTCCCGGCTGTTGGATAGAAACTGGCCTTGGTGAGCTTTGTCCAAAGCCAGAAATGCTAAACAAAATGCCCCCTCCAGTGGTACCCACAAGTGTTAGAGCAGCGAGAGAGAATTTGCTTGACCCCTCAGCATCACATTCATTGAAGGGGCTCTCAGCCAAGCTGGTCATGGGCAGTGCAGGGATGAGACCGTGGAAATGTGATTTGTGGAGCTGCTGTGGGGTAAGAGAAGGGGGTCGTTGCCTGTGTTAGTGAAGCTGTCTCGGGTGTCCAGCAGGCAGGAGCTGAATCCTCTGACCAGACACAAGAGCAGAGCCTTAAGGATGAGAAGAGAGAAGGTTGTACTTTGGCATCACTGTCACATGTGGGGCCTCGTGCCCTATAGACAGTGCCCAAACTCCTGCAGCTTATAGGAATCACCATTCTTAATTTATAGACTCAACCAAGGCTCAAGACAGAAGAACAGCTCAGGAGCACTGGGCAGGCTTTGTTTCATCTTCTACCACCTCAGTGATCCAGAACTACTGTTTCCCTCTTGACTCTGATAACTAAGGCCTAATCACCCACAAGGGACCAGGCAGCTTTTTGAGGGTTTGGTATACTGCTAAACTTCCTCATGTCTTTAAGAGTTAGACTCCCGAGAAACCCCTATTTACCGAAAGGTCATGACTAAGATCTCTCTCTGATAACACAGAGGAGTCTAGCATAGTGGTTGCGAGCACAGATTTTGGAATCGAGTGCCTAGGTGCAGATCTTGGTTCTCCAGGTTACTTAACCTTTATATGTCTAAGTTCCCCATCTGTAAAATCAAGATTACGAGAGTACCTACCTCATAGGGTCATTATGAGGATTACACTCAGTAATAAGTGTAAAGCCATTAGAATAATACCTGGCACATAGTAGGTGCCATAGGAGTCTTAGTTGTCAGGTTTTGTTGTTATTGTTGCTATTGTTTTAATCCTACTGGCTAAGTCTACCCTCATATTTATATAACATTTGATATGTATCAGGCACCATTCTAAGTGTGGACATATTCTAGCTAGTTTAAACATCATGATAATCCTAAGAGGTAGGTGCTTTTCTTATCCTTATTCTCAGATGAGGAAACTGAGATCCACATAGGTTCAATAACTTGCCTGAGGGTACAAGCTAAGGGGCAGAGCTGGGTGTCAGGCAGTGTGGTGGTCCTTGCTTTTAACCATTCTGCAGTACTAACTCTCCATTTCCAAGGTCTTTTCCATTTATTCAGCAGCCCCATTTTCCCCTGTTGAGAGGAGCCTTGCTTTTTTCTCATTACTTCTCAAAGGTATAGCCTAACTGGTTGGAAGCATCACTCCCTAGCAAGGATCCCTTGGGCAACTCCTTCATCCTCCCCCTAACAGCATCAACACGTATGCTCTGCCTCATCCTATTCAATGAGATTCTTGTCCAGTATTTCAATCCCCTAGTGGCTTTCTTGACCTAATCTCACCTCCCAACTTCTAGTAAATTTGCCACAATATCACATAAACAGCAATCCCTTCTTTGGGGAAACTCCAGTTATTCACCATTAGGATCCTCCAGGGTTTGAGTGTCCCCAGCCATTGTCATATGTTTTCTTCCCCTCCTTACTTCAGCATTTCAGTCTCCTGCCTAGGCCTCGATGGTTAAGCTGACTCTGGGTGCCCCGATGGACCCTCAGAGTACAGCATAGGCCCCATGGAGCTAGTGCCATGTAAATCCCACCAGGGACAAATCAGCTCTGTGGGAGCCATTTTAATTACATGGTGGTTTTGCCAGAGGGACATTCCTTTCACCATAAAGTGATGTGTGCTGCACAGGAGCCCCAAATCTTCCTGGAATGTCTTTTATAGAGTCAGATATTCCAGGAATGCTATATCCACCTGATAATACAAGGCCTTCAGGTAAACGTTTTTCACCCAACAATTACCTTTTTCTATACATCCCTAATGTAATAATTACCCAAATAAGAACATTAGTACAACCTTCAATACTTTCCTGTAAAGATACACAGCAGCTCAAAAGGAACATTTCCCATATTGTATATATAAAAATAACTCTAGAAACATCTACTGCCACCCAACACATCAAAAGAATTTTGACAGGGATAAGACAATGCATGACAATATAAGGATTTGAATTTCTATGAAGAAATTTGACTGGGAGGTGGGAGGGGAGGATGCTTCATTGTTAATTTTAATATAGTCGGAAAAGTCCATGAAATAAAATACATTTCACTGATGTTTTCTAATTATAAACAAAAGCTAATTTCTCTTAAACTTTTTAATATATTCACAGAGATGTTTGTACATTCGCTAATGAGTACCATTATATTGAGGGGCACATTGCACACAGAGGATTGTATTTATGCAGGAATGACCCTGCATAAATGCAGATGGCTTCACATTAGCTATAAGGGAATTAAGGATGAGGACCTCTATCCCCTGAGTTCTTCACAGAAAATAGTTAGCTATTGCTTTCCTTAAGTGCCTGAGATTTCATACCACCATTAATATTTTCTTATGAGAGAATTCGACTCTCTAGGTCCCTTTGGGATTAGAAAGGCACTATTTGCCATCTGTGTGGGTGCGTGTGTGTTTCTGTTTGTGTGAGTATATCGGGACTGGGGGCTCTTCACTGACTCCTATCTACTTGAACAAAGAAGAACATTATAAAGCAGAACAGTTCAGGTAGTCAACCGGTTGATCTTTTAGTCGATAGTGTGCTAAATAATCAGTCAGATGGGTGTTTCTCTGTCCACAGATTTGCCCTGTTTCCCCGTCAGGAGACACAGTGGAAACTGCTTCAAATCCAGGGCAGCCTCCATTCAGTCTTTGGTTGAGCCATATTGTAGTAAAACTTCTATCTCACGTCTAGCTCTCTCTTTTCTCACTTTTCTTTTATCTCTAATTTTTGTTTTTCCCCCTTCAGCCTGTTCTCTTTCCAATTATCCATGTTAAATGGTGACCACAAATAGCACAGATAAATGACATCCATGAACCGTTTGTAATTCTCAATTGAGCCAATAATTTCAACCTTGTCTTCCATCAAATCTTTTTATGAGAGCTGCTCAAAATGATCAAAATAGATTAATTTGCATTTCCTTTTCTCTCTTCACCTCTGCATATTATCTAGCAAAAATACAAAACTGCTGTGGCCAAAAGATGGACAGTGGGAGAATGAAGGAGGAGACCTAGGTAATCTATCAACTGGGCAGTCAATCCCAGAATAATTAGGACTCAGCTGAGTACTAAATTACAAGCCTATATGCAAATGGAGGGTGGTATGGAGCAGCATGAGTGTTCTCTGTGTAAAAAGTCATTCCCATTATGCTGAATGAATACAAAATGGCACAGAGGTTGATGTGGAAGTTCATGAACTTCAGAGGCTAGACACGAAATGTGAGATGCAACCTGGAAGGAGCAAATACTAGTCTAGGGACGTAAAGAAAATAACAAGGAAAGAGCAACAGCAATCAACAAAATTATTTAGCAAAGTAGCAGAAAAGAGTAGGAGACTACAGTTGCACTTTAGAAATATGTGCTGAGAAAATGAAAATACATTCAAAGATTGGACTGGAGGGATCGAGGTACTTAAGAAATTGTGCTCTCAGACAAAGAGGTACCAGGACATATACAAGGATTTTAGGAGCATACTCTGTTTATTTCCTTTGAAAAATTTTAAGCATACCTACTTCTGTGCTTGTTTCTATAAAGCCATCTCTACTCTATAAGCACTTAATAGTCAGTATTACTAAAAAAAAGACTCCTCATTCATTCAGAAAATACGTTGTGAATGCCTGCTCTACCTGAGGGCTCTGTGCTAGTGCTGGATAAACAGGAGGCGACTAGGCAATGTGTGTTTTCAGGAGGCTGATGATCCAGTGAGGGAGAAAGACAACTAAGTAATCACAACATGTTGTAGTAAGTGCCATGATAATAAGCTTGAAAGCAGAAAAGAGGGATGCCTCTCTCAGTCTGGGAGGGAGAAAAGACTTCGTCCAGGTAATCATGTCTGATTGAGAGGTCCAGTGGATAAGTGGAAGCTGTCAGGGGGAGAGGGAAGAAGGGGGGTGTTGATGAAGATATTCCAGTTGGAAGGAACAACATGTGCACAAGCCTAGAAAGAGAGCATGGAACTTTGTAGGGCCAAAAGTAGTTCAGTAGCTACAGCATAGCGTGAGAGGAGGAAGTGAAGGAGGTTGAAGGGAACTTTTTTTAAGATTTCTTTCCCTGGCTTTACTGAGATATACTTGACATATAACACTGTGTAAGTTTGAGGTGTATATGTGATGACTTGATACACTTAGATCTTGCAAAATGTTTGCCACAGTAAGGTTAGTTAACACATCCATCACCTCACATAATTACCATTTTGTTGTTCTTCTTGTTATGGTGAAAACATTAAAGCTCTACTCTCATAGCAGCTTTCAAGTACACAATGTGGTATTGGTAACTACAGTCACGATGCTGTACATTAGATACCTGGAACTTGCTCATCTTTAACTGAAAGTTTATACCCTTTGGCCAACACCTCCCCATTTCCCCCACCCTTCAGTCCCTGGCAACCACCATTCTACTCTGTTTCTATGAGTCTGATGTTTTTAAATTCCACATATAAGTGAGATCATACAGTATTTGTCTTTCTCTGTCTGACTTATTTCACTTAGCATAATGCCCTCCAGTTTCATCCATATTGTTGCAAATGGCAAGATTTCTTTTTTTTATGGCCGAATAATATTTTATTGGCTATGTATACCACATTTTCTTTATATTCATCTGTTGGTGGATACTTAAGTTGTATCCATATCTTGGCTGTTGTGAATAATGACACAATGAACATGGGAATGAAGCTATCTCTTCATGACAGTTATTTCATCTCCTTTGGATATATACCCAGTAGTGAGACTGGGATCATATGGTAGTTCTATTCTTAATTTTTTGAGGAATGTTCATACTGTTTTCCATAGTGGCTGTACCAATTTCCATTCCCACCAATAGTGTATGAGTGTTCCCTTTTCTCCACATCCTCTCCAACACTTGTTATTTCTTGTCTCTTTGATAACAGCCATTCTAATAGGTGTGAGGTGATATCTCATTGTGGTTTTGATTTATATTTCCCTGATGATTACTGATGTTGAGCACTGTTTTGTGTAACTGTTGGCCATTTGTATGTCTTCTTTGGAAAAATGTCTATTCAAGTCCTCTGCTCATTTTTAAATCAGATTGCTTTTTTGCTATTGAATTGCATAAGTTCCTTGTATATTTTGGATGTTAATCCCTTTCAGATATGTGGTTTGCAGATATTTTCTCCTATTCCATAGATTACCTTTTCATTTTGTTAAATGTTTTGGTTCATTTGTTTGTTTTTGCTGTGCAGAAGCTTTTTAGTTTCATGTAGTTCCACTTGTTTATTTTTGCTTGTATTACTTGTGCTTTAGGTAGTGTCATTTCCAAAAAAAAATTGCCAAGACCAATGTCAAGGAGCTGTTTCTCTATGTTTTCCTTCAAGAGTTTAATGGTTTCAGCTCTTACATTTAAGTCTCTAATTCATTTTGAGTTACTTTTTGTGAATGGTGTAAGAGAGGTGTCTAGTTTCATTCTTTTACGTGAGAATATCCGATATTCCCACCTCCATTTATTGAAAAGACCGTCTTTTCTCCATTCAGTATTCTTGGCTCCCTTCTCAAATATTAGTTGGTCATATATTCATAAGTTTATTTCTGGGCTCTTGATTCTGTTCCTTTGGTTTATATGTCTCTTTTTATGCCAATACCATCAGTTCTGATAAGTGCAGTTTTGTAATATAGTTTGAAATCAGGAAGTGTGGTGCCTCCACCTTTGTTCTTCTTTCTCAAGGTTGCTTTAGCTATTCGGGGTCTTTTGTGGTTGCATAGAAATTTTTGGATTATTTGTTTCATTTCTGTGAAAAATACCATTGGAATTTTGATAGGGATTGCACTGAATCTATAGACGGCTTTGAGTAGTGTGGACGTTTTAACAGTATTAACTCTTTCAATCCATGAACACAGGGTATCTTTCCATTTATTGTGTCTTCTATTTCTTTCATCAATGTCTTACAGTTTTTGGATGAGGGGAGCTTTTAATGGTATATATCAGGTCACTAATCTCTCTACTTTAAACCCTCTAGTGGCTTCCCATTGCAAGCAGAACAGAATTGAAAATTCATCATGGCCTGCGGAGCCCTGTGTATCTGGCCCTTTCTTAGCACTCTGGCCTCATATTTTTTGCTCTGGCCTCTTTTTTTTTCCTTTCTGTCTCTTAAACACATCAAGTTGTTCCAGTCCCAGAGTCTTTAAATTCAGGGTTTTCCCATGTTTCTGCTTATTATTCAAGATTCCACTGCCATGCAATCCCTTCCTTGAGGCCTTCTCCAATCACTCTATCCTTAAAGCAGCATCCCAAGTCACTCTCTATAATGTCATATTATTTTATTTTATTCATAGCATCTATATGTCCTGAAACTGTTGAATATGTGTTCATGTTTTTCTACCTTCCTCCACTAACAGTAAGACTTTGCGGGCAGGAACTCTGTATACTAATTTACTGCTGTATTCTCAGTATCTGAAACAGTGCTTGGCACATAATAGGGATTCACTAAAATTCTCTTCAAGCACTGATAGGAGAATGAGCAGAGATCAGCTTCCTAAAATACTTTAGATACCATGTTTAGATATTTACACTGAAAGCAGTGGGTTTTAAGCAGAGTGGGGACATTATCAGAAGTGTGTGCTTTAGAAAAATCATCCTGGTTTTAACATAAAGCATGAATTTGGGGCTTGATGGAAGCAGAAAGGCAGGAGAATGTTGAAATCGTCCCAGCCCTCTCCCCACGGCAAATGCTAACTTGAACCAAGGGAATGGCACTGGAGATAGGTGAGGTAGAGACAGAATACTTTATACTTAATGATTAATTATGTGGGCAGAGGAGGGAAAAGGAGAGGTCATGGTGATATCCAGGAGCTTTTCTTGTATAACTGAGTAGAGAAAGAAATGTGCACAGGAGATCTGGATTTGAGAGTTGTCAGCAAACAGATGGAAAAGAAAGCCATGAAAGTGGATGAGATCAACTTCATCCGTGGCTTTGGAAGAAGCCGTGAAAGTGGATGAAGCAATGAGACCAGGAGAGGGTTAAGGCTAAAATCCTGAGGTTCACACATAAATTCAAAATCAAATTAAAAGGAAAAAAAACAAGTTTAAACCCACATTGAAAATAAAATATTTTAAAAATTTGGGTTTGACAACATAATGTCTACCTTGTGTGAATTCTCTTTCTGGTTCTGTCTGCTTGTGTCTCAGGTCAAAATTTTCAACTTTGTTAAAACAAGTAAACTAGTACCATAGTAGGTAAGGTTATATTTAGGCAAGTCTCCCTGACTCATAAGCAACAACAATGTGGCTTAATAGGATAAATAAATTATATGACAGACTAAAAGGTCAGTTTTGCATCTTGCAAAATAAATATTAGGGCAAGAGAAACAGGAAATACTGATAGCACCGTAATCACTCTAAAGTTAATGGTTCCAGGTAATCATTAATCAAATCATTTTAAATGCCAAATAAGCAAGACATTGTTTTCCTCCCCTCACACAGACAGGATCCAATGACCCAATTAAGCATGAAAACTGTTAGAAGTTTCATCAGAAGCACAAAGAACTCAGATACCAGGTCCTACCCTCTGAATACTTATTGCTTGAAGTTTCTGATTACAACTCCAAGTTCATCAGAATTTCTAATTAATTATGATTCTGTCTTCTTTATAGGAGACTAGAAGGCAAAATATTAAACGTTGTTGTCTTGAAGAAATAAAAAGTTACAACAAATATTAATTCTCATTTTTCATGAAGGAAACATAGTTCAAAAGAGATTAAAAATGACAAGTTAATGTGACTCAATTCCCTATCACCATCTCCACCATAAAATTCTCCTATCCCCAAATAAGAAATGAAAAATTATTTTTATAAGTCGCATGCATTTGTATTGTTTCACTAATACTTGACAAGTTAATGCCCTTCAGAATTGGAATCAAATATAAGTTTATTAAGAGCCAGAAAACAGTTAGAAATAGCCTATCTTTAGGCTTATGTTTCACCAATTAATTCATTTAAATGATCTCTGTTATTTGGAAATGTTTAATTTATTCTATTTGTGGATAACAATAGCTAATAAGTCACAACAAATTCTAGTATTTAATAAAATCATTAGAACTAAGAATTACATGGCAAATAAATTATAGCCAAGTAATACAGAATTTCTGCTACAACCTGATATATGTGGTCCTGAAAATACCCACGGTCTTCAGAACCACACAACCAGGTTTATAGGGGAAAATAGGCTTGAGGCCGACCACTCAAAACTTATGCAACTTTGCAACCAGAGAAGATATGGTAAATTCCTTTTAATAAACAGATGAGTATTACAGTAAATATAGGACTTAGTGTTGAAGAAAAACCAAAGGTAGCTTGATGGAAGAGGCAGAATGAAGGATTGAGTCTGTTCAGTTATGAAAAAACAAGACAAAGACAAAATGAACTAGTGCATGGGAGAACTGCACATGAAGCTCATCTCAAGACAAGTCGTGTGGACAACCTGAGTCAAAAAGGATTGAATGAGATGACTGAGCTTCATGCACATGTGTTTATCTGCTGTTTCTTACTGGGGGAAATGTTAGAAAATTGCATATGAAACAATGTTACATCCATGTTTGTCTGACTTCATTCCTTTGCAGAAGAGACTATACCTGTATTTGAGTAACTGCTGTAACATATTTATAATGGGAGCTCCTCCTGCCCAACTTGATATGTAAAGTAGAGCTATAATTTACCAAGTTCTTACTCTAATGATTTCTGGTTTAGACTTTCTGACTTCTTCAGAGAGATACCCAGTATCACCTTTGGAGACAAAATGCCTGATTTCAAGTCTGGGGTCTTTTACCTCCAATCTGGGTTGTCTGGGGCAAGTTATATAATTTCTGTAACCCTCTGTTGCTTATCCTGAAAACAGGACCGATAACATCAGCTGCCTCCTATGGTGTGAAAGTTAAGATAATGTGAGAGAAGGGCTTGCCGCAGTAGCAGACACACAGACAGTGCTCAAGACAGCGTGTTGTTGTGGTTAAATGAAACCCCTTTTGGTAGTCAGCCCTCCAAACTGCCTACTTTCAAGAAGCCAGTTTCCTCAGAGAAGTTCCCTCTTTTCAGCCAGAAGATGTCATCCTGGTCAACCTTATACCAAAGGCTTTTCTCAAAGGAGCAGGTGAAGATATCCAGATGGGTCGTAGTTCTACCCTAGGTTGATGAATCCCCTTGTGATATTTCCTCACAGTGAATAAGAGCAATTGGGAAAAAAAAGTCTAGATTTAATTGATAAACTTTCCTTTTTGTAGTAAATTTGGCTGTTTTGAGGTCTTTATAACATTGCCCTTCTCCCACATGCTCCCTCGACCAAAAGAACCTTAGGAAATGATCATTGGGATTCTTTTTGTCTTTGCTTCTGAGAGGATGGTATACTGAGTGGAATGTTTCTTTTTACCAAGTAATAATGATGGAGTTTTACTTTACAATCTTATGACTATAATTGCTCTGCCATGAACTTTGTAGGAACAACAGAAAAGCTAGAAATTAAAAACAAAACAAAACAACAACAACAACAAAAAACAACCTCCCTGAGTTTTGCTTCGAAATATAGAAAACTCTAAGTTCTGAAGGGCATCTATAGCAGTATAACTAGACGTGGAAAAAGTGCACCAAAAATTATTCTTAATACTTTCCAGACTTAGAAGAAAATGAGAAATTTCTACGAGTTAAAAAAATCTCATTCATAAACATATTTTAAGATTCTTTAAATATTAGTGATCCAAGTCCAATATTATATTAAAAAAATATTACCAAGTGGGTTTATTACATAAATTCAGGGTTTAATATTAGAAAACAAAAATAGTTCACCTTTATTAACAGATTAAGGGAGGAAAGGATGTGATTATCTCATTAGATGAAGATGTTTGATAATATTTGGCCTTCATCTATTATTTAAAAAATTCTCCGAGCAAAATAAGAATGGAAGGGGCTCTTGTCCTAATAAAATGTATCTACCAAAAGCTGACAACAAAGACCCTTCTAATGTAAAAAAGACACGTTCCCTCTATAATCAGGAAGAAGACAAGCATATCTGTTGCCTTCAATTCTGTTCACGTGGTAGAAGAGGTCTTAGACAAGAAAAAGGAATGGAATAAAAGAATTGGAAAGTAAGAAATCAATAAAAGATGCATATTCAAGTTTTTAGGGAAATCACTAAAGGAGTACATAGGAAATGGAAACTGCCAAACTAGTAAAGGAATAGAGTGAAATTGTAAAACATAATTAGTGCAAAAGAACCAAGAAAGGAGAAAAATAGAAAAGGTGGAATCAGTTTGAAGTGCATGCACACTCACATGCACACACACACACACAGATGCTGGAAAGGAATCTAAATGTAGCAGCAATTAAAATAAATGAAGTTGGACTAAATGAACCAGTGAAAACCAAGATTTTTAGAAATAAGAAAATGATAAACACAAAAAGCTACATAGGGATGACCTCTTGGAGGAGCAATAGAGAATGGAATCAGAATGAAGCATAAACACCCTAAACAATATTTGTCATGATCTAATTGTGATAATAGAATGATGAGGCCTTGGGCATTCTTTTTATTATTATGCTCCATATCAAATGTTATACAAATAAGTGATATGCTATATATCAAATATTATAAAATTTTTAAAAATATATTTAAACTTCTTAAGAAGCCTTAAAATATAACTAAGTCCTCTCTTTTAAATAAAACTAACAATTTTAGCAGCATAAGCATTCTGTAGGTAAAATGGAAAAATACTTTAAAGAAATAGAATGTTATTGACAGAAATAGCTTTTCACACCAAAATACACTGAAGTCCCAGGACTGTTACCAGATTTGAGAATCAACCATAGAAAGGGCCAAAATCCAAAAAAGTCTTCATAATAGTTGTTAAGGATATTCTGATTAATGTATAAAAATGATTAGGGAATGGACTAAATCAGTAATAATGAAGGTGAATTTTAATATTTGGATATTTTAAAAAATTATTCTCTTAGGACTATCAATTTGTTGTCTTAATAAAGCTTAGTTGTTATGTAAAAATTTATTTAAAAGTAAGCTTTATCTATTGTAAATAGTTTTTAGTAGGTTTCTTGAACGGATGAATTTTATCCCCAGTGGTTATGGCCTAACCATTACCGCCATCTAGTGGCAGCATACTCTAATTATAGGCAAAGTACTGAGTACTGAATTTATAATCTTAAATATATAGTAGTTATGGTAATGTCATATTGGGGAAAGTCATTTGAAAAATATTAGGCATTCTCTTCTGTCCCTACTGACTCCTCCCCATGTCATTTTTAATGGGTATATATATTGAGAGTCATAATAACTGTTGCAGTCTACCTACAATTTTTGCAAACTTAGGATCTCATTAATAATCTTGTCTTCTCTTTGGGGGTATAAATAGGTCTATAACTTCCCCCTATAAGTGTTTAATTTCCTATGATAATGTTTATGGTTAGAAACTTCTATCCATCATTAGCCTTAGCAATTTGATTTATTATAGGCATATAATACTTTATAACGGGAAAGAAAAGTGTACCTCTTATTCTACCCAGCTTTACAAAGCAATTTTGTGCTCTTCGAATATACAGAATATCTAGTTCCTTGATTTTGTGTTATATTACAGATGTTAAGCTTTTTCCTGTAAGATTGCTGATTAAGAATACACCTGGGATGTCTAGGTCAGCAGTATTTCTTCCTTGTACAGATGAAAAAATTGAGGTTTGGGATTTGGGTTTGAGCCTATTGCGGGAGTGGTGCAGTTTTCAGTAGCTCTTCCCTTTGTCACGTTGAATCAGTACAAGAAACAACAAAGATATTAAATAGTTTTTAATGTTTTTAATAATATCTTGGTTGGCTAGAAGATTAGAAGTAAAAGAATAGTAGCATTTATTTTGAGTTTGATGGATTTATGAGTATTGCATTCCAGGGGGGTAATGTTACATTTAAATACTAACATTTTTTCCCCAAGTAATGTAGTAACATGGAAAAAAGCTAGATACTTGTTTTCCCTCTTTGGGGTCATAACTCTCTTTCATTGACATACTCATTTCTCCTACATTTGAATTTTTTATTGTAATTAAGTGCTACTTTATGAGCAATCATTTCAGAATAGGTGTTTGTTGATTGGGCAAGTTCACAGTTTTTTTTACATAAGCTTTGTTGAAATGAAATTATTTGTGCCTTATATGGAAAATTCCCAATACCAATGAGTTATTTAAAAGCTTCTACATGGGGCTGGCCTGGTGGTGTAGTGGTTAAGTTTTCACACTCTGCTTCAGTGGCCCAGGGTTTGCAGGTTCAGATCCTGGGCACAGACCTACACACCACTCGTCAAGCCATGCTGTGGTAGCATCCCACATACAAAATAGAGGAAGATTGGCAAAGATGTTAGCTCAGGCCCAATCTTCCTCACCCAAAAATAAATAAATAAATAAATAAATAAAAGCTTGAATGTGATATGCTGATGTGGTAGGAAATATTTTGTATATATTGTCTCATCTACTCATTTTCTTTTTGGTGAAATAACAGAAATAAGAATATTTGGCATTTTGGGGGTGGGGAAGCTTTTTTATGCAGTTTTATGATTAAATGAATTAAAAATCTGAAAATCAGAAACCCTCTTCAGTTATTGTTAATATGCAGTCAGGTTGTACGTACTTCTGTGATACTGTGGGACTTGCTGCAACCAAGAAGGGAGTATAAGTGACTTTTCGTTCCTCTTTAAATGGTTGTGTAGTTGGCATTGTCGGCGGATGATCAGAGCCCTCTCATTTTGCCAAGAGATGTACTTTGAAGGTGATTTCAACATTGGCAGGTACTTACCCAGTTCTGCTACTCTGCATTCAAGTCAGATTTACATTTCTTGATTGTTATTTTCATTAAATGGAAAGAAGGATGTGTCGCTTCATTTAAGGCTCCTGTGAATTCAAAGCTTTGAGTAAAACCTTATTAATCTATACCCCATTTGTTCAGAGGATGTAATAATTTAGAAAAGTGCTGGGCTGAAGTTTACTTTCCTGCTATCTATAAAGAAAGGATTATTAACCCATTAACCAAATTAACAGTGCAAACAAGATTGGAGGAACAAATGGTTTTAAACACCCTACAGCACTTTAGAAGCAACCATATACCTAAAGACTAACTAAACTCGAAATACAAAATATTCCCAGAGTGTTTTAAAGCAGAATCTTTGTCCAGCCACAATAATGGGAGTTTAAAATGGCCTTTAATTGAAATACTTCCCTAATTCACTATTATCCTGCTTTAAACCAGTTACTCGGAATTTGTGAGGCTTGGCTGAACTTGGCAGGCAAATTATGAAGTTTTTATCAAGACTACGTTGGTGGAGAAGTGGAGAAGATCTTCCCCACTGAGCAGAGTTCAGGTGGGACTTTGGTGTCCAGCTTCTAGCGCAGCCAGCTATTTGAGATGGGAACCTTTAGTTCATTCTGTGTCAATACTTTTTAAAAAATTGTTTTAATTTTTTTTTATTTTTAAAGACTTTGATTTTTTAGAGCAGTTTTAGGTTTACAATAAAATCAAGAGGGAGGTGCAGAGATTTCCCATATACTCCCTGTCCCCACACATGCATAGCCTCCCCCACTATCAACATTACTTACCAGAATGCTACATTTTTTACCAAGGATTAACCTGCATTGCCCATCATAATTACCCAAAGTCCATAATATACCTTAGGGTTTACTCTGGATGCGGTACCTTCTATGGGTTTGGACAAATGTATAGTGACATATATCCATCATCACAATATCATATAGAGTATTTCCCCTGCCCTAAAAGTCCTTGGTGCTCAGTCTCCCCCTTCCCCTCAACCTCTGGCTACCACTGATCTTTTTTACTGTCTCCCTAGTTTTGTCTTTTCCAGAATGTCATATAGTTGGAATCATACAGTATGCAGCCTTTTCAGATTGGCTTCTTTCACTTAGTAATAAGCATTTCAGTTTCCTGCATGTCTTTTCATGGCTTGAAAGCTCATTTGCTTTAAGCATTGAATAATATTCCATTGTCTGGATATGCCGTATGCTAACTTTTCACAGGGATTTGTCATATAAAAAGCCCACAGCCCTGGACGCTACACACTGCCTACCACAAGGCTTTGCTTACAAATAGTAAGCACCCAATCAATTTTGTGTGAGTGAATGAACGAATCTATTTTAGTATGTGCTGGAAAGTGTGGCATCATGATAGAGAGTTCTTTTCTGCTCTATTGAATAGGAAATGCGTTTTTCATCTCTTTAGGGAGCTAAAATAAAGGATTTATTTCAAACTTTGAAATTCCATAACTAGCTTAGTAACATTTTAAGCTTGGTCTGTCACTTGACTCCATTTTCCTTCCCCTGCTCCCAATTAACCTCACGAGATTGCGGATTTCTTTCTCAGAATGTTATCCCAAGGAAGGAAAGAAACCAGTGTGGAATTTCATCATTTCCTTCTCCTCCTTTTCTGAACTGTGATCACACACTGAAAGCTCCATCCTGTGCTGATGTTTGCGAATCTGTTACCATGGAGCTATTCCCCAGCTCAGAGGATGGTTTTATTGCCTACAGTGTTACAGGAAAAGAGAATGATTAAAATTAAACTTTAAAAAAAATCCTGATTAATAATAGAAATGGGGAAAAAGTTTTCAAAATCAAATATAGGGTGAGGTACAATCATTTTTATGGTTGCCCTTGCTCTCTAAACATTGTCTTTAATTTCTTGCTTTCTGTTTTTGGGAATTGTGTTGCTTCTAAAAGACCCTGCTGTCCACTAGCTTCTGGGCATATGTCCAAAATACAAGTGGACATTAACTCAATTCAGCAGATAAGATTTCCTTAGAGACCTCAAAAAGACTTTAGTAGTCCATTCCTCCCAACCTTCCTCTGACCCGTGCCCTCCCAGACAAAGCTACTTAAAGAAAAAATAAGATTTGGTGCTTATATGGAGGTCAAGGAGGATACAAAGGATTGAAGGATAAATACAAGATTTTGAAGCAAAGGTGGCTTGGAGAATGAAGGTAACCCTGACACCAAGGCAGGTCTGGAGGAGAGTTGAGGTAACATGATAAGTCCTTCAAATGAAGGTCTGCGTCCTACACAGGAACTGCTATTTCACAGCCGGTAATGATCCTACCATTGGGGTTGTAACCTGTTTTTACATGGATTGAGTGATTAGGATTTATAGTTTTTGTGGACCCACAATTTTAGCAATTTAGAATTTTTCACTTGTACTATAGTTCAAGTTTTTTGTACATTTTATAGCACTTTGAAGTACATTAATGATAGGAGAAAAAAGGTGATATGTTTATACTAAAAGTCTCTTTTCCTGATAAAAACTCTGAAAAGTTATTTTTTACAACTTTTAGGAGAAATGAAATTTAGAAATACATTAGGAGGTGAATGAAATGAGTTACAATTACATCTTTTAAAATGCCTTAAAATAGCTGTTAAGATACTTGTCAAGTTCTGTGATTCTTTGGAAGGTAAAGGATGATGGCTTTGTTGGAGAAAGAATTCAAAGCGCTCTCTGCTTAGAGGACCTCGGTTTAGACAGAAGCTCAGGAGTGTTCCAGGTACTGGGTGTTAGGGTATGGACCCAGTGTGGGCCAGGAGGGCTATGTTGGCAGGGTTTAGTTTGGGCACAAACAGAACACTTGAGGTATGTTACTTACACCTGACAATTGTCATTACGACATCAGGGGTCAGAAGTTAGAGAAATGAACAGAATGTGTTTATAGTCAGCGTGACATAGAGGTTAAGAGCCCAGGCTTCCAATTAACAGCTAGGTGTTTGTTTAAACTCTTTAAGCCTCATGTTCCTCATCTGTGAAATTGGATTCATGATTGTATTTACCTTATAAGGTAGTTGTTATGATTAAATTAGACAATATGTGTACATTAGATTAGCCATTTACACTTAGTAAGTTCCCAGCATAGAGTAAGCATCTGATAAATATGAATGGTTATTTTTGTAAAAATTTAAAATCTCTTGAGAGGTACTTAATGTATGCATATCTACTTCAATTTTATGGCATTATGGATCTTCCTGTAGAATATGTTGAATTTTGGAGATCATTAGGAAAGATTCTAGTATATTATCTTGACTTCTTATAACCAGTGTAGCTGGGTCTAATTGTACCCTTATAATATATCTCAGTCTAGGTGAAGAGTTCAAGAGTTTTCTGTCATGGAAATGACAGCGTTGATTATTTGAAAGCTTTATTCTCTATGTAGTCAGCAGGGCTTGGTGTGAGGTGGATAAAGAGGAGTGGCTGTACTTTTTTTTACCACCCCCATCCTTAAGATGTCATGATTTCTCTCAAGCAGTCCATTGTTTCTTTGGTGGAGTGTGAGTATTCTACAGTCTGAGAAACCACTTAGCAATCCCATCAGGAATACTACCACGTTAGAGATATTTGCAGAGACCAAAAGTTTGAGATTTGATTGGCAGAACACTGTACTACCTTGGAATCTCAGCTGTCCAGGGAGAGAGCTGCTTTGACGCAACCAGTGGCTTCTTCTTCCCCCTGACCCACTGGCAAGTCTCGTATTTGGCAGCAAATGATCTTAATTCACCAATTTTCCTCACCATTGTTGCATTGCAATGTTTGGTCTCTTTTCCTCCAACCTAGGAGGCCCATTTATGTAACTTAGAAATCTAGTTTGACATATGGTTTGGCTCCTGTGCCTTGCTGGGCCCTGATTTTCTCTGGGGTCTGCACAATGCTTGTGAGGCGTGGATTGTGATTATCATACGTGGTGGTCTACACTTGTAGTGAGAAATGGGTGTTTAGTCAGACCTGTTTACAGGTCTGAAGTGCTACAAGAGATTATCAAATAAACATACCATAGATCAAGAAAAAAAAGCTCTTACACACAACTCCAATTCTGTGGTGTGTTTGGAGAAAAACAAAACCAGCACTTTTTTTTCTTTTTTTTTTTTCATGAGGAAGATCCGCTCTGACCTAACATTCATGCCAATCCTCCTCTTTTTTTTGCTGGGGAAGATCGGCCCTGGGCTAACATCTCTGCTTATCTTCCTCCACTTTATGCGGGATGCCGCACAGCGTGGCTTGACAAGCGGTGTGTTGGTGCGCGCCCAGGATCTGAACCCGGGGCCGCCAGCAGCGGAGCGCGCGCATTTAACCGCTACGCCACGGGGCCGGCCCTCTTTTCTCCTTTTTAATGTCGTGTGGTGTCTGCTAGATGCTTCATTCCTTCCCAGTAGTTGCCTTCTTGGGAGCTGGGAACAACAAAAACTCTTTTTTTTTATATAAGCTAAAAGCAGTGAGTACTAGATGAGAGCCTCCGACTGCTTAGTAGTTGGTGTGGGCATTTCATTTCTGACCCTTAATGTATTTACCTACACAAGCAACTGATAATGGAAAACATCAGCTTCAAAGCCAGCCACAGCTCGGAAACATTTTCATCTATTGCTGAATTATTATAGTTTCCTGAAGACAAATGGGATACAGATTATGTTTATTAGAAAAAAGCTTTCCAATTTAAACTTAATGTGAAGGGTGGTCCAATATTGGATGTAAACAACTTCTCTGAGGCAGATGTGGATAAACACTAAGAGGAAGGGAATGATTTTATCTTAGGCCTGGATGTGGGGAATTAAGACTGAATTCTTAAGGTGGCAGAAAAGCAAGTGAATTCTTAACCCAAGGCTGATAAGCAGATAATAATTAGAAAAATAAAACTGTTCTTTTTTGATGACAAATCACAGATGTCTCCACTTGATTTCGTATTAAATGGAAGGCTTAACTGCCATAGTAGGGGAAAAGGAAGCTTTTTTTTTTTCTCAGAAAGCGCTGAAGCAGATTGTCTGTTAAAACACTTCACAGAGAATTCAGAGACAGAGACCTTGCAGCAGGGGAAAGAGAGTAACTAGGTTGGGAAAGAGTGAATCTAATAGTGATAAGCAACTTTACTTCTGCCGGGAAGTTCAATGCTGAAAATTCACATAACGTAAACTCAATTCATTTATATGCTTTCTTACTTGAGAGTATTAGAGCTATAGCTTCAATAGTTCATTGCTGTCAATATTCCTCTAAAATAAAAGTTGGCCAAGGGCATGTGTGTACTTTCTTAAAGAAACAAGTAAACCCCTAAGTCTGTATAACATACGTGTTACCAAGAGATGAAGCAGAACAGCTCAGAAATCTGTTTTTAATATTAAAAAGCCTAGTCAAGATAATGTTTCCTGACTCGTTACCAAAGCAATCCTCAAAAACTAGAGTCTTTTTATAAATATTCAGAATTCGTGTATGTACTATGAGCATTCCTTCTTATGAACACTTACACAAACCTTTTATCTTTTTTACACAAACCTTCTATCTTAGTACCCATTGACTCCATTTCTTTCCTTGCATATCATGCCATTTTATTTCATCAGCCTCCATTCTGAAATTTATACATTTAAACTCTTTCAGCACATTTATCTCATATCTACTCTGTGCAAGTATTGACAACTCGGGGGAGAATAAGATAAGGTGTTCATAGTCTGATGGAGGAGACAGAAATGTCAACAGATTACTGCAAGGCAGCCTGATCAGTGTCATAGCACAGATATGAGCAGAGTGCAGTGGGACACAGAAGGAGACAGTCTCCTCAGGGGGACCCAGGAATGCCTCCCAGTGGTAGTGATATTTGAACTATGTCTCCAAGGATGAACAGGGTGTATTTAGACTCTGTAGTCAAGTTTAGCTTGCAAGAGTCTTGTGGGAATAACAGCAACTAGAATATTAAATGTATGCTGTTTATATAAAAGATGTCATCTCAGAAATGAAAATTATAGAGACTGTTAAGACATAGAGTAAATAACTTTCACTTGGAGGAAATTTAAGAAGATCTACAAAGTAGGAATAATGCACTGTGAAAAGACCTCCACATGGCTATTTCTAGGTAGACATCTGAGTCTACAGGTACCTTTCATTTTTTTGCCTATATGGAGTTCTGTAGCAGCAAGCATCAGAGAGATTTGGTGCCTGGGAAGGTTTACTTATATAACTTACTAATTTGCCAGGTGCTACAATGACCAATAGATATTATATTTCGTAATCTAAGGTAAACTAAGTCATAGAAAGGTTAGATGTCTTGCTTGTGGGTCTTGGAGCTCATCAGTGTCAAAACAGTGAATTGAATTTCAAGATCTTTATTATATACTAATGCCCAAACTGTTAACAAAGTATTAGGAGGTTTTATTGTAGGAAGACTAAAAGTCAATATTGATTGATTTATTATTTACTAAATAGCTCAGTGTCACATGCCCTGAGAACTCTTTCTGCTGGTAGCTAAGCCTGATACTTACTTACTAGATCCCATCCCCTTTCACCTACAAGCAGATTGCTCTAGCAATTCTTATCCTCTCTCCTGCATCATCAATATTTTCCTGTCTATAAGATCTTTCCTAGTAGCATACTAACATGCTGTTTTATATTCCATCGTTAAAAAAAAAACAAAAAATCTTTGTACTCAGCCTCTACCTCTAGCAGCCTCCTATTTCTCTCATTTTCTTCATGGCCAAACTCTTCTGAAGAATTGTCTATACTCCTAGTCTGTGTTTCTTCTCCTCCTATTCTCTTTTAAGCCCTCTCCAGTCAGGCTTTCACCCACACCACTTCACAGGAACTGCTCTGGTGAAGGTCATCAGTGAACTCCAAGCTGTTGACTTCAGTGGTCCAATCTCCAACTTGATACACCTTAAGTTGCATTGACACAGTAGAGCTCTCTTTCACTCCTTCTGGAAACATTTTCTTGCCTTATTCCCAGGACAGCATCTTTTCCTCTTATCTCATAATGCTTTGGATGTTTAATCCAAATTTAAAGCTTATAATGTCTGAAACTGAACTCATGAGCTACGCCATTCCCACTCCCACCCCTACATCCCCATTCTCTTCTACCAACTTTCCTAACTCAATTAATGGCAACTCCTCACTTCCAGTTGCTCATGTAAGAAAACTGTGACTCCATCTCTCTCTTACGCCCCACATTCAATGCGTCAACAAATCATTTTGGCTCTATCATCACAATCCATCTAGACTCTGACCACTTCCCACCAGCAACACTGCTACTGCCCCGGTCTAAGATATCATCTCTTCATTCCTGGCTTATCGCAATAGTCTCCTAACTGATTTCTCTGATTCTATCCTTGCTTAAGACTATTCTTAAGGTAACAGTCATAGCTATCCTGGTAAAATTTAAGTCCTCTCTTCAAATCTTCCAATTTCTCATTACAATGGCTCAGAAAGCCCTAAATCATCTGTCCTCCTATTATCTCTGTGACATTATCTTCTATAATTCTCCCCCGACCCATGAAACCCTAGACTCTGGCTTCCTTCCTATTCCCCTAATTCCGAGGTTGACAAATATTTTCTGTAAAGAGAAGGATGGTAAACAATTTAGGCTTTGTGGGCATATGGTTTTAGTCACAACTACTGACCTCTGATGTTGTAGCACAAAAATAGCCATAGATACTATGTACATGAATGGATGTGGCTGATTCCAATTAAACTTTATTTACAGTAAAAGACAGCAGGCTAGATTTGTCCTATTGTGGTTTACAGACCCCTTCTGATTCATGAGGCAAATCCTTACCTTAGAACCCTGGCTGTTTCCAATGCCTGGAATTCTCTTCCTCTAAATAGCTTCATGGCTCCTCCTCACCTCTTTCAGGAATCTACTGAAGTATAACCTTCTTAATGAAGTTTTTTCAGTCAGAGTACTAGCAGGACACAGATGGCGTACTCGAACAAGAAAAAGTCAAGAAAAGTTTAACAAAGGCATGAGAAAGGATTAGGGAGACCAGGAGGGATATGTATATGCCAGACCTGGTAGAGCAGAGCGTTAGATGGGCTTTAGATGATCAAGAAGTTGGGGCAGTTGTAGAACCTTGAACAAGAGAAGTGGGTAGACAGGACCCCTTTGAGAGAACAGCGACCTTTTGAACTCCTGTTTGGGCTCTCTATTATTCAAACCAAATCTGAAGCCAGAGGGCAAAGGAGGTCTCTGATACAGTCCATGTGGTCAGCCTCCTGGAACAGAAGAATTCAAAGGAAGGTAGAAAGTATATCTGGTGAGCTAAATGAAAGATACCACACACAAAGGGCTTCCTCGTCCACCATACTTAAAATTATAACCAGGACCAACTGCATGATTTGAGGGACTGCTTGTTAAAAAACTATTAAGTAGTTCAAGATAGTGACACTGGAGCATTACACCCGACACGGAGCCCTTCTGAGTGTGGGGCCTCGTGTGACTGCACAGGCTACACACCCATGAAGCCAGCCTTGATTTCACCCTTCACCCCCAACACTGAATTCCCTATTCCTCTTCCCTACTTTATTTTTTCCATTACATCTGTCTCAATCACAAATTATAATTAACTTATTTATTTAGTTTATTATCCCTCTACCCTACTCAAATTTAAAGGCAGAGATTTTAGTATCTTTTGTTACATGCTGCATATAATGCCTCAAACACTTTCTGATACATGGTAAATGCAATAAATATGTGTAAATATATACAATTTAAATGAATAAACTATTCTCCTGAAAAGGAAAGAAGAAAGGTGATAGGAAGGGATCATCAAACTCTTAATAATTCAGTCTGGTTTCCTCTCCCTAGGCCTACCCTTTCTCTTCATTAGCTGTAACTCATAGTTAAATGCAGGCTGGTATCTTTCATTGGAAAGGGTAATTTTTAAAATTCTCAGTATTTAAGATCATCTGTCTTAATTTTCTATATAGAGAAAGTAATCAAAACAAGACCTCTAACTTAAAATTAACAGTAGGCATTTAGAATAGAAATGTATGCATGAATATAATTTTTAAGTTTTCTAAGGATTATTTCCCTGATATGAACTTAGCTAGCATTCTTCATGGTCTGCCCACCCCAGAATGATTGTTTCTCAGAATTCAGTGTTTGGCCTACTTCTTTTCTCACTATGCACACTCTTGCAGTAAACTCATCTACAGCCACAGGATCAAAATAGCACTTTAGATGGAAGAGGCACGAACCTTGTCTCCAGCCTATGTCTTCCACCTGGGCTTCAGAATGTTTATGCTACAGACCAGCTGCCTACTACATATCATTACTTGTAAGTCTCATAGGGGTATCAAACCCACTCAGAACCATGTAACCGCATCTCCCTTCTCCCACTCCAGCCACCAGCCTGCTCTTCCTACTTTGTCTCTGAGGATAGCATCTCTCATAAATCTCTCTCATATCTGTGTCTTCCTTCTCATCTCCATATCTGTTGCCCTAATTCATTTTGACAGTGGTCCTCTAAGTGGTCTTTTTGCCTTTAACCACGCTGTTAAATCTATCACCACAATGCTGCTAATGCGATCTTCTTATACAAATCTTACCATGTCTTTCTTATGTAATGTTTGTTCAGTGGCTCCTCTTCACCTAAAGCATAAAACCTGAGCTCGTTTAGATGGCAAATAAAATCCTCCAAGGTATTCTCTCGCTCTATGTCTTTTCAATTTATGCTACTTTACCAAGCGACTTGTGCTTATTCAACCACATCTTTTCCGTGGTCTCTAATGCCTCTCTCTACTTTAGCACCTGGTATTGTTCCTCCCACTGGGAATGCTTTCCAATTCTTATCAACCCAGCAAACTTCTCCTTCTGTAAGACCCACCTTCCTCTCCTCTGTTCCCACTGCACCATATAACAACTCCGATATAGCCGTATGTGGCACATTGTAACGGTCAATTTAGACATCTTGCTCTCCACTAGACACTAAGCTCCTTTTGAGAAGAGACATCTTTTTCCCTTTGTATGCCATGCCTAGCACAGTGATCAGCACTTAGTAGGTACTTAATAAATGTGAGATGAACAGATGCTACATTTAGATTTTGGCTATTACAGAATATTCATTTCTGTGTGCAAATTTAAACCACAGGTCTATAATAACACAATCATAATTTTAAATAATTAAGTTTTAAGTCTTTGAAACAATATTCTAACTAACCTATTATCTTTTCTCTGATTATTTTTATCTAGAAAGTGTGCAAGGAAGCTAGTTTTATTTTTTCCTAATGATTGTGAAAAAGTTACTTTTTAAATAAAAAATTAGTAGTTTGTAATTCTTAAATTTGTTTAAAAGCTTTAGAAAGAAAACTAAATATACTTCTGTGGATCTACACAAGTACACAATACTTAATCACACTTATGAACAAAATATTTCAAGAATTTTTAAAAAAATTATAGTTGTATACTCTAAATGGAGGATTAACTATATTTAAATGAGTTAATAGACACATAGTTTATATGGCAATTATTGTTATATATGTCTTAAACCTGTACTAGTGTCATTCTGCATCAAATAATAACACATTTCAGTTCAAAAACATACTAATTTTAGAATGCATTGTCAGAACCTGATGGTCAGATAAAAATTTGGCTATAGTGTTTGAAAAGAGTAGCATGTGCTGTAACCATGCCGTGTTCCTTGGTTTTCTGAGGGGCACATTAAAAGGATAATGTTCTTATTGGAGGAATATATAGGGCAATAAACAGTTTTGTGGGTGATTAAACAGTGAAATGAAGCCAAATCTTCCAATTATATCAAAAGGCTCTTGTATATATTATGGTACCATGAAAATTTCCTTTTGTATATTAGTTTTTATAACATATTATTTAATGAACTTGATTATTTTTAGCTTTATACTAAGCAGTAAGCAGATGTGTATCCTTAAGAAATCCTAAATGGAATTTCCAAAATTCAAAATCCAAGTCAATATCACTAGACCCAAAAATAACTTTTTACTTTTTATAAACTATTTCTGTACCCATAGAAAAGAGAGAAGAAGAGAAGAGAGGACTGACATTTAATCCAGAGTAGATATGCCTTTGGGTAGAGATAGCTGCTGAGTAAAGCTGACAGATTCCTGCAAAAAGTGCAGTTCATAGATAGAAAAACTGTACACTACATCTACAGGCTATTAAATCTGGACTTTCTGAACAAATACAATCCAGCTAACCCTAGTCATCTCTGAAATAAGGTATTATTCATCTTGGACTAGCATCAATATTCGCTGATTACATTAACTGGAATATTAGTATTTAAAAATAGCAGTAAAATAGAAAAAAATAACTGGAAAACCATTACATTACTATTTTCCTTCTCTGGGTCTATGAATTGAATGTTGATATCTTTACCCTTTGACCCCATTTTTAAGGACTGGCTTCAAAAAGAGATAGATTATTTGATGGGGATGTGTAAGCTTAAAGAGAGGATTGGAAAAATGTTAGCCAGAAGAATTTCCCTGACACTGAAATACATTTGATGGTGGTTTTATACTATGCACCAGTGTTTGTAGAAAGAGACTCAAGACCAGTCTACTGGGAAGCTTGGATGGTATCCTAGAACATTTATGACAGGAAGGAAAGATAGCTGGACCTCCATTTGTCCATCCACATCCATTATAAAGTGAGTTAAGATCTCTTGAATAAGGAATCAGTTCATTATAGTGATGTTTAGACACCGTTTCCCTCCATTGCCTAGATTCTCTTCCTAGTTCATCTCTCTTCCTTTTCCACTAACTACACACATACACACAGACATAAACGCACACAGAAACTTTCGAACAAAAGCCTCTTACCTCTATGACCATTTCCCTTTGGCTGTTTTCCTTTGAAAAATCAGACATGATGTGCTATCACATGTCTTTGGTATGTACCAGTATGAATGTTCATTTAAGGGCCATCAGCCGTGAATAAGTTGTGATTCCGGTGTGTTTTTCTTAGAAAATTGAGGTATCTTGATGTTGCTCTGATAGTTTAGGATTCAACATTTCGCTGAAACATGAGCTTCTTTATACATAATTCCATTATAACATTGTGTGGGATTTTGTCATAAGAGTTAAGTCTCAGAAGGCACTTGCACATTTGCAGGGGTCAGTAATGAAAATAAACTGGATCTCAGCTTCTTGGTTAGGAATTAGCAAATTAAAAGAAGTGTTCTGATCAAAGGAAGCCACATGGGTCATTCATACTTTCCTCTATTCCCTTTTCTAATATCTAAGATCTTTTTGAGTGGAGTCTTCTATTTGAGAAGGTAGTTTGAAAGCTAATTGGACTCCTTAAGTAGACTATTTGAGGTAGAAAGATTAGAGGAGATTTTAAAAGTAACTACTGATTTATGAAAAAATAAGAGATTTAGGAAATATTTTGCAGTCTTTTCTTCCATTCCCTTTACTTTGAACTTCCCCAAGATCAATCACACATTTGCCACAGAGTATAACCACTGTGGAGAAAAAAGCTTATATATTCCATTATGGGTTAAAGAGACTTCATGGAAACCATAATAAACAGTGTTACTGTGCTGATCCATGAGATCTTTTCTTTTAAAGGACCTAACAATTTACTTAACTTCTCCCTCTTTTTACTTCCTCACAGGTAAAATGAAGGGCCTTACTTATTTCCTCAAATCTATTCTAGCTTTAACATTCCATAATCTATGTGTTTGATTTGCTGCAGATTTAGTTCTCCTCCTGTTTCCCACTGATGGATGAGGATGTATTCTCAACCCAACCTCTTCTTTAGGCAGGCCGTTCCTTCTTCTCTCCCCACATCCCTTCACAGTGTGGAGGTTTCCTCCTTGATTGGTTAACAGTGGGCCTGCCTGCCTCCTCCACTGCCTCCCTGAAGTGGTGGATAAAGGTGTATCAGAGGATCTTCATGATGCCAGAACAACCATGCTGCTGTGGCAATGGAGGGCCGAGAATCCAAAGACCTTGGAATACTAGACTTAAAAACAATAGCAACATTACCAATAGTGAATGTCCCAGTCACTTTATGTTGAACAGAATTGAAGCCAAGATTTAAAAATATAAGTGAAATCATTTATTACTATGTATATATAAATAGGAAAGAAAGTAATCATAAGCTTTTTTAATGTAGGATACTGACATATTAAAAAAAGTCCACAAAAACACTGTAATTTGCTTAGACATTCTAAGACCAAGACAGTGAGGCACTGAAACACGCTTTTAAGGTTTTTTTCCTGCAGGAATGGCCAGTCATGAGCCTTAAGCAACCTACTGTGATTACCATCAGTCAACTTCGGTTGGACTGAATCAGAGGAAGAGATCTTATATCCTATAAAATGCTTTGTACTTGACCATTTCTATAGTGCTAAACCTCAAAATCTATCCCATGAGCTATTTCCATCATGCCTATTTTTAAAAATCCAAATTAAAACTCTACACTCAGCAATGGTTCTTAAACTTGGACATGTAAGTATTGCCAGGGGTGCTTCTTAAAAATGTGCCAACCCTAGAGATGTTGATTTAGAAAATTTAATATGAGACTTAGGAATCAGCACTTTCAATAATCTTCCCCTAAGCGGGAAGATGAGAATTTATCAGATGATAATCTAGAGTGGAATAGAGTCACTCAGATATTAATCAAGTTTTTTGGATATATATAATATTCTAAAGTCATGTCCATATATCCATTTATTCAAAAATAGTATTTACTTTTTAAAATCTTAAAACATTTAATATAAACAAATGTTTTAATGTTACATGTAATCACTGAATTATTAATTTGGAAGTAACTATTTTCATTCATAGAATATAGCAGAGGTTTAAACAAACTAGTCTTTAGTTCATTAAATATCAGAGTTTCCTGGTTATGTTTCCAGCTATGAGGTTACCTTTTTTACCTTATAACATAATTTATTATGTTACAGCTAGATCTTGTTTCAATGTTCCGAAGAAAATTTCCTGGAGCGTAGGCTGGTTATCACTGCTATTCTTTTTTCTCTTCAGTGATCTTGGTTTTGTTTCTTGTGAATGTTTCATCTGATTTCTTCAAGGCCTCTTAGAGTTGCTTGAATGTTGGCTTTCTAAAAGATTGTTTGTAAAAGGCTTGGGGAAATAACTTGAAATGTCTAGACAATGAAAAAAGAGGTTAGTCAAATATTAAATATGTGTTTCTTAAGGAGTATCATAATGATTTTTTTTTCATTTTTTCCTGTTCTGACCATCTATCATACATAATGAGATTTGCTTTGTAAATACCAACGTGTTATTTTTCCGTAATGGCTTTCTTCTGAAGATCCATGTCTTGCACATGATTTCCTTTTAGTCTCGTAGGGACAAAGTAGAAATATTCTGGAAGGTGTTTTGTCATGACGTTCTCGAGAGAATTATGTAAAGATCCTAAAATATTAAAAATAAAGACATTCTATGAAAAAGGTTTATCTTCTTTTTGTTCTAAAAACATTTTTTCCTCTAATGTTAAATCCTTTTTTTAAAAAATTGAGGTATAATTGACATATAACATTATATTAGTTTCATATGAACAACATGATTTGATATTTGTACATACATATTACAAAATGATCACCACAATAAGTCTACTTAACATCCATCACCTTACATAGAACAAATTTTTTTTCTTGTGATGAAAGATTTACTCTTAGTAACGTCCAAATATACAATATAGTATTATTATCTACAGCCACCATGTTGTACATTACATCCCCATGACTTATTTATTTTATAACTGAAAGTTTGTACCTAAAAACATTTTTTAACATGAAATTTTTTTTATCATTTCCACTCAAACCAAGTAGTATTTGGTACACGCTTTCTGACAGATCTTATCTGTATTCAAATTTTGATATTTTTATCATGGGTTTTTTACACTGGTTTTATTTTTTTAATATTTCATTAAAATGTTGTGTATTTTGATTAATGAGGAATTTTTTGTGCACCCTTATATCTGGTGCATGAGGTAAATGCCTAAGTGGCCTCGCCGTATACTGGCCCTATTCCCTGTTATTAATATGCTGTGTAGAAAGTACAGTGTTTAGGAAGTCGTAACAGTAGAGCTCAGTCGTAACGGTAGACCCTCACAATATCTAGCATGGGGCAGACCCTCTTTAAGTTGGATTAAAATTTTGGTCAGCATTTAGTTGTTGCAAGTTTTTCTTGTTTGTCCTCTTAAATTTTCCAAGGTGAATCACCATAATTGCTAACGATTTATTATTTTCTTGGTATTTATGTTCCTTTCTATTGTGAAATAAGGAATAAGGACATTTAGTTAAAAATATATAAAGATGAATACAAAAAATATATATTTATAAATACACTCTTTGCTTCTATTTACAACATCACCCAAAAATATCCCAATAGATAGATATTCAGTTTTTCCAAAGTTGTCTGTTTTTCCAGGGGTTTTAGCGCTCCTGAGAATCCTTCTTTTAAAATTCACCCTTGAACAATCCCTTTATGGAAGTGAAATATACAGTGCTGAGTCTTCCTATAAGGCGGTGACCTTGCTTAGTATTAACAAAAATATCTCTTACAGCTGGTTCTTCTGTATGGCATGTATTGATGTGTTTCTGAAGGCCCAGATCAGTGAGTAGAAGCTATAACTGTACACTCCCTTTGTAGATGTTTAAAAAAAAAAATCCTTTAGACCACAGAGATTTTTGGCAATATCATTTCAGATAGAATTTGCACTTGAAAAACTTAAAGCAGGTAATCCTGGTAGTGTTTATCTACTGGAAAATTTTTATATTAGTGACATATTTATGCTGTTATAGTGGGTCCTGGCAGGTTTTCTAAGTAAAATCATTACTCTCTGGGAGCTGAATCTTAGCTGTGAGTGGTTGGCTCTGATCTGAAGTTTAACATAATGGTAGTTGTTTAATATAACAGTTTAAATCAATAGCATACCTTATTTTGATTAACTTTTATTTGACATACTTCTAAGTCATATAGATATGAAATCTGTATATTCAAATTCAAATGCATTATTTGATAATTCATTGTTACTATAATGTAAATAGTCACTATCTAAATTACAATTCAGATGTTTCCTGTCACATGAAGTAAAATTGGCTATCTGAATGTCCTCCAAACTACCTTCTCTCGCACCCAGGGATGATGTGTCTCTCCATTGCCTAGCACTATAAACCCATAGAGTTCTTTTTAATATTTACTAAATTTGAGAATCTACATATTTATATTTTCTATCAAGATAACTTTCAATAAGATTGATTTTCAGTAACATTGAGTTCTGATTATATAAATGTAACATGTATTTGTGCTAGGGAATATGGAAAATACAGAAAAACATAAAAAATAGTAAAAATCATCACCAATAGAACTCCCTGGAAAACATTAAAATTTAGGTGTGCTTAATTTCAGGCTTCATCTGTGTAATCTATATAGGAATATGTGTGTGTGTGGAAGAGGGAGAAAGAGATGTATATGTGAATTAAATTCTTATGTTGCTTTCCCCACTTAATATTATATCATGGGCATTTTTTCCATGTCAAAATAGTCTTTGAAAGTATTATTTTTAGTAGTTGCATAATGTTTCATTGTATGGCTGTATCATATTTCACTTAATAATTTTTGTCCTTTTGGGGATATATGAGCTATTTCTAGTTATTTTATTCTATTGTTATAAATTAATTTCCAATGAACTCCTTTATAAGTTTATTTATAAATGTATCATCACATCTTAGATTATTTGCTCAGGATTAATTCTTAGAAGTTTACTGAAGAAATATAAGTGTTTGTAAGGCTTTTAGCTATATACTGCTATTGTACTTTCCAGAAATATTGGTATAATTACATTTTTAGAAAAAAAGTCCCAATTTAGAGGAAATAAATATAACCTCTTGATATTCTAACATCTATTATTCCAAATTTTTCTTCTGTGATACTGGTGTTTTCACATGCTGAAGTTATAATTCTTGAGGCTGTATTAAAGCTTTTAGTCTTGTCAATACTCAGAATTAGTCTAGCTATCTGAGTGGTAACTTGTCTCAGTGGAGATAGACTTTTCCTTAATAGACTAGGGAATATCTCATAACCATATAGACTTTCTAGATTCTGTGACTATTTCCTTGCCAATATAAAGAAGTGGAATCTAGGTATTTTTACCAATTGCCTTCTAGAGCAGCGATCTTCAAAGTGATATTTACGTTACAATCCACTGAGGTTTGAAGGACAATATAGGATTTTGTATTTACATGTTTATTTCATTTAATAAAATTCTTTGTTCACATTTTATAATTTTCATAAAATAATAGTATAATAGAGTGTGTATACAGTTTATAAATAAACAAAAAACATATATTGGTCTTACATGCTCACATTTTTGTGTGTGTGTGTGTGAGGAAGATCAGCCCTGAGCTAACATCTGTGCTAATCCTCCTCTTTTTGCTGAGGAAGACCGGCTCTGAGCTAACGTCTATTGCCAATCCTCCTCCTTTTTTCTCCCCAAAGCCCCGGTAGACAGTTGTACGTCATAGCTGCACATCCTTCTAGTTGCTGTATTTGGGACGTGGCCTCAGCATGGCCGGAGAAGTGGTGCGTCAGTGTGCGCCCAGGATCCGAACCCAGGCCACCAGTAGTGGAGCGCGCGCACTTAACCGCTAAGCCACGGGGCCGGCCCTACATGCTCACATTTAAATCATGATCGTGTTTTTATGGCAGAGATTGAGAATTGCCTTCCAAAATTCACCTATCCTGCCTGCCTTCCTCCCTTCTTACTTAGAAAAGCATGCTCTTTCAGCTGGACACTTTGCCACCTATCTAAAAAATTGTACTCCCTGGCCTCTCTTTGCAATTAGGTGGTGGCTCATGACTAAATGCTGGCTAATAAAGTTTAAGCAGAACTATGTACAACTTCCCAGAGGGTGTCTTGAAAGGGAGAAGGCATGCCATTTCTCACCTTCTCCCTCCATTTTACAACTTAAACTCCAGATGTGATGACTGGCACTTCAGCAGCTAGCTTGGACTATGAGGTGACTATGAGGGGAATAACAACTACATGGTAGAAAGTTAAGACAAAACACTAGTCCCTGATAACCCTGTAGAGCTGTCATACTAGCACTAGACAGCATAAATATGACTTACGTCTTGTTTAAACTACTGTTTTGGAGGTCTCTGTTTCTTGCAGCCTCATCCAGTCTTAACTGGTAAGGTATCAAAGAAGTTGGAATCCATTGTGCTTTAGCATTCATCCTTTACATTCAGCAACTCTTATAACAGATGCCTGGGTCATTTATTAGGCAAGGAGTTTCTAGGTGCTTGTTCTGCACTTAGGAAATCACTGTCTATCAGTAAATCGAAACTGTTGACATGTTCCTAAAAGTTGGTTAATTAGCTTAGGGAACATTAATTTTCCCATGAGTTCCTAGTGTTCATCAACAGAATATAAAACCCTTATAAAACACACTGGTATAAGGCCAAAGGAAAAGTGTCCTTTTTGCTTTCTGTGTCCATTCTTTCTGAAAGAAGGTGAATTCAGTACCATTTTCCAAACTCTCAAATCATAATGCAAATTGGTGGAAGTAGGAAGAGGCAGTTCTAAAGATCTCTATTGTTAATTAGAAAAAGATTTAGAGTGACTTGTTTTAGGTCTTTGCACTCTTACTTTTTTGATTAAATTTTGAAGCTTCTTTAAAAGCAACTAGCTATTATTAATAATAGTCAATAGTGGGAAAGAAATGAACATACTTGACATACAGGGTATATTTTTATTCAGTATTATTATTCTTTAAGCTTTTCCTGAGGAGTCATAGCTCACGAGACCTTTTATGATCTGTCCCTGTTACCTCTTCTGCCCTCTCTCTGCCTATTCACGTTCTCCCAGGTCACTGAGTTCTTCATGCTGTCCAGTCCCCTGAGCATCACCGTCATATACGTTCTCCCAGTACAGTGCCCCCTTTTAAGGCTCAGCTTTGACATCACTATGCACAGGGAATTCTTCTGAAAAATCCCTCTCTTGTGTGCTCCTGTAGCCTTCAGTACTTCCCCATTCCTAGCAGACACCGTATTCTGTCCTAAGTGCTGGTTAATTGTATGTGTCCCTAATTAGTCTAAAAACTCCTCAAAGGGGCCACTTTTTCACCCAGCACCTACTTCAGTACCTGGAACATAGTAGGTGCTTAATAACCATGGAATGAGTAATGAATGATATACGATTAGTGGTGGCTCTTTTACCCATCTCATTCTGATGTTAGTGGAGAAAATAGATTTCTTGATCTCATGCTGATGACATAAACACCATAATATTTGAGCGTGTCAAGAATTCTTCACCTAATCATTGCACAGTATTTTTAATGTCACTTTTCATGGTTGTATATTTGCCTATGCGCTACAAAAACAATAACATGAGTCTGAATTCCAGATTCAGGCCCGTTGCATATATCGTGTCTTTGCAAGCTCCCCTCCCTTGTGTTTCTCTTAAACTTCATAGGCTGTAGGTAGAGTTCATTATCATAATGACAAACATATGAGGTCACTGTTCACCTCATTTCTAAATGCAAGATGCATTCTTGCTGTTAGGAACTCAGAGCATCTGCATTTATTTGTTTAATGTTTTTGAGCACCTTCTATGTGTCAAGCACTATACACACTTGGGCAGCTAAATATTGATATTTAAATTTTTGATATTCTGTATATTAAAATACAGGAAGGTCTCTTATAATAAACATAAGTGCTAACATTTTAGGCTTTTACGGCTAAAAAAGTAGTTTTTACATGTATATATAAAATTTCCTTTAATTCTGACAACAAATCCCCATTTTAGCTATCAGAGACCTGATGCTAAGAGAAGTTAAAAGAAGGCATGAAGTAAAAAATAATTGTGTTCAGAAGTATTCACCTGATTGGATATTATGCTTTAAATTCATTTAAATTGCTGCTTCTTTCTGTTCACACCCATTAAATAGTGAACCTATCAATTGCAATATGTGTTTAATTACTATTTGGTTTTGTATGTGCTCCAACATGAAAATCTTTCACTTGAAATTAAAGGGCAATCTGTTTGATTTTACTCCATAACATTCAATATATTCTGAAAACACTTATAAGACATGACTAAAGAAGGATTTCTTCTTCATAGAGTTGCATGGCTTTAGTTTGAATTACTAGTAGTCTTCAGTGAAATCACTATGACATGTAGCATATTAAATATTTGACCCCAAAATGAAATGTTTTTATTGACACAATAATTTTTAATTGTCACGCGTTGGCAAAAATGTTGACAATAACCATTTATCCTGGTCCTACCACATACTAGTTGTGTTACCATGGACAGGGTCCTTAAACTTTCGAAGTCCCTGGAGAAAGGGATAGTTGGTCTCCTGTCTCTTTCCTCACCTCGTCTTCTGCTTCTCGATCCTGTTTGCTAACGTTAGATTCTGACTTCTCTGGGTTTGGAGCATGGAGAGAGAGGGAAGTAGGGAGAGAGAGGAAAGTGCTTTCTTGATAAATACCATAGTGTTAGTCTAGCATTGCTGCTTTCTGGACTTTGGGGGTGTTAAAGCTGACTTTCTTGTGAATGCTTTCTTTGGTTCTTTGTAGACTCTGCGCTTATTATAATGGGGCAAAGCATCTCTATTCTGGGTAAGAAAGCCAGCGGTCCCTCCAGTTTTTGAGGTCTGTTCACCCTATCCAGATGGTCTTCTTGTATAAGACCATAAGTGACCCCACGTCCAAAGAAAACACTCACACATTATGAATCCCAATGTATTCTGGGAATTGGGTGATTTGCAATTTAGCCATCTCCCCTTTACTCCACCGTGAGTGGAACTAACCAATCACTTGGCATTTAAATTTCTCGTGCATAAGTCAGACCCCAGTCCACATGCCCATCAAATTGCAGGGGAAACATATTAAGATCTCTAAGAGGTCCTGTTGAAGCCTCTTTCCCTAGGCTGAGGTGAGGGGCAGACATCTCCCATCCTTCAGATTCGAATTTACACTTTATCAATAACTTTCTCCAAATAAATTCTCCTCTGTAATTTCCAACTCAGAACTTGATATGGAAGTGGCATTTAAGAATTGTGTAACTGGTTCTCAGAATCTTCCTTTGGGAATTCAGTATATTGTCTAACACCTACTTTGGAATGTGTTAATTATTGTCTTGGAGCTTCAGCCTAAACTACCATTTTAATATTCTATTATGTATATAATAATTACTTCCGGATAAAATGGATTTCCATGCTTTTGTACGCTCTTTTCTTCATCTATTTTTTTCTCCTTCCTATCAGGACAACTGAATTGGAAGCATATGATGGGAGAAACAGGGAGTGCTATAAATTTCTCATATCTACTCAGATGGTGAGGGAGATATTTGAGGAGCCAAGTGACTGAAGACAGTGTAATCACTTACCTCATAACTCATGATATGTTCTATTCCCTCTGTTTGGGTTGGCCTGTTGACCCTCCTCCTTGGTGAATTTCTACACGAGAGGCAGTTTGATGTAGTAGTTACGAGCATAGACTCTGGGACTAGAGCATCTGGATCAAATCTCAGCTTCACTACTTATTAGTTGTGTGTCCTTGGGCAAGTCATTTTATCTTTATGAACCTCAGTTTCCTCATCTGTAGAATGAGGATAATAGTACTTGCCTTATAGAGTTATTGTGAGATTTAAATGAGTTAATATATTTACTGCTCTTAGAACAATGCCTGCCGTATAGCAATTGCTATGTAAGTAGTAGTAGTAGTAGTTGTAAATTATTATTGCTACTACTCCTATTCATCCTTTAAGGTTCAGTTTGATATGAACTACTATATGAAGTCTTTTTGAACTAGAAACTACACTGATTGTCCCAGTCAGAATAAACCAGCTTTATTCTGTGGTCTCGTAGCACTTTCTTGCTTTACTACCACCGTTGTCACAGGGTACCAAGGTTGGTGTTAGTGTATCACCTTCTCCACTAGCCAGTGATCATTTCAAGGTCATTGTGTTTCTTGCTGGGCACAGTGCATAAACGTAATAGACATGGTCAGCAAATGTTAGTTTCTTTTCCCTCTCATTTTTGTTGAAGGGTTGAATCTAACTCTTAAGATCTAAAAATGAATTTATAATATCTAAAGAATATTATAAAATAATATTCTTTTAAAAATTTGTGTGTAGAAGGCAAATACTGTGTAAATTAAAAGAAAAGCATTTTTACATTTATTAATAAAGTCTGCCACATATGTGTGATTGATATGAGACCAAGAAAATACTGTTTTATACATGTGGTAACAAAAACTGTAATTTACCAGAATACTGACTTCTTAAAAAAAGTAGAAAAGCATACTATTTAGAACAAGAGCTTCCTTAGGAATTGAGTGTATATTAATGAATAATGTCAGCCTAGATTCAGTTGTTCCTACAGATTGTCATCTCTGGTGTCCTCTGTGTTAAGATAGAGATGGGTAAGTCAGATCTGTGCCTGAAATGCTTTTGTAGCAGCAGCGATAAGGTGAACTCTGGCATAATCAGTGCAGTTTCCAGAGCAGAGACTTTGAAAATACCACAACTAGTTATAACAAATGTGTTGTTTAGACAGGTTCTGCCTCATTTTATTTGCCTACCCCAAGAGACCTGGAGCTTTACTATTCTCCTACTCCCTCGGTCTCAGCCCTGTCATCCAGTATAATGGTGTAGTTAAATGGATTGTACTTGGAAACGCTTTTACTTTAGTCAAGGTTGTGAAGCCAAGTCTTGATAAGCCACTCACAGGTATATGATGCCCTTGATGTTAGTGATTCTTGGATCAGGTGATTATTGATGGAAGGAGGCTTTGTATAGTTCTTATGAATTTCGATAGTCATTAAAAAAAAAAAAAACCCTGAGGGTTAAGACCATATATATGAAAACAAATATTTACAAAACTTGGAATTATTATAATGCCTTTTTCTTTTCTGAATCTAATTTTTAAAATATCTATTTTCTGACACAAAAAAAGGTTGAGGATATTTTGTCTCATCATTAGTAACCTGGAAGAGTTGACCCCCAACTTTCCTTAGGGACCCTGCAACATTACTCTAAAGGAAGTTATGGCAGTATATCTGCCTCTTGCTTTCCTACACTGTAGCAAACAGACCCTTTGGTTCCAGAATGTTCTTAAGTGCAACACAGTAAAATTTCTTGATAAGAATGCTTTACAAAAGATGTCATTGACAGGATCCAGTTTGGAAGTTAAGGCATTAACTCTGACACTGGCTTTTTCCTGATTTAAGCTTAGTTTGGGAGAGTTGGATATGGGGCAGGATCTAGCTGAGAGTTCTCCTTAACTCTATTGAAGCAAAATTCTATTTCAAATGGAAAACCACACCAACTAAAAATCCAAACCAAATAGTGACTGTTTGAAATCTGTTTTAGAGTTATAAATCTCAAAATATTATCCATGCTTAAAATATGAAATGATATTTCGACAGTTACAAATTGGGTCAAGTATCATAAGTGTTCTACAATACTTTGAGGGATTCTTGATAAGAATTACATAAGGAACAGAAAATAACTAGAAATGATATTAAAGTAAAATATCAAAATTTAGCATAAACCCTGTAATTGCTATTATAATTCATATAAATTATTTACAAGCCCTTTCTACTAAGCATTTGCAAATGTGCTTGCTAAATATTTGCTAAGTAGTGTTTCCCTTTTAAATTCCATATTACTAATTCAAAATATCTATTCTGAGGTGTGGAAATAATTTGAGATTGTAGCTGAGGGTCACATGGCTTATCTCTATAATTGCCTCTGTTTTCTAATTCGTCTCCATGGCCATAACCAGAGACTATAAAGGTTCCAGTAAGTGCCTCTCAATACCGTGGGTGTTTTTATTTATTTATTTATTTTTACAAAACGTATTTTATTAAAACACGTTGCCAGACATATGGACTGTGCCTTTCCCCATCCGTCACTTTTTAGAACTGCATCAATTGCTAAAAAGCAAAGATTCATTAAGACGATAAAAAAAAATTAACCCCAAAGAATGAATCACTGCCAGTTACCTTCTGTTCCCTTTGGTCAGTGAAAATATTGATCTCAAAAAATTAAAAACCAGACACTCACACACACATGGATTTAAGTTTGCTTGTGAGCAGGATTGCCCTGCGGCAGGTGCCTCCCAACTGTAGGATGAAAAACTTGGGTCAGGGTTTTGCATCAGACTGGTGGTAGTTTATTCCATTAGCTGTTGTGACAGTGACTTCCAGCCTACTTCTTGCTTGAGGGGAAATGTTTACACACATGCATAACTTCTGTCCTTACTGGTGAACACCTCAAAATCCTCACCATAATACAGTTTGGCATCCCCATCCCTGGTCCAATGAACAAAGTTTCAGACTATAGTGTATTGGCCATTTTATTATCCTTCATTACTTGTAAAAAAGTATTTTTTCAGCTTATAGTTGATATATATGTTTTAGAAAATGCACTGCAATATCTTAGGTGTAAGGAAATCTTCCTTTTAAGGAAGACTTGGTGATCAGGGCACAGAGCTGAAGGAAGTTTTGACAAGTTTGCCGTGGTTGCCTGCCCCTCACCTTGAGGTTTTTCCTGCCCAGGTTGTACCAAATTCCAGATCTTTGTGGCCTGAGAAGCATGCGAGTGAAGAATGAAGAGCTTTTATTTTCAGAAACTCACATTGCACACACATTTCTCTGCTGCACAGCCCTACCCTATGCTCCCAGCATTTATATCCTCAAACCATCCCAGTTGGTAATTATAGGAAAAGCCAGCTGAGTTAGGATCTATTCCCTTGTCCTTAGAGGGAGGGCCTAGAAGACAAACCTTGATTTCCTCACTAGAAAGAATGATATATATTTTAAATTTTCCTTTTAAACTGTTAATAATTTTCCATTAAAAAAAGTTGGAATATATTTTCATGTTGGCTGCAATGTAGAATGTCTATTTGCCAAAAAAATAAAAATAAAAGGAAAAAGAAAAATAAATGGATCCAACTATGTGATTAAGATGGATTATATGATTTCATAGTTTTCCTATTAAGGAGAAAATATTCATGTGAATGAAGTAAATGGGTTTTGGAGGCAGTGAGATCTGTATGAATCCTGACATTACCACTTATTACCTGTATAACTTGTGGCAAATTTCTTCACTTCCTTGTACTTGGTTTCTCATTTTTAAAAACAGAGATGGTACACATCTTAAAGAATGGTTTTCGAAAATTAAATGAGATCTTGAACATGAAGTGCTTGTTGAGTGCCTGGCACATAGTAAGTACTAAGTAAGTGTTAGCTACTTACCTAGTCCTACCATTACTAATAAAATTGCTGGTGCTGCTCCCACTGCTATATCTATTAGTATTTGTTATTAGTCCACCACATTACTCAAAACCCTTCAGGCTTTCCATTGCTCCAGCCCCACCCTATTCTGCTTACTTGACCATTGCGCTTACCCATGTTTTCCAAATATTCCCAAATGTTTTTATCCTGTCGTTCATCCTGGAGTATTCTTTTCTTTCTCACCTATTGAAATCCTATTCATCTTTTAAGTGCCAGCTCAAATGCATCTTCTCACTAAATCTCCATCAGTGTCTGCAGTTAAAATCAATCCTTCACACAGCTGTGCTCTCAAATCCCTTTGTTATAACACTTTAATTCATTCTTATCTTATGGTTGTTTATAACTCTCTCTCTCTCTCATTGTGTTGTAAGGTATTTGAAATACTTTCTGACTTATCTTTATCCTCTCCCCTTACATACAATCCTCACCAATGAGCACAAGGCTTTGCCACATGGTCACAATTCAATCAATACTTGTTGAATTAAATTCTTATCCAGAATTCTCTAATAGCAGATATTTCCATTCTTTGCTAGTAAAATGAAAATTGATGGCCATACAGATAACTCTGAGGCAATATAGGAGGCTGAAATGTTCTCTATATAATCAAATCACATTCAGCATGTGTTGAAATTGTGTTTTTGTATCATTATGTTCTTTTGCTAGTTGGTTACCCATGGATGGTGTATTAGTTTACTAGGGCTTCCCTAATGAAATACCACAGACTAGGTGGCTTCAATAACAGAAATTAATTTTCTCACTGTTCTGAAGCTAGAAGTTCAAGTTCAAGTTGCTGGCAGGGTTGGTTTCTCCTGAAGCCTCTCTCCTTGGCTTCCAGACAGCCGCCCTCTTTCTGCCTCTTCACATGGCTGTCCCTCTGTACATATGTATCCCTGAGGTCCCTCCATCCATCCTAACCTCCTCTCCTCACAAAGACACCAGTCAGATTGGATTAAGGCCCACACTAAGAGCCTTGCTTTAAGTTAATCATGTCTTTAAAGGCCCTATATCCCAATACAGTCACATTCTGAGGTACTGGGGGTTAGGACTTCAATGTGTGAATTTTGGGGGAACACACTTTAGTCCAAAACAGATGACAACCCATTTTTTAATCAGAATTTTTGATTTACCAGGAAACATCCTTTCCTGATAATTGGTCTCCCTCAATATAACTTATGGTTGTTTCACAAATGAAATCTTCAAAGCAAGTAATAGAATACAGAGTACCTATAGAGTACTCTGTATTGCTTATTAGTAAGAAAAAACCTTTATATCTTCATTTCCTATAACTCTTTATAGTTATTATTGTGGATTTTTGCATTGGATAAACTATTTGCAAGAGAAAATTGCAATAAACAGTAATAATACCAGTAATAATAATATTAAAAATGGCTGGCCTTCATTGAGCACTGACTACTTGCCAGATACTGCCTAAGCACTTTAGAATGCATTATTACATTTAGTCCTTGTAACCACTGTAAACCATCTGAGACTTAGGGAGGTTAAAACTTTCCCAAGGTCATACTCATAGAAAGATGGCATCTCTAGTATGGGTCAGGGTCTGTCTGATGCCAAAATCCATGTATTTGACCAGTATACTATGCTGGTCAAATGATCCCAGTCACTCAGTGATGACTCTACATATATGAAGGGTGTAGGGCGTGATTCCATTGGCGGGGAAGCAAGAGAATTCTTCCTGAGGCTGATTTTGTATAACAAACACTATTTTTATATATTGTGTATTAATCTTGATGGTGCTGGGGTGGGGTGAAGGGCAGCTGAGAGAAAGAGGGAGAGCTCGGTCCTCCCAAAGCACCACTTGGTTCTCCAGTTGCTGCCAATCCAGAGTCACGAAGGGGAAATTTGTGTTCCCGGGTACCTATAAATGAAAGTTTGCTTTAGAATTTCACCTATTCTAGAAAAACAAGGTGGCAAGAATCCAAAAATATTTCCTTGCTATTTTAAAGTAGTAGTCATTTCAGATTTCAGAAATATTCAGCATGAATACTGAGTTTCCAAGAGTTATATTCCAAAGAATACAAGACAGCTCATAGAAGAACAGAAGGGCCACAGACCCAGCTCCACACTTCTGGTTGCAGCCAGTCTCATATCCCTCAGCTGTTAATAGTAGAGCAAAGACTAGATTACATCTTATTTTCCCTAATTTAAAGTGTTTTAGTGCCTGTGTATAAATCATCCTGTGGCTTCATTAAACTATTTTAAGATAATAATACTGACATAGCCATTTTTACTTACAAAACCTCAAACAATTATGACAATATTCCCCTGTGGCAGTGAACTGTTATATTGTTTACATTCTTGCTTCAGCTCATCCCTTTAGTCCTCTTTTCTTTCTTTTACTAATTGTTACAATGGCCTTGAAGAAAAGCGATTACTTTCTACGTAAATGTTTTGTTAGAATAATTACTAGACTCAACTGAGGGCTCTGACTCTTTTTCCTTAGCTGACTTTGTAGAATAAAACAATATATCTCTATTTTATCATCCTGTGAACAGCTGTACCTTAATTCCAATTTGGGTATCTCTTGAAATTTTGTTGTTCATAATCTCTTGCTTTTGGCTTCTCAGTTAATGGCCCCTTGCTATATGATTCTCCGATGAGTTCCATCCAGTAACAATGCCCCTCTCAGCTGATTTCCCAGACAACGTGAGATTTCCAGGATTTTAGTTGGAGTGCATCCGGTCATCCAAAAGTGTGATTTTTAGACTTCAAACACTGAGATGTAAAATAACTCGTGAGTTTTACAGCTGTCAGGAGCAAGAACATATTGGATAGGTTTAAGCCAAAAATATTTCATCTGCAATTTGATTTACTTGATGTTTTTGCTAGAAGTACAGAAATGCCATAAATAGTGGGTAGTGATTTACAGTGTAACTACATAAAAGAGTGCTATAATTCAGAACCGCAGGGTAGAGCACGTGATGAACTCTCATTGTAATATGGCCAAATTGACAGTTTCATCTCATTTAAAGCTGTTTGTTTTCTATGAAGATCACAAACCAAGGTCATTTGACGATGTAAATGACATTTTGCTTCTTTGATCATTTCTTTAAAGATGTTCAAGCAGACTAAAGCATCTTATATTCGACTGACACACAGAAAAGGTTATTCTTATAAGCATCCCAGATGTAAAAGAGCTTCTTGTTCGTTTGTGCAACTGCCAAACAGAAAAATGTTAGAATATATTTTGAGAAGTGAACTTTCGTATTTAAACAATGGGTTGGGTTTTTTTTTTTCCAGAGCACTATTACTTCATTTGTAAAAACTCTACAGCTTTTAAATTACCTGTTAAAAAACATTTCCTGATTAATTGCTTGTGATACTTGGCTGTGTCTTATGAGTAATTAAAATTAGTGGAAGTTAACCTTACTTCTTATTACCTTGGAATACCCATTCCTGAAATTATGGACTCTAAATGTCACCTTCATGTTTGCTTTGCTTCTGTGTTAACTCATCCATGTACCCTAAGGGCCATGTCAGATGGCACACAAGGCCAATTTGTAACAACAGTCATAGACTCTTCCTTTATTCCTATCCTTGCTCTTTTCTCCCCTGTCCAGTCCAGTGTCTGCCTGGATTTAGATCCTCTTATCTTTGTTTTGAATCTCTCATCCTTAACTTTCTGAGCTATGCCAGTTGTCATTTGATTTCCTTGATTTTGACCTTCAGTGTTGCCTAACGCGGCATTTTCCTAAATGAGTGTGTTCTGGTGCACAGACAGTGAATAGATGGAACTGGGTGATAGGTGTGTCTGGGATGTGTGTCAGGCAGTAGGACCCCTTGATGCAGTTACCTATAGCTTCAGGCACCCTCATTTCTTTATTCCAGCATGGCCAGGCAAATATTGGCTTTTTTTTTTTTTTTTTTCGCTGAGGAAGATTCACCCTGAGCTAACATCTGTGCCAATCTTCCTCTATTTTGTATGTGGGTCCCTCCCACAACATGGCTGCCAATGAGTAGTGTAGGTCCACGCCCGGGGAACCGAACCCAGGCTGCTGAAGCAGAGTGCGCCGGACTTAACCACTAGGCCATGGGGCCAGCCCCATATTGGCATTTTTAATGTGTGCCCTCACTGCCCTAGGGTGCTTATACCCATCCTCTTGTTCTTGCTGCTTCTGGCTTTTTCACGTAAGGACCCGAGCAGACCTAATATCTGCACCAGAAGGATCCCATTGTCAGTGTGGAACCACACCCAGATAAATCTGCCTTATTCTGGGCCTTTTCTCTCCCACCCTGAGGGAGGGATTCAGGACCATAATCCCTTATCCTTGAGGCTTCCACACTCCCTTATTCCCACTAATTCCCCTTGCCCTTCACACTCTTAAGTACTTCAGTCACTTTACCCTCTGCTTTTAAACCTAAAATATTGCCACCCTCCTCCCTTTCCACACAGCCTAACATCCAAGTGCATCAGTTCCAGCACTGTCAGCTCCCTGGTTCCTATCTGTTCTACTGTACTTCTCTGCCAATTTACAGCCTTGGATTAAACCTGCCGTTCACCTGTCGGTTCCTATACGAGGACTGCTGAATGCACTGGAGAAAACCAAACTGGTGAAGCAGATTGGTACAACCAACTAAAATTTATCATCTCCTCTTGAGTTGGACGGTGGTAGCCTTCCCATGTGGAATTCGGTAATCTAGTGCCAGAGTTTGCCCCAAATATCTACCACTCTCTTCAGAATTCCTACTTTACCCCCAACTCTTCTAAAAAGACGGCTTCATCGCTACTTCACTGAGAAATGTGAAGCATAAGTATCCTCCTACTTCCCGTTTCTACACCAATAAGCATGCCTGTATTTGCTCTTATTCTTACCTATTTATAGAGTGAAGAGGCAGAGATCACCACCTTATACCAGAAACCTGGGAGTTATCTTTGACTGTTCTTTTCCCCTCACTGTCCATGCTTAATCACTGTAGACAGAGAGGCCTTTCCTCTGTCTTACACTGATTCCTCCATCTCTGCTGTAGAACTCATCCCCTCCATGTCCCAGGTACCATACTTTATCCATTATACCCTTTTTTGCCTTTTCAACTTCTTCTTCCTTTTGGCTTCTTTCCTAACACATAAACCTGCTCAGATCTCTCCCAACTTACAAAAATTTCTCAACAATGTTTCTTCTTCTATTTTTATCTATTAATAATTCCTGCTGTTCTCTGCCAGTCTTCTTGAAAGAGAAATCAGTCTTCAGCATCTCCACTGCTTCATTACGCATTTGCCCCTCAGTGCCTTCCAGTTGGGGTTCTACCAGCAAAACTCCACAGCAGTTGTTCTTGGTAAGATTTTTTAATGACTTTCAAATTGCCAAATCCAATAGTCACATCTTAATGCTACTGTAAATGATTTTCTCCTTGAAACACTATATTAATTTGGTTTTCGTAAACACCATACTTTGGTTGTTTTGTTCATTTACTTAACAAAAGTTGACCTACTGTGTTCCAGGAGTGTAATAGGTGCTGTGGATACCTACAGTGACGAGCAATATCGACACAGTGCCTGCCCTTTGAGAGCTTACACTGTGCATTGTTTAGATTCTAGATTGTACCTTTCTTGTCAAGTTAGATGCCTTCTCATCTTTCAAATAAACCTTTAGATGTTACTGGCGAATATATCCTCTGCCTTCTTCTTCATTCCAAGTGGTATCTTAGACAAACTTACCCAAATCTTCAAGAACTTGTATTTGTCGTGTTTTATGACTCTCAAATATTTATTCATTCCAGACATATATCACGAGCTTTACTTCCATATTTCTAAATGCTTACTTCATATCCTGAGTTTCCAATTTCGATGACTAACACTATCATCTTATACTAGAAATCTGGGAGTTACTTTGACTCTCTTCCATCCCCACCTCGTTTTTAATCACATTTAATCATTCAAAAACTCCTGCAGATGCTATATCTTTTATCCTTAACATTTCTAACAGCCATTTACTCTTTTCAGAGATGATCATTCTTTCCTTTGATAGGATTTATACCAGAAATATTGGGATTAAAAAAAATGACTACACTGGCGTCAAAGTGAAAATTTGTGAAAGGAAATATTTTGACCCTCTTCAGCCCTTTGCGTTTGTTTCAACACATTTTGTAACCTTTTATCAGATTGGCAACATTAATTACCTCAGGGAATATCTTTTAGGGCTTGAACAAGTCAGTTCACAACAAGCAGATACGTTGTTTCTTAGTAAATAATGAAAGTACCATGAAAAAAGTTTAAAACTGTACTTTTTTTGTTAATCTGAGATCTAATCAGAAATTTAATTTCTGTTCACCTGAAATATTACTAGAAACCATTTAACAATCTCTTTCCTCTAACCCATCCAACTGTTGAAAATACTGTGTTTGATGAGTTTTAGCCAACTCTTGATTATCTTTGGTAATGGATCAGCATGGATGAAAGGCATTTATAGATCATTTTAAACTGTCTTTTTAGCCAGTAGCTATAAATTCCTCTATCTCTAAATCCCTCATGATGCCTGCTAATAAAGAGCAGAGAGTTTGTGTCTAATTTAATCTCCTTTCAGTTCTTTATGGTTATTTGTGATGGAAATAATAGTAACTGATTATATATAAAAATGCCTACTAACTTTTTATCATTAGATTATAAAATAAGTTGATTTTTTTTTTTCAAGAAGTGATTTGGTCTGGCCTAAGCAAATGCTTTACTGGAAAGTTTTCTCAGATTTGGCACATGCTGTGGAATCAGGGTAAACAGTGGTAAGTACTCAAGTGTACACTGCAGGGCAGAGGCACAGTGTTAGACAAACAGGATGAAGAAAGAATCTCAATAACCTCCCAAACTGGTTAATTAACTTAAAGATGATTCTCACCAGTGCTTAATTTTTCCCCAAGAGACTTCTGAGTTTACTTTTCCTGATAGGCATACTTCCTTTTCTTTTCCTTGAAAAAAGCAATTTATTTTTAGTCTAGCAAAACCAAGTAAAAAGAAATCGAGTGGATAGAAATTGACATTCGGAACACAAAAACTTGACAAACTGGTCTAATGAATGAATAGTCTAATGAATAGCTTTCCGTGTGGTCTAATGTTCCATGTTGTCACCTGAGTTCTGGTAGGGACAGTTGGAGCGAGCATTGCTCTGGTAGTGGTTCCCCATGATGCTGAATCCACCACGTGTGAAAATGGATAGGATAGGGTCTCTTAGCACTTAAGACAAGAGAACTATAAATATTACTGACAATAGTTTACAGTTACACATTGCATTGAAAAGTTGCACTGTTTAATAGGTGTGATAATATTGTAAGAGAAACTTGGAAATGTTAGGAAGGAGTGATATTCCTAAGGGAAATTATTCAACCTGAAGTAACTTGATTTTTCTTATTCAGCAATCTGGAGGTTATTATTAACACATTAAATTGGTGATTTTCCCACTACACATATTTAGCAAATACAGTTACTTTGACTTTTCTCTTTATAAATTATGAAACCAATTGAGAATATTAGGAATTTGAGGAGGTAACCCTTAAAACCTTAAAAACCCCTTTTAAGAGCTTTTAGAAAATGATCCTTTTCTATATAATTAGAATTCAATAAGATTTTGACTGTATCACATGTTTTAGTTTGAAACCTAGTCATTATATAAGCAGTAGTCTTCATCAGACAAAGACATATTTGAAAACATCAAAGTTTTTTATTTTCCAAACATGGTATTCTGTTTTTGACGATATTTTGAATTTCTTTGCTCCTCATAGCTCATACTTCTGCAAAATTATTTCTACAAGCCAACTGATTTTGTATATCGATCTATTTTAAAATATGAATGAGCTACACACTGAGGTTTTGAAACACGTAAGTAAATGGAATTATCTCTGTGGGATTGATGTGGAGAAGTGAAGCAGAAATTATGCTGGTAAAACTCTACTGAATTCAGGACCTATATTTTATTTTTAAATAGAACAATATATAAGAAGAAGGAGGAACACTTCCTAACTCATTTGAGAAGGCAAGAATTACTTTATCAAAACTAGACAGAGACATTACGAGGAAAGAAAACTACAGGCCAATATTTCTATAAACATAGACGCAAAAATCCTTATGAAAATATTAGCACGTTGAATCCAACGACATATAAAAAGAGATAATATATCATGACCAAGTGGGGATTATCTCAGGAATGCGATGTTGTTTAACTTTCAAAAATCAATCAATGTAAATTATCATATCAATGTAAATTTTCATATCATAATGAAGGAGCAAAACTAAATGATTATCTCGATTGATGCAGAAAAACAATTTGATAGTATCAAACTCCACATCCATTCATAATAAAAATTCTGAGAAAACTAGGAATATAAGGGAACTTCCTCATTCTGATAAAAGATATCTATACAAACCTACAGCAATATCATAGTTAATCATAAGGCTTTCATAAATTATGGAGAATTTCAAAATAAAGCATCATAATGCTTTCTCTCTGAGATAGGAAACAAGGCATGGGTATCTGATCTCACCACTTTTCTTCAGTGTTGCACTGGAGGTCCTCGATAGTACAATGCTACAAGAAAAATAAGAGGCATACAGATTACTAAGTAAAAAGTAAAACTATTGAAAACAACGTGATTGTTCATGTAGAAAATAATAAGGAATGTATAAAAACACTACTAGAACTAATATGAGTTTAATAAGGCTGAAGAAGACAATATCAATATATAAAAAATCAATTTTGTTTTCTGTATACTAGGAATGAACAATTGGAAATTAAAATTTTAAAATATTATTTACAGTAGCATCAAAACCATGAAGTACTCAGGGATAAATTTAACAAAATATGTACAACACTTATACTCTGGAAACTACAAAACACTGCTGAAATATATTAAAGAAGACCTAAATAAATGGAAAAACATACTATGCTCTTGAACTGGAAGACCAATATTGTTAAGATGTCAATTATCTATGATTTGGTTGACAGATTCACTGTAATCCTAGGCACTTAGATTTTAATATTCATGATTAGCATTAGCTATTTTCCTGAAGGTATTACCTTTGATATATTTATTTTTTCTCTTTATAAGTCATTGCTGCATCAAAAATTTATGTGGATATATATACGCATACAAATATATATATGTATGTATATATTAAAGCAAATAAGACATGAGCCAAAAGAATTCAAATTTGTGTCCTAAATTAATCACATATGCTACCTTTCAATAAAACTTTAGAAGTTTTTCAGCAACACAGTTTATTTGACTATGTAGATGTAGGAACAGAAATAGAGCTAGTACCCTATAATAAGAGATGAAATCTGATGTCAGAGAAACCTGAGTGTAAATCTTGGTTTGCAAGTGTGTTATCTTTTGAAATTTATCTAGTGTCTTTAATCTTCTAGTTTCTCATCTATAAAATAGGATTAATAAGATCTTTCTCACAATGTTTTGCCCAGATATAATGAGATAATGTACATAAAGCATTTAAAATAATGCCTGACACTTAGTAAGCTCTAAATAATTGGTAGTTTTTATTATTGTTGATAATAATAGTAACCTGCTATTAGGGGCAGTAAATACTATATACTATATACAACATTATATACTACAATATAGGAAATACCCAATGTTCACTGAATTAGTTTATAAAAAACTGCAGCGTGATGAGTTAAAGTAGACAATAACTTTCCCATATGAATTTTCTAATAAATGGTCATTCCACTTCCGTTCAAGATAGCCTCAAGATGGCCTCAAGTATATCAGCAGTGTAACATACCATATGTCATAAAACAGAAAACAGATTCCTTAACTATAATACTTTATAATAATACAGGTCTATTAAAAATAGTTTAGATCCATTAAAAAAAAACTATGTTGCAAGGCTTATAAAATGGATACAAATATTTTGAAAATATTTACTTGGTATTAAAATTCATTCCACTTTCACCAAAATTGAACATATAAAAAATTAAATTACACACACTATATCAGTACATAGGAATACTAATGTGCTGGCCATACTAAATAAACATTTGATATTGAATTTGCTTCATTCTTGGAATTAATAGATAGACTTTTGTTTTGTTTTGTTTTTGAGATGAGGACGGAAGGAAAGGTGGAAATAAATGACCAGGTAAGAAAGCCCAGCATCCAATAGATACCCTAGTCTCAAGTTAGAGTTTAAGTAAACCCGTCAACACTGAGAGCCTACAGTAAGGCAAAAGATAACCTAAGAGATAGTGATGCAAGGAATTGGAGATGCGGGGGGAGGGGGGAGGTGGCCCCGTGGCGTAGCAGTTAAGTGCGCGTGCTCCGCTGCTGGCGGCCTGGGTTTGGATCCCAGGTGCGCACCGACGCACCGCTTGTCCAGCCACGCTGTGGCGCTGTCCCACATAAAGTGGAGGAAGATTAGCACAGATGTTAGCTCAGGACCAGTCTCCCTCAGCAAAAAGAGGAGGATTGGCATGGATGTTAGCTCAGGGCTGATCTTCCTCACCAAAAAAAAAAGAAAAAGAAAGAAAGAAAGAGGGAGATGCCACGGTGTTGGAGAAATATTTCTGGAAATCCAGGCTTCCAGGTGGTTATTGACCAGGAAACCTATCCAGGGGTAATGCCTGAGCACTGGACAAACAATCTTTGTGCCAATCTTTATGAGGACAATAGGATTGCTGTAGTTAGGACCGGTATATTTGGAAACATGGGATTCACCAAAGGAAGGTAGAGTCTACAAGGCAGTACGTGGAAGTGTCCATGTTTGTGTGTGTGTGCGTGTGTGTGTGTGTGTGTGTGCGCGCACGTGTCTGGAAGGGTGAGGGAGGAGTGGTCCTTACAAAGGCGACCAAAGCTGAAGCTTCAGTGCTGTAGACTAAAGCTCCTGGGATTACGAAGGGCTTCAATTAAGACGTCAACACTCAGATGATGGGTCCCAGGTCAAACTGGAAGCAAGGGAGGCTTGGGAAGTGTATTAGTTTTCTATGATGCATAACAAATTTCCACAAGCTTAGTGGCTTTAAACATGTCATATTTAATATCTCACAGTTCTGTGGCTCAGGAATCATGACTGACTTAGTTGGAACCTCTACTCAAGGTCTCTCAAGGCTGTCATCAAAGTGTTGTCTGGGCTATGTTGTTATTTGAGGCTTGACTGGAGAATAATCTGTTTCCAAGTTCATTCTGGCTATTGGCAGAATTCATTTTTTGTGGCTGTGAAACTGAGGCCTCCGGTTTCTTACTGGCTATGAACTGGAGGCCACCATTAGGTCATAGAGGCTGCCCTCGGGTCCCTACCGTATGGTCTTCTCTGTTGGCACTTTATAACATGACTGTTTGCTTCTTCAGAGCCAACAGGAGAATCCCTCGCATTCCAGTGTGCTAAGACAAAGTCTTACATGATATAATGTAATGTAATCATGGAAGTGACATCCCATCGCTGTTTCCATATTCTCTTGGTCAGAATAAAGTAATAGGTTCCACCTGCACTTAAGAAGAGGTTCCACCACCTCTGGGTGGAGATCATGGGGGCCATCTCAGAATTCCTCCTACCACAGGGAATGAACCCAGTGATGTTCCTAGGTGTCACAAGCCCTAGGTCCTGATATGTGACTTAATATTCTGTGCCCCATTTAATGGATATTGGAAAGGACAAGTACTTCAAGACTCAGGTGGGACTGGCACAGGGTCTAGGGTAGAATCATTTCTGAAGTGGGCTCATCTCTCAGTACAACTGAGATAGGCTTGGGAAAGCTAAGGCAGGGAGAAATAACAGGAGGCAGAGGAGTCATGGGGAAAGGGTCAACACTATTTCTTCAGTGGATGCCAATTTTTAGCAGCTTGGTATCAGACCAAATTAAGGCCACCAAGAATAAGGGCTTTAAAATCCTCTCACTTTCACTACCACAAGTCTATTTGACACTTGCCTGACAGCTGTCAAAGCACCTCACCCTTCAATTACCATGTCATTAGCATAAACTTAAAAAATACAAATTCAAGATATTTCTCAAAGTAGCTCAGATGAACACAAGGCCATAGATTATCCAGGCATGTGCTGCTGTCTGTGTGTTTTCATGTTTGTGAAAACCTTTAAATGAATTACAAACATTACAGATTTGAATTAGACAGCATCTCATGACTAGAATGGTGTAGTGGGAAGGTGAGAAGGTGAATACACTGGGTACATAGTGTGCGAGTTAGTTGTGGTTAAATTTAACTGTATATAACAGAAAATCCATTTGGCTTTCTCTCATGCTTAAGAGGTCCAGAGCTCCTCCTATCTTCCAGCCCTGCCATCCTTACAGCACTACTTTTAGTCCCAGGAGCAAACAAAGATTCTAAGACTGCTGAACTTCGGATGCCAGCCGTCACTTCTGAATTCTAGAAAGGATGAAAAAGAAAGGCAGTAAGGGTTAAGGGAGAGAGTGTCCTCTTAGTCCCTTTTTAAAGAGCCTTTGCAGAAGTTCCACCCATTAACTTCCATTTTCATCTCATTGGCCAACCTTGGTAACAAGGGAGCCTGGGAAATGCAGTCTCTCCTGGTATAGTACCACAGGAAGAATATCAGGGTTATTGTAGTAAAGAGAGAAAGAATGTTGGTTATGCAAGTAGAGTCTCTGCCACCTCCTACAAACTCTAATCTTGTAGTGGTGTCTACACTGGGGAAAGGATTACCCATCTATCCATCCATTTACCTATCCTTTTACAATTCTGAATTCTAAAGATTGAGTTACAGTGAAATAAAAAGTCTCATATAGTTAGGGGTAACTACTTTGTAAGTTTTAGGAGCAAGGGATAATATTAACTTATGTTTTATATTGAGATATAACATTAGTATCTCAATAATGACTAACCCTATTTATTCCATTAGGCAGCAGTTATAGATGATGAGTTTCTCTTTGGAGAGAACATATTGTCTTTATTAGGCACTTTTCTAACACTTTATTTTCAGTGTGTTTTGCAATTATGTATTGGCTCCTCCTACCGGTACAGAGTCAGTCCCTCTCTGGTGGAGAGTTTGGGTAGGAATGCAATCTCTGCATCTTCTCTTGTGTTTAATTCCTCGATGCTGCTGCCTCCTCATGGGATTTTAGTGGTAAATTCTTCAAATGGAAATTGCTAATGATTTAAAATATTGAAAGACAATTTTTTATAACGAATGCTTTAGCAAAGATTAACATCTATGACATGTACAGTTAGCCATGGTATTTTAGCAATAAAACATTGAAGTTTTCCAAATTATTAAACAGGAAAGCTTACATATACATGCTGTACAAAAACACCATGCTGTTTTTAGCAGTTTCCTTCCAAATAATATTCACAAGTAACTATCTTACTCTTTTGAAATAAATTTCTTAAGAATTCTTTCTGTGGTCAGTTTTAGTTAACATTCCAAAGCAAGGAATAGCACTTTAAACCAACAAAATATTTTGTTATGGCTCTATTGGAGTTTTCTTTCAACTACTCAACGAGATAAATAAGCCATTCTTTTAAGATAATGAACATTTCAGTGTAAAGTTAATCCTTTTTTTTACGTTCTGCTGTGTTAGTGGTCATAATCAATGTGCTCCAGATATAATTATTCAATCCACTATGAATCCATCTGTATCTGCTTTTATCCCCAATATGTTTCCATTTTAGCCATTAGGATATCATGAAATCTTGTCAAATGTTTAGCTGAAATCAAGATATACCATGTCTAGAACACTTCTCTTAATTTATGGTCTCGATACCTTGTCATAAAGGAATTGAGGTTAATTTGGCAGAACTAGTCGGCAGCAAACTCGTAGTTACTTCTGGTTGATTTCTTTTCATTTCCCCAAGTGCTCACCAACCATCTGCCTAACAGACTTCAATCAAATTTCCACCCTTACACCTTTATGGATGTCTCCTAGGCTTCTAATCTCCTCCCTCAGGCTTTACGGCTATCTATTGGGCGTCTCCACCCAGATGTTCCTCCAGCATTTCAAACATAATACATGCAAAATAGAACTCATGTCTGTGCCATATCTGGCTTCTGTCTAATTACACACAGGGCTACCTCTTTTAGCTAATGAACCACTTACCCTTCCAGTATCCCCAGATCAAATTCTTGGAGGATTTCCTTTGTCCCCTACTTCCAATCAGCTTTCTAATATCTGTTTTATCTGTCCCTTTTCTAGTATCCTATGGTCATTATCACAATGCAGGTGCAATTTCCTCTTGCCTGGACTATTAGAGATGACTTCTAACTGCTCTCCCTGCCTATAATCCTTTGTTCCTCTAATCAACCCTACATATACCTGCCAGGTTAATTCTCCTGAAGCACAGCTCATGTCATTCACTGCTCAGAAACCTTCATGGCTCCCCATTAACTAATGAATAAGATCCAGACTCTTTAGCCTGGCACTCAGACACTATTCTGGACACAGCCCTCCTTGCCAGCCTCATTGCTAACAGAGCCTTTCATGTGCACAACATGTCTTGTGTCTCCAGGTGCTTGTACACTCTTCTTTCCTCTGCCCCCCATCTCTGATCATTGAGTAAGGGGTAGCGCAAAAGTTTATGAAGTTTTTGCTGTTCCAGCTTTTGAAAAGTAATATCGTCTTCCTCTGAATGATCTTGACACTCATATTTACCTCCAACATGGCACAAGGCCTTCTTCTGAAAGTCACAGCTATATTACAGTGTTACCTTTTGGAGACAGAGACCTCACCTTATTAAACTTTGCAGTGCCCACAGTATATGTCACTTGTGGAATACGTCATTCATCTTTTGTCTCCGTTTTGCATCCTTAAATGGAAAGCATTGTTCTTGATGGTCTGACTAGGTTGTCTGTATCTTCCTTTCATAATTCTGTTGCTTCTGTGTCTCTCTACACTCTTAGCCTCGTGACATAGTCTCTGTTATGCTGCTACTCTTAGGTCTGTGCTGTTCCTATAAGCCTACCCTTTTCTATCATGTACCACTGCTTCCTCTCCCCTCCTCCCCTCCCTGTCTTTTAAAAAATTTATGTAAGAGTTTTTTAACTTTTGAGACTATATTTATTCTTTTGTTTATTGAGATGAAATTCACGTAATTTAAAATTAACTACTTTAAAGTGAATAATTCTGTGACATTTGATACAGTGTATAATGCTGTGCAACCACTACGTCTATCTAGTTCCAAAATATTTTCATCACCCTAAAGGAAACCTCGTACCCATTAAGCAATTAATCCCCATTCCCCCCTCTCCCCCAGCCCCTGGAAATGATCAATCTCCTTTCTGTCTCTATGGATTTACCTATTCTGAGAGTTTCATATACGTGGAACCAAACAATATATGATCTTTTGTGTCTGGCTTCTTTAACTTAGCACAATGCTTTTGAGAATCATCCATATTCATATATCTGTATTTCATTCCTTTTTATAGCTGAATAATATTCCATTGTATGTATATGTCACATTTTGGTTATCAATTCATCCATTGATGGATTTGGGGTTGTTTCTACTTCTAGTTATTGTGAATAGTGCTGCTGTGAATATTCATAACAAGTATTTGTTTTAATATCTATTTTCAGTTCTTTTGAATATATACCTAGGAGTGGAATTGCTGTGTCATATGGTAATTCTATGTTCAACTTTTTGAGGAAACACCAAACACCCTCTCTCTCTTTTAATCAGTTGTATGTTCAGTCCTGAGTACCTTCTCACAAAGCCTTAATAATATCCAAGAGATCACATTTATTCCTCTGTGTCAGACTTTTGCCCTGATTCCTAGGCTGTTAAGGACCTAAATACTAGACTTAAATTGCCTTCCCCTAATTTTCCCTTCAAATTTACTGGACTCACCTCCCCTGTGGTTCTTTATTTTGTATCACATCCATTGTCCTCTTTTGTACCTGATTCTATCTGGCTTTACAACATCTTCATCCCATGGGCAAGGCTGACAAACACTTTCCTCCTTGTCTCTTTGAGATTTTACTCTGTCTCTGCCAGGAGCCAATCGTTCCAAAATTGTAAATCACCTTCCAGAAAAACAAATTCTAGTCTATTCCTCTTTTTTAGCCAGCTATTCACTTATATGTGATCTTTTCTTTTTTCAAAGGCCAGAGCTTTAACTGGAAAAAGGAAGAAAAAAACTTAATCCTTATATATCCCAGGGTTTCATAAGTCTGTAGGGAGATAGTTTTATATTTTTATGACTTGATCATTGTTCCAGGGTCAGTCATCAGAAACTGTGTTATCTGTAGTCTCCTATATTTTCGATACATATCCCTTGTGGGAAACATAGGTCCTAACTGAGATGATGGTCTACTTGTGGTCCCTCAGAGGGAACCATCCATCACCAGCACATCCTCTCCCACTTGCTAGGGTCTCTATGGCTTCCCTTGCATCATTGCTGCTGTTACTATTCCAGAAGGACTGGTATGACCTTCTTTTACAAGAAATTGATTTCTGTCAAAGAGTTCCAGGGGCTCAGAAGTTCTTCCGTTCTTTCCCTTTGCTGTGAAATTCTTTTCCACATCAAACTCATGATGCTGGTTTAGTTTTCCCAACATCCACAAAGCAGCTTCCTTTCTGATACTTCTCTAGATTGTTTCCCTATTATCTCTAGGAATTCTCCATCCTGTTTAATAAGCCAGAAGGAAGAGAGGCCTTCCTTAAGCACTTTCATATATTTATTCAATAAGTATTTCTTAAGCCTCTATGCATGCAGTCTTCTAGCCACTAGGGATACAGAAGTTAACAAAACAAAGTCCTTGTTCTTGTAGTTTTATAGCCTAGTGAGTGGATAGAGATACAGAAAAAATGAATAAGTGTATAATTTGTAATATATCAATTACATATGAAACATGGTAAGAGCTAAGAAGAAAAGTAGCACAGGGTAAGGAGGACAGAGAGTGACCAGATGGTGCTATTTTAAATATGGAGGTCATGGAAAGCTTTTCTGAGAAGGTGACATTGGAAACCAACCAGCGTACCAAAGAAATAGTCCTGGTAAAAGATGATGGTGTCTCAGACTAGACTGGTTGGCTAGACGTGATTTTCGTCTATCATGTTCTCTTATAGCTGGGAGATCACTTTGCATTAGAGCACATGAAACCCTTGCCCTTCTTGAGAAGCAGACAATTTAGTACATATCCTGGGGTTCATCTAAGATGTCTCTGGTTTCAATCTTCTTTGTCTCAAATGGAACTTCAATTCTTTTTTATTTGACCTATATTTTCTCACAAAAATTGTTACTTTTACACACTTAACCAGTTGATCTCAAGCTTGAATGTGGAAAACTATTGCCAATAGGGATTGTTTAAAATGGAGATTCAAATAAGTGCCCTGGGAGAGTCTTATGCAGGTGTGTTAGACTGCATTTTGTGAAACACTGCTCTTAGCCCTAATCTCTCCTAAGTCTCAGTCTGCTATTAATAACAAAAGCAATAAAAATAACTAACAGTTATTAAGCAACTTCTGCTTTCTGATCAACACAACTCTAAAAGAAAGTATTATTAATGTGAGGTTAGAAGTTTTGTCTAGGGGCCGGCCCCATGGCTTGACGGTTAAGTGCGCGTGCTCCACTACTGGTGGCCCGGGTTCAGATCCCAGACGTTCACCGACGCACCACTTGTCTGGCCATGCTGAGGCCGTGTCCTATATACAGCAACTAGAAGGATGTGCAACTATGACATGTAACTATCTACTGGGGCTTTGGGGAGAGAAAGGGAACAAAAAGGAGGAGGATTGGCAATATATGTTAGCTCAGGGCCGGTCTTCCTCATCAAAAAGAGGAAGATTGGTACTACAAAACTATGGTAACCAAAACAGCATGGTACTGGCACAAAAACAGACACACAGATCAATGGAATAGAATCGAAAGCCCAGAAATAAACCCACACATCTATGGATAGCTAATCTTTGACAAAGGAGCCAAGAACATACAATAGAGAAAAGAAAGTCTCTTCAACAAATGGTGTTGGGAAAACTGGACAGCCACTTGCAAAAAAATGAAAGTAGACCCTTACCTTACACCATACACAAAAATTAACTCAGAATGGATTAAAGACTTGAATGTAAGACCTGAAACTATGAAACTTCTAGAAGAAAACATAGGCAGTATGCTCTTTGACATCGGTCTTAGCAACATATTTTCAAGCACTATGTCTGACCGGGCAAGAGAAACAATAGAAAAAATAAACAAATGGGACTACATCAAACTAAAAAGTTTCTGCATAGCAGAGGAAACCATCAACAGAACGAAAAGACAACCTAACAATTGAGGGAAGAGATTTGCAAACCATACATCTGATAAGGGGTTAATCTCCAAAATATATAAAGAACTCATGCATGTCAACGACAAAAAAACTAACAACCCAATTAAAAAATGGGCAAAAGACCTGAACAGACATTTCTCCAAAGAAGATATACAGATGGCCAACAGGCACATGAAAAGATGTTCAACATCACTAACTATCAGGGAAATGCAAATCAAAACTACAATGAGATATCACCTCACGCCCGTCAGAATGGCTATAATTTACAAGACGGGAAACAACATGTGTTGGAGAGGATGTGGAGAGAAGGGAACTCGCATACACTGCTGGTGGGAGTGCAAACTGGTGCAGCCACTATGGAAAACAGTATGGAGATTCCTCAAAAAAGTAAGGATAGAACTACCATATGATCCAGCTATTCCGCTGCTGGGTATTTATCCAAAGAATATAAAAACACCAATGCGTAAAGATACGTGCATCCCTGTGTTCATTGCAGCGTTATTCACAATAGCCAAGACTTGGAGCAACCTAAGTGCCCATCAAGGGACGAATGGATAAAGAAGATGTGGTATATATACACAATGGAATACTCCTCAGCCATAAGAAATGATGAAACCCAGCCATTTGTGACAACATGGATGGACATTGAGGGTATTATGCAAAATGAAATAAGTCAGAGGGAGAAGGTCAAATACCATATGATCTCCCTCATTAAGTAGTATATAATAACGACAACAAACAAACACATAGAGACAGAGATTGGATTGGTGGTTACCAGAGGGGAAGGGAGGAGGGAGGAGGGTCAAAGGGATAATTCAGCACATGTGTGTGGTGATGGATTGTAATTAGTATTTGGGTGGTGCACATAAGAACATGATGTAATCCATGCAGAAATAGAAGTATAATGATGTACACCTGAAATTTATACAATGTTATAAGCCAATGTTATTGCAATAAATGAAAAATTAAAAAAAAAAGCCAATAAATAAATAAATAAATAAAAGAATTTCCAACCTAAGCAAAAGAGCTGTATAACTTGCAAATTCAACTCTAGGAGCTAATGGAGACTAATAAAATCTACTTCTATAACCTGAAAAAAAAAAAAAAAAAAGACGAGGATTGGCATGGATGTTAGCTCAGGGCTGATCTTCCTCACACACACACAAAATAAGAAGTTTTGTCTAAATTCACACAGGTAGTAAGAGGCAGATCTAGGATTCCAACCTACCCTCTCTTAATTCTTAAACTGTTCCAGCTCCTGTGCACCATATTGCTAAACTAGTAAGTTGCCATATTGCTAGCAACTTACAAAGTGATCACTAACTGATCACACTGGCGCTTACCATATCTAATAGAATCTCCTGCCTTTCATAGAAATAAGCAATACTTTTATTTCCTGCTCCTAGCTGTTTTCACACTGGTTCAAATTTCTCTGAGTTATAACTCTTCCTAGGAAGAGCTATTTTTACCCCCGGTGACAATCTATACCAAAAAAATAAAATAACGTCTTAAATAATAATCAAAGGGAGATTTATTTTCTCTAATAAAAGGCTATTTTCAGCTCCTAAAATCAAATGCAACTGTTTAAAAATCCATAGATTCAAATCTGAGATACTATTTAAGCAGAGCCCATTTTTAATAACTGAGGGTTTTTTTTAATTGCAAGAGTAATATAACAACATTAAAGAAAATATGTAGATTCTGTCAATATGGCAGACTGAACTAATGTGAAATTTCCTCCTTCTATAAAAACTTACAAATGCTGAATATAATATAAAGTTGACCTTGAGGAAAAAAAGATTGTGTGTAGAGAAAACAAAGAGAAGACATGTAACCAAGAGAGGTGAACTCAACATGTGAAGCTGTCACAGTTTGGGAAATTATCAGGCTAGATACAGGCCCTAGAATCATAGGGTGGGAGATGTGGCACTGTGTGAGCTGAGGGGTAGCGAGAGGTGAGATGGAAACTTCTGTGTAAGGCCTGGGCTCCGAAGCACCCCTCAGTGAAAGGCTAATCAGAAAACTTTACCCAAGGTACAAGGAAACAACTAACTAGTCTGTTTTGACCTAGGACTGAATGACCATAATAAAACAGCCTCCCGTAAGAAAAAGAAGGCCTAGTTCTTACTCTTACTTTTACTAAATTTACACCACATGCATGATGCATGAAATTCTAAACTGAGAAATTAGGGTTCAAACTGGTTTAGAGAAACTCCTCATGTGCCTCGCAAAAATAAATGCAAATCTACTATGTTGAAATACTTCTACAGTCTTTGTCTTGAGACATGCACAGATAAAACAATTCTCTAAATATCAGCTCAAAATCAAAAATTACAAACCACTTGATGAAAACATTCACCATGAAGGGTAGTCAGCAGATAAAACTAACAAGACGATTAGCACACAAAAAGAGCTTAAGGTACAAAAATGAGCTCCCCAAAGAGACTAATAAAAAAGTGTGTTTATAATAATTAACGAGATAACAGAAAGGATACGCTCCAAAAGGAAAAGACGTCCACTGTGAAAAAAAGTATATAGATTTGAAAAAGAACAAAATAGAACCTTTAGAAATGAAAAATACGGTGGTTTGAAATTAAAACTTAATGGACAGGCTAAACAGGCAGATTAGAGCTAAAAAAGAATGAGTGAGCTAGGAACTAAGTACAGAGAGATGAAGAGTTACAAAATAACAATAAGCTAAAATGTGTGAAGAATAGAATAAAAGAAATAAATAGAAAATAAAAGGAAAAAAACTAATGTGCATACCACCTTCTTTTACTTTGATCTTTTTGAAAAATAATAGCCATTTAAAGTTTTCATAAAGGAAACACATATTCCCTTTTTAAAATTAGACAATACAGGAAACATTCACTTTTTAAAAATCAGAAAATACTGTAAGGCCATAGTCCTCAAGCTTTAGCATACATCAGAATGGCCTGGGAGGGGTGCTGAAACACAGAATGCTGAACCCACACCTAGAGTTTCTGATCAGTAGGCCCAAGGTAGGGCCTGCAAATTTGCATTTCTAAGAAGCTCCCAAGTGATGCTGATTCTGCTGGTTGGGGACATACTTTGAGATCCGCTGCCTTAAAGTAAAAGAAGAAAATATAGAGGATCTGTAACCCCACCCCCTGTGGATAATGATGTTTTGGTGTGCATCCTTTCAGAATTATTTCCTGCAGGAAGAAACATGCGTGTATGTGTGAGGAGAGAGAGAGGGAGGGAAGGAACAAATACATATCTTTTTTTTAATAACCCAAAATGAGATTGTACTCAGTTTTGTAATTGGCTCTTTGCTTTTAATATATTGTGTACATTTTTATTGTCAGTAGAGCTACATCATCGTTTTGAATGGCCACATAGAATTTCAGTATTAGGATACATCATAATTTATATAAACCTTCCAGAATAATGGACTTGCCAGAATACGTTTTTGCAAACTTCTCCTATTGTTTACTTATATCGTATGTTTCTTTGATAGTCTTCAGCTGGTTTTGAAACTTACTCTTTAGTGTACCTTCTGTAATGGAGCATTGACTTGGAAAATAGTAAAGATATTTAATCCATTTTTCACATTGATTAATTTTTTGCTAAGGACAGAATTAAAGAGGTGTTAATAAATTGGTCAGTATTAGATTTTCTTCACCAGCATTTAGATTGCAAACATGGCAGTTTGTTTATAAGAATAGCTGTGTGTTTTATAAGCATACCATTTTTGTTTTGTTTTTGCATGAACACAGCTCTACATGTCCAAAGTGGTGATGAGTAGTGTTTCTGTTATACATTGCTGCGTAACAAGATACACCAAAACTTAGTGGTATAAAACAACCGCTTTATTTTGCTCACAATTTTGAGTCAGAAATTGGGAACAGCTCAGCTGGGTGGTTTGTGTCTGACTCACCTGGCATCAAGTGGAGTGGCAAGGGCTGGAGGGTCCAGGCTTCTTCACTGGGATGTTTGATGCCACAGTGTTCTTTGGCCCTTCCCTCTCTCTCTCTTTCCACATGGCATTTCATTCTCCAAGGCCTCTCACAGCATGGTGATCTCAGAGTCACAATTCTGATATGATGGATAGTTTCCAAGAGGCAAGAAGCAAAAGCTGCTAGTCCAGTTAAGTGCCATGCCAAGAACTGACCAAAGCAGTCACCCACCCCAACCAGATTCAAGCAGATAAAGAAAAAGACTCCACTTCTTGAAGAGGAGGTGGAAAGATTACATTGCAGAAGAGCATTTGGGTGGGAGGTGTTTCTGTGGTCATCTTTGAAAAATACAATCTGACATAGTTAGTTTGTTTACATAAAGAAATAGTAGAAGTGTCTATGTATACATACTGTGACTGTGTCATCAAAAAGTATAAAATTTTGAAATTTTATTTTTTAGAGATACATTCCTATGATTAATAAAAAGATCTAAATTTAAAAGTAATCAATATGATGAAATATACTTCACGCCAAAATTAATAAAGAGGTCCATGTTGTCAGCCATGCACGTTTAGTGGTTCCTTCCTAGTCTTTTCAAAGGAATGTCATTATTTTTGACAGTCTACTATTTGTTTATGAATAAAGTATTTGTTGAGTGCCTACTATGGATAAAATATTACATTGAGTTTTTTAAGGAATAAAAAGATGAATTAGACATGGGTTCTGCCTTACAGGACCTTATAGTCATCTAGAGAAGAGGGGGAATAATATATAATTATAAATAAGGTAACAAGAGAGACATGGATAGAATTGGGGATGGAAGAGAGTCATTTGTAAAAAGCTGTGTGGAAAATCTTGCTGGAGGTCAAGCATTGGGTAGAATGAGGATATGGAGGTGGTGATGAAGAATACTTAGAGAAATTGCAGGAGTAAAGGCATAAATATAAGAGTGACCAAGCAATAATTGTGACCATTTCAGTTTGCTTATAGTTTAGGGCAGTAGTGTTCAAGCTTTGGTGGGCACTGGAGTCACCCTGGAGAACTTGTGTGGAGCTTGTATAGGGTACATGGTAAAGGAATAATGAGAGAAAAGAATGGAAAAGCAGATAGATGGGCATAATATTATGATGGTTCTTGAATAGTAAGCTGTGTATCTTTTATTTATGTTAGTTGGCAGTGAAGAACTATTGAAGTGTGTTAATAATGGGAATGACCTGATTGAAGCCAAGCTTTAGAAAATTAATCTGGTACCAGTGTGTATAGAAAACAAGGTTGGAACTGTGGAGTTTGGTATCAAGGTTACTGTGTTTATCCAGGGAAGGGGGGAAATCAGAACCTGTCCCAGGATGATGGCAGTGAGAATGCAAAGGAGCAGAGGGATTCAAGCAAGGAAGAATCTGGCAACTAATTTGATACAAGCGTGGTGAATCAAAGACAGAAGTCTAATTATGGCTCCAACGTTGCAGTTGAAGCTGAGCAATAGGGAGATCCCAAATCGAGAAGCCAGGGTAAGACACTCATTTGGGGGAACTGATGATGGGCTGGTGTGTTGTGTCCATCAAGTTTGAATAATGAGCAGGACACCCCATTGGGGATGTCCAGCAAGCCACTGAGAATCAAGGTCTGGAAGTCGGAAGAAAGGCTAAGCCTGGAAAAATGGATTTCAGGGTTATTGGCAGAGTGGTGGGAGTTGAAGTTATGGCAGTGGATGAGTTCATCAAGGGAAAGCGTATAAAGAAAGGAGAAGGCATAACCTCACGGAATACCTGAATTCAGGAAACAGGGATGATGATCAGTCAGCAAAACTTTATAGTGTGTTCAGAGCACTAGGAAGAGAAGTAAGGTAGTCCATACAGGTGATTTTCTGTCAGGGTGTGATAAGCAGGGTTGAATATTGCAGAGAAAGATTGAGACTGAAGACAGGCCACTAGGAATGTTGGTGATCTTTAAGAACATAGTTCTGTTGAATAGTGAAAACAGAAGCCAGCAGAGGCTAAGGAGTGAGTCAGTGGTCAGGAATTGGTACCGTTTAAAATGTAGTGTTATTTTGCTAAGAAAATTCATACTTCCAATGGACCTTTTCCAATTGACTGGTATTGAAGAACTGGGAGAAAAATCGGGAGAATATTGCTCACCTACCTAAAAGCAATTTCTTTGTGATCTGTCAAACACGTAATTTAAAGCAACAATGGAGTCCTCCATTCTTCTTTTGTTCATTACTGCAAATGCCTTTACCAGAGGCAGAGGTCTCTTAGGGATGTTACCTTAATCCAAAGGATTTCATTTTTATTGAGCTCATCTTGGTACGTAGAAAAGCTCCTTCAAAGTTCAGCTCTGTATGAAAAAGTGAAACATAACAGCAACCATGTTTTATTGCTATTGTAGATAGAGTTCTTAAGAAGAAAATTTTTTGGAACAAGAATTCTCACAATCATTTTTATACTTATAAACCAGTATCACAAGCTCACCAAATATAATTTTTCTCAAAGGCATATCTCCTAATTGGACACCATTAACAGTTAACAGTGAGATACAATATAGTGTAGCTATTTTTAACAGCTCATTTTCTTATCTCCTGTTATTATTGTGTTATATACCTCGGGCTTCATCTGTACCTGGCTTACCGTGGAGCCGTCATAGCAGTTAGTGTTTAGCAGGGCTCTGTGCTAAAGCTGTGCAAACTTTACACCCTTTCATTTTTGTAGCAACCTTGCAGAGTTGGTACTGTTGTTCTCATTTTGACAATGAGAAAAGTAAGACTGAAAGAAGTGAAGTAGTTTACCAAAGAGGATGCAGCTATTAATGTTCAGAGCCTGGATCCCAACGTGGTTTCCTGATTCTAAAGCTCATAGTCGTGGCACTCTGCTGCTGCCGCTTACTCCACTCCTCTTCCTCGGACCATCTGTACATCATGATGTTCCAGCAACATGGGCAGTGTGCTCTTGATGCTCAGATATCAGGATTTTTGATGATTAGACAAGATCTCTTTTGACTCTCTCTTTGACTAATGGATTAATTTAGGTGTAGACATTCCCTTCACTCCCTTGAGTTAAAAATAGCTTTAAAGTAATGAAGCAGTTGGCTTTTCAGGTTTAAGAAGACATGGAAAAGCCAACTGGGGTTTAGGGGGGGAAGCTCTTAAAGGAAAAAAAATGCTAATTGGAATGTAGTTTCAAATACCGGTTAGTACTGGATGCAGTGGGCTAAATATGGCCAGGAATTTGCATGAAAAGACTTCATCTGAAGTCAGGGCAGGTTCTACTCCTGGTGTTCTGTGCATGCCTTATTCCACTCCACTTTGGTAGGGGGAATGATTGATGACAGTTTCTTGATGCTGGGAGGGTGGCACTGCGCACGCATAAAGGCCAGACTGCCAAATATGTTGAAACCTTCAACATCAGCCAAACCTCTCTTCCTCTCCAGAGGGCAGCCAGCATTTCCACCCAGCGGTGGGGCCATAAGTGCTAAGCCCACTTCACTCTTCAGGCTGAAGTCCTGAAAACTTAACGTTATCCATGGATTTATAAAGCATCAAGAATTTTAACAGCAAATCTCAGCCTATTGCATTATCAAAGTTAATCTGTGTAGCACACAATAAAATTGTTTTATAAAACATTAAGAGATTAGAGCCAGCATTCAATTATCTGAGTCAGTGGGATAAAGTCATGTATAATCCATAGCGGTGGATAATCTCAAGATAATTTGCAACTTTGCGCTGGAAAAAATGTTTGCCTCTGTTATCATATTTTCCTTAGGCTACTATTACAGTTATCAACCTTTTCCTAGGCATATATATAATCTGTAGGGAAAAGAAATATGATTTAGAATTATTCAATCTAATTCAGCAAATATCAGTTTGGAATGTAGAAATTGTCTGTAAATAAACCACACACAGTCCATAGTTAGCTGTGAGGAATTTCTTCTAGTTCGTAGTAGTCCTACCAGTATTTATCTTATTGCTGCTATGTCATCTTTGATATGGATCACCAGTCTTTTTATAAACTTCAACTTTAAATATCACCTATTATTAACTTTCCGACAATATCTGTGCATATTCAAAATCAAAAGACTAAACGCTATTTACTCTTAGCAATTTCAGTGTTGAAATTAGGGTATTTCTTACAGAGCATCCCAGCTCCTGGCATTGTGCTGGCATGTTTATTGATTGAGTGTTGAATAACCCTCAAGAGATTTCTCTGAATTAACTACTATAATAAAAGTACAAAAGCAAGACAACTATTATTTGTAGGAGCTCAAAATCTAAAAAAAAAAAATCACAAAGGCCATAGAAGGCATAAAAAGCTGAAAGGATTCCATTAACTTAATTATTCCTAACACACGAACAGTGAGGTCTATATATTCAGGAACTTAACATCAATATGAGAACTGATATTGGACCAATATGCTCCCCCCTAGAACTTTATTGAGGACTAATTGACAAATGTATATGTTTAAAATGTACAATGTGATGATTTGATATACATATACACTGTGGAATGATTACCAAGATCAAGATAATTAACACATCCATCACGTCACATAGTTAACTCTCTGTGTGTGTGTGTGATTTTAACATGATCACAGTATCATTATTTTGGTCCTTTGGTCATTATTTTGTCATTCAAACTCTGCTTTACTAACAAAGTGACTTCTCAAGAAGGCAACTAGATTCTATACAAATAATAAAAGTAGCAAAAATCTATTCGATAGTTTAAATTTATTTTTTGTTTTTATTCATTTAGTATTTAACCTGATAAAAAGTGAATAAATAGATCATAATATCTAAAATAAAAGATTTGTAATTAGCCCTCACAAATGGTATTATTCCTTATAAACAATATAGCCATTTAAGTAGCATTTTTGTTTCACATGGTTTATTTCTAACCAAAGTAATATTAAGAGTCTGTGAAATTCATTTAAAATGCAGCTAAAAATTTTAGAAAGTATTTTACTTGCCCTTCTGAAAGCAAAGTGTTTAAAAATAACATTTATTTCCATTGGAGGAGATATTTTGATCAATCTGATTTGTTTTTACATTATATATTTAGTCCATGTGAGTCACATGTGTATGTACAAATGTATAACCACACTTAGTGAACATTATTTTCAGAATTTTAATAGGTTTTGTCTGGATCGTTATATGTTCTCTAGTCTCAGTCAAAAGAACTAATAGCTTCAGTTTTAAAGGTGATATACAGCTATTTCCTCCACTAATCTTTGCTCTGTTTTGTTGTGACTAATGTCCATGCTCGCCTTTTTACAAGCTTAGCAGTCTGTTTCTACTTGTGAAGAAGTCTCTCGAGCTCTGGTCTAGGAGTGGATGTGTTAGTACTCAAGAAAGTTTATTGATTCCCACGTATAGCTGATAGCTTTCTGGCATTACCTTTGAACTGCTGTGTTCCCCCAGGTGTCTGTCCTTAGCATTCTTACTTTCTTCTCCTTCTCTAGATGAGCACTTTAATTCCCATGGGTACACCTGGGTGACTCCTGAATCTCTAAGTTGTACTTCACACATTTGCCTGAACTCTTGCACAGAATTTTCAGTTGCATGCAGGATGTCTTCCCATGACATTCAATGGGAATCTCAGATTGAATAATCCAAAAGTGAATTCATCGTTTCCCATATCTGTTCCTTCTACCATGATGTCTCTGTTATTACCATCTTTCCAGGCAGGTGAGATATGACAATCATCTCTACACCCTGTTCTTTTCTCACCTCCCATATCCAACCAGTTGCCAAATTGTACCCAATCTAAATCTACATGGTCTCTAGTTTCTCTTATATATTTAATCATTCAACAATTTTTAAGCCTCTTTCTACTTTCATGCCATGGATTTAGAATGTGAGACAGTGCCCACTTCAAGAAGCTCATACCTAGTAAGAAAGAAAGTACTAAATAGACCATCATTGTACAGTGTGATAGTTGTTAGTTATCACAAGTTAGTTATCATATCACAGGCTGCTGTGACTGGGAAGAGACCATGGAAGCCTTACAGGAGGAAGTGACACGTAAACTACATCTGGAAGGATGAAGAGGCGCTATCTAGGTAAAGAGTAGAAGACAGCCTTCCAGGAGGCAGAAAAAGCAATACATGCAAATGTACAGAGACGTGAGAGAGCAAGGCCTTTTCAGAGATGTAAGAGTGATTGAGGGTACAAGGTGAGGAGTGCTGAGAAATGAAGCAGAGGTACATTTATGAGGGGCCATGTATATCGTGCTGGAAAATTTAGGTTTCATTCTCAAAGTATCCTTTCTTTCCTTTTCTCACTTACGTGACCATATCTCTTAGCAGCACCATTGCAAAAAATCTCCTGACTCTTCTCTCACTCTCCACTCTTGCCTTTTCTTTTCTTTTTTAGATTGCAGTCAGAGGTGGCATCCCCTATTATAGTTTAGAACCTCTCTCTTCCTAATCTTTCAATGGCCTGTATTACTCACCAGATTACTCCTTTCCTGCAACCTCCACTTCTGCCATACACAACCCATGGATCAAGCTTGTGACAACTGTCTTCCCCTCTGAGTTGTAAGCTCCTCAAGGCCTGACTCAATGGCTCATACATCTCGGTGGATTTAGAACACCATCCCCTGTGCTTTGCACATAGTAGGCTTTTACATATCTGTTGTGTTGAGAAAAAGGAGTGCACTTTAGAGTCTTTCCACATTTCTTCATTTTCCAGGGTCTTTTATGCACATTGACATAACCATATTGCTGTAATAAGCATTGGCTTTCCCTGCTTGTCCCTGCCAGCCAGCATTCCTTACAGCCCAGTGGCTTGTAACATGCATTGCTGCTACAAATCAGCAACAGTTCCCAAACAGAGTGGCATAGATGCGTACACACCTTAATGTGAAACATGTGTTTTTTCTGCAGAAAATGAAAGGCCTCACTTTTCCCTGGGGTAAAAGAAGGTTTAGAAAGCACTGCTGCAGGGCAGCTTGCCAAGCATTACAATTTCCAGGGCTCTGCACCTCATTTCACTGGCAAGTATGGTGAAAAGGGGTTTGAACCAGGAGCCAGTGCTAGGATGTGAGTCCCAGCCCTAAATAATTGGGTGATTGTGGGCAGCGTTTCTGAGCCTCAGTTTCCTCACCTGTGGGATTGAGAATTGGACTTAATTTCTCATAACCTTATAAATACTTTTCTTGCACCAGTATTTTCATGGCAGGGTACCAATCCGGTATCTTGGTTGAAAACAACACAAACTCATCCTGACTTTGTCTTTTTCATCTTGACTAATTTAAGCAGAAAAGATGTCATTGGAAGGATATTGGATAGTTCACTGAATGGGTGGGATGAAAACCAGGCTTGGGAATTTGGCAGTTAGCAACATAGGGCACCCTTATGTCACAGGAACAGGATGATGAGTTTGGCAATTGGTATCATGGGACACTTCCTGGTATTCATGTCTCTTTCAGTAATCTCTGATTGTTGTTGTGTCTTTGCATCACTCCCTCCACATTCATAGTCCCAGATGTGGGTATCCAATTGGCTGAGCCCAGGTCAGGTGCCTTCCCCCTAACTGCTGGCAGTGGAGAGAAGGAATACCTGGACCATCCAGCTTGGGGAGTTAACTGGCAGTGGAAGAAGGCATTGCCTCTCACCAAAACTTGCGTAAACATGCAAAGGTGGTTAAGACTGGTGGTGCCCATGCATGCTGTGCCTACACCTATAGGGATCTCAACGATGATTAACATCTTGCTTCACCGTGCACACCATTAAGACTTCAAGATATTTCTTCCAGAGAAGCCAGTTTTGCCAGGGCTTAGACTACTCCTTTAATTACCTTTTATTATACTGTATACTTTATTTTTTCCTTATCAACACAATTCATTGGATTTTGGTAAGCTTCTGATAAAAATTTAAGAACTGCAGTTATAGCTCTGACCACTGAGATGTTCTAAGGTGAGGAGAAGGGCAGAGTGCAGTGGATCACTAATTCCAACTCACCATTCACTTGCAGATAAATAGCAAGAGTTTGGGGTCAAGAATTATCTCCAGCACAAACAACATAGAACAGATCTTGTATATAAAACTACAATTGGGAGAAATGATATTTAGGAAAGATCACTATGTATCCATGCCTCCAGGTAATCTAAGTTCTTGTCATTGGAATAAGTTAGATCTCTAGGTTACATACAAGACTACATCACTTTAGTTTCTTACAGAACAATGTTCACCAAATTGTCAGCAAGTTGAGTTCTGCTTCTGACTTTTTGGGGGAGCTTACTGTGATGGGTGTTGTCCATCGTGATACTTAGAGTATCCTGTGGTAGACCCCATGTGAGAAGTAGCTTATAGAAGTTTAAGCTATTAAAGGGAAACTTAGCTTCCCTTAAAAATTGAGAAGTTTCCTCATCTCGTATGAGAGCTGTGTAAACTATCATGCTTTCTCCTTCACTTTGGCTCTCAGATAGCTAAAAGTACCAGATGTGGTACTCTCCCCAACAACTAACTTGGTCCTTGTAGTTGTCACTTTATCTTCTTTTGTTCCTGATTGTTTATTTTATAAACCTCCTTACTTTCTTTTTTAAAGAAGGAATAAAAGAGAGATGGGAAGTGGAGAGAGATGGTTAGATAGAGACTGGATGCTGGCTAGCCACCCAAATGGACAGAGGTAACCACGGCAGAGGAGTGGCTGCTTCTACCATAGCAGCAGGGCTGGCAATGGATATCAGATTCCTTGTTGTCCCAAATCCCCTCTTACCAGTGGCAGTCTAGTCTGTCTGTGGCTGCCTCCCAGTTGGTCTAAATATGGTTTAAAACAATTTCCACAACAATAAAGACTTTCACACCTCTCCCCTCATGTATTTATATGTACTGTTTTATCTCCTATATAAAAATAGCACGTGAGACGTCAGCTACTAGAGAGAACACAGACAAACAATGAGACATAAGTCAGGAATGTCATCCATCCACCGTGGATTATTGTGGATACTGTGAGTTGCTAACTATCCAAATTATATTCGAGTATTTCATCACCTGCTTAATCAAGCTGCAAAATAAGGAGTTAGACCACTTCACCTCCAGTGATTTGATTATGTGGTAAAGAGACTGGTGCATAAACATTAATCCTGGGAAATTAATTCATGAAAATTAGCTGAAGATACCCCTAGAGGCCTGTTTTGTATCTATTTTTGCATAAAATGTTGAACTAACTACTTACCAAAGGTGTCTTAGGGGGACTAGAGTGATTATGCATGATTCTGTAGTTATCTAGAGAGAATCATGAAGAGGCCATGAAGTGACCTGAAAATGCAGTCTGATTAAAGCTAAGTCTTGAATAGGAAAATTGCTTTGAAATGATCAAAGTTCAAATTGTTGGTAATGAGGGAAAACACTTGTTCTAGAATGAGGCCTTTAAAAAGAGAGAGTCTCATTTTGAATCTTTTGTAAAGCATGCGGCTTTCCTTTTTCTGTGTGTGAGAAGATCAGCCCTGTGCTAACATCTGCCAAGCCTCCTCTTTTTTTGCTGAGGAAGACTGGCCTTGGGCTAACATCCGTGCCCATCTTCCTCCACTTTATATGGGACGCCGCCACAGCATGGCTGGACAAGCGGTGCATTGGTGCGCGCCTGCTATCCGAACCCGCAGAACCCGCAAACCCCAGGCTGCCGCAGCAGAGCACGTGCACTTAACCGCTTGCACCCCCGGGCCGGCCCCCGGCTTTACTTTTTGATTGCCAAATATTGGGTTGTATCAACCTATCACATTGTCTCAATTCTGAAATTTAGGGGAGGGCAAGGAGGATTAGGAGAATGTTCTAGATAAACTTCTGGCAGGGGATGTCACGAGTGAAGATCTGCCCTCAGGAGAGGGAAGTCTCCAGGATCCTTTAGAGCCAGTTTAGATGCATCCGTGCAGTGGAGCCTCCCCAAGGCTTGGCCAGAGTCTCTGCTCCCAGGGCACTTGGCTCCTGTGTACCTCTAGCATGCCAGATTGTATTTCGGTGGTTTGTTTAAACATCTGTCTTTCCCGCCAGATCATGAAGTCCTAGAGAACAAGGATCATCTTTATTATCTTGTATATGTTTCCAGCATCTATCTGTGGCCATCTCACCTAGGACTGAGCCCATAACTCTGATTACATTTATCTTCTTTGGTAAATATTCAGCTTTGCTGATATTTAAAGATATTAATACTGTATCTAAAACCTGGGAAGGCAGAAGTGTTTCAGAATTCAGGCTTTTCAGATATTAGAAAGGTGATATCAGTGTCTATAAACAGCATCTGTAAACAGTGTCTATACCATATGTAACATAACACTACCAGCAGAGTCAAAGGAAGCTTCTCTAATCAAGCATGTTGATGTTTCTGCAGCAAAAATTATGAATAGACACACAGTGTGGGATAAATAAAGACTAGAATTTCATAACAGTTCAGGTCAGATTTTGCTCCCAGAAGGTTACAAAAAACTTGAATTTTTAGGAGCCCTTTGGATTTTGCAATGGGAGATAAGGTATTATGGGCCTGTATTACATCTTCAGGAAAGAAGGAGTCTCATCTAAGGGAAATATTCCTAGGTACAAGGTCCCTTACACTTGTCAGTTCAGGAAGGAAGAAGAGAACAGTGTTGGGTTTTTCTGGATGGTGACATGTTCTCATAACTGGCATTGATGGTAGGGTCCTAGAGGGAAGGGGCGATGGAAGTCCTTCATTTCTCAAAAAGCAGGCTTTCCCATTGTGCCACGACTGCCTCTGTGCCTCTTACCTTATCTGCTGCTGCTTCCCCTCGGTTCTAACCTATTTCTCCATTTTTCTAGAACCTCTCGTCTCCCCTCCTCTATTCCTATATATTTTTTCACTTATCAGCTTAGATCTTAGGAGTTTTGATTCTTTTCTTGTTTGCCTTCTGCACGATTCTTTGGCAGACCCTCCTGCTCTAAAGGAGCATTCACTTAACAATGAATTCACCTAAACAACCAAAGCTTTGCTCTTATTAGTCTGTCTTTGAGTAGATGCTAGTCAGTGCTTACTTAGAATGGAAGCACATGTCTTTGTTTAGAGGATTTATGTATATCTGCTCAATGCTACATAGATAAGCATCTTGGGAATGTGTGCGTGGATGATAGGCCTCTGCTGTTACCTTTATGACCTTTGTCTACTGTATCAAAAAATGTTGATGGAAAATTCAAATCCGCATGTGGTATGCCATGTTTAAAAATAAAGTAGGTAGCATGATTTCTTTTCTTAGTCTTTTTTAAAATATCTTTTTCATATGTTTTAAAAAGTGCCATTGCTTATTTTTCCATATGATATTTGTTTTTGCCTGCCTTTATTTCTAATTCTGTTTGATTTACTTAGACCATACATCTGTTTTTGTGAGTATTTACAAAAAAGCTAACTTTTATTTTATTTTTTTTGAGGAAGATTAGTCCTGAGCTAACATCTATTGCCAATCCTCTGCTTTTTTTTGCTGAGGAAGATTGGGCCTGGGCTAACATCCGTGCCCATCTTCCTTTACTTTGTATGTGGGACACCTGCCATAGCATAGCTTGATAAGCAGTGTGTAGGTCTGTGGCCAGGATCTGAACCTGCAAACCTCAGGCCGCCAAAGCGGGGCTCATGAACTTAACCTCTACACTACTGGGCCAGCCCCAAAAGCTAACTTTTATGCTATCTGTTAAAGGAATTATTTTGCTCTTCTTACTCTCTCTTAGGCTTTTAGGTTGTTTTAAATGCCTGTAGTGTTGATGTGTAAAGTTGCCATTAACAAAAAATGGTGACTACAGAGGTGGGGTCAGGAAGGCAGATCTCTACGCTGTCAGGATGTTGCTCTCTGTTGAGCAGAGTACCACCGACGTCCACTATTGAAGCTGTCTCTTCTCTGTGTAAGTAAAGCATTGTTCCATCCAGTGCTTGACTACATTGTGTTTTCTTTGGCAACTTCAATACCAAGATGCAGTGGACAGAGGTACTTGGACTCCTATTCCTGGTGGCTCGCATTGTGATGATCTTTGCTACCCTCCATGTAGTTGGAGTCCCGCCCCTGGGATTAGTAACCAGTGCATGGTGCCCTACTCCTTCAGAATTAATAATCGGTACCTGGTACTCTGCTCGACACGCTCAACTTGCAGCGTCATGTGAATGCGTGGTACCAAAGCAGAGGCTGTGAGTGAAGTCCCATGTTTCTTCTCAGTGGCCTGCTTTCTGTGTACCACTCCCAGCCGTGGTCTCATCAGTGGTTGCTTGGGTAACATCCCCCTTTGTGGTACCCCAGTCCAGAAAGAGTTGCATCCCTTTGTCACTGCAGCACTGAGAAGTGTTCCCTGGCTTACACTGTGAGAATATTCATGTTGACATTGTATTCTGGAAAATTTTAGTGTGGGAAGAAGACAAATAGCCAGAATGGTGATCAGTTACCCAAATAACCACTAGAACTCATCCCAGGAGACTGGGGATCAGTTGTAATAAGTTTCTCTTCTCCTTATTATTGTTCATTTGTTTTGGAGGTGAATTATAGTCACCAGAGGCAATCCAAACTAACTTTCTTTGCCTGTGTAATATAGTAAAAAATCCTTAAGATGTAGTAAATACATTGTAAAAATTTAAAATCTATGCATTACAAGTGTATGTGTGTTAAACTCCATATTGTACCTTTCAAAAATTCTTTTGAGACTTCATCAAAGACCCGTATCACAGTTCTCCGGTAGAACTAGTTTACAGTCAATCCATTATGACACATCATCCGTAATTATGGAAGCCCTCGAGTCACTTAATATTGTTTTCTAAAGAACTATGGATGTTTCTCTTAAGGTAGGTTAGAGAAATTCCTTGATGTCTAGATCATAAAATATAGCATTTCCAGATTTAAGCTTTCCTACTAATCAACATTCATTCATTCAACAAATATTTATTGCTCACAAGTAGTTTCAAATGTACAAAACACTGTGCTAATTTGTAATATAGAAAAGGTAAGATACAGCCTCTGCTTTCCGAGATGATCTAGAGTCTAGATTATAACCCAGGAAGTGGCAAACTATGGCCTTTGGGCCAAATCTAGCTTGCTGCCTATTTTTGTAAATAAAGTTTTATTGGAACCAATCTTCTATTCACTTACATATTGTCTATGGCTGCTTTGTGCTACAAAACGATGACAGCTGAATAGTTGCAACAGAGACTGTATGGCCTGTAAGCCTAAACTATTTACACTCTGGCCCTTTACAGAGAAAGTGTGCTGACCCTTGCTATAGACATGGAAACATAAATCATTAAATAATAGCATAGGGGAGGCAAGGAATTACAGTGGGGAGCAGCATGAATTTTGAACCATGCCTATTTCAAACCCTGGTTCTATCATTTACTAGCCTTATGACCTTCAGCACATGACTTAGTATTTCTGAGCCTCAGTTTCCTTTTCTGAAAAATGGAAATAATATCTATACCACATGGTTAATGTAAGGAATAAGAGAGACAATGTCTATGTAAAGCATTCAGAATGTAACAGTCAGTAAATGTGCCCTGTGTTCAAAGAATGAGATGACACTTAGGTAGGATGACCATATGTCCTGATGTCACCTTCATTTACACCTGTTGTCCCAGCATAATTATTAATATCCCCCTTCACTCTCAAATGTCCCAGTTTGGATAATAACTACATGGTCACACTGTGCTTGGAAAATTTCTTAAAGTTCCATTTGTGATTATCTAATTTTAAAAGATGAAGAATCAAATTTATTTAAGAACTCTAAGTGCTATGATAAGAAAATAAAAAAAATGGTTCCTTTGTATTGGTCATTGCTGACCTAACCACATAAAGGTTTTGGCACCCATATTATTATACTTTGTCTAAGCAAGATACATTTATTAACCCAGTAGTAGTGTTTCCTAATTATGATGAGGGATACTTAGAAGTAAATAAGCCAGTGACAAGAAAGTTGGTCTCCTGATGTGAAAACCTTGCAGTAGGTGGCTCAGTGAGGAGTGGATCCTGCCTACGATGATGAAATAGGGGTAAATCTGGGGGAAGGTAGACTGAGACAACCGAGCCTGATGAAGGGTGTGGCCACCACTATGCTCATTTGGATAAGACATCAGGGGCTGAACCATTGGCTTCCTCTTTTGAACAAGCACCTGAAGGTGGGGATCACTGACAGACAAGTCATGGTCCAAGAGAGGTGATTCCCTAGCACTCACCACCACACTCATACATTCTAAGAGAAAACAATTGGATTATGGCTGTATGATCCCCTGGGTAAAAAGGTGAGAGGTTAAGGAGAGAGGGTTGTGCTACATTTCCTTTCTACATATTTAACTAAAGGATATTGGTCCCTTTTCTTTTTTAAGAACCTGAGGTTGGATAGACGCAACAATAGGCCTTGATTCCTTGGGGTAAACAGGAAAAAATGGATATGAGTTGGGTAGCTGGGAAGGACTCCGTGGATAAACTGGACTAAATTGGGTTTTACAGGAACGTCCTAGGGATGTGAGGAAGAGGATTACAAACTGGGAGAACAGCAGTGATCAGGAGCAGGAAGATGGACATGGCATCTGCTACTGAGTGTAATATGGAGAGGCCTTTAGAGTAGAATGTTCATATGGAGAAATCATGGAGATGAGTTTGGAAAGATTCACATCTGAGAAGGGCTTTGGATGTCAGATTTGAAAGCTTGACATTTCTTTAAACTTTGAGAAATCAGTGCTTATTTAAAAACAATGTTCTTCAAAGTTTGGATATTGTTCCAGTTTGATTTGACTTTCAGAAATAATTGTGGGTAATTTAATATTGTAGAACAAATATCATCTGACTGCTGCTTTGTTTATATGGAAATTTCTCTCTTCTTATGCTGCTAAGTAAATTCATCAAAGACAGATTTTATTTGCTAATAGTGCATAGAAAATGTGTTTGTATTTCCTTTTTAGAAAACATTATAATCAAATGAACTTGGAAGTTTTGTGCTTCATCTCATTTCTCCCATTGGTCCTCTTCTGACCCTGGCTCTAGTTGGAACATCTTTTTAAAAAGATCTTTGTTCCCACTAACAGTTGTCTTCTTTCTTCCTTAACTTCTTTCCTGTGTTTTTCCCTCTATCCTACCTTTGGAATCATGTGCATTTGCTTGTCCTTATCTTGTCCTTGCAAACCCTTCCTTTGAGAGAGGGTGTCCTGGAGCCAAGAATCAGAAGACTGTTCTGTAGACTGTAGGCCTATGAAAAAGGGGTGGAGGGAACCAGAGTAACACACACCTGTGCCCCTGGCACCTGAAGGAAAGGCTGGACTCATGGAGGCTGTGTCTACCAGATGCCAAAATAACTTCTCAGAGGAGCCAATTCAATCAAAGACAGGCAATTCAGTGGAGATTTAGTCCATGTGGTTCCTCGGCATTGTGTGGACAAAACAAACCAGTTGACTGATAGCACTGATCACCTTCCAGCCAATAATTCTGGTGTTTCCTAGAGCAGAGATCTCTAAAGACGGGAGCAAGAATATGCAGGGGGTGTGTGCAATGATCTCCTGGATGTCAAAAATAAAAAAAATTAGAACTTTGGATCTAAAAAATAAGAATTTGAGCTTTACTAATGTTTGGTTTCATGGAATGTTAGTATTATATGTATATATAATTTTTAAATGTGAAGGTGAATTCTTAAATATATTTTCTGATGGGGTACACAATCAAAATAGTTTTGTGACTGTTATTCTAGATCATTGATTCCCAAGCTCAAGCAACAGAGTTATTGTAAACAAGAGGCCCATTAATGCATGTGGATGGACCTATTTTCTCATTTAGTAGATACTAAAAATACAATGATCTGCTAAGGGTTTATAATGGTTTATTTAATATGTTTGTGTTTTAAAATTTGCTGTAAAAGTGGATTTTTTATGCCTAAAAATATTGTGAATCCACTGAAGGAGACACAGTTACACATGGGACACAAAAGAGCAAAGAAAGGAGAGAGTCAAGTCCCAGTAAAATATTAGGTTGGTTGGTCAAAGTACTTAACCTGTTGAAAAAATTGTATATGTTTAAGCATCTGTCTCTTTTTAAGAACAGAAACATTTTTCTTTTTTCCTCGATATGTTCCATTGTTCCCCTATTTTGAGTGAGATTTGGGACAGCTCATGGAACTGGCTTCCAGCACAGTGTTTCTTTTTATGCATGTCTGTATTAGTTTGTTAGAGCTGCCATAACAAAATACCACAGACTACATGGCTTAAGCAACACAAATTTTCTCGTGGTTCTAGTGGCTAGTAGTCCAAGATCAAAGCGTCGGCAAGTTCAGTTTCCTCCGAAGCCTTTCTCATTGCTGTACAGGTGACTGCCATTTTTTTTTTTTTTGCTGTGTCCCCACATGGTCTTTCCTCTGTGCACATGCACCCCTGTTGTCTCTGTCTTAATCTCCTCTTCTTACAAGTCAGATTAGGTTAGGGCCCACCCTAACAGCCTCATTTTAACTTAGTCACCTCTTTAAAGGCCCTGTCTTCAAATACAGTCCCATTGTGAGGTACTGGGGGTTACGGCTTCAGCATATAAATTTGGGGGGAACACAATTTAGCCCTTAATGTGTGTTTCCTTTTGACAAATTGAGTTGTTTCAGGAAAGCATGTGGGACTTTGCAATATCAAGCAGCGGTGTGATTAGGGGTGACCATATCTTGAGTTGCCCAGGATGGTTTCATTTTAATGTTATTATCCTGCCTTAATTTAAAAAGTGCCCCCTTTGACTGTCAGGATTGTCTCATTTATTTATTTTATTGGCTGATAAATTATATGGTGATCCTGATATAGAGGTTCGAGAGCCAGAGGACATGTATTCAAGTCTCAGCTCAAAAGTTATATTGCTGTACCTAAGTTTCCTTGAATATGAAGTGGAGACAATAACAATACCTGCGTCACAGAGCTATTGTGCAAATTAAATGGATCGGTATCTATAAGTCATTCAGAACATTGTCCTGCATGTAGTAAGCACTGACTGTAACATTGAGTAGGCAAAGATGAGGATGATTATATTTGTCAGGTGTGATGGGTAATTTTGCATGTCAACTTGGCTGGGCCATTGTGCCCAGATATTTGGTCGAACATTATTCTTGATATGCCCATGAGGGTGTTTGTGGATGAGATTTACGTTTAGATCAGTGGACTTTGAGTAAAGCGGATTGTTCTCCAATATGTGGGTGGGCCTCAGCTAATCAGCTGAAGGCCTGAATAGAACCAAAGGCTGACCTCCTCCAAGCAAGAAGGAATTTGCCAGCAGACTGCCTTTGAACTTAAACTGCAACTCCTGGGTCTCCAGCCTACTGGCCTTTCCCATCAGATTTTGGACCCATCAAGCCTTCACAATTGTGTGAGCTAATTCCTTAAAATAAGTTTCTTTCCCTATATATATTTATACACACACACACACACACAGACACACACACACACACCCTACATCCTACATCCTGTTGGTTCTGTTTCTCTGGAGGACCCTGCTTAATACAGTATTGTGAAAACCAAAGATGTACCTGAAGTGTAATTTTTAATTTTTAAAAAGTCCATTTATTTCTGGATTATGTCCTCCTATAGCCACTGTGCTATTTGCATATGTGATACATACCAATAAAAAAAGAAAGAGCCATGACAAGACAGCTAAGAGAGTGAATAGGCACTTTCTCTATATATTTATCTCAGTCTTAAAAAAAACACCTAAATTTTGCATTCTCATATCATGCTTTTAAACGTATTGATATTATCCATCTGTGAGAATTTTCACCATTATTCATAATTATAGAGATAGATTATTTTTTCAGGAATTGAGAGTAGTATCCTTAATAAATGTTTGGAATAAAAGAATCATAGGTTTTTGTAAAACGAGTGTTGATTAAAAAAAAATGGAATCGCTATGTCAAACTGAGCTCTAAAACTAAGCAAGCAAGCAGATATATTGGCAAGAGTTCAGCCAAGTTAAAAGATTGGCAAATCAACCTTATGAAAAAAGTTAAACAAGTTGGAAAAGCAAATAAAGGTTTGAGGAACAACCGAGTAGCAGCTATCAAATCTAAAAAGGGTTATTGTGGAGGGGATAGAGACCAGCTGTTCTCAAGCTCAACTGAGCCCAGACAAGAACAAAAATAGATAAAACTGCAGTATGACAGCCCATTTACATCTAGGCTTCCGGCAGTTAACATGTTAGGAATGGTTACTTAGGATGTTCCAGAATATATTCAAGGGAGTCTGTAAAGTTGATTAGATTCACCTTTTCTGGGTGTGAAGCTATGGAAAGTTCAGGTCTAGAGTCCCAATGGGGTTAATCAGAATCACCTGGGGTTGGGGGGTGCTTTTGTAAAAACCACAAGCTCCGTTTCTATGAAGCTAAAGGAAGTGGTTTCCAGGATATACTGTTGAGAATAAAAGCAAGGTTCAAAAAGGGGAACTCTATTTTAGGTATGAGGCAAAAAAGGGGAAATAATAATCTATTTGTATGAGTATTTGTGGGTTTTTTGAAAAAACAAGAAGGATAAACCAGAAACTAATGAAAATAGTTAACCTATTAGAGGTGGGGTGGCAGACAGGAATGGAACTTCTCTGTGTATATTTTTTGTATTAGTTTCCTATTGCTGCTGTAATAAATTACTGTAAATTTAGTGGCTTAAAACAACAGAAATTTATTATTTTACAGTTCTGGAGGTCAGAAGTCCTTATAGGTCTCACTGGGCTAAAATTAATATGCCAGCAGGGCTGCATTATTCTGAAAGATCTAGCGGATAATCCACTCCTTGCCAGCTTCTAGAGGCCACCTGCATTCTTTGGCTCGTGGTCCTTTTCTTCATCTCAAATCTCTCTCTGAATCTGACCCTTCTGCCTAGCTCGTCTACATTTAAGGACCCTTGTGATTACATTTGGGTCCATGGGATAATCCAAGATAGTCTCGTTATCTTAGGATCAACTGATCAGCAACCTTAATTCCCCTTCCCCTGTAATATTACATATTCACATCTTCTGGGGATTAGTATAATGGACATCTTTGGAGTGTGTGTGTGGCGGGGGGGAATTATTCTGCCTATCACACCTTTTCAGAATAATTTTGACTTTTGAACCATGGAAATGTTTATGTATTCAAAAATAAAACTGAATCAAAAAGGGTAACAAAAGCAAACTGTAAAATTGAATACAAATAGAGGCAAATGAACCTAACTGTTATCAAATAATAACATAACTACACTGGGGAGAATTAAAAGAATGAATTCAAATAAATTTTGAACACAGAACTCTGCTAATACACCCTTAAAGTGAGATCTATTCTAAGGACCAAAGTAATTGCAAAGAAATCTTGATTTTTACTCAGTAAGTTTGTTGTTGGTAGTAGTTACAGTATATATACTATACTCAAAACTATTTGGTGTATATTTTAGGATAATGTAAATGTGTTATTGTTGTGGGAAGCCGAAGTGCTCACTAAGGACGAGGGGAGATAGATAGAAAAATGGATTGGGGGAAGGTGAGGGAGAACGCTGTGGTTCTGGATTTTTTATGTATATCCCCTGAAATGTCATAGAACATTGACACTCCCAGGAGCAATGAGCACAGCTAGTACCAGATCTTGGTTTCTAAATAGCATTCCGTGGTAAAAGAAACCAAGGCTCCTTAAAGAAATATCTGATTTCAGGTGGAACAAGTATGAAGTACAAGGTAAGCCCGCACCATCTCGTGGTACTGAAAAGTAAGGAAATGCTCAAAGACTGATAGAGACATGCCCAATTTAGGACATTCAAGCATCAAACCAACCAAAAAGTAGTAGCAGATTCTGAATTAAAAAAGGAATCTTTGATATTAAAATAGAGGCATTTAGGGTCGGAAGGGAAAGTGCTTTTTTTAGAGAAAAATGAAAACTAATAAAAATAAAATGTATAATAAATTTAGACAATTAATATGGTGTAATCCTCAATGTAATAACTGATTCAGGCAGGATCATCAATGGATGTCAAAACCATTAGATGGTTTAGAAACCGGCTTACTTCGGAGAGCAGTGAAAGGATTAGATGAAATGTTATTGACATACAGAATATTTACATATTTCAAAATATCCTACAGATTACTTATTAATTGTAAACAGATCATTTTCATTTTTTAATGGAGAAATCTGGTCAACATCACCTTAATTAGGTGATCAAACTTCACAACAATGGGACGAACTGATATTTTGTGCCTCCTGATGTGATAGAATGGGGAGAATGCAATATTAACTATCTAGTCTTCCTGCCAAGAACATTTAACTTGAATCTATTCAGGAGGAGAAAAATCAGACAATTACAAATGTAGGACATTATACAAGGCAACTGGCCTGGACTCCAGATTAAAATAAACTAAATGTAAACTGAAGTGAAATAATGACAATTATGATGCAAGTTGTGATCCTTGATTAAGAATTTTAAGAATAAAATAGCTATAAAAGACAGTGGGACAGTTGGAAAAATTTGAATATAGGCTGTAGAATAAGTAAAATTATTGTATCAATATTAAATATGTTGCACATGATGTAGTGTTCATGTAGGAAAGGGTCTTAGTTCTTAGGAGACACATGTTGAAGTAGTTAGAGGTAAATTCAGCATGGTGTTAGGAACTTTCAAATGGTTCAGAAAAAAAGTATATGTGTACAAATACACATGTATACACATATGTAAAAGAGAGGAACAAATGCAGCAAAATGTAAATAGCTGATAAGTTTTGGCAAATAGAGCTGTTTTTTGTACCACATTTTCAAATTTTCTGTAGGTTTGATTTTCAAAGTAACAAATTGAAGAAAAATTCCTTTACTGAGCCCATGGGCTTTTTGGTTCCCTTTGGGCTTATTTTGTTTGTATTTCAAGTTGTTGTGAAGGTTTTCTTCTTCTTAAATGTGTGTCTGGTTATCTTTTTGGAAGTCTCTCCCTTGACATCTAGCTATTTTGAGTCTCTGGGCAATGTGATTTTTTGAATGCGTATACTAGTAAATAGAAGAACTTCAATGAAAGCAATGTTGTATGTTAATCTCTATGGAGCTCCAATTTATAGGAAAAACATTTGAAAATAAAATGGACACATAGTATCTGGTTTATAGTTGGCACTCAGTAAATAGGCACTAAATGTGTTTTGTAAGCTTCTAAATACCATTAAAATATTACCTGATAGTAACAACAGCAACAACAGCACCCTCAACAAGAGATACGGCTTTCCAAGCCTTGCCTCAAACCTGTTGAAGGATAACTTCAAGGGTAGGGACTTGCAGTGCATTTTAAACAGGTTTGCTACATTCTTTTGTACTCTATAGTTGATGTCCCTAGGGAGCCCTCGGATGTCTTTCCTTCTCAGGGTTCAGCCTTAAGTCCTCCAGGAAAAGTTCCCTCCCTTTGCCTTCTCTGCCATCCTGGTATGTCTCTGCCGATGGGAGTTCTTTGCCATCTGCCATGATCTTTATACTTGATTCTTTTCCCTCGCTTCCCATCCCCCCTTGCTGGCTTTGCCTTGGTTTTCTACCTCTCTCCATGAGCACTAGTTCCGTGTTGGTTAGTGTAATTTCCATGGAGGCAGCCAACCCACTTTCACACCTAACTTTTGCTGCTCATCCAATAGATGGGACAATATTTTTTTGCAAAATATATTTTTTTCGCATCTCTCTGACTTTTCCATAAAGGAAAGTCTCTCTGAGATACGAGGAACTCTGTAGGAAATTCTGAGAATATAAACCAGATTTTTGCTTCCTAGGTTTATGTAGGAAGGCTATTGAGGATAGAGGTTAAAGTTGTAGACCCTGCAGTTGAACTGCTTGGCCCTGAAACCAGCCTCCACTGCTTGGTAGCTGAATGACTTTTGGCAAGTTCTTTAACCTCCCTGAGCTGAGTTTTCTCATATGCAAAGTGGGGATAATAATCGGTACCTACCTCAAATGGTTGTGAGGATTAAGGGCATTTACATATATAAAACATCTAGAAAAGTACCATGTAAATGCTTACTATTTTTAATCATTGTCATCCTCTTTCTATGGAATATCAGACCTGGATCAAATTCTGTTTTCAAGATATTAATGATGATCCTTATAAAATAATTACTTTCTTGCTTTGTGTCTCTCATGGGTTCAGGTTTCCCTGGGACTTCTGCATGCCCATGCTACACATATCCTGTGGCCTCCAGAGCGTTGGCAGAAATTGGAATCTGTTCTTCCTCCAGAGCGCTTGCCAGTTCAGAGTGAAAAGGAATGACTGCATGGGTCTCCCTGAGCTGCCAGCATTGGGAGGTCAACACCATCGATCACAGGCAGAGGGATGGAGAAGAGGAACCTCCAAAAAGGGCAAAGCTTCCAAGAGAAGGATGCTGTGAAAGAACATTTCTATTACATTAAGATGATCTGTATTATTAAAGAAAGAGTTTTTAAAAATTAAATAGTATTAAATGGCACCTGATTTTGTGTTAAATTATAACACCCTATTGTTTAATGCCAAAAAAATGCAAATCTTTGGAAATATGAAAATTTTATTCCCGTATGTCTTCTAGGGGATAAATCTGAGATTATTTGTTATGCATACTTCTTATTCTGTTGATTGTTGGGTTTTGATTTTGGTGCTTGCTGCTGAAGAAATATGAAAATTAATATTTGATGGAAGTAATTGAGTAATTTACTCTTAAGATGGAACACGAAGATACATATTGTACACACAGTGATAGAAATTATGTTGTAATTGACAGTATCTAGAATGCAATGACTGCCAGTTAGGAAGAACAGTCAACTGTCATGTAAAAATAAAAAGGATTTGCTCAGGTATCTGTTGAGTGTTTATCTTAACTTGTACATCCATTAATGAGGAATATATTATCTCTTTTGGAAGTAAGGTATTAAAGTAATGGAAAACCAATTCAATCAATACTTCCATATAATGAAACCTTTCTTATTGGCCTTTTTTAATCCAAAACTTCTGAGTTATCTCATGTCTATTCACATTGATGTGTAAACCCATTTATCAGTATTCGGTTACCATTTGGTGAAATGTTCTGAGTGAAATGGAAAAAAAAAAATTCCTCCAGATCAACCAAGTTTGATTTTTTCAGTGTTCGTGTCTATAAAACTGAAATAATGAATTGCAAAGTGGTAGATTAGAATAATAGATTCTATAATTGTATAAAGAGGTAAATTACCTACATGCAAGTCTATGTTTATGAAGTTTTTCTTCTTTTTTCTTCCCATTGGTTAGAGGTTTGTGCTGATGGAAACTAAGTCTCTGGACCAATCTCTTCTGTATGCCAGGTCTTGTTTTCTTCTCTTTCATTAGCAGATATCCCAAACAAGGACCAGCCATCTTGCAAATGTGGATGCAAACTCATCATTAGCTGGCAGGAACAGAGCAACAGCAAAAAAAAAAATATGCATATTAAGAGCATATGTTACTAATAATAATTCATTAGCATCGTAATAGTTTGTACAACAAACATCAATGAGTACTTATGTGCTAAAGTTGGGCAAAATTATCATTTTTAAAAGCAGATTTGCTTGAAATCTTTTGATGGGTCTTCATTACATTTATTAGTTCTTCAATTCCATTTCCCTCTCTTCCGCAACTTCAACTTCATGCTCTAGCTTTTAACTGCAGTTTACCAAATACTCATTGCTATTTCAAGGCTTGCAATGTTTTTCCCTTGGCAAAGTGCATCCCCTGGGATTATATGTAAAATATTGAGTGCATAAGGGTATCGACCCTTTAGCTGCTAGAACATAGGAAAGCCTGAGGATCATGGAAGGGGATTGTGGGTGGTAATGGGGGGGGGACAGGGTAGAGCACAAACAGAAGGGTACTTGGAGTAGCTATATTTACTACTGCTATGGAAGAATTGGATGTTTTAACAGTTCATCAAACTGGCTATCAGCCTTGCTACCTTATTGACTACCTGTGTCATTCCTACTCAAACTATTAATTCAAGATTGTAAATCTTTGGAGAGAAGATAAATGCTCTTACTATTTAATTTTATGTTCTCTAGCCATCTAGCACATCACCAGCAGAGTTAATACTTGATGCTTGTTGAACAACTCAGCCCATAAGTTACTTGCTCAAAAATGCAACTCCAGGCAGAGTTAATCACTGTGCTATCTGGTGTATACTTTCATGAGTGCATCAGTTATTCTCAGTATTAACCAATGGTGAAAGAGTTCTTAACTGGCTGCCACTCCCAGGGCACAGCAAGAGGCACAGGCCCAGGAACCGTCTTTCTGTGAAAGTTGCCTATTAGCTTATGTTCATAGCTTTGACCTGAGGGGCAGGCTTCTAATTAAACACATCTAAGGGCTGACTGTAATCCTTTCCAGAGACCTCAGAGGGCAAGTACTATCTTTATACTCTCCATCTGCTGCATTCCAGAGCACCAGTATCTCCCAGAGAGGAGCCTGTACACATGTCTGGTGCCCCAGTTTTAGTGGCTGCCACCCAGGGGACACCTCTTGATCACCTGGCTCTGGTGGCCAGCAGGGCTGGCATTCCTGGGTCTAACAGGACTGTAACAATTGGAAAGACAGTTCTTGGCTGACTACCACCCCCAGAGCATGGTGCAGAAAGCAGACTGAAACACATCTCCTGTCTTTCTGAGAAATAGGCCCATTTGCTTGACCTGGAAATTCAGCCTAAGGAGCAGGCATCTAGTTTGGCATACATCTAGAGGCCTATTGATGTAGGGACACCAGGGATGGAGATCGGTGGATGCCATTTTTGTGCTCTCCCTCTCCCTTACTCTAGGTTGCTGACATCTGGAAAGGAGTTTGTATACTTGTCTGGCACCCTGATTTTTGTGATTGCCACCCAGGAGATACCTCTAGGTTGCCTGATTCTGGTGGTCAGCAGGACTTATGCTTGTGTTCCCACAGGACTGTATATATATTTGCATACTTTAAAAGCTGCTGCCTGAGGGTCTGGCTTCAAAACAGCCTGAGTCTAGGTGCTGACTGAGCTCCTCCCCTTAGTGACCCTGACAGGTCTTGGCATACCCTCAACTATCGGGAGCCACTAAAAATAAAATAGGCTGCTTGGACAATCACAAAGATTTGAGAGACAGCCAAGAGCTAGGGCAGGGTAGAACAATAAGGTTCATCTCCTACACGAGGCCACTCCATCAAGACTGCAAGAGGTGGCTTTTCTATCTAATGCATAGATAATAGAGTCAAGGAAAATGAAGAAACAAAGGAATATGTTCCAAAAAAAGAAAAACAAACAACAACAAGGTAAACTCTTAGAAAAAGTCTTCAATGAAACAGAAATAAGTGATTTACCTGATAAAATGTTCAAAATAGGGGCTGGCCTGGTGGTGTAGTGGTTAAGTTCGCATGCTCTGCTTTGGTGGCCCAGGGTTCACAGGTTTGGACCCCGGGTGCAGACCTACGCACTGCTTATCCACTCATGCTGTGGCAGGCATCCCACATATAAAGTAGAGGAAGATGGGCATGGATGTTAGCCCAGGGCCAATCTTCCTTAGCAAAAAGAGAAGGATTGGCAACAGATGTTAGCTCAGGGCTAATCTTCCTCAAAAAAGCAATTCAAAATAATGGTAACAAAGATGCTTTCTGAACTGGGGAGAAGAATGAATGAACATAGTTAAGAACTTCAGCAAGGAGATAGAAAATGTAAGACAGTACCAAATAGAAATCACAGAGCTGAAGAATACAATAACTAAACTGAAAAATACATGAGAGAGATTCAACAGCAAACTAGATGAAGCAGAAGAAAATATTAATGAAATTGAAGACAGGACAGTGGAACTCACACAATCAGAGCATCAAAAAGAGCAAAGAATGAAAAAAAAGATAGTTTAAGGGACTTATGGAACAACATCAAGTGGACCAACATTTGCATTGTAGGGGTCCCAGAAGGAGAAGAGAGAGAGAAAGGGGCAGAAAACTTATTTGAAGAAATAATTGCTGAAAACTTCCCTAACCTGGGAAAGGAAACACATCCAGATCCAGGAAGCCCAGAAAGTTGCAAAGGAGATAAACCCACACCAAAACACATTACAATTAAAATGTCAAAAGTTAAAGACACGGAGAAAACCTTAAAAGTGGCAAGAGAAAAACAACTTGTTACACAAAAAGGAACCCCCATAAGACCATCAGATTTTTCAGCAGAAACTTTGCAGGCCAGAAAGGAGTGACATGATATTTTCAAAATGCTGAAAGAAAAAAACCCAACCAAGAATATTCTAACTGGTAAAGAGGTCATTCAGAATTGAAGGAGAGATAAAGAGTTTTCCAGACAAGAAAAAACTAAAGGAGTTCATCATCACTAAACCAGCCTTACAAGAAATGTTAAAAAGACTTCTTTAAGCTAAAATGAAATGGCACTAATTAGTAACAGAAAAAATATGAAAGTATAAGCCTCATGGGTAAAGGTGAATATATAGTAAAGTTCAGAATAATATAATGTAAAGGTGGTGGATTAATCACTTATACCATGAAGATTAAAAGACAACGGTAGTAAAAATAACTATAGGTACAATAATTAAGACATGCACAAGATAAAGAGCTGTAAAATGTGACATCGAAACCATAAAATGGAGGGTGGAGTAAAAATGTAGAGCTTTAGAATGGGTTTAAACTTAAGTTGTTATCAACTTAAAACAAACTATTCTAAATGTAAGTCGTTATATGTAAGTTTCCGGGTAACCACAAAGCAAAAACCTATAGTAGATACACATAAGACAAAGAGAAAGGAAACTAAGCGTACCGCTACAGAAAAATCATCAAATCACAAAGGAAGAGAGCAAGAGAAGAAAGGAACAGAGGAACTACAACACATCCAGAAAAAAATTAACCAAATCGGGTCCAGCCCGGTGGCGCAAGTGGTCAAGTGTGTGTGCTCCACTTCGGCGGCCTGGGGTTCACAGATTCGGATCCTGGGCACACACTGATGCACCGCTTGGTAAGCCATGCTGTGGCTGCGTCCCATATAAAGTGGAGGAAGATGGGCGCAGATGTTAGCTCAGGGCCACTCTTCCTCAAGTAAAAAGGGGAGGATTGGCATCGGATGTTAGCTCAGGGCTAGTCCTCCTCACAAAAAAAAAAAAAAAAAATTAACCAAATGACAATAAGTATATACCTATCAATTATTACTTTAAATATAAATAGACTAAATTCTCCAATCAAAAGACATAGAGTAGCTGAATGGATAAAACAAGACTCATCTATAGGCTGCCTACAAGTGACTCACTTCAGATGTAAGGACACATACAGACTGAAAGTAAAAGGTTGGAGAAAAGATATTCCATGTAAATGGAAAGAAAAAGAATGCTGGAGTTTCTATATTTATATCAGACAAAATAGATTTAAAACAAAGACTGTAATAAGAGGCCAGTAAGGGCATGACATAATAAGTAATAAAACGAATAAAATCAGAAATGAAAGAGGAGTTGTTACAACTCATACCATGGAGATACAAAGGATCATAAGAGACTACTATGAACAATTATACACCAACAATTGGACAACTTAGAAGAAACAGACAACCTACCAAGACTGAATCATGTGAAGAAATAGAAAATCTGAACACTCTGATTAATAGGAAAAAGATTGAATCAGTAATCAAAAGTCCCAACAAAAGTCCAGGACCAGACAGCTTCACTGGTGAATTCTACCAAACATTTAAAGAAGAATAACAATCTTTCTCAAACTCTTCCAAAAAATAGAAGAACAGAGAACACTTCCAAACTTATTTTACAAGGCCAGTATTACCCTGATACCAAAACCAGACAAGGATGCCACAAGCAAAGAAAATTACAGGCCAATATCCCTGATGACCATAGATGCAAAAATCCTCAACAAAATATTTGCAAACCAAATTCAGCAATACATTAAAAGAATCATACCATGATCAAGTGGGATTTATTCCAGGAATGCAATGATGGTTTAACATCCACAAATCTATATGATATACCACATTAACAAAATTAAGGACAAAAATCATATGATCATCTGAATAGATTCAGAAAATGCATTTGACAAAATTCAACATCCATTTATAATGAAAAAGCTTTTTCTCTAAGATCAGGAACAGGAAAAGGATGCCCACTCTCATCACTTTTATTCAACATAGTATTGGAAGTCCTAGCCAGAGCAATTAGGCAAGAAAAATAAATAAAAAGCATCTGAATCAGAAAGGAAGAAGGTAAACTGTCACTATTAGCAGATGACATGATACTACATACAGAAAACCCTAAAGACTCCACTAAAAAAATATTAGAACTAATAAATGAATTCAGTAAAGTTGAAGGATATAAAATCAATATATAGAAATCTGTTTCATTTCTATACATTAACAAATTATCAGAAAGGGAAATTAAGAAAACAATCCCATTTATAATTGCATCAAAAAGAATAAAATACTTATGAATAAACTTAACCAAGGAGATGAAAGACTTGTACACTGAAAACTATAAGATATTAATAAGAAAAGTTGAAGAGGACACAGACAAATGAAAAGATATCCCATACTTATGGATTGGAAGTATTAATACTGTTAAAACACCTATACTACCCAAAGCAATCTACAAATTTAATGCAATCCCTATCAAGATTCCAATGGAATTTTTCACAGAAATAGAACAATTCTAAAATTTGTATGGAATACAAAAGACCCCAAATAGCCAAAAGCAATCTTGAGAAAGAAGAACAAAACTGGAGACATCATGCTACCTGATTTCAAACTACATTACAAAGCGATAGCAGTCAAAACAGTATGGTATTGGCATAAAAATAGACACATAGATCAATGGAGCAGAATAGAGACCCCAGAAATAAACCCATGCACATATAGTCAATTAGTTTATGACAAAGGAGCCAAAATATACAATGGGGAAAGGATAGTCTCGTTAATAAATGGTTTTGGGAAAACTGGACAGCCATTTGCAAAAGAATGAAACCAGACCACTATCTTACACCATACACAAAAATGAACTCAAAATGGATTAAAGACTTGAACATAAGACCTGAAACCATAAAACTTCAAGAAGAAAATATACTTGGTAAGCTCCTTGACATCAGTCTTGATGATGATTTTTTGGATTTGACACCAAAAGCAAAGGCAACAAAGGCAAGAATAAACAAGTAGGACTACAGCAAACTGAAAAGCTTCTGCACAGCAAAGGAGGCCATCAACAGAATGAAGGGACAACCTACTGAATGGGAACAAATATTTGCAAATCATGTGTCTGATAAGGGGTCAATATCCAAAATATATAAAGAACTCATAAAACTCAATAGCAAAAAAAATCTGATTAAAAAATAGGCAGAGGATATGAATAGACATTTTTCCAAAGAAAACATACGGATGGCAAACAGGTACATGAAAAGGTGCTTAACATCACTAATCATAAGGGAAATGCAAATCAAAACCTCTTTGAGATATCACCTCACAATAGTTAGAATGGCTATTATCAAAAAGACAAGTAATAAATGTTGGTGAGGATGTGGAGAAAAGGGAACCCTTGTGCACTGTCAGTGGGAATGTAAATTGGTGCAGCCACTATGGAAAATAGTATGCAGGTTCCTCAAAAAATTAAAAATAGAACTACCATATGATCCAGCAATTCCACTTCTGAGTATTTATCTGAGGAAAACAAAAACACTAACTCAAAATGGTATATGCACCCCAATGTTCATTGCAGCACTATTTACAGTAGCTGAGACATGGATATAACCTAAGTGTCCGTTGATAGGTGAATAGATAAAGAAAATGTGGTATATATATATTTCCAATGGAATATTGTTCAGCCATAAAAAAGAGAAGAAAATCTTTCCATTTGCAACAACATAGATGGACCTTGAGGGCATTATACTAAGTAAAATAAGTCAGACAGAGAAAGACAAATACTATATGATCTCACTATATGTGGAATCTAAAAACAAACAAACAAAAATGAGCTGGTAAATCCAGAGAACAGATTGGTGGTTGCCAGAGGCGGGCAACCCAGGGGCATTGCAAAATGGGTGAAGGGGGTCAAAAGGTACAAATTTTCAGTTATAAAATAAATAAGTCATAGGGATGTAATGTACAGCATGGTGACTATAGTCAATAACACTGTATTGCATATTTGAAAGTTGCTTCAGAGAATAGATCTTAAAAGTTCTCATCAACAAGAAAAAAATTTTTGTAGCTATATATGGTGATGGATGTTAACTAGACTTATTGTGGTGAACATTTAATAATATATACAAATATTCAATCATGTACTCCTGAAACTAATGTTATATGTTAATTATACCTCAATAGAAAAAGAAAAATTTAGAGACACCCATGTCTCCAATTTGAGTCTTGATTCCTTGATATCTTGTAAGTTCTTTCCTCTCCTGCTAAATCCAAGAAGTATGAATGAGCCAAGCTACAAATTTCTCACCAAGAGCTGCCCTCCCACAATACCAGTTCTCTTCCTTAAAAACATGAGAATAAACTTCTGTTAAAAATTTATATGTGTTTTTGCGTGTGTGAGGAAAACCAGCCCTGAGCTAACATCTGTTGCCAATCCTCCTCTTTTTGCTGAGGAAGATTGGCCCTGGGCTAACACCCATGCTTATCTTCCTCTACTTTATATGGGACACCGCCACAGCATGGCTTCACAAGCGGTGTGTTGGTGAGTGCCCAGGATCCGAACCCCCAAACCCCAGGCTGCTGCAGTGGAGTGTGCACACTCAACCGCTACACCGCTGGGCCAGCCCCCCAAAAAATTTATATTTTAAAAGTCAGAAATTTCTTGAGAATATCTCTTAGAACCAACTTCGAATAAGCAAAATCCTCACTAATGTCCCTATCTTGCCATGGTCACTCTCTCCTTCATTAGTGTGGCAGTTCACCAAAATCATTTTCCTCTTTTCCCTCAAAATACCACTAACTTATGTTTTCCAGGTTCTCTTGCAGTTAGTTATGACCATGTTTCTGAGCTCTTGACAACTCAGATTATGATTAAAAGTGATTAATGTTCCTGGCACATAAAACCTCTCCTGGCCTCCTCCAGGCTCTTCTCATGTCTTCTAGTGGGATGCTCACGATTATAAGGCCCTAAGGGTAACAGAAACACGCTATGGAAAATGTGTGTGTCCCTGAATGAACACCTGAAAAAGAGCCAACCCAACTTGAACATTCTCCCAGGGCTATTAAGTGAAGCAAGAAACAAACTTCTATTGTGTAAAGTCACTGAAACGTTGAAGTCTGTTAGCACAGCCAAGTCTACTCTAATTAATGTAGGTTATTTAACAGAGGTTTCTGTAGAGAAGGATTCTTAGTATAGCTTAAAGGACTGTCTGTGGGTCAGCTCTGCTTTGGGCAAATACTATCATGTCTGTCTTTAAGAAGTTAAGGTCTCTATTTGCCAAATTTGATAACAAACCTTATATACATTTCAGTCTTAAAATCAGCTGATTACTCAATGTTTGATCTTCAAATGCACAAGACATATACTCTGTTTCCTGCCTGTTCTTATGGATAAACTAATTAAAATGTACTTTTCGTGTCAGAAAATTGAATTCATGACTGGGAAGATAAATTTGAAAATATATACAGACTGCAGTACAAATTACTTGAAAAAAATGTATATGTAAGAATTCTCTTATGTCCACTGTGTCCTAGATCCAAGCCCTCTCACCTAGTCAGGAATTACCCCAGTAACTGACCCCTCTCGCTTATATCATCAATTTTCCTTCTCTCCGAGTCATTCCCATCAGCATATAAATATACTGTAATTTCTCCCACCTAACAACTCTCCCTTGACACATGCTCCCCGTGTATTCTAGTCACTGTCTTGGATCTCTTCTCCCTTTGTAAGACATCTTTGCAAAAAAGTTGCCCACGTACTCTGTCTCTAGTTCCTCCCCTGTTATTCCCTTTGAAACCAAATTCATTCAAGTTTTGGCCCCCACCACTCAACTAGAACATTTTGTGTCAGGTCGCCAAAGACCTGTAACGTGCCAAAGTGAATTCTCAGCCCTCATATTACTTGACCTTTCAACCCTCCTTCCCTTATATATTTTATTCACTTGCCTCCTGGGAAGTGATTATTTCTTGGTGTCCCTATACTTCACTAACACTTTCTATTCAGTAGCCTTGGTAGGTTCCTTCTCATCTTCTCAATTTCTAACCATTTGCATCCTCTAGGCATCATTCAACCTCTTCTATTCTATGTGTGGTCATTCCATTGATGATCCCTGAGCCTTAGGGAGAGGAGGGTTTCTGCCCAGGATGCTCTGAGCCCTGGAGCCATCTGAAAATTACAACTAGAAAAGCCATGCATTGCAAATATTTTCTGCCATTCCATTGTTTGCTTTTTCATTTTGTTGATTGTCTCCTTTGCCTTGCAGAAACTTTTTAGTTTGATGTGGTCCCACGTTTTTAGCTTGATGGTGGTAATTATTTCACAATTTATATGTATATCAAATCATCATGTTGTACATCTTACGTACATACAATTTTTATTCATCAGTCATACCTCAATAAAACTGAAAAAAAGAAAAAGAACGCAGAAAAAAATATAGCTTTCACTTTTCAAAACTAATTATGAGTATCAAAATCACCTAGAAAATATTCTCAAGCCTTATTTCCAGAGAAAAGAAGACCATTCTAAAATATACTTTGAGTGAAGAAACCTGAAATTCCCATTACATTTTATATTTTAATTAAACGTAAAACACCAAGCACTTCTTTAGCAGGGTATGTGTGTAGAGTAGAGAAATGAGCCTGATTCTATACCAACCCCCACCCCCACCCATCATTAATATACTGACAGTGGTGATAGATGTATTGTGGCTCCACAGGAGGATTTAATTATTTTCATGAAATATATGCTGAAGTATTAGGGTTTTTTTTTTTTTAATTTTTTGTTTATTGTGGTAACATTGGTTTATAACATTGTAAAAATTTCAGGTGTACATCATCATACTTCTATTTCTGCATGGACTACATCATGTTCACCACCAAAATACTAATTACAACCCATCACCACACACATGTACTGAATTATCCCTTTCACCCTCCTCCCTCCCCCCTTCCCCTCTGGTAACCACCAATCCAATCTCTGTCCCTATGTGTTTGTTTATTGTTGTAATTATCTACTACTTAATGAAGGAAATCATATGGTATTTGACATTCTCCCTCTGACTTATTTCACTTTGCATTATACCCTCAATGTCCATCCATGTTGTCACAAATGCCTGGATTTCATCGTTTCTTATGGCTGAGTAGTATTCCATTGTGTATATATACCACATCTTCTTTATCCATTCGTCCCTTGATGGGCACTTAGGTTGCTTCCAAGTCTTGGCTATTGTGAATAACGCTGCAATGAACACAGGGGTGCATGTACCTTTGCAAATTGGTGTTTTCAAGTTCTTTGGATAAATACCCAAGAGTGGAATAGCTGGATCATATGGTAGTTCTATCCTTGATTTTTTTGAGGAATCTCCATACTGTTTTCCATAGTGGCTGCACCAGTTTGCACTCCCACCAGCAGTGTATGAGAGTTCCCTTTTCTCCACATCCTCTCCAACACATATTGTTTTCTGTCTTGTTAATTATAGCCATTCTGACGGGCGTGAGGTGATATCTCATTGTAGTTTTGATTTGCATTTCCCTGATAGTTAGTGATTTTGAATATCTTTTCATGTGCCTGTTGGCCATCTGTATATCTTCTTTGGAGAAATGTCTGTTCAGGTCTTTTGCCCATTTTTTAATTGGGTTGGTAGTTTTTTTGTTGTTGAGATGCATGAGTTCTTTATATATTTTGGAGATTAAGCCCTTATCAGACGTATGGTTTGCAAATATCTTCTCCCAATTGTTAGGTTGTCTTTTCGTTTTGTTGATGGTTTCCTTTGCTGTGCAGAAGCTTTAGTTTGATGTAGTCCCATTTGTTTATTTTTTCTATCGTTTCTCTTGCCCGGTCAGATGTGGTGTTTGAAAAGATGTTGCTAAGACCGATGTGGAAGAGCGTACTGCCTATGTTTTCTTCTAGAAGTTTCATAGTTTCAGGTCTTACATTCAAGTCTTTAATCCATTTGGAGTTAAATTTTGTGCATGGTGTAAGGTAAGGGTCTACTTTCATTTTTTTGCATGTGGCTATCCAGTTTTCCCAACACCATTTGTTGAAGAGACTTTCTTTTCCCCGTTGTATGTTCTTGGCTCATTTGTCAAAGATTAGCTGTCCATAGATGTGTGGGTTTATTTCTGGGCTTTCGATTCTATTCCATTGATCTGTGTGTCTGTTTTTGTGCCAGTACCATGCTGTTTTGGTTACTATAGCTTTGTAGTATATTTTGAAATCAGGGAATGTGATACCTCCAGCTTTGTTCTTTTTTCTCAGGATTCCTTTAGCTATTCGGGGTCTTTTGTTGTTCCATATAAATTTTAGGATTCTTTGTTCTATTTCTGTGAAAAATGTTGTTGGAACTTTGATAGGGATTGCATTGAATCTATAGCTGGCTTTAGGAAGTATGGACACCTTAACTATGTTAATTCTTCCAATCCAAGAGCACGGAATATCTTTCCATTTCTTTGTGTCTTCTTCAATTTCTTTCAGCAATGTTTTATAGTTTTCGGTGTACAGATCTTTCACCTCTTTGGTTAAGTTTATTCCTAGGTATTTTATTCTTTTTGTTGCAATTGTAAATGGGATGGTATTCTTAATTTCTCTTTCTGCTATCTCGTTGTTAGTGTACAGAAATGCAACTGATTTTTGTATGTTGATTTTGTATCCTGCAACTTTACCATATTCGTTTATTACTTCTAAAAGTTTTCTGGTGGATTCTTTAGGGTTTTCTATATATAAAATCATGTCATCTGCAAATAGTGACAGTTTCACTTCTTCCTTTCCAATTTGGATCCGTTTTCTTTCTTTCTCTTGCCTGATTGCTCTGGCTAGGACTTCCAATACTATGTTAAATAGGAGTGGTGACAGTGGGCATCCTTGTCTGGTTCCTGTTCTTAGAGGGATAGCTTTCAGTTTTTCACCATTGAGGATGATATTAGCTGTGGGTTTCTCATATATGGTCTTTATTATGTTGAGGTACTTTCCTTCTATACCCATTTTATTCAGAGTTTTTATCATAAATGGATGCTGTATCTTGTCAAATGCTTTCTCTGCATCTATTGAGATGATCATGTGATTTTTGTTCTTCATTTTATTAATGTGGTGTATTACATTGATTGATTTGCGAATGTTAAACCATCCCTGCATACCTGGAATAAATCCCACTTGATCATGGTGTATAATCTTTTTAATGTATTGTTGTATGTGATTTGCTAGTATTTTGTTGAGGATTTTCTCATCGATGTTCATCAGTGATATTGGCCTGTAATTTTCTTTTTTTGTGTTGTCCTTGTCTGGTTTTGGTATCAGGATAATGTCAGCTTCGTAGAATGAGTTAGGGAGCTTCCCACCCTCCTCAATTTTTTGGAAGAGTTTGAGAAGGATAGGTATTAAGTCTTCTTTGAACGTTTGGTAGAATTCACCAGGGAAGCTGTCTGGTCCTTGACTTTTATTTTTGGGGAGGTTTTTGATTACTGTTTCGATTTCCTTACTGGTGATTGGTTTATTCGAATTCTCTACTTCTTCTTGATCCAGTTTTGGAAGGTTGTATGATTCTAAGAATTTATCCATTTCTTCCAGATTGTCGAACTGGTTGGCATATATCTTTTCATAGTATTCTCTTATAATCTTTTGTATTTCTGAGGTGTCTGTTGTAACCTCTCCTCTTTCATTTCTGATTTTACTTATTTGTGCCTTCTCTCTTTTTTTCTTGGTGAGTCTAGCTAAAGGTTTGTCTATTTTGTTTATCTTTTCAAAGAACCAGCTCTTGGTTTTATTAATTTTTTCTATTTTTTTTTTAGTCTCTATTTCATTTATTTCTGCTCTGATTTTTATTATTTCCCTTCTTCTACTGATTTTGGGCTTTGTTTGTTCTTCTTTTTCCAGTTCCTTTAGGTGCATTGTTAGATTGTTTATTTGAGATTTTTCTTGTTTGTTGAGATAGGCCTGTATCGCTATAAACTTCCCTCTTAGAACCGCTTTTGCTGTATCCCATAAATTCTGGCATGTCGTATTTTCATTTGTCTCCAGGTATTTTTTGATTTCTTCTTTGATTTCTTCGTTAACCCAGTCGTTGTTCAGTAGCATTTTGTTTAATCTCCATGTATTTGTGGCTTTTCTGATTTTCTTCCTATAGTTAATTTCTAGTTTCATACCGTTGTGGTCAGAAAAGATGCTTGGTATTATTTCAATCTTCTTAAATTTATGGAGACTTGTTTTGTGGCCTAATATGTGATCAATCCTGGAGAATGTCTCATGTGCATTTGAAAAGAACGTGTATTCTTCGGTTTTTGGATGGAATGCTCTGTATATATCTACTAGGTCCATCTGTTCTAGTGTGTCGTTTAAGGCCAATGTTTCCTTATTGATCTTCTGTTTGGATGATCTATCCGTTGGTGTAAGTGGAGTGTTAAAGTCCCCTACTATTATTGTGTTACTGTCTATTTCTGTTTTTATGTCTGTTAATAATTGCTTTATATATTTAGGTGCACCTACATTGGGTGCGTAGATATTTACAAGTGTTATATCCTCTTGTTGGATTGTTCCCTTGATCATTATGTAATGCCCTTCTTTGTCTCTTTTTACAGTTTTTGTTTTAAAGTCTATTTTGTCTGATATGAGTACTGCTACCCCAGCTTTCTTTTCATTGCCATTTGCGTGGAGTATCTTTTTCCATCCCTTCACTTTCAGTTTGTGAGTGTCTTTAGGTCTGAAGTGTGTCTCTTGTATGCAGCATATCTATGGGTCTTGTTTTTTTATCCAGTCAGCCACCCTATGCCTTTTAATTGGAGCATTTAGTCCATTGACGTTTAAAGTAGCTATTGATAAGTATGTACTTACTGCCATTTTTTAACTTTTTTTTTTTCTCAGTGTTTTAGTAGTCCTTCTCTGTTCCTTACTTCTTCTATACAGAATTGATGGTCAATTTAGTTTGACCTCTGTCTGAAAGCTCTACTCTTTAACTCCCCTCCTCCCTCCTTTTATGTTTTTGATATCATATCTAACCTCTTTTTTGTTCATTTGTATCCATTACGTTCTAATCATGGAAATAGATAATTTTTCCTATTTGTGGTCTTCTCTTTTCCCCTTAAATCAGTCCCTTTAACATTTCTTGTAGCACTGGTTTCTTGGTGACAAAATCCTTTAATTTTTGCTTATCTGGGAAAATTTTGATCTCTCCTTCCATTTTGAATGATAACCTTGCTGGGTAGAGTATTCTTGGCTGATTTTTCCTTTTAGCACTTTAAATATATCGTGCCATCTCTTCTAGCCTGTAAGGTTTCTGCTGAGAAGTCAGCTGATAGCCTTATGGGGTTTCCTTTGTATGTAACTTGACATTCTCTTGTGGCTTTTAGGATTCTCTCTTTATCTTTAATTCTGGAGATTTTGATTATGATGTGTCTTGGTGTGGGCCTCTTTGGGTTTATCTTGTTTGGGGCTCTCTGTGCTTCCTGTACCTGGATGTCTGTTTCCTTCCTTAGGTTAGGGAAGTTTTCATCTATTATTTCTTGAAATAGATTCTCTGCCCCCTTGTCTCGCTCTTCTCCTTCCGGGACACCTATAACACGGATGTTAGTGCGCTTGATGTTGTCCCAGAGGCCCCTTAGACTGTCCTCACTCTTTTTAATTCTTTTCTCTTTTACCTGTTCACCTTGGGTAATTTCTTCTAGTCTTTCTTCCAGCTCACAGATCCGTTCTTCTGTATCCTCTACTCTGCTTTTGAGTCCCTCTAATGAATTTTTCATTTCCAGTATTGTATTTGTCATTTCTGATTGGTTCTTCTTTATATCTTCCATTTATTTGTTGACATTCTCACTGAGTTCATCTATTCTTCTCCCCAGATCAGTGAGCATCCTTAACACTCTTAGTTTGAACTCTCTATCGGGTAGGTTGCTCATTTCTGTTTCACTTAGTTCCTTTTCTGGGGTTTTGTCCTGTTCCCTTACTTGGAATGTATTCTTTTGCCTCCTCATTTTGCCTCTTTCCCTGTGCTTGTGTCTACGTATTAGGTAGGTCAGCTATGTCTCCTGCTCTTGGATAGGTGACCTTATGTAAGTGATGTCTTAGGATGCTTCCAGTGTGCTTCCCTCAGTTCTCAATGTTCCAGGGGTGGCCCCTATGTGGGCTACGTGTGTCCTTCTATTGTGGCCTGTTAGCTCTCCCTATAGGCGCCCAGGGAGGCTGAGTTATGCTCCTGGCCAGCTGTTGTTATGCTCAGCTGCTTGTAGTTGTTGTGGGCCCTTCCATCTCTTTATCAGGTGTGGGGAGCCCCAGCACGGTTGGCTGTAAGTTCTAATACCACATTTGTGTTGCAGTATTTCTTTTAACTGAGTAGGGCCCCAGTGTGGCAGGTTGTTAGGCTCAGGGCCTTACAATTGCTGTAAGCCTCTAGCCTATTAGGTCTCTTGTCAGCTCTCTGAGGATTGCAGCTGGGTGGGGCTGGCCTCAGGCACAGGAGCACCCAATTGTTTCAGGCTTTGGAAGGTGGGGCAAACCTCCTATGTGGGTCTTTGAGAAGCACAAGTCTTCTGCAGCTGACAAGCCCTGTTGCCCACAGGTCCACAAACACAGTCAACACAGTCCTGCCCCGGGTGAGCATCCCGACCTCCCCAAGCGGACCCAGTCTCACCACGGCGGGAGCCCCACACACTCTGCCACCGCCCCACACTCTCCACCCGCTCCTTGTGCACACCCTGCTCGCTCAAGTTGGCTCAGTTGCCAGGCTGCAGAGAATCCAGTCACCAATCTATGCAGGCCCACACCTTGCCTGAGGGCTTGTTGTTGGGTGGGGCCAGTCTCTAGGGTGGGCTGCCTGCCCTGGCTGAGCTGGATTAAATCGGTGCCCTAGTGGGTGGAGCAGACCCTGGGCTACCAGGCCTCAGGGAGAACTCCATTGGAGTCTGTGTCAGCACGCTCACACCAGGCCACAACAATGGCCGCCGCCAATGTCCCAGTCCCTGGAGAGGTCTCACCCCTCACCGAGATGCACTCGGGGCCTATTAGGTGAGTCTCTTGTCACCAAAGCACTGTCCACCTTTCTTTCTGGTGATTTTAGGATGCTTTCTGGAACAGGTGAGTTTGTGTGCGGGCCCTTTAAGAGCCAGTTTTAGTTTCTTTGTGAACCGGGTTTTCTGGGGGTACTCCCCAATGTTTTAGTAGCAGGCAAAGTCAGATATTGTGCTGCTGGTCTCGATTGTGCTGGGTCCACAAAATGCTCACAGCGGGGGCGCTCCCCGGCTCAGGGCCCCGTGCCTCCAGGGAGGCTGCGTACCTGTGAGCTGCTCCCGGGCGGCCGTGAAGCTGGCAGCTTGTGAAGGCGGCGTTTTTCCTCTCCGGAAGGGGGTCTCTGCGTCTTCTACCCCAGTTAGGATTGTCCGTTGTTGCCGGAGTTCCTCTTATCCAGTTTTCAGTTCTGTCTCGGGAGTAATTTTTCCACGAGTAGTTGTCAATTGGCTGTGTCCACGGGAGGAGGTGAGTTCAGAGTCTGCCTACGCCGCCATCTTGACTCCGCCTCTGAAGTATTAGGGTTTAAAGTATCCTACAAAGAATGTTTTAATTGTTGAATATCTGTGGGTTGCGTATAGATCCCCACTGCATCATTCTTTTAATTTTTCTATAGGTTTGAAAATTTTCAAAATTTTTTAAATGGGAGTAGGGAGGAGGATATAAGAATAATAAGGATAAAGCTATAACTCTCTGCTTTACTGCTTTCCCTCCACACCTTCCTGGAAAATGTGTAAATAAAACCATGACAATGACATTGAAATCTTTTTCAGTACAACCTCAGTGCTATTCTTTCAGGAATTAGTTTATATTTTGGCTTTTTCTTCTCCTTGTATAAGAAGTCTTCCTAATTACGTTTGTATATACCTCTAAGAAAAGCCAAGATAGAAAACAGGGAAACAACTATCCATCATGAAAAAAAAGAAGTTTTTTAAAAAAGCTTCCAAGAGGGCTTACTATTCCGGACTCTAGAATCAGTATTTTGCTCCCCTTTTGCTTGGTTTCCATTCATTTGTTCTGTGGGTGGTTTGGGCAGGTGGAGAGCAGTGCAGTAGAATTCAATCTAAAGAATATAGTAGTGAGTAGAAGCAGGGAAGGATTAAAAAAAGAATATAGGAGAAGACTAACGGATTAACAAGTATAGTCAGAGGGAAAGTGAATGATTTTGGCAATTTGTAGGACTATTAAAAAGTCTCTCTTTCTGAGACTAGATATAGTCCCCTCAGACATAAGGGCTCTTTCTGTCCTAAGTTGTTTTAGTGTTCCTGAGAGAGAGGAGATATTAAATGGTGTGAAGAGAAAGAGGAGTTGAAAAGATCTTGAGAGCAAAATAAGATGAGAGGTTCTTAGGGAAAAAGAGGAGATGGTGGTAATGGAAAGCAAGTCTGTGGTGGCATTTTAAATAGTGAATGGTGAGAACGTAAACCAGCATAATTCTCTGTCCCTGGGTGAAACAATACTGGGACCAGGCATTCTTCCCCAACCCTGTGTTTGACAATACTGAGACTAAGCAAAAATCACTTAGCTGCAATATCTGTGCTGGGAGACTGTGAACCAACCCGACAGCTTGCTCATCAAGACTAACTTCAAGACTCTGCCAATCCAAAACCATTATGTCACACTCTCTGTCTAGTCCCACAAACTTTCTCTCCTTGTCAGATCCATCTCAAAATGACACATCCCAGGTCCTAAATCCCTATAAATACCTTTTCCTAATTTCTCCATTTTGATACATTACTACTAAAATTTCAGCAAAGTGATATTCTCCCTTATTGCAGTACATCTACACGTGTAGCTTTGTTTAAGCAGACTTTTTCTGGTGGTCTTTTGAGAATTTGAAAGTCAACACATAAGAGAGGGATATTATAATTGTAGGAGTAGAGAAGTCTTGGCATTTTAGAAAGAAAAGGCATTTGGTTCGTTGTGAAAGAGAAAAAAATGTGAAAGAGAAAAAAATGTCAAATAGAAAAAAATTTTTTAAATTATAGGGAAGAAAATTGGGCGTTTATACAAATATGTCTAGTCCTAATCCTGAAAAAAGCTTGAGAAGTCTTTGAGCAGAGAATTGCAAGAGATAAAATGTTTGAATTCCTTTCTTGCTGTAGAAATTTGAGAAAATATTAATTTTTTAGGATTATCTATTAAAATTCCATCAAAAGACACCTTAAGAGCATACTGTTGGTCTAATTATTATTACCTCATGAGACCTATCATTTCTGGAATATCCTAAAGAGTCAACATAGCACCTTCTGAAAAGCAAAGCAATACTTTTGTGGGACTCTCCATGATGTTTTCATGCCCTTCTTCTTCTGCCAGCACAGAGGGTCGTTGTGCTCACAGCAATTACTCCATCAACTTAACATCAAAACTTTTGAGATCATCATCTTTGTATAAGGTATGTCAGGACCCAAAAATATTAAACAGTTTGCAGCTATTTTATATTAATAGAAGAATGCCCTAATGGACATTTGATAGTCTAAATCTTATTTGCCAAGAATTGGAATACTGAAATACATAAAAATTAAAACTACTATTTTTTTCTTTAAAAAGTATAATTCATACAACAAACCCTGATCCCTACCAGTGAAGAATATGTTATTTTTAAAATGTCCCAAGAAGCATTTTTAAAAGTTTCTCACACCACAGATTAAAGAGAAAACATCAACAAATTCCCAAATTAAAAATTATGATAACCATATTTTCTGATAAGAATTTAATAAAACTAGCAATTAACAGAATTGCACATACACACACACACACACACACATCAAGCAAATTGGAAAGCTAAAAAATTAACCTTAAAAAAAAAGAGAAAAAAATCCCTAAACTTTTGGGTTGGGGAAATAAATATACAAATACAGACAATTTAGAATATGATTAAAATAAAATAGTACGCATAAAAAATAGTGAATGCTGCCAGGGTGTGCTTAGAAAAAAATTTTAAAACTTTGTTTACAATATTTGAAAGAAAAGATATAGAAGAAATGTACTAAGCATTTAACTCAAAACAAGAAGAAAAATAAAATAAAAGTATAAGCTTAAATTAATGTACTAAAAAATAAAAAAGCAATACAATGGATAAATAAATTCATGCACTAGTTCTTTGAAAAGATTGACACAAGACCTCTGACAAACCTGATCACAGTCGTGATTGAATCCCCAGGCCTTGGTCCCTGTTCAGAGCCCTGAAGTAACTAAAAATACAGGAAGGGGGAAAGAGAGAAATGTCTTTCAAGGTATTCTTTCAAGCCTACCCTGAAGGAGAGGCTTTTGTGTAACTTTTAGTCCCTAAGTGTAGCTTTCCAAGTTTCTCTCTAATACTAAGAGAGAAAAATGAGGCAAGAAGGTGTAGCCTCTAATCCAATTTGGTCCAATGACAAATTTGTCTTTGTATTTTTAAGCAGTAAGTGACCTAATCTTTTATCTCATTTGGAAGGGGTTCTATTTCTGGCTATTGAACCATATTATGGGGTAGAACCTAGAAAGACCTTGGAGAAGAGGACAAAAAAGAAACCTTTCTAACTAAACTTAAAAATTAGTTCTAAATAATATCAGGGTTATACATCATTATTAATATTATACTTCATACTGAGAAAAAACATAATAAGAAGGGGATATAACCACAGGTATGATATTATGACCATAACTCTACCTTGGTCATTTTTAAAAACAAGTGAGAAAAAAAATCTAAGAAAATTAAAGAAACAGAAGTAACTCAAGAAAAGTGCTTATACTTTTGGTTAAGCAAATAAAACTGCAACCTCAAATAAAATCCTTCACAAAAGTCTCATTTTTCCAACTTTTAAATTGTTCTATTCTTTCCCAATCCTTATCCTTACTGCTATCTCCACCACAAATGAGTATGGGTATAACATTTTTACTTTATAAACTTGTCAAAGTAAGGAGAGGAATTGCTTATACATCTCTGTGGAAGCATAAACTATTACATTTCTAGAGGAGTATCAAACTCCTAAAATGTCAGCATGACCTCTGGCCTGTAATTTTAATTCTATTAATTTATCTTATAAAATAATCAAAATGTGTGCAAAGTTCTATGTACATAAATTGCAGTGTCTAGAAGAGTACTTAGCTCATAGGAGGTCTAGCACTTTCTTTTTTTTTTTTTTTTGCTGAGGAAGATTTGCCCTGAGCTAACAACTGTTGTCAATCTTCCCCTTTTTGTATGTGAGCCACCACCACAGCATGGCCACTGATGGACAAGTGGTGTATGTCTGCAGCTGGGAACAGAACCTGGGTCGCTGAAGCAGAACACATCAAATTTAACCACTAGGCCACCAGGGCTGTCCCGTAGCACATTTTAATTGAATAGATGATCAACAATGTGATTTTAAATATTGTGAAAAATTGGAAACTACTTAAATCTAAAGAAACTATGGCACATCTGCGAGATAGAACAATGTGTACTCATTAGATTTCTTTTTACCTTTTTAAAATATTTTCTGGCTTTGGAAAAAGATCACAGTAAAGCTTTAAGCAGAAAAGAAATGAGAGTACCTAATTATATATACAGCATGATCACAGGAGTCTGTGTGAAAGCCTATATATATAAATTTGAATAGATATCTATTTATATGCAAACATTAATTGTCTCTGTCTATGCAATTATTGATGATTTATTTGCTTCTTTTTCTCTTTCTATATTTTCATCATCTTTGGCATAAAAATCTATTTATATTATAATTATATATAAGCAATATATATTATAAAGAATAAAAATATTTTCTGATGTTTATAATTAGGAGTAATTACTATATTACACTATGTCATATACATAGTAAATTTCAGTATCTAGTTTGTCATGATTATCAATGACCATCTTATTTCTAATGTTTCTCTGTTAATTTGGATGTTAGCTTGGGCTGTAGCCAAAGATTACTATATATTTTTATCTATATCACTATTTCTATATTTATCTTTACATATGTATATATCTATCTTTCTTAGGATCCCATTTGGTTTATTTGTATGAAGAGAAAGATTTACTGTGACGTTAATGAAGTATAAGCTTTATAGCCCCCACACTTGTATGAAACTCGAGAACATAGAAAGTGATGTACAGTCATAAGATTTTCTAAAGGAAGATATTCTAACCATCATCAGTTTAGACTGTTGTCTCTTTCCACACAGACTTCCTCTCCATCAGACTTAGAAGGGATACAGATATGGAGAGGACTTGGCTAGTTGGAAGTTAAGTTGGAGATGCATTTGATTTGGTTTTAGTGGAATATGTTGATGTGGTGTATAGTTGCTTCCATGTATAATCTAGTTACTGACAACAGTCTAGTGTAGGAAAATCCTTCAGGGTTGAGACACAATGGTGCAGGGACAGAAGTCATCCTATGACACGAATTGTTCTATGGCACTTGTGCTGGAAGTACGTAGAGAATGATGGAGAAACAAAATATGTGATTTTTGGAGCCAGCATCCAGTTTCTGGAAAATTCTTTCAAATCTTACGGCACATAAATAAAAGAAACATTACAGAGATTTTTTCTAATTTGAAGATAGTGTTAAATTTTCACATGACATTACATGACAAGTTTTGTAAAGTTGAAATAAACTTTTTTAAACTATCAGTCAGAAATTTTTAAAAGTTTCAATTGAACCTGCTAAAGATTGAATTATCTTTCATTATCTCTGCAGAAAATAATTTTAATAATTGTTACCATGTAAAGAAGTCTTGCAAGAGACTTCTATAAAATACAGGAATAAGAATTATAGAGGTGTGTCAGGCAGTTAATAAAAACATGATATTATTTTTTCTTGGACTTTGTGATTTTTGTGGTATTTGTTAGATTTAATTTTTTAAATTTGCTTTGACTCCTTTTCTCCTTCTAAGAAATATTTATCATCTAACGTTATATCTATAATTTTGTATTTTTTTCTTAAAATACAGCCCAAGCTAACATCCAAATTATTTTGTATTTTTTCTTAAAATATTTTTTTCTTAAAGAGGGTCCTCAAATTTATATAAGCTTCAGATCAAAACCCGGATCCACCTGTGTGTGTGTGTGTAAAAAGAGAGAAAAGGTGTGGAAGGATACATATCAGATTTTTATCAGTGATCACCTTTTCAAGAATTGCTATTCAGATTAACTCAGGCGGAGTCAAGATGGCGGTGTAGGCAGACTCTGAACTCACCTCCTCCCGTGGACACAGCCAATTGACAACTACTCGTGGAAAAATTATCCATGAGACAGAACTGAAAACTGGATAAGAGGAACTCCTGCAACAACGGACAATCCTAACTGAGGTAGAAGAGGCAGAGACCCCCTTCTGGAGAGGAAAAACACCGCCTTCACAAGCCGCCAGCTTCACGGCTGCCGGGAGCAGCTCACAGGTACGCACCCTCCCTGGAGGCGTGGGGCCCTGAGCCGGGGAGCGCCCCCGCTGTGGGCATTTTGTGGACCCAGCACAATCGACACCAGCGGCATAATATCTGACTTTGCTGCTACTAAAACATTGGGGAGCACCCCCAGAAAACCCAGTTCACAAAGAAACTAAAACTGGCTCTTAAAGGTCCCGCACACAAACTCACCTGTTCCAGAAAGCATCCTAAAATCACCAGAAAGAAAGGTGCACAGTGCTTTGGTGACAAGAGACTCACCTAATAGGCCCCGAGTGCATCTCGGTGAGGGGTGAGACCTCTCCAGGGACTGGGACATTGGCGGCGGCCATTGTTGTGGCCTGGTGTGAGCGTGCTGACACAGACGCCATCGGAGTTCTCCCTGAGGCCTGGTAGCCCAGGGTCTGCTCCACCCACTAGAGCACCGATTTAATCCAGCTCAGCCAGGGCAGACAGCCCACTCTAGAGACTGGCCCCACCCAACAATAAGCCCTCAGGCAAGGTGTGGGCCTGCATAGATTGGTGACTGGATTCTCTGCAGCCTGGCAACTGAGCCGACTTGAGCGGGCAGGGTGTGCACAAGGAGCGGGTGGAGAGTGTGGGGCGGTGGCAGAGTGTGTGGGGCTCCCGCCGTGGTGAGACTAGGTCCGCTTGGGGAGGTCGGGGCACTCACATGGGGCAGGACTGTGTTGGCAGTGGTGTGGACCTGTGGGCAACAGGGCTTGTCAGCTGCAGAAGACTTGTGCTTCTCATTGACCCACATAGGAGGTTTGCCCCACCTTCCAAAGCCTGAAACAATTGGGTGCTCCTGTGCCTGAGGCCAGCCCCACCCAGCTGCAATCCTCAGAGAGCTGACAAGAGACCTAATAGGCTAGAGGCTTACAGCAATTGTAAGGCCCTGAGTCTAACAACCTGCCACGCTGGGGCCCTACTCAGTTAAAAGAAATACTGCAACACAAATGTGGTATTAGAACTTACAGCCAACCGTGCTGGGGCTCCCCACACCTGATAAAGAGATGGAAGGGCCCACAACAACTACAAGCAGCTGAGCATAACAACAGCTGGCCAGGAGCATAACTCAGCCTCCCTGGGCGCCTATAGGGAGAGCTAACAGGCCACAATAGAAGGACACACGTAGCCCACATAGGGGTCACCCCTGGAACATTGAAAACTGAGGGAAGCACACTGGAAGCCTCCTAAGGCATCACTTACATAAGGTCACCTATCCAAGAGCAGGAGACGTAGCTGACCTACCTGATATGTAGAAACAAGCACAGGGAAAGAGGCAAAATGAGGAGGCAAAAGAATACATTCCAAGTAAGGGAACAGGACAAAACCCCAGAAAAGAAGGTAAGTGAAACAGAAATGAGCAACCTACCTGACAGAGAGTTCAAACTAAGAGTGTTAAGGATGCTCACTGATCTGGGGAGAAGAATAGATGAACTCAGTGAGAATGTCAACAAATAAATGGAAGATATAAAAAAGAACCAATCAGAAAGGACAAATACAATACTGGAAATGAAAAATTCATTAGAGGGACTCAAAAGCAGAGTAGAGGATACAGAAGAACGGATCTGTGAGCTAGAAGAAAGAGTAGAAGAAATTACACAAGGTGAACAGGTAAAAGAGAAAAGAATTAAAAAGAGTGAGGACAGTCTAAGGGACCTCTGGGACAACATCAAGTGCACTAACATCCGTGTTATAGGTGTCATGGAAGGAGAAGAGCGAGACAAGGGGGCAGAGAATCTATTTCAAGAAATAATAGATGAAAACTTCCCTAACCTAAGGAAGGAAACAGACATCCAGGTACAGGAAGCACAGAGAGCCCCAAACAAGATAAACCCAAAGAGGCCCACACCAAGACACATCATAATCAAAATCTCCAGAATTAAAGATAAAGAGAGAATCCTAAAAGCCGCAAGAGAATGTCAAGTTACATATAAAGGAAACCCCATAAGGCTATCAGCTGACTTCTCAGCAGAAACCTTACAGGCTAGAAGAGAATGGTACGATATATTTAAAGTGCTAAAAGGAAAAAACTTACAGCCAAGAATACTCTACCCAGCAAGGTTATCATTCAAAATGGAAGGAGAGATCAAAATTTTCCCAGATAAGCAAAAATTAAAGGATTTTGTCACCAAGAAACCAGTGCTACAAGAAATGTTAAAGGGACTGATTTAAGGGGAAAAGAGAAGACCATAAATAGGAAAAATTATTTATTTCCATGATTAGAACGTAATGGATACAAATGTACAAAAAAGAGGTTAGATATGATATCAAAAACATAAAAGGAGGGAGGAGGGGAGTTAAAGAGTAGAGCTTTCAGACAGAGGTCAAACTAAAGTGACCATCAATTCTGTATAGAAGAAGTAAGGAACAGAAAAGGACTACTAAAACACTGAGAAAAAAAAAAAGTTAAAAAATGGCAGTAAGTACATACTTATCAATAGCGACTTTAAATGTCAATGGACTAAATGCTCCAATTAAAAGGCATAGGGTGGCTGACTGGATAAAAAATCAAGACCCATAGATATGCTGCATACAAGAGACACACTTCAGACCTAAAGACACTCACAAACTGAAAGTGAAGGGATGGAAAAAGATATTCCACGCAAATGGCAATGAAAAGAAAGCTGGGGTAGCAGTACTCATATCAGACAAAATAGACTTTAAAACAAAAACTGTAAAAAGAGACAAAGAAGGGCATTACATAATGATCAAGGGAACAATCCAACAAGAGGATATAACACTTGTAAATATCTACGCACCCAATGTAGGTGCACCTAAATATATAAAGCAATTATTAACAGACATAAAAACAGAAATAGACAGTAACACAATAATAGTAGGGGACTTCAACACTCCACTTACACCAACGGATAGATCATCCAAACAGAAGATCAATAAGGAAACATTGGCCTTAAACGACACACTAGAACAGATGGACCTAGTAGATATATACAGAGCATTCCATCCAAAAACCGAAGAATACACGTTCTTTTCAAATGCACATGAGACATTCTCCAGGATTGATCACATATTAGGCCACAAAACAAGTCTCCATAAATTTAAGAAGATTGAAATAATACCAAGCATCTTTTCTGACCACAACGGTATGAAACTAGAAATTAACTATAGGAAGAAAATCAGAAAAGCCACAAATACATGGAGATTAAACAAAATGCTACTGAACAACGACTGGGTTAACGAAGAAATCAAAGAAGAAATCAAAAAATACCTGGAGACAAATGAAGATGAAAATACGACATGCCAGAATTTATGGGATACAGCAAAAGCGGTTCTAAGAGGGAAGTTTATAGCGATACAGGCCTATCTCAACAAACAAGAAAAATCTCAAATAAACAATCTAACAATGCACCTAAAGGAACTGGAAAAAGAAGAACAAACAAAGCCCAAAATCAGTAGAAGAAGGGAAATAATAAAAATCAGAGCAGAAATAAATGAAATAGAGACTAAAAAAAAAATAGAAAAAATTAATAAAACCAAGAGCTGGTTCTTTGAAAAGATAAACAAAATAGACAAACCTTTAGCTAGACTCACCAAGAAAAAAAGAGAGAAGGCACAAATAAGTAAAATCAGAAATGAAAGAGGAGAGGTTACAACAGACACCTCAGAAATACAAAAGATTATAAGAGAATACTATGAAAAGATATATGCCAACCAGTTCGACAATCTGGAAGAAATGGATAAATTCTTAGAATCATACAACCTTCCAAAACTGGATCAAGAAGAAGTAGAGAATTCGAATAAACCAATCACCAGTAAGGAAATCGAAACAGTAATCAAAAACCTCCCCAAAAATAAAAGTCCAGGACCAGACAGCTTCCCTGGTGAATTCTACCAAACGTTGAAAGAAGACTTAATACCTATCCTTCTCAAACTCTTCCAAAAAATTGAGGAGGGTGGGAAGCTCCCTAACTCATTCTACGAAGCTGACATTATCCTGATACCAAAACCAGACAAGGACAACACAAAAAAAAGAAAATTACAGGCCAATATCACTGATGAACATCGATGAGAAAATCCTCAACAAAATACTAGCAAATCGCATACAACAATACATTAAAAAGATTATACACCATGATCAAGTGGGATTTATTCCAGGTATGCAGGGATGGTTTAACATTCGCAAATCAATCAACGTAATATACCACATTAATAAAATGAAGAACAAAAATCACATGATCATCTCAATAGATGCAGAGAAAGCATTTGACAAGATACAGCATCCATTTATGATAAAAACTCTGAATAAAATGGGTATAGAAGGAAAGTACCTCAACATAATAAAGACCATATATGAGAAACCCACAGCTAATATCATCCTCAATGGTGAAAAACTGAAAGCTATCCCTCTAAGAACAGGAACCAGACAAGGATGCCCACTGTCACCACTCCTATTTAACATAGTATTGGAAGTCCTAGCCAGAGCAATCAGGCAAGAGAAAGAAAGAAAACGGATCCAAATTGGAAAGGAAGAAGTGAAACTGTCACTATTTGCAGATGACATGATTTTATATATAGAAAACCCTAAAGAATCCACCAGAAATCTTTTAGAAGTAATAAACGAATATGGTAAAGTTGCAGGATACAAAATCAACATACAAAAATCAGTTGCATTTCTGCACACTAGCAACAAAGTAGCAGAAAGAGAAATTAAGAATACCATCCCATTTACAATTGCAACAAAAAGAATAAAATACCTAGGAATTAACTTAACCAAAGAGGTGAAAGATCTGTACACCGAAAACTATAAAACATTGCTGAAAGAAATTGAAGAAGACACAAAGAAATGGAAAGATATTCCGTGCTCTTGGATTGGAAGAATTAACATAGTTAAGATGTCCATACTTCCTAAAGCCAGCTATAGATTCAATGCAATCCCTATCAAAGTTCCAACAACATTTTTCACAGAAATAGAACAAAGAATCCTAAAATTTATATGGAACAACAAAAGACCCCGAATAGCTAAAGGAATCCTGAGAAAAAAGAACAAAGCTGGAGGTATCACATTCCCTGATTTCAAAATATACTACAAAGCTATAGTAACCAAAACAGCATGGTACTGGCACAAAAACAGACACACAGATCAATGGAATAGAATCGAAAGCCCAGAAATAAACCCACACATCTATGGACAGCTAATCTTTGACAAAGGAGCCAAGAACATACAATGGGGAAATGAAAGTCTCTTCAACAAATGGTGTTGGGAAAACTGGATAGCCACATGCAAAAAAATGAAAGTAGACCCTTACCTTACACCATGCACAAAAATTAACTCCAAATGGATTAAAGACTTGAATGTAAGACCTGAAACTATGAAACTTCTAGAAGAAAACATAGGCAGTACGCTCTTCCACCTCGGTCTTAGCAACATCTTTTCAAACACCACATCTGACCGGGCAAGAGAAACGATAGAAAAAATAAACAAATGGGACTACATCAAACTAAAAAGCTTCTGCACAGCAAAGGAAACCATTAACAAAATGAAAAGACAACCTAACAATTGGGAGAAGATATTTGCAAACCATACATCTGATAAGAGCTTAATCTCCAAAATATATAAAGAACTCATGCATCTCAACAACAAAAAAACTACCAACCCAATTAAAAAATGGGCAAAAGACCTGAACAGACATTTCTCCAAAGAAGATATACAGATGGCCAACAGGCACATGAAAAGATGTTCAAAATCACTATCAGGGAAATGCAAATCAAAACTACAATGAGATATCACCTCACGCCCGTCAGAATGGCTATAATTAACAAGACAGGAAACAATATGTGTTGGAGAGGATGTGGAGAAAAGGGAACTCTCATACACTGCTGGTGGGAGTGCAAACTGGTGCAGCCACTATGGAAAACAGTATGGAGATTCCTCAAAAAATCAAGGATAGAACTACCATATGATCCAGCTATTCCACTGTTGGGTATTTATCCAAAGAACTTGAAAACACCAATTTGCAAAGGTACATGCACCCCTGTGTTCATTGCAGCGTTATTCACAATAGCCAAGACTTGGAAGCAACCTAAGTGCCCATCAAGGGACGAATGGATAAAGAAGATGTGGTATATATACACAATGGAATACTACTCAGCCATAAGAAACGATGAAATCCAGGCATTTGTGACAACATGGATGGACATTGAGGGTATAATGCAAAGTGAAATAAGTCAGAGGGAGAAGGTCAAATACCATATGATTTCCTTCATTAAGTAGTAGATAATTACAACAATAAACAAACACATAGGGACAGAGATTGGATTGGTGGTTACCAGAGGGGAAGGGGGGAGGGAGGAGGGTGAAAGGGATAATTCAGTACATGTGTGTGGTGATGGGTTGTAATTAGTATTTTGGTGGTGAACATGATGTAGTCCATGCAGAAATAGAAGTACGATGATGTACACCTGAAATTTTTACAATGTTATAAACCAATAAAAAAAAAAAAAAGAATTGCTATGGACTGAGGTTTTATGGCCTGTGATGGAAAGACTTTCATTTCCTAGTTTACATAATTCTTTTAAAATCAAGTCCAAAAATCATCTATTCTTAATTGTAAATTAAGTTTTAGTACATTAAATATAACATGTTGTATTTCTTTGGCTAGTTTTGTTTTACTTTTCCTATTTCATGAGATTTTTTCCCATTTTACTTTCTTCTCATAAACAGAATCCTCACATTAAAAATATAAGTATGTACACTACTTGATTTACCGTTCCTTTTTCTTTCTCTCTCAGCACTCTGCTTTTTAGTTCCAATATAGATTATTATTTTAAAATCCTTTTACTACTTTAATGTTATTTCTTATAACAAGAAGTTGATTTGGAACTGAGGATAGTAAATAGAATAGAAGCCCAGCTCTATAACATATTGGTGAGATAAAAATAAGATGCAAAGCCCACACAATTGTAGAACAGAAGAGCTAACATACTATATATCTACACAGTGTAGACACACTGGGGCCACAATGATCCCTTTCCCTGGTGTCCTTGGGTGGAACTAGTTTCTTATACGAGGTCTCTAGGCAACTGCATTAGGTAATACATGCTGGATTTATAAAATTATGAAGAGGTTTTCTGTGGCACATCCTGCAACCAAACATCTATACCCCATAAGGAAATCCTAGGGATTCCGCAAAGTTCGTCTTCAACTGAAATTCTGGTGACGCAAATCTCTACAGCACTGAAGGTTTAGAGTCACCACACACTTCCCCAACATTTTAGGGCTCAGGAACCACTTCTGCCCTTAGGAAAGCCTATGACCTTCGAACGGCTCCAAGCCTATTTTAACCTGAGTTAGACTGAGGATCTCAGGATTTTGAGGAGAATCTGTCCAAATTATAGGTATCCAGACACCAGTTCAAAACATTCTGAATAGATGGAGGTCCCGAAACTATCACCAAAACACAAGAAAATTAAGCTAAATGGAAAGTTGGGACGATGTGAATTCCCTCTGACACCTTTCTACTTTTTTGGGTGTAAAGTTTCACAGAGTCGTTCATGCCTTGTTTTTTTCTTTGACAAAATCTTGCTAATTATTAAACCTAGGTGATACGTTTATGGGGGTTCACTGCATTATTCTCTTCACTTTTGTGTATTTTGAGAGTCTGTCATAATAAATATTTATGTGTATAGGCAAGTCTCAGGATGAAAGGTTCTAGAGCATCAATAAATCAACATAAGTGGGGAGAGTTGAGAGTGGGTGGCATGGTCTCTTTGCAAAGAAGATATAAACAGCGTGTGCTTTCATACCTCAAGGAGTTCTGCAGAGATGCAATGATGATGCTCCTTTTTCTTAGTTGCAGCCCTGGAAAGCCCCTCCCAGCGGATTCCATACAATTGGCAATGAGCTGTTGAAAGGCATTCTTCATTTTATCTCTGTATCATGAAACTCCAGTCATGGATTCCAGTAAATGTGGACTATGGGTTAGGCTCATTTATTAATTTGTTTATTCATTCATTTAACAAACAATTTATTGAGCACCTACTATCTTTTAGGCACTGTAAAATGCTGAGAAAATAGGTGTGCTTAGGATCCAGTCCCTACCCTTAAGGACTCACCATCTAACGAGGAAGATAATTGTACAAGTAGGTAGCTACAGTAAAATACCCTACATTCTATCAGAGAAATATGTAGAATGCTATGAGAGCATAAAGGAAGAAGCAATTACTCCGTTGAAGATATTCCTAAAGCAGACAGGGTGGCACGGGAGCAGGGCAGTTTCAAGGCTTTCTTTATTTGCGGATAGCCAGAGAGAAGGAATACAAAAAAAGTGGCTTTAAATAATACTTACCCAATTGTTTGCCCTGAGGTAGACATAATTTAAGTGTTAATGAGTGGTTCAGTAAAGATGAAACCCATAATTAAAGAGTGATAATTTTGTGGCACAACACATATTAAGCATCAAACAATAGATGGAAAAAATACTTGGGGGCAAGAGGCTGCCTCCACACTGACAGTAGACCACATAGGATCAATTTTGAGACCATTATCTCCCCATTTAGATGCTCACTCTCACTCTCCTGAGTTGCCACAGTGCTTTACCTACTCCTTTCACATGGCATTTATTGTTAAGCCTGAAATAAGCCATCCCTAGCTAAGCTTTTTGAAGTTTTATGTTTCATTTTTGTATCTTCTAATATACCTTACCAGAGCCTTGTATATAGAAGTGCTCAATAAATATTGATAGAACGAATCATTAATATAGAAGATAATCCTGGAATTTGTAAATAACGTTATTCACTTAGATTTATGGTCTTTCCTTTCAGAGTTGAGAGACTGATCGAAAAAGTAATGACAAAGTGGAAAATGAGACAATCAGGAGGTGAAGTGAGGGACAGATGGTAACAGGCAGATGAGGTGACCATGCTGAAAATGTTGACAGTCACAAGGAGAAAGATCTCATTTCATTTCCGTGCTTCCCTTGGATCAACCCCAAGACCACCAAGATTTCTGCTTTAAATGTATTCTTATTTCAGGTCTCATTCAAAATTTATTGTGTATATGTGTTTCCACAATGACTGCAAGGATCTTTAGAGAACAGGGCTTTTGTCACTAGTCCCCAGGCACCCTGACAAAAAGAATATTAAAAGACTCAAACTGGCCAAAATCCAGGGGAGAGTAGACAGACTGAAAAGATAAGGCAGGTAGTTAATCTTCTGGAAGGTACCGCAAGTGAAGACAGGTTTGTTCACCCAGCTCACTGTCTCAAGTCTACTGCTGTTTGATTTGTTATCTTACCCAATGGGAAATCTATGTCTTGACATCGAATCACAAAGCAAGGAAGGCCTGGGTCACTAAATAAGTTAGTCAATGAAAGAGAAAAATCTTTTAGTCACACTTTATGCCAAAACTGAAATCTAGGTGAAGTTTGACCCTACGTATAAATGTCTCTAAGCACATTTATTATGAATTGAGGAAAAGAGAAACCAATGAATTGGTAATGAGCCTTATTATTACAAAGCAATCTTTTTTTAATCATCATTCAATAATGACTCTAGATGGATATCTCAGCCAGAAAATTGCACTTACTGCAGAAAATTATATTATACATACTACCATAAAAATGACATCTAAATTATCAAAAACATTAAATGCTACCTAGGTGGATAACATAGGTATTACAGAATTCTCGAATGGGTGAATGTTTCACATTCATTCTCTAATGAGACTTTTCTTGGCTTGATATAAGCAGATACGGTATTTTAATAGAATTAATATTATATCAGCTTGCAGGACAAGCTTAAATATTTTTGTCGTCTTCTAAAATATAGCTTACATGATTGGTATAATGGCTTTGTTTCCTCCAAAAATGTGCACAAGAAAAGATATACACATTGTATAGCTGACATTGTGGTTTTCTTCTCTACATCTATTTCAATTTTGCCCCCTCTTTGTAAATATGTGGCTTGGGGGATTGACTCCCAGCTCCAGAAACAAGCTCTGATTAATCTAAGGCAATCAGGATAATCTCCTAGGCCTTGATAAAGTGTTTGGTTTAACAATGCACAGACTTGGAATTTTCCTGTACACAGGCATTGATTGAGAAATGAATATGTGACTCGTTGCAGAACACTGAGACCCAAGGAAAGGGTCTTCTGGGTTCTTCTAGAAAGGATGTTTTCTCACTCTTACGAGAGTTTATTTAAGCAACTCTCTCTTTCTCTCAGCATCAGGCTGTATGTTTGTAAAGCCATATGGAAACAGCTAATGTACAACCAAAGGACCACAAAGAAATGGAGCTAAAGCCATTGAATTTTTGCTGATCCTAAACCTTGTCTGCTGTTTAGACTTATGTTTATGTGAGTAAATAATTTTATTACTTGAAGCTAACATCTTTCTCATACATGCTGAATAGATGTCTATTTAAAATAATTTAAGTATGTATTAGAGTTACTTAATAACTATCTGCCCAAGACATAATAAACAGGATTAATGGATGAATCTTAATTAGAAAGGAAGGGAGAAGAGAGTAGAGGAGAGGAAAGAAAAGAAGAGAGAGTGGGGAAAGTAATGAGTGAGGGAGGGAAAGAAAGGAGGGAAGAAAAGAAAGAGGGAGGAAAGTGCTAATCGTATGGTAAATACATGTTTAACTTTTTTTTTTTTGCTTCAGGAAGATTTGCCCTGAGCTAAAATCTGTGCCAATCTTCCTCTAGTTTGTATGTGGATCGCCACCACCACAGCATGGCCAGCAACGTATGGTGTAGGTCCGCACCCGGGAACTGAACCCGGGCCACTGAAGGAGACAGTGGTGAACTTAACCACTAGGCCATGGGGCTGGCACCTATGTATAACTTTTTTTACCTTACTCTTTTCCAGAGTGGCTGTACTATTTCATGTTTTCACCAACAATGTATGAGAGAGACAGTTTTTCTGCACCCTTGTCAGCATTTGGTACTATCAGTATTTTTTATTTTAGCCATCTGATAGTTGTGTAATGGTAGTTTATAGTGATTTTAATTTTAATCTCCTTAAAGGCAAGCGATGTTGAACATCTTTTCATGTGTTTATTTGCCATCCATATATCTTCTTTGGTGAAGTGTCTGTTCAATTATTTTGCCCATTTTATAATTAGATTGTTTTCTTACTATTGAGTTTATAGAGCTTGTTATATATTCTGTATGCAAGCAATTTGCCTGATATGTGATTTGCAAATATTTTCCCCCAGTTGCTAAGGAACTTTTCATCCTCTTTGTCTTTTCACCTTCTTAACAGGATCTTTTGCAAAGTAATGAGTTTCTTTTAATTTTTATGAAGTTCAATTTATTTTTTTAATTTTATGATCATGCCTTTGCTGTCTTGTCTAAGAAATCTTTGCCTAATCCTGGGTCACGAATAATTAATTTTTATTTGTTATTCATTTTCTCTTATTCCATTGTATATTTAGCATTTCCATTTCTTCTTGTCTACTTTCCCTTTTTACCTTTCTCCTCCTCCATTTCTTAGCTACCTCGTCTTATCTCAGTATCTGTATCAGACTATATAGGGAATATATCAACCCTTGGCAAAGCACACGTCTTCCTTTGGGTCCAATTCATAAAGATCTCAGTATGAGTCCACTACAGCTCCTAATCTGTGCTTTGGTTCTTTCATTTTGGTGACCTATTCAGATCCACTTCTTGGTCAGAGTTTCCTTCCTTGGCTGGAAGAACAGGTGAAATGTAGGCCTGTCTGGGTACCCAGGGATGATAACGGAATGAAAGGCCAGGGGCCTCTTACACATATTTGTGAAAGTGAGTAAATAACTGATGTTATATTGAAAGGGAAACAAAAGTCTAATCAAGAATAGCTCAAACAAAAGTCTCCAATTTTGAAAACCTAGACTGAAAAGGAGAGCCAAGGAAAGAAGCTAAAGTAGACAGAGAAACCAGGGAGGCAAAGGAAATATGAGAATTGATATAGGCAGGGGAAATGTGAACTGATATAGCTAAGGTACTCCTATTAGCTTTAGAGATAAAGTTTGTAATAATAGTTAATTCTTATAATTAGATTCCCTCTGTGACAGGTACTATTTTAAATAGTCTCTATCAGCAGTTATCAAAGTGTAATCAAGGGAACCTTGATGGATCTCCAAGACTATTTTAAGGATCTGCAAGTTCCAATCTATTTCTGTAATAATAGTAATAGATTTCCCACATAGCCCCTCACCCTGCCACACACACACACACAGTTTCCCCTATTATTAACATCTTGTATTAGCATGGTACATTTGCTATAATTTATGAACCCACGAACTAGAACCATTTATTTTTTCCCTTAGATATCTATAATTGGCTTCTATATTACTCACAAGAGTCAATTTCTAAAGAAAGAAACTGCCCTTGATATCCTATTTGCCCAATACAACATTTATTTCACACTCATACTACACGCCCAGTGTAAGGGTCTACTCCACACAGTCCTTCAGGGACCCTGGCTGCGAAAGTTTCTATTAGCTTGCAGGTGTTTCATTTAGAGTCTTGTTGCTCAGAGTGTGGTCTGTAGATCAGCATCATTGACATCATCAGGAACTTTGTTAGAAATGCAGTCTCAATCCAGCCATTTGTGACAACATGGATGGACATTGAGGGTATTATGCAAAGTGAAATAAGTCAGAGGGAAAAGGTCAAATACCATATGATTTCCTCCCTTAAGTAGTAGACAATAACAACAATAAACAAACACATAGAGACAGAGATTGGATTGGTGGTTACCAGAGGGGAAGGGCGGGGGAGGAGGACGAGGGGGATAATTCGGCACATGTGGGTGATGATGGGTTGTAGTTAGTATTTGAATGGTGAACATGATGTAGTCTATGCAGAAATAGAAGTATAATGATGTACACCTGAAATTTATATAATGTTATAAACCAATGTTACTGCAATAAACAAACAAACAAAAAAGAAATGCAGTCTCAGGTCCCATCTCAGACGAAGTTATAATCAACATTTTAACAAGATCTCGAGGTGATTTGTATTTACATTAACATTTGAGAAGAGTGAGACAAGAGACGAGTGTTAGATTCCTATGCCAGGGGAAGGGAGACACAAAACCCAACATGGGCATTTTATTGCCTCAGCCCAGAAGTGACAAAATCATCTCCCTTCCAAGCGCATTGACCAGAACCAGATACACCTAGCCTCATCTAACTGCAAGGAGGCTGGATAATATAGGTGAACACATGAGATATTTGATGAACATCACTACCTTCACACAGCTTCAATGTCTTAGATTGATAATAGATTTTTTGAATGACTGTGGGTGAAAACTTTCAAAATCCTGAACATGAAGGCTATTCACATATTCACATATCAATTACAAATTTATCTTTCCCATTTTTGTTAATAAGGAATATAACTGCTTCATACCAAATGATGCAGTAAATTTGATTAATCCATGTGCTCAATTCAGATGTTCTAGGAAAAATTCCAATTCCACTTAGCTCCTTTTTCATCATAAATATTGATGTTCAGGATCAAAATTGATGTATATGTGACACAATATTTACATACCCCAAGAAGTTCCTGAATCGTTTATACACTTCACATTCTTTGAACAAACTGTAGTAAAATCAATTATAGTCCTCAGGCAATAAACTCGACATCGATGACCATTTTTATTCAAAGCTAAGGTTATAGCTCAATAATTTTTCCTGAGGTTAACAGAGTCCTTATGTGTCACACATTGGCCATAACACAGTACCAGAGATGAGCAGGTAAACATTAAACAACATACAGGGGCAAGAGCAGAGTCTAAAATGAAAGAAAGTCAATTATTACATTTGAGAATGTAGGAATCTAAGAACCTTCACAATCTGTGTCATGGTCAGAAACCAAAGCAAAGGACAAGCTAATGATATAAAGAATGAAGATCTGAGCAAAAATTATAAGTCAGTACAACTTTATTCGGAATATGAAATCATAAGAATGATTTGGGGATTTTTTAATGAGCTGGCACAAAATATCAAATTCATTCATTCACTCAACAACAATTATTCTCTTTTATGCTATGAGGAATTCTAAAGCCATTGCCTTGTTTCTCTTATATCATTATCCTTAGTTGTTAACTTTCTTTTTATCCTGTAAAGGATAAAGCAAGTTAATATCAACCATAGTAAGAGTGTCAAATATTTAAATGTCTTTTAATAGGTGAACAAATATAGAACATTCATACCTCATCTCAGAATCTGCAGTGGTTGTTTATCAAGAGATGCAGCATTCCAAGGATCATCTTAGTTACATAGGGCAGATAGAATCATATATTCTTTAAGTTGGGAAGCACCATAGCATAGTTGAAGGCCTACTGATATAAATTCAAATACTGGCTCTGATACTTATCATCCCAGGCTAGCTATTTAATCTCTCTAAGCATCATTTTTGTCATCTATACACTGAAAATAGAAATATCTATCCCTTATGTAGAAGATGAGTGTAAAACTTTAGTGCAGGGCCTGACACCTGGTTGACATTCAAGAGATGATAGCTATTATTATTCTAGAAAATAACTTTTTGTTTATCTCATACAACATCCCAAACAGTGTAGATGCCACTGCTGTGATGGTTCTGATTGAGATTTATCCAATCTCCATTAGGACATTTCCATAGACAGGGAGCTCGCTAGCTTACAAGGTTGGCCAATCTATTCATGGACAATTCTAATTTTTAAAATATTTTTTCTTATGCAGATCTTTTCTTATGTGGATTTGCCTTTTTGTTTCTTATACATATTTGGTCTTATTAATGCCTTCTAGCATAATCCAAAATAAATGTAAGTATTTTAATTTGATGTTAAAAGTAATGGCATCAGAAATGGTTTTGGGGAAAGCTTAGGAGATTATTAATTCCATATGTCCCATGTTACGAAGTTGTCCTTTAAAGTATTTTTCCTAGGCTTAGCCAGCAAGATGTTCAAACAAATGCTTAAGCCTTTGACTGCTGCATAGAAAAGTGGTTGTAGGTCATGTACACAACAGATTTCAGGTACCTCCTAAAGAAAGAAAAATGATGCACTTCTAAGAACTGTTCATTCTTTGCTTCAACCTCGCTTCATATAATACAAGCTTGTCTTGAACAATCTCACATTCAGCAATATTGAGCACTAAAAGTAACAGGACTCATGGAAAAATAGAATTGAGGCTATTTTGTGACCAGAGCACTAACAAAAACAATAATAACCCTAATAAAGGATACCAGTAAAATTAAATCTCTACCAGCATCCCTGTCAGAATATTATACCTGTGCTTCCTGCTTCCAGATATAGATTCTGGACGGCATTCACTTTTTTATTTATTTTATTTTATTATTTTTTTTTTATTGATGTCTTAGTTTATAACATTGTGAAATTTTGGTTGTTCATTTTTGTTTGTCAATAACCATATACATATCTCCCTTCACACCATGTGCCCACTCCCTACCTCTATTGCCCCTGGTAACCACACTACAGTTTTCTCTGTCTATGTGTTGGTTTATATTCCACATATGAGTGAGATCATGTGGTGTTTGTCTTTCTCTTTCTGGCTTATTTCACTTAACATACTACCTTCCAGCTCCACCCATGTTGTTGCAAATGGGACAATTTTGTCTTTTTCTATGGCTGAGTAGTATTCCATTGTATATATATATACCACATCTTCTTGATCCAATCATCAATCGAGGGACACTTGAGTTGCTTCCACTTCTTGGCTATAGTGAATAATGCTGCAATGAACATAGGGGTGCATAAGCCTCTTTGGATTGTTGATTTCAGGTTCGTTGGATAGATTCCCAGTAGTGGGATGCTGGATCATAGGGTATTTCTATTTTTAATTCTTTTGAGGAATCTCCATACCGTTTTCCATAGAGGCTGTACCAGTTTACATTCCCACCAGCTGTGTATGAGGGTCCCTGTTTCTCCACATCCTCTCCAACATTTGTTGTTTTTTGTCTTGGTGATTATAGCCATTCTAATGGGTGTGAGGTGATATCTTAGTGTTGTTTTGATTTACATTTCCCTGATGATTAGTGATGTTGAACATCTTTTCATGTGCCTATTGACCATCTGTATATCTTCTTTGGAGAAGTGTCTGTTCATTTCCTCTGCCCATTTTTTGATCGGGTTGTTTGTTTTTTTGCTGTTCAGTTGTGTGTGTTCTTTATATATACTGGAGATTAACCCCTTGTCAGATATATGTTTTGCAAATACTTTCTTCTAGCTGGTGGGTTGTCTATTCATTTTGATCCTGGTTTCATTTGTCTTGTAGAAGCTCTGGAAGGCATTCACTTTTCATATAGACTTTTCATCAGAATTCTTTTTTACTACACTATTTTAATTCAGGATGAAATGTCTCCACATTGGCCTTATCTGCACCTCCCCAGTCTGCTGAACAGAGTGGAAAGTCTAGCCACTCTTGAAGCAAGCAAGCAACTACTTCTTGCTCTAAAGGAAGGCACTTCTGAAATTTTCTGCCTTTTTTTTTTTCATTCTTCATGTATTGAAAAGGTGGTCTTTTTAATTTGGAAAGCTTGCCCTCGATTATTTCAAAACATTAACAGAGTGGGCATAATTGTGCATGAACCAGCATAACCTCCACATTATACTCAGACCATTGCTTAATTTACCAATAGCACATGGGATGGTTCAAATCAAAGAAATAAATTGTAGAAGAACAGGCTATAGTACCAGGTATTTCAAACCCTGGGAATCCTATTTATTCAGGTGATTTGCAAAGTCACAGGACAGAAACCCTTGAAGACACGCAGTACGTTGGTCCTTGAGCCAGGGGTCATGGGCTAATGGCACTCACTCCTGCAAAAAACAGAATGTACTTAAAGAGGGCATTTAAAATTTTTATTTATTTAAAATTTACACACCACTTACTTCCAAAAACGACTTTCGGTAACTGCCAAAGAGGAAGGGACGCATGCCAAAGAGAATTTCTTGCTCTTTTTGTTTGTCATAAAATATAAATCAGATATAATTTCTACCTAAATTTTAGTGGCTCCAATTGGATTGAGAGCTTAGTGATTAACAACATAGATTTTGGACTCAAGTAAATCTAGGTTTGAATTTTGGCACGTCACTCACTAGCTGTGTGACATTGAGTTAGTTCCCTTCTCCAAGACTTGATATCTTCTTCTATGAAATGAGGCTAAGAAAGTTTTTATGAGAGCTGGGTAAGATAGCGTACGCAAAGCAATACAACAAATGATAACCAAAAAATTTTTTTTCATTATTATTATTTTGTCTTTTGTCAAAAGTATATCTCATTCAGTGCAATCGTATATCCATGTGTCATCTGTTTATACATTAAATGGTTTCAAAATTTTTAATTTATAGAAGACATTTATTTGTAAGCCTCTATAGGCCTTATTGTTTTTAAAATGCTAGCCCAAACTTGCAATATATTCTGGCATCCTTTAGCAGTGCTGAAGGTCATTGAAATCACATCACAGTTATTGTGAAACCAGACAAGTAAAAGTGAAATGTCAAGTACTAAAAGTAAAGCAGGGAACCCACTTTGTTTAGTCAATAAAAGTGATTGGATCTGGTTATCTTCCCTGCCTCTTTCATTAGCCCAGGAGACATCTGGAGGTTATAACTTAAGCTGTTTCTAACACAAGATAAAAGAAAGAATCTCTTTCTGAGTATTAATTTTAACAACCAGTTGATAAACCTAGCTTCCTAAGTGCATGTGTGAGAAAATAAAAGCAACATGGACATTGGCCAAACTTTTTTTCTTTTTAACTCTTGGTGGGTTTCAAACTGAAGCTTTTAGTAATGATCCTGGTTTATTTGTGAATCAGGAAAACATATTGTGATGTGAAAAAAAAAAAAACCTCTCCATACCTGCCCCGTCCTAGATGGTGCCTCTTCAAATTGCTACCTGTCCTTCAGGCTCTTGCTACTTAAAGTGTCATCCCTGGACCAGCAGAAAGCACTGCCTGGAGCTTCTTAGAAATGCCAGATCTTGGATCCCACACAGACCTACTGAAACAGAATCTGCATTTTAACAAGATCCTGGGCTGATTCCAAAGCCTTTAAAATTCGAGAAGCCCTGCTTCATGCGTATCTCTAACTTCAGCACCTTTTCCTTCCCTCTATTCTCCTCCAAACAACATCCCAGATTCCCTTACTAACACCTTGGAAATGTTTAATATAATTTCTACTATAACCCGATATATGTATTCCCCAAAAGTGTATGTTCTTCAAAATCAAACTAAAGTAACAGGGTTGGTGGGAAAAATAAGGCTAGGAAGACCATTCAAATTCTAGGCTACTTGGTAACCAGAGGCTCTAACCAGAACCATAATTGGTACCTCCAGAGGTAACTTGGACAGCTAGGCAGGCACTCATATGACTGGAGGCTGCTTCAAGGAAATTAAAAATTCACAAAAAACAATGAAGTGGGAATGCTGGCTTACAGGTGCAGAGAAAACGTGGGTGGAAGTGGTCTTCTGGGCACAGGACGATGAATAAGCTGCCGGAAGTGGGAAGCTGACTAAAGTAGGGGTTCAGCTTTCTGGAGAGGAATCCCCAGTGAAATAGCTCATTTTCCATTGTCTTAAAATACAGCCGAAAGGACTCCTATCTGTGTAGCACCCAAGCTAATGGATTTTTCTTTTCCTGTAGAAGTTTCTAATTATCACTACATCGGCTTTCTTTGCCTAGAATTAGTCACATATGAATCAACATAACTTTGCCTTTATGTGGACATCATTCTCATATTTATAAATGACATCAAGATTATAACTGTTATAGGAACAGGTATTCTAATACTATTATAGTCTTTTCTTTAAGAGGAAAAACAAAATGTCCCCATGAACTTTCACTAAGGGCTCACTGTAGGTGTATTTGAAAAGAGCAATGTATAATATTCAGAAATGAATTTTAGTGATGGAATTTCAGATATTTTAGAGAAGATGTATTTTAAAAGAGGTCTCTCTCAAAATCTTTTAAACCACACAACACAAGCTAACACTTATACCCTGCTGTCACCTCTTCCTTCCCTCCTTTATTCTTTTCTGCCTACCTTCCTTCAACTGTTATTCATGGAGCATCCACTACGTGTATGGCATTGTGTTGGGTGCTATAGATAAAAGGCATCTTATAATGGGAAGACCGTTTTTAAGAAGACTATTTAGAGATCAAGAGAAGAAACACAAAAATTGATCAAAGTTGTTTTTTTAAAATAAAATAAAGTCTATACAGAGTCATTAGACAGAAACAAGTTATTTATCCTGAATAAGTTGTCAAGGGGTCACCTACTGCGTGACTACAAGTATTAGAAATGCTATTTGATCAAGTAGGTTGTCCAGCAATTCTCAGGGATCCTCTGCAGAGCATAAAGTGACTTAAAACTGAGAAAAGGGGATTTGATTAGGTGTTTAAAGGACTATCCTAAAATGAGAGATATTAAATGTTGTAATGGAGTATAATGCTTGAAATGTGCAAAAGTCAAAGCCAGCAAAGCCAGAAGGAGGATTATTACTCAACAGAAAACCTCATCCTATTTCTCTCAAATACATTTTAAAGTGCCTTTCCAGGGCATTTGCTAATAACTCACTCACATGAAGGTGAGCGATAATCATTTAGGCAGTACACAAATTAGACAATGGTCTGGTCCACATGGGATTTCTGTCCTGGATAAAGCAGAAGAACAGTGATGCTATTCATTAGCACCTTAGTCCCTTCGCTGGCAGAACCTCCCCTTGCGTATGACACCATCACAATTATCTTTCTCATTACTGTCATCACCAGTCTTTAGCAAACATTTGTAAGGTGTTTACTATGTGCCTGACATTTACTGCATCACATACATTTTCTGATCCGGTCCTCACAAATTAAGACTATGTCATGCCAATGCCCATGTGGACTGGGAAGACGCTGTGCAAGTGAAAATATATTACTCCATGTCTCACTAAAATCAGTTAGTTTGAAATCTTGCTCCCTTTAGGTACTCTAAATTCTGATCTTTTGACAAAGTTTCAGTTACGCAAGATGAAAAGCTCTGGAGATCTAATGTACAGCAATGTAGCTACAGTTAACAATACAATATTGTAGCCTTGAAATTTGCTAAATATAAATACAATATTAATACTGTAAATATTACAATATACAATTTTATTTTTATCTGTCAATTATACTTCAATAAATGTGGTGGGGGCGTGGAGAAAGTGCTTCCTATTGGCCAGGGGCTTTATAAGGATGAATAGCAATCTCTGACCTGAATTTCTCTCCCTCTGCCTTACAGTCAGACTTCCCCAAAAGGGATTGGTCGTGAGTGTGATTTTCTCTAAGATTTCCAGGTAGAGAAATTTCAGAATCTCTTTTGGTTTCCAATTCTATTTCTTCCTCTGCGGTAGTGGGAATTTGTTCCCACTATTTTGCTTCACAAATTTGATCCATTTAATAAATTCAATTCTACAAGAACAAAAAACAATTCTGGTCTTTTGTTAGTCATTTTAGGCATTTTAAAACCAATTCCTAAAAGGGTAATTCTACCTTAATTTTGAATTTATCTTAGATATATATCAAATTTATAATATTTTATTGCTGATGGGATAGTTTCGCATTCTTATAGATGAACAGGAGGCTTTTCCTCAAGGACTTAAACTTGGATACCCTGTTGAAATAGTGGATAAGACATTATTTTAGCTGTTCTAGAGTGATAGGACACAAGATGTACATATACCTGCCAGAAGCCCAGATTCAGTATGCAGCTTCTCCTCCATATATCTTGTCTATTTCACATCAGACAACAGCTTCTCCTCCTTCAGAGTGAGTCCACATTGTGGACCCTAGGCAATCTAGCACTTCTATTACGGGGCTACTAATGCCCCTTACATACTTCCTATTCGTCATAAGTTTTCTAGATTGCCACTTCAATCTAGAACATCTGCCAAAACTGGGGAAGTGTAAAAAGTCAATAGTCAACTAACCATCATACACAAATACACATTTGTGTTCTTTATGTGTGTGTGTGGACTCACACAAAGTATGTGTGTTTGTCTATGTGTGCTTGTGGTGTGTGTTTTATATGTATGTTTGTAATATAATAAGAGAGAGAGAGAGCAGAGAGAGAATGAGACAAGGAAGAAATGAGAATAAGAGAAAGTAATTTCTGAAATCTGTATCCAATATATTATTTAACTCTAACCTATATAATATTCAATAGCTTTGCATTATACTTATACAGGATTTTAATATCTTAACTGCCAAGATGCATATCTTTCTAATTTCACTATCAATCTCTTCCTTTACCCCATCAAACAGAAAGTAACTATCTCTAAATGTTACCGATAAATGCATTAGTCATTTTTATTCAGTGGAAGTTCTAATAAACTAATGTGTTATTCTTTGTATTTTTATAATTCATCAACAATTTTTTTAGTTTTATTTTTTTCTGGCATGTACGCTGTTTGAATATTTTAAGTAAGTTTTCCCAATGACTTTTTCACTTGCTAAAAATAAAGAGATGAAAGAGATTAGATAGAAAGATTCATACTTTCTAAAAGTGGGACTTAATTATGGAATAGGTATAATTTTTTCTCTTAAGAAAGAAGGCAAATATCCTATGCAAATGTTCCTATAAAACATTAAAATACAAATATTAATACAAAAAATTAGCTTTATAGATTTTATTTTCTGTAATTTTTATAGCACGTTTAATCTAGAAAATAATACTTAATGTCTGACTTCCAAAAAACCAAGGTTTTTTAGTAAGCCTCTAAACTATTTGGTAACAAATTTATTTAATGGAATGAACCTGGAAATTTTTTCCAAAAGAGTAAAATTCACTAATTTAAAGAAATAAAATAGAACAGAATGTACAATTATATTTTCTCTAATCATTTTAAGTAAAGTATCAAGACAAGGCTGGTCTTAATCCACCCATATTTAATATGCCAGAGTTTTAGTATAGGATAAAGAATAAAATGATTTCCTTTTCTAACTCTGTTTGTTCCAAAGAAACAAAGAGTTAAAGAGTAGGAAGAATCCAAGAGGTCAATTAATCCAACTTCTAGTTAATGTTTGATGAATAACTTCTATAGCATCCCTTCAAGCAATAGCTTCTGCTTGAAAATACTCAGTGAAAGAAAAATTGCTACTCTCTTGAATTGATAATTTTTGTGGGATTTTTTTAAAGAGCAGCTTAAAAATTCTGTGAGGCTTCTACTCCAAGAATCCAGATATTCCTCATAAATGGTCACTATAGATGAGAGACAAAAAAATGTTTAAATTATTGAGCTTAAGATTGAATAGAAATGTTTTCTAGCCATTTAAGTTAGAAAGCCATTGAATGTGATGGAGAGAGCATAGTCTGGCTTGGTACTGGGTACCTAAACTTTGCATGTTACAGTACTTTCATCTCTCAATAGCCTTAATGTCATTTTGAATTTATATAGACCAGACTACACATTTCTTATGTACTTTTTCAGATATTTAATCTCTATTTCCTTCAAAGCAATGATTTGTACAACATGCAAATGTTCTTCCTTCCATTCTCTAGTTTCAAAGCCTCAGTTCCTGAAGTGCCATTTCAGCAATGACCACACTTGTCTTTCCTTAGGTTCTCCTCCTTTCTCAGGTCCCCAGCACTGACGTGATTATTCTTAGCACAAGGACTCTTCTCTTGATCTTCTTAACTCTTTCCATGTATTGCTCCTTCTATAGGATAAATCACAGACTTTACTGATTGATCAGTCACATCAAATGGAAAATCTTCATTCTCTTCTCTCAGCTCTGGTCTTTTGCTGACCAGTCCTCTTAACTTTGATAAACAGAAATGTTTTCTGAAAGGTCTCTCTTGCATTTTCTTAAAGTCTTTAGGCAAAAACTAATGACCTCCTTCTATCTCTATGTTTTCTGTTTAAACTCCCCAAAAGAAAGAATCACTTTGGTTCAAACAGTGAACAATCGGGAAAGCATGCCCTAATGAGGGAGAGTCCTCATGTTACTAACTCATATGCCAGCCTCAAGATTGACCACTCTCAGCTCAGGGGTCCAGCCCTGGTCATCGTACCAGTAGCCAGCATGGTGATATTCATGTGGTATCACTTGATGCGACCTGTAAAGGTAATGATCCCCTCCGGATAAGGAGAGGTGCTATGTAACTGACCAGTAGCTTGTGTGGCTCGTTTAATATAAACATATACACCAATAAAACAAGACAAGGAACTATTGGGCAACTTGCACATGAATTATTAAATCTCATAAGAGTTTAGAGCAATAAGAAAGTAAGTTTCACATTCAGCCAAAAATTGACTCTTAGATGGAAAAGATGACAACACAGGAAAGAGCAGGAGAGCACAGGCAAAGGCAGGAAAGCAGGAAGGATCAGGACAAGTGTGGGTGGCTGGAGGGGTTTGGCTAGATTGATTAGTTACTATAAGGGACTACTAGGGCCCCAGTCATTTAGCTGATGGCTCTTACTCAAGCTTTAGTCCTCAACTAAAATGTTACATCCTTATTCAGAGTGGCCTTCTCTGACCACCCATTCTAAAGCAGAATCACACTTTTATCCTCTCTCATACCATTCTAGTTTTTTTTCCTTTGTAGTATTTAACACATATTGCAATTATTGATTTATTTTTATAGTTACTTGCTTGGCATAGTGGTTAAGTATGTTGCTCTGGAGAAAGAATGCCTGAATCTGAATACTGGTTCTGCCACTTACAAGGTTTGTGACCTTGGATGAGCTTCTCTGTATCTCAGTTTCTTCATCTATATAATGGAAATAAAAATACTGTTCCCCATTGGGTCATTGTAAACATAAAGTGGTATACACTGTCTTTATATTTTTACAAATATAAACCCAATATCTAGTATATTGCTTGGCACATGTTAGGCACACAAAATTTGAATAGGATCAAGCTGGGAACAGCTTAGAAATACAAGGACCTGGATAAACAAAATTGACAGACCTTTAGCTAGACAGAGTAAGAAAAAAAGAGAGAAGACTCAAATTACTAAAATGAGAAATGAAATTGGAGACATTGCTACCAATTCTACAGAAATAAAAAACATCATAAGAAAGTACTATAAACAATTTTATGCAAACAAATTGAATAACCTAGATGAAATAGACAAATTCCTAGAAACACAAAACCTACCAGGGCTAAATCACAAAGAAATAGATTATCTGAATAGACATACAAAGATTAAGAAGAGTGAATCAGTTATCATGTGTCTCCCAACAAAGAAAAGCCCTGGACCTCATGGCTTCACTGGTGAATTCTACCAAAAAAATTAAAGAAGAATTAACACCAATACTTCTCAAACTTTTCCAAAAAATTGAAGAGGAAGGAATAGGTCTTAACTCATTCTTTGAGGCTAGCATTACCCCAATGCCAAAACCAAACAAAGATACTAGGAGAAAAAACTATAGACCAATGTCCCTTTTGAACATTGATACAAAAAACCTCAACAAAATACTAGCAAATTGAATTCAGTAGCATACTAAAACCATACACCAAGACCAAATGGGATTCATTCCTGAAATGCAAGGATGGTTCAACTTACAAACACCGATCAATGTAATACACTAAATTAACACAATCAAGGGAAAAACCACATGATCATCTCAACTGATACAGACAAAGAATTTGGCAAAATTCAACATCCTTTCATGATTAAAAAAACTTAACAAATTAGGAATAGAAAGAAACTACTTCAACATAATAAAAGCCATATAATGAAAAACATGCAGCAATCATCCTATTCAATGATGAAAGATTGAAAGCTTTTTCTCTAAGCTCAGGAACAAGGCAAGGATGCCCACTTTCACCACTTCTATTCAACAAAGTACTGGAAGTTCTAGCCAGAGTGGCAAGAAAAAGAAATGAAAGTCATCCCAATCAGAAAGAAAGAGGTAAAATTTTCTCTGTTCACAGATGACATGATCATAAATGTGGAAAACTCTAAAGACTACACAAAAAAATTGTTAAAATAAATGAATTCAGCAAAATAGCAGGATACAAATACAACACACAAAAACCAATTACATTTCTAGATACTAACAATGAGCAATTACAACAAAAAGATGAATACTATATGATTTCATTTATATGAGGCACTTAGAGAGTCAAAATAATAGAGACAGAAAGTAGAATGGTGGTTGCCAGGGGCTAGAAGTAGAGGGGAATAGGGAGTTATTGTTTAATGGATATAGAGTTTCAGTTTTACAAGGTGAAAAGTGTTCTGCAGATGGATGGTGGTGATGGTAGCATAACATTATTAACATATTTAATATCACTGAACTGTACACTTAAAAATGGTTCAGGGGTCTGGTGGCTTGATTTTTGTGACTGTCACCCCCGGAATGCCTCTTGACTGCCCCAGCTCTGGAGGCCAGGGGAGCTTGCATTCCTGGTCCCATAGGATGTAATGATCGATGTCACGCAGAAAGGAGCTCATACCCCTGTCTGGCACCTTGATTTTTGCGGCTGCTGCCAGGGGACACCTCTATATCACCTGGCTCTGGAGGTCAGTGGGGCTTACTAGACTAGGCTCATGGGTCCCACAGGATTGTAACCAATGGGAGAGTTCTTAAACAGCTGCCACTCCCAGGGCACAGCAAGGGGCAACAGGCCTAGGAGCTTGGTCCTTCTGTGAAAAAGGCCGATTAGCTGATCATCATGGTAGGGGTCAAAATATAAGCTAGCTCTTAAAATTGTAACTAAAATATACTACGTATTCACAAATGTTTTGAGTAAACATTATGTGCATAAAGTGATTCTTACAGCATTTATCTTTGGTAACTAGAGAGGGTAAAAGTGAAAATGGTACTATAGTTCAGACAATTTCTTTGTGACATTTTCCTAATGACAGCTGAGGCTTTAAGATGAAAGATGGCACCATACCTTAAGTGAATCTAAAGTAGAAAATTAAAGTCAGCAGCTATAGACCACTTGTGAATAGTCATTCTAGTTCCTTACTTTGGAGTAAATTTTTGAGAATTTCTTGTGAAAATCAATTATGGGGAATTGACATGGAAGCTAAGAGGCAAAGAGTTACGACATTATATCACATTTAAAAATGTCATATGTAGTTTGACTACATGTTAATTCATTGCTAGATTAATACATTTACTTGATCACAATTTACAGATATTTTTCCCCTTAAGTAAGTTAAAAAAAAAAGTTAAGATGGCAAATTTCATGCTACATGTATTTTTCTACAATGAAAAAATTGGAAAAATATAGATTTAAGTAACCCCAAGAGCATAGATAATAATAAAATATAGTTAAATAACCAGGAAAAAAAGAACTACAGGGATGTGAATTTCACTGTGATGAAATGAAACATGCAAATCACTTTTCTTTATTGACATACTCAAAATGCTACTGTATTGAATGCTAGGCAAGGTATCATACTAAGAGCGGCTTCCAAGGACTAAAAGAGAGTATGAGGGGAAGGTTAAACATGCTAATATCTTTGTTTCAAAGAGGAACATCAAACTCGGCAATTGCCTAGTAATATTTGTCGTAAATATTGACGAACAATAACACATTAGCTAGCAGAATATTAGTACAATCATTAAAACAACACTTCATTCTGCCCTTTGTCTACACACAAATTTTCTAATAGACTAGTTGCTCACTTACTCTCTCCTTCAAATCATAAATATTTAATATTTCAAGTTTAAAATATCTGTTATATATATTCTATTACAGCTATATTATGATCACAAATAGAATCAATATTATATTTCTAATCTAGAGGAATTGGGGAATAGTTAAAATTAGAGATTACAGAATTATTCTTAAAAAGTCATTAGTTCTTTAATGAACAAAGTTAGTAAAAATGTCTGGTAGAGGTGTTAGGAAGTTTGTTTTAATGGATAGGAAAGATTTGTAATTTCTAAACCAATTGGTGATGTGAAATTGGGTTCTTAAATTTTAAAAGTTTTTCAAGAAATTTTAAAATGCTCTTAAACATTTGGCTTCAACTATTTATTTGTTTAGAATATTTTACAGGTAGACCATAGAGATGTACATCAGTCCAAGCTCAGCCCAAAATACTACAGATTTTCAAATTGCTTGTTTGAGAATCAATGACATTTCATAGCTGGTTTAGTATGAGCAGAAATCATGGTTACTATTGACAAGAAGGCTGTAACGTTTCCCTCAATTTAACTAAACTTGAAACAAGCTTCTTCTTTATTCTAGGCCCCCCGCCATTCTTTTCTTAGAGCATTTACTTTAGAAAACTTGCAATTGTAAATTCTTTCTCTGCCTCTTTGAGATGTAAATCTTTTAAAAAGCTTCTTGCTAGTTTTATAACCTAGGAACTTTCTCCCAGACCTGGGAGCCAACTCTTTGAAATGTAATCATTAAGGAAGATAGTGCCCCAATTCCCAGTTTCTGTGGGAGGGTAGGACCCTAACTTAGTTGGACACCAATTAGCCAATACAGATGATCTAGTCACAAAGACAAACATTTGCAAATTCAGGAATAACTCAATGTGCTGGACACACCCCATTGATCATTCTCCCCCCTAATATTCCTTCAGTCTCACTCCGGTTCTTAAAAACACTCACACTTTTTGTTTTGGGTAAGTTGAGTTCAGTTCCTCTCCCCTATTGCAGTAGCCAGAAGAAAGTCTTCCTTGCTTGTTTAACTTCGTCCAATGCAATTTTTGCATTGACACTAAGAAAAATAAGATCCCAAACAGACACAAAAATTCATTGTCTGAACTGCTGCTGTTACTGTTATCTGATCAGCTGTAGCCTACCTGGGCTAACCAGCTGGCCTCAGGCACTCTTCCGTCAGTGGTCAGTGAAAGCTTGTTTAAATAGATCAACCTCCTACTGCCTCCTTAAAGCTGAGAGTCTTGACTGAATTGAAAGAAGGAAGATGCACTCTTCATACCAGTTCTGGATGTCAGTAAGGGTTCTACAGGGGAGAAAGGGAAGCAGCTCTCCTGAGTGGACAGCCCAGAAAAAAGAGAATCTCAGTGGATCATAGACCATAATTTTACACTTTAGTCCGACATGTTTCCAGGTGAACAACAAACCAGAGAATGATGAATCCAAACTACTTCCTGGAGGACCAAAAAAAAAGAAATCCTTACTAGCCAAGAAATAAAGTCTTCACACAAGACCTGAATCTTCGAAGGTAAGCACAATTTTACAGAACTATGTTTCTAAGAAAAAATTTTTTTAGTTACTCGTCCCTTTTTGTGCAGGTGATAATTTATTGATATTTAATGAATAAAATGGATAAAAGAATATTGAGAGAAAATTGGACAGTGTGTGCAGATAACAAAAGACTATTCTGCCTTTCATTTTTTCTTATTCTTTGATAGACTACTAATTTACTAAAGCTACAGAATAGCCTTTGTTCTAGGAACTCCCTCTGCACGTAGAAGGAAGTTGCGAACATATATGAACATAAAGGTATTGGTGATATATATGAGTACAGAAAGTTGTAAGCTTTTCCAACTGTCGATGCCTTACATTAGCCATTATTGTTTAAAACTACATGACAAAAAAAAAGGGTGTTATTAAAAACATAATTACTCTTGTCCTGTCATTAACTCAAGACAGAAATCACTCAAAGGTGAATCATGGAAATTCATTGTAAAGGAAGTATATATTCTGAAAAATTAAGTTCAAACAATTTGAAGTGAATGAGAGGATGGCATGATCCAGCCAAGAATATGTAGTTATATTTAAAATTTTCAGTGCAGTTGGAGGCGAAATTTTAAGGTAAAATGGTAGCTTCTATCTAAACTTCCTCCCTTTCCACTGATCCTCTTCTCTCCTCCTGCTGCATCTGGGAAAGACACAGCCTTGACTCCACTGGCAGGATATCTCTGTCCTTCATTCAGAGCTTCTTATTGACTGAAAAGCTCTCAAAAGCAAAAAATAAAATATCAAAAGTTTATCTTCCAGGACTTTGAAGGAGACAGTTTTATTTGGAGGGCGTCCTTCCTGTGCACCTTAAGTTTCCATAACTAGATCATCTCTGACTTCACCTATTTGTCAATAGATGTTTTATGCAAAAATTAACAGCTTATGTGACTAAGCCTAAAACTATTGATCAATCAGAACACCATAATGATTGTTGATAACATACTCCGGAGTTATATTATCAATATAATCCTGAGATGGTTATAACAATTAAAATGAGAGTAAAAAATTTAAAACATAAAACTTCAATACCATGTAAACTTTTGTTTCCATTTCAAATAAACAAGCTAGTTTTCTCTTATGCCTAATCTACTTTAGCATCAAAAATGTATAGAGATAGAAGAATTTTCCTTGATTTTTAAAGATCTGAAGATAGAAAGAGGTACCAAATAAAATTAAAATTTGCCCTTGGGTTAATCACAGTTTGAAGGACCATGGCACATGTTCCGCTAGCTGAAGACAAGGTAACAATTGAATTCTAGATGGTGATTAGTGCTTCTTGTTAAAAATGGCAACGGGTATAAAACCCAAGATTATGCCCCCAACTTTGACATTTCTTCATATGATGCTCCATTTTCACGGTTGGGATAATTATGCTGTATTGAAAAATTTGAGGGAAACAGTCGGGGAGGTACATATACTATCAAAAACATTTATCAGTTAACCTGGTGTGAAATTTAACTAAAGCAAAGATTTATAAACGCATACATAAAAATTAGCTGAGCAGTTATTTGTTAACTGCTTACCAAAAATATCATAAGGACAGGCTTTTAAACAATAATTCATCACTACAGAATTGGCTGTCAGTGAATACAATAATCTCTTTCAGCAGAACAATGCACTTATTAAAAAGTATAATTTGCTGTTTCATCATGCCTTCTATCCACCTCGGATTTGAAATGCTAATCATTCATGAGTTGCTGCTGTTGTTTGAACACCTTTAAAATTCATTACAAACTAAACCAAGATTGTAAACACTTGTATATTTCTGCATACATATGTATAGAAAATCAATATTGCTATGCTAAGTGTTTGAAAAAATATTACAACTATCTCAGCAGTTCTACTGATCCATTACTACTTTGATTTCCCTTTATGGTATTTTTTATGTTTTTGCAATATAAGAAAATATATGGTCCCAGTTTATTCATCCATCTTGTTGGGAGAAAGATAGTTCACCAAGTCAATTAAAGTTCCTTTTGGATATGTACCTTCCAAAGTGTAAAAAAAAGTCTTTATCCAGATGCTAAAATGAGCAAATGAATATTTAACACAATTTAACAGGTCCTTTCACAGGATCCCTCCTACACAGTAGTTCTCAGGCTACAGAAAAAAGAGAGAGAGAGAAAGAGTTTCCTTGGAGACAATACTGAATAAACCAACCAACATTCCTAAGCCTTTGTTTGGGCATTTTTCAAGTGTTTTAGAAAATTATCATTGGAGTCCAGGTAGTGTTCCTTATGAGAGCAAAACATTGGCTAGCTCTCAAATAATTTTGCCAATTTACAATAGCCTAAATGAGGGGCATTCATTCATTTGTTCATTCATTCATTTGTATTAATCTAGGTACTCTTGATTTACAAGAAATTTTATGAGGATAATCTGTAAACCAGGTAAAAATAGGCCCATTTAGTTGATAAGAGCAGGAACGAAACCATTCTGAAGGTCTCTTCCACTTCTTAGAGGATACCAGCTACAGACGTTTGAACACCAATCTTCTAATGAGATGAAGTATAAGTCACATTGTAAATTTTTCTACTTGGTTTCTACGTGGTTTAAGAGAAAGAGAATAGGACACTGTATTAAAGGACTTCATTTCTCATTCCAGTAATACTTATTACCAACATGACTTGGGGTAAATCACTTACCCTCTGTTAGTTTCCTCATCTGTAACATAAGGACAGCTTTGCCTACGTTGGGTAATTCCTGGCATTTAGTTGGCCCTCATAAATATGATTTTATTCTAAATTTAAGGAAAAATAACATTGATATATAGTTCTTGGCACACTTCCACTTAAACCTCACAGTCTACTGGGAGTTAGGCAGAGCAGTTTTTATTTGGGTTTATCAGGGATGAACCCAGATGTTGGAAACATAATTTTCAGTGTCACACAGAAAGTGCATTGACTAGTATACCTTTCCTGAGATAAACCCAGAACACTGCTACGTCTCTGTTTCCTAGTTAAATAGCCATACAGTGCTGCTAGCGAGGTTCTGTAAATCATCTCAAATCTAAATTATTTGCCAAGCTCCTTATTTTTGTCCATATAAAATAAGTGGCATGTTCACTGTCTTGGTGCACAGCTACTTTCTCTACCTAAGCAACACCACCAGAGTAACTCGTTCAGTCCCATAATAGTTGGATAAATATTCACATGTGTTCTCAGGAAAACCCAGACGATTCAAGTCATCCAAATGCAAATGCAAGTACTTCTGATGAGGGTATTAAGTATTCTTTTAATAAATGTCAAGTCCTTTAAGAGAGAAGGGAACTTGGAGGACACTTAGGTGTTGAAAAGCAGTGTGCAAGATGGCCAGGCACTCACCTTCCCAGAGAAACCTGCTCAGCATGAGGTAACAGATAGTTAGCACTGCTGGTAGCCATGTAGGGGACACTGTCAACATCACAGGGAACTTGGGGAGCAGCCTGGAGAGGCCCAGCAGTGTGCAAGGACACTGTGACCTGAGAGCTCATGAAGGGCCATGTCTACTATTAATTTCCCACACCATGCTCTGTTAATTGCTTTCACAGTACTTATTACTATCTTCTTTGTTTAACGTTACTTGTACATATCCCTTTTCCAGCCACCAACTATAAACTCAAAAAGTACTATGTTTGTGGTTTTTTACCACTGGCTCCTCAGTACCTGCAAAAGTGCTAGTTACAGAATAGGCACAAAAATACATATTTATTGACTGAAATGAAGGGTGCTCAGAGCAATGTTAGGAGCAACATGCACCAGTCAGAATGAGAGCACTGCTAGAGGATTTGCAGCTATAATTAGGGGGCACTGAAAGAGAGGCTGTGCTCCTGTATTTTGCTGACAGGGAATATATATCCAGCTGAGAAACATAGAAAATGAAAAATTTTTCACGTTGAAAGTAAGATTTGCATTGTACCATAGCAACTACATTAGGTTAAAACTTTCCTCAACCTGATGATATAGATGGGATAGCAGTATAATACTGTCTTGTTTCATGCTTTTTTTTGTTAATTATCTATAATTTGGCACATACAAACATTCTTCCTATTTCATTGGGGAAAAAAATGTTACCAGCTATCTTTATCTGTGCAGTTAGATGTTTGGAAGACATAAACAATCTTAATTCATTCATTTATTAAAAGCTAGTTGTACTCGGTTTGCCAGGTATTTCCTCAGCAGAGACAACTGCCTAGTTTTCCTTTGTATTGCGATTTTCTGCTTCCCCTGTGACAATATTGTGATATAAAAAACCCTACAATCATTACCAAAATCACATGTATAAGTACTATGAATAAAAAATTCTTTTATCAGTGTGCTACAATTCTAAAAAATCTACATTCTCAATCTAACATTTTAAGAAATTCTTCCAACCACCAGAGTCCATATTCTGTCTCTCCTTTGGTCATAACTGAACAAACAAGATGGGACAATTACAGGGGTAAAAGCTACTGAAGAAACCAATATGTCTCATCATTTTAATTTAGCTATGCCCTTTTAAAACATTGGGTTGTGAAGTGTTTGCCTCACCCCAAAACAGAGCCTGACAGCAAGCCCTCTTTTCAGTTAAGTTAATGGGCTCTTATAAGAAAAGAAAGATTTAGAGAATTCGATGGTGCTTCATGGGCCTGATATTCATGAAAGCTATGGACGAGAGTAGATTAGATTGCTACTTCATTTGAATTACAGAGTAATTAGGTTTCTCCTTTTGGGAAATATTTTCACATATGTGTTTAGAAACAGTTCTTTTAATGGAAAGGCCAAATTGCCATTTGAAGCCTCTTACTGGTGCTCAGACATCCATTTACACATTACTTCATTCATTCGTGTATTGAGTGCCTACTATGTGCCAAATATCATACTTGGGGCTGGGGTTTCATAGTTAAAAGTAAAAACAGAGTTTCTGTCCATATGGTGAAGAACTAGACAAATAGACCAATAAGTATTTTGGAGTGTGCCACTCAGTAAGTTGGAGATAAATAAGGTATAAAAGAGATCACATGGAAGGGTGATCTAACAGCCGGGACAACACGGTGTGATGGTGGGGGATGTTGGGAAAACCTTCCATAATGTTACATTGACTGAGTCTGGAAAGCCAAGTTTATGTGATTCAGGTAGAGAAAGGAAAACTCTTCCAAATGCAGAGGGCAGCATGCTCAAAGACATAGGAGAATGAAAAATACAGGCTGCTGCTGCTTCTGCTATAGATGGTTGGCACAGAATCAGAAAGGTGTTGCCCACTGTTGACTCTTGAAGGCAGCCACGGCATTAGGAAGATGCCAAATTAGGAAGCTACCACCTGCTAAGTCATGAAGCTACCTCTATAGCTGTTGGCTCCAGAACCACATTGTTTTTGCTACAATCTGCACCCACACAATGGATGCCCCTTATCTTGAGGTTATTCAGTTATGAAGCCAAGTCTTATTCAAGTGCATCTAATTTTCATGCAGAATCATAGCTGCAAGGGAGTCTTGAAAATTTAGCTTTTATCTTTCTAGCTTTTATACTGTAAAAAGGATTTAGAATGAGTAGTGAATGACCCAAGCCCAATTTCTGCCATGGATTTCAACTTAAAATTACAAGTTAAAATAATTATTTATCCATTTTGGGGCCAGCCCAGTGGCATAGCAGTCAAGTTTGCTTGCTCCGCTTTGGCTGCATGGGGTTTGAAGGTTCGGATCCCAGGCGCGGACATGGGGCGGCATCCCATATACAAAAAAAAAAAAAAAAAATAGAGGAAGCTGGGTCTAGATGTTAGCGATGGCCAATCTTTCTTACCAAAAAAGAAAAAAATTATTATTTATACATTTTAAATAGCAATTTTAAGGCAAGCCTATAAATCATATATGACAAATTTTTGCAAATAGTATAAATAATATAAAATACTAAATAGTATAGATTCTTTAACATAAAAACAATTATATACTGCTTTTGATCTTATTAAACATTCCTATTCTTAATTCTATATATTTCCAGGATTGAATAAGACTTACCTAATCGAGAGACATTCATCATATATCAGGTCACCAAAGACATACTCTGGCCAATATTTAATAGTTGTTATATCATGAATTCCAAAATTTAAGAGGATGGGGATTGAATGGTCCAAGCCACTGGCTGTCAAGCATATTATTAATTTCACATCATGTTAGGGCCTATAACCCTGCTCTGTGACCACACCACATGCTCAGCCTCCTCTGAACTATTTATTGCTTTATTCTTTTCTAAATTATTTTAACATTTGCCCTATTACAAACAAAGTTCTAAATCCATTAAAATGCCAGTCAATTAAAATTTTGGCTTTCATGTCTTTGACCTGCAGTCAGCACTTCTACCGTCACTCTTCTGACAAGCTGGGAAGAATTCTGAGAGATATCACTATCTAAGGAAAGGCAGAATTAAGGGACTCTGAAAATAGAGAAGGAGTAAACACCGAAATAAAACTAAGAAAGCATAGTGTCATGAGAGCAAAGGGGAGAAGAGTTTGGTTGAATGTATTTGGACCAATAGAATTAAATGCCCATGTTATAAGAGAGAAAAGGATAGAAAGGTCCTCACTGGATGTGGCAATTCAGAGACCAGTGATGAGGAAAGCAGTTCCAGCAGAGTATGTGAGGAGGGAGGTTGCCTTGGAAGGAGAAAAAGAAAGGGACAGCTAGACTGAAACATAATTTTGAGAGAGTATTTTTGTTTGGTTTGGTTTGATTTGGTTTTTAATGGAAGATCACTGAGCATAATTAAATGCCACAAAATACATTTTAGAACCAATCCCAATGTCTAGTCCAGTCTGGAAATGACCACACTAGTTAATTGGTATTTATATGTTGGGTTGACAAAAACAAATTAAAATACTTCAGTCTTTAGGCTTGAAAGAGACAATAAGCCTCGATGTACTGGGTGTTGTGAGTACTTAGTAGAGTCAAAGACGTGCCAACTGTCCAGCCATTCTTAGAGAACCTATCAGGGTCACATGCCAGGTGTGTGTGAGAATCTGTGGGGGTAATGCTGAATTGTTACAAATAAAATAGAAATCGAATTTTTTGCTGATGATTGTAGTAAGTTAAGGAAGTCTTAAGTTTGTAAGAAAATTCATGGAAAGTGACATAGTTTTTAAGAGACATAATAGGATTCACAGCTCCTTATGGACCAAAAAAAATAACCAGAGAGAGAGAGAGAGAGAGATCTCCAGAGGGACCATTTAGAACAGTTAAAGGAAGATAAGGATGATAAAAATTCATCTATTTTAGATTTTAGCATATAATGAAGAATTCATACATTCACTCTGATTTGCAAAGGAACTTGGATTCCAATATTATGCACGTTAGCTTCATTTTCCTGGAGAGTTAAAGAAGATAATTGAATAAAAACATTTAAGAGATTATTTAAAAGTTTCATGTATAGTTATTTTTTATGCTTAGCTCAGTTTTGTAGCTATCACCATTTTGTATAGTTCATTTTATTTAGAAAAGTTAATGGGTTGATAAGAAAAAGGTTTTAAATCTCATGTAAAGCTATTCCTAATAAATGTTCTTAAAATCATATGTAAGCCATACCATGATGGAATATCAGAAGTGTTTACCCTAAACACTTGAAAATGAATAGCATGTTCTACATGAAAAATAAATGGAGTTAAGTATTATATACTTCAGTCAAACTTATAAAAAAATTCGTCATCTTTGAATTAGTAGATAGTTCATAGGAGATAAAATCATTAAGTTAATACATTATAAATTGATAGGATTTTAGTACTTTTAGGGATCTTAGATACTTAAGTTCATCATTCTCATTTTACTGCTGAAGAAACCAAGCTTCCAGGAGTTTTTTCCTTTTTTTCATATCCTAATTATAATGTAGTGGTCTAGCCGTTAAGATTTGGCACTCACACCACTGTGGCCTGGGTTCATTTCCCAGTCAGGGACCCACACCACCCATGTCAGTTGTCATACTGTGGGAGCTGTGTGTTGCTGTGATGCTGAAAGCTGTGCCACCAATATTTCCAATACCAGCAGGGTCATCCATGGTGGACAGGTTTCAGGAGAGCTTCCAGACTAAGACAGACTAGGAAGAAGAAACCGGCCATGAAAATCCTGTGAATAGCAGCGGAGCATTGGCTGATACAGTGCCGGAAGGTGAGAGGGTGGTGCAAAAAGACCGGGCAGGGTTCTGCTCTGCTGTACACAGGGTTGCTAGGAGTTGGAATCGACTCAGCAGCACTAACAACAACAAATTCTAATGTGTTCATATTAAAATTCCCAGTAGGTCACCTTAAATCATTTTTGACAAAAGGTAGTGTGTGTGTGTGCGCGCGCATGTGTGTGTGGAATATAGAGAAGGAGGGAGGAGGGAGAGACAGAGATGAAGAGCAGTGGAAGAAGAAGAAACAGAGGCAGAGAGGAGAGAGAGACTCTGGGTCTCATGTCTTCACTAAGGGCATCTTCTCCACTTGAGCACTAAATCCCAGGCCTCATCCACTACTCAAACACGTGACCCCGGAAATTCTCCCTTCTCCCCTCTCTCTCCCATAGCACAAATATATCCATTTCTCCTTGATAATCAGTTTCTATCCATTAACATACAGGTTTCCCTTTTAAAAAAGTAACAAACGAACAAAACCTTACTGACTTCAGTTCTTCCCGTCGAGAACTCTTTCGTCTGCTCTCTTTTATAACAAAACTCTTTAAAGGAGTTATCCATGTTTACTGATGCCAACCTATCCTCTCTTCCAATTCCCTCTGAAACCTCGGGCTCTGCCCTACCATTCCTCTGAAATTGCTTGGTCAAGTACACCAGTGGCCTCCATGTTGCTGAATACAATGCTCCATTCTCAGTCTCATTTCACTAGACCTGTCAGCATTGTTAGACACAGATGATCACTCCTTCAAATGCTTCCTTCACTTGGTTTCCAGAATAAAATGCTGATGAATTTCTTTATTAGATCACTGCTTTTCATTCTTCTTTGCTGGTTCTTCCTCATCTTTCCAACCTCTAAACATGGATGGAACACCCCTGGCTTCAGTCGTTGGACAACTTGTCTACTTGTACTCCTTCATTTAAATACCAGGTAGAGGTAGATGAATCTCAAACAGATACCCCTAGACCTCAACCCTGAACTGCAGACTCATATATCTAACTGCCTTGTTGATAACTTCACCTGGACTTCTAGCAGGCATATCAAACTTAAAATGTCTTAAAACAAATTCCTTATCTTCGTCCTCAAACCTATTCCTCCTACAATCTTGACTCTCTCAGTAGATGGTAACGCTATTCTTCCAATTCTATAGGCCAAAATCCTTCAGGTCATCCTTGACTCTTTTCTCTCACAATCCACATAGAATCCTTCAACAAGTCCTACCAGCTGTAGTTCCAAAATATTTCTGGTCAAGTCTCACCACCTCTATTGCTAACCCCATCGTCCACTATCATTGCTAATCGTTGTTTTACCTGTATTTTTGCAATAGGCTTCTAGAGTTCTTCTTGCTTTCACTCTTGCCCCCTGCCCTCAATGTCTGGTCTGTACATGGCAGCCAGAGTGATCCCTTCAAAATTTGAGCCAGCTCATGTTACTCCTCTGCTTGAAAGCCTCCAATGGTTTTTCATAAATTGAGTGCCAAATCGCCACAATGGTTTAAAGGCTCTGCATGAGCTGGTCTACCCCATTTCTCTGACCTCATTTCCTATTGCTCTCTCTCTCCCTTATTTGCCTCCAGACGCACTGTTCTGCTGTTCCTCAAACATGTCAGCCATGTTTCAGCCTTGACATTTCTGTTCTCCCAGTTCCCTCCACCTCCAGTGCTCTTTTCAGGGATGCCTACTGGCTTGCTCCATAACTTTCCTCGTATCTTTGCTCAAACTTCCCTTCAGTGAGGCCTTCCCTCATCACCCTACTTACAATTGCAAACCCATCCACAACCCAGCACTCCCTATCCCCCCAACCCTATTTTGTGTTTATCCATAGTATTTATTAACATTTAGCATACAAACTTCACTTGTTCATTTTATTTATTGTCTATTTACTTCAATAAGAGCAAATACCTTTACCCATTTTATAAAGGACTATAACTCCAGCACTTATAACCAGGCCAGGCGCATAGTGGGCACTCAATATCCTATCTGACCTTATATTTGACAACTTCTCAATAACTGTGTAGAAAAAACACAAAAATAAAATACATATCTGAGGACAAAATAATAAAGTACTACCTGGAAATGTTCTCTTTATGAAGCTCACCTGGGTTTACCTGATTTTTAAAATCCCTTAAGTTTCATCCACCACTGATTAAAGTTAATAAAGAACTAAAAGCACCACCAGTTAATGCAGAGTGTCATTATTCATTTATGTATAATCATTTTTGCTTTATTTAATGCTAAGAAAAGATTCAAAAATACATTTAAAAAAATGAACAAGGTGAGTTGACATTTGCTTCCTATAGAGGCCAATATCAAGTTCAGAGCCTGGCCAAGGCAGTATTGACTAAAAATTATAGTGTCTTCTACCACATGCATATGGATATTCTAAAAATACTACATTGTAAAACAAGGTTGAGAAAGTCAAACAAAATTCTACTCTCTCCAATTACTATTTCATATAAAATTTTGAAATATTAAATGCATTCTTTAAAAACGTATTCAGCACCCTTGCTGTTACAGACTGAATATTTGTGTTCCTCCATAATTCACATGTTGAAACCCTACCCACCCTGATGTGATAGTATTAGGAGGTGGGGCCTTTGGGAAGTAATTAGGATTAGGTGGGGTCATAAGGGTGGAGTCCTCGTGAAGGAGATCAGTGTCCTTGTAAGAGTCACAAGAAAGCTTGCTTCCTCTCTCCGCTCTTTACTATGTGAGGATACAATGAGGGGTCTGCAGTCTGCAACTGAGAAGGCGGCTCTTACCAGAATTTGACCATGCTGCCGCCTGGATCCTAGACTTCCAGCCTCCAGAAGTGTGAGAAATAAATTTCAATTGTTTGTCAGTCACCCAGTCTATGACACTGTTATAGCAGCCTGAACAGACCAAGACAGTTGCTTTGCTGTTGCCTTAAAGCACTTGCTTACTCTATAATTCAACCCCGGATGCATCAGAAGAAAGGTCTACTGAAAGAAAAAGTGAGTAACTATTAATACAAATGGATTTTTAAAAAAATGTTGAGATGGGTCAGTAAATAGAGCCTTGTCAGATAAGGGTAAATTTGAAAAGTAAATGTTCTCTTTTTCTCCTCACCTTCATACCTTGGAGGAAATCTGGCCTGGCTCTAAATACTGGCTACACTCCAATGACTCCCAAATAATTCTTTCCATCTCTGACATCTCCCTTGAGCTACAGGGTAATATATGCTACTGCCCAGGTGACATGCTTACTTGGCTCCTCAAATTTAGCTTACCCAGCACTGAGCTCTTTATTTTATATCCCCCACAAGCCTCCAAACCTGTTTCTCCACCCAGGCTTCTCCATTCCATGGTAGCTCCAGTATTCGCCTAGTCACTCAGGTCAAAAAGTTTTGAGCCTCCTTTCACTCCTATTTTTATCTCCTATCCATTTCTTCAAGAAGAAATATACATCTTCATGTATGTCAAGCCTCCCTACCTCCACTCTTACCACCCTAGTCCAAGAGTCATGCCTGGATTAGGAGTCCAAGACTCCTAGCTAGTCTTCCTGTTTCCCCCCTCCAACCTCTGAATTCATTTCTCATAGAGCAGCCTGCCAGGTGCTCTTATATGTAGATTATGAAACTCTCTCCTTTAAACCCTCCAACAGCTTCCTAGGGTCCTCACAATAAACTCCAAACTTCTTCCCTGGGAAGACCTCCATGGTCTGGCCTCTGCCCAGCTCTCTGGCCTCATCTCCAGCCCATCTCTCTCCTCACTCCAAATCTGTTCAGGACTCCATTTCTCACTTCTTCTAGGTCTCTACACAAATGCCACCTTTGACCAAGATGGCCTTACTATTCCCCTCAGCTTGACAAAACTTTAGATGGGTTTCTTCCTGACTGAAGGTCCCTGTCCTTCCTTTTCTTAGAGCGTTTGCTTTAGAAAACTTGCAATTGTAAATTCTTTCCCTGTCCCGTTTGAGATGTAAATCTTCCAGCCTCTTGCTAGTTTTACAATCCAGAAATGTATTTCTCAAGGACCTGGGATCCATTCCTTTGATATGTAATCATCAAGGATGATAGCACCCCTGTCTCCCAGTCTCTGTGGTAGGAGAAGAGCCTAACTTTTATAAAGGAAAATTAGTAAACACAGATGGCCAAGTCACTTGACCACCTACCCCTAACATCCTACAGTATTATTCCACTAGCTCACCCCAGTGCTTAAAAATTTTCCCGCCTTTTGTGTCAGCAGAGTTGAGTTCAGTATGTTTCCTCTATGGCACTAGTCTTGACCTCATGGCAATAATTTTTAATGAAGTCTCCCTTGCCTGTTGAATTATGTCCAGAGCAATTTTTCTTTGGCATCTTCCCAGAGTCTGCTCTGACCCCTAGGTCTAGAATAGCCTATTCCTACCACCCTCCCCCTACACAAAACTAGTCACTTTTTATGCCTTGCTCTGCTTTATTTTTCTTCATAGCACTTATCACTATCTGACATGATATTATACATTTATTTATTTGTTTGTTTATTATCAGTCTCTCCACTAAAATATGAGCCCCACGAGTCTGGTGATTTTGTTTTCACTTCGGCACCGTTGTATCCTCAACACCTAGAACTATACCTGGCATGTTGTAGGCTCACAATAATCATGCGCTCATGGAAGAAGGGAAGGAAAAAAGGGAGGGAAGATGGGCGGGAGAAAAGACAGGATCGAGGATTTAAAAAAGAGTGAGCATGGGAGAGAAAATGTAAAAGAAGAGTCCATGTTTTCAGTTTTGCTAACCTTGCATTCTTTTAGGCTTCCTGAAAGCTTGGGACTTTTGTCTGTATTTCGAACCACTTATATATCACAATTCTACAGAGTTCTCTTGGCTTACATCAGGCTGCACTTAAGTTTCTTATCCCATGTCCACCACTCTCCCACATTTGAAGCTTTGAAAGCAAAGAGCTAGGAAGGGGGCAATGTTCCCCAAAGTAGTCCAGTCTTCTCTGTGGACAAGCAGTTCCCTCTATGCCTTCTCTTTGAGGGATACACAGAGACATTCTCTCACAGCACTTCATCTTGTCAACCACTCTCTCAATTTACACGTAGGCTAGGAGAGGAAAACCCACTTCTCAGCCGACCATTCATGGCCCTGGATCTCAGAAGGTGTAGAAAAATTAATTCATCCTTTCATGCAGCAAATGTTATGGAGTCATGGGCATATGATAGTAACCCAAAGCTGAGGAACCTTCCCTGCCCTCACAGAGCCATCGTGGAACTTCCATTCTCACAGTGAGGATATACTCACAGTGATTACAACAATGTAAGGTGAGGGTTAGGAGAGAGGAACTAAGGGGGTTGTAGTAGAGGAGCCTAACCAAGTCCAAGGACCAAGCAAGACTGGGGCCAAAAAGATAATTGGGAGGAAGTTAGTGAGCCAAGAATATGTTTCAAGAGAAGAAGACCATATGTCAAAATGTAGGGGTAGACGTAGGAGAGCATGGGGGCATTTAGTTCAGTACAGAGAAAAGCAGATTGGATTGGTGAGAGATAAGGATGGGAATATAAGTAGCGAACAGATATTGCAAGGCATTGCAAACCAATGCTAAGTTGTCTGGGCTTTTGAGGACAATAGTAACATTGAGAATTATAAGGATCTCTGCTTTTCAGAAAAGTTCATTCTGGCAGCAGTGTAAAGTACACATTAGAAGGGACCAAAACTGAAGCTAGAAAGATCATTTTGAGGACAGTTTTTGAATCCAGGCAAGATACATTGGTGGCATGAGTTAGAGAGTGGAATGGAGAGAAATGAATGGATGAGTTAATTATGATAATATTTGGAATTCGGACATGAGAGAACATGGGAGAGGAAAGAGTTACAGTCAGTTCTCAGGTCACTATTGGGTCTTCATGCACTGAGATGAGTAATGCTGGAGGAAGAAGGAGGTTTGGAAAAAGGTGTGAAGCTTACTTGTTTTGTTCAGGGCATTTAACCAAGACCCGTGTCCTCTTGCTCCCCAGCACAGGTAGGCAACCACTCATAAACTTCAGGGTTACACAGCTTTGCAAACTGCTGTGTTCAGCCTCAGCTCAAGCTGCCAATTATATTCTATAAGCTGCCTCCCAGCCATCTATTATTGAGATCAGAGAAAGGGCTGCAGTTTGACACCTGAAATTGATGGGCAGGATCTTCCGGGCTGCAGCAAAAATCTCTGGCATATATGGTCATCCTTTGAAACTGAACCTTGATAGGAGGCTGTAGAACCTCTGCCTTGTTAGCCTCTTGCTACTAAAGTATAGACTTCAAGATTCAGCTTACAATTGCATTTCACACTTGTGTTTTTTCTCTTCTTTTTCTAAGGATGTGGATGTTAGAAATGCTGTGGATGGAGAAAAAGGAAATACGCTCCCAAGGAGAAAAGACTAAACGATGTCAGCAGCTCTTTTCTCAGACAAGGGTGCACAGCAGGGAGTTTATTTTCTGTGCCTATAGCTGGCCAGGCAACTACATTATACTTGATGGATACATTTCAGACTCATTATTTCCTCTTTGGAATGCTGGACTTTTTATTCATATTGAAGGGCCCACAACGGGCAAAGGTTAGAAAACAGGAAGGCTACTAGTAATTGAATGTTCCATTTAGAACATAGGCAGATCACAGGGGCTGAACGGCGGAAGCAGGCTTTCGTGCTTAATCAACTTCTTCAACTCAGGTGAAGTTGCTACTGAGGGATTTCTTTTTTTTTTTTTTTTTGTGTGAGGAAGATCAGCCCTGAACTAACATCATGCCAATCCTCCTCTTTTTGCTGAGGAAGACCGGCCCTGAGCTAACATCTATTGCCAATCCTCCTCCTTTTTTTCCCTTTTTCTCCCCAAAGCCCCAGCAGATAGTTGTATGTTGTAGTTGCACATCCTTCTAGTTGCTGTATGTGGGACGCAGCCTCAGCATGGCCAGACAAGCGGTGCATGGGTGCGCGCCTGGGTCCCAAGCCGGGCCGCCAGTAGCGGAGCGCGTGCACTTAACCGCTAAGCCACGGGGTCGGCCCCAGGGATTTCTGATCAAACGAAACTATTGGAGCTTTAGCTTTTAAAAGATGCTTATTTATGTTACAGTGATGATGAATGTCTGAGAGAATGATGTCTGCAGAAAACAGAAAGAGCAAATAGCCACAAAAGTCATCAAGTCACTGTGGGTGCTTTATGACACAGGCAGGACTGCTGGGCTGGGAGGTCCCAACTCCAGTACAAACACTGAACAAGCAAGGAGCAGCCAGCAAATACTCATTTTGAACCTCCTCATTTTTACACACAAAGATATTATAAGTTCATTTCAAGGATGAATAGAACATAGAAAAAGGAATAGAAATATTGGTATATGTAGGATCTCTGGAATTGAGCATGTATTCTGGGCTTTTAAAATTTCCAAATGTCTTTTTCTATTTATTCTAGGATTTAAACCACAACAACATGAATGTGGCTATTTTTGGTGGTGCTAAATGAAAGGATATGCAAATGTGAAGAAAATAAAATCTTTTTACTTACAGTAATGTAACAGTTCAAAAGTCCTAATAAAAAATACCATATTTGCTCATCCCACCAGCTTAGAATGATTTCTTTGTGCTAGTTGTCCTCAAATAAAAATACATTAATGAAAGAAAAATTCTGTATCTGAAATTGGATGAACTCCTATACATTTTTCATCTTTATTTGTAAACTGACCTTGAATAACATCAAGAAATAATTTAAGGTAGTCCAAAATTGAAACTGAGGTTACTTTACAAATCCAGAAAATCTAAGTACTATTCAGCAAAATAGTGCATAAGTGTTTTTATTATATCTGCCAATTTTCTTTCTCTAATGAACCATCACAATCATGTCCAACGTAAGAGCTGTTGGTGAGTTTCCATCACATCATCACCTCAGTAATTAAAGAAATATATATAAACACCATCATCACTGAAGCCTTGGAACCCCAGTGCTTTCTCCTTTCTTTTGAATTTGCTGATTTCACTCCAAATTCAGTTTGTATTTAGCATACAGAAATCTGCTTTGTTTTCCAGGTAAGGCACCTGGGGACAGGCAAGATAGAGTATAGAAGTCTGAAGTCTGAATTCTCTCATCTCTAGAGTAAATTGGTGATTTTACCTCCTATTCAGCTTGTATTTAGGATACAGAAATTTTCCTAATTTTCCAGGTGAGGAATCTGGGGGCAAGCAAGTTAGAGAGAGAAGTCTCAATTCTTATCCTAGTGACTACAGCAAGGTCATCTGAGCTAATTCTGTTTATATGAATATCTGAGTCTTAAGGAAACCCTGGCTATTCTGATTGGTTATTCCAGACGGAGGCTAAAACTATTTTCCTTAGCAACTGGCAGCTCACTCTTTCTCCTTTATGCTTTCTTGATGCACACATATAACGTGTGTGTACGTGAGTGTAAGGGATATGTGTGTGTGTGTGCCTGTGTGTGTGTAGCTATCTGTACTCTTTACACTGTTCTCTTTCTCTAGATTCCTCAGGTCAAATTACTCAAATGCTTTCCCCAGCTCTTACTGTTGAATAAAGAATACTCCCCTCAACAATAAACCTCTTAATTAATTCAGAGTTATCCCTCTCTATTCTAGAGTATTTTTTACCTGGTCACTTCATTGAGCACACTTCCGCACACACAACCATAATATCTGCTTCTTTGATGTTTGGTAAATTTTTCCCCAGCTTTATTGAAGTATAATTAACAAATAAAAATTGTATGTACATACTTAAGATGCACAATATGATGATTTGATATACTTGTACATTGTGAAATGATTACTATAATAAAGATAATTAGCACATTCATCACCTCACATAGTTGCGTGTGTGTGTATGTGGTGAGAACACTTAAGATCTACTCTCTTAGCAAATTTTAAGTACACAATACAGTGTTATTAACTATAGTCACCATGTCATACATTAGATATGCAGAACATATTCATGTTATATCTGAAGTGTGTACCCTTTTACCAAAGTCTCTGCTAGTTAATTGCTATCTATGGTAAAAATAACCTTTATAAAACCCATAGTTACATAGACCAATATAGCAATAGCTCCTCTATTAATAAAACTGGCACATGTATGTGGTGATGGGTTGTAATTAGTATTTGGGTGGTGAACATGATGTAATCTATGCAGAAATAGAAGTATAATGATGTACACCTGAAATTTATACAATGTTATAAACCAATGTTAGTGCAATAAACAAAAAATTATAAATAAATAAATATAACTGAGATGACTAAAATATACATACCTCTGAAAATGGGGCAATTCACCATAGTGACTATTTTATAAAATTAAGCAAATCAATCATTTCCAAGGGAAAGAATTTTCAGCAAATGAACCCTATCAGTGTTTAGCATCATTTAACCACTAGGGGCTAAATTACACAGCCTATAATTCTGAGTGAATTATTTTGTTATCTCTAGTTTACTGGAACACAAAAAAGATACTCCATGTGTATAGTTTTAGAAGGTTGCAAGTGAGAATTCAGTTCTGAGGAAAACATCTTGGTACTAAAAACCCCTGACCTAGGAGAGGTGACTGAATAAAGAAGAGCTAACGGAAAGAAAGGAGTGAAGGAGGGCCAGAGGGAAAGAGGAAGTAAAGGAGGAAACAAGGAAGGAATGAAGGAAAGAAAAGAGACCTAGAAAGCGAGAGTGAGAGAGAACTAGAGTGAGAGAGCGAGCAAGAGCAAAAGAAAAAAAGAAAGAAAGAAAGAAGAGAGGGAGGGAAGAAAATATGTTTAACCTTAAAAAGGAACAGGAGAGTTAAGTTGAAAAATACTGTAAGAAAATATTTGAAAGCAAGGAAATTGGTTTTAGTTTTAAGGTAATTTGGTTCAGTTAGACAGACAAGATTCAATACGGAGCAATAGAGTTGGTGGCCAAAGGTACACTTGGTGGAATAAAGACCCATGGAGTCTGAGTGTAAATAGTTCTTCTGTAAAAAGAGAGAGAGAGGGAGAGAGGGAGAGATGGTTCTGAAGGTTTGTGAAGATGAATCATCTGGTCAACTTGGAAGCAAAACAGAGACACAAACGGTAAGGATTTGACCAATGAGTTAAGTTGCGCTGATCCACTTAAAATAATGAGTCTGTGTATTAGTAAACCATATTGCTTGGACACTTGGGGTGACATAAACTGTACTCTACAATTGGGTGTTTTGGCCTTGTGTTGACATTAGTGTAGGCTCAAGTCATTCCTCTCCACCACTAACATGCAGATTATATTACTTAGCCCTCTCGCTTCTCAGTCAAAAGAACAGTGTGAGGTTAAATACAGCAATATTAGATAAGTGTAGAGGAGCTGCAAGATATTATTAAGCCACTTAAGGTGAAAGAGAATAACATTTATTTTGAAGGATATAGAGACTAGGTCTTTAAATTATATTTGAACTTGGAATACTAAAGGAAAATAAGCTTTGGGTGTATAAAATCTGAGGAGATAAACTAGATAAATGATCACAAAGGAAAATATAACTCATAAATTTTTAAGGTCCCTCAAAAGATATTAACTCTTATGGATATGCCTTCTGCCATTCAATGTTTTAATAGACACTACTATTTTTCTATCAGTAGTTCATTAATCTTCAAGATTACAAGAGGAAATTTTTTCCAGAATATATCCCCAGCATGCACTACTTTAAATATAATTAAATATAAAGTGTTTAATGCATCCTTTTGAAATAATTTTTAATTTTTCATAAGCTAAATTATACTTTTGATTAATCTGTAAAAAGTGATTTTAACTCTATTTTTAAGGCTCTAATGTTTTGATATAAAAGTATCACACTATTTAGCTATAGTCATATCCTGAAAATTGTCAATTATCGTATATGCTGACCATTAGACACTGTTTTACTAATAGTCTACTGAGTTTTCGTCTTTTTCATGACTTTGGAAAATTGAAGATTTCTTCAAAGAAAGAATGTGTTTGCTCTTTTACTAAAGTTCAGTCTGGCTGCATTCCTGGAACTCTCTTGTGTCTTACATTGAATTTGACTCTGGTTGCTCATGAAATTCTGTGACTGATATGAAGCTAACCATTGTCAACCACTAGAACTAATCCATCACATACAGTTGTCATAGCACAAAGAATGTCAATTATCTCTCACAAAGTAACTCAGATGGCAAAATCGATCCAAGAAGCTGCAGCAAATTATCTTCTAAATATAGCATGAAAAGCTAGAGTCTGTGGCATTGTCAAAAGTTGCTTCCCTAAAGAAAAGCCAAATGACAGTCTGTTAGACAAGGCACTGGATACAGAGATTTGAGGACCTGTATAAAAGCCTTAAAAAGTGGGAAAATTCCAATGTATCTCAAACGGAAGAATCCGAGTATAATATAGAGGTGAAAAAAAGCAATAGCTCTCAGTTATGAGGTAATCTCTTTTTCTTGTTGGTCCACTGAAGTAGGATTTACCTTAGCTTTCCAACTGAAGAGAGAGAAACGAGTGGCATCCACCTAGCAGGGTATTCTTTCATTCCTGATTTATATCAAAAATCCTATCTCTCACATGTGGGATTTATGTGGATGAATTATGGCAGAATCTAAAACATAGTTTTAAATGATGCTTCATGTAAAAGATTAAGGTCAATATTATAGGTTAGCATTGAAAGGAATACGGATATAAGTTATTTGTATAAAGCACTAAAAGCCAGATATTTACAGCATTTATTTTAGAACTTGGATAATTTAGTCTGAGTAAAACAAGGTTAGCAACATCATTTACTTGATAATGTTTATTGAGCACTTATTATATCAAGCACTGGACAAAACAGGGGTATACGGTCATAAACAAGCTAGAAACAGCTGCGATCCTCGTGGAGCTTACACTCAGTGAAATAAAATGTAATTCTTAAGAAACACAATACGTACCTGTTATGAGATTTCTCCCTCTTTTTTGGGATTATTACATACCTGCTGCATTTTGTTGAGATACCTACCTAACTATATAAATGATAAAAGGACCTTGTCCTAATGAGGTGTATTCACACCTAAGCATATTGCAATTATTTTGCAATGCCAAATAGAAAAAACAAGAAGTAAGGGAATTGAATGAAAACCTCCTTTGAACAAAGAGGACTGACAGATTTTATTAAGTTTAAAATGGAAAGCAAACTTGCGTTTAATGATCTCCACAGGAACCTTGACAACTAGAAGTGAGACCCTAAGAGATCCATAGTGGGTTATCAAAATGTATAAATTAGAAATTCAACAAATATGTACATTAGAAATCATAGAAACTGCATTCCAAAATATATCTTATTCATCTATTTTGACAGGTGCAATTTAGCTTTGATTAGTTAAGAAAATTTAGGTAGTATTATGTTACTGATCTTGTAGAACATTTCAGAAAATTGGTTAATTCTTTCCTAAGAAATGGATACCATTGATTAGCAATTTTATGGGAATACCTGGGTTTTCAGATTAACAAAATAAGAATTATTGAGTCTTTACCAAACATCTATTTTATTTCTTAATCTGCCTATAAATGACCAAAAGACATTGAACAGATTGATTTTTCCAGAAGGTGTGATTTCCTGTGGAGGCAAGAAACTAGATAATTGGTAACTGGTTATTCCATACAAATAAGCTACAAGTCAGTCAAAAAGTCATGACATTGCTGGATTATATGATGTATAAAGGGCTGGGAGTGGAAGGAGTCCTTGAACCTCATTGTCGAGCCATTTTTAAGCGACAGAGCAACTAAATAGCACCCCAAGGGAGCAGTAGACCCAGATGTATTAATCTTTCAGTTTTAGATTAATGTTCTTAAGAACTATATTTAATGAATAAACAGGATCTTATGGTTTCCCAGTGACAATTTAAGAAATTGGCATGCAATCTCTCGACTTTATGCTGCTAGGCTCACGTTGTAGAATCCAAAAAGACGCCTCCAAGAAATACTCTCACCCAATGCACTATTCTGTTGGGAAGCAAAGAGTTACAGAGCGTACATGTTTGACCTTGGTATTTTGAACACTGCCAAGAGCAATATTCTCTTAAATTTTCTCCTCCTAATTAGTACAAGCTGTCTCTTGCTTTTTATCTCTCTACATTTAAGTGGAAATATGAGTCAAAAAAAGACAAATTGTTCTTTGCTCCTTTCCTAGCTGCCACCAAGACAAATGATGCTCCTATAGGTTATGGGAACACTTCAAGTAGCTAAGAGCCCTTTATTACTTTTTACTAGTGCCATGTGTAATAAAGGAATGAAGAATTAGCAGTATAGCACATCACTTAGATAATGAGCACCTACTGAATATGAAGCATTAATGTTCCTTAGTCAACCATTCTATTATTCATTCCTTTATTCTTACATATTTGGATTAAGAGAAGTGAACAGAGGAGAAAAAAAATACATATGTGGGTGTGTGTGGAGGGGGCTGTGAGTCTGAGAGTGTGTGTGTGTGTGTGTGTGTGTGTGTGTATGTGTATATTCTGCTAGGCAATTTGCAGGTGCTGGTGCCCAAAGATAGTGTCAAAGATGACAAAAGGTAATGCCAACCTTAAGAGGCATATTTACACTTAAATATCTCTCTATATATTTAAAAATGTTATATATATATATTTATTTATATTATTTTATATTTATATTATTTATAATATATTATATACATAACTTACACGGTACATGACATAAAAAAGATTTTCAAATCCATTGGCATGGGAGTTCTGTATACCCAGATGGATCATGAAGAGGTAGTACTAGATCTGGGCCTTAAAGGATGGATAGAGAATTCTTCATCCAAATGACAGGTAAGTTCATGCAGAAATCTGCCCTAGTACTCTCCACTCCTTGATTCTACCCCAGAGAAGAGAAAAAGTTGAGAAATCATTCAACCATATGTTTTTTATAGGTGAAAAACAAAGAAGTAGACTGGAAAATATAGACAAATACAGATGATAGAGTGACCTATGGTGGGGGAAGATACGGAAGAATGCGACTAGAGGTGATGGTTAGGGAGCCTTTTACTCTATGATGATTTTTTTTCTTTTGACAAAGTCTGTAGTTATAATTCAGCAAGGCCATTAAGATATATATATATATATAATATATATATATATATCTTGTATGTATATATATATATATGTAGGCAAGACCATCAAGATACATCAGAAAGTATCATTGTGGAAAGTATCATTACCAAAGTAAGAAATCCTGATTTTCTTCAATAAGCAGTAAGTAGACTTATGAAGTTTTTGAAACATACGATTTAGTAGAAATTGTTATTTAGGATACTAAGCCTTAAAAAGAACGCAAAAAAGATTACATTCTTGAAATCTGCACATATTCATTATTTGTTGATTTAACACAAAGCTTTTGCCTGGGCTAGAGAACCAAGGAAGGGAAAGGTAATAAGAGTCTATTCAAATTGTTCAGTGATATGGTAATAAGCAAATGAACTAAGCGGCAGTAGAAAACAATAGATGAAAGAGGCATAATTGATTGGGTGTAGCAAAGGGATAGGGAGGAGCCAAGAATATCTCTTAGATAAGTGGTAATATTGAGTGAAATAAGTAATCAGTATTTTAAAGATGAGTGATAGTACAGCTTCGATGGGAATGAACAAGATGAGAAGGAAAAATGGATGCTGCAGGAGAGAAGGGCCTCTTGCAGGAGCTGTGCCCTATGATAGGCAGAAAGGGTGGAACCTAGTGCCGCTGGTAAGGACCTAGCCTTAGATAGGGTCACTGAGAGTTTCTCCATTGTCCCTTAACATGTAGATGGGCAGATTTGGTGGTGGAAGTGTGTGACTGTTCTCTTTTGATTGTTTCTATGTTCTCAGTGAAATAGAAAGCAAGTTTGTTAACTTAAAGAGAAGAAGGTGGCAGAGATGGATGTTGAGAACGTATGAAATAGTCATCTAGGAGAGTAAGAGAAATTTTACAAAGGAAATGAAAAGGGTTGCTGGAGAGAAGTAGGATCTGACTTGAGGATAATGCTCATTTATTTAAGATCAGGGAGTATTGGTGTATATTTTTCTCCAGACACGTGTACTTGCAGAACAGGCTGAGAGTTGAATATGACCAGGGTTGGGTTTTGCAGGCATATTAGAAGATGCAACGAAATGGGCCAAGAAATTGAAGGTGTAAGAAAGAGGTAAGCATAAAAATGGACTCCAGAATCTAAGCTTGGAGGAAGAAATATCGGGTTGTGAGGGAGTTGAGAAAATGTATGGGGTGAAAAAATGTTATGACCAGTGGACTGAAGATTTTAGATGGGTCAATGAATTGTTGGGGAGGGGAAGAGAAAGGAATGTGTTAGAAAGATATGAATGGTGGATTGGAGAGTGGGATGATTAGAATTGAGATTATGGAGGGAGAGCTACTACCAGTAATGACAAAGTCTAGCGTGAGCCCAAGAAAGTTGGATAACTGACATAAAGTAGAGGACAAGATTCTAGCCAAAAAAGAGAAAAAGGAACTAAAAAGTCAGGATACTAGCAAGATCATCTGTGTGAACATTAAAATCATCAAAAAATGTGATAGAAGTAGTAATGGAGTGAATCATGTGATAAAATCTTCAAGAAATGAAGAAATGTGGTCCTGGACTGCAATAAGTCAGGGTAGTGGGTAATCTGTTTTTATCAACTTCAAAAGAAATTAGGGGTTTTGGAGGAGGAGAGAAGAGCAACATAGGTCTGAAAGTGACAAGAAGAATCAGGAAAGACAATTATCTTAACTCCTGCCCCAGTAGTATGAGGGACATGAGAGAAAAAAACACCACTACTTGAGAAGGAGACTCTTTTAAGTGTCCTCAGGGGAGAGCCAGATTTTAGTTAGAGAAAGAAGATGAAGGGAATACTCTGAAAAGAGCTTACGTATAAAGAGGATTTTTCTGATGATTGACTATGTATGCTAGCAGGCAGAGAAGAAGGGTTTGGAGTTTGAGGAGGGTGGGAGAAGCAGGCTAATTACAGGATATTTCCAGCTGCTTGAGAATGAGCATCCATGTGATGAGATGACTTGGGTGTCTTGGGCTTCTTTTGTGTCTGACAGAAATTCAGACATAGGGCATGATGGGGTTAATATGGGCATTTTCTAAGTGGGTAGTAGTGTCTGTGGCGTTGTGTGGGAAGGAGACCATCTTGACAGGAGTACACAAAGCTCAGCATGTCACTTCTTCAGTTGTGTCAACACATGTTGAGGTCAAAGAGGAGCAACCAGGAGCACACGAGGATCTTCTGAATGTTCCCTGTCAGCTCCCTCATGATGATGGGCTGAAAGAAAGTAAATCTTCCTAGTAGCCTATGGGTTTTTATTAGCACCTTCTGGTATTCCCTCCCCCTCAAGAGCTTTAGCACCTATGACCGCCAACCCAATATCTTGTAACATTGATCTGTACTGAACAGCTATTATTTTTTCTACCAAACACATTTCCACCAATTTCCCACCCTCAGCCACTGTGCAAAGCTGCCCTGGGGGTTACGTGTATTGAGTAGGCTCATCAAACTTCGATAAAGGGAAAAAGGAAGGCCATGCCCTAGAGAGAAGTTTTTGGATCTATGCACAGAAACAGAAAGAAGAGAACAGACTTGAAACAATATTCTAGTGCCCAAAATAAGATAAACGGGCCAGGGAACTAATAGAAGTCAGAAGTAAGAAAAACAAACAATGGCAGGACAATGACACCGTAGGTGCATGCCTCCATTGCTAGTAGTGGGGAAAGCAGACAAGTTAGGGACAGCAATCTCTAAATCTCTTTCGGAATCCTCTGGTTTAGTTTAAACAGGGCTTATTTTTTCTACTGGCATATTCAAATAGGAACTACAATAAAGTAGTGATGACTTTGATTTTGAAACTTTGAATTCTTTTGCAAAGCAGAACCACACGTTGACTACCAAACCAAAGCTTGGATGACCAAATGTGGTCTTTAAAAACAACTGAACACAAGGACACAAATGGTCTGTTTCTTTTTTTCCTACTATCAAGGCCTTAATAGGACAAACTGACATGATCTGAATTTTGACTTACTTTACAGAGCAGACTAATTCAACAAAAAATGTTAAATGATCATTCATCATAGATAGGACAGAAAGCCCAGATTAGGATTTAGGAAAAGGAAGATGATCATTCCACACCCTTGAGATCTCCAGGCATTCCTAGAGTACCTCCTACACTTCCGGGCACAACAACATTCACAGTCCACGCCCCTTCTGAGATCATCAGTATGTGCTCCCCCCTCCCATTTGATGTATTTGTGTTTCATGATGGTCATCTCAGAAAAGCTCCTTATGCAACTTTGTGTATTTCAAGGTTGATACAACAATATTAACATTTGTATTTCTTGACTCTCAGGTTTATATTTTCAACTTTAACATCCAAATGCTGCAGGTGTTTTCATTTTGTTTTTATGTGCATTTATGTATGTATATATAAACACGTCACATCGCATGACTAACCGTTTTCTTTGGGCTTATGAGTATATGTTTCCCAAAGACAAGTATTTTCAACTCCCGACGTTGCAAATATCCTGAGTAGCTGTTACTCTGGAAATATGTTATTGTACTATCATCAACAGCAGCAAGGAGAAAATAGATATTACTCTGGTAGGCTTAATTTGTTATATTTTTAGCAATTTTCTGGGAAGCATTCTGCATTTGAAGGAAATTTCTGTTAGATGGAGATTATTATCCAGATATCAGTTCAGCTAAACACTTAGTTCCTTAATGGTTCTTTTAAAAAACTAAATAGTTAATTTTAAAGGACTTTTTTGAATGTTCCCACAAAAATGTATCCATATTCTTTCTGTTCAAAGAATAAAACCTTAATGGTTACCTTTGTAAACCTGCCAAATTATGCCAAATTAGCATAAAACATATTGGTCTTTCATTGCACTGAATCATGAATCATTTTCCTTTCTTAAGGATTTAGGGGAACTCTGTGTATAAATATTTTAAAATTATTTCCTAGAAGTTTCCTTGGCCTTCTAGTGATAATGAATTGCCCTTTTGGGTCAACCTCATTCCACCCACAGGTCCAGATAACATTAAAAAAATACAATCTATTTAATCCTCTCATATCATAAAAAAAGATCACCATCGTATCCAACGCAACATGAACATTTTCTCCTTAAACCACATACATTAGTAGTAACATGCCATATTTTCACAATGAAACAAATAAATTTAAATATACTGTATGTCCACCCTTTGCTTCATTTCTTTATAAAGCCAAAAAAAAAAAAAAATCAAAGCATATGTTCAGATAGGCAAGCCATTAAACAAAGAGGGTTGCATATTATTTTTCTTATGTGTAAAGTTTAAAATCATAATATGGGAATAGAAAAAAATATATAAATCTATAACTTTATTAGATCCATATAATTTGGTCAACTTTTCCACTGTCAGCAGAAGCAAACCAAAAAAATCACTGGTTGGAATCAGGGGGGTTGGGTTCTGGTCAATGTTCTGATACTTGCTCTATGAACTTGGAAAGCCTGTGCCTCAGTTTTCTTTTTTGTAAAATGAGATAATAACAACTTCCCCTATGTACCACATAGAGTTGTAAGAATCAATTTTTGTAGACACCTAGATACATAATTTATTAATAAACCTTTTGCAAATTGTGAAATTAAATATGAGTGGAAACCGTTATTATTGCTACAATCATTATGTGCGTAAGGCAGGTGATGGAATTCAGAAGATGAATTATTATTAAATGTTTTGTTTTTCTATAGCATTTACTCTAATAGTTAAAGGATTATTTATTCATGCATAAGGTTACAATATATTATTTTATATAGAGAGAGAATGTAACAACATCCACACAATTTACTGCAAAGATTCACTACCTTTCTCCAATATTCCCAGCCCTTTCTTCTCCCTACTCTACCAAACTTTAAGAGGTTTCGAAATTGGAAGCAAGTGAGAAATATACTGTTTCGTTCTCACTTGCAAAGAAAGTCTGACAATTAGAGTCCAACAGGGTGTATATAAGAACCTGTGGTCTTTTATTTATGATCATGACTGCAAATTTTTTAATCTTTTGAAATACTTAAAATCACTAATTAATTGTTGCCAAGATGATAAGATTTAGATGTCTATGAGGCTTTGTTACAATTTATAATCCTTTGTAAGTTGTTCATAGAAACAGTTAACGAGAGAGAGAAGGGGAGTTTATTCCCTTGGATTATCCAAGGCTGGAATAAGTAAAGGGAGGACTGGGTTAGAGGTACTCAGAGCCTGAACTTAGATGAGAGAGATCTCTTCATTTGCATAAGCAGAACCAGAAAGAGAGTAATAGATAATACGTTAGTTTCCTAGAGCTACCATAACAAATTACCACAAATTTTTGGCCTAAAACAGCATAAATTTATTCTGTCACAGTCTGGAGGCCAGAAGTCTGAAATCAAGGAATCAGCAGGGCCATGCTCCCTCTGAAGGTTTTATGAGAGAATTTTTCCTGGCTTCTTCTAGCTTCAGGTGGCTCTTGGTGTTCCTTGGTTTGCAGTAGCATAACCCCAATCTCTGCCTCCATCTTCACACAGCCTTCTTCTCTATATGCCTGACTCTACTCTCTTCAGTCCAAGCTGACAGGGTTTCTGCTGATACAACATTCTCAAAAGCCTTGTGGGACTACTATGTACATCAAGGTGATCCATACCATTAGACAAGAGGCCCCTCCACAGATCTTTCCTGGATAACCCTCTCTCTATTTCTGGTGTCTGCTGAAATGGTGATTGGACCCTTGAGTCAAATACCTAATCTCTTCAGCAAAAGGTTTCCCAGCCACACCCTCAGCCTTCTCTCCAGGGCGTGCTTTCTCAACAACAAATTTCCTAATTTTAGCATGCTTTGCAATCTGGGTACACCGAGAACCTCCCAAATCATTGAGTGCTGCTTCCTTTTGCCTAGTATTTCCTTCTTCAATTTTTCTCTTCCTTTCACCTTCCTTTTTATTCTTCCTTCTATCAGTCAGATATAAGGATTTCTTTTTCCTTTTTCCTTTTGCTATAAACAACAAGGAGAAGTCAGGCCACACCTTCAATATTTTGCTTGGAAATGTTCTCAGTTAAATATCCAAGTTCATCACTTAAAGTTCTGAGTTCCACTCAGTAGTAGAATACAATTCAGCCAAGTTCTCTGCTACTTTTTACCAAGAATCACCTTTCCTCCAGTTTCCAACAATATGTTCTTCATTCCTTTCTGAGACATTACCAGAAGTACCTTCAACATTCATATTTCTATCAGCATTCTGTTCATGAATGCTGTTCAAGAATACATGTATTCTTTAAGACAATAGAAGCTTTCTGTACCATATTCTTCACTTCCTTCTGAGCCCTCATCAAAATCACCTTTAATGTCCGTATTTCTACTAACCATCTCTTCAAAGCAATCTGGGCTTCTTCTATCATGCTCATCAAAATTCTTCCAGCATCTCTCATTATCCAATTCGAAAGCAACTTCCACATTTTTAGGTATTTGTTACAGCAGCACCCCACTTCCTGGTACCAAAACCTTTATTAGTTTCTTAGTGCTATTGTAACAAATTATCACAAACTTGGTGGCTAAAAACAACAGAAATGGAATCTCCTATAGTTCTGGAGGCCAGAATTCGAATATCTAAGTGTTGACAGGGCCGCATTCTCTCCAAAGTTTCTAGGGGTAAATCTTCCTTTGCCTCTTCCAGCTTCTGGTGTCTTGAGTGGTTCTTTGGCTTGGGGCTGCAGGACGCCTCCCTCTATCTTCATGAACCTCTCCCCTGTGTCTCTATGTCCTCTCCCCTTCTTATAAGGATATCAGCCAGATATAAGGATGATCTCCTCTTTCAGTCCTTAATGTGAAGGCCCTATTTTCAAACAAGGTCACATTCACAGGTATTGGGGGTTGGGATTTGGACATATCTTTTTGGAGAATACTATTACGCACTCTACAAATGGAAATTTATGACTTTTGCCCTTATTATCTACCAATGTCTTGGGATTTCTGGTTTATCCCCTCAGAAATATGACAGAGATTGTCCCATCACCTCATTGCTATAAATGCGATGTATATGGTGTAAGAAATCCTAGTCCAGAAGTTATAGAGAAGCAGATTTCCAAACTGGACATGAGAAAGTCACTTTACCCAGGAGTAATTTACATTTAGAAAGGCTTTTAACCCCACAAATGTGTGAAGAGTGGATTCTGGATGTGTAGAATGAAATGGGAGATGGGAGGAGGGAAAGGAATTGGCACCTGTGCTTTTAAGTCAAATGAAGAAGTTGTGCAAATAGCACAGTGGCTAGCGGTACCTTGCTATCTCTAGATCTCAAAAGAATAAAGTTCAATTGCATTTTGATTGTCATCAATTATTACCCATATATCTGAAAAATCTATTCTCATTCTTGGTACTAATCTAGTGAACCCAAGAAAAAACAATCAGTATTATCGAAGAGAGGAAGAAATGTAAAGAAGATGTTACAGAATACCATTAGAATGACACATTTCTTTGAATCAAATTATTTTGCTTTATAATAGTTTTCAGCAAAGCTAGTATTACTAGCATTAAAAGACAAATGAAATTCCAAAGTTGATCAAGCATGCTTCAAAGACACATAGCACCCTGATTTAGAAAAAGAAGAGAGGAGGGCCTTGCATCTGGTCAGTTAGAAACAATAACATTTGGTTCAAAAATGTCACCAGTAGTTCCATAGCTGGTGCTGTAATTTTAAAAGATCACACATTTCGCTGGTTTCTTAAATTAATTAGAACAATCATACAATTGCCTGTGGATAAATTGATGAGGTGTATCTGTTGGCAAACCCTTATCCTCCCACAGAGATGTGTAAACACAAATGAGATAAGAGATGTCAAGTAGCTTATGGCATTTTTATTGAGAGGGGGAGTAGCTCTGTTTTTAATCCAATATGTGGTCATAGATTACTTCTTTTTAAAATTGAAAAGTAGATTAGTGTTTTTGATGTTACAAAAGCTGTATATGTTTATCGAAATGAAAAATGCTAATGATTTCTAAGTTTAGAAAGCAAAAGCCTACCTCCAATCTTCTTCTCAGATATTATCATTGACAATTACAATTGTCTTTATTTCAATCTCTGTATGCTATATCAGCCTTGATGTTTTTTGGAGGAGGGGGGACAGGGTTCTTTGGGTTTATTTTGTTTTTTCTTTTTTATAAATGATACCCTCCTGTAACTTCCCCAAAAGAAGCACTTGATTGAAAGTACTTACAAGAAGTGGCTGCAGTACAGGAACCAAGAGTCAACTCAGGATTCACCTACATCCGTAAACTTTACTTGACCCTCACTTCTCTCTACCCACCCTTGTGCATGTGGAGGAGGTACCTCCCTTGGTGCCCCCATAGTACCCCACACATATATATGTCTTTATTATTTTACCCCAACACACTATTTAATTATTATCTTTTGTATATGGTATCTCCCACTAGACTCCGAGTATCCCAACCAGATACAGCATCCTAAACAGTTCTCCTCCATTTATGAGCAGAGCAATCACAGAACTGGAGAAGGCTAAGCAGCCTTATGACAAACCATGCACATAGCAAGCATTTTGGGATGACATCAATTCCCTAATCAATACTCTGTTCATGTTTTCCAATCAATTTCAGTTTCTTATACTTATGCTCACACTTAGCCCTCATTTTTCCCTCTTGTTCACAAGGACATCATGAGAGACACAGTAGTACATACCCTTGATTTGCTAAGCTAGTAAATCCACCCCATAAAGGAAATGAGTTCAGGTTGGCTTGACGGCTCTTATTAGAACCACAGTTGAGTTCTTCACACTGGAGCTAAATCCCTGGTGCCTTGGAGAGTAAGGAAGCAAAGAGAAGAGAGGGGCTGTGTAGTCACAAGACACCTCAGTGAAGCTGCTCTCTTTCCACTTTGGGGAAATATAGGCTAAAAGAGTTAATCCTTCTCATGATCACAACACAGAGGCAGAAAGAAAAGTCATGCCCCAGTGACAAAAAACTGCAACAGGCATTTTTAGAGTGTTGGAGCACTTCCTTAGTCTCTAGCAAGTCCTAAGGCTGTGCCATAATTATTATAGGAGCAGGGATTCCTCAGGAAGTTTAAAAATAAATAGTTGATGAGGACTATAAATAATGTGTGAGCCTCATAATTGTGGACATATTTTTTTCAATTAGTATAATGTACTAGGGAGAGAAATTTCAATGCTCACAAAAGATGTAGAAAGATAAAGCAAAACTAGGATGAAAAAACTAGGGACAAGACTAGAACATCTTTTTACTCAGACCTATCCAAGTATAGAGCCAGTTCTTCTGTGAGTAGGAATTAGAAATTAATACCCAAAACATAAATTAGACTATTTGTAGTTAAATGTAGGGGATAGTGATGTTAATTTTATGTATCAGCTTAGAGGGTGTTTTTGGATGAGATTAATATTTAAATCAGTGAATTTTGAGTAAAGCAGATTGCTCTTCATAATGTGGGTGGGCCTCATCCAATCAGTTGAAGGCCTGATTAGAACAAAAACGACTGTCTTCCTCAATCAAGAAGGAGTTCCTCAGCAGACTGCCTTCAGACTTTATGTGCACCATTGGCTCTCCTGTGTCTCCAACCTGCTAGCCCATAATGTAGATTTTGGACTTTCTGGCCTCCACAATTGTGTGAGTTAATTCCTTATAATAAACCTCTTTCTGTATGTATATATATACACATGCTGTTGGTTCCGTTTCTCTGGAGAACCCTGACTAATACAGGGGTCTATGTACATATATCACATGAATCTGCTTCCAATTAACAGTTTAGTAAACTATATATAATGTATGCATATATTTATAGTCTTTTCTAAATAATCCCTTCTATTATTGAGACTGTTTACGCTTTATTGTTGAGCATAAATGCTTTAATCAAATTGATCGTTGATCACAATTGCAGCCACCATGTTGCTTCCAAGAGTTTGTAGCTCTTTAAGATCCCTCAGTGAATGCTGTCTTAAAGATGTTTCTTCCCTTCTGGCTGTAGTTCATGTCACAATCACTCCCTATATACCCTCTCTTCTTTTCCACAATGTTTACAATTTACCTTTAAAAATAATAGGGTTAATACATATACATTTTTATCCCGGAAAAAAGAAGAAACAAAACATCCAGATACTTAGATTTTGTCTAGAGTTCTAGATTTTTAGACTTCTAGAATTCAATTTTTAGACATTCTAGTGTTCTAAATTTCTAGGGGATCAGTTGTACTGGACTCTCTGATGTCAACTCAGCGTCACTGCCACTGGTCCTGGAACTTTTTTGCTCAGAATGCCTTTCCTCATATAATTCTGGATAACAGTATACCAATGACAGACACTCGCTTTGGAAGGCAGAACAAAAGGAGAAACCAATGTTTGCTGCCAGCAGTTGCAAAATCACCCACTTTGGTGCCTGAATTGGTTTGCTTGGGCTGCCATAACTAAATACCACAGAGTGGGTGGCTTAAACAACACGTTTTTTTTTCTCACAGTTCAGGAGGCTGGAAGATGAGATCAAGGTATTAGCAGATTTGGTTTCTTCTGAGGCCTCTCTCCTTGGCTTATAGATGGCTGCCTTCTCACTATGTATTCACACGGCTGTCTCTCTGTGCATGCTTAACTTCTTCTTAAAGGACACCAGTCATACTGAATTACAGTCCACCTAATGACCCCATTTTAACTTAGTTACCTCTTTAAAGACCCTATCTCCAAATACAATTGCATTTTGAGGTAGTGGAAGTTAGGACTTCAATATGTAAATTGGGAGGTGGGGGAACACAATTCAGCCTGTAACAATGTCCCAGACAAATCAGATTCTTGAGAATTGCAGTAGTTTTTAGAGGGACTGACTCCTCAGAATCACCCCCTTTTTAATACATAAGGTGAGTAAGATCACCATCCTTGCCCCTACCTCCCCAAATGCCTGGGATTCATAGCAGCTTTCAGGTATGTCCCAGGCATTCAGGCTCTTCTGGCAGTAGCTTCCCTCATCTTTGCTCCAGAGGCCTTCCAATGGTTTTGAAAGCCCAGGTTCCATGTGTTAAAACTCTTTTCTTTGGAATACTGAGAGGAGGGGCTTCTAGCATATTTACATATGCTAATTCAACCATATGACCTCAGAGGAGGAAAAAAAAAGAGAAGGATATAAAAATGTAAGTCATGTAATTCTGAATATATCTCAGGTTGAACATAAGACTGAGGACTGAATCTCTTGTTCCTGTAGCTAGTCTCAGTTCTTACATGCTTTTCATAGTAAGATATCTCTCCATGCTGAATTAAATCTAGTTCTTCACGGAATACTACTTTGTGTATAACAAAGTCACTAAATGCAGGCCCAGTACTTTCATGTGCAACTGAAGAAACAGTCACCCATTTACATTAAAGAGAGAACTGACAGAGTTGGACTTACTCAAAGTGGAGTGTGGTATCAATACGAGGACTTCCCAAGCAATTTTCAAGGACAATTTTGATTTATGTTTTATGCTTTGGTTTATGCTTGTTTTATGCTTTGACTTAGAAACTGACCCTGACATAAGAGGCAACTCTGCTGAATATAAAGCAATATAAATACCTATGTCCAGGCAGTTGTAGTATATGTGATATGTAATATATGATGGTATATGTGTAATATAATATATGCATATATATATGTAATATATGTGGAAGGACTTAGCAGAGCTTCTGGGACATGTATGTACTTGGCAACTGTCAGAAGCCTTGCAGTGTAGGATTAAGAGCGTGGACTCAGATGTCAAACTTCCTGGGTTAAATTCCCCTTCTGCCTTACTAGCTGTGGGAAACTGGGGAAAATATTAAATTTCTCTGTGTCTCTGGCCTCTCCTCTGTAAAATGGAGATGACTACTATCTCATTGGGTTATTCTGGGGATTAAATATTAGATGTTTATATAATATGTAAAGAACCTGAAATAGTGCCTGGCACATAGTATAAGAGAAATGTGTTTTATGATTATTACTATTTGTTATATTTTTCTCTCATTTTCACTCTCTTTCAAAAACACTTTTATTGAAGTATAGTACACATACAGAAAAGAACACAAATCATAAATATATAGCTTAATGAAATCAAAAGGTAAGTCACCCATGAAACCTTATCTTAGGTCATGAACTACAAATATGTTTCCCTAATCATTACACACCCCCCTATCCTCCCAACAAATATCCTAATTTCAAATCATAGACCACTTTTGAAGTTTTGGAAGTTCATACAAATGGAATGACAATATCCATTTTTTCACTCCACATTGGGTTTGTGAAATCATTTAGATTGTTGCAAATAGCTATAGTTCATATATTTTCATTGCCATATAGTATTTTATTGTGTAAATATATCACAATTTACTTATCTATTCTGTTAATGGATATTTAGACTATTTCCAGTTTTTCATTACTAATAATGACTCTAAGAATATTCTTACACAGGTCTCTTGGAGCACATGTATGCACTTCTTTTGGGCATAAACCTAAGAGTGGAATTTCTGGGTCATAGAATTGATATACAATTAACTTGAGCAGATATTCCTCAAAAGTTTTTCCAAAGTACTTGAGCAAATTTTACTTCTACCAGCACCGTCTGAGAGTTTTAAAATTTTGCTTTTCTGGTGGCTATTCTCCTCTAACTACCACATTATCATTTTCAGGAAATTCAGCAAACTCTTCTTTATCATGTCCATGGCCTGGCATTAAAATGGGCTCTTACCATGATGTCAGATGGGGACATTTTTTAACCAGTTGTGACATATTTTATCATTGGGAAATTTTCCTTAAAAAGTATTGATATGATAAATAGTAAATCACTCAGCAGCTAGGGAAAACTCAGAAACCAATAACTCAACTTTACTTATTTGATGCAAATTATTAAGATTTTATTCATTGACAATCCACAATGTCTTACTTGATTGTTAATATGAGATTTTGCCCCTTGCTGCATATTCTTGGGGATTGCTTGATCTTTCTTTTATTAAAGATTTCTATCCTTTAATTTTCTATTTTATTCCTAAAAAGCTATTGCATTTCTCATTTAAATATGTGTTGCTGAATATATTATTTTTGCTCGCAATTTTTTCTTAATATATATTGATAGCACTTTTGCATTAGTGTATATGTTTAAAAGGAAATTTTAATTATCATTGTACAAGGGTTGTATCTTCCTACAACACAAGGCGGTGATGTAGCAGGCACGATGGCCATCATTTGTTGAACACACATGCATCAGGCGTGGTACAAGGCACTTTACTTACACTATCTGAGTTAACTCTTACAAAACCCTTAAGATGTAGATACTATATAAATCAGAGGTTAGTGTTTCCTGCACATCTCTGTTTTCTTTCCTCACAAACCTTATTGCAGAACCTTGCACTGCTTTGAATTTTCCAGGGGAAAAAAAGCCACTTATACTGAAAGACTATTGAGCAACATAGATTTTTAGCAAAGGTGTCATTGAGAAGACAGAGGACGGTTTGTCTCCTTCGCACGCAGCCTCATTTGACTCGCCTCCTCTCCTGATCTGTCTGATCCAGTGTATTACTCAGTTCCACCCCTCCTCTCTCTCAGTCTCCTGATTATACAATGCTGTATTCTTTTGCCACTGGAAACCTAGGCCCCATTGCTGGGCTTGCTTCTATTCCACAGTAATCTAAAAATCTCTTCCCACTAGCTACTAAGAAAATAAAAATTCTCCATTTTGTTACAGTTGTAAATCCATAATTTAATTATGAGTAAACTAAGGTGCAGAGATATGACACCGCTTGCTCTAGGCTACTTAATTGGCAAGTAGCTGCATCAAAAATCAAATTCAGGAGGATGTGACATAGACTATTTCTGAATTTACCAACATATTTTTTGTTTATTTTCAAATATAGATTTTGAAAACTCTAAGACGTTTACTAAGCATATTGGTTCTTGATTGATTTCAATTTCTAGTTCTTCTCCAATCCTGAATCACTGTGGACCAACTTATGTGTACATGGTACACTTTAATCTCTAAATAAAATATATAATTAAAGGAGGAAAACCCTAACTCTAACTGCACGACCCAAGGTAGGACAGACATTATTTGTGCACCACAAGGCAATATCCATATAGGAAAACTCAGAGGGGTCACTGCAAGTTTACGTGATCAGTTGATGGAGGCAGGTTCTTGCAGTAAGTAGAGGTCAGAAGACACTCCAAATAGCAGGAAAACAATTTACAATAGTAGGAAAATCCTAAAAGCCAGTTCTATGTGTAGATGGAACTGCTATGATTTCAGAGAGGCCACAAATCCAGTCTTCTTCACTCCCTTCTTCAGGATACCTCAGTAAAGGAGATGATGCCTTCATTCCACAGCTAGAGGTTAGGCTTCAACTTAAATAGCCTCTGATAGGTGTGGTTCCTTGGCTGATGATCATGATTGAAATCAACTAGTCGTAAACATAAAAGAGTCGATCCTTTCTGGAGAGCATAGTGATGTGACTTGGGAGCTGAGTAGCCTAGGACCCTGTTTGTTTTGGTATCACATGGGTTAGAATAAATTTAAACCAGAAAATCACAGTGTTAGTGTTGGAAAGAACCTTAGAGCTCCATTAATCCAGTCACTCTTAAAGAGCATGTATCCATATCATGGTGGAATGGATCCACATATAGTGTGGAAAAAGCTCATTTATGGTCAAATGTTCTTAGCTATTGTTTTTATCATTCAAGCTTAGAAAGTAAGCTGTCTAGAATTACAAAGTTGGTGGAACAAAACCAGTCAAATTGTATACTCTTTATTTTGGTGATTCCACAAAATAGAAGAGGTTCCTCTTTACAGAGGTGGGGCATGATCTCCAGAATATTGTACAGTTGTATCAAATGGAGACAAAGGTTTAAAAAAAGGTTAAGAAACAATGACATATGTCGTGCCTCTCAGTTTACCCATGAAAAACTGAGATTTATAGATATTAAAAAAAATAAATACTTGCTACTTTTCCACTCTACTAGTTTCTATTGCTATGTAACAACTCACCAACAATGTAGCAGCTTGAAACATCACACATTTATTGTCTCACAGTTTCTATAGGTCAGAAGTCTGGGCATAGCTTAACTGGGTTCTCTGCAAAGATGCCATCAAGATGTCAGCCAGGGCTTGGTTCTCATCTGGAAGTTAGACTGGGGAAAGATATGTTTCTAAGATCCCTCAGATTGCAAAATTAATCTCCTTGTGGTTGTAGGACTGATGTCCCCATTTTCTTGCTAGCTGTTAGCCAGAAGTTGTTCTAAGTTCCTGGAGGCCACACATGGTTCCTTGCCATATGGCCCTCTCGCTACATGGCAGTTTACTTCAGTTCAGCAAGGGAGAAAAGTCTCTTTACAGTCAGCTAAAATAGAGTCTCATAAAATGAAACACAATCACAGGAGTGACATCACATCACCTTTGCTTTATTGAGTTGGTTAGAAGCAAGACACAGGTTTCCCTGGCCACACTTCCCCCACAAGAGAATGGGATTACAGAAGGGTATGGATCATTGGGAGTTAATTTAGGGTGTGTCTGTCATGTCCACAAATAGTTTTAAGAGTTTAGAAAAGAATTCAGATCTTCTACTTGCACATGTTACTGTAGACCACACTGCTAATGTGGGCAAAAGAAACGTAAACTCTTCCCCCTGTGTTGTTACCACTTGCGTTTATTTTATTTATTTATTTTTTTTGTGAGGAAGACCAGCCCTGAGCTAACATCCATTGCCAATCCTCCTCCTTTTGTTGAGGAAGAATGGCCCTGGGCTAATATCCATGCCCATCTTCCTCCACTATATATGGGATGCTGCCACAGCATGGCTTGACAAGTGGTGCATCAGTGTGCACTGGGGATCTGAACCTGTGAACCCTGGGCCGCTTCAGTGGAGCGTGTGCCCTTAATCGCCATGCCAGCGGGCCGGCCCCATCACTGGTGTTTGAGGTGAGCAGGGTCAAGTGGAGGGGAAAGAGATGATTTCCAAGTGAAGAGGGAGGATGTCATTGCATGGGAAGTCAATGCCCTGAAACAACACAGAAATGCATAGACGTAAGCTACCCCTGCACCACTGTAGGGTATAGAGAAACACATGAAATGTGAAAATGACCATATTCCAGAGCTACTTTTAAGGATGCTAGGACAATAGCAATGAAAGGAACTATAAATTTTAATGTGACTTATTTAACAATAGAATTGTTAACTATCATAAAACTAGAAATCCGGGCAAGTCTATTGCATATCTAATTTCTAAGTTCCTCAGCAGGTGCCCCACCCTAGTAAAACATTATGTTTGTGACACATACTTAATTTAAAGTAATCATGTCCCATAACATTATTGTCATATAAAAGAAAATGATAACTCCTCTCCTTTGCTAGAATATCATTCCTTCCCTTTCTGAAAACCTTTGTCATTTTATCTGGTTGTACACCTGGGTCCAAAATCACTTCCTCCAGAAACCTTTCTCTGCTAAACTCTGTTGAAAAATGAGCTCAGGGTACTAATTATCTCAGGGATTTTAAAACATGCCTGAAGCAGTCCAGGTAGGTAAGGAAAGTTTGATTTGTGGCTTAATTCGCCCATGTGCTAAAAAACAACACTCCCCTGAGAAGTGCAACAGGCCTGCCATAGATTAGAATTGAAGTTGAAATTCCTAGAAACGTGGACGAGTGGTCTCCAAAATGTGCTACATGTAGCCCAGGTGGTGAGCAAGATAATCAACTGGAGGATGGATGAAGAAAATATTAGAATGCATATTTTTAAATATAAAAAATATGATGTTTTTCTAGTATTTAATATTCAGATGGGCTTTATGTCCTCATTAACTTGCATGTCAGATAGTCACATCACCTATGTATTTGGAGCACTCTGAGGGAAAGTTGAGGGTAGAGATTGACAATAGAGACCTTAATCATTCACTTGTTTTTAGCATATTCTGGTGTTTCACAGTTTACTGTATCCAGTTCAGTACACATATTGTCTAATTCTAACTAAACTAACCCTGTTGAAATGTCTGGGAAGCCTTAAAAAGTCCTACTAAGGAACCATGTATCAGACACTTCTATTGTTGGGAAGGGATCTCCAAACACCATAGAAAAGGATATGGGGTTAGTACCAGATCTAACAAGAAGCCCAAAATATGTAAGTAATTGAGAAGATTACTTAAAATATGGGTTCATGTCCACCATCGCTAATGATGTACCTAATCCCATGTGTGTATATTACACGTTTAGGTATTAGTGAATATAATTCAATGCCATCTTCCTTTTTTTTTTTTTTTTTTAATCTTTTGAGGTATCTTTTTCATATACGACAGTCATTTAAATTTAATATGGAAATAAACTCAACCTAGAACCCCTCCTTTGATTCACTGTAGCACAGATTTTAAACCAGGATTTAAACTAAGAATTTAAACAATAAAAAAAAATATTTAATCGCATTGTTCACTAAAAAGTGTCATTGATTAAAATACTTTGGCAAGGGAAAAATGTTTTTGAACAGCCAAAAAACAAAATAAACATGATATTTTAAATGTTTTATTTTTATCATCTTCTGGATTTCTATTCCATGTGTGCTATAATGTACACATCAAGACATAGTAATATGTGTATAATCTATAGATAAATATAAAAGGTTTATTAGAGCTGAGAACTCAAAATTTGGGAAACCCCTGGTTTAGATTCTTGCTTATTACTTGAGTATCTACCCATAAAGGCTATTTTCTTTTGCTTCCTTAAAATGCATAAACAAAATTTATTAAACTAAGTTCCTCAAAGTTAATGCTTTATTTTCAAAAAAGAGGTTAGACAAGTCAAATCAGGGTTGTTTTTTTTTAATCTAGACATCTCAAAGCCTCCAATATGTTAATGTGTCAAGCGAATCTCCAAGAGAAGGACTGAAATACAACATTTCCCAGTTTTATTAGTCGATGGAACCCTATTTTCATAAAGCATCTCATGGAATTGATGTTCTGAATAACACAGTTTAGAAGACACTGGCAAACACACTTCGATTTTATCCATCGTTTATAGGACTCAAATATTTCTGTAGCTTCAATGTTTAGCTACATGGTGATAAAAGTAAAGCTAACCTATGTAGCCTCTCTATCTTCTTTCTGAAGTAAACAATCCTTTCTTCAGTCAATCACTCTGTGCCCATGTTGAAACTCCTAACTGTCCCAATCCACTATCCTCATCCATTACTTTCCCTATTCCCTGATTCTGAGCCCCCTAACATCTCATTTTTAGCAAATTTCCTTCCTCTACCATATTCATCAATTTATACTTGAACACTGTCCTCTCCCTTCATGGCCAGACTAGGGCCAAAGTATTTATTATCTGATAAAATAAGTCATTATAATTATGTCTAGATGCTAAAGGCCTCTTTATAGTTGTTCTTATGTAAACCCCAGATCTAAAAGGAAGACTTAAATTGAATTCCAGAGATTAAAAAGGAAATATGGAAGCAGAGAGAAAATCACTTTAGACGAGTTCAGAATAGTGTCTATGGACAACCCAAGGATACTGGAAACATATTTTTTTCCATGGGGCTGGTTGTATGGTACAGGGAGAGCCTAAGAACCTAAAGCCAATTAACCCTGAGAAACACGCATTTTAGCAGAGACCTTAGTAATGTAACTAGAAGGAGTGGGTAATGTTGTCATGTAAGGCCATATGGTAACATCAAGTGAGAAAGATGCTGGAGAGTCAAGCCTGAGGAGTGGGTTCTTTAAGATTTTTCAAACTCTAGTAAAAAGACAGCTGCTTACTCAGTCTATGTGTATGGCTGGCTCTGGATTGCCACTCCAGCTCATTGCCACCTTGGATGACACGGTCCACTTGTTCAAAATGAGTTCTTTATCTGTAATGGCTACAAGTCAGATGGGTCTGTCAGCTGTAGCGACTCAGCAGCAACCCAACGCTCTACTGGCATATAATAGTGAGTTCTTAGGCAAGATGCATGGATGGAAGCTCCCAGGAAACAGTTCTAGAAAAACCTCACACGAACTTAGAAAGGCTATGCCATCTGATGGTCTAGCAAAGAAACTAGAGTTACATCAATAGGACTAGTGAGTTGTCTCATAACTAATGCATGGGCAATTATTAATCATGGTACAAAATACAACATTGCTAAAAGTTAAAACATATGGTAAAGTCAGACAGAAAATAACTGCAGTGTTATTATGAATGTAGTTAAACCCATGTGGGTGAAATTTCAAAACGTCACAAGGGGATTCAGCTGCCCAATTCTCACAACACTTTGAAAATGTACTCCTTGCTGAATAACTTTCTAACAGGAAATAAATAACAACCCCGAGTTTATGAGCTCCACTATATTTTTTTTGTCAGTGCTATTTTGCTTTCTCGGCTGATGGGTACTAACTTACAGCAGAAACATTTGGTTTACAACATTCTTGCTGTGCCTGGTAGTGTGCTTTGATGTCAGAAGCTCTGAATTTCACAGCTTTAGGGTCCTGTTTAGCTTGAGCCTGAAGATTTCTTTGAAAGAAGCTTTCGCTGGATAAATTTAAAATAACACATCGACAAAATGTTATAAATTTAAAACCTGGAAATTTCTCATGCTGTTTAAAAAAACAATGACAAGTATGGCATTTCCTTTAGTCTGTCTTCAATTATAAAATAATCCTCATTTGGGAGAGAGTTTTTTTTTTAAATGTACATCTTAGAATTGATAAAACCTTTACACACAATGGACTACAGATCAAAAGTGACTTTTAAGCTATCTTTATATTACGCTGCTTAAAATTAACATGTATTTTCCTGGGACCATCAATCTACATCCCTTTTTATATCAAATATAAATGTGTTTTTTTGTATGTGTGCCCTATTGATGCTGCCTCCACAATACATCTCAATTCCGTTTACCTCTTTTTTTGTGTGTGAGGAAGGTCAGCCCTGAGCTAAGATCCAATGCCAATCCTCCTCTTTTTGGCTGAGGAAGATCAGCCCTGGGCTAGCATCTGTGCTCAACTTCCTCTACTTTATATGGGACGCCGCCACAGCATGGCCTGCCAAGCAGTGCGGCGGTGCGCAGCCGGGATCTGAACCTGTGAATCCTGGGCCGCCGCAGCGGAGCGCGCACACTTAACCGCTGTGCTATCAGGCCGGCCCTGTTTACCTCTTTTCTTACCCACTGCTCCCACCCATGCCCAAGCCACATCCCATTGTCATCTCTAGCTTGGACAAGTAGAATGTCTTCCTAACTGGTCTTCCTGCTTCCATTCTTGCCCCGGCAACCAAAAAGTAGACAACCTAAATTGGATCCTTTCAATAACCTCCCATTGCCCTTACAATTAAATCCAAACTCCTCACTATAGCCCACAAAACCCTGAACAAACTTACCCTTGCCTGATCTCTCGCCTCCAACCTGTACCTGAGTCACTCTCCCTCTCCATTTCTACTCTATCCTTTTAGCCTTCTTTCAGCTGAGAGATCAAGTCAAGATTTTTCCTTCCTTAGGACTTTAAGCCATAGGACTCCTTCTATCTCGATGGTTTATCCACTTTTCCATGTTGTCATCATTGTGTTTTTTTGGTCTTTAAAGTTTCGGCTTAGGTGTTATTCCTTCAACGAAGTTGTCTTTGCCATCCAATTTAAAATAGGTCCTCTTCCATCATTCTCTCTTGCAGCCCTGTAATTTTCCTTCATAGCACTTTTTCGTAATTGAGAACTATAGGGTTATTTGTTTACTCGTTTATGGTCTTTCTCCATTAGATTTTAAGCTCCATGTAAGTAGGACTTAGGGTGATTTTGTTTAGAGTTCTGTACCCAACACATACCAGAGTAAATTCTCAATAAATTTTTATTGAATAAATGAATGATTTTATACCCCATTACTGCCACATTTGCCACATACATCCTTCTCTCTTACTACATTATCTTCATTATTGAGCACATATTTATCACAGCCAGACACTGTGCCAAGAAATGTATATGCTTTATATGCATCAACTTATTTAAAATAGCTAATATAATATGACTTCTTTTTACTACATGCTAACTTGCAATAAGGACTCAGGCACAGAGAGGTGGGGTAACTTGCGCAAGTTCTTACATCTGTAAGTGATGGCCAAGCGGGCAGCCTCATATAAGAGCCCATCTTCTTAATCACTAGGCTGTGGAGCATCTTCTGTAATAGCAATTTTACTCTTATTTGTTTCGTGTCAAGGGTGCTCCCCAGGAGGCTCAGAATTAGCCCACAGGCTTACTGATGACCAGAACACTCAGAAACGTCAATTATACATGTGTGTTTATCTCGTTATGTCTCCCCAGATCCTCAACAAAGGAAACCTAATGCCACTTACATCTCTTCTGTTTGGTCTCTGTAGTAGTGGCTGGTTTATGGATAAACTAGGTCACATCTGCCTGGCAGACCTGCCCAGAAGGTCTGGTCAACCTCAGCTATTTCTCAGATGTCTTTATTGATTTTTGCATTGCTTCTGGCTGGTTTTCAGCACATCACTTTAGTGTCTTACTTGACAGCCCTCTGACCTACTCACTATTGAATTGTTGTTTGGGAATGTACTCACTTGCCCTGCTTACACGATAGAGCTGAATTTCTACAGTATTCTGATTGGCTTGACACTTTAAAGGGGTGATCATATAGAGCGGTGGAAGTTTCTACGGCCATGATTCAGTAATACATAGTAAAATGGATCTCAGAATGATGAATGAAGTATTTTTTCACCTTTTATCATTTTATTGCATCTATATTACCTATTTAGTTCAATGACTAGATATTACTGAGTATTTGCTATCAGGCCAGTACAGTACTGGAAATACAGTGGCAGATTGAAAAATATATAGCCCTCTTAAAGAATGTGTAACCTTATGGGAAAAATGTTTCATTACCTTAGAAAGTTATCTAGTATAGTATAAGGTCAAGTATTGGAATGAATGTTACAAACAATGTGTGCAATTAGAATTAAAAGAGAGCATATGACTATGGACAAGAATATATGGTGAAGGCTTTACAGAACATGTAAGGATATTTGGTCTGTTATAGGAAGCAGTGTAGCATAATGGTTAAGAGCACGAGCAGGTGCAGTCAGAGAGCCTAGATCCAAATTTGGATTTCTCCATTCAGTAAATGAATGGCCTTGGACAAGTTACTGGATTTCTATGGCACCAATTTAATTATTTTTAAGTTGAAAATAATAATAGTATTTACCTTATAGAGTTGTGATCAGGATTAAGGTGAATAATATATATAAAAATTTAATTTAGTGGTGAGACACAGAAAGTACTGTGTAACTACCATTGGCTCATACTGTGAAGGCTGGATGGTATTTGCATGGGAGAATGTGCTGGGAAAGAATTTCAGGAAAGGAAATAGCATCAACAAAGACCAGGAGCTAGGAATGAACATGGCATGTGCCCAGGAAAGGAGAAGGACCAGCTTCAGTGGCATCTACAATAGTCTTGTACAATCTATCAGATACTCTGTTCTACCATGTGATTTTAGACAAAAAGCAAAACTAATGCAATTGCAATTTACCAAGAATTTCACCCTGTCTCCGAAGAGAATTCAATATCATTCTCACTTTGAAGTGTTGATTTTCATCTGCACGGCACATTGCTCCATTACCATTCCTGCCAGTCTTCCAAGAGATGCTCTCACTTTCTTAATGCAGGTTGTTATCTCCTTGTCAAATGATGCCTCAATGCAAGGAACATTCTCAAGTTACACGAATACAGATATAACTTTTAGCTTTAGACCTTCGACAGGCTAGCAATCCAAAGGTAAGACAAAGTGTAATATATGCCTCTGCCTTTTACCTGGTCTTTGGTACTCAGAATAATTTTTTTTCATTTTCATGAGGTTGTCTTTATGTCCTTTACAGTGGATTTTATCAGCAGCCAGAGTGAGATGTTCAACAGAGAAGTTAGACTATATCTGAGCCCTTCCATAAAGGCATGGATGACAAACATCAGGCTTGCTACATAAAAGGGGGTGATGGGGGCCAGCCTCATGGCCTAGTGGTTAAGTTTGGCATGCTCCACTTCTGCGGCCTGGGTTCGGTTCCGAGGCGCGCACCTACACCGCTCATTGGTGGCGGTGCTGTGGTGGCAACCCACATACAAAATAGAGGAAGATTGGCACAGATGTTAGCTCAGGGCGAATCTTCCTCAGCAATAAATAAATAAATAAATAAATAAATAAAAGGGGGCTGAATTGCAACAAGCTTGTCTTTTCACATAGGAAATTTACTCCTTCTTTCCTTCTGCAAACAACAGGAAAATTCTCCCACCATTTCCATGGAGTCGGTAACATGGAAATACAGTCAAATGGCCTATGAGAGAAACAGTGTTGTTCTCAGAAAGATACTGTGAGTGCCTCACCCTCTTATCTGAAAAGCTCATAATACCTTCAGAGAGTCACGTGGCTAGCAGACTCTTCCAGCCAGGCTTTGCTTAATCCTTTCTAATCCCTGCAGCATCCTTGTTCTGTCAATGTTATTCTTCCCTTTTGGTCCAAAGCACACAGAATGTGTGGAACCCTCTGTACAGTTTGTGTTGCCAGGTATTGCATGTGTCACTGCCCTGTGCTACTAAGACACCTAACTATCCCACACGTGAGGTATTGTGGCTAAGGAAAAAGAGGAGGCGCTATAAACTGTGCTGTTTTGATATGCACAGGCTTAAAGAGAGAAAGAGGAAGCAAGGTTTAGTGGCTCCCACTCGTACAGTCTGGGGCTTCTTGGAGAAGATATGGATGATCCGGTAAGGGGCAGAGGACATTCTGCCACTACCTGCTCAATACTCAGATGCTTAAGATTGGCGCATTTTGCCACATTAGACTGTCTATTTGGTGCAAAACATTTAGAGAAGAAGCAGAATGCAAACGAATTATCTCCAAGTCCAGGATTTTGGAGTTACGCTGATGAAGAGCCGTGAGATTGAGTGAAATGTTTCCTTTCTTTGGGACATGCTGGCATCCCGCATAGAGGCTGTAACTTCTCTGATGGCTGAGCAGAGCGAAAGAGAACAGCTGTCCCCTTTAGCTTCTAACTGTCAAGTCTCTGCCTGTAATTTGCCTGCAAAGATTTTAGGTTGGGAAGGCCTCAAGAAGCCAGTGCCTGGGCATGGTGGGCTTCATTCTCCCTCTCAGGCACTGGCAGCCCTCAGCCCTCCAGGCTGCTATGATGCCACAGCAGTGTCCACAGACCAGAACATGCTCAAAGATAATGCCACAGAGACAGTGGACCACCCTATCTCGGTGCCACCCTTGGGCACTGGAATCCTACTTTTAATAAATTCCATTTTTAATAAAGCCAGATAGCCTTTTCATGATTTCTCTTTTTTGTTTAAAACAAAACAACTTGCTTCCTGGCCTTCTCATGTGCCCTTCCTGAGAGAAAAGAAAGAACTGGCCGTGCAACTGAATATTTGGGAGTATCTGAATACTGCGTCGGCATCTTCTCTTATCCAAATCCAACCTCTGCCCAGCACCCAAACTTCAAAATTCTGCAGCCAAAGAAGCCTGGAAAACGTATAAATCATGATTTTGCTCCTGGGTACTTAGCCACAGTGATGAGGTGCTTAGCATCCTATACCACCTGCATCCTAATGGGCCATACGATATTCTGGTTTTCCCGAGGCTTGGCTGGAAACAGAGATGATAAGCAGCATGCTCCATCTTTAGTATTCAGGACTGAGAAGAACTGCACTATAAGCCATCGCGTATACTTTGCTGTCAGCACAGACTTGCAGGGGGATCCTACTATATTGGATAGCTTTAGAACAGCATCCAAAGTGATCTTGAAGAAAGAGGCCACAGACTGCTTAATGCCTGCAGTGGTCTTGACAGTGGTCTCAGAGTTCCCCATTGTTAGGAGTCCTGAGGTGATTGTAACTATGATGGTCACGGATAATACATGGAGAAGGTAGAGTTCGCATGTGTCTTACATAGTCAAGAGCCAAGCTCTTTGTTCTCAATTTTCCACTATTCCTTAAGGTGGCCTACCAGCAGTTCTACATCATTTTTCTGGGGTTGTATTGGTCCTGGAAGCATGATACGGGGAGAACTGACATCTGGCAGCACAGAGCTTGTGGGATTTATAAAACTGACAGATGTCACATGTAAGAAGCATGCTTTGCATTTGACACCCAGTGGTGTTACAAAAAAGTAACTTTTAATACAAGCTGAAAACCAAATTTCAACACCCTTTTTGAAAACAAATTGACATTCTAAAGCATCTTTTTTATAACTTCCATAAGAATTTTTGCTACATTCATGTTGCAAATGACATTGAAACATTTGTTACATATTGAATTCAGAGAGTAGTTCATAGAAAGCAGACTTTGGGTTTGACCTAGAGCTAATTCTTTTAAATTGATCTTGGAGTTTCTTGTCCTGTTTTAAACAGGAACTAGGGAATGGTTAGTTTGGAAAGAAAAAAATAAGATACAATTTTTTAATAACCAGTGTGACATTTTTATTGTTCTCACCAGCCCTACGTTTCTTCTTCTTGACACCCACGGGATAGCAGTGTTGTCTCACAGATTCACAGTTGGGCACAACGGAGCCTACATGATTCTAGAGAGCCACCTCTCCTTTAAGCTTCCTTGTCAGCTCATGTGGGAAGGCCCACAGCATAATTAACACTAATTAAAGAAGGTATCTTACTGTTCTGAAAACCCTTAATCTCTGGAGAAAGCAGAAGTGGCAGGCCTCAGAGAAATTCTTTTCTTCTTCTTTCTAGTGTTAGCTATGTCTTGCAGCAACTTGACACTTTTACCAGTTGTGTAAAAGCACTAACTATATATGCCCATTTGTCATCTAAATCTACTTTCATTCAGCAAAATTTTATTGAGTGCCTATTATGTGACAAGCATTACTTTTCAGCACTATGGCTAAACGAACAAATGAAAAAGACAAAAATCTCAATCCTCGTGGAATTTTTATTCCAGCAGGAGAGATAGATAGTGAGCAAGAATAAAGTATGTTCCTTGCTAACAATAATAAATGTTAAGGAGAAAAAGAAAAGAGCCAGGCGTGTTGGGGTAGGAAAGGATTGTTGAAATTTTTAGGTAGGCTATCCAGGAAGAATCACTGGGAAATAATTTTTGAGTAAATAGCTAAAGGAAGTGAGTATGCAAGCCATGAAATTATCTGGAGAAAGAACAATCCAGACAGAAAATAGCAATTGCAAAATCCCTGAGGCACAGCATGTTCAAGAAATAGCAAAAAGGCCGGTACACCCAGAGCAGAGCAAGTGATGGCAGAGGAGGAGGAGAGGTCGGTGGTCAGATCATGTAGGGCCTTGGAGGCCATTGTAAGGACTTCTGCTTTTACTCTGCGTGAGATGGGAAGCCAGGAGAGGCTTTTAAGCAAAGCAGTTACATCACCTTACTTACATTTTAATAGTATCACACGTGCTGATGTGCTGAAACCAGACTATATAAGAAACAAGAATAGGGGGTCCAGGTAAGAGACTACTGCAATAATCCAGTCAAGAGATGATGGTTTTGTTTCAGTGTTGATGGTATGGACTTGAGAGACAGGGGTGGATTCTGGATATATGCTTATACGCTGCATTAGTCAAACTTAATACTAGGTCATGCTAACAACGATCAGAAAGCCCTCTTAGACACTCATCGGGTACACAGAATGTATGATGTCCTCTGCAAACATATGTAGTGAAAAGATCTACATAAATTCATATTAATTCCCCACACTCATTTATGTTCCTTACTCAGGTTGCATATTTATTCTTAGTTATCTCATTATAAGAAATATCTTGAATCAAACAAATTTGTTGACTTAAACTTTGAGTTCCCTAGGAAAACCATATTCTATATACACATAATTTTAGAACACATTTTCATACTTAAGTATAACTACTAAATGGAGACACACCATTGGCATCTAATACTCAGACTCTCTATAACATCTCTCATGTGACTGCCATAATTTGTGGAAAACACTATAAAACTCTGGTTCTCCTATGCCATACCTGTCTCAGGGTGTTAGTATTTAGTCCTAAACAAAACATTTCCAGCTTTTTGTTTGCAAGGTACCTTTTGCAGAAGTGAGCTGCGTCACATAAGGTTGCATTCTCTCCCCAGGGGCAGTCCATATCCAATGACTGGTCCATGCAGGGTACAAAGACATGGACCCCTTGCCTTGATTCACAGCTCTGAAGGGTCACGCCAGCTCCAGATCTCCCTGTGGACTTGGCCAAGGCCTCTGTTGCAGCAGCATCACAGTTCAGTTTCTCCCTCTGCCCATCCTGCCTTTCTCACTCCCTCACAGGTGTTGTTCCTGAGAGCACTCACCCCATAAACTTATTGCATGCAAACCTCAGAGTCTATTTTCTAAACTAAGACATCATCACCTTATTTATACAACTGTTGTTTAATGAAATTGAATCTTGAAGCCATAGATGCAGCCAAAGTTTCAGCGACCTAAAAAAAATAATAACAAATACTCATCAAAGGGAATGAATGTTAACTACTACTATTTTAAATTTTAATTCTGATTTAATCCCCAAATTGCTTACTGTATCAGTTTGTTATTTACCTTAAGGAAAAGGCTTATATAATGAGCAACTAAATTTCAAGAGAAAATGCTTTGCCATTGTACCAAATGTATTCCCTACTCTGCAAATTACAGAAAACGCATATGCAGAATTAAAAAGACAGCTGTCCTTAGAAGTCAGAAGTATATGACATAATTACCTGAGCATATCTTGGAAGGAAATTAAGACAGTTGTATTTTAAATTGTTCTCTAAGTTCCTCAGCTACTCAGACATTAATAAAATAAACATTATATATACACATATAATGCATATATACACACACACATATATATAGTCAAGTTCATATCTGCAAGATGTATCTATTCATAGGTGAATATGCATAGAAGTGCTCTCTTGACTGGGGATTCTTTTGTAAAGTATTTTAAACACAAAGAAACATTGCCTGCCATTGCAGACATCTGTATGCCACTGTCAGTTCATCTCCCTGGAAACAGAAAAGAGGTTTATAGTGTAATGTATTCTGGTAATAGCAGCAACCCTGATAATATATGACGTAGATATAGCAATTTTAACTATGCACCACAAAACACTTTATATATGTGTTAATAAATTCCAGTAAAATTGAAATACACAGAGTTGGAATTATTTCTTTTCTCATTTGTTTGACTAACAGCATCTCAAGATCAGAGACTCTCTCTCTCTCTTTCTCTCTCCCATATTTTGGTTTTGGTTTGGGAGTGGTTTCTGTTCTTTCTAATGCTTTTATAAAAACCAGGTAAACAGATTGTTCTTTTGGGGGCTGAGAAATTATTGCATGATCACAATAAATCACTGTAATGAGACACATAAATAATCTGAGAATAACGATGTGCGAACAGTTCATTGTTGCTACAAGATTTCATTTGTCATACTTGGAGCTATATCATTCTATTCTGTAATGTTAGAATTAGAAATAATTTTAAAAATCACCTATTTCAAATTACTAATTTTTCAGAAGAAAAAATCAGGCCCAGTAAGATAAAGTTATTTATCTCAAGGTCATAGAGCTATTTGTTGCAGAATTAAAGCTAGAAATTCAGGTCTCCTTCCTTTCAGGATGATGAACTGAGCACAAGTTTACCTCTGTTCTCCCTTCCAACATACCACAAAGTGATAGAAAAGATATAAAAAGTATAACCTTGTAATTATGCTAGGAATCTAGAGAAGGTATCATCAGCAGAACAGAAATGCTGAGAAATCTCTGGAAGATATAGGTGGGCGTCTCTGTCTCTTAAATCCACCTGTGTTCACGTTGAGTACACTTGTTTCTTTCCTGGCCCCATCCAGTGAACCCATCAAGGAGGACCTGCCTGCTCAGAACCAAGGGGGTGCTTTTCCAGCTTAGCTGTCAGCTACCTAGTAAGTAAATTCACACAAGAGTGAGAAATAGATCTTTCTGCCAGTTCACTCTAACAGTATATCCAGGTTTACTATGACAATTCATTGTACCCACCTGGAGCCACACTGCCTGGGTATGTAACTGGGACTCATAATCATACTGCCTGTCAGGTCCTGAACATACCATTTGCTTCCTTGGAGACTCAATTTACTTATCTGTAAAGAGTTAATAATAATGGCATCTACTTATGCAGCTATAATTATTTGTTGTTTTTATTATCATTTTTTCCTCCAGGTCTCAAATATAATAACAAATAGACATTTAAAAAAATACCCGATAGACTCAGATTGATGCTGAAACCAGAGCAAAGCACTCTAAACACATTCTAAAACAGGTACAGGAAAGAATCAACAAGGTGTGAGCTGTTCCTCCAAATCAAGCTTCTAATAAACTCTTCATTTAGAAGCAATAACTATAAAGAACAGGAGTAAAAAACGCAATGATGTTCGGAATAAGTAATTAGAAAAGTATCTTCCAAAAAGCTGAGACAATCAGGCCACTTCTCATCCCCATATATAATAAGAGCTGACTGTGGACTTTGTCTTCAAGATAAAGCCAAGGAAGCATTATCTAAATTAAATGCTAATTTAATTGATCTGGGTTAGGACTTAGACATCCTAATCTTTTAACAGCTCTTTAGAGCTGTTAGAGTTAGTTAGACTCTAGAGTTAAAGGCCATTTTTCTAAGGTAATGGTTCTCAAAGTGTGGTCCCTGGAACAGCAGTATCACCATCATTTGAGAACTTATTAGAAATGCAAATTATTTGACCCTGTGCTAAACTCACTAAATCAGAAACTTTGGGTATGGAACCCAGTGATTTGTGTTTTAACCAGCTCCTTGGGTAATTCCCATGCATGTTAGTTTGAGACACTACTGCTCTTAGTGAAGTGGAGGATCTAATTTAGAGGACCCTTATTGACCTAAGGATTTGGGCCAGAGCCTAAAATTAGAGAAGAATATGATGTAACTCCAGACTACTATCATGGGAAAAGATATGGTGGAGGGAGAGGAGAAAAGGATGAAAAATTAACTCTGTTCAGGTGAAATGATGATTTACTTTGCTAGCACCAAGTATTGTTAGTCAAATCAGCTTTCCCACTTATAAGAAATAAATGATGCCAATATAATCAGCTATCTGACCAAAAAAGACCCTTAAAAACATATATATCAAGTTAACGACTTAGATTCAAAAGAATCAAATGATAAAAATTTTGTATCTGAATAAACAGTGTTGGAAACAATTTCTTACATTAGATAAGAAATGTAGATTTAATCAAAGAAAATATACACATTTGAGCACATGAACATCCTCAATATCAACTACAGAGTGACTGATTTATAAAAAAATAATAATAATAATCAGGGGGCAAAGGATACAAACAGAAAAATCACAGAAAAAGAAATCCAAATGATTTCTCTGAAATGATGCCCAATCCCACAAGTAGTCAGAGAAACGCCAATTGAAACCATATTCCACTTATAAGACTGACAAAAAATAAAAACTGCAGGGGCTAGCTCAGTGGTGTAGTGGTTAAGTTCGCATGTTCCGCTTCGGTGGCTGGGGGTTAGCAAGTTTGGATCCCGGGCGTGGACCTATGCACCTCTTATCAAGCCATGCAGTGGCAGGCGTCCCACATATAAAGTAGAGGAAGATGGGCACAGATGTTAGCCCAGGGCTGATCTTCCTCAGCAAAAACAGGAGGATTGGCAACAGATGTTAGCTCAGGGCTAATCTTCCTCTCACACACGCACACACACACACACACACACACACACATACACACACACACACATACACACACACACACAAAAGTGTGTAACTAAAAGTCACATTATTAAATAGTTCTAGACTGAAGAATAAATAAAGTTATGAAAAATTATATGTTTAGAACAAAACAACAACAAATATTAAAATAGACCCCAAAACATATAGAAACCTGGCATATATAATAGAATAGAACTAAATATCATGGAGAAATGTTGGATATTTACTAAAGGGCATAAGTAAATTGGCTTTCCATATGGAAAAAATTAAATCCTTCCCTAAAACAATACTTTGAAATGAGATCCAGATATTTTGGAGACCTAAATGAAAATAAAACAACAACAACAACAAAACAACAAAGAATAAAAAGCCTTTGAAACCATCGGAAGAAATTACAGAAGACCATTTTAATGACCTTGACATACCAAAGAATTTCTTAAACAGGACACAAACAGGATAATCAATAACAGAAATAGGTTGATAAATTTGACAATACCAAAATTAAAAAGTTTTGCATGACAAGAGACTCCGTAAACCAAGTTAAAAGGCATGTTAAAGACTGCAAGAACAGTTGGCAATATATATAATAGTCAAAATATTTTCACTCAGAATATCAATGAACTACAAATCAATAAGAAAAGGTCAAATCAGTGGGGAAAGTATATGAAGCTACAATTCACAGAAGAGGAAACCAAGTGGCCAATAAACTTACAAGAAGCTACACCTCATTAGCAATGAGGGAAATGCAAATAAAACAATAAAGAAATACCACCGACTGCCAGAATAAAAAAGTCTGAATATACTAAATTCTAAGGAAGTGGTAGCCAACAGGAACTCTCATACTCTGTAGGTAGCAGTGTCAAATTGGACCACTATTTTGCACAGCAATCCAGCCATTGCTGAGGATGCGGGTTGGGGTCTGTTGGAGGGGATGGCTAGTCATAACTACCTATATATGTCCAAAAACCATGGTCTTTCTTTAAGAAAACAAATATAAAGCATTTCTTTCTGTCTATCCACAAATCTAACCTGATACAATACTCACAGGAGGCTCAATAAATATTGTAGGTGCAGGTGAGGAGCCCATCTAACAGCACTAGCTGAGCTATCATTTTGGTGCTGTGAGCTCCCTCTTCAGCTTTTTAAAATTAAATTCAGTTCTCAGTGTCTCATCTATTGCTAGACATTTCAGTCACCAGCTCCAACAATGTACAAAGAACAAGGTGGTTTTGTCAAATGTAATAGAACAGAACAAAGAGTTGGCAATTTATTATACTTTGTAACTTCAAAGAGAATTCTCACACATGCAACAGGAGTGCCAGAGTCCATACCCACCTCATAAGATCCTGTTGTATTTTGGTTTCCAGTCCAGAACTGGTTTGGTTGGTCACAAACTTTTCTTTTAAAGACTTTACTCAGCCCATTAATCAATCGGCGAGAATTTGACTACTATGTGAATAAGCAATTCTTCATTACTACCTTAAGAATGGAACAGAGATAAAAACATGATTTAACTAACAATGGAAAATGACCAACCACTCTCAAAGTGTTTTCCTGAATTTCACTTGGGCAAAGAAAAATAATCCAAAAAAAATAGAGTAATTGAAGATGACTAGATTGTTAATATTAGCCTTGGGACTTCGGCAGATTTAAATACTCTACTACTGTATGTGTAACATTGGTAAAATAAATAGGGATGAACGCTACATGCTACTAGGTTAAGGTACTCCTAAGAGGCTAAGAACCAAGGGACCTGGATTTGTTTATTTTTTGAAAAAATACAAAAAAAGTAAGAGAAGAAATCAATATTTATATACCTCTTAACACAGAATTGGTTAATGCTAATGTCATTTTGTTAAAGATTATTAATAATATGTAATAATAAAAGAAAAAAACATAATAAAGTAGAATTCCTATTTGCATGACTCTCTAGTCCTTTCCTCCCTACCCTAAAGGCAACCTTTCTGCTATCATTAGTTGGATGAATATATCTCCAGCAAATTTTTTTTTACCACTTAATAACATACATATCCATAAATAACATATACTATGTTACATTTTGAAACTGGCTTTTTTATTCCCTACTATGTTTTTGAAATCCATTCACGGTGTCCTAGTGCCCTTATCTTAACTTTTATACAGCATCCCATTGTTTGAATGTATCACCCTTTATCGATTACTATTGGTTGATATTTGGTTTATATCCAATTTTCACATTACAAACATTTCACATTTCAAAAACTGCAGTGAATATCTCTATGCATGTCTTCTGGTAAACATGAGGACTAATTTCTCTGTTATAGATCTAAAAAGTTAAGTATGAGTTCTGGGTTATGAGCATTTTAAACTTTACTGGATATTGCCAAAAAGACTAAGTGAGTGGGAAAGTAGGCCTTCTCATACAGTATTGTAAACAGTGAAAACTGGAGCAGTCTTTGTGATAAGATATTTGGCAAAATATACAAAAATTGAAAACGCATATAACCTTTGGCTGAGGAATTTTATGTCTAAAAATATATCTTCACAACGTATTTGTTAACGTCTACGTAAATGTATTTTTAGAGCATTAAACATCATGTTTTTTGTACTAGTGAATAATTAGAATAATAAAATTTGATTTTTTATAACATTTTTATAAGAAATACCATAAATAATTTTGAAGTCTACAATTCCAACCTCTCTACAAACACACACACACACACACACACAAACACACACCAACTGAGCAGTTGAAGAAAAAAATACTGGATTTTATGTCTGATACTTTCTAATTTCAACTGTCTCTTTAGTAAGCTCAGGTTTTTAGTTAAATGTCTAGGATTTTAAATCACTCTCTTTCTACCTTCTCTTGCTCATAAAGATATCTGGTATCTGTGGAACTTATTGTGTCCTGTTGGTGGCTAAGGGGATGGTGGGGAGGGAGTTTGGGATATGTAGTGACCTTTGGTGCTCTTAATCACCCCCATCCCCAACCCCGTAGTCAGGTCTCTACTGCGTGTCCCACTGGTAGAATTCAAGGTCTTCTCTCTCTTAATTTGATCAAGATTGATTTCCTCTCTGGCTATGGTGATCATGCATCAATGCTCCTGACCCTGGAAAAAAGAGTAGAGGCCTCCTGTTCTCTACTCGTCTCCCTCTGTCTCCTTTGTCCTAGACTGCAGACGTCATAGAATCTACTCCAAATCAATTTACCTCTCTTTATGGCAGCTTCAAAGAAGCTCCCTTGTCTCTCAATACAGCTACTCTCAGTCACTGTTAAGGGGCTGTGGGAAAGAATGGATTCCATACCTGACCTACAAGAACAGAGAATGTCTCAGAAATTTTGTCTGACCTGAATTTACTTTGGTGTGGTCATCCCCCAGGTTATTGCTGGAGTCCCCATTTGAGACAATCTTCTTCCAAACATGAATTGGGGTAAAAACTCTTGACATTTCTCTCGACTTATCTAACACTCTTCTGACATCCTAGGTCAAAGTTCAGAGAAAACAGATTGGGAGCCACATACTTTATCCCCTTCTTTTGCTTTTCTCCCCCTTCTCCATGCTATAGCCTCTGGGTCTTGATAGGGTTAGATTTTCTCTTAATTTTCCTACTTTCCCTCTGTCATTTTCCCTCATGCCCTGGACATGATAGGCGGAAGGGGTATTATCGCTATACTATGCAAGACACCCTATAATCTAAGTCCTTATAACTAATACAATAAATTTAGAATATTCTCTCTATCTGATGCCTGGCTTTCAAGCTTGGTGTTTGGTAAAATTCAATTTTGGAAGTCAGAAGCTGAAAAAGTTCTCATTGAATTCTTGCTGTAATACTTTGTTCCACCACCTGCACCCACACAACCATCAAGACGGGCAGAGGATACCTTCAGCTGACTGGAGAAGAGCATGCATGAAAAAAGGCAAAAGTGAAAAGTATATTAACATGTTTCAACACATTACATTCACTTCCTATACATACATGTCACAGGATGTTAAGCAGGACTTTTTATATAATCCTAGAATTACCTGCTAAAATCAAAAACTGTGGACAAAGTGGCTCCAAGTATTTCACTTTCCAAGGAGAGAGACCAATGAGTGGTGTCAGAAAGCTCTCTCAGAGTTAATTAAGAGACGACTGAGTAAGATCTATTATTCTGGCCACTTCACTAGCTCCCCTCCTCAACCACCCTAACACTTAGTCTGTACCAGTGAAAGAATAAGGAAGAAGGAGCAAAATAATAGATAATTATTGGAGTTGAGTCCTCAGGAGTGCAGGCTCCATGGGTAACAAGCCCTAAGTGTTCATCCCCTAAGTGAAGGTAGTCCATTTCATCTCCCTCTTTCTGGCCCAGAGGTAGACGATACTTCCATACAAACTCCCAGATGCAGGAATGAAAAGAAGGAGTATCTGAGCAGACCACACACGTCTCACTTGATGGTGAGGGAGCAGAAAGAATGAGAAGAAGAGCGGAGCACACTCTCGCCCCCCACCCTCTATCTGAAACTTGGCTGGAGATAAAGGCAAGAAAGTGCTTTAAATGGGATATAGGATGTGAGTTTTCAACTAAAGAAGACAATGGTCTATTTTTGTTTTTGCTTCTTGTTGTTTATTTGCTTTAATAATTGAAAGTGACCAGAAAGTTTTGGAATCTACACAAATTTTTGATAAGGGATTCAGCAATATAGTCTAGAAGATAGGTGATAATAGAAGAAGAATAAAGTTTTCATGTTCACATTTTATTAAGTTTTGGCTACTTAATGAAATGGCTATATGTCATAAAACTTAAAAGACTAGAAGTATATATATACCTATATGTTAACAGATATTATTTGTTGCTGGTGAAATTATAGGTGATTATTTTTATTTTTATGTATGCTTTTGTGAATCTTTCATAGGTTTTAAAATAAACTTTGAAAGTTAGAATAAAGCTCTACTCTTTCAAAATGAACAAATGGGTAAAAGTCTTATGAGCATATCAAGAATTATTTTTAAAGTATATTACTTATGAGTTAGTCTTCTACTTAATTCTCAGGATAAAGAGCAGTAGTAATCAAAATTACCATTATACATTTAGCAATTAACGTTCTCTGAACACCAAAGTAAAACAAAAAACCATAAGACTGATTAGAAACCCAAGTTGGAGAAGAAAAGAAATAAAAGGGGTTACAATCCTTCCCCTTTACATCCTTGAGACCTGTCGGATTTCCTTAAGCTTTAAGATAGTCCACCTGGAGGGGAACCTGAGGCTCAACAGAGCTTCAACTACGGCTGGCACAACTATACTTTCCTGTGATCCCATGCTTCAGTCTCACTCCCACTGTCTTCAAAGGTTTCCTTATCTTGGGCACACCAAGTGCCTGTGAATAAATGACTCATGCCATCCACACGGCAGCCAGAAGCCTCTAGTATCCCCTTCAGAAAGAAGGTCATTAATGCAATGTTTTCATAGAAACTTGATCATTCCCTCAGATCAAAGTGCATTTCTGCTTTTATAACCAAAGGGACTCTCCTTGATATTCTTACTATCATTGACCAGACAGTATTCAGTGGGGCCAAGTAAAATTTTGATCATTCTAATTTCAAAAAGATTATTCCCTTATATATTATTTTTGGAAATATTATTTTCTGAGATATTTTGTTACCAGATGGATTATTCTTTACCAAATATTTTAATTTACTATCGTGATCACTTTTGGTAAATCTTATACCACCATGCAGAGGAAACAGGGTAGAGAGGGAAACTAGATTAATGACTGAACTATTGTTTTATCTTAAGCTAAAAAATCCTTTAGGTAAAGCTACTGAAAGCACAGGGCCAAATTAACATGTGATTTACTCTCTTCTTCTTCATTTGATATTAATATCTCTTTCTTTTAGTCATTCTTATTCTATAATAGCAAATTCTGGGTCACTAAATGAAACAGGAGATTCCTTGATCTCAATCCTATGGAACATAATGAGCTGTTGGAAAGAAAATTCTTGTGTTATTTTTAAAAGACATAAAGAAAGCAAGCACAATTTCACTAGTACTAGCAGTTTTATTTATGGGAAGAAATTTGTTGAATTAACCTCTCCTTTTATTGGCCACAATAATTTTTAATTGGATTATTAGAAGAGTTTTGCTTCTTATTAAAAAGTTCCTTTCTGGATCAAGAAATATCAGAAAAGAAAATTTTTGGGGTACAGCCCAGCACTGACCCCAGCGTGGAGAAGAGTGAGGCAGCAGAAGCCCACAGGCCCCCCTTTCTCTTGCACTCCCTGAACACCCACTCGCAGGCAGCAGGACTCTGACAGAATCGTGCCGACCTCTGACATGCATGTCCAAGCTGCTGGATCTTATGCTGAGGCAAACCTCAAGCAAGACCTGCAGGTAACAGGATCAACTCCTTAGCATTTAAGGAAAGATAGCTACACGGTCAGTTCATTAGAAGTGGGCTCAACGTCACAACTGAAAATCTCAACCCTGGAAGCCCAGGAGGGGGAAGGCCTCTGAAACAGCAGCTTATCCCTGCCCCTTGGTCACTCAAAGTACTTGCTCTAAGTTCTCTTGTCTCTGCTTTAAACAAACATAAGAAAACCACAGTCCTGTCTAGGGAGAATGTCCTTGGTTCCTGCGAAACATTCCTCTCTCCTTGAGCCAGGTTTAATTGCAGACCTGAAAAGAGTATTATGACAGGAGCCTCTGCATTTTTCTGATAAGGTACAATTTTTCATTTCCTTCAGGTTTTATCATCCTCAGGGGTTGAAAAGTGCTGATAATGCAAGTTAATGACCAGAAGTGCTGACACTCTAAGTGCTGATTTTTTCAAAAAGAAGGAAGACAGAGGGAGTCTAGGAATTAAAATTGTGATGAAGAAGAAAGTGTGGGCATGGCAACTGATTTGGATATGAGAGAAGGAAGAAAGGCTTCAAGATGAACCAGTATATTTCTAGCTAACTAAGTACAAATTAAGGAGAAAGACAAAATGTTTTGTCACCGTGCCTACATCGCTGGGAAAGGCTTGGTGTTTACATCCCCCCTACAGTTGGAGTACTAGCATTGCTGCTGCTGGTGCAGCTCCTACTACTAGTACTCTGAACAGTAAAAATAATAACAGTAGGTATCATATATAGAGTGTTGTTTTGTGTACCAGGTTTTTGACATGTATCATCTTAGTAATTCTCATACATTGCTCTGATATAAGCACTGTCACCATGTTCATCTTCAAGAAACTGAGACTTAGAAATATTCAGTAACTTCCCAAAGACTGAGTAAGTGGCAGAGCTAGGATCCCACGTGTTAACTGTCTAAGTACAAGTCCTCTACACCGTGCTGCCTCAGGCTCAGTATCACCAGTATCACTGAACATCATGTCACACTTGGTCTTTCAGGCTTCTGAAAGGCAAAAGAGAATGCCAGCCAACTAGAAAATCTACTGTCTATTCACAACTTGCCACTATTGAATGAGCATCAATGCCCTACATGGTGGTTATAGTCAAACCCCCTCCCCTAAAGTGTGCCCTGCTTACAACACTGCTTATGACTGCTATAATTAAACATTCATTCAAGATTAGCAAATTTCATTTAAAACAAAACCTTTTTGTCTTGCTACACCTTTACCACAAAGAACTCCCAGGCTTCTCTGTGATTTCTAACAACTTAACCAGTCCTCTGAAGACTGTCAGAGCCTGACTGCAAAAATCTCTCCCTTCCAAGGTTTTAACAGTGACATTGAAATTACAACCCCAGGCACAGTCCACCCCAAGACATAAAAAGCTGCTTCTCTTTCCCTTGTGCTCTCTTCAATAAAAGTGATAAACAAAAGCAAAATAAAAAAAATCTATCAAACTATGATAGAGTAAGCCAACTAAAGTCTTTACTTTTGAGAGAGCAAGATATAGTAAATGGTGGGCAAAATATTTATATGATTTATTTTTCAAAGTTCCAGGTTATGTCATTTTGTTAGGAGTGTATATTTCAAAGTAAAAGTAGCAAATATTGGGGGCCGGCCCCGTGGCATAGCGGTTAAGTGCGCGTGCTCCACTGTTGGCAGCCCAGGTTTGGATCCCGGGTGTGCACCGACACACCGCTTCTCAGGCCATGCTGTGGCGGTGTCCCACATGAAGTGGAGGAAGATTGGCACAGATGTGAGCCCAGGGCCAGTCTTCTTCAGCAAAAAGAGGAGGATTGGCATGGATGTTAGTTCAGGGCTGATCTTCCTCACAGAAAAAAAAAAAGTAGCAAATATTTTAAGCATTCATTAGGTGCAAGATCCTGCACTAGTTTCAGTGAGAAATACAATGCATAAAATGTTGTCTCTCCCTTCAAATATTTGTTATCTAGTTTTGAACTCCCACAGTTCAATAAACAATACAAACAACTCCATAAAAAGTGGGCAGAATATTTGAACAGACACTTCACAATAGATTATACAAATAGCCAATAAGCACTTGAAAAGGTGCTCAACTTCATTAATCATCATGGAAATGCAAATGAATACCACAAGGCATGACTACACATAGATTAAAATGAAAAAGTCTGACAACCCACCAGCTGGGAGAAAATATTTGCAAAACATATATCTGACAAGGGGTTAATCTCCATAATATATAAAGAACTCACACAACTGAGCAACAAAAAAACAAACAACCCGATCAAAAAAAGGGCAGAGGAAATGAACAGACACTTCTCCAAAGAAGATATACAGGTGGCCAATTGGCACATGAAAAGATGTTCAACATCACTAATCATCAGGGAAATGCAAATCAAAACAACACTAAGATATCACCTCACGCCCGTTAGAATGGCTATAATCACCAAGACAAAAAACAACAAATGTTGGAGAGGATGTGGAGAAACAGGGACCCTCATACACAGCTGGTGGGAATGCAAACTGGTACAGCCTCTATGGAAAATGGCATGGAGATTCCTCAAAGAATTAAAAATAGAAATACCCTATGATCCAGCTATCCCACTACTGGGAATCTATCCAACGATCCTGAAACCAACAATCCAAAGAGGCTTATGCACCCCTATGTTCATTGCAGCATTATTCACTATAGCCAAGAAGTGGAAGCAACCTAAGTGTCCCTTGACTGATGATTGGATCAAGAAGATGTGGTATATATATACAATGGAATACTACTCAGCCTTAAAAAAAGACAAAATCGTCCCATTTGCAACAACATGGATGGATCTGGAGGGTAATTTGTTAAGTGAAATAAACCAGAAAGAGAAAGACAAACACTGTATGATCTCACTCATATGTGGAATATAAACCAACACATAGACAGAGAAAACTGTATTGTGGTTACCAGGGGCAATGGGAGTAGGGGGTGGGCACAAGGGGTGAAGGGAGACATATATATGGTGATGGACAAACAACAATGTACAACCCAAAATTTCACAATGTTATAAACTATTAAAACATCAATTAAAAAAAAATGAAAATTCTGACAAGAGTATATGAGGATGCAGACCAACCGGAACTCTCATATATTTCTAGTGGGAATGTAAAATGGTATAACTACTTTGGAAAAGGGAGGTCTCGAGTTTTTAATAAAAATAAATATATATGTATATATGTATATATGTATGTATATGTATGTATATGTATGTATACATACATATATAAGTAAATATATATGTATATATGTATGTGTATATATGTATATATATACACATACATATATACACACATACATATATACATATATACACACATACATATATACATATATACACACATACATATATACATATATACATACATATATATATATGTGTATATATATATATATATATACTCTATGATCCAGCAATACCACTCCTAGGTATTTGCCCTAAATAAATTACGATATATGCTCACCAAAAAACTTGCACAGGAATGTTCATAGCAGCTTAATTATAATAGCCTGGCACTGGTAACAGTCAGAAGTCCTTCCACAGTGGAATGGATAAACGAACTGTGGAATATTCATATCAAGAAATACTATTCAGCAATAAAAATAGTACAAAATACTGATAATGTAACATAAATAAGTCTCAAAACATGTTGAGTGAAAGAATCCTTGTACAGAAGAATATTTATGTTCCCATTTATAATAAGGTCTAGAACAACTAAAACTAATCTACAGTGGAAACAAATCAAAATAGCAGTTTCCTCTGAGACAGTGGTAGCGGGGACTGACTGGAAAGGAGCATAAGAGAACTTTCTGGGATGATAGTAGTGTTCTATATTTTGATAGGAGTTTGGGTTACACAGTTGTACACACTTGTCAAAAATCAGCAAGTATACACTGTGTTTTTCATTGTATGTAGATTTTATCTTAAAAAGACTATTAAACATTTTGAGTTCTAGTTAAAAGATATTGATGCTAAAGTAGTTAATAGGAGTTGGTTGAACTGATATCTTCAATTTACTTAAGTGTATCAAGAAATAATATGGATTGAGGATTAACAGATAGATGGATAGATACATGATAAAGCAAACACAATAAAACAATGATAAAATAGTAAGAATCCACTTAATGGTGGATATACATGTGGTCACTATAAAATTCTTTCGACTTCACTGAATGTCTAAAAATGTACATAATAAAATGTTGGAGAAAACACGCTTCACTCTTTCAGTCTTTATCTACTTGAAATGATTAAACAATGTGTATAACGAGGAAGGAAAGAGAAAAAGAAAAAGTGGGCAAGAAACAGCAGCCAGGTGGACATAATTTTCTGCATATATTTAATCTCCAGTCTCATTTAATTGCTACATAGTCTTTGTCACACATTTAATACATTCAAGATATTTATTGAGTTTCTATTACACATCAGGCTCTGTGCTAGATGAACAAGCCACATTGACTGATTTCAAAAAGCTTAAAGGGGGCCAGCCCCGTGGATTAGCGGTTAAGTGCGCGTGCTCCGCTGCTGGTAGCCCGGGTTCGGATCCCGGGCGTGCACCGACACACCGCTTGTCCAGCCATGCTGAGGCTGCGTCCCACATACAGCAACTAGAAGGATGTGCAGCTATGACATACAACTATCTACTGGGGCTTTGGGGGAAAAATAAAAAAAGCTTAAATGTACAGTGGGCCTCCGAAGATTTGATATACACAAAAATTCTAATCAGGCACTATCGTCATGCAATATTTTCTCAGTTTCTGAACTTGGAACTTTTTTAATACTTGGGGAATGACCAACATTAGCCAATAGCACTATAATGTTGAAAGTAATTATAATATATATAATTATAATTATAAATATATAATTATTCTGTAATTTATTATTAGGCAAGTAGGACATTTGCTTATGATTTTGACAGAGTAGTTTGTCCATTAGGGAGATAAATTAAAAATATTATGATAAAATCCTAAGAATTATGACATTTAGGTAACTTCATCTAAACCTACAGCTTCAACTACGATCAATATCTCCCAAATGTGTATTTTTGGCCAAGCGGTCATTTCTGAGTTTCAGAAACTTGAAACCAATGCCCTGCTGGACATTTCTACCCAGGTATCCCTCCGGTACTTCAAATTTGAAAAGTTTGAAAATAAATTCAATATCTTCCCCCCACACAGCTGCTTCACCTTCAGCATTCTTTGGATTAGTTATCCATCCAAGTCCCAAATTAAAAATAAAAGAATTAACCTAAACCCCTCCTTCATACTTATTCACTAATATCAATCAATATCTAGCGCTATTTATTCTAGATTCTAAAAATCTTTAAAAGTTTATTTTTTTATAATGAAAATAATGCCTATCAAATAAAAACAGAAAATGCAGAACAGCAGCAAGTTCTATAATCACTCGTGATTTTACTGTGCAATGGGTACAATGCTATGTGTTTCTACTACTCGTTTTTTCCCAAATATAGAGTTTAATAGGAAGTTTCTTTTTTCACTTAAAATGTAATATAAATGATTTAGTGCCCTGCTTTTTAAATTTAGTGTTATATCATAATTTGTTTCCAATCATGCCAGTTGGTCCTTATAAACTCTATCTTTAAATGGCTACAAAATATTTAATTACCTCATGTTCCAACTGTCACAGACTGCATTCAGGTTCATATTTTTTTTAATGCATTATTATAAAAGTTATTTTAACCAGTCTCCTCTAAAATCTGTATAGTCTACTTACTGAGCTCAGTCTACTACACTGAGCTATAGTTGGCATTCAAATTCAAAAATGATGATGTCACTTCCATTCTTAAAAACCTGCAGTGGGACCTCTGTACCTGATCAAGATGGAACAACAGAGATCTAATTAACTCTCCTGCTTGAAGAAACTAAAACACTGGACTAAATATGTATATAACACTTTAAAACATTGGATGTCATACAGCACAGGACAGTTATGCCTGAGATAGGGAAATCAAAGAGGTAACTCCTATGATTGCCTGAATTTATTGCTTGGAAAGAGTTTCCAGGCTATGGCCCAGGATGGGGAAACCCAAGCAAAACCTGGAGATTTTCACAGAGTGAAATAGCTGGACCTGAAAGTCCAGGGAGGTCCGGGTGACTGGAGTTTACAGAGTGGAGTACTACAGAAAAGAGCTGCAGAGACAGAGGACTCTGGATATCTGTAGAGGGGCGCCATTCATCAATGTTCTGATCAGTACACACATGGAAAGAAAATATCTGAGGCTCAGGAAAGAACTGTCTGAAAGGATAAGAGGAAAATAATCTTTAGAGCACAAATAGGGCTGGGAGTAGTTATTGTTCCCATGAGCCAGAGTGGAACACCTCATAATTCTCGAAGTATCAAGTAATGTAGAATTTTGTTGGAAATCCTATGAAATCCTACACAAAAGTAGAAAAGAAGGATTTTGCCTTGTTCGTGGGAAAGAAAAGAGCACTAGAGTAAACACTAATCTGGTCCTCCCTAACAAAGACTTAAATCAAAATCCAAAGAGATCAAATGGTTTCCATGTAATTTAACTATCACCCAGAACAAAGTTCAAGAACATTTTTTACGAATAAAAATTCCTCAACATTCAAGAAGGTAGAATTATGATTTCTGTCATCTAATAAAAAATTACCAGACATGCAAATAAACAGGAAAAAATAACTCAAATTGAAGAGAAAAATCAATAAATGAAAAAATACATTAAACAGATGATAGAAATTTTAGGCAAGGGCATTAAAACTGTTATTATGACTATTTTCTTGTGTACAAGAAAGTAGAGGAAATATTGAACATATTAAGCAAAGATACAGAAGATATGAAAAAGACTCAAATCTAACTTGTAGAGAGAAAAAGTACAATATCTGAGAAGAAAAATACACTGGATAGGATTAGCAACAGATTAAAGACAAGGAAAGAAAGGTTAGTGAACTTAAAACACAGCAATAGAAACTATTCAAAATAAAGCACAGAGAAAAATGAGTGATTTTAAAAAATGATCACAGAATCTCCGCACCATGGAACAGTATCAAGCAATCTAATACACATGTAATGGGAGTCCTCAAAAGAATGGGGGTGTGCAGAAAAATATTGAGAGAAATAGTGGCCAAAATTTTTTGAAATTTGAGGAAAATGTAAACAAATAAATTTAACAAGTTTAATGAAACCCAAGCATAAGAAATATAAAGAAAACAATATCAGATAGATAATAACCAAACTGTGGTTTTTATTATACCTAATAAAGGTAAGGGAGGGAGGGAGGCAGAGAGAGAGAGAGAGAATATGGAATGAAGGAAAGGAGAAAGGGGGACAGGGGGAAGAAACAATCGTTAGCGCCTCCCCAGAGCTCTCAGGATAATATGCCAAGTTTTTTTTTTTTTTTTTTTTTGTGAGGGAGATCAGCCCTAGCTAACATCCGTGCTAATCCTCCTCTTTTTGCTGAGGAAGACTGGCTCTGAGCTAACATCTATTACCAATCCTCCTCCTTTTTTTTCCTCCCCAAAGCCCCAGTAGATAGTTGTATGTCATAGCTGCACATTCTTCTAATTGCTGTATGTGGGACTCGGCCTCAGCATGGCCGGAGAAGCGGTGCGTCGGTGTGCGTCCGGGATCCGAACTCGGGCTGCCACTAGCGGAGCGCACGCACTTAACCGCTAAGCCACCAGGCCGGCCCCTATGCCAAGTCTTTAAATCATCTTGGTGCCCTTTCATGAAATGGCTCTGGTCTTCTCTTCAGTTTCACCGCTCAGAACTCTAACTCCCATCCATTTTCACTTCCTTTCACCACACATGCTACATTCTAGTTTATGTTATCTCAAAGCTTGTTATCCTCAACGACACTTGCACGTCCTATCTGTCCTTCAGTGGCAAGTGTCAGCTGTCCTTTCCCTGAGATCCTACTCCCAGGCTGAGTTAGTTGCTCCTGCCGTGCTCCCAGATCAACAACTCATAGCTCTAACAAAACACTCTTCACTCTACTTGGTCCCTGCTGACTCACTTGTTGGCCTCACTTTTATTGAGAAATCCCTGAGGACAGAAATTGTCTCATCCACCTCTATTCTCCCAATATTTCATACAGTGCCTAGTACACAGTATGCACTTAACATAATTTGTTACATGAAGGAATAAATACGATTATGTTAATGCGGTGTCCTTTCAGTAGCATGGCATATTAGTAGAAAGTCCCAAAGGTAATCATAGCTATTATACCAATATTTGTTTCTATCATGGGAAAAAAGAGAAAACATTAAAACAAATTCCAAATGCATAAGACCATTAAAAACGTTCACCACATCATAGAATATTTTACCTCCAAGGTTCATAATGGGCTACACAACCTCATTGCAGAATGATCTGCCAAACAAGTAGATGTCTAGGCAGCTGTTTAAAATGGATGTCCTGATTGACTTTTACCTATGTTCTCAACAAGCACAGCACTAACAATAATGACTTAGTGAAGCGAACTGCATGCGAAAGAGCTAACCATCCGCTTCTTTATTTTGAGTGCAGAGTCCTTACTTGTGAACTCTTGAAAAATCTAGACTTTAGTCTGCCTCACAATTTTGCTATGAGAAAGTGTCTGACAATCAAGAAATAAATTAATGTAGTTCTCAGAACAATCCCCGGTGAGAATTATAGAGGAGTAAGGGGAATTCTCACAGATGAACAGATGTTTTCATCAGAATGTTTTTCTGTCTTTCTATTTTGACAGTGTTTATGAACTATTCACAAAATATGCATTTACTGGATTCAGGTATTTTGTTGCCCACTTATGCTTAGGAGCCACATTTCCTGGAATAGGCTGGAATAAACCCAGTTTTACTGTTTCTGCATGATCCAAAATTGAAGATCAATATGAAAGAAGTTCTGAAATGTCATTGGACCGGATGCTAAATGTAGTCCATTGTGAAATGAACCTGAGAGCACAGCCACTTAAGATATTGTTCCTTGTCATTTAGGTCAGGTAATAGAAGCAGAAAAGAAAATGCAAGCAAAGAATTTTAAGTCAAGCTTTCAATATATAGCTAGGAAAACTTGGGTGAGGATGTGTGAATTTCCAGTCACTCTGGGAAGAGGTGAAAATTAAAATCTCGCTGGTAATTCCCTCCAGAACAAGTGGTTTCCTCCTCTTGAAAAACACAAAGAAGAAATCATGCACCAAGTTAAGCTAAATCCCTTTAAAGCTTTTGTTAGTAGTAGGTTCATTTATTTTTCCCCTGAGCAAGCATCACTGGATTCAAATGAAAGGCTTGAGGCATGTTTGGTAGATGATAATAAATAGTAAAGAATCTATCTAGTAAAGTCACAGTGGAAAATCAGAACGGTAAGGTTACTTTGACAAACATTTATTTAATAAGGAGGTGCACAGAAACCTGAAGGCAAAACAGGTTGATGGGAAACAATTATGATATACCTAGGGGCATCTTGCAACATCTATTTCAGACTGATGGGAACTGGAGAAAAAAGGAACAGCAAGTGAAATCCTCATCAGTCATAAGAAACATGAAAAGCAGTAATGTGAAAATATCACTCATCTTCTCCATAAAGAGGTAAGAGAAAGTCTTCTTTTCAGAATTTTATTTTCAGTCATGGTAATAAATTTAGAATAACTGAAAAGAAAATGACAACTGTTCTAGGCTGAAACCCAGCCCACTATATCCACCTGTTACCTAGTTCTGAATAGTTGTTTCTTAAAAAAAATGTTGATAGCAATTTAACTGTTTCATCTATTTCAGACATGAATAAAGTATATAAATAAAGAGTTAAAATGGCCCTGTATTGGAAGATGTGTACATGTTCACAGTTGAATCACATTAAGCAATAATAGGGTGTGTGTGTGTGTATGCATCAATTACTACTTTCTTTTATTGTGGATCACCTTTGCTCCTGAATTTATATGTCTCTCAAATTATAGGGGAAAATGTTGCAGAAATGACTATGACATCAGGCTTATTCTCCAACAACCAAGTTTAAAGGGCAGGTACAATATTCTAAATGCTAAAAAGCTTTTCTGCAGTGTCAATAGCGAGTACAGAAGCCTGTAGTCTTTGAAGCATTTATTCTTCGACCCAAAGGGCATGAAGCAGCAAATTTTGAAACAGCAGCACCTTAAAGATATTTTTTAGGCAGCACAGTTTCCTCTTTAGTGATGCTATGTCTAGAAACTAGTCTTTCTTTCACCTAACATCATGGGCTTGAGATAGGAGGGGAAAAAATGATAGAGGATTCTCCAAACAGCTACCATCCTCTGGGCGTGAGATCCAGCACTGTGCACACATCATCTACTTCAATATTTGAAACACCTGAGCCGAATGTGATCACTATTTTACAGATGAGTACTGAGGTTAAGTCTCTCTAGCTCAAGCTGACCCAGTTGGTAAACAGTGGGCTGAGACCCCAAAGCCGAGGTTCTTAACTCTACACCAGTTCATTAGATTCTGGGTCCTGTTGTGTTTCCAGTGTGGTTTTATTCTGACAAGTCCACCACCAGATCAACTTCTACAGGAAGCCCTTCCTTACAGCTCCCAGACTCCACCTCTCAGCAGTCCCACATGCCCCAAGCAAACTTCAGTCAAAAAACTGACCACATTAGGGGCTGGCCTCGTGGCCTAGTGGTTAAGTTTGGCACACTCCGCTTCGCTGGCCCGGGTTCAGTTCCTAGGCGTGGACCTACACCACTTGTCAGCGGCCATGCTGTGGCGGTGACCCACATACAAAATAGAGGATGAGCTAGCACAGATGCTAGCTCAGGGTGAATCTTCCTCAAGCCAAAAGAGGAAGATTGGCAACAGATGTTAGCTCAGGGTGAATCTTCTTCAGCAAAAAAACAAAAATATTGACTACATTAAATTAAATTATGAAATGAATCCTCTTTAGAATGTAAACCCCTTGAAGGTTGGAACCATAGTCACTTTTGTATCCTAAGCGCTTAGCAGAGTGTCAGCAATGCAGGAGGTACTCAACAAATATTTGGTGAACTGTAATTGAACGGAGAGGACTGGTTAGATCAAGAATTTCCATGTGCTCCATGGAATCCCAGAAGTCTTTAGAGCTTACTTGGTGTAGGAGGAGGGGCTGCAATGGCAAGAAGAGAGTGCTGACCAGGCAGGAGTTCTGGTCTCCACCATCACCAGAGCCACAGCCACCTCTGCTTCAGTTGAAGTGCTTCTGCCTTAACCTTTTTTTTCTATTGAACTTCCACATAACACATTGTGTTTGAACAAAGGAACGTATGGTTAAAAAATTATTTAAAACTATTGGATTAGATGGTCACACTTTCACTTCCAAAATTTATATCATTGTTTTTTACTTTCCTCTTAAAAGTCCATAGCTAGAATCCAAGTAATCAAATGTATGCCAAGCACATCTATAACTGAAGTTGTGGTGGGAATTTGGTGTTAGTGGGTGTGGTGTACTTCATTTGTGTAATCTGTTCCAGAATCTCGTGGAAGAAAATTGTGAATAATCCATGTCAAACTCATGAAGTTCTACAATGCGGTCTTTTGGGAAAGATTTCATCTGATTTTCAGAAATATTGAAAGGACATCGTGAAAGGAGGCATGAATTACCTCAATTTTGGGGTTAATCATTGTGAGTTTTTCTACCAATCATAGACAACAATGAACAATCTTAGAGATTATTCTCTGAGGAGGCACTTTCTAGGATCCTTTGTGGCATAGGAGTTTGAAATCATACCCAATGGAATAGTCTTCAGAAGCAGCTATCCCTGTGTGTTAAGAGCAGGAGGGGAAAAAAAACTAGCATTAGCGGATCATATGGAAATTTTTACCTTACTTCAATGTTAGTAATCTCTAAGCATGCAGAACTGATCAATCATAAAAGCGAGGAAATTCAGCACATGGTTGGAGTTTGACCAGAGATTCTAACAGGAGTTACACTGCCTTAGTTCAATCTCAGTTGCACTGGCATTTGGAGCCCCCACCCACCCCCCAAAATCCTATGGCGGTGGCATTAGGAGGCAAGCATCAGGCAAATTAAGTGAACAGTAATTAGAAGCAAAGTCAATTGTGGCTGCATCCACTGCACAAGATTGGAGGGAGTTTATTTAAAGGTGTTTAACACAGAAAAAAGAATAAAGCCATGAAGGAGAAATGTTTGAGTCAGTGCTCTCAGGAGAGCTTTGGAGCCCTGGACACCAACTGATTCAACCACTGAGTCAGGTCAGGGCAATCAGCCAGTAAATAATGCTATTTTACTTTCGTGGTTTTTGCTTGTCATCAGTGCTGGCTGGAGGCATCCAAGGACTGGCTAAATGTGACACTGACTCTTCTGGGCCTTGTATATACACATTTGTCCTGAGACCAGAGCAACCTCACTACCTTAGGCTTAGGTTGCCGTTGCTGTTCTCACTCTCCCCCACGGGAAGTTGGGGTAGGGCCCTGCCTGGAGGGAGGTGTTGAGTGAAGAATCATCAATAACGTATTTTGATCATTGACTTCATTCTAGGCCAGAAGTGCCACGGTCATCCACATTTTACAGAAGAGTAATCAAACAGAGGTTAGCTGACCTGCCAAGTTCCACACAAGATAAGTGCTAAGCTGGGATTTAAATTTTATGTCTGACTCCAGGACTTAGGTCTCTATTGACTCTGATACAGTTTCTTCTGACACAGCGTTGCCTCTCTCTTGTTCAAGTCTTGAATATGGTGATGCTTCTAAATGGTGTGGGAAGCCACTGAGCCAAGCGATGTATAGGCCTACCTTCAAAGAGTAGCTAGCTTTGTGGAGATGATTTGTGCTAATGGAGCACAAGCAAGCTCACACCAGCAGAGGGTGTACAGTATAACATCGAGTAGTGGTTGAGAGCATGGGCTGCAGAATAACGCAGACCTGGGCTCAGGTCCTGGTTCTGCTGTTTACTCACTGACCTTGAGGAAGTGACTTTAATTTCATCTATGAAAACTTCATAGTATGGTACAAGAATGAACTAAATAAATGATGTAAAATCTTGGCATAGTGCCTAGTACATACTAAGAGCTTTATAAATGCCAGCTATTATTACTGATGTTGCTCTTATTGTATTTGCAATCACTTTTCACTATCACACTTTTTTCTTTTCTAGGAAAAACAAGTTTTTCCTGTTCAATCCTTTCTCATGACTCCACAAGATACAACAAAGATCTTAAATATATTTGCAATTGTTTGTTTCTCACTAGAGAACTCTAGAACACTAGTGAATTAATAAATTAGTCACCATCATATATACTTGCATGCACCAAAGATACTTATATTCTAGCATAAGAGGAAAGTGAGCAAATAATAAAGAAAAAGTTAATTACTAATACGCTAATTTTCTTAGAAGTAATAATGGCACTGTGGCCATGTGGGAGAATGTCCTCAGTCTTAGGAGGTACACATGCAAGTATTTAGGGATGAAGTGTGGTCATGCCCGCAACCTCCCCTTACAATATAATTCTCAATGGGACTCACATTTCTGCGCAGCTTGTGAGCATGGGCACTAGCAGGTTTTTTTTTTGCACTATCTTTTAAAGGATGTTTGTATAGTGAACAGCCTTGAAAGACAGACCACGTCTTCTGGGGCAAAAGTTAAGTAGATTTGCTTGTAGTCCCTTATAAAAGTTTGATCTTCCTCAGCTGTGACACACCTACTGTGTGCACAGCATCCACCTGGACCTGCCTCTGCATCACTCCTGTAGGACTTGGGGACAAGGGAACCAACGTAAACATAATGCTCATGGTGCCTGCTGTGCTGTGGGTTATAATGCTTTGGTTTCTGATCCAAGAGTCATATGTCTTATGGCAATATCCATGAAACTCGAGCAGGCTCTCTAGTTGGTTTTCAACAGGGTAAAAATCTCAGACCCTTCATGGTTCTTGACCTGTGCTTTCACATGTATAAGCATGTGAAATAAACATGTGTGCATATGTGTTTATATCGACATTATAAAAGTCAAGGGGAGGGGCTGGCCTGGTGGCATAGTGGTTAAGTTTGTGTGCTGTGCTTTGGCGGCCCAGGGTTCGTGGGTTTGGATCCTGGGTGCAGACCTATACACTGTTCATCAAGCCATGCTGTGGCGGCAGCCCACATACAAAATAGAGGAAGATGGGCACAGATGTTAGCTCAGGGCTAATCTTCCTCACCACACACACAAAAAAAGTCAAGGTGTTGGGGCCGGCCCGGTGGTGCAAGCGGTTAAGTGCGCGCGCTCCGCTGCGGCGGCCTGGGGTTCGCTGGTTCGGATCCCGGGCGCGCACCGACGCACTGCTTGGCAAGCCATGCTGTGGCGGCGTCCCATATAAAGTGGAGGAAGATGGGCACAGATGTTAGCCCAGGGCCGTCTTCCTCAGCAAAAAAAGAGGAGGATTGGCGGATGTTAGCACAGGGCTGATCTCCTCACAAAAAAAAAAAAAAAAAAAAAAAAAGTCAAGGTGTTAACTATCCATCTTAAGAACATAGATATATTAACCTCTGCTACAAATCACTGAACTCTACACTTGAACACATGGTCCCAAGTGAAAATTGAAAGAAACCAGGTGTTCCCTGGAGCTGTGTGGCCACGCAGGCATGGAGTGGCTCTTTCAGGGATCTCCAGCTGTTGCTTCAAATATGAAATTAGGAGAAAATGCACTCAGAAGGGCCTCAAGGGATCTGAAACAGCATATATGTCTGGCTCAACACTTAAAAAACACTCAAGGTAAATATTTAGACGCATTATTTGCATACTGCTTTACTCTTTCACTCTTATACACATGTTCACAATGTTTCTCTCACATTAGTTAAAGACCTACTTTGTGCCAGCTATCACAATAAGTCTTATAATAACCCTGTGATGGGTGGGTGGGAATTATTATTAAACTTCTTTTGCAGAAGAGGAAAGCAAAGCAGTACAAAGTTTAAGGCTTTGCCTGACACTCAGAATGACAGGGCTACAATGTAAATTATAATCAACTCTTGACATCTTCGAGTAGTCCATGAATTTTATATTCTAATCCATCTATCAGCAAGGTTATTAGGGTCAACCTTATACTCTCTTTTTGAAGTAGAAAAATTTAACATGGAAAAGATCTTTTATTATTGATATTTTCCTACTGATGTAAAATCTAAAATCCACTATATTTTAAAAATATATTATTTCATTTCATATACTTATATCTAAAGGCTAGTTTAATAATGATTTCCCACCTGGTTTGGACAATCTAAATATGTTCTCATTATTTAACAGTTATTTTGAAGACCCTTTTAAAAGCATTAAGAGTCTTCATTTACTAGCATATTAAGCTTGAGGAAGTTTGTCCACAATTCTGAATCTATAATGATTTGATTGGATTCAGGTTTGTCTTTAAAATGTGAATTTAAGTAAAACTTTCAGTCATGAATGACTAGCTACAATTATAATCTCTCAGTCAAGTAATTTAGGGAATTCCAAAGAAAGACAATGAAAATACAGGCAAATCATTTTGTTGGCACTATGCCATTTTACCAGGATACATATATAAACCTTAGGTCAATATAATCTTTTGAGCATATCCAAGTAACACCTCTCACTGAACACTATTTTTCATAATCAGATTTTTATCTGTATGTGAAATGTGGCTATTGATTTGTGAAGTCAGTTCAAACTGATCCCAACTTGGATTTATTCATAGATAGTCTAAAATTTGAAAATATGTGGTTAGCTATTGAGCCACCTGAATCCTTTAGGTCTATTATGTAGGGCAAACTGTCTTAAAAATATAGACTTTATTGTATGATTTCTGATATTTTTTCCATTAAAAGGCAAGAAAACAATCTCAATAGTTTTTCTTGTGATATTTCATCATATCTAATGCAAAAAAGTATAAACTGTCAAAAATGAATATGGGGTAAGAAGGAAGCCAAGAAGCGGCTATGAAATATACACAATAATTGTGTCTATGCTGAAAGAAGGAAAGAGACAGAGATAGGGAGAGAGGAAAAGAGAGAGAGAGAGAGACAGAGGGAGAAAATCTCTTGAATTAATCTAACTCTACTATTTAGATGACATGGTTAAGTGTCAAAACCAGCATACAGAAAGTAGAGCGCCTTGTCTCCTTCTTACAAAACTGTTCATAGAAGATTTGGGTACTTTCCATCTCAAATCTTTTTTTTTTTTTTTAATATATTCCAGAAGTATTAACTGAAAGGCAAGGTTCTCAACTATTTTTTTTAATTATTTTATTGGAGTCACATCAGCTTAAAACATTGTGTAAATTTCAGGTGTATGTCACTATATTTCAGTTTCTGTATAAACTGCATTGTGTTCACCACCAAGAGTCCACTTTTATCCATCACCATACATATATGGCCCTTTACCCCTTTTGTCCTCTCCCCACCCCCTACTCCTCTGGTAACCACTAATCTATTCTCCTTATCTATGTGTTTGTTTATCTTCCACATATGAATGAAATCATACAGTACTTGTCTTTCTCTGTCTTATTTATTTCGCTTAGCATAATACCCTCAAGGTCCATCCATGCTGTCACAAATGTCAAAATTTTGTTTTTGTTTTACGGCTGTGTAGTATCAACCATTTTTTAACCTATAATTGCTTTGAATAAGCATAAAAATTTCATAAACTCTCGGAGACTCAGATACACATTTTAGGAGGTCACCCCTTCAGTTGAACATCAATCTTTTCTACATCTCACTACTAAGTCAAGATTTTTGCCCAATTTTACTGTCAGTGACTTCCCTTATGAAACCAATAGATATGCATTCTTTTTCAAAATAAAAATGATATAAAGTTCAATTATGCTTTTTCAAACTGTACCTTACCTCTTCCCTGGTAGATATTTTGATAAGCTCTTATATAATGGTTTCAATGGAATAGTATTTGCTGTTTAACAACTGCCTAACACATAGAGATGGCATTTCTGGAAATTACCACCTTACTAAGCACTTTTTAGTGGGTTAATATTTTTATAATTGGTCCAGTATATATTATTTGATTGTTAATAAATTGTCATTATTTTTGGAGAAGCTTTTAAGTAGCTTCATAAATGTTAATAACCTCATTTACCAAGCATCTACTGGGCACCTTGAGGTGTTCAATGTAGACATAGTAACTGCTGCTAAGAAAAAAATATGAGAAGAACTAACCTCTAATATGAGATATCCCATGTTTAATTGATAATGCCACATGGTCCATGCCATATTAATCTGCACACAGAAAATGTTATAGAAACACAGATGTCATGTTCTGGATGCATAATTGCAGATAAAGATATGCAAGAGAGTGTAAACTATATAATCAAGTCAACCTAATAGGATGATTGAAGAATTTAAAAACAGTATTGTTATGCTGGGAAAAGTTATGAAAGAGTTCTCTGAATTTTATACCAAAATGTATAACACTCGATAGACAGACACAGGTATATGTAAAAAGTAGTTAAAAAAAACAAACCATCTTCCTCTCACAAGACTGATGGGCAGAAAATAAATTATTATATTCAACCTGAGTACAGACAGACATGCATAGTGTTCTTCATGATCATTGTTGGCTTTTTTATGAGGTAAATATTGAGTAAGTCTCTAATCCACTCTGGACTTTAGACATTTCATCTGAGGAATTAAACTAGATGATGTTTTCTTAGGGTTCTTTCTTGTTCTGATATTATTCTGAAATTCCATAAAGGCACCCAGAATCCATCTTTTCATATGCCAGGAATCTTGAAACTGTGAGGAAAGATGTCATCTAAACATTATTCACACTCCCTCAATTTGGCCCAGTTTGATAGGAAGTGTCAACTCAAAATTTTACAAGTTCTTCTTTGCTTTCATAAATTAGCCTGAGTCTATAGATGTGTTATACTACATACATAAATATACTGGATAAATATTTACTCAAATGCTGGTTTCAAAATGTTGACTGTGCCATGTTGAATAGTTTTCTTTGTGTTGGTCAGTGAATTATGGTCTGCCCTATCTTTCTTATCTAAAGATCTACAGAAATAAAATCAAATAAAGATAAAGATCTTTTTGTAATCATCCTGGTTAAATAATACAACAATAGAATATAGCTTAGGAAATGTTTTTCGCATATATACAGACCATTACAGAATGTCAGAATAGGAAATGGTACTTACAAAAATTTAACACAGTAGAGATACTGCTTAGTACATATCAACATATTTGTCTTCTCCACTCTATGCCTTCTACCATTAAGGGAATCATTCCCAGCACCTCATGCATATTAAAGCTCAATAAATGTTTGTTGGCTAAGTAATGATGTCTTTCATTTTATAGATATGGCTATCGAAGTAAAGAGATTATATCATTTGCTACTTTATGGCAAATCCAAAATTAGAATCTAGGTCTTCTGACCTATAGTCCAGTTGTACTTTTTATATTATACAGATATAAGAACTTTGATGTTGGTTAGATACATAATAAAGAAGAATTTAGGTATATGAAAATTTCCACTTAGAGACTGATGACTTTTAAAAGTCACTACCTCAGTTGGAAATGAGGTAACCAAGAACCCTTTTCTGTGGCTTTACAGAGCATAGCAAAGTGGTCACGGATTGAATGAACTGAATGACTAGTTCTCAGTAAGTGCTGTCTCTCCCCTAATGTGTTCTATGGGGATGCAGCCTATGTGTTTTGGTTGAGAGTCCTGGGTTTTAGTAGGGGCTCTAAAATCTAGTAGTATTCGAGAATTCTGTGTGACCTGGTGGATCTTTTCTAGAACCTCAGAATTGGAAAAGACTTGTAAGTCATCTTAACATCTCACCCAACACATGAATCCTTTGTACAACAACTCCTACAGAGAAGCACCCAGACATGGCTGGAACTCCTCCTGTTAACAGTTTGTACTACCTCACAAGGCAGCTTGAAGTAAGAGAAAGAACTGAAGGCTTTAAAATTAAAAGATATGAGTGACTACAGTAAATGTTCTTGACTTTTTTGAGCCTTTGTTTCCTTAGTTTTTAAAATGTAGTTACTAATATCTGCCTTGCAGGTTACTATGAAGATTAGACAAAATAAATTATATAAAGCTCTTTCACACATTACGCAGTCAAAAATACTCATTTTCCCCACAGATGCTTTACCAATAAATTTGGTAAAATTCACATCATCCTAGATGTATTAGTTTCCTAGGGCTGCCATAACAAATTACCACAAACTTGATGGCTTAAAACAACAGAAATTTTTTCTTTCACAGTTCTGAAGACTAGAAGTTCCAAATCAAGGTGTTCGAAGGACCATGCCCTCTTGAAGGTTCTAGGGGAGAATTCTTCCTTGCCCTTTCCTAGCTTCTGGTGGTTGCTGACAATCCTTGGCATTCCTTGATGTGTAGACACATCACTCCAATCTCTGCCTCCATCATCACATGGCATTATCCCTGTGTGTCTCTGTGTTCAAATTTCCCTTTTCCTTTAAAGACATCTGTCATATTGGATTTAGGGCTCACCCTAAGCTAGGATGAACTCATCTTAACTTGATTACATCTGCAAAGATCCTATTTCCTAATAATATCTCTTTCACAGGTTCTTGGTAGACATGAATTTTGGGGAGGACACCATTCAATCCAGCACAGTAGAGTTGTTATGACCATTAAATTAAATATTATACAAACTGTAAAGTAAAAGTTGATTCTATTTCTCGAATTTCCAACTGTTAGATTTTTATTTTTATGTATGTCTATGAAAACAAATTATGCATTTGAGAAAGAATTACTTTCAAACGTAGTAAAAACTTTACCAGTTAGAGAAGAAATGAGACAATGACTATCTTTTAATAAATTAAGTCATAAAAGAATACAAAAGAATTTTTATGTCTAGTATGACATTTCATTATATAAAATTAACCCATTTTAGAAAATCTATAGTCATGGGATGTATGAGGCAGGAATTACAACGTATTGAACATCAGATTTAATTTTCCATTAGCGTATGTTGATGATTAAATTATGTTGATGTGAGGGTTATTGTGCCCTTGAGCCAAAGCTTAACAGTCCACTTACAATTTTTTAACAGAAACTTCTGAGGAATGATGATTATGCCAGATTGTAACGGCAGGAATAGATTTAGTTCAATGATTATCCACAATACAAATATTTAAATAAAGACATATGGCATCAGTCATCTTTTATAATTCTTAGGTTGGGTTATATAATGAACCTCAGGATGTTTTGCTTAAGCTTCAATTGTGAACATTGTAAGTATCAGTATTTAGATTAATATTAGCAGAACAATTGAGTTGGGTGAAGTATTTTCTTCATAGTAACCTGTACCAAATCAATCAATGTCACTTGAATTGCTGCACTTGGACTCCCAATAGCAGGTGATTTTCACCGAGTGGTACTGTGTAAAATACATCTCAAATACTATGATCAGACCTAGCAGAGAACAAAAAAGAGACTTCTTTTGCAAAGACAAGATGTGAACATACGAGTACTTCATGCCCCCTGCCTAGAAATAGAAAAATCCACCTAAACAGTAAAAGACGTACGTACATTTTTATCATGAGCTCTGAGGCTTATGTTTTGAATGCTTAAAGACACATTGGGGCTGTATTTCTGATATATATAGTCTATTAGAAAATGAGAACTTTTTAATTATCTAAAAGGAGAGTGAGGAAGACATCTAAAAAAATTTAAATCTTTTAAAATGTTTATCTTCTAGGATAAAAAATATAATAACTTTTCAGTTCCCAAATCCTTCTCTAGAATCAGGTTGTCAGGTCTGTAAAACTATACTAACGTCAACCAATACATATTGTATTATTCACGTTGCCATTACTCTCAGCCTAATGTTTTCATTACTGTCACCTGAAACTATCACATTTACTCCTTAATTGTTCTGCCATAGTCTTTTCCCTTGCTTAATCCACTGTATTCCAAGTTTGAGATTCTTCTTCCTATAACATAGCTTTGCTCATGCCATTCCTCTGAGGGAACCTCAGCATGTACTATCATTGCATTCAAATCATCATTGCCTCATTCTAACTCATCTGACATCTGACCCCAGCCAATTTCTGCAGTTTTATTTCTCACTTCTTCCCTTTAAAATCCTACACTTCAGACAATCTAGATTCTTCTCCATTGTGTGAAGCTAAAGGACACTTTCCAATCCCTCTGCCTCTGCTCAGACTATTCTAAGTGAGTTGACCCTTCCCCATCCAAACCTTTTCAGACCCACTCAAATGTCCTTTCCTTCATGAAACTTCTCCGATCCAACCTCCTTCCTCAGAATTCTTTCTCAATTACTAGGTGTATCTGTTACAGTGTTTGGCACATTCTGGTTTATCTTTAACTTAATTGCTTATTTTTCTCCCTTAATGATCTGATTTGTACAGACCATGAGAAGAGGAATTATGGTTTCATCATATATGAATCATCTCCAGAAACTAGCATAACATCTTTATGGATTAAGTCAAATGAGTCTTTCATGTGAATTTTTCTGAAGATTCCATGGGAAATTATCACCTCAAAGAGAAAACTAATTTAAGACACCTTCACAGATTACAAGATAAGGATGGCAGAATTAAAAGAGGAATTTGGAATTGTTAATATTGAGTTCTCAAAAGATAGATGAAGGAAATTCTATATAGTAACTTCTTAACTAAATACCATAGGCACTTTCCTTAAAATAAAATCTGTACACTCTACCTTTATTAAGTAATCACAGCCCATATTTCTTTATCTTCTTTATATTTAGGGTTTTCTTCAGCAGATGTTGCTGTAATCCTAAAATACAAAATGAAAGTGAGATTTGGGAATTTTTAGAATTTTTAAGTTTATTTGATAGGTGTTGTCACAAACTGACTTTCAGGCGGGAAAAAAAGGAACTTATCTCAGATAGCATTCCTAAGGAAATGATGATAATGGGGATAAGAATAACCAGTCTTTCTCCCGTTGTTTATTTGTGAGGCAGAGAAAAGACTAAAATAAATCCAGAGTTATTGAATAGTCTTTAAACGGTGTTGGAATGTTTGAACACAGTCCCTATAAAATAGAAGTTGTGTTCTTTTCACCTGGCCTTCATTCAAACACTTCTCATTTTGTTGAGCTTCTTTTCAGCAGAGCCTCCCAATGATAGAAAACACAACTTTACATTCCGCCAGTGAAATTCTGGCTGGATGTTCCCCTATGAGAAATTCACTTTTAGTATGTATTGTTGAGCATCTGACTGTGTATTTAGATAAAGCTTTTATTCCATGATTTCTTAGTTCCTCTTATTTATGAAATCCAGGTAGTATAAATCAGCTCTTTTGACTTGTACATATTAATTAGAGCAGTAGTTAAGAAAGTGTATTAATGAAATCCTTCCTTCCATTAAAACAGAGGTCAAGAGTGGCACATTACTACTCCACAGGGAGTTTAACAAAATTTAAAGGAGTAGTGAGCTGTTTGGCAGATATTAGGCTCTGGAGAATAATTAAACTCATATAAACTTTCTTGAAAAAAACCCTCACTATCAATAGAAAATGTAAAATAAAGAAGCTTTCTTAGATTTTAAACTAATTAGAATATGTCTTAATGTTTGCCACCGTTACTCATAAAAATGGTTATTGATAAAAAACAAACAAATTGCTCTTTTCCTATTGCGTCTTATACTACTCATTTGTTTTGAGGATTTTTAAAAATTTTGTTGTGCTTTGTTTTGGTATTTAGGTACATTGGTTTCCTTTGCTAGACACTGTGTCCGCCTGTTTTAATTTCATATGTGCTTGGTTATAGTACATAGGATTGTGAAATCTAATATTTTCTGTCACTTAGATTTCTCCCTCAGGACCAAAATATGAAAGAACTTTTATGCCCTGTGTTTATCAACATCTTGTATAGGAACACTAATGGCATTTGATGAGATTTTCATGCATAATAAAGCTAGAGGGACAGCAATCCATACCGTATCAGAAGTAGGACCCAAAATACCACAAAGGGCTCAATTCATGCCCCAATTTTAACAAGGTAAAGGTTTATTAGGTTAAATGTATTTAACTTAAGTCTTAAAAAAAGAAAAAACAAAACACTGCACAAGTATAGAAGAGGAGATATACATTAAAAGTAACTCATAGAAACACCAAACAAATGAAAACAATCTCTGTGTTATTCCAAGCCCTTTAAATTTAATAAGGAAACGGATGCCAAAGTCAAGAGTGACTTGACTAAAGAATTCAATTACTAGTAGAGGCCCATGTGAGGTCTCCAGCCTCAGGTCAGTGAGTTGCCACTTTACCACCCATAGGACAAAGACTGGGGAGTTTTAATTGATTCTGAGCTCAAAAAGAGTGAAGTGACTATAAAAAACAATGTTCTTTTAAATCAAATTAACCGAAGAATAACGTCCAGCAGTAAAGAGATAACATTCTCTCTTGATCATACCCCAAATGGAGTTTTGCATATTTCTAGAGACCAGTTTTTGACTATCAGGTCAATAAGTCACCTTATAAGGACTTAACATTCCTCATTTCCCTTTCCCAGTCCTTCACTCCTGTTCCTTGGGGTCACTTCTCAAAAGAAACAATTGGCACCTACGTCCTCGTCCCAGGTTCCCTTTAGAGAAGATCCATGCTAAGACGCGTAGTGAATCTGCCACAGGGCATATAGTAGGCAGGATTTCATAATTTATTCTACAATAAAACTATTTTGTTAGAGAACATTTCTAATCTCAGGTGCTCCAAAGAAAATACTCAGGGAAGCCAAGAACTAGATTTGTTCTCTTCCAACGTGGAATAAAATCCACGTTCCCTACCGTGATCTCCTACAAGAAAACATGAGGCAGGGATGTGACCTATACAGTCTGGTCCCCAGCTACCTCTTCAGGCTCATGTCTTGTCCCTCTCCTTCCCACTCTCTTTATTCCAGTTCTGCTGTTCTTCTTACTCTTCTTTAAACATGCCAAGCACATTCCTGCCTCTGAGCTTTTGCCCTTTCTGTTCCCTCTACCAGAAACAGATATTTGTCCAGATAGTGGCTTGACTCTTTCTTACTTTATTCGTCTTCATCTGTCGCCTCAGCAGAAATGCCTACCACAGTATCTAAACATCACCTCTAGTCACTTTCTTTCATACAACTTTACTCTTCTTCAAAGCACTTATCTCTATTTGAAAGCACTTTTCACTTATGTTTGCATCGGTTGTCTCCGCATTAGAAGGTAAGCTTCGTACAGGCAGAGACTTTGTCCATTGTTGCATTCCCAGTACCTGAGAAATCTGTGTGTCTTTGAAAACGTGTGCGTGCTCTTCATCATCCTCATTTTTCTCCTCGTTTCATTCTCGTTTTGTTACGGACCTGTGAAAATGCAATCCCAGACCAGTCTTTGGAGAAACACTGCTCTGTGGTGCTGAGCAATTTCCTTGACGTAATACAATTCTCACTCATGCTCTTCCATTCGCTTCTTGCTTTTCCCCCTCGAATTCACCTCGAGAATTCTCAGTCCCTCTTCAACACTCAGATTCAGCATCCTATCCTCCACGAAGCCTTGCTGATGGCCCATACGGGGTCATCCTGTGGGGTCTTCACCCTGTGCCTGGTGTGCTCACTTGTCTTAAAACATGTCACATGTGCAGTGGGGACTTGATCTCATGTCTGCACTACCAGACTCTGAGTTCCTTGAGGGCAGTGACTCTGTCCTCCATTGCTCACTATAACTTTAGTATCCAGAACAGTGCCCCTCTCAAACCTTTTTCTCCATCACCATCCTAGGCTGCCACATAGTTTTGAGTGGAACATTTTTGAAGCTGCTATGTTTTGTCTTTCTTTACCAGACTTTCTAAGTTATTTCTCTGTCAAATGTGGTTTGTCTCATAGGACCTCAATGGTGCAATCTTTTTTTTTTTGCATTTTATTTTCATACTTTCAGTAAAATGCATTATAAATAATAGTGTGTTATTGGATGGCTTTAATAAAATTTTTATATGATTACTCTGTGTCACCTCTGGGACCCATTTATAGCAGGGACTTCACCAGCAACCCAGAGAAGCTCAGAGCTTTAGGACCTAGAGGCCTATTTATTTTGCTCACTGAAGCCAGTATGATCTTTTGTAAATGTGAATCTGACCAGGTCACATACTCTCACGTACTTGCTGTACTGCTTCCCCTCACAGCCTTTGGCAGGGTGGTTCTCTTTTCTGAAATGTTCTTTCTTCCCTGCCCCTTCCTGTGGCACGCCTCTACTCATCTTTCAATCTCACAGAACCCCCTACTCTCTGTGTCTATTATCCTTCTATTATAGGCATTTATAGCACCAGCCAACTCTCTTTCCACCATATTTCACATGGATTGTATAAATAATGTCTATTTCTCCCCAGAGAATGAGCTCCAAGAGGAGAGAGGCTGTAGCTTTTATTCATCTAGTGTGGTGCTGGGCACATAGTAGGTAGTCAATAACTATTAGGGTAAATGAACGAAGGCATGCACAGAAGCACTTATAATCTAATTGGGTTTCCAACATACAATAAAAGCGTTGCTATGGAAAAAAAGAACACTTTTCAGTTGTCTCGGGAGGATTTTGGTTTCTAAAGGAGCCTTAAATTCTTACAGAGTTAAAAAAAAAAGAGTTGCTTTTTGAACCTGATCATTTTTAGAATGCTAGCCTAGGCTGTATCTCAAAGGGAGAAAGCTTTATGTTCACAAACCTCAAGGGGTTAAGGGCACGATCCAGAGAACTTGGAAGAAAAGTCTGCCACTGAAGTATGAAAAACTGGTGTAAAAGGACTTTCAATTCAGGTCCACTTGTTAGGAATTCTAAGTTTTACGGTTCTTGATCTTCTCTATATCAGATTACTTTGTAACTCAATTGTTTCCTCAATTCAAAAGAACATGATTTTACTTTTTTTGATTCAGGTGTTGAGTGAACTGAAAGGTCGAGAATAAAGAGAGTAATTAATGTAAGAAAGCAATGGTCAAGTTTGCTCTCTGCTGAGTGTATCGCCCTCATCTTAAATCTTCTTAAACCACATGCAATTAATTCGAAAGCCTGAGGGTGCTTGCATGGAAAGGATAATGGGTTGAGGCTTTAAATGATATAAAGTTCTTAATCTGAAGTCTCTTTGCTTTATTGGTTTATGTTAACACCTTACTGATTAATCTTGTGATGATTGAAGCCATTTCTATTCGCAGATATCAAATTGACTGAATCTATTCTATTTTTGATCATTTTAAATTCTCAGTTATCCCACAATTAATTGAATTGATTGTACTGTAATCTAAATTTTAAAGCTGCAGAAAATGCCAGATTGGTCATTGCTTAATCCAATGGATATTATAGACATAACTAGTCTCTAAGATATTTTATAAATATCTTTAAAATGTAGATGTAGACAACGTACATATGCAACCATAGAAGATTAATATGTAAATTCCCTATATGCACAGCTATAAGAGACTGATTTGTAAATTATAGCACATGCACGTAAGTGCTGTTCTGATGCTATTTTTAAAATAAAGTTTTCAGAGACAAGTTAATGACATGGCAAATGCTCACATAATGTTCAGAAAAAAGGCAGGTGACAAAACTACATACAGAGTATAAACCCACTTTGTTGGGGGAAATATATATATATAGAAAGAGGGAACAAAGGAGGATGAGAAGGTAGAAGGTAGAAGGTTTCTTTTGTCTTCATACTTTTTCTTATATTTTCCAGAGTAGCCTGTATAATTTTATAATCAAAAGAAATAAACATTTTACAAGTCAGACTATATACTCTGGCCTTCAGGTGAAGAAAATCATCTTCAGAAATTTCTCATAGTTTGGGTAGGCTAGTTGTAGAGAAGTGGGGAGGAAGAAAAAGGATTTTACCACCCACAATCTTCTGCCACTACTAAAACATGCACTGATTCTCTATTTCTCTCTCTCTTTCTCTCACACACACATACACATATACACCCTCTTACACACAATGATGCTACTATAGCTTCTGTACCTTGACACCTAAAAGCCATGGTGTACCAGAGTCAGTAACTGTAAAACTCCAATCGTTTATTCTTAGCTACTGGTAACCTAGAACTGACGCATCATTTGAAACAAGCAAAAAGTCCTCTCCATTTTTGACACCAAAGGCTTCTGACAACCAAGGTGCTGTGGGGCTACCATCGATTATGAATGAAGAAAAGGATAAGAGCGGGAAGGCAACAAAGCTCACACAGCAAGTCCTCTCCTATGATAGAATCCCCATTTCTGGAAGGTAGGGATTTTTTATAGACTGTCCTCCTCATGGACCAGAGTAGTCAGCCTATATGATGCAGCCTGATACTGTGGGGTTTCCACAGAGAAACTTTCACTCAGCCTCTTCCTGGAGCCACAAACACTTTTAGGGGATGAAGAAAAAGAAAATGAGAGTGATCCTGAGAACATTCTGCAGGGAGAGCTATAAGATTTGCAGTGCCCAGAGTAAAATGAAAATGTGGGACTTCTTGTCCAAAGAGCAGGAACAAAGTGCCATGTAAGGTATTAAAAAATAAAGCTTTTTCCTTTCTTTCTTGTCTTTCTCTTGACTTGTCATGGTGTTTTTTATTTGCTATTGAGTATCATTTTAAGTAAAGAAAAATTTAAATTTTTATTATTAGCATGAATTTTACCATTCCTGTTTATATTGTGCAATGCCTGTTTTAAATGCAAATATAAGAATTATGGAATCACCAAAATTACACAATTCATATTTTGTAGCTTGTACGTGTGTATGTATATTGTTTTTAGCAGAACAGTGGAAATACTGCAGAAAGCCAACTCAATTGTTTTTATTTCACTTCTTGATATGCACATATTCTACTAACACTCTCCACTTTAGGCTTACTGATGAGTAAAGAAGGAATGAAAGGAAAAGAAACTGTGATTCTCCTATTCCTCTAGGTCATCATTTTCAGCATAAGTGGTGGGCTAATATAGAGAAGTAATATGAGTAAGAAAGTATATGACATGATTCCTTGGTCATTATATAGAAAAAACACTCTTGATGTTTCTCCTTTACTACTCACACAGAACACTTCCACTTCTAACACTTCTGGTCACCAGAATGTGTGTGTGTGTGTGTGGGGGGGGCTCCCCACACCAACAATTCCCCAACACCAGCTGGATGTCCTACAGTTTAAGGCACGCTTCCAGCACATGGATGTGTTCACCAACTCAGAAGCTCTCCAAATCCCATCCTTGGGATTTTTGTGGAAGCTTTATCACATGGGCATGATTGATCATTAACTCAGTCTCCAGCCCCTCTCCTCTTCCTGGAGGATAAGGGGTGGAGCTGAATGTTCCAAGCTTCTAATCATGAATTAATCTTTCTGGTGACCAGCCCCTATCCTGAAGCTATCCAGGATCCCACCAAGAGACACTCTTTAGAACAAAAGACACTCCCATCATCCAGGAAAATTCCAAGCAATTTAGGAGCTCTGTGTCAGGAACTGGGATCAAAGACCAAATATTAGAACAAAAGATGCTCATAGTGCTCTTATCACTTAGGAAATTACACGGGTTTTAAGAGCCCTCTGTGAGGAACTGGGGGCAGAGACCAACATATCTATTTTCTATTTTTTCACAGTCGTTCACATTTCTTAGAATGCCATTGTCTTCTTTCTGCATTTGAAGCAAATTCTGGTTCAAATGGAAAGCACGGCATCTCAGGGCTGTCAGTTCACCCGCTTACTCAGTTGTAGATGTAATGTGCTCACCTTCCACTCACTTTTTGTCTTGCTGAGCATCCATACATTATGGATCCATCAGAATTCTGTGCTCATGGGGCATCATAAACACTATATGCAAATGAGGTACCCAGAAAGGTGTGCATACATTTTGTGCTAATCTCCTCTGCTCATACACATGCTCTACTGTCCCATCAAATTCCACTTACAAACTACAAGTTCAAAGATAAAATTTTTAAGGATTTCAAAATGACAACACCAGAGTATTAAATCAAGGCAGGGCCTTTCTGATCACACGCCCTCTGTGGCTACCGAGGTTGCACACCCATGAAGCCAGCCGTGACATACTGCTTTGGTTTTTTGGCCAAAGTACTTTCCAGCACACTCAGCAGTCTACAACACCTACTTATCTAATTAATAAAATTAAAATTTGCCAGACCCATGAGTAAAGAGCAGGACACGTACATACTGAGGTGTACACCAGAAGAGATGAGGACACACTCACAAAACAAGAGAGGTGAGCACAATGACCTGATATGCACATGACGTTATGTGACTATTTTACCAAAATCCTGCTTTACAATTTATGAATAAAGCTGATAGTGAAAGAGAGATGAGGGAGCAGTAAAGAAGGAAAGTTTGCTTACTGGTTATTTTAGATGCAGTTGCTGAGACTGGGACACTAATCGGGGAATCATTAAACGAGAAGGTACAGTCTTACATATATCAATGGTCTGTTTTCCTTCTGGTTGACAAAACGAACAATTCCAGGAATCATGCTGAACACTGTCATCTGATAATTAAGGAAGGGCTCAGTGGAGCAAGGAAAGGAAACAGGGAAATTAAATTTAGGAGGAAGCTGATGAAGAGCTGGGCACCAGTTGACACAAAAATCGTCTGTTGAAGATGTTCTTAAAGAGAAACTGAAAATGCTCTTCACAAATAAGATTTAGTGGCATCCAAGAAAGAAGCTTTTCTGTAAAATAATACTAAGGCTGTCAAGGCAATGCATTTCTTAACCAAGCAAGTTAATACTGCTTCTGCCCACTGCCAGCTTCAAAATGAGTGAGGCCAGCCTTATAATACGATCAAATCAAGCACAGTTTAAGTCAATTGTTTATGCACATTCTGTGGCCGTCCACATACACAAAGTGGTTCTCCTTTTAATACATCAGGGAGGCAAGATTAACCAGAAGTCTTTCTCTGGGCACTGATTTGACCTAATTTCTATCTCAATTTGCCTAGTTTCCTAGTGCTGCAGTCTCCTTCTACCTCTGAGGTCCTGACACAAGCCACAGCTTATGGGCTCCCTGCTAACACACCATTTTCCCCCAAGCTAGATTCTCCCTTACGGTGTGGTTCAGTCTCCAACATTCATAAGTGGAACAGTCTCCACTGGTCAAATGGCACCTGCCTGAGTTACAAATTGAATGCCATCATCTCTCAGTATATTTCCAATGCCATCACCCAGATTAGAGTTCTGGGTTCAGATGATCCAATTCCCAAATCATTCCTAACATTGTGCTTTGGACCACCCAGTTCACAATTCTGAGATTATTCTTTGTAAACCCATGTGTTTTCCTTAGCCCTTCAATCCACAAACTAAGAAAGGTTATCTTCACCTAATACTGGCTCATTCTATTGCTGTTGGCACCAAGTTGTCAAGAAATCAGCATATCTTTAGCCTGAGTTAATCTGAGATACTAAATTAGTCTCAAGGTCACTCAAATGTGGCATTCCAGCATCTGTTACATAACCTTGTCCCTAACCCAAAACCTAACCCTAGAGATGGAGAGCACTGCTTTTCGCCATCAATGGTGCTTGTGTAGTCAAATTCTGTGCCCTTGGATCCCATTGCAACACGGGAGGAGGAAAAAGAGTATAAATGTAGGAACCAAGAAGTGTGAAGAAGGTTCTTTGTCTCAAAAATTCTTCCAATCCAGCTGCAATAATATTTGCAATATCATCATTATAATTCAACATAAATTCTTTTAGCACCAACCAAAGGAGACACAGTGGGTGACTCTCTACATAAGGAAGATAAATAAGGCCTAGTCTCTGCCCTTGAGGAGCTCACAGTCCAATTATAAAGAAATAACATATATTATACTATGTTATGGTTATTTTATATATGTACATAATAGAAACATTTATGAAGCACTATGAAGATATAAATTGAAGATCATTTTCTTTGGGTTAATCCTTACTATCTTCCAGACGTTCTTCTATTCAAATTATTCCAAAAGGCAATACATTGATTATTTGAACTGTCCAGACCTTGCATCTTCCCCAAGCTGTGAAGTGATAAGTGTTTGCTGAAAAATTAGAGCAAGATAAGAGGTATAAGGAAAATATTCATTAACGCATTCATTCATGCATTCAACCTTTACAAATCACCAATTCTATGACAAATGCTGTGCAGGACGAAAAGTTCTATCAGGCATAGTTACAGTCTTCAAAGTAACACATTACCACCTATTCCTTGATGTTAAGAAATCAAGTTAGGACTTTTTTAACTTAGAGTTTAACAGCTGCACATTTAATATTTCAGGACAATCCACATTTCATTGTACAACAAATTCTTATAGTTACAGACCTGCCTTACACCTTTTATTCCATTGAGTTGTCTATATTTCTACTTACTCCTCTTGTAGTCACTCAGCTTTATTTCTACCATAATATTTCTTTTTTCAAAAAAAAAGAAAAAATTAACTGCTTAGACCTATATTTCACAGAATGGACTCACAGCTACCCCTGATAGAATCACGGGGGTACTTATAAAAATGCAGAAAATATGACACAGAATCTCTGAGGTTTAGGGCCAGAAATCTGCGTTTTTAATAGGCACACAGATTATTCTGATTAACACTAAAGTTCGAGAACTACTGCTCTAGCACATCTTTACTTTGGCTTATATTCTTGATGATTTAGATCATTCCCCTTTTTAAGTAATGTTCTGTCTCCTGGGCTTATTTTCATTCTGAATATAATGATTAGGCAACTTCTATAGATACAGGAATACAATTAACTCCATAATGTGGCTACAAGTCCCCATAGATTTGACCTCTGCCTTCCTTTCCAAACCCATTCCTTACTAACGTCAGCTGTGCTCTAGCCACAATCTGTCTTCCACTTTCTTCATTATGTCAAGCTCTTTCCCAGCCCATGGTTTTATACCATGCCATGTTTAATGCCTAGAAGGTTCTTCCCCATACACTTTGCCTAGCTAACTACTTTTCATTCTTTATATCTCAGTTCAGATATTCTTTTCATGAAGAGACTTTCCCTAACCACTCAAAGTTAATTAGGTTTCACCTAATAGTCTTCTTTTATAGAGCCTAGCTCCTTTCTATCAAAGAATTTATCACAACTTATTATTATACATTTGCATATATTTTGCTTGATGCATATTTCTCCTGCCACTCCAAGCTGCATGAGAGCAGGGACCATATCTATTTACTTCACCAATGTAAATCATCTCCTAGCACAGTACCTGGCACAGAGTAAATATCTAATAAATACTTGAAGGAATGAGCAAACAAGTGAATAGTAATTACCTTCATACACATGAAGATAGGAACAAGGACACTGCATAAATTAAATAATACGTAAAATATGTAACAAGCTAATATATGATCAATTATAAGCAAGGCATAAAATGGTTTATGACTTCAGAGGGCAAAGAGATCAACATGCACTGAAGTGATCAGGAAAGACTTAGTAGATAAAATGGAACTTTAGCTGAGCCCTAGACAGTAATTAAAATAGGCAAAGAAAAGGAGAAAGACAGATCTCATAGATAAAAGTTCAGAGGTCAGAATCACAAAATGTCCAAGTTAAATTATCCCAAGATTTATTCCAATTCAGCACATTCTGTTTATAGACGAATGTGGTGAGGAATTTTTTATTTTGATTGATTTTCTTGTCCCTTGAGGAATGGTCCCCAGAAAAGTAATATTCTAAATTTCTCAGTGGTTTTATTGATCCCACCACCAACCCACAGAAATAATAACTCTGGGATTCAAGGTATAAAGGGAGGTTAAAAGAGCATCAAAATGTGACCAGATATCCAAGCAAACATTATGAAACTTGGCAGAAGTGATGTAAATATTGAAACAAACTACATCCAACTTATCAGGGAATTAAACCAGAACATGAAGGAGCTGATTCCTCCAATACAAACCAGGAATCTGGATGTCAGTCTCCTTGAACTCAAAAGTCATGAGTGGCCATTCTACTTTTATTTCTGTTCAAATTGTTTTCCCTTACAAACACAAACACAAAAGAATCTCTAGAAAGTATTATCATCTAAGTTCCTAGTCTACTAAACAGTCTGAACTTAGAGAGATGCAAATCTGAAATGATTTTATCATCTTCTCCTCTGTTTGTTGCCAAACATATTCTGAAAGCTCCCCCTTCACATAGCACTGATGTCACTTTCAGACATTAAAAGAAGCCTCCTGACTTGTCACTGTATGTTCTTTTCAAAGGCTTCTACCATATTGAAGTAAGTAAATTGGTCTTGCCCAACCCCTGTAAACAACTAGAACTCTGGAAAAAATATATGAAATCACTGCTTTTAGGAACTGAACACTGTGATCGCTGAGAGAAAGAAAACGAATGAGGTGCCCTTCAATCTTTCTGGCTTTTGACCTGGAGAAACATTGTGGACTGTGGCACACGGAGGGGGGACCCAGACATAGCTTGGGAGTCTCATTGAACTAAGGCAGAGATCGAGGTTTGGGTTTGCTGAGGCAGTTGCAATTTTCCAGGAAGAATACAGAGACGAGTATACAGAGGAAGAACTCCAGAAACCTTCATGGTGGATTTTCTGAAGTCTATTTTTGAATACTAAGCTATCAAGCATAGGATGAAATTCCAAAAACCAAACAAAGAGCCAATGGAGAGCTGTAAGATAAACAATTCCCAGAGATCAAACTGGACTGGGAGGCATTCAAGTGTCAATCAGCTGGAGTGGAGAGACCTTCTCGAATAATCACGGCAGACAGTAGGGACAGTTCTGAAGTTTCTGAAGGTCTGCGCCTTAGAAGTAAGGCTAAACTAGGTGCAAAGAATACTCTAGATATATATGAAAAATTCACTGGATAATAGATTATACACTGATGAGAAAAATCAGTAAATATGATGACATAGCAATAGAAAATATCCAAACTGAAACAGAGAGAGAAAATGACTAAGAAAAAATGAACAGAGCCACAGTGACTTGTGGGACAATTTGAAGTGTTCTAACGTGCGATTTAAATGACAAAAGGAATCAGCAGAAAAATATACAGGACCAGATCTGTTATGAGCACACATACCTATGCTCATGTGTTTTCCAAAATCTAGATATAATAATAAGAGATAAAGTTGAAATGACTTAGCCCATAGATAATGAAAAACTATTAAGGGTTTCATGAAAGTTAAGGTTTTAAATGTTTTAGAAAGACTTATAGAGTAGTAAGATGGATTAGAAGGGAAAAAACTAGGACAAGGGAGATCAACTAGGAAGCTATTGCAATAATTTGGGCAGAAAGGGAGAGACTCTAGGTGCTGCTGAAGGATCCATTTTCATTCCCTCTTGAAGAGGAATATTTACGGGAATCCTAGACAAAGACAAATGGAGATATGTGGGCATCTTCGAAAAGCTAAAAAATGGACTCTCTTTTCACTAGTATTTTAAAATATATGTTTAACATTCATTTAGTGGTAGCAGTGAGAAATGTTTTTTATTAATAAAAGTTGTACACCTCTATTTAAATTTGAAATAAGGAATTCATTATATGTGTTGAATGTAACATAGCATTATAAGTATTTGAATTGTCATCAAATTGCAATTTTCCAAACCAGAGAGCTCCTTAAGGGGCATAAAAAGGGTATTTAAATTAGTTAATAAATAAAGTACTCATTCTGAGTAAACACCACACATCATGCATTATTCAGTTTCAAATTTTCAGCTGTCTCCAACCATCAGGTAGCGGGCCTCAGGGTTTTCTGGGTGCGCTGTGGTTGTGTAGTGCACCCTGAGGGGAGAGCCACAAAAGTGCTCCTTGAAGATAAATTGGCAACAGGGAGAGTGGTTGCTTGCTTAGTTGTTCACTCAAAGGTGGTAGCTTTGTTAGGAGTGGGACTAGTCATCTGTGAACACCTGAATTAATTGACAGCATATTCTAACTTATTTCTCTGATGTTTTAGTACCTGTCACAAAACAGCAACTTGATCCCACCGAGATGTTCAGCTGGCCCAGTTTTGAGAATCTTTTTGGCCTATTCTGTTGGGGAATAGACTTCTCAGTATGAAAAGAAGTTAAACGTCCTTCTCCTTATGAGGTTTTACTTATTAGTGTCTTTTTTTATAGTTTATGTTTATGTTTTGGGGTTTGGTTTTTTTCCTTGTTCTGTGGCTGCCTCCCTGCCCCAGGAAGTCACTCTACTCTCTGAAGGGTAACAGAGAGCTGAAGTAGAGTCTACAGAAAAGGAAGCATCATAAAAATGGCTTAAATGAGACTCTCGTCCTTGCGAAAGGACTCCTGGCTCTCCTAGGATCTGCTCCACTGGTTCTCAGATACTGGTGTGTATCAGAAGCACTGGAGGACTGTCAAAACACAGATCCCTGGGCCTCTTCCCCAGAGTTTCTGATTCAGTAAGTCTGAGGTAGAGCTGAAGATTTTGCATTTTTAACAAGTTCCCCGGTGCTATTAAGGTTGCTGGTACGGGAACTACGCTCTGAGAACCACTAATTAACCAACTCATTGGGGCCAGTGGTTCCACAAAGATATTTAGTGTCAAAATCCCAGGTATTCATAAGTGTTTTGTTTTGTTTTCTGCCTGGTCTTCTCTTTTGTAGTTCTTTCTCTTATAAACCTTCAGTGGTTGTAGGATGCTAACTGAGGAATTATGTAAAAGTTCTAAATATATCTCTGTATCTTTCTTCCTTGGCGATATGGCCAACAATAAGCGGTGTGGGTTTTACGTCTCCCCCATAATAATCATGATAATTATTATTATTAGCATTATTCCATAGCTTCTAAGAGATGATATTTGCAATTGGTTGTTTTATGTCGTTTTGTTTATTGTTTGTTTTTTCCTGTGAGTGTAAGGAAACTGTAATCAGAAACCCCCTTAAGCTCTGTGGAGGAAGATTTGAGTGAAGATGGACAAATCTTAATACTCAGCCTTGTGCACAAGGATCTGTCATCAAAATGCATTCCAAACTACCTTGTGTACAATTTATGATGCAACCGCTGTCATCATCAGATAGTATCTAAATGAAAAATAGGAGTTGAATAATATTAACATATTAAAAAGTATAGCAAAAATGAGAAATGAGTCCAAGAAAAATAATTCCAGTCCACAATTGTACATAATATAAACCAAGAAAAAAATCTATTTAGGAAAAGTATCTAGATTTGATTAATCAGATTCAGAAGGCAAATGACAAATAGGTAAAAATGGCAAACTCTAGAACAAGTAAAAATGTAAAGATTTTAAGAAAAATATGGGAGGGGGGATTAAGTAAAGAAAAAAATCCTCTGCAAAGAAGTTTACTAGAAATACAGAATATCTGATGTATTTTAAATATAATATGGCTTTATTGTACTCAGATAAATAAAATACATTACAGATTATATTTTTCAAATTAATAAGGAGGTAAAAGCAGGCAAAATGGATCCAGGTAGAGAATGAAAAGAGGAAATCTTTACCTTAATCAAAATATCCAGTCTTGGATGATGGAAATCTAAATAATATAAAACTTAAGTGACACATTTTGTTTTTATTTAGCTGGGACAAGGAAAGGATGATTTGTTTGAAGCTTGAGACTCAACTATATCTTAGAGTCAGTGTAGAACCAACTCAGGCCTGACATTTAGGCCCCTACATTTCTACCCACTAAGATTTGGTGGTTTTAATTATAATCTTGAGGTACCCAAGATGCTCATTTATATAAGAAAGATTAAAATATGTTTATTATATTTTACTAAGTTTAAATGAATATTAACTTAGAAAATCTTTTGGAAAGATTTTCAATAACCAGAGTTGAACCAAAAGAAGATTTTAACCAGATTTTAACCATCATTAACCAGACAGAAAGTACACAGAAAGCATTTCAGAGAGAAGTTACTGAAGTCAGATTTCCTGGATGTTTATGCACTATCTGCTTACTGATATTTTCACTGAAGCCTCAATTTTCACATCTCTCAAATGGAGCTAATAATAGTACCAACCTCATAAGTTTGTTGTGAGATTTAAATTAGATAATTTTTGCAAAATTCTTATGCTGCAGGCACATGCTAAGAGGTCAATAAATATCAGGTGTTTTTTATTGCTAGCAGTAGTTTTCATAATATTGGAGTTGTGGTTAATATGTATTAGTTTTCTATTGCTGCTATAAAAAATTACCACAAACTTGGTGGCTTAAAACAACACGGACTTATGATCTTATAGTTCTATCTTACCAAGTAGAAAAACAGATGTAAGTATGTTAGAAGTCTAACATGGGACTCAGTGGGCAAAAATCAAGGTGTTGGCAGGGCTATGTTTTTTTAGGAGGTTCTGGGGGTCAATCTGTTTTTTTGCAATTTCCAGTATGTAGCAACTACCCACATTCCTTTGCTCCTAGGTGTCTTCAAAGCCAACCACATGTATCTCTTAATCATTCTTCCCTAGTCACATCTCCCTCTGACTCTTCTTCTGCCTCTCTCTTCCACTTACAAAGACTCTTGTGATTTCATTGGGCCCACCATGAAAATCCAGGATAATCTCCTCATTTCAACCTACTTTAATTTAATCACATCTGCAAGTCCCTTTTGCCTATAAAATAGCATATTCACAGGTTCCAGGGATTAGACTAGGGACATCTCTGGGGTCAATATTGTGCATACCACAATAAGTTACTCAGTACATGCCACTCTTCTAGCATTCTAGTTGAGGCTGTTTTCAAAACAAACAGAGAAGTAATGCAGTTATCTAGGCCACTTTAAATATATATATATATATTTTTTTTTTTGGAGAGGAAGACTGGCCCTAAGCTAACATCTGTTGCCAATCATCCTCTTTTTGCTTGAGGAAGATTGTTGCTGAGCTGTCATTTGTGACAATCTTCCTCTATTTTGTATGTGGGTCGCCGCCACAGCATGGCTTGACGAGCAGTGTGCAGGTCTGTGCCTGGGATCCAAACCCATGAACCCCGGGCTGCCAAAAAGGAGTGCACAAACTTACCACTATGCCACCGGCCCAACCTCTAGGCCACTTATATTTTAAATACAGCCACAGCAGCTCATTCTAGCCCTCTTGTTTTTTTTTAAATCTGCTTTAGGGTGTTAGTTACTTTCAGCAAACATCTATACAGCCCAAACTTAATCACAGTCTCTCTGCTTAGATTTTGTAATATGTGGAGTTTTCTTTTTAAAAGCAATGTATTCTGTCAAAAATGCAAATAAAACCATAAATACCAAGATACATGTTTCAAGGAATTACTAAATATATTTCCCTTGCTTATAAACCTCAGTAAAGATGCCCTGATTTTATAAACATTAATTCATTAATCTCATTCACTCTGGATTTATAGCAAGAGAAAACCATAAAGAGTATTTCACAGGCCTTGTATTTTGACGGCAGTTTCATTTGGTGTATAAAGGAAGACATGGATTCTTATGCTTCATGTTTTCCTATTTATATATTATTTTTCTCAACACAGAAGTTTTTCTATGAGGTATAGCAAAACCACCAAGTAGAAAAACTTTTGTGAGTTCATCAAACATTATATAAAAACAAAAGAACTATTCAAAAATCATTAAGTACTATTACATTAAAAAGTATAATTTGTTCTATAAACTGATTATACAAATACATTCTTCTAATTAGGGTAGATTGATGAAATCCAAGTGTTTAGAAAGACTACTCAGGAAAAAAATGTTATTCAATTAATGCAACTTACAACAGCTTCCATACTTCTCTGTACTATTGATTCTTCTTTTTGTGAAAAATTACTCATGAATAACTCATATAAAAGAACAGCAGCATTCATAAATATGATAGCAGGCTATATATGGTAAAAAATATTTAGAAATTTACTCGAAGTAAAGTTATTTTATTACTACTTATTTTATAATAATTCTTGGTACCGTACAAAAACAAAAGAGAAAAGCACACTCTTCTTCCTCTTGACAATATTTATTTTTATTTCTAAGATTCACAAAAAAATAGACACATGAGTACTTGAAATTATCCATAATTAAACGATAATCCATAATCACTCACCATTAAGTAAAACATATGTCAATTAGACAGTCTAAACTAATTGCAGGCTGTCAAATGCATATGTGTAATAAAAATTCCTTATTTTCATAATAGTCTATAATTAAATATTTCACAATAGACTAATGGATTTTCAGGAGCCATCACATTATGCAGTGCTCACTCTTATTAAACAACATGATGAATAATTTAGAAAGAGCTATTTTCTTTCTTTATGCTATCAAAAATGAATTAAAGCCACATAAAATTCAGGTTCAGGAAGCCCTAATCAATTTATATTAATAATCTAAAGGAAAAAGAAAGATCAGGGTGATTCTTTGTCAAGATGATTTTTAATTATTTTAGTAAGTATATAATGTTAAAGGATTGAATTTTGGTGCTAAGTACATCCTTATTGGAACACATCCAATAGGGTTTTTTGGTTGAAGTAATAAATAAATAATGAATTAATCACTTTTAGTAGTAATTTCCCAAAAGACTATAAAAACAGATTCTTGGGGGCCAGCCCTGTGGCTTAGCAGTTAAGTGCGCGTGCTCCGCTATTGGCGGCCGGGGTTTGGATCCTGGGCGCACACCGATGCATCGCTTCTCCGGCCATGCTGAGGCCGCGTCCCACATATAGCAACTGGAAGGATGTGCAACTATGACGTACAACTATCTACTGGGGCTTTGGGGAAAAAAAGGAGGAAGATTGGCAATAGATGTTAGCTCAGGGCCGGTCTTCCTCAGCAAAAAGAGGAGGATTAGCATGGATGTTAGCTCAGGGCTGATCTTCCTCACACACACACCCAAAAAGCAACAGATTCTTGGCTACCTCTTTATATTATATGTTGCCCCTGAACAGAATTAATGTAAGTGAGAAGGGGAATAATGCAGAAGAAAAAAAATAACTTGAGCACACTTATACTGTAAACCTCTTTGGCATGGGTTTCTTTAGCCTTGCATTAGATTCTGAAAGACTTTATACTCCATGGGCCATGTCTATACTAACTCAGGCCAGCAGGCCATGGGACGTAAAACTGATTGTGACAAGCTCAATCTACAGAGTCAACATCCACAATTGGTATGGATGCCATAGTTCTACTGATGATGCAACCATCCGTGTTACTTTGTAAAACCTCAACAGCAATGAAAATAATCTTGGTTTTTCAATATCCTTGTCATTTTTGTCCTATAACACCATAAGAATAAAAATAAAAGAAAAATGAGGCAGTACACACATCATAAATTTTTAGGATTTTTATTTTCAGCCAAAATAGCAGAAGTCAGAGGCCATCATTCATGTATCAACGTTTATTTAGCGCTTACACTTTCTATTTCATCTTATCACACATTACTTCATTTAAGCTTTAAAGTGGAAAATCTAGGTTATTTTGCGAGTTAAACATACCAAAATTTCTGTTTTACCAGGAAAAAGTTCAAATAATTATGTAAGTTTTTGATTCTTTAATTATTCTAATAATCCCTCTCCATCCTGCCCTTTATTTTGCATAAGTAAAAACAGTCTGTGATTCACCTAAAATCCTCTTACGATCAGTTTTTTGTAAACAGTTGTACTACTTTTGTTGGTTTTAACTGCTAATTATTAAAATTATCTTTTTTTGTGTATGTGTGAAGAAGATTAGCCCTGAACTAACATCTGTCGCCAATCCTCCTCTTTTTGGTGAGGAAGACTGGCCCTGGGCTAACATCTGTGCCCATCTTCCTCCACTTTATATGGCACGCCGCCACAGCATGGCTTAGACAAGTGGTGCGTTGGTGCGCGCCCAGGATCCGAATTCCGGGCCGCCGCAGCAGAGCGCGGGCACTTAACTGCTACACCACTGGGCCTGTCCCAAAATTATCTTTTCTTTAAGAAAAATAATCAGATTTAAGAATAAAGTAACTAATTCCTTTGGTTCTGACACATTGGTTCTGATGATTGAGTCTGTGAAAATGCATCAGAATTTCTTTAATGTAATGATAAATAGAAAATGTTAGATATTTTCCGACACAAGAAGGGGAGAAGACAGTTAAAAAAACAGGAAAGAGAATGATGTTTGTTTCTCAATCTCAGAGTTAGCTGACTTCTTAGAAAGAAAGAGGAGGCAGGGATAACAGAGATATTTTGTGAGACTTCTGTCATGAGCTGGGCTTCATAGGTATTGGTGAAGGTTGAGATCATTCTGGATATATTTTTATGGGTAATTAAGTGCTATTTATTGTAATACTGTCCTCCTAAGCTGTTTCTTAAGTTTTTCAGTATCTGTAGCAAAAATCATCACTTTCCCTTAGCTTCTAACACAAACCAATCCTTTCTCCAAATCATCTGAGAGCAACAGAATTGTCCTTGGTGTTCCTACTCCCACAGAATAAAGTCACTTCAAAACAGGAGGAAGGTCCTGAAAACACACATATGAAAATAGCTCACAGTACCTTACTGGACTGAGAAAGCATGTGGGATCCTTGTTGACAAGTCTGAGAATAACAGGTCATTAGCAAGGACTTCAAACTGCAGGGGAGGGATCAGCCGTCATCACGGCTCCCCCTGTAGGGCAATGGCATTCATTAGAATGGGGTGATTGTGTTTCCACTCTGCCTTGACAGCCCGTCCTGATACCAACCCAAGACTCCCTCTCTTGTTCATCATTATCAGCAAAAGTATCTGATAGTTTTCTCTCCTTGAGCAGATGTGTAAACTAACAGGAGAGTATGGCCTGTCAAAATGACAATGTATATTGATTCCTCTTATCTTGATGTCTTTGGCAGGACAGCTTATCTCAAATTTACAAAAGAAGGAACTCAGTATCAGTGTTTCTACATCAATAAATGACAATGGCAGGCCTGGTTTATAGCTAATTGCCTGTTTCCAGAGCAACATTTAAAATATAATGCAAAGCATCCACCCACTATAAACTGATGGGAAACTACCTTTGCCTTTGAATAAATAAAGGCACATTATTTAGAAGGAATAAACAACAAAAACATCATTGCTATTAAAAAAGTATAAAAATATACATAATTTTGAGTAATGATTATAAAAGTGACCATAAAACTAAGTACTAAAGTATAGTTTGTAATGTGAATATTTATACAAGTAAATGTATAATATGTGGTCTATAAATAATACAAAGATGTATGTTACACATAAAGGAAAATTTTCAGAGATGTATAGTAGGATTTACCACTAATCGTCAGGGAAGTGCAAATCAAAACCACAATGAGATATCACCTCACACCTGTAAGAATGGCTGTTATCAAAAAGACAAGAGGTAAGTGTTGGCGAGGATGTGGAGAAATGGGAACACTGGTATACCATTGGTGGGAATGCAAATTAGTACAGTCATTATGGAAAACAGTATGGAGGGTCCTTAAAAAATTAACAATGTGATCCAGCAGTCTCACTTCTGGGTATTTATCCAAAGAAGTGAAATCAGGATCTCAAAGAGATACCTGCACTTGTATGTCCATTGCAGCATTATTCACAATAGCCAAGATATTGAAAAAAACTAAATGTCCATTGATGGATAACTAAAGAAAACATGGTGTATACATATAATGGAATATTATTCAGTCTTGAATAAAAAGAAAATTGCTTGCTGCCTTTTGCAACAACATGGATGGAACTGGAGGATATTATGCTAAGTGAAATAAGCCAGACACAAAAAGACTAATATCATATGATCTTACTTATATGTGGAATCTAAAATACTCAAACTTATAGAAGCAGAGAGTAGAATGGTGGTTGCTGGGGCTAGGGGGAGATGGAAATGAGGGGGTGATGGTAAAAGGGTACAAAGTCTCAGTTACGCAAGATAAATAAGTTCTGAAGACCTACTATATAGCATAGTGCCTAAAGCTAACAATACTGTATTGTATATTTAAAATTTGCTAAGCAAGTAGATCTTATGTTAGGTGTTCATATCATCATCATCAGCATGATAATAATGGGGTTTGGAGGAAACTTTGGGAGGTGATGAATATGTCTATGGCCTTGATGATGATGATAGTTTCATGGGCATATACTTATCCCCAAGCTCATTGAGTTGTATACATTAAATATGTACAGCTTTTTACACATCAATTGTATTTTAATAAAGTGGCTTATATAATAATAATAAAAGAAATCCATAACTTTTCACTTTTATACTCCTAACTTTTTCTTTTCTTTTCTTTTTAAACGCATAAAGATTGAGACAATATCATCTTTTACATAAAATATCAAAAACTTCCTATCATTATATAATATAGGGATCTCTTAAGTGTGATTGACCAATGAACGAGAAAGAGAGAGAAAACTCATCAACTCAATGCCCACCACTACCTTCCTACCACTCATCCTATCTCCATTCTAGGCTGTTCCTCAGAATGTAGTGTGGACCTGGGAATGGGGGGAGTAGTGTGTCCAAAAGAAAAAATATATGTATTATTTATAATTAGTTCCATATCCCCCAAAATGAACAGCTAAAGAGAATGGCCTGAGTGCATTCTTTTAGCCCTTCTGGATTTTTGGATTCAGTCCTTCAGTGTAAGACCTAGACATAAATAGCTAGTGAGGAGTCATCTATAATCATCTAGCTATTACATCTGGGGTACCACATCCATTCTGATCTTGAAGTTTGGTTCCAGGTTGAAATGATTCTGAACTGTTTAACTCACAGCACTTACAAACTATGTAACTATGGGCAGGCAATTTAATTTTCCTGTACCTCAGTTTCCTCATCTGTAAACTGGGGATAATAGTATTTGCTTCAAGTTTTGGTGGGAGGATAAAGAATAGACAATAGGGAAAGGAGAATCTCTTCAATAAACGGTGTTGGGAAAATCAGACAGCCACATGCAAAAGAATGAAATTGGACCACTATCTTACAACATACACAAAAATTAATTCAAAATGGATTGAAGACTTGAATGTAAGAACTGAAACCATAAAACTCTCAGAAGAAAACATAGGCACTAACCTCCTTGACATCAGTCTTGGTAATGATTTCTTGGATTTGACACCAAAAACAAAGGCAACAAAAGCAAAAATAAACAAGTGGGATGACATCAAACTCAAAAGCTTCAGCACAGCAAAGGAAACCGTCAACAAAATGGAAAGGCAACCTACTGAAAGGGAGAAAATATTTGCAAATCATATATCTGATAAGGGGTTAATATACAAAATATATAAAGAACTCACACAACTTAATAGCAAAAAAAAACCCCAAAAAACTGATTAAAAAATGGGCAGAAGATCTGAATAGACATTTTTCCTAAGAAAACATACAGATAGCCAACAGGTACATGAAAAGGTGCTCAATATCAATCATCAGGGAAATGCAATTCAAAACCACAATGAGATCTCACCTCACACCTGTTAGAATGGCGATTATAAAAAAGAGAAGAGAAAAGAAGTGTTGGTGATCATGTGGAGAAAAGGGAACTCTTGTGTACTGTTGGTGGGAATGTAAATTGGTGTAGCCACTATGGAAAACAGTACGGAGGTTCATTAAAAACTTAAAAATAGAACTACTGTATGAGCCAGCAATTCACTTCTGAGTATTTATCCAAAGAAAACAACATTAACTCAAAAAGATATACGTATCCCCATGTTCATTGCTGCATTATTTATAATAGCTAAGATATGGAAACAACTTAAGAGTCCATCGATGGATGAATATATATATATATATATATATATATATATATATATATATACACACACAATAGAATACAATAGAATATACAATAGAATAATATACAATATTATTCAGCCGTAAAAAAGAAGGAAATCTTGCCATTTGCAACATGGGTGGACCTTGAGGGCATTATGCTAAAGTGAAATAAGTCAGATGGAGAAAGACAAATACCATATGTTCTCACTTATATATGGAATCTAAAACAAAACAAAACAAAAACCAAGCTCACAGATACAGAGAACAGATTGGTGGTTGCCAGAGGCTGGAGATGGGAGGTGGGTGAAATAGGTGAAGGGGGTCAAAAGGTACAAATTTCCAGTTATAAAATAAATAAGTCATGAAGATATAATATACAGCACAGTGACTATAATTGATAATACAGTATCACATATTTGAAGGTTGCCAAGAGAGTAGACCTTAAAAGTTCTCATCACCAGAAAAAAATTTTTTAACTACGTAGGGTGACAGATATTAACTAGACTTATTGTGATCATTTCACATTATATTCAAATATGAAATAATAATATAAAAGAAACTAGAGAGCTCTTCTTCACTCTTCCCTCCACCCCCAACTGAAAGAAAAGAAAAAAAGTTGTTGCTTTGGTACCTGTCAACTTCTGAGTTAAGTAGAAGAGAAAGCAACCAGTGTGCCACCAAGTACCTGAAGCACACGGTTCATACCCCCAACCATCAACCCTATTCACCATCCGAGTAACAGTTAAGATCAGATTGGCAAATCAGACTTAAATGAATCAGTGATCTTACCAGGCATTATGTTTTACTAATAATTTCAAGGACATAGACAATCAAGAGACTCCGACAAAGCCAAAAGATGTCTAGGACATCAAGGGCAGTTGCCCAAGTTCCATCTTCCCATGTGAAACATGAACCTCTAGCCCAGAATAATAGATGAAATCTCTAAGAGTCCACAGGGTTACTTCATATAGCAGAAAGAGCCTTTAATTGTGAAACATCTCCATTTGATACCACAGAGCATTACAGCACTTACATGGTATTCTCTAGGAAGTCGTGCCTCACAGATCCTGAGTTTATTAAATAATCCATTAGCCAGAGAACATAAAACCCTCAGACCCACCAAGCAGGGCTCCTGCCCCAGGACAGGCCCCTCAGAGGACTATGCACTTTGGAGTTCCTTTATTAAATTTTTTAATTCCCCCTCCTGTGTCTGGGACTATCTGGAGTTGGCCATTCAGGCAAAGTCCCCTAAGCTCAAATCTGGTCCTGCATAGATCCTGGTCACCAGAAGCACCTACCTCAAAATTTTCTGTCTCACTCTGATGGCTGAGACTGGCTGAGACCAGCAGTACTGGCTCATCAAGGTGCCCTTGCCCAGGACCAGATTCTATTTGGGTCCCTTTGCTAGAATTGCCTTCCACAAAATTTTCTAAGTACCCCTCCAGCGGCTGGGGCTGCCTGAAGGCAGTAATTCCCTGCAGGTAGAGTGCCACATGTGCCATGACTTCCATTTCTTCCATTCGGAGAACTCTCTGATCCTTTATACTACACACAGAGTTGACAGGATGCCCCAAGGAGCTCTGGGATTTGTCTGTGAAGTTGTTCCACAGTCCAAGGACGGGGCCCCATTTCCAGGAGGGCAGCCTTACAAGCAGATTGCTCCCACTGGCCAGCATAACATGTTTTTCCTTGTATTTTCCTTTTCCCATGAGATTTGGCCACCAGAACTGTGCTTGCACACTGATTTTTTGTGACTCTCACTCATGTCAGATACAGGACGAGTCCAGGGCTATGGATTTCCGAAAGCCCATTACTGACCGTTGGGCTTGAGCTGCTGATTGGGGCTTGTGTGTCAGCTCTCACCTGTCCACGTCTTGACGGTGGTGCTGCCTATGGGCTTCTACACTCGAGAGTGGTAGAGGGAGTGGTGGGAATCCTTCACGCTGTGTACCCTAATGCTGGCACCCAGGCACTCACCCTACTCCTTCTGCAGGATCCACCCGACATGGCAGGCAGTTTTCCAAGGCAGCCACGTCCATCTCCTCCAAGGATTTTTCGATCACTGCTTCGCAACACTAAAGGACCATTCCAATTAACGTCCTCACTTGCCTCCAATTGATGTGGTGATGGCACGCTCTCCCAAATCAGTCTTAAGCAGAGCTGGAAAAATGATAAACATTCCTTGCACAAATAGGATCTCTCTTTTTACTCTACCCATGACCTGCTGCCTATTACCCAATGGTGGTGGTGAGTAGAAAACAGAGATGTGGTCAACACTGAAGGACATCACATCATAGGAATGCAGTGATTATGGCCCAAAGAGTTCAAAAAAGCACATTGTTGGAATATATATTCTTCTATATTTATGCTATAAAATTCCAAACAGTAAATTTAACATGACCAGGAAATAAATTATTGTTCGTGTTTTCCTGCACACTCCATGAAAGTCTTGCATTTATGGTTATCAACAACAAAGCACAATAACAATGTTTGAGAGAGCCCTTGAAGTCTATATTCATGGCTGGCATGATGGATAATGCAGCACCCTGCATAATGATGTAACCAGAATAATAAATAGATGGTATCAGGGAACTGCAGAGCCAAGAAGATCCATATTATTTCAATACAAATAAGATTTGAAGATCCATGACCTTGCGAGTAATACCAGCATTGCTACCTTTTTCTTGGTGGGAAATATGAAATTAGCCAGGAAGGGCACATTTGACAAGAAAGAACATGAAGAGCATGGTTCCTGGACCTGAACAAAAAAAGACGCTGCCTAGACACCATGAAGAATCATTATGTGCTCTAATCAGAAAATAAACAAATACTTAAGTACCACTTCTCTCTCCATTATTCTAAATTTTCATTACTATATCACTATACTCCACATGTATTAATTTTATAATACATTATTTAATCAAGTTCTTTATATAGACAGGGCCCCTACACCCCTATCCCCAGAAAATATTTGCCCAGGGCTTCACATGCCCTAGAGGCTGCCGTGAAAGGAGCATCCTTTTAGGAATACTGAATAGGTAAGGGCTCTTCCTCTCGGGTAATATTATTACTCTGTATATCCTAAGTGCCAATGACAAGGAGATTTGATGGGGTCACCTGCCTTCTTTTCTTCCCCTCAAGGTATCACCCCTGGATGGACTGTGAATAAATTACAAGCCAGCTGTTTTAACTCTTTTAGTTTTGGGAAAAAAAACACAAAAACTTAAAAGACTGCCTATGTTTGAATTCCAGATCCACTTCGTACTAGCTGCATGACCTCAGACAGTTATTTAACCTCAGTGTGCTTCAGATTAGTTATCACATTTATTTGTGATACCACAAGCATTTGTGTGACCACAAGCATTTATTCAACATCTACCAGGTAGCACACAATCTTCCAGGTGGTTGAGACACACAAGTGACAAAAAGACAAAGCTTCCTGTCCTCATGAAAGTTTGTAGGAACTCCCTCCCACCATCATAGCTTTTTTCCTATATGCTTTGAAAGTTTTTTCATCTTTAAAAAGTAAATTCCTCTCTTAAAATACAAATATCCTAGATGGAAAGTACAGTTCAATATGTGTGAGCCCAAAGCCTAATTATTAGTAAATATTCAAGCAAAGCTCAATTGGCAGCTAAAAACACGATAATGAGACACTGGTCAAGTATTTTTGGGTTGGAGAAGTGTGCAGGTAAGCTGGCTCAAAAGAAAAAGTTTTAATGTGTAGGGTTTGCTGATTTCTGTGGTGTAAATACTTTCTTCATGGCCATTTTGAAGCTACCAACAGTAGCTTTCAACCAGCTTGCAAAATTCCTGAATTTGTAACAGTCAGCTGAACAGCAGGTACAAGTTGGGCCCAGTACACCACACCAGGCCATGGGAGAGTGAGCAGAGGATTGAAGGCAAGCAGACAGAAAGCAGAGCCCACATAAGGCAGAGGCAACATAAAGAAACTGTCCTACATACAAACCACACACGGGATAGGCTCTGGTGCTCTCCATATTTTCACACTCTGCACACCCATGGGTTTTTTTAATTTACTAATAACACCATTCGGTGTTATTTTTAAAAAATAATAACTGAAGGTGTCAAGAGTACTGATTAACCCAGCTACCAAAGCAATTTCTTTTTATCATAGAAATAAATTTATTTAATCAGGAGAAAGGGAACCCTTGTTTACTGTTTGTGGAAATGAAACTGGTTTAGCCACCCTGGAAAACATTATGGAGTTTCCTCCAAAGATTAAAAATAAACTACCATATGATCCAGCAACCGCACTTCTGAGAATATATCCAAAGGAAGTGAAAACAGTATATCTAAGAGATATCTGCACTCCCATATTTATTGCAGCATTATTCACAGTAGCCAATAAATGGAAATAACCTAAGCATTCATCAATGGATGAATGGATAAATGGAATGTCATTCAGCCTCGAAAAAGAGGAAATCCTGCCGCTTTGGACAACGTGGATGGACCCTGAGGGCATTATGCTAAGTCAGGTAAGTCAGACAGAGAAAGACAAGTACTAAAGCAATTTTATGCTACTTTAAATGAAGTAGCAGTCATTCAATTTTAAGAAGGTAATAATCCTGATGTATTCAGTACTAGTGAAAGTATATCTGATATATTTTGACTACTTTGGACATCATATTCATACACACAAACATATACACATATAACTAATATATTTTACCATTTACTATGTGCCGGGAACCGTCATAAGAATGAATATAATTTCCATGCGGGCAAGGAACTTTGTCACTGATTGTGACAAACCAAGAAGAACCATCTAGAAGATTGTGTGGTACATACATGGTAGGTGCTCAATAAACATTTGTGAAATAAATTAATGCCTTACATTTAATAATTAAACTGAGGCACAAAGAGGTTAAATAGCTCTCTGGAGCCATGCAGCCAGCAAGGAGTGGAGCTGGAATTCAAACATAGGCTTTTAAGAGGTTCTTTGCAGAGCTAAGGACCGGCAAGAGGAAGAGAAACGAGAATGAATGTCCAGTAAATTATAGATGGTGTACAGAATGGTCGGCAGGCTTGGAACTATTCAGTCTGGAAGAGACAAAACTCAAGTTAGAACTCTTTTGACTTAGTAAAATGTTAGTTGTTTTGAAAATATCGCCCGGTACCTCAGGTTAGAAGAAGAAGAGAGGTGAGAAGGAATCTAAAATGATGGACCCTCAGTAAGGCAGAATTTCAGTTCAAAATAGGGGGAAGTTTCTGGGAATTACAGCTGTCCAACAATGCAGGTAGAACAGATAGGAAACAAACGACCTCTTCCCTTTCTGCTTCGTTCATGGAAAACGTTCAAGCAGAGAACAAAGAAGAGACCTCTGCATGAAGTGAGAAGTTAGACTACATGGCCACTAGGATTTTCCTAGTTCAAATATTCCTTGTTTTAAATAGGAATTCAATAAATAAGTTTTAAAGTATCTTTGCCATCTCATCTGCCACCAAATAATAAATTGGCTTAAATATTCAAGAACATTTGGATATATTTGTCTGTTTGAAACTGTCCTATTTTTTTAATCAAAATGAAAGACTGAGGAAACTAGATACAGATGAGAAACCCAAGAGAAAAATGTTTGCAAATCAACTTCACCTATAAGGTCTTCAAAACATCACATATTCAATAGCATCTAAAAGTTTAACCTAGCTAATTTTTCAGGAAGTGCATAAATTCAATAAGAAATGTTTTTAATCAGTCATTTATTCATTAACGTCTCTAAGGTATGGAAACTAGAAAAAGTTTTCTTACAAAGATCAAGGGGTAATATCCCATGGTAGCAGGTCAATGCATGCATATGAGTTTCTTATTTCTCTGGGGATCCTTCAGAAGAATGCATTCACTACCAAGTTATAATGTAGGGGCTATGCATAAAGTTACTGGAAATAATTCATTATCCTCTCCAGTATTAGCTTTATGAAGCTTGCTGTATAATAAATAATCAGAACATTATGTAGAGAAACCTGGAGAAACCTTATGTTGTCAGAATCAACACTGATCTGAATCAATTGATTCGTAGATGTGCTTTTGGCACCATTAGAGACAGGACATTTGCACTCTTATGCAAATTAGAAAAAGGTTCCCGTTGAGCAGATCAACTGAAAAACACAGCTCTTCCTGTGTCTGCCTCCCCTGCTCCTCTTCCCAGGGTTACGACTTGGCAAACAGAGCTTGAGGCAGATTCTTATGCCTCAGCCAGGCACCCTTATGAGGACATGACCTGAACAAGTACTGGTGGAAGCCTCTGTAGATTTTTGACCATAGAATGGTTCTGACTCTGAAGAACATTTTTGAAATAAAAGTTTAAAGAAAAATAGCCTAATCTACTTAATTAACTAGCCTAAACTCACCACCACAATCACCGCTCCACCACCCACCCCCCAGCACCAAACAAATGGGCACAACCCAGAAGCAGTGAATCTTCAACTAATTATTTCTTACATCACATTATCAAACCTAGCACTTCTCATAATTAGTTACAAATCTAAAGTAGGCCAGATGCAAATCACTCTTGCTCAGAATTAATCCTACTTTTGCCCTTTGATCCCAAGAGCTGGTTTGCTCTACTGGAATTGAAATACTCCAAGTTTATCCCGGCTTTAACACTGATTTATTATTGTTCGTTCAAAGCTCATGTTTTGGTCTTTTCATGATCTTGGGTACTACGGATCATTTAGATATTGTTTTGACTCCACCTTCAAGACCTTAACCCTCCTTCACATTCCTGATAATTAATCAATTATTTAATCTTTCAATTATTATTCATTAAGCATCTATCATATGCTTGGTACTAGACTAATTGTTGGGAATAGAAACATGATTAGGATACATTGCTTATCCTGTCCAACAGGGCATTCCCGAAAATAAATACATTAAAATAAAGCCATATAAGTACAAAAATAGAAATAATCATTCAGATGTAACTTAAGCTCAAAGAGAATTTGGTCATCTGCTGAAGTGACAGAACTGAGTCCAGGACCCAGGTCTCCTGACCCTAATCGAGTGCTGTAATCACTACTTTGTGTTGGTGCAGTTGTTTTTATTTGATTAATTTATTAATTAAGTGATTCCTTTATTTATTCAAAGAGTGTACATATGAACAGAACTATATGAGTTACTGTGGCAAGAAAACTATGAGATGTGAACTCAGAATTTACAAATTAAATAAAGAAGCAAAAAAAAGAGAGAACAAGAAAAAAAAGTACACAAATGAAGACTATAATATGGTTTGACTTGTATAAAGTGAATAGCTCAGATTAAATTCCTTAAATTTCCTGCATCTTTACCTACATTTTCTGACATTCACAGCAGCTATTTACAAGGGTTTCTAATTGACAGATATGAAAGGTCACGTTGAACAGCTAAATTTGCACATACTTTTCTTATTTTGACATTGTTAAGGTATGTTTTTTAATGTACCATGGAGACATAGGAACATTTTGTACTTTTTATAATTTTATAAAGAGTTCCATTTCAGAGTAATAAAATGCATCAAGATATTTCTCCACAGATTAGTTTTTTAAGAAGAGCATTAGTTTGAGCTCCCATTTTAGCTAATGGCCTTTACCATTTATCTGGTCAACCAAGCCAGAACTATAAAGGTGATGCAAAATCATCATCTCCAGATCCCATCAATCAACCACTAAATTAAGTGGAACCTGCTTTTGAAACCACTCCTTCCTCTTCAACTACCACAGCATTAATATGATTTTCACCTAGACTACGGCAATTGCCTCCTAATATACCTTTCCACCTCTGGCCTTGACCCACCCCAATTCCTCCCCTATATTGCTGTGAGTGATTTTTACACGAAACAAGTCTGCAGGGCTTAAATGTCTTTACTGGTTTCAATTTCCTACAGAAAACAGTTAAACCTCTTGCATATGTTCTTCCTGACTTTATCTCCTTCTGCTTTTCCAATTTAATCTCTCATATTGTCCCAGAATTCCTAATTTCCAGCCATATAAATCTACTTGAATTTCTTCTATTTCATCTTTTTGAACATATGCCTTTTCACATCCTGTTCTTTTTCCTTAGAATGCCCTTCACTTTGCTCATCTGACAAAAATCCATTTTTGCTCGCTCTACCTTGAATTATTCCATTATTATAGTATTCTTCAAGTAAACACCATGTTTTTGTTGACATGTTTTTCTTCCCTGCTAGCCTATGAGATCTTGAAGAAATGTAACTTGTGGATCCTCGTATCCACATATTTTAGTATACTGTCTGACACAGAGAACTCAAAAAATGGTGGTTGAATTCGACACATTAATATAGATTGTTTCTAAAGATGACAGGACTTCTTAGAGTTTAGGCGTTTGGAAAACCATATCAGAGATAGAAAAGAACTAGGTTTTTCTGGATTGTCTGTTGACAATCTGACAAAACTGCTACTACTTCCATCCAAGTCTGGGAAATTTGTTTCACAGAATCCCCTTCCCTGTATGGTTTCAGGTTGGAGTTTGCCAGTGAGAGGACCTCACAAATTTTTTTGAAGGCAGAAGGGAAGCAGAAGCCATTCTTCTTAGGAGGCCGTGGGAATCAAACATGATGACTCTTCACTGTGCTGCTTCCTCAGGCCTCTCCATGAGCTCCCACTTTGAGGTTTCATGCGCATAACTTCACGAGCATCTGCAAGACTTTTCACTCATGCCAATGCCAGTGATTCAGAATGAAGTGATTAATAAGAGTTTCTCTGATCCTCTAGCTGCAGTCTTCCAGACAAATCTCCATGAGCTACACACAGATTTGTATAAACCTTAATTCCCACTTTAAACCACTTATTCTTGTAATACTGGTAGTGGCTCAATTTTCCTGAGCAAAGCCAGACCTATATAGCTTTTGGTACTAGAATTGGATCCAGGGGAACAGAATCTTAAAGATGAGAATCTGGAATTGGTTCTATAAAGTGTTTAGATTTATAAACATTAATTGTCAGTGGTAAATAAGATACAGACCATGATATAGTTGTAAAATAGTTTCTCAAATTATCACCTGGAGTCTGGTACCTATAGGTTTTGGGTGACCAAGTACCTACTTGAAAAAAACAAAAACCCAACACTATCATAGTATTATAGAGTATGAGGACACAGTGTGGGGGGGACATGGTTGACTATTTTAATCACACTGGAAAAATTGGAAGAAAGTAGCAGAACTATGATAGTGATACATATTTTCTTGCTTTCACATATATTTAGCTGCATTTTGTTAGTCAGAAGCATGATGTGGTTATTATGATTTGAAAATGTAAAAGGATTGTATGAATGCCAAGTTGGCAAAAGGGTGGACTGTGCTGGATTGTGCTATGGCAACTTGGTTAAGCTTGGAACCATGACTAACCAAGTTTGCGACTGAAAGGACTTAGTGTTAAGGCAGAAGGGAAATAAACAACATTTTTCTAGGGAGATCATGGGGGATCTGACTCAGTGGCTTTGCTAAAGTAGCTAGTATCTTTCTCTGATCTTCCAGACACACCCTTACAGAGCATCATTCCCTCAGCTACTCCCACAGCTATGTAACACCTAATTCCTATATTAAATCCCTTATTTCTGTAGCACTTGTGACCATTATCCTCCCCAAATCCAGACTGACACACACAGTAAAATCTGGAGAGTAGTGTGTTAGTGTTGGTTTTCTTCAGAGCTTGTATATTTGATTTTTTTCAAATTACTACTTTAATATAAGCTTTAAAGTAGTGAAGAAATACAAAGATATATAAAGAAAAAGTTCATCATTTGCCCCCATCCCAATGTCTTGAGCCAACCTATGTTAACAGCCTTGTGTGTATCTTTCCATGTATCTCAACTTTCTTATTCAAACTTATACAAACATCTCCATGCACATAGAGGTAATTTTTAAAAATTCTCTTTGCTCAGTTGTTTATTTTGCCATAGTAAAATCATACTATAAAAATAATTTGCAACCTTGGCAAAATCTTTATGTAGATATATGTATATACGGTTTTTCACTTTATTCTAAAATTAGAATCATATTAAACACACTTTTCTACATTCTGCTTTTCTTATTCATAAATACTTTATGGCAATCCCTCCAAGTCAACTGGCATAGCTCTAATTCATTTATTCATTTAAATGAGTGTAAAATATCCCATAGTTTGGTTATTTCATAATTTATTTAAGCATTTTCCTAACACCGAGCATTCACTTTGTTAACAGTTATACGCCATCAACACCCATGTGCATACCTTGATTTGCTTTTATTTGTATGGGATAGGTATGAAACATTAAGTTGTCTAGAGCTAACGGTTTATGGACTTTTTATTTTAATGATTGCTGCCAGGTTGTTTTCCAAAATGGTTGCAACAATTCATATTTCCACCAGAATATATATGAGTACCCAAGTTTTTATATTAATTTTTAAGTTTTGCTACTTTTTTTTTTTTGGTGAGGTAGATTGGCCCTGGGCTAACATCCGTGCCCATCTTCCTCTACTTTATATGGGACACCGCCACAGCATGGCTTGACAAGCGGTGTGTGGGTCCGTGCCCAGGATCTGAACCTGTGAACCCCGGGCCGGGGAAGTGGAGTGCGCAAACCTAACTGCCACGTCACCAGGCTGGCCCCTAAGTTTTGTTACTTTTGTTTGCATTTCCTTAACTATTAATTAATTTAATAAATTTTCATGAGTTTATTGGCCAATTTGGTTTGCTTTTTGTGAAGAGACCACATTCCTCTTGGTTTGCTTATCTTTATCTTCTCTTTCACTAGGACTTCTACGTATTGTATAAAAATGCACTTTTTAGCTGGTATCTAGGTTGCAAATAGATATTTCCAAAATCTATGTCTTCTTAAAGTTGACTTTATCTATGCTATCTTTTTGCCACACTGAAGTTTTATATTTTTATAAACTCCAATGTTTCTTTTTAAAGCATACAGCTTCCAGTTTCAGCTCCCACATGCAAAGAGCTTGAGAGTGGTCACTCCCATCCTTACAACAAGAAAAAGCTACACAAACTGAAAATCAACAATTTTCTTGATTTCGTCAGAGAACTGGAGATGAAGATAAACCATCACCCCAAAATGTGTAGAGACAGGTGCCTCCAGGAAGAAATAGCAACTGAAATCTGCTTACCTGGAGCAGAAGCTGCTGGAGCAATTGAGTGGGAGAAACACTTAAAAGTAATTTTGATGCATAGCTGGAGGCTGATCATGAGCAAGAGGAGAGTGAGAAACTCCAAGGGCAGTCACACTTTTGGGGGCTTTTTCTCCCAGAATCCCACTGAGTTCTTATGCTGAGGATTCTACGAAGATTCCCTAGTGGCTGTGGCAGGGAGAGGGGAAGAGTAACCATTGTGAAACAAGCCCAGAGCCTTCTCCATAACAAATGCCTATTCTCCAGAGGAAAGAACTTTGTCAAAGCCCTGCTCTGGGAAGGGAATTCCTCCCACCCAGCTCCCTCCAGTCTTCCTGTCTCACCTAATTGAGGTGGGAGGATATATAACAATCAGGGGTCACAGACTCAGGGAATAGGGAGCAGGGAGGAAAAAATACTAGACCACTGGAGAAACTTGTGTGAATATCACAGTCCTGAAATACAGGTTCACTAAAGGACCGAGATTTAATTGGAATATCATGGAACACTCCCCCTCCCCCATAACTTACCACCATACCAACAGGGTTCCAGTATAATAACAGTGGATTATAGCTGAAAGAGCTGCAGTACACAGACTTTCTGAGGAGGAGTACTTAGGGAAGCCTGAAGTCAAAAAGGAAGACAAAAACACTAAAGGACACTAGAGGAATCTGAAGACTCTGGAATCTATGACTCCTAACTCTATCAGCCCAACTCCTGGCTGTATTAACATAAATATTTATACTAAAGTCCTATTTACTTCATTTCCTATTACCCAGTACAACATGTACAGTTTTCAAAAAACAATTACAAGGCATGCTAAAAGGCAAGAAAAAACATAATCTGAAGAGACAAAGTAAGCATCATAACCAGACTTAGATATGATGTAGATGCTGAAATTATTAGACAGCAAGTTAAAAATCACTATGATTACTATTTTAAGGACTCTAATAGAATAAGGAGAAAATATGCAAAAAACAGATGGTAATGTAAACAGAGAGATGTTAACCCTAAGAAAGAAGTAAACAGAAATGCTATAAATTAAAATCTCTGCAACAGAAATGAAGAAGAATGACTTCCATGGGCCCATCAATAGACTAGACATTGATTCTGAGGAAAGAATTCATGAGCTTGAAGATAGATCCCTAGAAACTTCCCAAATGAAATTCAAAAAAAAAAGAACAGAACATTCAACAACTGTAAAACAATGTCAAAAGATATAACATACACATAATTGGAATACCAGATGGAGAAGAGAAAACAGACCAGAAGAAATATATGAAGATATACTGGCTGAGAAATTTCCAAAATTAAAGACAAACACCAAACTGCATATTCAGAAAGCTCAGAAAACACAAAGCAAGATAAATACCAAACAAAACAAACAAATAAAACCCAAAAATGACTAAGTGTACCATATCACAACTTAGGAAACCAAAGACAAAGAGAAAATCTTTAAAAAACCTGGGGCATGGAGAGAACATCTTTCTTATCTACAAAGGAACAAAGGCAAAAATTACAATGGACTTCTCTCCAGAAACCATACAAGCAACAAGAGAGCAGAGTGAAATACTTAATGTTGAAAGAAAAAAAAAACACATTAACCTAGAATTCTACACACAGAGAAATTATTCTTCAAAAGTAAAGGAGAATTAAAGACTTTCATAGACAAACAAAAACTGAGGGAATTCATCACCACCTGCCCTGCAAGAAACATGAATAAAATTCTTCAGACAGAAGGAAATGTTATAGTCAGAAATTTGTATCTACACACACACACACACACACACACAAACACACAAAAGAAGAACATTAGGAAAGATAGAGATAAATATCTTTTGTATTTATTTTTAATTAACCTGAAAGATAACTGTTTAAAGCAAATATAGGAACAATGTATTGAGTAATTATAGCATATGGACAAGTAAACTGAATGTGACAACAAGGTGACAAGAGATGGGAGTTACCTGCATTTCACCAGAAGCAGTATAATGCTATTGGAAGGTAGACTTAGATTTGTTTAAAATGTATATTCTAAACTCTAGAGCAACCACTAAAAGAAAAATTTTTTAAGTAAAATTGATATGCTGACAGAAGAGATAAAGTGGAATCATATAAAATTCTCAATTAAAACCAAAGAAGGCAGAAAAAGGAGAGAGGGACAAAGAATAAACACAACAAATGGAAAACAGACACAAATATAGTAGATATATTAATTCAACTACATCAATAATTATTTCAAATGTGAATGGTCTAAATACACCAATTAAGAGACAGATTGTCAGAGTGGATTAAAAAAACAAGACTCAACTATATGTTGTTTCTAAGAAACCCACTTCAAATATAAAAGCTCATGTAGGTTAAAAGTAAAGGAATGGAGAAAGATATACTGTGTTGACACTAATCAAAAGAAAGCTGGAATAGTTATCTTAATATCAGACAAAGCTTATTTCAGAAAAAGGGGGATCATCAGAGATAGAGAGAGGCATTATGTAAAGACAAAAATGTCAATTCTCCAAGAAAACATAACAATCCTAAATGTGTATGCATCTAAAAATAAAATGAGGCATCAGTAATGGAACTGAAAGGAGAAATAGACAAATATTTTGTTTTTGCTTTCCAGTTGTAGTTTCCTGCTAAGAATGTTTTCCAAATTTAGATTAGGGGAGTACATATGTAGATATTCTTCAAACCTTGCATCAAGAGATTTTGTGTACGCAGTAGCGTGCTGAGAAATGTTTAACAACGGGCTCCAGGTGGGTGAGGAGTGGAAACCCTGATCACTGCTGACTTCTATCAAAGAAATTTTCAGAATCTACTGGTATGATCACATCATTTTTCTCCAACAGTAGGGGTGATAGTTTGAGTTATGTTGACAGATTTCCTGTTATTGAGCCACCTTTGCATTGCTGGGTTTTCTTTGGTAATATTTTCTACAACTATATTCATCAAATAGTTTTGTCTATCATTTTCTTTGGTGCATTACATGTATCATTTTTTATATTAAAGTTATGCAGCCTTCATAAAGTAATTGAGAATTGTTTATCATTTTCAATAGTTTGACATCGGTTAAGTAATATGGAATTTATCTTTAAAATTTAGATACAAATTAGGCATGATTCCACCTGTCCTATTGTTTCATTTTAACGGTAATTTTGAATCATCATTATAATTTCTTTTATGTTCATTCATTTAGTCAAGTTTTTCTTTCTTTTGGAAGTTGTGGTTGATCATTTCCTTTAGTTTTTAAAATTTCTTGCCATCAATCTGTATAGTCTCTTACAACCTATTAATTTTCAATATTTGTGAGTTTTTTCATACTTATCAAGTTTATTTTTACTTGCTTCCTTTTTTAAAAAATTCTTGCTTAATCAGCATTGTATGGTATTTAATACTTTTTCTTCCCAAAGATCCAATTTGGGATTTAGTTATTCATTATGCTATCATTTTTTGTGTTTATTTATATTTTGTTAATTTCAGCTTTTGTATTTATTAATTCCTCTCCCTGTTTCTTTATGTTTATTTTGTTATGCAATTTCCAATTTCTTGAAATAAATAGTAATACTGTTTTTAGTCTAATGAAGGTGGGTAAGCTTATTTTCTTTTGATTAAAAGTTTTTCTTTGTGCCCTATAATTTATGATGAAATGTTTTTCTGTTTATTACTTTTTCGCTTGTAAGTAATTTCATTTTTTATATTCTCTGATCCAAAAGCTATCTGGACGTGTGTTTATTAATTTCTAATAAATTAACATTTTTATCACCATTTACTTAATTTCATTATTTATTTTAAATTTTATTGAATTTTGAAAAGAAATTGTGGCATTATTTTAATTTTTCTAAGAATCTAGTTTTATAATTTTTCATGAGTATACATAAATGTATATTGTCGTTTCATATATAAGTATATATAAACTGCATCTTAATGATGTATTATGTAATATGTAGATGATCCCCGACTTGCAATGGTTTGACTTAACGATTTTTCGACTTTACGATGGCGTGAAAGTGATGTATGTTCAGTAGAAGCTATACTCCGAATTTTGAATTTTTATCTTTTCTCACACTAGTGATACCCAATACAGTACTCTCTTGTGATGCTGGGCAGCAACAGCGAGCTGCAGCTGCCAGTCAGCCACACAATCATGAGAGTGAACAACTGATATAATTACAACCATTCTGTACCCATAAATCCATTCTGTTTTTCACTTTCAGTATAGTATTCAATACATTACATGAGATAATCAACACTTTATTATAAAGTAGGCTTTGTGCTAGACAATTTTGCCCAACTGTAGGCTAATGTAAGTGTTCTGAGCATGTTTTAGGTAGGGTGAGATCAGCTATGATGTTTGGTAGGTTAGATGTATTAAATGCATTTTTAACTTAAGATATTTGCAACTTACAATGGTTTATTGGGACATACCCCATTGTAAGTCAAGGAAGCTCTGTATATATAGACATGTATTATTTCATTCAAGTATTCCATGCCTTTATTAATTTTTGCATGTCAAGTATTTCTAACTATAAAACGAGTATATTAAAATCTCTCATCATAAGTTTACTTAGCAAGATAGCCTTTCATTCAAATTAGTTTCATTCTCTATATAAGCTCTAATGTTTAGAAATACAGGATTGTGTTTGTTATAGCCTCTCCACGAATCATAGTTTTCATTGTTACCTACTATTCTCTTTATATTGTTTAATGTTCTTAATTTAAAGCCCACATTGTCTAATATTAATGACTACTTTTTTTTATTGATGTCTTAATAGTTTATAACATTGTGAAATTTAGGTTGTACATTTTTGTTTGTCAATCACCACATACATGTCTCCCTTCACCCCTTGCCACCCCCCTTTGCCCCTGGTAACCACAATACAGTTCTTTCTGACCATGTGTTGGTTTATATTCCACATATGAGTGAAATCATGTGGTGTTTGTCTTTCTCTTTCTGGCTTATTTCACTTAACATAATACTCTCCAGGTCCATCCATGGTGTTGCAAATGGGATGCTTTTGCCTTTTTTTATGGCTGAGTAGTATTCCATTGTATATATATACCACATCTTCTTGAGCCAATCATCAATAGAGGGACACTTGGGTTGCTTCCACTTCTTGGCTATGGTGAACAATGCTGCAATGAACATAGAGGTGCATAAGCCCCTTTGGATTGTTGATTTCAGGTTCATTGGATATATTCCCAGTAGTGGGATAGCTGGATCATAGGGTATTTCTATTTTTAATTTTTTGAGGAATCTCCATATCGTTTTCCATAGAGGCTGCACCAGTTTGCATTCCCACTAGCTGTGTATGAGAGTTCCTGTTTCTCCACATCCTCTCCAACATATGCTGTTTTTTGTCTTGGTGATTATAGCCATTCTAACGGGCATGAAGTGATATCTTAGTGTTGTTTTGATTTGCATTTCCCTGGTGGTTAGTGATGTTGAACATCTTTTCATGTGCCTATTGGCCATCTGTATATCATCTTTGGATAAGTGTCTGTTCATTTCCTCTGCCCATTTTTTGATTGGGTTGTTTGTTTTTTTGTTGTTCAGTTGTGTGAGTTCTTTATATATTATGGAGATTAACCCCTTGTCAGATATATGTTTTGCAAATATTTTCTCCCAGCTACTGGGTTGTCTTTTCATTTTGATCCTGGTTTCCCTTGCCCTGTAGAAGCTCTTTTAATATGATGAAGTCCCACTTGTTTATTTTTTCTTTAGTTTCCCTAGTCTGACTAGGGATGCCATCTGAAAAGATTCCTTTATGACCAATGTCAAATAGTGTGTGTTGCCTGTATTTTCTTCTATGAGTTTTATAGTTTCAGGTCTCACCTTCAGGTCTTTGATCCATTTTGAGTTAATTTTTGTGAATGGCGATAGCAGGTGGTCCACTTTCATGCTTTTGCATGTGGCTGTCCAGTTTTCCAAACACCAATTATTGAAGAGACTTTCTTTTCTCTATTGTATGTTGTTAGCTCTTTTGTCAAAAATTAGCCATCCGTATATGTGTGGTTTTATTTCTGGGCTTTCAATTCTGTTCCATTGATCTGTGTGTCTGTTTTTGTATTAGTACCATGCTGTTTTGATTACTATTGCTTTGTAGTATGTTTTGAAGTCAGGGATTGTGATGCCTCCAGCTTTGTTCTTAGGATTGCTTTAGCTATTTGGGGTCTCTTGTTGCCCCAAATGAATTTTAGTATTCTTTTTTCTATTTCCGTGAAGAATGTCATTGGGATTCTGATTGAGATTGTGTTGAATCTGTAGATTGCTTTAGGTAATATAGACAATTTAACTATGTTTATTCTTCCAATCCGTGTGCATGAGATATCTTTCCATTTCTTTATGTCATTATCGATTTCTTTCAATAATGTCTTGTAGTTTTCATTGTATAGGTCTTTCACTTATTTATTCCTAGATATTTTATTCTTTTTGATGCAATTGTAAATGGTATTATCATTTTGAGCTCTCTTTCTGTTAGTTCGTTATTAGCATACAGAAATGCAGCTGATTTTCATAGGTTGATTTTGTACCCTGTGACTTTGCTGTAGTTGTTGATTATTTCTAATAGTTTTCCAATGGATTCTTTAGGGTTTTCTATATATAAAATCATTTCGTCTGCAAATAGTGAGAGTTTCACTTCTTCATTGCCTATTTGGATTCCTTTTATTCCTTTTTCTTGCCTAATTGCTCCAGCCAAAACCTCCAGTACTATGTTGAATAAGAGTGGCAAGAGTGGGCAGACTTGTCTCGTTCCTGTTCTCAGAGGAATGGCTTTCAGACTTTCCCTGTTGAGTATGATGTTGCCTGTGGGTTTGTCATAAATAGCCTTTATTATGTTGAGGAACTTTCCTTTTATCCCCATTTTGATGAGAGTTTTTATCATAAATGGATGTTGGATCTTGTCAAATGCCTTCTCTGCATCTGTTGAGATGACCATGTGGTTTTTAGTCCTCATTTTGTTGATATGATGTATCACATTGATTGATTTGTGGATGTTGAACCATCCCTGTGTCTCTGGTATAAATGCCACTTGATCATGGTGTATGATCTTTTTAATGTATTGCTGTATTCAGTTTTCCAATATTTTGTTGAGGATTTTTGCATCTATGTTCATCAGCAATATTGGCCTGTAATTTTCCTTCTTTGCATTGTCTTTGTCTGGTTTTGGTATCAGGGTGATGTTGGCCTCATAGAATGTGTTGGGAAGTGTTCCATCTTCCTCTATTTTTTGGAATAGTTTGAGAAGGATGGGTATTAAATCTTCTTTGAATGTTTGGTAAAATTCACCGGAGAAGCCATCTGGTTCTGAACTTTTATTTTTTGGGAGGTTTTTGATTACTATTTCAATCTCTTTACTTGTGATTGGTCTATTCAGATTCTCCATTTCTTCTTGATTCAGTTTTGGGAGGTTGTATGGGTCTAAGAATTTATCCATTTCTTCCAGATTGTCCAATTTATTGGCATATAGTTTCTCATAGTATTCTCTTATAATCCTTTGTATTTCCATGATATCTGTCGTAATTTCTCCTCTTTCATTTCTAATTTTATTTATTTGAACCTTTTCTCTTTTTTTCTTAGTAAGTCTGGCTAAGGGTTTGTCAATTTTGTTTATCTTCTCAAAGAACCAATTCTTTGTTTCATTAATCCTTTCCACTGTTTTTTTGGTCTCAATTTCATTTATTTCTGCTCTAATTTTTATTATTTCTCCCCTGCTGACTTGGGGCTTTGTTTGTTCTTCTTTTTCTAGTTCTGTTAGGTGTAATTTAAGGTTGCTTATTTGGGCTTTTTCTTGTTTGTTGAGGTAGGCCTGTATTGCTATGAATTTCCCTCAAGACTGCTTTTGCTGCATCCCATATGAGTTGGTATGGCATATTTTCATTTTCCTTTGTTTCCAGATATTTTCTGCTTTCTCCTTTAATTTCATCAATGATCCATTGGTTGCTCAGTAACATGTTGTTTAATCTCCACATCTTTGTCACTTTCCCAGTTTTTTTCTTGTTGTTGATTTCCAGTTTCATACCATTATGGTCTGAAAAAATGCTTGTTATGATTTCAATCTTCTTCAATTTGTTGAGGCTTGCCTTGTTTCCCAACACATGGTCTATCATTGAGAATGTTCCATGCATGCTTTAGAAAAATGTGTAGTCAGTTGTTTTTGGATGGAGTGCTCTGTATATGTCTACTAGGTCCATCTCGTCCAGTTTTTCATTTAAGTCCACTCTTCCTTCATTGATTTTTTTTTTGTCTGGATGATCTATCCATTGATGTAAGTGGGGTATTAAGATCCCCTACTATTATTGTGTCATTGTTAATATCTCCTTTTAGGTTTGTTAATAGTTGCTTTATGTACCTCGGTGCTCCTGTGCTGGGTGCATATATATTTATAATTGATATGTCTTCTTGGTGGAGTGTGCCTTTTATCATTATATACTGCCCCTCTTTGTCTCTCTTAACCTGTTTTATCTTGAAGTCTACTTTGTCTGATATGAGTATGGCAACACCTGCTTTCTTTTGTTTGACATTAGCTTGGAGTATTGTCTTCCATCCTTTCACTCTGAGCCTGTGTTTGTCTTTAGAGCTGAGATGTGTTTCCTGGAGGCAGCATATGGTTGGGTCTTCCTTTTTAATCCATCCTGCCACTCTGTGTCTTTTGATTGAAGAGTTCAATCCATTTACACTTAGTGTAATTATTGATATATGAGGGCTTAATGTTGCTGTTCTATTGCTTATTTTCCAGTTCTTTTGCATTTCCTTTGTTTCTTGTCCCATGTGTTTTGGCCTGCCAGTTCAGTTTGTTCTGTCTTATGATTCTTTTAGTTTTCTCTTTATTTATCCTATGTGATTTTGTTCTGATTATTTGTTTAGTGGTTATCTTGAGATTTGTTTAAAAAAATCTTTTGTATGAAATAGTCCATTATCTGATGGCCTCTTATTCCCTTTTACTAAGACAATTCAATCTCTTTCCTCTTCTCCTTCTAAGCTATTCTTGTCACAACTTATTCTATCTTGTGTTGTGGGTGTGTATTTAAAGTGATGAGGTTATATTTATATTTGATGATTTCCTTCCTTTGATCTTTGATTTTGCTATTTAAGTGGTTGTTATCTTATTCTGGTGAAGATCTACTATTTTTCTGATTTTATCTACCTGTTTTTCTCCTTGTTCCAAGATTTGTATTCCCTTTTCTTCTTTTTTTCAGGCCTGAGGGCCTTCTTGAGCATTTCTTGTAGTGGGGGTCTCGTGGCCATGAACTCCCTTAGCTTTTGTTTATCTGGGAAAGTTATTATTTCTCCACCATATTTGAAGGATATTTTTGCTGGATAGAGTATTCTTGGCTGACAGTTTTTGTCTTTCAGTATTTTGAATATATCATTCCAGTCTCTCCTAGCCTGTAAAGTTTCTCTTGAGAAATCTGCTGAGAGCCTGATGGGAGCTCCTTTGTACGTTATTCTTTTTTTTTGTCTAGCTGCCCTTATTATTGTTTCTTTGTCATTGACCTTTGCCAGTTTTATTACTATATGCCGTGGAGTGGGCCTTTGCCTGTTGACATATTTAGGAGACCTGTTGGCTTCACTTACTGGTATTTCGTACTCCTTCCCCAGATTTGGGAAGTTCTCAGCTATTATTTCCTTGAATAGGTCCTCTGTTCCTCTTTCCATCTCCTCTCCCTCAGGAATACCTCTAACTCTTATGTTACATTTCCTAATTGAGTTGGATATTTCTTAGAGACTTTCTTCATTTCTTTTTAGTCTTAGTTCTCTCTCCTCCTCCATCTGGAGCATATCTGTATTCCTATGCTTTATAATGCTAATTCTTTCCTCCACATTGTCAGCTCTGTTCTTTAAAGATTCCATATTCTCCTTTATCTCCTCCATTGTGTTCTTCATTTCCATCAATACTGATTGGTTTTTCTTTATGATTTCAGTCTCTTTTGTGAAGAAACTCCTTATCTCGTTGAATTGTTTGTCTGTGTTTTCTTGTATTTTGCTGAGCTTTTTTATGATAGCTATTTTGAATTCTCTATCATTTAGGTTATGGATTTCTGTGCCTTCAGGGTTGATTTCTGGGTGCTTGTCATTTTTCTTCTGGTCTAGTGATTTAATGTACTTTTGCATCATGGTTGCTGTATTGGCTTTGTCTTTCCTCATCCTGGAAATATCTGATTGCAGTTTCCACCTGCTGTCACTGTGTGGGGGTCAAGGGCTGTGTAATCTGAGCCCCCTGCACTCTGCCACAGGCCGACCGTGCTCCGCTCTGCCTCGGCTGTTGCGCTGCTGTGGGCCACCTAGGTTCCATCCCTGCTACTCTGCTGCTGCCACGGGCTGCCCACACTCTGCCAGGGCTGCTCAGACTGGTCGGTTGAGCTGCAGTGTTGGGCATGCAGGGGGCGAGGGGCTCTCTCCCTTGCCTGCTGAGTCTCTGGGGAGGGGGCTTCTCACTCGCCCCTCATTATCTGCTCTCCTGGGGTGCTCAGATGTTGATGGCACCCCTGTAGCAGTTCTGAGTGCTCTGTGTGGAGTTTCTCACTGGCTGAGAGAGGCTGAAGAGCTACGATTCCCTGCAGAGGGCTGCCCCTCCCCTCTCTCTGGGAGCTGCATGACCTGAGTCGCCGATCTGGGAGGGAGGGAGAGGATTCCTCCTTACCTATCCCCACTTCCTCCAGGGGCCCCAGCACGTCCACTCTCAGATGTGTGGCAGTGTGGGTCTTTCTGATGTCTCTCTGTGCAGTGTGAGCGTCTCTTGTTGGTCTATGCTTGACTTTTTTGTTGTATCTTATTGGGGGAAGAGTTTACTGGAAAGCTCACTCCACCACGATGCTGACATCACTCCCCAGAAATCCTGTTATGACTACTTTTTATTTGCAGTTGTCTGGTATCTCTGTGCCCATTTTATTTTTTTCAGCCTTTCTTTATCACTTTTTTTTAAGTGTATTTCTTGGGAAGTGTATATTGCTGGGTTTTGTGTTCTAATCCAAACTGAATCTCTGACTTAAGGGGGTTTAAAGCCATTCACATTTAGTATAATATCTGATATACCTGGTTTTATTTCTCCCATTTTAATTTATGTTGACTACCATCTTTCATGGTTTCCTATTTCACTGATCTATATCTTAAGCTGGTATGACCTAGTCACTATTCATTCCATTTATCCCCTATGTTTATTTTAAAGTTTTTCTTTACTTTTCTCTCCAATACAGAAAATAGGATCTTAGTGAAACACATAATTGAGCACTTATTCTCAACTATCATATGTAAATAAGGCACTCCCCATTTATTCTCTGACAACATGCCTTCCCCCATGCCTAAAAGACGAAACTTGTAAAATATCTTTACTTTTTCCAGTCTAAAATTGCCTTTAGAAAAGATTTTTACTTCATCATCATCTCTCTCATCTCAGCTCATAGACTTCACCAAAATCCTCTAGTCCTTTTTGTCCTAATATTTGTGACTTTTTCATTTGCTGCATCATTATTTAACATTATCCATCTGTTTATCATTCATCTACAGTTGGGGAGATGTTCATTGCTCATTACTGTTTCTTTTTCTCTTTATCATCCCCTCTCTTGATGTCTCCCTTGGAATTTGTCACTTGGTTAGAATCTTTTCCGAAGTATTTCCCTCATATAGGGTATGTGGTTGATATAATTTTCAAATATTGTTTATTAACAAGTCTCTTTTTTTCTCCTTAACAGGTGAATGCTATCTTAACCAGAATAATGGATTCGTATGTTTTAAACCTTCTCATGAAAGAGTCTAGTAGTTGTTATTCCATGGTCTTCTAACTTTTATGTACAAATGAGAAGTTTGATTCCAGTCTGATTCTCTTTTTAAGTAACCTATTATTTATATCTGGAGGCCATTTTCTTTTTATTCTTGGAATTCTGAGATTTTACCAGGATATATCTGGTAAATTTCTCAGTAATCCTGCCTGCAACTAACATTTGTTTATAGGGTTCTTCTTTAGCAGAGATTTTTCTTTAATTATTTGTTCAGTTATTGTCTTCCCTCCCTCTTTTCCTTCTTCTTTTTGAACCTCACATGGACATGCCTTCCTTGATTTTTAAATTTAAGCTCACATTTTCTTGGAAATAATCTGTTTGTAAGACACATCCTTACCATATCTTTAGGTCTCCTTTGCATCATCAGAACTCCCCAGTGGATTGGGATAGGAATGAAGGGACAGGAAAGATGGAAAGAGATGACACCACTGGAAACTGGTTTTCAGATATTGTGAGGAGTATCTCTGTGTTCTTGTTGAGAGGTCCTTTCTATTGCTGTCTTCCCTGAAGTGGGAGATAAGCTCCAGCTGGACCACTTCTCCCTCAGCTGGTGGTACACCTCACCACATCTTTTTCAAGTGATGTCCTCATCCAGCCCAGCAGTCAGCTCTCCAAAATGACATACTTCCAAAATGAATCTAACTCAGCTTCCTTCTTTTTTTTTTTTTGTGAGGAAGATCAGCCTTGAGCTAACATGCATGCCAATCCTCCTCTTTTTGCTGAGGAAGACTGGCCCCAGGCTAACATCTGTGCCTATCTTTCTCTACTTTATATGGGAGGCTGCCACAGCATGGCCTGACAAGCAGTGCATCGGTGCATGCCCAGGATCCGAACCCAGGTCGCCAGCAGCAGAGCGTGCGCACTTAACTGCTACGCCATGGGGCCGGCCCCTCAGCTTCCTTCTGTAGTGTCTGCTTGACTCATGGAGAATTCTTATATTCTTACTACATTAAGTAGTAGGAACGCAGCTTGCTCCATATCTGACCCCAGTCTAGACCCGCTGTCTCACTCCAATTTTCTTCCCCAGTTCTACTCCCCAGTTCCACTAAGATATGCACAGAAAAACCCAGAAAGTTTGCTGCATATGCAGACATCCAAGCAAGAAATGAGATGCCATCCTGCTCTTCTTATAGGCACCTCTAATCTCAGAGCTGTCATCACTTAGTTTGATGGGAGTTTTCATGGAAGAAGTTATTGAGTGAGCCACATCGATGAGGGGGGAAGGAAAAGCCTCCTTAGCCAACCATTTATCACACTACTGATTCATGCCTCCCAGCTCTTTTCTATTTACAGAAGTAGGGGTAGGAGTGACATTTGAGGATAATACAGGGATTTGGCTTCATTAAAAGCTTTGAAGGGATAGATGTACCCAATTATTAAGTACCTAATTTTTGGGTACCAGAGTCCAGGAGAAGTCCTATTCAACATCCAATTCTACTGCTCAGCTTCTGTTATTTTAAGGTTGAGACTAGTATATCTTCTGTCACATATGTGTAAGCCATTTAGCTTTCTACAAATAAAAGCTGCTCTAGCACCTGCACTGTTTCTTTCTTTCCTTTTCTGTTTGAATGTCAGAAAATTAAAACGAAATGTGAGACAACAACTAAAGTTTCAGTAGAAAGTTTTCCCTACCCTGAAATGATATTACAGGCTCATGAAAAATTAGCAAAGGTAAAAATGGTGAACCTTTACTAGTGCAGCTAAACTCTGAGCCCCAATTTAATTTCTCTACCCAACACAGATGCTGTCACCCACAAAGAGTCATATTGTCAGCATTGTAAAATAACTTTGGAGATAAGCATTTTTAATAATTGCAATTCTGAGTTATTCATTAAACTCATTCATTATATCTAGCTTAGGAGTGTTGTGTCTAATATTCAAATGCTGTTGCTATCGTTCAGAGTTGTCACAGTGCAGTCTTACATTTGCTAACAAAAATCGTCTGTCTTTTCAATGGGCTTTAGGTCATAGCAGGAAGTAGCCCAATTATCGTACTGTGAAGTGTTGCACTGTGAAGCATTCCTAGGCTTCTGCCTCAGGCATTTACCACGTGTAGTAGTAAAGCAACTTTAGTTGCTTAGTTCTAGTAAATATAAGAAGATCATTGGGTGTTCAGAGGACAGAGATAGGAGTTCAAAAACTACTTCTATGACTTGAAAACATAAAATTCTTTTCCTATATTTTTTTCTAAAACATCTAAAGATGTGATTTTCACATGTAGATAATTCATCCACTTAGTGAATTTCTTCCTTTGATCTTTGAGTTTAGTATTTAAGTGGTTGCTAACCTATTCCGGTAAAGATCTACTATTTCTCTGATTTTGTCTACCTACTTTTCTCCTTACTCCAAGCTTTGTGTTCCCTTTCTCTTCTTTTTTTCAGGCCTGAGGGCCTTCTTGAGTATTTCTTGTAGTGGGGGTCTCGTGGCCATGAACTCCCTTAGCTTTTGTTTATCTGGGAGAGTTACTATTTCTCCATCATATTTGAAGGATATTTTTGCTGGATAGAGTATTCTTGGCTGAAAGTTTTTGTCTTTTAGTATTTTGAATATATCATTCCAGTCTCTTCTAGCCTGAAAAGTTTCTGTTGAGAAATCCACTGAGAGCCTGATGGGAGTTCCTTTGTACGTTATTTTTTGTTTTTGTCTAGCTGCCCTTAATATTGTTTCTTTGTCGTTGACCCTGGCTAGCCTTACCACTAGGTGTCGTGGTGAAGGCCTTTGTCTGTTAATATATATAGGCGTCCTGTTGGCTTCGCTTACTGGTATTTCCTGCTCCTTCCCCAGATTTGGGAAATTTTCAGCTATTATTTCCTTGAATAGGCTCTCTGTTCCTCTTTCCCTCTCCTCTCCCTCAGGAATACCTATAATTCTTATGTTACATTTTCTAATAGAGTCAGATATTTCTCGGAGTCTTTCTTCATTTCTTTTTAGTCTTAGTTCTCTCTCTTCTTCCATCTGGAGTATATCTGTATTCCTATCCTCTAAAGTACTAATTCTTTCCTCCATATTGTCAGCTCTGTTCTTTAAAGATTCCAGATTCTCCTTTATCTCTTCCATTGTGTTCTTCATCTCCATCAGCACTGATTGGTTTTTCTTTATGATTTCAATCTCTTTTGTGAAGAAACTCCTAATCTCATTTAATTGTTTGTCTGTGTTGTCTCGTATTTCTTTGAGTGTTTTTATGATAGCTATTTTGAAATCTCTGTCATTTAGTTTATGGATTTCTGTGTCTTCGGGGTTGATTTCTGGGTGCTTGTCATTTTGTTTCTGGTCTGGTGATTTCATATATTTTTGCATTGTGGTTCCTGTGTTGGTTTTGATTTTCCTCATCCTGGAAGTCTCTGGTTGCAATTTCCACCTGCCGCTACTGTCTGGTGGTAAAGGGCTGTGTAGTCTAAGCCCCCTGCGCTCTGCCCCAGTTTTTCTGCTGCGATCCTCAGTTTTGTTTTGTTTTGTTTTGTTTTTTCCCCACTGCAATCCACGGGTCCAGTCCAGTTTGTTCAGGTCTGCCTCGGATCGCTAGGTCTGGTCGAGCTGCAGAGTCCGGGTTGCGGGGAGGGGGGAGCTCTCTCTTTTGCCCTCTGGGTCCCTGACGTGGGAGGCTTCTCGTTTGCCCCTCTTTATCCGCTCTCTGGGGTGCTCAGATGTTGATGGTAGCCCTGTGGCTCCTCTGAGCCCTCTGTGCGGGAGTTTCCCACTGGTTGAGAGAGCCCGAAGAGCTACAGTTTCCCGCCGAGGGCCGCCCCTCCCCCCTCTCTGGGAGCCGCGCGGACGGGGATCGCTGATCTGATGGGGAGGGAGCGGAGTTCTCCTTACCTCTCCTCACTTCCTCCGGGGGCCCAGCACGTTCTGCTCTCAGATGTGCGGCAGTGTGGATCCCTCCACTCTAGGTTTTCACTGTCTGGGATTCCGTTGTTGGTCTGTGGCTGTTACTTTTGTTGTATCTTGTGGGGGAAGAATTCATGGGAAAGCTCACTCCGCCATGATGCTGACGTCACTCTCGATAATTCATCCACTTAGAATTATCATGTGAGTGTGTATGTTTATGTGTGTATGTTTATGTTATGTTGTAAGGTAGAAATGCAATGTTATTTTTTCATATGTTCGTCTACTTTTCTCAACATTGTTTCTTGAATAATCCATTTCTCCCCGATGATCTACAACGATACCACATCATATATTAAATTTCCATATAGGCATAGGTTTATTTCTGGGTTCTTTGTTCTGTTCTACATGGTCAATTTATTGTGATTACCATAGCTTCATAATAAGTCTTAATTTCTGGTTAGAGTAAGCTCGTGTTTTCCTTCTTAGAATTATCATTATTGGTCCTACTCTTCCATATACATTTTATATCAGATTTTATATGTTTCAAGAAAATTAGCAGGACTTTTATTGTCAACACATTGAATACATAAATTATTGTGAGGGGAATTAACAATTATTTCCTGTTTTGTTATCAAGGCTATGCAATTAGGTTGATTCCTAACATAATTGCCGTGAAGTGGGTGAATGTGATCAAAATGATAGACAGTCTTTAAAATTTATTGAGACTTGCTTTTATGGACTGGTCTTTCCTTATTACAGGGAATAAAGTTCTATAATTATTCACTAGATGCATCTCATTCCTGTGTTATTCAAATTTTCTATATTCTTGCTAATATTTTCCTGATTGTTCTATCAATTCCTGAGTGAGATATATTAAAAGTTCCTATTACACTGATGCATTTGCCTATTTTTTTCCTTGTAATCCTGTCACTTTTTGCTCATTGTATATTTATTAGTAGTGTTATATCTTACTAATGAATTTTCAATTTAATTTCTATTTACTAGTATCTTTTTTACAACTAATAATGCCTTTTCTTGTCTTAAAGACTATTTCCTATGAAATTTATGCATATATAATAGCTTTCTATTGATCAGTATTTTCCTGGTGTATCTTTATCTGTACATTTACTTCCAACTTTCTGTGGCCTAAGATTTTTTTGTTTCTTATGAAGAGTGCAAAATTAGGTTTTGTTTTGTACCTTTTCTGGTAATCTCTCTCAATTAAGTACTTTAATACATTTATATTTATTATTAGTACTAACATATAGTCATGTGTCACTTAACGACAGGGATACATTCTGAGAAATATGTCATTAGGTGATTTCATTGTTGTGCGAACATCATAGTACTTACTATGTGCTTACTAATTTACTTACACAAACCTAGATGGCGCAGCCTGCTATAAACTTGGGCTATGTGGTATTCTTCTTATGAGACCACCATCGTATAGCCGGTCCATTGTTGACCAAAACTTTATGCAGCACATGACTGTAGTTGTATTTGGTTCTACTTATATCTATATCATTATGGATCCATTTGATTTTTCCAATCTTGCTTCTTTTTCGTTTTATTTCCCACATTTAGATTGATAAAGTTTACTAAATCTATTATTTTTTAATTTTGTTTTCTCTTTCTGTATGTTTGATAGCTATACTCTTTAACACAGGGGTAAACGAACTACACAGCCCACAGGTCAAATTTGGCCTGCTGCCTGTTTTTCTAAATAAAGTTTTATTGTAACACAGCCAGGTTCATTTCTTTACATATTGTCTATGGCTGCTTTCATGCCATAATGGTAGAGTTATGTAGTTATTACAAAGACCATATATCCTGCAAAGTTTGAAATATTTGCTGTTTTTACAGAAAAAAAACTTGCTGATCCCTGCTCTAATCTATTATTTTTTGTGGGCACACTTAAAGCTTTAACTTGCATGTTTCATGTAAAATCCAAACTTAATCAACATCTCCACCTTCCTCCAAACAATACTGCGTTTGGAGAAAATCAAATACTCTTACTCCAATTAACTCCCTCCTGTCTTACATATTATTTTGGGGCAATGTTGTAGTTCTTGCTTGTTTTTATTAAAATTTCAAAATTGTTATCTGAAACAATGTTTGTTTACGTTTTTTCATATTTTTGATAATATTGATTTTATTGTTAACAGTAATTTTACTACTTTACTAATTTCATTCCACATCATAATGAATTTCATTCCTTCCTGCATCTCACGTCTTCCTTTTGGGATCATTTTCCTTTTTCTGAAGAATACACTACAGATTCTATTGCTAGTATATTCTTCCGTTTTCATTCTTATAAAACTTACTTAATCTTGCTTTCTTTTTAAATAACTGTTTATGGGTACACATTATTATGTTAATCTCTATTTTTCTCAATATTTTGAAGAAAATCTCTTATTATTTTCTTGCTTCTATTATTACTATTGAGAAGTTTTTTGTCAGGTTATTGTTATTACTTTGTAGGAATCTTTCTTTTCATTCTGATTATTAAATTTTTCCTTTTTTTTTTTTTTTTTGTCTTTGGCTTCTGCATTTTTATTACAAGCCTAGATATGGCTTATCCTATTTGGAATTTACTGTGCTTTCTATAAATAAATATTCATGTTGGCATCTATTCTCAGCTATTATCACTTTGAATGTTGACTGGCTCATTCTCTGTATTTTATCTAGAAATATATTAGAGCAAACGCAAGAACTTCTTATCCTATCTTCCTTGACTCTTAACCTCTCTTTTATAAATTTGGTCTCTTCATCTCTTTAAATTGAGGTCTGCCTAATTTCCTCATATCTGTCTTTCAGTTCATAAATTTTCCCTTCAGTTGTGTCTCATATACTATTTAACAAACTTTTTTAGGGTCAAATGTCAATATTGGCATGTTTTATCTTAAATGCTATAGTGTTTTCTTTTCAAATTTGCCTGGTTACTAGTCTCTTTCCCCTTATTCATGTTATCAATTTTGCCTTTTATTTCCTAAATATTTAATTTTTTAAATATATTTTTATGAACATTTCAGTATCTGATTTTCTTTGAGCTCTAATTCTGCAATTGAAATTTTCTTCTGATTTTTCTCTCATGGTGGGTTTTTCCTATTTTTTATTAGACCATATATTTGACTGATTAAATCTATAGTAATCTTGAATGGCGTGGTTTAGATTACATCCCATGAGAATAATTTGCTTTTGCTTATGACAGGAACTCTGGATTCTTCTAATCCATGACACTTTAAAGTAGATGATTGATTTTCCTGAAACATGATGTTTTGTAGGAGAAACAGTTCTTAGAATATCTATTTTGCCATGATACTGGAAGAAAAAGTCACTTTTTCCTTTATGCATTAACAAAAGAACTATTATAGTGTTCCAACAAAATTTCTTATTATCATTGTTTAATTGTACATAAACAGATGTCTATTTTCTCTTTTAGAGCTAGTAGAACATTCCCACCTCTCCTTTAATTTGCATTTATAACTACTTACAAAATTATAGGGTAAGAGATTGAATACTGCTTTACAAGTCATACTATTCCATTCTTTGTTTGTGGAGTAGGGTTGCAGACATAGCATATAATTTTCCTGAAGTGTATTGATTTTCTCTAAGATTCTCTCCAATTTCTCCAACTGTTTCCAAATCTTTTAACTTCCCCTTTTACTTTTTTTTCCCTTTTGTCCTCTCATCCAAATATTTTGTGTTATGAACAAATAAGATTCCTTTTCTTCTCTCTACTCTGTCAGGTCACCAAACCACATAAGTATTTCCTTTGCTTTCAGGTGTTTTGGGCAGTGAGCTAACCAGACTGTGAGATAGGTCAAAATTTCTGTGAACTTTATTTCTTTTGCTCTTCTTATAGTCTTGACTCTGTATAACATCACTTAACTTAAGATGTCTAGTCAAGAATAGATGTCTACTGCTTAAGGGCTCTTGTTAACCAAATGACACTTTATACAAATATTAGGGTACAATATTTATGGGATTTGAATTATTTTAATTATAAAGGGAAGCCTTTGATAAAGAAGAAAGTATTTTTTGTTGTTTTTATATTTTTTAAGAGAAAAAACAAAAATAAAGCAAATTGTGCATAATTTAGACTAATTTCTATAAGAACTCAATAATTGTTGTGTTAAAACTAAAACTACCAATTTCAAATCACTATTATATTTCCAAAGAGACCTATATTGGTGTCCCTGAGGAAGGCCTAAGGAATTTATAAACCAACTACTAATTTAAAAAAAAAAATGCATTAAATCCCAACTGGTAAGCTGCTTATAGTCTGAAGTATGTAAATAGAAATTATTTTCTTTTTTCCTTCTTGTTTATTAGATACATCACTCTAAAACATATAACAAGTTTTAACTCAAACACAAGTAGTATGAATTAAGTGGACAACTAAGTAATAAAACCAATTTAAATGAAGGTCAAATTTATTCAACTATTGGAATCAAAGGAGATTTCCCCTTGAATGAGTCTATGGAAAATCATCGAATATTTTTTTGTCTTATAGGAAATTGAACTAAATCAAGTTTTATCTACATGAAATAGATAAAATGGAGAAAAGTCAATGCAAATTGTTTTATTTAGACCCTGTTTTTGCACTAAGGTAGCTAAGTAAGGGCTGGATGGGTTATTAAAGGAGGCACGTGCAGTAATGAACAAGGTGGAATTCCATGAAGTAGGAGTCAAAGTAGACTTGGGCCTATGGAGAGTGGCATTCTTGATCCAAAGCAAATTGAGGAATCCTCCCAGTAGGAATATGTAGATGATCATTTCTTCTTTTGATGTGTGTTCCAATCTCCTCTTACTCTCCGTGAATGTTGCACCGTGTACTCTGTGTCTTTTCACCTTCTCATAGTCTCTGCTCATGTCTTTGGTTTGTGATCATTCCTTATGTTCCTGTTCTACCTCACGTCCTTGGCAATATACTCCTTCAGCTTAATTTCCTTCCTTTTCACGATATTAGTTTCACAAAACTTCCCACATCAAATTTCTACAAGGTAGAATCTAATTGACCCAGTCATCTATTTGTGTGAGGCCACATCACGGGTTCCTGGGCAGCCTATTAACTGGCTGCTCACCACTAATCTAATTAGCCATGGCAAGAGAGAAGGAAAGAGCCATACTGTAGAAAGCATAGCCCCACATTAGTGCCCATCCTTGTAAGCTATAGTTAAATTCCTCCTTAGAAGGGGCTGTATGCTTTTTAGATACTTTAACTAGCTCATGGCTGTAAGAAATTACATTTCTTCCAGGTGGCCAAGCAATATTTGCTGACTGTCTGCTCTGTGTTATAAGAGTTTACAAAAGAAATGATATCTAGGTCACACACACAGAAAATCGACAATACTGACTCATTCTGCTTTCAATTTAGAGCATTTTATGCCATATTTCTCTCAATGGCTATACTTATTTTCTTATTTCTTTGAAAGTAAAAATTCACTTGACTCATATCTTCCCTAAACTTCTTTCCATTCAAGTAAAGGATAGTTAGGCTTCCCTTCCTATCTATCTTTTCTAAATCCTACAGTACTATTAAAAGAATTCAAAGATGATCAGCAGTTTCTGGTTTCTGGTTCTGCATGTAAGGATCTTGGAAATTGTCACTCTGTCTTAACAACAAACAAAAATCTGAACAAATTGAAAATTGACAACTCTTCTTGGATCCATAAGAGACGGGAGGGCACGGCACAAACTGTTGTCCCCAAGACTGAAGAGACAGGCAGGCAAATACAAGGAGTTGTAGTTTACCATAGTAGAGACCTATAAGCAGAAACTGCCTTGGGAACCACTGTTGGGGTAGGAAAGCCTGAACTGTAATTGATGAATTGCTGGAGGCTCAGTGTGGACAAGTCTGAGAGATAAAAACTCCAGTGGGGCCAAGTCATAAGGAGGTCCCCACAACATTGTGAGATTTACCTGCAGGAGCTCGACCAGGTTCCCACAGTAAGTATCAGAGAAAAATCCCCTAGTGCTTCCAGCAGGGGAAGGGGAAAAGGAACTATTTTGAAATATGCCAGAGCACTTTGTTCTTCTTAACAAGGCCTACCCTCAGGGGAACCAGAGCCCTAACCTGCTGGGGTATTATCAGAGCCTAACTAACTTGGGGAAAGGGAAATACCCAGCTCTAGTCTCTAGGCTTCCACTTGGGAGAAGTGAAATGTCCAGTTCTAGCCCCTTCTAGCCATCCTGTCCCACCTAAGTGAGGAAGAAGAAAATGAGAAACATGTGAAGTTCACAGCCTAGAGGCACAGGCTCACTAAAAGACTGAGACCTAATCATAGAACTATAGAATGCTTCTCCTCCCCCTACCCCTCACCACCACATTGCTAAAGGCCTATTTACAACAGTTCCTTTTACCGAGTACCTCATGTCTAGCTATGAAGAAATAATTACAATATATACCAAAAGGCAAAAACACAATTTGAAGAGACAGAGCAAAATCAGAACCAGACATGGCAGGGATGTTGGAATTAACAGATTGGAATTTAAAACAACTATGATTAATATGCTAAAGGCTCTAATGGATAAAGTAGATAGTATGCAATGTAAGACGGGCAATGTAAGCAGAGAGATGGAAATCCTAAGAAAGAACCCAAAAGAAATGCTAGAGACAAAGTTGATCATCACTTGGAATATTTCTGGAGAGTTGGCAACATCAATCAAAAGCTTTTGATACTGAAATTCAAATCCTATGGCTTTACCTGAGGAAAAAATCAGTCACAAGCATACATTAAGGTGTAGAATACTCATGCTAACATTCTTAAATGAGAAAAATAGAAACAGTCTGCATAACCATAAGGAATAGAATTGATAGTACAGTCATATGATCTAATACTATAAGTACCACAATTTAAAAAAATACTGCCACAGTAAAACGCTCATATTATATTAATTGAAATTTTTTGAAATAGTGTGTACATTATGATATAAATACATAGACAGAAGACAGAAAAATATATAACAGAATATTTAAACTGGTTAGCCCCAAGCTGTAGATTTACAAGTGATTTTTATTTTTTCTTTATATTTCTCCTGTCCTTCAAATTTTCTATTTAATTGGAAATGTTTTAAAAACTATTTTTATCTACTTATTTCAAGGGTTCAAACTATTAAGCACAACTGGTAAGACACAGAATCAGCCTGTCACTTGAGTTATTCAAACTGCTAAGAATTTGCTCTCTCAAAATCCATGACCAAGACAATTAGATATCCACATGGAAAAGAATGAAATTAGACTCCTACTTCACACAATATATAAAAATTAACTCAAAATAGAACAAAGACCTAAATGTAAGAGCTAAAACTATAAAACTCTTAGAAAGAAACAATGTTGTAAATTTGCGCAAACTTGGATCAGGTAATAGTTTCTTAGATATAACATCAAAAACATAAGCAACCAAAGAAAAAAACAGATGAATTGGACTTCATCAAAATTTAAGAATTTTTGTATGTCAAAAGATACTACAAAAAAACAAAAAAGACAATCGACTGAAAGAAAGAAAATATTGGCAAATTATATATCTGGTAAGGGTCTGGTATCCAGAATATGTAAAGAACTCTTACAACTCAACAATAGAAAGACATATAATTCGATCTTAAAGGGCCCAACAATTGATGGAGACATTTCTCTAATGAAGATATACAAATTCCCGATAAGCACGTGCAAAGATTCCCAACATCATTAGTTATTAGAGAAATGCAAACCAAAACAACAATGGGATAGCACTTCATACCTATTAGGGTGGCTATAATCAAATAAGGAAAGTAAGTGTTGGCAAGTAAGTGAGGAGAGATTGGAATTCTCATATATTGCTGGTGGCAATGTAAAATGGTGCAGCCACTGTGGAAAACAGTTTGGCAGTTTCTCAAAAGTAAAACAGAGAATTACCATAAGATTGAATCAGCAATTCCAATCCCAGATATACATCGAAGAGAATAGAAAACATATGTTTACACAAAAACTTGTACATGATTGTTCATAGCAGCCTTATTCATTATAGCCCGAAAATGCAAAGAATCTAAATGTCCATCAACCGATGAAGGAATAAGCAAAATCTGGCATATCTATACTATTGAATATTATTCAACCACAAAAAGAAATGAAGTGATTTCTAATCACTGAATTCGTGATTGCTAGGGGAAGGAGGAGAATTGGGACTGATCACTAATAGGTATGGGGTTATGGGGTGTCCTATTGGTGTGATGGAAATATTCTGAAATTAGATAGTGGTGATGGTTGCACAATGTAGTAAATATACTAAAAACCATTGAATAGCACACTTAAAATGGTGAATTTTATGTTATATGAATTATGTATCAATAAAAATAAATCCATGCCCACTTGCCAACTCCATCTGTTTTAGATTTGTGATCCCTGGCTGTGATAAGAAATAATCTTGGTAACCAGAATATTTTCTTAAATTTTTTTTTTGTGACTACATTAGGAATGGGAGTGAAAGACGTATTAATTTATGTTTGAGAATTTTCTTTTAATGAACGTTGTTTCCTCCCCTCGGAAAACTGAAACGTGTAGTGATCAAATAATAAAGATATGTATTAAACTAGTACTAAATGCCGTATATTACTTCTTCCTGATTAGAACCGTACACATCAGGTACAATTAATACCATGTTTTGCAAACGAATAAATTTAGACTTAAGTAATTTATGTAGATTTATTACAGAAAGTTTGACTCCATGGTACACACTTTTCACTGTTACATTATTTTTGTGTGTTGGACTTAAAGGATACCATGAATGAAATCTAGCTAGCCAGAGTGGGTTTATTGTTTCAAACATAGCTTCCCTGCTCTATCAAACCGAGGGAGATGATAACAGTTTCATTACCTGCTTATTCTACCTGCCAAGCTAACCCATGACTATCCCATTTTCCATTCTCTTGAAGTATCATGGGGAAATAGACATAATAGCCCGGAGATAACGGGGTTTACCCATTAGAAACTATGAGGCAGGCATTCTAGAGTTACTGGCCAAGAAGATGGTCAGCTTTCAATTACATCACCTAACATCTCCGTTTAAAAGGTCCAAAGACCGGTTCCCTGATACCTCAACTCAACTCAATGGTTAAAAATGATAATCACAATTAATAGATACTTTGGGACCTATTACCATTGTTACTCCTGCATCTATAAAGTACATATGGCTAGATAGATTAATCCATGCATGTCACATAAGGTTAGAAAAAATCGAGAAGCATTAACAAGACCATCTCTCCCACTCTTAGTTTATTATTAATGAAGCTGGTGAGAAAATGTACAACTGTTTTTTACATTCACATTCAATTGATAGGCATTTACAGTACCTATATAGGATTTAATTTCATGATAGTTATGACATAGAAGCATATAACTCAATGATTATAAGTTGTGAAAGCAGAGTGTGAGTGGAGCCCGAGCTGGGGCAGGACTAGATGCCTACATGGATTCGTTAGAACTGTTTTTCACTGCGGTGAACTGACTTGTTTGCACCCTGGGTTGCTGTTTCCAGTTGTAGGTTACTGATCACTATGGGATGTGATTAAGAAAATGCAAGCTATCTCCATTATGAGGAAAAATCAGGTTGAATATAATAAAACAGCAACAATAAAAGCTGCTCATATTGTTGAGCAGTTACGGAGTACTGCTCAAGTCAGGCAGCTTTCCAGCATTGGCTTGTGTTTTTGATGGTTGATCTGCAGCCCTCAGCAATGTGTGGAAAATATGGCACAATACTTCCTTGGTATAGGAACTGCCCCCTTTGCCCTTATACATTCTCCCTCCCCTGGGGTTTTTCTTCTCTTTATTTAGTATTCACCTCCGAATCCCCAGCATCTGCTTTTCCTGATTGATTGATTCAGCCTGTGGATATCTAGCTTCAGTTACAATTCTTTGTGGGCAATAGGAACTGCCCCCAACCTTGTTTATCCCTGGAACAAAAGCAGGAGCACTTACAGCTCTTGCTTCAATACCCTGGGAGTCACAACCCACTGCCATACTCTCCTCATCGTTGGAGAATGTTCCCAATGTGGAAATAAAAATAGAACTGGAGAAAGGAGCCCCAGGAGACTTGTTGGCAGGCAGCATTAACGTCAGCCATACTGTGTGATTGATTGCAAAGGTTATACCCTACCCACAGAGAATGAATAAGGGCCGGATCATTGGATTTCCCGAGTCTCTTGCGGATGAGAACTATAGTCAATAATATCACACACTTCTGGGAATTAGAAAACTCTTTGCTATCATTAAAACCAGAGAGAGCCCCTACTGGAAAGATTCCCTGGTTCACCCACTAGGAACACAGAAAACTAGAAAGATGAAGCCGGGGTTTCTGCCAGATATAAAGGAATTTTCTGAAATGCATGCAAACCTACAACACTAAAAGGGTCTGAGAATGACGGATTTGTTTTGAATATTCAAGACTTTCATGTACCTTGATAACAGTCTTAGGCAATAATCACAGGCACCTTTACTGTAGGTCACTACTCAACAACAATAGCATAATTAAGTAATTCCATGTATTCTAATGAAAATACAAATGAACTGGCTTATAGCTCCCTGTGATTCTGGCAGTCAACTCTGCACTTGATGCATTTTGTGGCTCACTAACTATTTATCTTCTCCTGGTTTCACAACTATACATACAAGGTGCAATGTGCATATAAATGGTCACTTAAAGTACAAAATCTAAATGTCGCTGACACTTTTTCCAGTTGTAAATTGTACTCTAAAAATTACTATTTAGAAAATAAATTCATTGCTACATGGAAGCGAACTATGAAATGATTACATAAAGAGAACAGAGGCTTAATTTAAATAGGACTTAGATTTGTAGAATCAGCTTTCATATATAAATAATGGGGGATGTAAGAAGAGGCCATGTGAAAAGGTAAAAATGGCTACAAAAAATATTCAACAGAAAATTCTCCCTAAAGCCTAAACAGTTATCTAAAAACTAAGTAAAAAAAAAAAAAATAAATGAAATGAAATGTGATCAATCACAAACATTCAATATGTAGCGCCACAACATGAAATTGTCATAAAGAAATATGTGATTCCACAGAGCACTCTCTCTCTTAGATCATCATGTATGTAAAACACTATATGTTTGAACTTTATGGGTAATTTATTTCTTACATCGACAATGTTAAGAACATTCTCTGAGTTTATTTGAACATGCACATCCAATGAATAAACCACAAAAGAGCTTGCAGAAACAAAAGTGTGATCATTTTGTTTTCTCTTCCAAATAAAATGTTATGCCTTTAGAATTAAAATAATGAAGTTAGCTTTTTCTTTATTATAAAGTGGAATGCACACTCAGATACACACACATATACGCATGGCTCTTCTTAATGCTTTCCCTTCTCTCACATCAAACATCCAGTCCACCAGTAAGTTCTAAATACCAACTTCAAAATACCTCCCAAGTTCAATGACTTTTCACAACCTTCACAGCTTTCTTTCTGGTCCCACTCAAAACCATTTCTCACCCAGACTCCTGCCAGAGCCTCCTAACTGCTCTGTTTCCATTCTGTAGCTCCCACCCCACACAGGCAGCAGAGTGATTTTTTTAAATAATACGCATCAGATCATGCTACTTCTCTGTCCAGAACCCACCAATGGCTTCCTAAACATTCACAGTCAAATCTAAACTCCTGTTCTCATAGGCTACATAACCCTATATCCCGGCCCCTGCCTACCTCTCCACGTTCATCATCCACTACTTTCTCTGCTGCGTTCACTCCACTTAAGCTACATAGAGCTTCTTGTTGCTTCTCAATCACATCAAGCATGTTTCTGCCTCGGGGACTTTGCACTTATTATCCCTTCTGCATAAGATCCTTTTTTAAAAATAGCTTTATTGAGATATAATTCACATACCATACAATTCACCCATATAAAATGTGCAATTCAACATTTTTCGGTATATTCACAGGTTTGTGCAACTATCACCACTATCAATTTTAGAACATTTTGTTCTCTCCCAAAAGAAATCTCTTAGCAGTCACTCCTCACTTCCCCTTATCCCTCCAAGCCCTCGACAACCGTAAATCTACTTTCTGTCTCTAAGATTTTCCTGTCCTGGACATTTCATATGAATGGAATCATACAATATTTAGTCTTGGTTATAGCTTCTTTCACTTAGCATAATTTTTCAAGGTTTATCCCTGTTGTAACATGTATTAATATTCCATTCCTTTTTATTGCAGACTAATATTCCATTGTACGAATATGCTACATTTTATTTATCCATCTATTAGTTGATAAACATTGGATTGTTTTCATTTTTTGGTTATTATGAATAATGTTATGAACGTACATGTACAAGCTTTTGTGAAGACATATGTTTTCACTTTTCTTGGGTATATACCTAGAAATAGAATTGCTAGGTCATATGGTAAGTCAATGTTTAACATTTTGATGAACCACCAAACTGTTTAATGAAGTGACAGTGCCATTGTATATTCCCATTAGAATAAAATTATAAAGATTGACAACACCAAATGTTGGCAAGGATTTGGAGGAACTGGGTCTCTCATGCATTGCTATTGAGAGTGTAAAATGGTACAACCATTTTGGAAATGAATCTCACAGTTTCTCATAGAGTTAAATATATACCTACCTCTATGACCTAGCAATTCTCCTTCTAGGTATTTGCCTAAGAGAAATAAAAATAGGTACACATACACAAATGACTTGTGCAGGAATGTTCATAAGAAATCATGATAACCAAAAACTGTAAACAATGCTAATTGTTTCAAAATAATACTAATTATCCAACAACAGAAGAATAGGCTTAGAACTCTGGTATATTCAATACTTATTAATATCAAGAAATAACTACTGATGGATGAGCAACAAAGATAAACCTCAAAAACTGGTAAAATCTGCCAGACACAAGAGTACACACTGTTTGAAGTTCTGTAACAGGAAAAACTAGTATACACTAAAAAATTAAGAAAAGTGGTTGCTTCTGGCAGGGAGGTTTTGACTGGGAGGAGACATGAGGAAACGTCACGGAGTAATGAGAGCATTCTTTATTTTGATAAGATGTGGGTGACATGTGGTATGCACTTGTCAAAATTCATAGAACTCTACACTGAAGATCTGTGCATTTCACTGAAAATAAGTTATACATCAATAAAAAATAAAAAATAAATATGTTTATGTGAATAATACACGGATTGAGAACAAGAAAGAGAGAGAGAGCCAGACAATATGTGCTAGGCATTGTGGGCCCAGTGGATACAGTGCTCTCCATGCAAGCTCTCCAGAGCTTACAGTCTACTGGGTGGTATAGCAAATAATTAGATGTCTGCTATTCAAACCTTGGTGGGGAGTATGAATTCATAACATAGTTTCGGTCCTCAAGGAACTGACAACTCTCTTCTAGATCATCTATCACACTATAATATCAGTAAAAAATGAGCATAGATATGACTAAAAGCAATCTAAAAAAGGATATAAAAATGCATGGTTCTTTTGAATATTCACTTGTCAATCTATAAATATGTAATCAAGAGTTTCCTAAGAGTGAGGATTCTTATAAATGATATCCACTGAATCTGAGCAAAGCAACTGAAAAAAATAATAATTAAAACAAAAATAAAAAGAAATGTATGAACTTAGAATATGATAAATTAATGGGGAATGAGCAGGCTGAGTTTACACTTAGCAAATTATACCAGTGCATTTTTATATCAGTGCATCGGGATGCAAAACATTAATCCATAGAATATTTTATTTCAAAAATATACTCAACAAATGTTAACTAAGAACATAGCTATGCAGGATTTTCAAAAATGTCTCAAAGACTAAAAATCAAAGACAATGATAAATGAGGACTCATCTTTGAGGATGTATTATGATCAGGTGCTATGAGGGTGGTTTGAGTCCAATAAATTGAGATGCTTATTAAGGAAATAAAAGAGGGGGTAAACAGCATGTTAATTAAATTTACTGTTAATACCAAAGCGGGAAGTGTTGAAAACATCAGTAGAGACAGGCTATTACAACTGGTTGAGGAGGAATGAGGAAGTTAGAGAAAAATTACAAAGGGATCATTACTTTGGTATTTGCTTATGCCTTGTCAATGTAGAATGATGTATACTGAAAATCCGAGTGTCCATAAATAATCTGTGACAGGGAACTAGGAATAATATTACTATAAATGTGTAGACAATAGTTGGCCTTCCTCCAAGAGATTTCTTTAATAGGTTCTTCCCAGTCTAGTGTTCCCTGCATGTAGAATAGAGAGAAGCACCTAGATTTATCTCTAAAATTGTCCATAGATGGAATCATTGCCCTGAACTAGGCACTAAGTAGGCAGTCACATCTCTTAGGGAAGAATAAGAATAAATAAGGGATAGACAGCAACTGATATTGTGTTGTGAAAGAAATTGGTGAGGTCTTCTACAAATCATCCTGACATACCCATGTAACATTCTGCCTCTCATCTAGGGGGACAAGCCCTACCCAAATATAATGAGGTGCTGGTCTGGTAGAATTTTTAAAATTATGCCAGATTCATCTATGTCTAGGAGTGCTTGACAGAGGATATACATATAGTATAATAAGGTAAATTTATAGTGTCCATGGGAACTTATTGATATTCAAGCGTTGCCTGGTTCCACAAAAACCATAGAATCCCATGATTTTCCAAGTAGAAAGGAACTAAGAGCCAATCCAACCCAACTCCATGAGTTTCATAAGGAAATTGTGCCCCTAAAAAGTGAATGGATAGATCTAAAGGCAGAACCACAATTGGGATATAGATCACCTCACGCCCAGGGCTTCTCCCAATATCCCCCATTGCCCTCAAATCAGGATCACTCTCTGTTTTTTTTGTTTTTGTTTTTTTTTGTGAGGAAGATCAGCCCTGAACTAACATCCATGCCAATCCTCCTCTTTTTTTTTGCTGAAGAAGACCGGCCCTGAGCTAACATCTATTGCCAATCCTCCTCCTTTTTTTTTTTTTCTCCCAAAGCCCCAGTAGATAGTTGTATGTCATAGTTGCACATCCTTCTAGTTGCTGTATATGGGACACTGCCTCAGCATGGCCGGAGAAGCAGTGTGTCAGTGCGCACCTGGAATCCGAACCTGGGCCGCCAGTAGCGGAGCACACGCACTTAACCGCTAAGCCATGGGGCTGGCCCCAAGATCACTCTCTGGAATGGGAATTGAGTAGCCATGTTATCTAAGATACACTATCCACTATCTCTGCTTAATTCACAGCCGGTCCTGGCATTCAAGTATAAATATGACAAATGTATTGATCTTTCAAAGGTTAGATGAAAGTAAAACTAATGGCATAAAAGGAAGATAATTTCTGTCTTAAGGAAAAATAAGGAAAAAGTTGGTTTATTGATCAGTTAAGCAGAAACAAAGAAATGAGCATATAATTTGAAAAAAAACCTGCAAAGGTTAAATACTGGAACTAAAAGTAAAAGGATAAAATGAGATTGGAAACATCTATAGTGTGTTAATCCACTATTACATTGTTCAGTAAAGAAGTGGTAGGACCAATCTGACTTAAACTATTCAAAATAATTGAATAAGTGTGGTGATTAATGCTTTGATTACACTAAAAATATGCTTATGTCCTTGGAATTAAATATGCAATAAAAATACATTGCTAATATTCAATCAAGTTGTTCTTAAGCCAAGAGTCCTATTGTTAAAATATGTTCAATATGCAAGTCTTGACTATTTCCTTGAAAATTAGCAATATAAGACATTGGTTGAATTGAGAGAATGTGTTTCTACAGAATTAGTGTCCAGGAATATTATAAGTGACGAAATTAATAACTGCTTAGCCCGAACTACATAATTTTTTTTCTTCATTACTATCATTAATCTGTCTTTGTAATAGATTGTAATGTCTCGGGTTTAACTGTTTCAGCCAGATCTTTCTAAAGCAGCTGTTTAGGATTAGGGGTACTTCAAGTAATATCATGGTGGGGAGAAGATAAATTTTCTCCTACTTCTGTATACCTACCCCACCCCCACCACTCTTTCACTCTAGGTTGAAGGAAGAGGAAGACAACAACATCTGTTACTGAGGTAGATTATTTTATCTCATTTTACAGATGAGGAAATCAAACTACAAAAGGTAAAGCATCTTTTCCAAAGTTACACAAAGAGTAAGTAGGAGATCTAATCTGATTCCCCAGCCCATGTTCTGTTACGTGTCCATAATGCTGGGATGGATGTTAGGGGTAGGGTGGAGAAGGGATGAGAAATGTGCTATGATTTTCCTCACTCGAGTTATCTGGAAATGGTACAAATAAGAGGAGGAAATGGCTCCATGAGAAAGACCATGGGCTTCTAAGTCAAGCAAAGTTAGAGTCTTGTTCTGCCACTTCCTGGTCATGTTTAATTGGGCAAGTTACTCAACACTTCCTGAAGCCTGTTTCCTCACCTGTCACACATGGTGATAACACTTCTCTCATGACATCATGGAAAGGATTAAATAGAAAGCACTTATCACAGTGCCTAGTACTACTAATTGTGAACTGTTTCTACTTTTCTTTTTGGTTAATTGTGTTGAAATCAAGATAGTTATGATTCTATTTTTTTTTTTTTGTGAGGAAGATCAGCCTGAGCTAACATCCATGCCAATCCTCCTCTTTTTGCTGAGGAAGGTGGGCCTTGAGCTAACGTCTATTGCCAATCCTCCTCCTTTTATCCCCAAAGCCCCAGTAGATAGTTGTATGTTATAGTTGCACATCCTTCTAGTTGCTGTATGTGGGATGCCGCCTCAGCATGGCCCGAAAAGTGGTGGGTCAGTGCGTGCCCGAGATCGGAACCTGGGCCGCCAGTAGCAGAGCGCACACACTTAAACCACTAAGCCACAGGGCCGGCCCCAAGATTGCTATGATTCTTAATAAATTCTTTACATATAGAGAAAGCTTGCTCCTTCTAAGCAGCATTAAAGATGAAGTGGAAATTAGTTGACATATTGGTACAGGGAAAAATCATCTTGTTTTCCAGATTTTTCCTAAAATACATACAATTCCCTTAAAAGAAATTTGAAGTCCAGCCATCTGCTGTTATAACTACAAGCCAAAGCCTCCAACATGGTCGAATTGACTGCCTGAACAGTAGTCAAGCAGACTATAGTGAAGACCCATCATTAGGAGAAAGATTAAACTAGGTGGTCTTCAAGTTCCTTGTGAACTTCGAGTCTATTAGATTTCAGATATACATTGGTACACACCGGTAGTTTTTTTCTCCTCCAGAAAAAAATCTCCATCTGTTACTGGAATGCGTTTTAGATGTGGCATCCCAATGGTCACATCATGCATCAATTATGCAGCAATCCACAAAGTACAGATGACACTAAATAGGCTTTCTGGAAAAATGTCTGTTTTTCTGGCCACACAGACAGAGGTTATATCTCAAAGATTCAAAACCTCTGATCCAAGTAGAAAAGTTCCTGGTCTGGCCTCTTATTTTGCCTTTGAACTTAATATTCTTCTTATACATGACCAGAATATCATAAATATTTTGTCATTGTAGCATTTAAAACAAGCAAACAGAAAAATTGCTAGCCCTTTGATGTTTATACTGACAAGGATTGCAAGGAGTTTCAGTAACCTGAAGGAAGCTGTGAATCACTTCTGTCCATTGATTTATTACCACTTCTGAAGTAGACAGAGGGTGATTAGATGCCTTCAGGTAAAAAGTCAATGGCTGTATGCTAAGCAGATCAATTTAAAGCTGAAGTCAAGTTAATGAGAAGACAGAATAGAAGATTTACCAAAGCATCAATAGAACACCTTCCTCTATGATTTCTAAAGAATGGATTATGCAAAGATTTGTGGAAAGACTATCTCAAGGCCTTAAAATTCTTTCAACGTTTTGTGCTTTTTCATAGAATTAAATTTACAGACTTTTTAAAAACCTAATCCAGAGATATCACTGTTTCTTTTTGATCTACTAAATTGATATACTAGATTTCCCTTAAGTATTTTAATTTCAAACCTAGCTGAAAATTCATGAATTATAATACTCTTTGATCAGTGATAGTTTCCTGCTTTCTTCTGCCACAGAAAGCAAGCCTCTACCTTGCATATATGCATATCATTGTATGTATTAAGTCTTTTTGGAGGATCAGTTCACATCTATCCAAATAAGGATAAACTGGATCAGACAAGTTTTAGTCATTTAAGCTTAACGCAATATATTTAACCAGGTATTTTCATAGGGCCTAGACCCTGTCAATATGTTAGGTTCTGATAAAATTTACTGATGTCTTCTTTTTTGTTAAAATCCCCCATGTGATGGAGGTAAATGTTTCTCAAAATGTGATCTATGGATCACCTGAGATGCGATCATCTGGGGAGGGATTGTTAAAAATGCAGATTCTGAGGTCCCACACCAGATACTGTGAATTAGTGTGGGAGATTCAAGACATCCCCAAATCTGCATTTTAAACAAGCTTACCAGATAATTATCATGCACAATAAAATTAGAACCATTATACAGATATTTTACCCGGGGATTAAGTGGTAGCTTCTGTATAAAACTGTGAAGAGAGCCAAGAATTACCTTTCCTGTATATCTCCAAGATGAAAATTGTACTAACATTTTATGAATCTTGGCACAACTCAGCCACTCCCTTGTATAATCTTTTACAAGGTATTTAATCTTCCTAAATCTTCATCTCCTCATATGTTAATAATATCTACATTACAAGGGAATTGTCTCTCTTCCTTTACCTTGTACATCTCTTCAATTTCATATGTCTTTGAGAAAAAGACAAATAGTGACACAGTTCTCACCCTTACCAATGAGAAAACTGAAAGCTAATAAATGTGAGTGATTGTCTAAGACCCTTCAACCAAAAAATCATGCATTCTGTCCGATGTAGTACATGATTCAGACTTTATGCTGTGGTTACTTTTTACCAAATTTGCCATAATTATTTTTTAAAACTATAGTCATGAGCACTCTCTCTGCTCTATGGACATTAACAGCACTTCGCACATAGACATCTCAATAAACAGATTTAAAATGAACAAATGGATTTTTATTTTGCATCCTTTTATATTTTCATGTCTGTTTTACTCTGGGTAGATGTCGAAAACAGTGTTCCTTCAGTAGTTACCTTGATCATTCATTTATTTATTTGTTCAACCAGCTCTTATCTGTAATAAATGGCAAAGCTTTACAAGAAATTTAGTGAAAATGATTACTCAACAACCTATTCATTAAGCAGAGAATATGTATTCCCTATTATTCAGGAGGCTTGGAGAATTACCAAAGTATTTTCAAGAAATACATATATAAATATATAGTAATAATGAAGGTTACCACTCATTGGGTGCTTATTATATAATTAGACCGTGAGATATACATTAAGACCTCCACTTTATTTATAAGTCCCACTTCGCTTTTGAGTCTCAGTGTCTTGCTCAAATCACAAAGAGTTCAATCTATCTAATGCTTTCTACATACATGTAGAAATTCTTAGGAGGGCATTATGGGCTGGCCTAGTACATTAAGTTAGGAAAAAACTTTAGAGATGAGCTGTCCTATTCTTTCATTGCTATTTATAGATTCCTTTTCCTGAATCCTGAGATTAAATCTGGGTTCTTTTCACCTTCTGATGGTTCTGATAGTTTAAACATATCTCTCCGGAGGTAACATCCAGGATTTATAGACAGGCTAGTGAACCATGTCAATAGGCTCCAATGTGGTAACCTCTGGCTCTAGGATCTTTCTAGAGCCAATGGACTTCCAACTTCTCTAAGCCATGTCCTTTGCTTGTGGAGCATGGTTAGCTTTCCAACTTTGGGTGATCTTTTTGTGTTAACAAAAATCATTAGATACAATGGCATCAATCTTTTTCCCTCTATAAGCTCTGCTTTCATAATGACCTATTGATGTCTTAAATGACCTCTAGTGTCCTAGACACCCAGGGCCCAAGCTAAACATCAATCTCCAATATGTATATGAGATGAAGGAGGCATATCCTAAAGTAAATTGGAGTCATAGCATGGAATTCAATGAAGAACTGTCCTAATATATCCAATCATTGTTTAGTGGGATTCATTCTTCTGGGGATGCAGGCTGACTGATTCTGCTATAGTGGCAGCATAGAGTTAATACATGGAGTCAACTCTTCTTAAGAACACTGAACACAAAGGTACTTTCCTGAGTCAAATATTTGTATATCATTGGGGAGAAATGTCCAAAATAGGTTGAAGTTCTTGGTGATTCCATGTCTAGTACTTTATTTTACTCCTTCACATAAGCTAGATACTTATAATACCAATCAAGAGTCATGAAAATATATAAAGTAAACAACAAATCTCTTTAGTCATATCTGATTCAATCACATGAACTAAAGCCATTGAGGCTTAATTCACAACTAAGGAAGTTCTAGAAGTCTAGAACTTTATAAAAGCTAAGTCTGCATTTTCCTAGAGGTACTCCTCACAGCTTTTGTGAAAGACTTTTAAGAGACTCATTTTTAGAATTTATTCATTGTTTTTATGTTTGTTATTTTATGAACTCTTAACTCTAGTGGTATAAAATGTCCTCGTTGCTTTTTGGCACCATATGAGGTTTGGATGGTTATAAATCTATAGGAATATATAGAAAATAACTCATTGGTCTTAACTGGAGTAGGGAAACTGTCCCAATGCCACTGGCATACATGATAGAAATGGATCCAATGAAGAATTACAATAAAATAATCATTTTCATCTTCAAAGAGTCAGAGGATATTTAAAAATAGCTAGGATCTTGAAGGCTCTAGAAAGTTCAGATATTATAGACAGAGATATCTGCCCGACAGAATAGTATATATGTTTAAAGAAAGAATTTTAAAGAAAGATTTAACATCTGATTATTTCCTATTAATTAAAAACTGCAGGGGCTGGCCCGGTGGCGCACGCGGTTAAGTGTGCGCGCTCTGCTGCAGTGGCCAAGGGTTCGCCGGTTCCGGTCCCAGACGCACACTGACGCACTGCCTGTCAAGCCATGCTGTGGCAGCGTCCCATATAAAGTGGAGGAAGATGGGCATGGATGTTAGCCCAGGGCCAGTCTTCCTCAGCAAAAAGAGGAGGATTGGCAGATGTTAGATCAGGGCCAATCTTCCTCACAAAAAAACAAAACAAAACAAAAACTGCATATTCATTTAAAAATGTTTACTGAGCACATATTGAAAGCCAGACACTAAGAATAAAAAGTAAATATTGACTAACTTGTCAATACACTATTATTGCATGATGATTTGTCAATATACTATAAATACATAGAAGTCTAAAATGATGTAGAATTGGGGGAAGTCACTAATACATCTGGTGTTATTCACTTATTCAAAAATCTTTTAAAAAAATATCTTCTGTTTCAGACAATGTACTCGGTGCTAGGAAAACAGCATAAGAGAAGAATAGACTAATACATCCATACACACCCAGAATCCCCGCCTTCAGGTTGTTTTCAGTGTAATGCAGGAATAGAGAATAAATAGGCAGGTATGAAGCCATGTGAAAAGAGCTGCGAAAGAAGCAGGAGACGGAAGAGCCTCTAACTTATGCAGGATTCAGGCAAAGATTCCTGGAGATGATTACACATGAGCTGAGTCTTAAAAGAGAGCAAAAGTTAGCTTAGCAAAGAATACGGACAATGGTGTCTCAAACAGAGAGAGAAGCATTTGCACAAAGATCTAGGAGAGAGAGTCATCGACACTTGTGGGTATCTAGTTAGTTAAGAACTATACGATTAAGCAAAGAGAAGGGGAAGGAGAAGGAGCAAAGGGTAAAGCTAGAGAGAACGGCCTTCATAAGCCACACTAAGGAGTTGTATTTTACCTTAAAGACAATGTGAATTCATTCAAGGGGGAAGGGTGGACTTGTTCATATTTACATTTTAGAAAGGTCACTTTTGAGTTAGGATAGAAACATGATTGGAGATAGTCAAAGACAAGCAGGACAACTAGGTAGATTGCAGTCATTAACAGGAGAGACAGTGACATGATGAACTAAGGGAGTGACAATGAGGAAGGAGGAGGAGGGGAATGAATAAAAAGATATTAAGGAAATTAATTAACATTATTTGGCCATCAATTGAATAGGATAAAAAAAAGCGGGGGGAAAGGATGGAGGATGGCATTGGAGCATCTGACTTAGGCATTCATCAGGATAAGGAACAGGTCCTGGACTGCAGAGCTCAGTTTTTGGCATTTTGTGTTCTATATGTCTCTGGAACATCCAAGTGGAAATGTTTAGAAGGCAGTTGAATATATAGGCCTGGATCACAGGCAAGAATAGTGGGATGGAAATAATAATGATAATAACGAATAGCTAACATTTTTGAGCACTTAATATATGCCAAGAATGATTCGAGGCATTTTATATGTATTTAAATCTTGACCACAACTGTATTACTCTCCCATGTAATAGATTACAATGAACTGGGGCACGAGTAAGATAAGTTTCTAAGGTCACACAGACATTAAGTGGCACAAGGTTGGTCAACCAAGATTTTACTGAAGTCCTTGGTGAGCAGTTAAGATGGAGTGGAAGAAAGAGAAAAAGAAAGAATTACAGTATGTCAAAGCATGAATGAAAGGTAAAGAACTAAAAGCAGTGGGTATAGATTACTGTTTTCTAACACAAATATCCCGTCCCTACTAGCCTTTGAGGATAAAATGGGACGATATTAACCTTTTTTATTTTAATTGTTGATTCATATGTAACCAGGAAATAACCATCAAAATCAGGAAACTGTCATGAATAAAATACTCCCATCTAATGATCAAACCTCATTCAAGCTTTAACAAATGTCCCAATAATGTCATTTATAGCAAAAGACATCCAGTCCAGGGTCACATACGTTTAGTTGTCATTTCTCTTCAGTCTTCTTCAATCTGAAACAATTTGTCTTCCCGTAGTTTTCAAGGATTTGATACTTTTGAAGATTACAGGCCAGTTATTTTGTAGAAGGTTCCTCAGTTTGAGATTATCTGCTGTTTCCTTGTGATTAGATTCAGGTTCTGCATCTTGGGCAGGAATATCACAGAAGTGATATTGTGTTCCTCTCCTTGTATCTAACAGGTGGTGCATGATTTTGATTTTTCCCATCGCTGGTGATATTAACTTCGATCTTTTGATTAAGGTAGTGTCTGCCGGGATGGCAACTGTGAAGTTACTCTTTATCTCTTTGTAATCAATCAGTATTTCATGGGGAGGTATTCTGAGGCTATTGGAATTTCCCATTCTTGATCAAATGTTTGATTTATTCACTTATTTATAACAATATGAACTCAGGGATTAACGTTTTATTCAATTGGCTATGATCTATACCATCGTTATTTATTTTGATGCTCAAGTTACGCCATATTTGACCATTGGGAGACACTTGAAGCTGGCTTCTATGCCTTTTGACATTTCTCCATCCTTCTTTTAGCACCTTCTTACCTTCTAACAAAACAAAACTCCCAGGCTCATCTTGTACTTTCTCTGTCCCAGTCCTGGAAGCAGACTTTTCCCAAGGAGCCCTGGTTCCTTTTAGTGAGTGGTGTGTAGAAACCAGATCATGACACTCCTTTTATTCGGGTATTGCTGCTCAGGTCCTTAAATCTCCACTTCCTGTGCCAGATTATATCTCATTCTTGAATAATTGATGGAAGAATACTTTCCATCTTGAGAGAAAATATCCTCCCTATTCACATTTCCTTATGCACAATTTATCCAACATCAGTACTTTCTGCATCAATCAGACTTACATAACACTGGGTATCAGAACCAGTCTGGTTCCTCCTTGCAAACTCTCCAATGCTTGGTGCACATAGTGCACTTGATAATGATTCCGTGTCCTTTCTGTAGGCATCTAACTGCTTTGATTTCTTATCTCCTTTCTTAACCTCTTGAATAAGAATGCTCATAAACCCCCAAGAAGCAGCAACACTTTGCAATACTAGGCATTCTAAATTTATTCAGGGCCAAAAAATAGTTCTCATCTCCTTCCACCACATAAACAAATGCAAAGAACACCTCAGAGATGTTATTCTGCTCCAGGAATACAGAACAATATATATTACTAGTAGAATGCTTAACTTCTTGTCCTAAAAAAAAAATATCAGATTTGGATTAATAATGTTCTGTTCTCCACAGAACAATAGGTAAATATTTGCTTTATATTTATCTAATAAAAACATCCAATTAAACTTTTTTTCCAGAACAAAGGAACATTTTATTCTATGCTTAAAGAAAAAACCTGCTTGCAGTTTTGAAATAATTGAGTTTCCAGTTTCTATTGTTTAGGTTTTCAAAACTCTTACGATCAAGTGTCTCAGCCAGGATACCCCCACAGCACTTTTAAGAGTTTTAGATAGTGAAAGAAAGGCAAGATATTGGCCAATAGTTAGTGTGGATTGAGGATGGGTTAAATCTTTTTATGTCTAAGAAAATTAAGCACATTTACAGGTTGAAGAGGAAGAGCTCATAGTGTGGGAGAGACTGGTGATACGCGAAAGGCAGCAGAGTTGGGGAAGCAGCTTCCTGTGGAGATGGAGGGGTGAGATCCAGAGAGCAGGTCGAGGGTTTGGCCTTGACCAATAGGAAAGAGTCCTTTCCTCCTGAAAGCCGAAGGAAAAGTGAAGAAGATAACGATAGATGCAGCAAAGCCTGGGACGTGACTGAGGGAAGAGATTAAAGTGTTCCTGCTTGATGACCTCCTGCTTCTCAATAAAGTTAAAGGCAGAGTTGAAGTATTAAAGAAGAGTGGTGAAAGTCTTAAATTGTTATGTGAAATAAAGAGAAGTGGCTTAGGCCATGTACAGGGGATTCGAGGTAAAGCTAAGGCCTATCCAAGGTGAGAGGCCACAAATTTGCAGAGTGCAGCTCTGCTTGTTTTGTAATTTCCTTGGGCTACAGCACAGGTATCAAAAATACCTAAGTCAGTTTATTCCAGAGCCTAGGTATTGCAGGACAGATGCAGTCTTGGCTGAAGGTGGCTGAAAGATTACATTTGGGTAGATGGGAAAGAAAATGAATTTCTAATGGGATGGTAGATTGGATGAAAATGTAGTGAGTGATTTAGGACCTGGAAATATCAGTGAAGGAAGGCAAATGCAATGGAAATAATGGAGTGAGAAAGAAGGAAGGAGCAGGACATGAGAGTTTAAGATCTCAATGGTATAGAGGTTATGGATGATAATCAGGACTATAGTGGAAGCAGCAGAAATGGATGGGGGATAACAGTTACTAGTGTTGAGGAGATCAAGTAACTCTTGGGCAAAGAAGTTGAATGGGTTGTCCACATGGACCCAGAGAGATGGTGAGACTCAGGATGAAGCACAAGGCTATAAGTCAGGTGTAAATCTTTGATACACTTGAGGAAAGGGATGACCAAGAGGTCAATGTATATGAGTAAACATATACAGGGGAAAAAATAGTCGCAACCGAGTGGCATTGACTTCAAAGAAGGAGTGATTTTCACAAAAATATTGAAAAGAAATGACTTATAAACAGGATTGTGGAGTTAGGAAAATGCTGAAGATGTGGCCCTAGGGAAATAAGCAGCTTTTACTCTAGAGATATTCAGAAGAAGCTGTGCTCTCCAGGGAGATCTGGGTTCCAGGTAAGACAAGAAGTTCATTGAAGAGATTATGGCTATGTAGGAGTATCTTCATCACTGACTGACTTTGCCAGATGAGGATGATATGAAAGATTGTGAGCAAAAAGGTAGTCCCAGACAAAACAAGCACAGGAAATGGAGATGGGATTCTGAAAAGAGGATAAACGAGCAAAGGGAACTATATTTTGGATGGTGGTCAGCGATGACAGAATGGCAAACATATGAAACAAAGAAATTCCCTAGTCTCAAGGTTTTATATGGAATTTGGACATAACATTTTTCTCAGTGGTGATGTAAGCTGAGGCTCCAGGTAATATCTGAGCCCTTATCAAACGAGTGCATGTGAGTCTCAGCTCAGATCATCAGCGCCATCCCTAGAGTGTTCTGAAATGGGAAAAGCTCTGGAGTCCCTGAATGTTACAGCACATGGGGACTTTGTGTGTTGTAAGACTAGCCAGTCACTGGTGAATTACAATTATACAACTCTCCCCAACTCCGTCCCCAGGCCACTATAAATCTCTTGGGGAATTACGTACTAATAGGGGGAGATTAGGAGTTCCTTTCGACATGATTGGAGATAATACTTTTTACAGTAGCAGTAAAGTGCTTGGTCTAGGAGTCCTTGCCCTTGAAGTTTTTTCCTTTGTTTTCAAATCAACTTTCTCTTCTTACACAGTACCTTACCCAGAAATGGAGTCATGATTTTTTTAAGCCTCAATGCTTACCCTGGCTACAGGACAATTTAGCAGATAGTCGCCTTCTTGAACACTTCACCCTAACTTTATTATATATTTGGAAGGGATTTATTATAGGATTTCAAATGATTTACAGAATTGTTGAGAGGGTTAAAGAAACAGACTCTAGATCAAGCTTTTTGGAATGACTACCAAACCACATTGTAGAATAGGACCACCAAGAGGGCTTCTGCCCCTGCTTCACTTAGAAGCTGCCTGTGGAATTAGGGTGTTGCCCTGACAACCAACTGGTTCCACCACCACACTTTCTTTGTAGATGCATCCCAGCCTCTCCATAATTCAAAATTCAAATCTCATGAAAGTACATCTAACTGGGAGACTCCACGTCACATCCCAAGTCGTAGCATTGAAGAAATTCTTCCATTCCAACCTCTGAAGTACATACAGGAACACTAGAAATAGATTAAATTGGATATTGAATGGGCCAATATCTACCACAGTGTTCTACCCATATTCTTGTAATAAGGTTGATGATTCCTTCCACCAGGGATATTGCTTCCTCAAAGATTAATTACCACTCCCCATTCTCAATGGGTTATTTCCTGAGCTCTAACATGCCTTCCAAATTGGAATGAGGAAGGAGGAACTTAAAGTTCAAATTTCTTACTCTGCCTCGACACATTTTGTTTTATGTAAGTAAGAGGCATGAAAAGGATATCCATCATTTACCCATGACTCCAGTTCCTAGGTAATAATAAATGGGTTCTGAGAGGTGATTTTTTTTAGCATACAGGACCAACTACAACATTCCTAATGTCTAAAAACTGACAGTCATATGTCTTAGTTCAAAGAGACAGTAATACTGCGTTTCCTGAAACAGGTAAGAAACAGAAATCAGGCCACAGGCTTGGATGTGTTAATGCATTCCCAAACCATATCTTTTTCATAAAATCCTGGTTTGAGTCTGAGGATGCTTAGTTTCAAGCACAAAGTCAAAATAATACAAATGACTGAAACTAAAGCCTGAAGTATTGAGGAATGTAAAAGACAAAAACAACTTCAATACAGGTTTGTGAAGAGGTTATAAATTATACTTCTGGGTCTTGAAAAGAAAATTTGTAAAAACTCTTATGTAGATTTTATATGGATGCTGGGCTTATTATATTTTGAGCTGTTGTCCTGGTGAGGTCATAGAATAAGACCAAGTCTCTGGTTAGCAATTGGAGCCTTTTCTGAATGGTACAACCTTCCCCAACATCAATCCCCTAGGGAAGAGATGGAATGCTAGACAAGGCTATGAAACACAGAGAACATATAAAGCAGAGGTCACGTAGTGCTGGTCTACAGGCCAAATTCCATCAACAAACAGGTTTTGTTCAGCCAGAACCATGTAGGAGCTTACATGTTATTTTTAAATTTTTGGTTTCTACTTTTAATTTGCTTTATTTTTTTCACTGACTGTGAAAATTTCTAGATTATGCTATTTCAAATAAAAATCCTGTTTCCCATCTTTGTTGGAAGTTCTTGTAATAACCTTGGCCTCACAATCTGTAATGGTAACAGAGGGATCTGAGATGTTGCTGTCCCCAGTTTGCTGGGACAACACCACTCCCTATTGTCTCTTTACCTGGCCCATTTCACTTATTTAGATTTTCTTTCGGGTCTCTATACGCACCTGAATTGGTGATTTCTGCCTAAAAGAGTCAGCAAAAGGAAGTCCCACCTGTTGTTGGTCTCACTCTCTTGGGCACGTCCTTAAAGGACTTCAGATGAGGTAGAATGCTCACCTGGTGGAAGAGACACGCAGAGAGTCCTACAGGGAGACAGCAAACGCACAGAGCCTGCTGTACTCGGTGCTCAATAAATGTTTGCGAAAGGAATAAATACAAATAAAAACGGCAGAAAATAGACATTGAATTTGGTTATCAACTTTACTCATTTAAAAGATGCTTACTGTTTCTTTCAGAATCTAGATTCTATTCTTATTTGTGGCAAGTTTCCATATATTAATTGAACAAACATTTATTACCTATAATATATAAAGCACTGTGATAGGTGTTATGAGAATACGCATTTAAATTAGACATCACTGCCCCCAAGAAGTTTAATCAATACACATCTATAAAATGGCCAAAAATACCCCTTTGAAATTGGCAGTAAATAGTAATTAAAAAACAATTTAATAGAGTCCTATTTAAACTACTTTTATTAAGACTAATCATTTGTTTGTTTTAATAATATTTTTCCTTTTATCAAAAAAGTAACATGCTGATATAAATGAAAATAATTTTTAATATTATAAATATGTTCAAATTTCACACTTTTCTGTATTATGGCAGAGGACTTAGCTGAATCAACACTTACTGAAATAATGTGTAAAATGCAAAGAATTTTCCTTAATGGAAAAGAGAGTAAAAGCAAAGCATGCCTTTTCTAAGTATTAATTCCTAGTATGATGCTTATATATCCTTTAGATTAACTTTAATCTAAAAACAAGCATCATAGTTGCAGATTATAGATTATAGAGTCAAGCTGCCTACCTGGGTGAGTCAAACTGGTCTTGGGTAGGTCATTTAATGTCCCAAAGTCTTAGTATTTACAGTTGTAAAAAGTAGATCATAGTACCTGTCTGTGTTATTGTGACAATTAAATAAAGTGACAAGTAAAATTTAGTACTATGTAGTCACATAGTGTGTTCTGTAGAAGTTAAAAAATACTAATGAAAGCATTAAATAACTATTTCTAGGTCATTGAACAAACCACAAAAAGTCAGATGACATATGCCAAAAATGACTAACTATGATCTTTTGAAGAATGATTTTTATTTCTCTCTTAATTTTGAAAATAAAAATATTTTAATATAATTAAATGGTTTGTCCATTTATTTCATTTTACTTTTGACCTTTAAGATTGGTTTCTAAATTCAGTTTTGTTTTAGATTTAGGTAAAATATTTATACAATTCAAAAATCAAATCTACAAAAGAAGATATATTCAAAAAAGTCAAACTATTACTTCTGTCCTCTCCTCATAAAGGTACCCCTTCTTCCCTCTTTCTTAGAAAAGTGATAACACACTGTACACACTATTTCCCACTGAGCTTTTTTTGCTTAAGAATATACCCTGGAGATAGCTTTGCAGCAGTAGATAGAGAAAATCCTCCTTCTATTTTATCGCTGCTTCATACTCCATTGTGTGTATGTAGCATAGTTTATTCAACCAGCCCCCTGTTGATGGATATTTGCGCTATTTCTGCTTTGGCAAATAGTGCTGCAATGAACAGCCTTGTGTATACAATAAGAGGATCTTAGGTTGGCTCTCTAGGATAATTTCTAACTTAACTGAAACTTAAAGACATCCTATAAAGTCTAGGAATTGAAATACCGCGTGAAATACTGGGTTAATTTCTAAATGATAGGCCTACTCTTGGCTTTGCAGGTTATCGTGACAGCATAGGGAGCAGTCTTTGCCTCTGCAGGAAATTAGATGAGTTGCTAAAATTTTTTGCTCTTTTCACCTTTTTTATTATTGAGGATAGCTTGCATGTCTCTGTGTCAATAAGACGTCAGGAAAGTTTAGTAGAAAGCTAACATTCAAATATTTTTATAAGGCCCCTTCTTGTATTTCCCCATTCTCACATGCATTGTAAGAAACAAAATCTTCAAAAGACCTTTTCTTTCTTTTCCCTCTCTCACTCTTCTTTCTCCAAATTTTTAACCATTTTGTCAAAAATTATTTTTTTATTATACCTGTATTGAGATATAGTTGACACAGCATAAAATTCACCACCCATTTAAAGACCACAGTTCAGTGTATTTTATTACATTCACAGAACATTTTTGTAACCCCCAAGGAAATCCCATACCCATTATTAGTCTCCCCATCCTGCCAACAGTACTATTAATCTGCTAGATACCCATTAATCTATCTCTGTCTCTAGAGATTTGCCTATTCTGGACATTTTATATAAATGGAATCAAACAATATATAGCCTTTGTCACCAACTTCCTTCACTTAGAAGAATGTTTTCAAGGTTTTTCTGTGTTTTTGCATGTATCCACACCTCATTGATTTTTATTGACAAAAAATATTCCATTGCATAGATATACCACGTTTTGTTTATCCATTCATCAGTGCATGGGCATGTGGGTATTTCCACTTTTGGGTTATTATGAATAATGCTGCTATGAATATTATGTGCAATTTTTTGGATAAATATTTTTATTTCTCTTGGGTATGTACCTAGGAGCAGGGTCACTGTGTCATATAGAAACTTCATGCATTTAACTGCCAAATTGTTTTCCCAAACAGCTGCAGCACTTTACATTTCTACCAGCAATGCAAAATGGATGCATGAGGGTTCCATTTCTATACATCTTCACCAACACTTATCGTCTGCCTTTTTGAGTATATCCATCCTAGTGGATGTGAACTGGTATCTCATTGTGATTTGGATTTGCATTTCCCTGATGGCTAACGATGTTGAGTATCTTTCACATGTTATTGGCTATATATATTTTTTGGAGAAACATTTATTCAATTTTTTGCAAATTTTTAATGGAGGTAATTTATCTCTCTTTTTTTAAATTTTTTGTTTATTGCAGTAACATTGGTTTATAACATTGTATAAATTTCAGGTGTACATCACTATATTTCTATTTTACCACCCAAATACTAATTACAACCCATCACCACACACATGTGCCTAATTATCCCTTTCACCCTCCTCCCTCCCCCCTTCCCCTCTGGCAACCACCAATCCAATCTCTGTCTCCATGTGTTTGTTTGTTTGTTATTATCTACTACTTAATGAGTGAGATCATACGGTATTTGACCTTCTGCCTCTGACTTATTTCACTTTGCATAATACCCTCAACGTCCATCCATGTTGTCACAAATGGCTGGATTTCATCGTTTCTTATGGCTGAGTAGTATTCCATTGTGTATATATACCACATCTTCTTTATCCATTCGTCCCTTGATGGGCACTTAGGTTGCTTCCAAGTCTTGCCCATTGTGAATAACGCTGCAATGAACACAGGGGTGTGTGTATCTTTACTCATTGGTGTTTTAAAGTTCTTTGGATAAATACCTAGCAGTGGAATAGCTGGATCATATGGCAGTTCTATCCTTAATTTTTTGAGGAATCTCCATACTGTTTTCCATAGTGGCTGCACCAGTTTGCATTCCCACCAGCAGTGTATGAGAGTTCCCTTCTCTCCACATCCTCTCCAACACTTGTTGTTTCCTGTCTTGTTAATTATAGCCATTCTGATGGGCGTGAGGTGACATCTCATTGTAGTTTTGATTTGCATTTCCCTGATAGTTAATGACTTTGGACATCTTTTCATATGCCTGTTGGCCATCTGTATATCTTCTTTGGAGAAACGTCTGTTCAGGTCTTTTGACCATTTTTTAATTGGGTTGTTAGTTCTTTTGTTGTTGAGATGCATGAGTTCTTTATATATTTTGGAGATTAACCCCTTATCAGATATACGGTTTGCAAATATCTTCTCTAAGTTATTAGGTTGTCTTTTCGTTTTGTTGATGGTTTCCTTCGCTGTGCAGAAGGTTTTTAGTTTGATGTAGTCCCATTTGTTTATTTTTTCTATTGTTTCTCTTGCCCAGTCAGACATGGTGCTTGAAAATATGTTGCTAAGACCGATGTCAAAGAGCGTACTGCCTGTGTTTTCTTCTAGAAGTTTCACAGTTTCAGGTCTTACATTCAAGTCTTTAATCCATTTTGAGTTAATTTTAATGTATGGTGTAAGGTAAGGGTCTACTTTCATTTTTTTGCAAGTGGCTGTCCAGTTTTCCCAACATCATTTGTTGGAGAGACTTTCTTTTCTCCATTGTATGTTCTTGACTCCTTTGTCAAAGATTAGCTCTCCATGGATGTGTGGGTTTATTTCTAGGATTTTGATTCTACTCCATTGATCTGTGTGTCTGTTTTTGTGCCAGTACCATGCTGTTTTGGTTACTATAGCTTTGTAGCATATTTTGAAATCAGGGAGTGTGATACCTCCAGTTTTGTTCTTTTTTCTCAGGATTCCTTTAGCTATTCGAGGTCTTTTTTTGTTCCATATAAATTTTAGGATTCTTGGTTCTATTTCTATGAAAAACGTTGTTGGAACTTTGATAGGGATTACATTGAATCTATAGATTGCTTTAGGAAATATGGACATCTTAACTATGTTAATTCTTCCAATCCAAGAGCACAGAATATCTTTCCATTTCTTTGTGTATTCAATTTCTTTCACCAAACTTTTATAATTTTTGGTGTACAGATCTTTCACCTCTTTGGTTAAGTTTATTCCTAGGTGTTTTATTCTTTTTGTTGCAATTGTAAACGGGATTGTATTCTTAATTTCTCTTTCTGCTACTTCGTTGTTAGTGTATAGAAATGCAACTGATTTTTGTATGTTGATTTTGTATCCTGCAACTTTACCATATTCGTTTATTACTTCTAAAAGTTTTTTGGTGGATTCTTTAGGGTTTTCTATATATAAAATCATGTCATCTGCAAATAGTGAGAGTTTCACGTCTTCCTTCCAATTTGGATCCCTTTTATTTCTTTTTCTTGCCTGATTGCTCTGGATAGGACTTCCAATACTATGTTAAATAGGAGAGGTGAGAATGGGCATCCTTGTCTGGTTCCTGTTCTTAGAGAGACAGCTTTCAGTTTTTTACCATTGAGGATGATACTAGCTGTGGGTTTGTCATATATGGCCTTTATTATGTTGAGGCACTTTCCTTCTATACCCATTTAATTCAGAGTTTTATGATAAATGGATGCTGTATCTTGTCTAATGCTTTCTCTGCATCTATTGAGATGATCATGTGATTTTTATTCCTCATTTTATTAATGTGGTGTATCATGTTGATTGATTTGCAAATGTTGAACCATCCCTGCATACCTGGAATAAATCCCACTTGATCATGGTGTATAATCTTTTTAATGTATTGTTGTATGTGATTTGCTAGTATTTTGTTGAGGATTTTTGCAATGATGTTCATCAGTGATATTGGCTTGTAATTTTCTCTTTTTGTGTTGTCCTTATCTGGTTTTGGTATCAAGGTAATGTCGGCTTCATAGAATGAGTTAGGGAGCTTCCCCCCTCTTCAACTTTTTGGAAGAGTTTGAGAAGGATAGGTATTAAGTCTTCTTTGAATGTTTGGTAGAATTCACCAGGGAAGCCATCTGGTCCTGGACTTTTATTTTTGGGGAGGTTTTTGATTACTGTTTCAATCTCCTTACTGGTGATTGGTCTATTAAAATTCTCTATTTCTTCTTGATCCAGTTTTGGAAGGTTGTATGGTTCTAAGAATTTATCCATTTCTTCCAGATTCTCCAATTTGATGGCATATAGCTTTTCACAGTATTCTCTTATAATCCTTTGTATTTCTGAGGTGTCCGTTGTAATTTCTCCTCTTTCTTTTCTGATTTTACTTATTTGTGCCTTCCCTCTTTTTTTCTTGGTGAGTCTAATTAAAGGTTTGTCAATTTTGCTTATCTTTTCAAAGAATCAGCTCTTGATTTTAATTTTTTCTATTGTTTTTTTAGTCTCTATTTCATTTACTTCTGCTCTGATATTTATTATTTCCCTTCTACTGAGTTTGGGCTTTGTTTGTTCTTCTTTTTCCATTTCCTTTAGGTGCATTGTTAGATTGTTTATTTGAGATTTTTCTTGTTTGTTGAGATAGGCCTATATTGCTATAAACTTCCCTTTTAGAACCCCTTTTGCTGTATCCCATAAATTCTGGCATGTCGTATTTTCATTTTCATTTGTCTCCAGGTATTTTTTGATTTCTCCTTTGATTTCTTCATTGACCCAATCGTTGTTCAGTAGCATTTTGTTTAATTTCCACCTATTTGTGGCTTTTCTGATTTTCTTCCTATAGTTGATTTCTAGTTTCATACCGTTGTGGTCAGAAAAGATGCTTGGTATTATTTCAATCTTCTTAAATTTATGTAGACTTGTTTTGTGGCCTAATATGTGATCAATCCTGTAGAATGTTCCTTATGCATTCGAAAAGAATGTGTATTCTTCGGTTTTTGGATGAAATGTTCTGTATATATCTACTAGGTTCATCTGTTCTAGTGTGTCACTTAAGGCCGATGTTTCCTTATTGATCTTCTGTTTGGATGATCTATCCAGTTGGTGTAAGTGGAGTGTTAAAGTCCCCTACTATTATTGTGTTACTGTCTATTTCTCTTTTTATGTCTGTTAATAATTGCTTTATATATTTAGGTGCTCCTACTTTGGGTGCACAGATATTTACGAGTGTTATATCCTCTTGTTGGATTGTTCCCTTGATCGTTATGTAATGCCCTTCTTTGTCCCTTTCTACAGTTTTTGTTTTAAAGTCTGTTTTGTCTGATATGAGTGTTGCTACCCCAGCTTTCTTTTCATTGCCATTTGCGTGGAGTATCTTTTTCCATCCCTTCACTTTCAGTTTGTGAGTGTCCTTAGGTCTGAAGTGTGTCTCTTGTATGCAGCATATATATAGGTCTTGTTTTGTTATCCAATCAGCCACCCTATGCCTTTTAATTAGAACATTTAGTCTGTTGACATTTAAAGTAGCTATTGATAAGTATGTATTTACTGCCACTTTTTAACTTTTTTTTTTCCTCAGTGTTTTAGTAGTCCTTCTCTGTTCCTTTCTTCTTCTCTTGCTCTCTTCCCCTCTGGTTTGATGGCTTTCTTTAGTATTATGTTTGGGTTCCTTTCTCTTAGTTTTTTGTGTATTTATTATAGGTTTCTGGTTTGTGATTACCATGGGGTCCATATACGGAATTGATGGTCTCTTTAGTTTGACCTCTGTCTGAAAGCTCTACTCTTTAACTCCCCTCCTCCCACATTTTATGTTTTTGATATAGCTAACCTCTTTTTTGTGTATTTGTATCCAGTACCCTTGTATCATGGAAATAGATAATTTTTCCTATTTGTGGTCTTCTCTTTTCCCCTTAAATAAGTCCCTTTAGCATTTCTTGTAGTTCTGGTTTCTTGGTGACAAACTCATTTAATTTTTGCTTGTCTGGGAAACTTTTTATCTCTCCTTCCATTTTGAATGATAACCTTGCTGGGTATTCTTGGCTGTAAGTTTTTTCCTTTTAGCACTTTACATATATTGTGCCACTCCCTTCTAGCCTGTAAGGTTTCTGCTGAGAAGTCAGCTGATAGCCTTATGGGGTTTCCTTTGCATGTAACTTGTTTTTCTCTTGCGACTTTTAAGATTCTCTCTTTATCTTCAATTCTGGACATTTTACTTATGATGTGTCTTGGTGTGGGCCTCTTTGGGTTTATCTTGTTTGGTGCTGTCTTTGCTTCCTGTACCTGGATGTCTGTTTCCTTCCTTAGGTTAGGGAAGTTTTCAGCTATTATTTCTTCAAATAGATTCTCTGCCCCTTTGTCTTGCTCTTCTCCTTCCGGGACACCTATAATATGGATGTTAATGCACTTCATGTTGTCCCAGAGGTCCCTTAGACTGTCCTCACTCTTTTTAATTCTTTTTTCTTTTACCTGTTCAGGTTGAGTGATTTCTTCTAGTCTTTTGTCCAGCTTGCAGATCCGTTCTTCTGTATCCTCTACTCAGCCTTTGAGTCCCTCTGGTGAATTTCTCATTTCCAGTATTGTATTCTTCATTTCTGATTGGTTCTTTTTTATATCTTTCATTTCTTTGTTGACATTCTCACTGAGATCATCCGTTCTTCTCCCAAGATCAGTGAGCATCCTTAACACTCTTTGTTTGAACTCTCTGTTGGTTAGGTTGCTCATTTCTGTTTCACTTAGTCCCTTTTCTGGAGATTTGTCCTGTTCCCTTACTTGGAATGTATTCCTTTGCCTCATCATTTTGCCTCTTTCCCTGTTCTTGTGTCTATGTATTAGGTAGGTCAGTTATGTCTCCTGCTCTTGGATAGGTGACCTTATATAAGTGATGCCTTATGTGGCCCCCAATGTGCTTCCCTCAGTTCTGAATGTTCCAGGAGTGACCCCTATGTGGGCTACGTGTGTCCTTCTGTTGTGGCGTGTTTGATCTCCCTGTAGGTGCCTAGGGAGGCAGAGCCAGGCTCCTGGCCAGCTGTTGTAATGCTCAGCTGCTTGTAGTTGTTGTGGGCCCTTCAGGGTGTTGGGAGCCCCAGCACAGTTGGCTGCAAGTTCTAATACCACATTTGTATTGCAGTATTTCTTTTAAGTGAGTAGGCCCCCAGCATGGCAGGTTGTTGGGTCAGGGGTTTACAATTGATATAAGCCTCCAGCCTTTAGGTCTCTTGTCAGCTCTCTGAGGATTGCAGCTGGGTGGGGCTGGCCTCAGGCATGGGAGCACCTAATTGTTTCAGGCTTTGGAAGGTGGGGCAAACCCCCTATGTGGGTCTTTGAGAAGCACAAGTCTTCTGCAGCTGACAAGCCCTGCTGCCCACAGGTCCACACACACAGTCAACACAGTCTTGCCCCGTGTGCACGCCCCAACCTCCTGAAGTGGACCCAGTCTCTCCACGGTGGGAACCCCACACACTCCACCACCGCCCCACACTCTCCACCCACTCCTTGTGCATGCCCTACCCCACTGAAGTGGGCCCAGTCGCCAGGCTGCAGAGAATCCAGTCACCAATATATGCAGGCCCACAAGTTGCCTAAGGGCTTGTTGTTGGGTGGAGCCAATCTCTAGTGTGGGCTGCCTGCCCTGGCTCAGCTGGATTAAATTGGTGCTCTAGTGGGTGGGGCAGACCCTGGGCTAGAAGGCCCCATGGAGAACTCCAATGAGGTCTGCCAGTGTCTGTGTCAGCACGCCCACACCAGGCCACAACAATGGCCGCCGCCAATGTCCCAGTCCCGGGAGAGGTCTTACCTCTCATTGAGATGCACTCAGATCCTGTCAAGTGAGTCTGTTTTCACCAAAGCACTGTATACCTTTCTTTCTGGTGATTTTAGGTTGCTTTCTGAAAGGGGTAAATTTGTGCTTGGGCCCTTTAAGAGCCAGTTTTAATTCCTTTGTGAGCCAGCTTTTCTGGGGGTACTCCTCAACGTTTTAGTAGCAGGTAAAGTCAGATATTATGCCACTCATCTCGATTGTGCTGGGTCCACAAAATGCCTACAGTGGGGGTGCTACCCCGGTCAGGGCCCCGCTCCTCCAGGGAGGGCTGCAGAACTTTGGGCTACACCCAGGTGGTTGTGAAGCACTGTGGCTTGTGAAGGTGGCATTTTTTTTCTCTCCAGAAGGGAGTTTCTGCCTCTTCCACCTCGATTGTGGAGGAGTCCTTTGTTGCAGGAGTTCCTCTTATCCAGTTTTCACTTATGTCTCAGGGGTAATTTTTCCACGAGTAGTTGTAAATTTGTTGTATCTGCAGGAGGAGGTGAGTTCAGAGTTTGCTTATGCCGCCATCTTGACTTCTCTCTAATTTATCTTTTTATTGGTGAGTTGTAAGAACTTTTTGTATATTCTGGATAGTAGTCTCTTATCACATACATGATTTGCAGTATTTTCTCGCATTCTATGGGCCATACTTTCACTTTCTTGATAGAGTCTTTTGGATCATGAAAAATTTTAATTTTGGTGAAGTCAATTATCTGTTTTTACCTTGATCATTTGTGATTTTGTTGTCATATCTAAGAAACCATTTCTGATCCAAGGTCACAAAGATTTACACCTATGCATTCTTCCAACTGTTTTATATCTTAGCTCTTACATTTGGGTCTTTGATTCATTTTGAGTTAATTTTTATATATGGTATGAGGTAAGGGTCCAGATTCACTCTTAGCCATGTTGGTATTCAACTATGCTTGAACAGTTTGTTGAAAATACTATTCTTTGCCTATTGTAGTCCTTGGCACCTGTGTCGAAAATCAATTAACCATAAATGTATGGGTTTATTTCTGGATTGTCAATTATATTCCACTGCTCTGTATGTCTCTCCTTATGCTGTGACCACACTGTCTTGATTACTGTAACTTTTCAGCAAGTTTTAAAGTAGGAAAATTTGAGTGTTCAAATTTTGCTCTTTCTCAAGATTGTTATGACCATTATATTTTCTACAAATTTTAGAAATAGCTTGTCAGCTTTTGCAAGAAAGCAAGCTTAAATTTTAATAGAAATTGTTTTAAATCTATAGGTCAATTTTATGAGTAAGGCCATCTTAACAATATTAAGTCTTCCAATCTGTTAATATGGCTATCTTTCCATTTATTTAGGTCTCCTTTAATACCTTTCAGTTAGGTTTTGTAGTTTTCAGTGTACAGACTTATACTTCAGTTGTTAAATTTATTCCTATTTTATTCTTTTTGATGCTATTATAAATGGAATTGCTTTATTAATTTCATTTTCAAATTTTTCATTGCTAGCATATACAAATAAAATTAATTTTTTTATATTTATCTTGTATCCTGCATCCTTATAAAACTTGTTTATCAGTTCTAATAATTTTTTTAACTGGATTGCTTAGGATAATCTATATACAAGATTATGACATCTGAAAATAAAGATAGCTTTATTCTTTCTTTCTAATTTGGATGCCTCTTATTTCTTTTTCTCAAGTAATTTTCCTGGCTAAAACCTCCAGTAGAATGTTGAATAGATGTGAAGACAGCAGAGATCCTTGTCTTATTCCTGATCTTGGGGGAAACCTTTCTGTCCTTTGCCATTATGATGTTACTTGTTAGTTTTTCATAGATGCCCTTTATCAGTTTGAGGAACTTCCTTTCTGTTACTAGTTTGTTGTGTGTTTTTAATTATAGGTTGTTGAATTTTGTTGAGTGCTTTGTCTACAATTCTTAACACAACTACGTGGTTTTACCTTTAGTCTATTGATATGATGTATGATATTGATTAATTTCCATATGTTGAACCAACCTTGCATTCTTGGAATAAATTTGACTTAGTTGTGGTATATAATCCTTTTTTTAAGTTGCTAGATTTGGTTTGCTGTATTTTTGTTGAGAATTTTTGTGCCTATATTCATAAGGAATATTAGTTTGTAGTTTTCTTTTCTTTTGATGTCTTTGTCTGGTTTTAGTATTACAGTAATACTGATCTCTTCTATTTTTTGGAAGGGTTTGTGAAGGATTGATATTAATTTTTATTTCAATGTTTGGTAGAATTCACCAGTGAGGCCATCTGGTCCTGTGCTTTCTTTGCGAGAAGTTTTAAAATTACTAATTCTATGTCTTTGCTTGTTATAAGTCTATTCAGTCTATTGTTTTCTATTGTTTCTTGAGTTAGTTTAGGTAGGTTGTATCTTTGCAGGAATTTGTCAGTTTCATCTAGCTCATCTAATTTCTTCAGATACAATTGTTCAGAGTATTCTTTATGATTGTTTGTATTTCTGTAAGGTCAATAGTAATATCCCCTCTTTCATTCTTTAGTGATGTGAATCTTCTCTCCTTTTTACTTTGTCAGTCTGGCTAAGTTTGTCAATTTTTCTGATCTTTACAAAGAGCCAACTTTTGCTCTCTGATATTTTCTATTATTTTTCTATTCTTGATTTCATTTATATACACTCTTATCTTTAATTTTTTCTACCTTTTGCTTGCTTTGGGTTTAGTTTGCACTTCTTATGTAGTTTCTTAAGGTGGAAGATTAGGTTATTGACTTGGAGTGTTTCATCATTTTTTTTTTAATCTTTTCCCCCCAAAAGCCCCAGTAGATAGTTGTATGTCATAGCTGCACATCCTTCTAGTTGCTGTACATGGGACGCGGCCTCAGCATGGCCGGACATGCAATGCGTCGGTGTGCACCCAGGATCCGAACCTGGGCCGCCAGCAGCGGAGCACGCGCACTTAACCGCTAAGCCATGGGGCCAGCCCCATCATTTTTTTTTTTTTGCTGGGAAAGATTTGCTGTGAGCTAACATCTATTGCTAATTTCCCTCTCTTTTTCCTCCCCAAAGCCCCAGTACATAGTTGTATATTCTAGTTGTAAGTCCTTCTAGTTCTTCTATGTGAGCCCCTGCCACAGCATGGCTACTGACAGATGAGTGGTTGTGCACCCAGTAACTGAACCCAGGCCACCCAAGCAGAGCATGCTGAACTTTAACCACTAGGCCATTAGGGCTGGCTCTCATCACTTTTAATGTTGACATTTACAGCTATAAATTTCCTTCTAAGCATTACTTTAACTGCAAACCCTAAGGTTTGGTATGTTATGTTTTCATTTTTATTCATCTCAAAGTGTTTTCCAACCTCTTTTGTGATTTCTTCTTTGACTCATTGGCTATTTAGGAGTGTGTTGTTTAACTTCCATATATTTGTTCATTTTCCAAATACCTTTATGTTACTGATTTCTAATTTTATTCCATTGTAGTTGGAGAAAATACTTTGTATGGTTTCAATCCTTTTAAATTTATTAAGACTTGTTTGTGGCATATGGTTTATACTATAAAATATTCCATGTGCACTTTAAAGGAGTTTGTTTTATTTGTGGGGTTGAGTATTCAATAGATCTCTATAGGTTTAGTTGGGCTTATAGTGTTGTTCAAGTCTTCTATTTCCTTGTTCACCCTCTGTCTAGTTTTCTTATTAATTATTGAAAGTAGGATACTAAACTTCCCAACTATCATTGTTGAATCAGCTTTCTGTCAGTTTTTGCTTCATGTGTTTCTGCCAGCTTTTGCTTTATGTCAAACTAGATATAATCTAGTTTAGACTGCTACTAGCTTAAATATAACAGTATACAAAAATTTTGTTCTAATATACCACCATTAACTCTCCCTTCATTTATGCTATTTTTGCCATACAAATTACATCTGTATACATCATAAGTCCATCAACACAGTTTTATAATTATTGTTTTATGCAATTGTCTTTTAAGTCAGATAGGAGAAGAAAAGTGTTACCAAAAATACACTTATACTGTCTTGCACATTTACTTATGTAATAACAATTACCAGCGCTCTTTATTTCTTCATGTATAATTTAGCTACTATGCAGTGTCCTACTAAGTTCTGGCTTGTTTATATTTTCTTTAACTGTTGTTTGAAAACTAAACAGGGGCCAGCCCCATGGCGTAGCGGTTAAGTGTGCGTGCTCCACTACTGGCAGCCTGGGTTCGGACCTCGGGCGCGCACCAACCCACTGCTTTTCGGGCCATGCTGGGGCGGCAGCCCACATACGGCAACTAGCAGGACGTGCAACTATAACATACAACTATCTACTGGGGCTTTGGGGAGAAAAAGGGAAAAAAAGGAGGAGGATTGGCAAATAGATGTTAGTTCAGGGATGACCTTCCTCACAAAAAAAAAGAAAGAAAAAGAAAAAAGAAAATTAAACAAATCATTTTTGAGTATATATCTCTAAAAGAGACCAGCTGGTACTTTCAACATTTTACCTGGAAATCTCCTTAGCCAAGTTCATCAGTTCATTAGGTATGTTTTACATTTTCCAAGTAACTGCAGATAACAAGTTTCTACAACTATATAACAAGGGTCACTTTTCCTCTGGTTTTGAATAACATGTTACTCACCAACAGCCTCCAAAAGGGCTTCTGTCAAGAGTCTTTTCAAGTCTCTCTCAACTTCCACCCACCACCTGGTCCCAATGATACTGCCATATATTTTGTTTTGTTTTTGTAACAGTACCTATCTCCCAGCTACCAAAGTCTTTTATTTCTTGTTGCATTAAAAAATACTTAAAACTTATTGGTATAAAACAATAACAATCAATTATTATTATTATTATTGTCTCACAGTTCTGGGCATTGACAGGGCTTAACTAGGTAAATTTTGCTCAAGGTAGCTCACATAATTGCAGTCAGTCAGTTGCTAGGGCTGGAGTCATCTCAAAATCTTCTTCTCTCACATGCCCAGCAAAGGCTACTTATTGTCATCAGTGTGGTTGTTGTCCAGAATGTGGCCTTTCCATGTGGACTGGATTTCTCACATCAGGGTAGCTGGGTTTTAGCCAGATGGAAGCTATATCACCTTTTATGACCCAGCCTCTCTCTTCCACAAAATTGCTTCCATTATTAAAGATAGTCACAAAGACCTCGTAGTTTCAAGAGGAGGTGACACAGATTTTACCTATTGATAGCAAAATGGCAAGGTTCTGGAAGACATGTGGGACTTGATATATTGTTGCAGCCATTTTTGCAAAATACAATTCTTCCAGACAGGGAAAGAAGGAACCAGACATTACCTAGTAAAAACATGTAGTGATGAGGCCCCAGTGGCCTAGTGGTCAAATTCGGTGTGCTCCACTTCAGCAGCCCAGGTTCGGTTCCTGGGCATGGACCTATACCACTCACCAGTGGCCATGCTGTGGTGGCAGCTCACGTACAAAAGAGATGAAGATTGGCCACAGATGTGAGCTCCTCATGCTTGTTGAGGAAGATTGGCAACAGATGTTAGCTCAGGGTGATGCTTCCTCAGCCAAAAAAAAAAAACACAAAAAACCAGGTAGTGATGTATTGCTTCAAAGGGGAGAAGTTATTCTGAGTATAGATTGCCTGTCCTTCTAATCTATCCTGGTTCCTGATCTCAGCTGCAGATCTTGAAGAAAACAATAATGCTAAAATACTGAGATATGTCTAATAGTGCATACCATGATAAGGTGGGAAAGACAATCCCATCAAGACAATCCCAACATTAGTACAAACATCCATGTAATTATGGTATTGTTGGTGTCAGGTATGTTGGTACCAGGTATTTTTGGCACCAGCAGTAATGCCAATGACAGGTAACTTATTTCTGAGAATACGTGAAGTGTGAAATTTGTGTGTCCCAAAAAAACTTTGCTTGTGGTAGTGGAATAAGGTTTTTTGCCAGGGATGGAGATACCCATAAAAATTTAAGTTATTACTAATAATGTGACTTAAAATGCATTCACTCGATGACAAGGAGTAGGGTACTTGTGCTTATATTTAATAAGCACAAAAAATACTGTTTGGTTGACAGAAACTGTTCTTTGTTCAGATAGGAAATTTTGTTTGTTCTATAGGCCCTCATTCCTTCAAATCTTCGCAATTATTTTTAACAAAAATGGATAAGTCAAATAAATTGAGAAAATTTGAAAAGAAATTGAAGGACAAAAGAGATAGAGACAGAGAGACACACCCACACACAGAGACTAGGTAGGTGGCATTCCTAGATGGTTTTGCTGAGCAAAGGCAATTTCTAAGGAATGTCTTTATTCAACCCTCCATTCATAACTCACTGAAAGTTGGATAAATAAAAGAAACCACAGAAGTTTGAAAAAGAAAAGTAAAGTACACTTTCGTCAATGGATAGGTCATCCAGACAGAAAATCAATAATGAAACATCAGCCTTATCCAACATGTTAGACCAGATGGACTTAACAAAAAATACAGAACATTCCATCCCAAAGCACCAGAACACATATTCTTCTCAAGCACGCATGGAACATTCTCCAAAATAGATTATATATTATACCGCAAAACAAGTCTTAATAAATTTAAGATCAAAATCATACCAAGCATCTTTTCTGACCACAATGATATGAAACTAGAAATCAATCACAAGAAGAAAACTGGAAAATTCATAGATATTTGGAGATTAAACAACATGCTACTGAACAACCAATGGGTCAATGAAGAAATCAAGAGAAATTGAAAAATACCTTGAGACAAATGAAAATGGAAATACAAGCATACCTCAGAGATATTGTGGGTTCAGTTCCAGACCATTGCAACAAAGTGAATATCTCAATAAAGTGAGTCATACTAATGTTTTGGTTTCCAAGTGCATATAAAAGTTATGTTTACACTCTGTTGTAGTCTATTAAGTATGCAATAGCATTATGTCTAAAAAAACAATGTACATACCTGAATTTAAAAATACATTATTGTTGCTGGGGCTAGCCCCGTGGCCTAGTGGTTAAGTTTGGCATGCTCCTCTTCAGTGGCCCGGGTTCAGTTCCCAGGCACAGACCTATATCACTTGGCAGCGGCCATGCTGTGGCAGTGACCCACACACAAAATAGAAGAAGACTGGCAACAGATGATAGCTCAGGGTGAAACTTCCTCAGCAAAAAATAATAATAATAATAAAAAACAAAATAAAAATACAATATTGTTAAAAAATGCTAACCATCATCTGAGCCTTCAACAAGTCATAATCTTTTTGCTGGTGGAGGGTCTTATAAAAAATACACTAACTGAGAAGTACAATAAAATGAAGTATGCCTGTACAACATAACAAAATTTATGGAATGTAGCAAAAGCACGTCTAGGAGGGAAGTTCATAGAGATAAATGCCTACCTCAAGAACAAACAAACAAACAAAAATCTCAAATAAACAACCTAGCTTTACACCTCAAGGAACTAGAAAAAGAAGAACAAAACCCCAAGATAGTAGAAAGAAGGAAATAGCAAAGATCAGAGAAGAAATAAATGAAGTAGAGACTAAAAAGACAATATAAAAGATCAATGAAACTAGAGCTAGTTATTTAAAAAGATAAACAAAATTGACAAAACTTTAGCTAGAATCACCAAGAAAAAAAGAGAGGGGACTCAAATGAATAAAATCAGAAATGAAAGAGTAGATGTTACCACTCATACTATGGAAATGCAAAGAATCATAAGAGACTACTATGAACAATTCTACACCAACAAATTGGACAACCTAGAAGAAATAGATATTTCTAAAAACATACAACCTACCAAGACTGAATCGTGAAGAAACAGAAAACCTGAACAGACTGATTAGTTGTAAGGAGATTGAATCAGTAATCAAAAATCAGCCAACAAACAAAAGTTCAGGATCAGACAGCTTCACTGGTGAATTCTATCAAATATTCAAAGAATAGTAATTCTTCTCAAACTCTTCCAAAAAACAGAAGAGGAGGAAGCACTTCTAAACTCATTTTACAAGGCCAGCATTACCCTGATAGTAAAACCAAATGAGAACACCAGAAGAAAAGAAAACTATAGGCCAATATTCCTGATGAACATAGATGCAAAAATCCTCAACAAAATATTAGCAAATCAAATTCAAAAATACATTAAAAGGATGATACACCATGATCAAGTGAGATTTATTCCAGGTATGCAAGGGTAATTCAACATCTTCAAATCAATCAATGTGATACACCACATTAACAAAATGAAGGAAAAAATCATATGATCATTTCAATAGATGCAGAAAAAGCATTTGACAAAATTCAACAGCCATTTATGATAAAAATTCTCAACAAAGAGGGTATGGAGAGAACGTACATCAACATAGTAAAGACCATATATGACAAGCCCACAGCTAACATCATACTCAATGGTGAAAAGCTGAAAGCTTTTCCTCTAAGATGAAGAACAAGACAAGGATGCCCACTCGCATCAGTTTTATTCAGTATAGTATTGGAAATCCTAGCCAGAGGAATTAAGCAAGAAAAAGAAATAAAAAACACCAAAATTGTAAAGAAAGAAGTAAAACTGTCACTATTTGCAGATGACATGATATTATATATAGAAAAGCCTAAAGACTCCATCAAAAAACCGTTAGAGCTAATAAATTCAGTAAAGTTCCAGGATACAATATCAATATACAAAAATCTGTTGTGTTTCTATACACTAATAATGAACTATCAGAAAGAGAAATTAAGAAAACAATCTCATTTACAATTGCAACAAAAAGAATAAATTACCTAGGAATAAATTTAACCAAGAAGATGAAAGACTGTACACTGAAAACAGTAAGACATTGATGAAATTGAAGAAGATACAAATGGAAACATATTCTGTGATCATGGATTGGAAGAATTAATATTGCTAAAATGTCCCTAGTATCCAACGTGATCTACAGAATCAATGCAATCTCTGTCAAAATTCCAGTGGTGTATTTCACAGAAATAGAACAAACAATTCTAAAATTTGTATGGAACCACAAAGACCCCAAATAGCCAAAGCAATCTTGAGAAAGAAGAACAAAGCTGGAGGCATCACACTCCCTGATTTCAGAGTATATTACAAAGCTATCGTAATCAAAACAGCACAGCATTGGTGTGAAAACAGACACATAGATCAATGGAACAAATGAGAGAGCCCAGAAATAAACTCACGCATATATGGTCAATTAATTTATGAGAAAGGAGGCAAGAATATACAATGAGGAAAGGACAGTCTCTTCAATAAATGGTGCTGGGGGGGGCCGGCCTGGTGGCGCAAGAGGTTAAGTGTGTGCATTCCGCTGGGCGGTCCAGGGTTCGCTGGTTCAGATCCCGGGCGTGCACCCACGCACTGCTTGGCAAGCCATGCCCTGGCGGCCTCCCATATAAAGTGGAGGATGGGCACGGATGTTAGCCCAGGGCCAGGCTTCTTAAGCAAAAAAAGAGGAGGATTAGCAGATATTAGCACAGGGCTGATCTCCTCACACACAAAAAAATAAAAAATAAAATAAAATAAATGCTGCTGGGAAAACTGGACAGACACATGCGAAAGAGTGAAAGTAGATCACTATCTTACACCATACACAAAAATTAACTTAAAATGGATTAAAGGCTTGAATGTAAGACCTGAAACCATAAAACTCCTAGAAGAAAACATAAGTGGTAACCTTCTTGACATTGATCTTAGAGATGATTTTTTGGATCTGACACTAAAAGCAAAGGCAACAAAAGCAAAAATAAATAAGTGAGACTATCAAACTGAAAACTTCCACACAGCAAAGGAAACCATCAACAAAATGAAAAGGCAACCTACACAATGGAAGCAAATATTTGCAAATCATATATCTGATAAGGGGTTAATATCCAAAATATATAAAGAACTCATACAACTCAATAGCAAAAAAATATAATGTTATATGTCAATTATACCTCAATTAAAAAAAGAGACAAAGTAATGGAAAATAGGCTTTAAAAATGAGCTTTAGTATATATCTGCAAGAAGAAAAGACAAGCTAGAAAAACACTCTGGTTCAATTGAGACCCGGTTTAAAACGAGTTTGGGCCTGGAAGCACTGACAACCTGGGAAAATGGGAATTTCTCCCGAAATTCCGCATTTCTCTGTGAAATTTCATATTTCACCACAAATCACAGAATGTTCCAAAATGTTACCAAGGAGAACCTTAAAAATGTCTAAAAAAATAAGGTAATCAATATTTCTCCTTGGACAGTTCAGAAATTTAGGAGTACATCCTTTCGGCCCAAAGAGATGTCTAAGGAGTATGATACTTTCTTTTACCCCCTTAACTATCTAGTACTGGGCTTATGAGGAAAACTCTAATATAATTAAGTAATAAGTAATAATTCAAGGGAAATTATTTTGAGCTACTAAAATGTTCCAAGACATAATCTCTGAGGATATCAGAGTTTAAATATTTAGGGAGGAAATAGAAAGAATTGTAAAGACATAATTATAATTAATTCTAATAAGTACTAATATATAGGAATGTGCAGTGTTAAAAAATTGCACAAAAATGGTAACTGAGCTGCCAAGGGGAGTTTGTCAAAAAAAATAAACACTATTTGAACTGAATCCTGACAAATGAGTTCAACTTAAAAAGGAATGAGGTAAATCTATATATATGGACCAGCAACATTTTCCAAGGCATATTGAAAAGCATGAAAAGAGACTTGCAGAATAAAATGTGCATTATGATCCCATTCACATAAGAAAAAAAATTTGTAATTCATGTGTACACTTACATATTTATGTAAATACATAAAAACTGAATCTAAACTACCATAACCCAACAGATAGTAGGAGTAACTTCTGGAAAGGGGATGGGAGGGAAAGAGAATATAATGGCAATAAAGCGAGACTTAACTGTGCTCTCTCTCTTTGCATCCAATTTGAATTTTTTTCAGCACGTGACTTTGCATGTTCATGGTCACCAAATTTCAGAACTCCGGGGGTTGTCATTTTCACTGAACTCTACGTGAAGAGCTTTCCCACAGGGGCTGTGTGGTGTGTCTTCACATAAACTACAATGTGAACGGAGCCCTGGAGAACTGAAACTTGGCCATGATTAGCGGTGCAATTCTTTTTAAAATTTCAACGGCCTTTAAAAAAAGGAAGGCTCCTCAGATAGTGAGGTTGCCGAATAGGCAGTGGAACTAGCAGGCTCAAAACACAGGCTCTGAGAATTTGAATTTTCTTTGAACATGAGTATTGTGTATAAGCAGATGGCCATGGGAATGAATCTAGAAATATAGATCTAGGTCAGATTATGAAGGAGTTTTAACTTTATTTTGTTTTGAGGGTATTTAGTTAGGAGAGTGACAAGATCAGATCTGACTTTTAGGAAGATAACTGACAACAACGTGGAGGATCAGTTGGGAGAAGCAGAGCAGCTCTGGCAGAGACTAGTTACAAGGCTGTTGCGAAATTTGAAAAAAGATGAGATAGGCACTAAGACAAACGACAGTAGAGATGATTGGGACAAGAAAAGTTTAACCAATATTTAACAGATAACGAACGTAAGTGCGAGGGATGTCAAGGATGACTCCAAGATCCCAAATCAAGATTTCAAGCAAGATGTCTGAGAGAACGAGGGATCATGCTAACTTGCATGCTAAACCACTGAGTTCCTGACCTCAATCTTGACCTGGGTCAGAAATGGTCTCAGAGCCTCAGGTGGGGTTGAACCTGCCAGTGGGCACTCACTAATTGGTCTCACATTAGATGTAATGAGGCAGATAGGGCAATGCATTGTGTTATGAGCCAGCTTACATTTCTCCATCTTATTCCTAAGGATATTATAACTTCGTCAAATTCCTTACTAAAGTATGTCTATAGCATCCCCTTAATCAACCAGTCATATAACCCTCCCTTAAAAAGAAACAGCACATTTCACTTGGCTGACCTTGTTTCTGTAAACTAAAGCTGCCTCTTGCTAATACATTCTTTCTTTCCAATCACTTAAATTCATTTAAAACATCCATTAAATAGTTTTGCTAGATATATACATTGACTGTCACTCTGCAACGACAAATCTAATTTTTCCAAATCTAATTTTTCCCAATTTTTTTTTTTTAATTAGAAGAGTGTTTGCCTACTTTACATCTTTTGGAACACCTCTTATTCTTTGTAATTTATCAAACACCAACAATCATATCTCCAGGTTTTCTAAGGGTTATTGGATGTATGTCATCTGCATCTTGAACTTAAGATGCAGAAGTGAGATTCCCCAGGACTCTTAACTTAGCATTCTGCATTCATTCCCTGAGGCAGATATAAATTTAGCAACTTTGAGACAGAGCATTAGAAAGCCAGTTTGTCTGGAGCCCAGTAGGCAAGCTGGAAAGTAGTAAATGACAGGATTTAGGGAAGTAGGAAAGGGCCAGGTCCTATAAGGCAAATTAGCATAGACCAAAAAACCAGGCATATCAAGGGAGCCATCACGTCATTACAGGATTTTAGTTCTCTCTGAGTAGATGAGCGTTAAGGACTAAAAGTTTGGACCCCTCAAAATTCACATGTTGAAACCCTACCTCCAATGTGATTGTATTAGGAGGTGGGGCCTTTGGGAGTTTAGTAGGTTTAGATGAGGTTGTGAGGGTAGAGCCCTCATGAATGGGATGAGCACCCTTAGAAGAGTCACAAGAGAGCTTTCTGCTCTCCGCTCTCTTTGATGTGAGGATACCATGAAAAGACAGCAATCTGCAAGCCAGGAAAGGGGTCCTCACCAGACACTAGATCTGCTGGCACCTTAATCTTGCACTTTCAGCTTTCAGAACCATGAGAAATGTTTGTTGCTTAAGCTACTCAGTCTTTGGTCATTTGTTACAGCAGCCTGAACTGACTGAGACATTGAGCAAAAAGTCAACTCTCTATTTTATACTCCCATACTGCTTTGCTCACCATGTGTGTACCTAGCATCTGATAGCAACGACAACAATAAACGTTTACTGAGTTCTTTACTAAGTACCAGGCACTATTAAGTTTTTTACATAGATAATTTTATTTGTTTCTCACAATATGCCTACAAGGCAGTATATTAGCATTTAGTTAAAGAATAAACTCCATTCTAGTTAAGTTAAATAAAGAATTTTTTATTACAGAGTATTATATAGCTTATAAAATCATTGAAAAGGCTGAAGAAACAGATTCTGGGTTAAGTTTAAAGAGAACAGTTCCAAAAGCCACGCCATAAACTCAGCACTGCCTCCTCGAAGATCAGAAAACCATTGGCCCCAAAACTAATGCTGGTCAGGAAGCCACAGCAGCCAGGTGGCTGCCACAATCAGAGAACTGCCAGAAATCAGAAGCTGCTACAGCTGCCAGAGTAGGAATCACTCCATGCTAGCTACAATCTGCAACAGCAGAATGGACATCCCATGCCTGCCTCTTGGCACCTACAAAGCAAATGACTGGACGTGGTGAACTCTGCTTAATGCTGCCACAGAATAAATTAAATGCCTCCACTACCTCTTTGCCAGCAGAAAAAGCAGAAGCTGCAGAATCACATGATCTGCCGCACTTCAGCCTTTCAAATTTCAAGAAATGTTATCTTACTGGTTAACTTATATCCAGAGCCCCAGCTGGAAGTGAGACTGGGAGATGTAGATTTTTTTAATTGGTTTTATTGGCATGTAATTTACATAAAATAAAATTCTCCCATTATAAGTGTAGAGTTCAACGAGTTTTGAGATATTATACGGTTATAATAACTACCACCACAATCAAGACATAGAACATGCCCACCACCACAAAATGTTCACTGGTGTCCGTTCCCAGTTAACCATTGCCTGCCATCACAGGCCCCAGGCAACCATGGATCTACTTTCTATCATTATAATTTTGACTTTTTGAGAATTTCATGTAAATGGAATTATATATTATGTTTTCTTTTGGGTCTGGCTTATTCATTTAATATAAGGCTTTAAAGTTTACATGTTGCCACATATATCAATAGTGGCTTGTTTCTTTTCATTGTTGAGTAATATTCTATTGTATGTATATAACATAATTTCTTTAATTCATGAACCTAAATGGGCATTTAGGTTGTGCCTAGTTTGAGGTTACTATGAATAAAGTGCTATGAATATTCACCAAGTCTGTTTGTGAATATATGTTTTCATTTCGAATGAGTAAATTTCTAGAAATGGGATTGTTGGGTCATATGGTAGACATATATTTGTATGTTTAACTTTGTAAGAAATTTTCAAGCCATTTTCCAAAGTGGTCATGCTAAATGCGTTCCCACCAGGTATGTATGAGCCATCCACATACAACACTTGACATTGTAATTCTTTTCCTATCCATTCTAGTGCTTGTGTTGTGTTATGTCGTAATTTAATTTACATTGTCCTAATGATGATGAACATTTTTCATACGTCACTCACACATCTTTTTGTGTGAAGTATCTGTTCAAATGTTATGTTCGTTTGTTTAATTCCGTTATCTGTCGTCTTAGTATTAAGCTGCAAGAATTGATTATATGGATAAAAGTCTTTTGTTATAGAAATGATTGACAAATACTTTTCTTGAGTCAGTGGCTTCTCTTTTCAATTTCTTTCAATGAGAGAAAGCTTGGATGATGTCTTATTTACCTTTTTCATTTCTGTTATGATTTATGCTTTTTTTCTGAGTCCTGTCTAAAAGATCTTAGCCCAACTCAAGGTCACAAAGAATTTTATCTTTGTTTTTATCTAGAAGGTTTATAGTTTCAGCTCCTGTGTTTAAGTTTGTGATCCATTTTTAGTTAAATTTTATGTGGTGTGAGGGAAGAATGAGGTTCATTTTTCTAAATATGCCTGCCCAATTGTTCCACACCATTTGTTGAAAAGATTATCCTTTTTCCATTGAATTGCCTTTGTACTTCTGCTCAAAATCAACTGAATATATATTAAAGGGTTTATTTCTTGACCTTATTTTGTTCCATTGATCTATATCAGAATGTGGTTCTCAAATGTGGTCTGGGTCCCAGAGATCCTTTCAGGGATCCCTGAATTCAAATTTTCATAAAACTAAGCCATTTATCTTTTGACTTTTATTCTCGCATAAAATTTCAATGGAGGTTTCTAGAGGACACATTATGCAATATTGCCACAAATTGAATGAAGAAACAGAAATAAGAATCTAGCTGTCTTTTAATAAGCCAGACATTAAAAAGATTTTCAAAAATGGAAAATAATGCCAGTCTTCTAATTTTTGAGGGGTTTGGGAACTTATAGCTATTTTTCATCAAGACTATGTCGTTTAGTAATGCAATTATTATAATTATTTTAAAGTATTTAAAATAAATAGTTCAAGTACATATTTTTAAAATTTCTTAATTTTAATTTCTTATGTTAAATATAATGAAAATGTATGGTGAATATCAACAGATATAGTCCATATAACTCATATAAGCAAAAATCACTTTAGGATCCTCAATAGTTTTTAAGAGTATAAAGAAATCCTGACACTAAAACTTTTGAGAACCATTGATCTAGATATTATCCCTGTGCCAATACCATACTATATTGATTACTCTAGTTTCATAGTAAGACTTGAAATCAAATAGTGTCAGTCTTTCAAATATGTTCTTTTTTTAGAATATTGGTATATTAGTTTTTTAATGCTCCTGTAATAAGCGGCTTAAAACAACAGAAGTTTATTATCTTATAGTTCTATAGATCATAAGTCTGACATAAGTCTCACTGGGCTAAAATCAAGGTGCCCACATGGCTGTGCTTCCTTATGGAAGTTCTAAGGGATAATCATTTCCTGCTGGCAGGTTGGAAAGAATTCAATTCCTTCTGGTTATAAGACTAAAGATCCCATTTCCTTGCTGGCTTTCAGTTGAGAGCTAGTTAAGAATATTTGAACAAAGAAAATTCCAGCCTTAGATTACTTCACTGGTCATTTCTGCTAAACATTTAAGGAAGAAATAATACCAATCCTATAAAAAGTCTCACAAAAAATTGAAAAGGAGAAAATACTTCATAAAGAATTTTGTAAGCCAGCATATGTCCCAATATACGGACATTATCCAGTGGATATATCCACTATCCGGATGCCAAAATCAGACAAAACATGACAAGAAAAGAAAACAACAGACAAATATCCCTCATGAATATAGATCTAAAAATTGTCAACAAAATATTAGTAGATTGAATCTAGTAATTTATAATATGTATACAATATACAGTATACATGACCAAGCTGGGAGAATCCCAGGAATGTAAGGTTGGTTTAAATAAATCAATGTAAATCATAATAACTGACTGGAAAAAAAAACTATATGAACATCTCTGTAAATGTAGAAAGAGTATTTTACAAATGCACGCTTATTCATGATAAAAACACTCAGAAAATTAAGAATGGAAGAGAATTTTCTCAATCTGATAATAAAAATTATGAAAAACCTATTCCTAACATCATATTAACAGTGAAATATTGCATGATTTGCCCCTTAAATTCTCAGATTGGGAACAAGGCAAGGATGTCTACTCTGACCATTCCTCTTCAATACTGTGCTTGAGATATAGACAGGTCAATAAGCCAAGAAAAAGGGAAGATATAGAAATTTGTAAGAGAGAAATAAAATTGACTTTAATAGAAGATAAATGATTGACTAAAATAAAAGCTAATAAATTTACAAAATAAGCTTCTCGAACTAATATATGAGTTTAATAAGATCAAAAGTTATAAGACAAATATACAAAAATCAATAGTATTTTTATAGACATGTTGGCAGCGAGTAATTTAAAAATATAGCGTTATACTGGTATCCACAGATACAAGACACTTAGGGAAAATTTAACAAAATATGTGCAAAACCTGTATACTCTTCACCGTGAAAATTATAAAACATTTCAAGAAAAACTAAAAAATATCTAAAAAATAACAGAGGCCTATACCAGGTTCCTGGATCAGAAGACCTAATACTACTGTCTTAGTTGGCTTGGGCTACTATAACAAAATACCATAGACTGGGTGGCTTAAACAACAAATATTTATTTTTCGCAGTTTTGGAGGCTTGAAAGTCAGAGATCAAGGTGCCAGCAGATTTATTTCTTGGTGAGGGACCTCTTCCTGGCTTGCAGATGGCCATCATCTTGCTATGGGCTCACAAGGCCTTTGGTGGGTATGAATGGAGAGAGAGAGCTCTTGTGTCTATTCTTGTTTATTAAGGGCATTAATTCCATCATGAGGGCCCCTCCTCATAACCTACTCTATCCCTAATTACCTTCCAAAGGCCCTACCGCTAAATACCATCACCTCGGAGATTAGGGCTTCAACATCTGAATTGAGGGGAGACACAAATATTCAGTCCATAGCAATACCCTAACTTATTTTGGTTTACTTGTGATATAAATTTCTGAAAGAGAAGAGAGAAAAATGGCTTATTTTCTATATATATTTCTGTTTTTTAGGGGCTGCTCTATAGTTTAAAATTCACCTTTATGTTATCCCAATCTACCTTCAAAGAATAAATTCAATATAGTTTATGCCATTATAGCAGTATACATCTATTTCTTCTCACTTATCCTTTGTGCTGTTGCTTTCATACATTTTACTTTTACATGTGTTATACACCCCACAATACATTGTTATTATTTTGCTTTTAAGAGATTTTCTAAATGAGGTAAAAATGTATTTTGTATTTATCCACATATTTACTGTTTCTGGCAATCTTCATTTGTTTATATACATGTGAAATTTGATCTGGTACCAATTTTCTTCTGCCTGAAGAAACTCCTTCAACATTCATTGTAGTGTAGATCTACTGGCAAAAATTCTCTTTTCTTTCAATTGTTTGAAAAATATGTTCATGTTGCCTTCATTTTTGAACGATATTTTGTGTCTTAGGCAGCTTTTAAGATTTTCTCATTATTACATTTTTTTCAACAATTTATTATGTTGTGCTTGGTGTAGCTTTCTGTATGTTTATTTGGCTTGTGGTTCTTTGAGCTTCTTGGATCCATGGGTTTAAGTTTTCATCTATTTGGAAAAATTTTAGCTAACATTTTCTTCAAATACTTTTGTCCTTTGCCCTCTTCCTACGCCGCCATCTTCCTTTCCTTCTAGGACTCATTAAATATATGTTAGACATACTGGTATTGTCCCACAGGTTGCTGACACTCTTGAATTTTGTTCAATCTTTTTTCTCTCTATGCTTCATTTTCCATCATCTCTAGTGCTATGTCTTCAAGTTCACTGATCATTTCTTCAGAGCATCCTAATTTGTAACACTCTCCAGTATAGTTTTCATTTCAGATGTTGTATTTTCATCGCCTTAAGTTCAACTTGGGTCTTTTTCATACTTTCCATTTCTCTCTTCTTAATGTTCATTTTTTTTCTTTTACATCTTTAAACAAATTTATAATATTCATAATAGCTATTTTTGGTCAATTCCATCATCTTTCACTTCTGTATCTTTTTCTATTGATTTTTCTCTTGGTCATGGATAATGTTTTCCTACTTCTTATATGCCAAGGAATTCTTTACATTGATACCAGACATTGAGAATTTAAAGATATTGAGTGCTGGATTTTATTGTATTCTTTTAAAAATGCCCAGCTTTGTTCTGGCCTACAATAAAGTGACTTTCAGTTCAGTTTGATCCTTTTGTAGCTTGAAGTTTATTTTCTTTTTTTTCCTGGCATACACAGAGCAGTCTTCTCTCTGGGATAATCTCTCTCCACTACTGCAGTATGACCTTTGTGAGGACTTTATCCAGAGTCTCATGTGTTATATAGTTTAACCATTCTGGCTGGAAGGAATGTGAAGTATTCCTAGCTTTATGTGTTCCTGGAATTATTTGGTCTACTGACTTCCGGTAGTTTTTTCCCCAGCCTCAGGAAATTTCACCTCATATTTACACAAATCAGTATTCAAATACTTAAGGGGACCCCTCTGCAAATCTCTGGAGTTCTCTCTCTTTATAGCTTTCTTCCTTCTAACATTTGGTCTTGCAAATTATAGCCACCTTGGCTTCCCTGGACCTTAACCGCTATCTCCTCAATTCAGCAAGGGCACAAGGCTTTCTTTGGTTTCCTTTCCCCATGCTGTGACCTGGAAAGTGTTCTCAGGCAGTAAACTGGGGAAATTGTAGGCTCACTTCATTTGTTTCCCTTCTCTCAAGGATCACAGTCTTGCAGTGCCTGTTATCCAATTTTTTAAAACATTTGTTTTATAAATTTTCTCCATCTTTCTAGTTGCTTATGGCAGAAGAACAATTCCTACAAAAGTTAATCCTCCATGAGGGAAAGCAAATATGCTCAGAAATACAGTTTTTAGTTTTCTCCACCACAGAAGGGAAAGCAGACTAAGAAGAGGGTAGAATGATTTGTGAGTACCAATCCACCATATCCATTCATATTATCCCATGCTGCAAAGGAGAATACTTGGACATAATAACTCACAGAAATAGTAAGTGGCAGAATTAGGATTAGAAACACAATCTGATTTCAGAGCCTATGCCCTCAGACATTCTTCTTTACTTCTTCCTCTAAATATTCACACCATCCATGCCTGACTGATTCTTTTCCATTTTGGATCTACTCTTTGTATATCCAAAGCCAATCTGATAGAGTAGAGAGAAGGCCCCGGAACATTAGATAACTCATAAAAGGAGTAACTGCTCTTTAAACAAGAAAGAAAAAATTTAAATCCATGGTTCTTTATCTTCAGGTCAACCTGACACTAAGAAGAATCAAATTTCTCATTAACGCTCAAGGTATATGCCCTCTAAATGAAGCTCTCAGCATCTCATTCTCCTTTCATTTAACACTTTCTCCTCGGTCTCCTTTTATTTGTAATTCTTGACTTAACCAAATAACCTACATTTTTAGTATTAGAATTAATGGGAAATTAGGAACAAAAATTCATGTAATTCAATGTCTGGCCTAAGGAACTCTACCCTCGAAAGGTTTTTATATAGTTGGTGTATAAAAGTAGCATACTGTTATCTATCTTTGTAGTTTACTCTCTCAACCAACAAATATTGCTCAATCTCTAGAATCATGACTTTATAAATCATGTAAGGCAACACAGGTTCTATTTATAAACAACTCTCAAAGGCCATATTGCGTCCCACATTCACAAGCCAAACTCCCACTGAGATCTAGTCAAGTGCAGATCAAGGTCATACCATGGATAATATTCTCACTTTCATCTCCATGTGAGAAACTAGGGTGAATGCATAAATCCTTTACATCAGTAAAGTTCAAGCTCCAGTGTAATTGAATGGGGTCCAAGGCCAAACACAAAGGCCGATTTTTAACAGAATTATTGCCATGGCTTGGTCACCTCACAGATGTGCATGCATTTCAAAGCAACAGGCACAAACTGTTTGAGACTGCTCAGATCAGAACTAACCAAAGGACTCAGTCACTCAGAATCCAGCAGAATCACTGCCTTGGAGCTGTCAAACAATGGGCTATTGATCATCCAGAATCCATAGCTACTCTCGTGCCTCCCTCTCACTTACCTACTCAGCTTCAAGCTGAGATGATGCAGGCAAAATAACATAGTTTAAGAAAAATGGGAGCCTATGAAATTGCTAGTCTTAAACCTGCTTCTTGCCAAAGTAATTCTCTTCAATGATTCTTATCTTTCAGTGTCTTGAGTAATCACATGATTTAGAAACTTTATCCTAATTTGTCCCTTGTTTGTACCAAGTAGTATATTATTTTCTTTTCAAGCTACAGGGATCATAATTTCCATTCCACTGTTGCTTTGAAGATGAAATATATTCTATATTACTTCAAGCAGCACTTGATGCATTACGTTTAGAAAGGATCCAAACAAGTCAAGTGGAGGAGATCCTGTAATAATGTGGACATTTCTGTGTATTACTCACTCAGGTGAAAAGGTGAAATAAAGTGTAGAGTGGCTGAGAATTTATGAAGAGATTCAACCTCCTCCACTTAAGAAAATATCACGTAGTCATTTTCCTGCCATTCAGAGTCAATATTAGAGGTGATGGCCCATTTCAGGTCATAACAATAACAAAATGGTTTCACTGGTTTTAAACAGGTTTGCTAAAGATTAGAAGTCAATATTGCATTGTCCTCATTTTTTCTTTTTATTTCAATAGATTTTTTTTTCCTGCTTCTGCTGTTTAATGCAGGCTTTATGCCAAAACCATCTTAGAAAGTCTGTTATGCCAGATGTCACCCTTTTGCCCTTTTGCTCTATCTGCAGATTTTCTTTTAACAACAGCTGAAGCCCAAGTTAGCAACCATGCATTTTCTACAGTAAAAGAGGTATAATGAATAACACCTTTGTATTTTGAATAACAGCCTCAAAGAGCACAGCACTTTATTATGCACTACATCTTTAAAAAACGATTATTCACGGCTCCTTTAGATTTAAAGGGAGAACTTTAAGGTTTTAAAAGTAAGATCAGTGTCATCACCGGTAACAGAAGCTGCTGGGTAAGGTTTAGTATTCTAATTGGTTTGTTTTTGCCTTTAAATTGATCTTTTCCTAGGAGGAAAAAAAAGCCAAAAAAGACACTATTCTGACAGTAAGCGCTTTACGTCTACTCTATGTTGTCTAAACATACCTGTAGACCGTGAAATTACCCGGCTGCCCCCCACTGCAGGAGCTAGCTACCTGGTGGAACAGACCTAACCCAACACAGTGTTTCATTCAAACAAAGCACTGGGCAGGTTAGGTGTCACTGTGGAGAGAAGAGTGCCCTGGGGTCAATGGTTAATTAAGGCAGGAGGAACTCCTGGATAAATTGTTGGGCCAACTTCGGCTTTCCATACTTTGTGTACTTTGTCAACTTCCAGCTTTGGAAGTTTCAATCTGGAAGTTGGTTAACAATGTAAGAGCTGAATGTAACAGAAAATGTGCCAACCCAATTGGAATGTAGGACATTAGATATTTTGGATTTTACAAAATTGAAGAGGTCTGAGAGAAAGGGAGGTTCAGGGCAAAAGTATTCTCTATCTCAGGGAGAACTTATTCTTTCTAGGTATCCAATTCTGAGTCACATAAATTTCTACCCAACTCCAAATTTATTTTATACTACAGAAGCCTAAGCCGTAATATCACCACAACAATAGATATCTAAGGTCATAGGTGTTGCTCTTTTAAAACTGAAAACAGATCTTAGAGATCATCTGGTATTAACCTGAAGAAGCAAAAACAGGTGTGGAATGAGCCGGCTTAAGGTTTTTAAAAACTACTCCACAGTAGCCATTAACTAATGCCCCTAACTACTGGGACAACAAAGCCATATGCGAGCGAGAACTCAATGAAAAGGAAAAACACTGCAAAGGAACCAGCCGTCTCATTTCATATGTGAGGAACACGAAACCCCGAGAGAGGAAGTGGTCTGGTCAAGGTCAGAGACAGAGTCTTGCCCTTCTTCTCTCCAACTTTTTCCACTATACCACTACAGATCATTTTGTGTGGTCAATTGGTAGTGCTGCCTTGAATCACTCTTCAGAGGGATTCTGAGGCCGCATCAAGGTCCAATGCAAAAGGATGTTATGATTGATAGAACATGTCTGCCTTAGGCTCCAAGGAGGGTGGTGGTGGCATAAATGCCATGTGAATACTATTCCCAGGCTAGCTGGCAAAGTTGGATACATCAAATTACCCCATATTATCACATAGTCAAGCCATCAGGTAAGGAGCAGAAATAGGTCGCTGTTTATTTGCCATGAGGATATACTCTAGAGAACTTTCTGAAGCTAATTTTATGGTCCTGCACCCAATTCAGTTGTGCTTTATAGACCCAGACATAAGAGAGGTAAAAGAATGAATTCTGCTGATTTTCAATCTGAACAGGAACATGTTCTTCTCAGCACAATTCTGCATACACCCTATTAAGAATCAAATCCCAAATAGACCAACTAGAAACTTACAGAAAGAAACAAACAAACAACTGAAGGTAAAAAGGAAGTTAACTGAATTCAATAGAAGCAATTACTATTACAGTCATGCACTGCATAACGATGTTTTGGTCAACGATGGACCATATACATGACAGTGGTCTCATAAGATTAGTACCATAAGGCTTAGGTGTGTAGTAGGCTAAACCATCTAGGTTTGTGTAAGTACATTCTATGATGTTCGCACAATGATGAAATCACCTAACAATGCATTTCTCAGAAGGTATCCCTGTCGTTAAGCAACGTATGACCATACTTGGGCATTTAAAATACTTTTGCCAATCCTTAGCCAAACTTCAGTTTCTAAAATCTCAGTCACCCATTAAAGCTAAACGCTTGAAAACACAGTTTGATAAGCATATTCGAACCTGTGCTCATGTGAGCACCTGTGCTTCTTAAACGTGCTGTCTAGAGAAAGGAGTACTGCCTTTAACTGGAATCGCTTCATGCCACAGCCCCCAATCTCTGCTTAGAGTGAGTAGCTTTACTCACTGGAGAGTAAATCCACTAGATTTGGCCATGGAGAGTTGACCCACTAGAAAGTCTCCACTCCTCCCAGACACTTCCGCATAGTCACAGGTTCCCAACCCAGGCTGCATTTTAAAACACATAAACTTCCTGGTTTCTACTCTGGACACACCGATTCAGTAGGAGTAGACCCAGAAAGCTTTGATTATTTTCAGTTAAGTTCTCCAAGTGACTCTTATGAAACTAGTCTAAGAACCAGTCTTTGGAAAACAGAACCATGGCACTCTCTGAGCCAGAATGGTGTCTCATCTGGTAGAGCACTTGCTTTTATCCATTCATTTTTTTCTTACCTTTCTTGCTTTCTAGTAAATGTGCCCATGAGAGAAAGGACTACACCTCAAATGTGAAACAAAAGAGAAATAAGAGCTCCTGTAAACACAACAAGCCAACAAAATCATAAAATGTAGGACCTGGGTGGGAGTTCCAAAGACCATCTACACCATGGTATGAAGATTCCTACTCCAAGTTTTGACTGGCATGCCTCTAGGAGGGACATGACCTTTCTGGTTTGGGCACAGGCTGTGTGTGACACTATATTATTATATCCTGGCTCTATTAGCACAATGGTGTTACTGCCTGGCTCTCCTGTAGACAGGGCACCCAAGATGCACACCTCTAGAAGGTACTGTTCACTCAGGGGTTTCCATTTACATAGACTACAATGTAGATATCACTCTCTGGAATTGTGCTTCCCCAGTGGCCTTGACCATAGGCATTTGAGTTCCTGACCTCTGATCTTGCCCAAGCCTCTCATTTTCCAGAGCTGGAAACTAAAGTCCAAAAGTGATAGTTTCCCTCCTCTGGGCACCCCAGGCGACCTTGGGAACCCGGGGCAGAGGCAGGGACTCGATGGGCACCTGGCGGGCAGCGAGGGATCTGCCTATCAAGCCAGGGGGAGCTTACCGGTGGAGATTCAGAGAAGAGCAGGAAATGCGAGTCCGGACTCTGGTAGTGTAGTACAACCCCGTCAGCGGCTTCGGCAGGGGGAGGCAGAGCTGGAGGGCCGAGGAGCAGTTGCATCACTCAAGGTCAACTCCAGGAGTCCGCCTCCCCGAGCCTCGGCACGCTCTGGATATTACTGAGTGCAGAAGCCTTTAGGGAGGGAGGGGGAGGAAAGAATAGGGGAGGGGTCTACGCAACAGTGTGAAATGTTTTTCTGCGAAATCTTCTTCTGTGGTCAGCTAGGGGTTAAGTCTTCTTTGCTCTATGTGTTCTAGCAAAGCAAGCGATACAACGTCCACAAAGTCGGGTCTCTCTGGGTCAAAAAGGGCAAGGAGAATGTCCAAGACCCTTTAACTTGATCCCGGAGCTCTGATTCCATATCCAGTGGTCCTTGGTTCTCCGGCTGTCCATTCATGATGCCTTTACACAAAAGTATGATGGAATTTACCTAAAATTATATAGCAGGGTAGTGACAGACTTAGGTAAATACAATACCTTAATTAATTCATAAGAACAGACACCTAGCTCAATGTAGACATCCTAGTCAGCAATCCCAGCTCCAGAGAAAATAAGGATGGAGTGTTAAGATAAACGACAACCCAATGGAAGTGAAACAAGATATTGTGTAACCAAATTCCTGCCACTGAAGCCTGTACTTCACATACTCCCACGGTCAATCTGAGGGGATCAAAAGCAATGAATTTAGCTCCACTGCAGAACATGTTCCCATTCTAAGAGATTTGGGTACTAGACAGGAGAAGGAAGCAAGGCAGCCATGTTGCTTAGTTAAGAGAGAAGAAGAGGAAAATAACTTGCTCCACAAGGTTAAAAAAAGATGCTGCTGTTCCTAAGATTTCTTCTTAAATGCTCTGCTCTTCATCATCATAGAAGAAAAATACCTATATTAGGAAGTCAGAAAAATCTTTCAAGAGTCTCAAGAATAATAAAATGATTAACTGATCAATTAAAGAGTAGCACTCTCAAAATAACTTTTTGGAGAAGCTGGGCAGGGTAACTGATTCTGAGTTGGTACACTGTGTTTCACCCTGAAGTATGGGCTGTGGGGTGACAATTCTCCATGGATGTCTGGTGTTATGAGATGAGGCACTGACTGCCTTTGTTCCAAACTATCTTTATAAGGTTACTTATAAAATAACAGGTTTAAAGACAGTGATAGCATCTCCCTCCAGAGCAGAGGGCAAGTTTCTTTATTGTCCTGTATAATAAAGATAATGTCTTCCTCTGGGCCAAAAGACAGGCAGGCTTACTGCCCATTATAAGAGATTCAGGTTCCCTAGCTCAGGATTCCTCACCTGTGATGCAGCCCCTGTGTGTGCAGCATTCACCTGGGTCTCTCCATGTCACATCCATGGGACTGGGGTGGGGGGAGGGGAGCTGATACAAACATGATGTTCATTCCACCTGCTATTGTTGTAATAGAGTCCTCTATCTCTGACCCAGGAGTCTCACGTCTTTTGCTAGTATCCATGAAACTGTAGCAAGCAAACATGTTAGCTCACAGGTAGGGTAAAATCTCAGAAACTTCACAGTTCTTAACATGGGGAAATAGCTCAAATCCACTAAAAAAAACTAGATTTTCTTTCATCATAGTATGAAAATAAAAAGACAAGTTACCTCTCGTTATTCATACAAATACTAATAAATAAAATTAATATAGATAAATAACGAGCTTTAGTTTTCCATTGCTATGTCACAAAAATACCAGACTACTGTATGAGATATACTAGAGTCAGACCAAAAATGTAAAGAAAATAACCAGTTCCTGGGTTGGAATCCAAAATCACCAGTTGGAAGCTCGAGGTACAGTATACTAAAGATGATCTGGCTGCAGCAAAAAGTAGGTCAACAGTGTTTGGTGTAGAGTTAAGAGGGTTGGAGGAATCCAGATTATCAGAAGGGTGGAGGGGCAGCTGGTTCCTTGCAAAGCAATTGATGTTGTCATTGAGTAAGATAGATGTTCAGGTGCAAGAAACATAACCCACTCTCTCACCAATAAAGTGGGTGGGAGGATGTAGAGTGTCCAGCAAGAACTAGACTGTATACTGGAACAAATCCAAATTAGGACTTCAACCCATGAGAGAGACTGGAAAACCGAGCAGGTTTACCAGACAGAAACAGAATAGGATAAAAAATGGATTTCATTTGTAGGACTAGGTTAAAAAGAAACAGGAAAAACATGGGAAATGTTGAGAGACTCGTAAGCTGCACAGACCTCAGGGCCATCCCTGGCCCATCAGATGTTGGCTTGAGACTAAGGCTTCCGAGATCTTTTTGCTCCACCCTGAACTGCCAGTTGAGTGGACCTGATCTGCTGCTGGAGCCTTCTCTGGATTCAGCATGAAGATAAAGGCCGAGGAAAAGAAGCAGAATAAGAGAATCTGCCACTAGTCAGTACGAATTATATCTAGTTTATAAAAAGTAGCATACTAAAAATGGTTATGTATTTCAAAATATCAGAGAACTGAGTCATATGACAGTCCATTCAATCAATGAACCACACCATTTTTGTCACAGAACCAGCCACTCTGACACCAAAATAGAAAAATATATACAAGGCTTAGATTTTTACCTGTATGGGGTATATGGCTTTTAAACATTGGTGAGAGGTTTTGTTTTTTTTTTTCAGTTGCCCCGGTACAAACTCAGAACCCAGTGGCCCATAGATCCTGTGGGGAAAGGCTGGGAGAATTATTACAGCAAATATTTGTCATGGTGTTGCAGAGTCCTTCCTCTTGGTGACACAGCTATCACTTCAGTCAATGAATTCTAGGTCTGAAAAATGGTTCAGGTGTGGAAACTGGACAGAGATCATAATTTTTTATTGGGAAAATTGCTCTCAGTCTCCTGCCCATCCATTCTTACTTCCTGACCATCTATTTCCTTGCCATTATGAATATTTAGCAATAAGCTTGTTGGCTGTTCATCTATTTTGCCCTTGAGATTGTCATGTCTGTTAACCATCTTTACAATTCTCTGCAGGTTAAGCCCACTTGGCTGCCCCTTCATGATATCTGGAGGTTAAGTGCCACCACCTGGCCTCTATTACTTCAGGGCCCCATTGTCCTCATTACTGTTAACAAGCCAACCTCAATAACAGTGTCTCCCACCTTATCAGCCCTACTTTCCAGAGGAGAGCCCACCACTGAATTTCTTGATGAAGCTGGTTGCTTCATCAAGCAAGCTGGATGCTTGCACCATCACATTCCCGATGGCCTTGGTAAATGGTGTAAACTCTGAGAATCCTCCAGCCAGTCTTCTGGCCTCACATATTATAGCCACTCCAGCATACCCACTTTCATGAACATTTTAAACCCCTTGCTCTGCCATCTGCCATAACAATTCAGGCATTTCGATTTCTTGCAGCATGGACAATCATTTTCTTCAGGTTTCTAGGAGACACCCAAGAAGTGAATTAACACCATCTTCTGAGGTCTTTGTCAGGGTGATGCAGCATGTATCCCAAGAGAGTTTTCTCAGGTCAATAAAATCTCCCTTACTCAGTCTTATATTGTGGTATCCTTGGTCTATTACCCTCAAAATCATGTCCCATGGATACTCCATCAACTTCTTCTAGTACATGCTAATTTTTTCAGCTCCTTTGGAGTATAGCTTCATTCTTCCCTTATCAGATCCAGCATGTCCCTAGCTGAGTTAAGCTGCAACTTAATCCTAGTTATTGATCTGGCATCCAGAAGTGGAAGTAGGAGGAGATCATGAGGGGGATTCTTATAGCCTTGAGGGGCAGTGTGTCTTTCCCTAAGGGAATAGGTTTGGTTTCCAGTTGGTTTTCTGCTTTCCTATTGTAGGAGATACAGGCCTCTTTATAAGTTCTACCAAAGAAGCTGTCTGGACTATATACTTAGCTTTTAATTATTTGTTAACTCTCTTCAGCTTTGCATTAATCCTTTGTAGTCAATCAATAAAACTGAATAACAACAGACCAATTCCATTGTCTTTGTGTACATTGTTCTCCCCACACATGTTCAAAGCCAGAATCATTGCACCTTCAAGTCTCCTCCACAAAAACATTCTCCCACATCACCACCAGAGAAAGCTTATAGCAATTGGTCCACCATCTTGTGACAGGGACTATCCCATATACCACCCCATCTTACTGACTGCTTTCTCTGAACAATCCTGGCCCTGCTTTGTCAGTAGAGTCCTCCTAGAAGCAGACACTGAGACTAAGTTAGGAATCCAAAAGTAGAACATTCTGAAAGCCGAGGTGAGGAAGCAAGATTGGGCAAGAAAAGCCACCAAACGACAATGCACATCAGTGGTCTCCGTTTTGTATTAGAGGTGCTCCTTTCTGGTAGAAATGGCTAGACCTTTCACCACAATCTGGCTCACTCATTGGCTGGGGCCACCCCAAAAAAGCTGTGAGTTCAAAAGTGAAGTAAATCTGAAGAAAGTTAACAGCTAACCACACTCCTCCAGCAGGGCAACTTAAAGGGGTGTCAGAGGGGCATACCTCTGTGTTTGGCCACATTGCTTCTCTTCACTTTCCACTGCACAAATGACAGTTGCACACAAGTCTTGCGGCTCTCGGTGGTTGGTCCCCACCTGCTTCTATCTTGGGGTTCTTGGAATAGTGGTGACACCTAGTATCGTTGTCAATGTTAAGCATGGCTTTTTGCTTTTGTTTTCTAGTCTCTGTTTTTATGTGGGGATTCAGGAAGACCCAAAAATTAGGCTGCCGTTGATGCCTTCTTTCCAGAAGCAAGTAAGGGTTTTGTTTTTTTTGTCTACATTTTTAAAGTAAAATGTAGAACACTCAATGAGAAATTGGATATCTGCTTTAGCATTTACACTGAATCAAGCTGCTAAAGGAATGTCATCAGGAAAGAAGACATTTAAAACAAGATTAAATTGCAAGTTACCATATAGATTTTTTTTTAAAACCAAGAAAGTGATGTGCCTGAAACTGATTCAAAGAATAATGAAATGACCTTGTGCCTTCTTTCTACCTGTCGCATTCCACAGCCGTTAATATAAAGTCTGAAAGACACAATTATACAGAAATGGGAGACTAGAGTGAAAGATATATACAGTGGCAAAAAATAAATAAATAAAACTGAATTTGCACAAATGTTCACTTTTGAAAATGGAAGAAAGTTTATGCACGTTATTTCACAGAAGTGGGTTCACCTAATCATAATTAAAGTCTCTAGCCAATTAAAGTTGTAATAAAACCACAGACAGCTAGCTGTAAAATGAATAGGAGAAGAAGAACAATCCTCCTGAGGAGTCTGGAAACTTGTGGCTCTGTTTTAGATCGTTGACTTTAAGAAAATAATGAATCTCAGGACTTTCATGGTTTTGTGCAAATTTTCTCCCATTTTAGAGTATTTTCTTCCTTTTAAGAATTTTTTTCTCATTTATATGGCCTGCACCATCAGATGCATGGCATGTGCTATTCCCATATAAAATAGCACCTGATATGCCTTTCCTCTTCCAGGTCCGTAAATTCAGTCCGTAATAAACAGTTTTTCAATCTGGGTAGGACTCAGGATGGCTCAGTGGAAGGGGAAGGAGTTTTGGCAATACTAGGCAGATCTGGATTCAAATCCCAGCTCTACTACTTAATAGAGAGGCATTGGGCAAGTGGCTTAAACTCTCTGAGCCTCAGTTTCCTCTTCTTGTAAATGTAAATTACATCCTCTAATTGTAAAATGAAGATTATACAAATCACCTTTTAGAGGGATTAAAATAATTAGAGATAAGTATTTAATCACCTGACATGTAATAGACATTTAATAAATGCTTATTATTATTATTAATCATTTCATCTCCTATTAGTTTGGGAAAATATTGTATACAGTACACAAAATTACTTTTATCTATATGTCAGTAAAAAACATTCTATATTTCTCCTGAAAAGGTGAAATAAGCTGGTTCTTGTAGACACAGACGTCTCTGGGGAATAGTCAAAGGAGGAATAGAACTAGACTGGGGTCTGAATGTTGGAAACTGTTTTACACTGGACGTGAAGAGGTTACAAATACGACAGAAAAACACAAAAAGCCTTTCACACACATGCTCTTTTTAAAATATTTGAAGAGCAGACATAGTGCCTATATAGAGGAGGGAAAAAAACAACAGCAACAAAAAAGTCTGTTAGTGTTTTTTGCTTTTCATTCCTCTGAAGTACTAACAATTTTATCTAAATGAAACTGATAATCCAGAATGAAGATGTTTGCCTTTAAATTTCCCACCAAAATATTCAGACCTGTCTATCACCGTTGAATTTTTGGTTTCTGTGTTCAGTTTTTCTTTTTCCTTTTCCTCTTTTTTTTTAAAGAAGTAATTGAACCTCATAATTAAATTAGAAATTCATATTTAGAATTACAAGGGAGTATACCAATTCAAAAATATTTTATAGAAAGTTCAGGTCATTTCTTTGCTGCTGCTACTTTTGTATGTGTGTGTGATATCATAAAAGAGAAAGTATTAAAACAGTATTTATCTTGCCAAGAATAAAGGTCAGAGTCATATCTGCAAGAAGAACGTTGAACTTTGTATTGAAGGCCAGCTGCCAAATGCAAATTAACACCTACAAAGAAATATCTGAGAATTGCTTTGAAAATCAGTAAGTATGAACCTAAAGGTTGATGGATGTTCATATAAGATATAACTAATATATATAATTGTGCACATGATATGGTAGTAAAAGCAAATCTTTTTTGAGATTTTGAGATAAACTGTGGATTTTTATTTTTCCAATTTTTATTCAATACATTAATCAGCAGATATTGATCCCCACCAAAACTGTGTAATAATTAGGGGATCTAACAACAAAATGGATGACTTTTGGAGGTAATAAGCTCACTGACAGTGAAAGGTTTATAAAAAAGCTGGATGTTAATCTGTTAGGGGGCTATGAGGAAAATTCATACATTAGAACAGAGATATCAAATAGATTTCCAGCCCTAATTGATTGGTGGGGACTGCCTAGACCTCTATATGGAGAATATTTCTGAAGCTGCATCTCGGTTAGTTAGGGAAGGATGCCGTGATGTCTTAGCAAAGTCTGTCCAAGACACAGGAGTGAGGCACATGCTACTTATCCACCAGATTTGCTTTTACTATCATATCATACACCCAAATATTACTAGTTATCTCAGTCTAGCAGCTGATCTAGGTAACGATAGTTAACATTAATAAATGCCATCAATAAACGATATTACTAAATTAATACATAGCACAGACTATGTGTTCTAAGCACTTTACAGGTGTTATCTAATTTAATCTTCTCAAAGGCCCTCTGAAATATGTGCTGCTATCATCCCTTCTCTATGCATAGAGAAAACTAAGCACTGGTGATGTTAAATAACTCCCCAAGTGGATGTTAAATGGTAAAGGTAGGATCTGACTGTTATTCTGCTGGAATCAAGGCCCTGCTCATTCGCCCCCTAAGATTACAAACAGGAAACTGAGCCCACCAACTACTTGCTCTGCTTCACTGTTGAAAAACAATGGCCAGGAACTCAGGGAACAAACCCAACACTCAGCATTGAACCACATTTACTCTGATTTCCCAGCCTTGGTCTGCGATACTCTTAACCAGACCTCTGTGTTTCCAAAACCTTAGGCCCCATCTATATCCTAGAATTGATACCTAGATTCCTGCCCTGTTCCCTGTCCCTTGGTAAATTGTCTAATATCATAGGGTCCTTACCCCGGGCCCACCTTCCTCTTGCTAGACTCTTCCTCAGACTAAATCCCTGATCCCAGCTCAGAGTCTGTGGACACCACAGCTAGATCTGTGTCCTCGCTGCCTGCACCATCCCAGAGGGTGGATGAGATCCGAGCTCCCCTCCAACCCCAGAGTGCCTGGTCCACAGCAGATAACTCTGCATCCTGGGCTATCATCCAAGGTGTGATGAGATAACCCCTGAAGGCACTTACAACTCTAAGACTGTACCCTGTGAGCGTGAATATTCATAAGGTATGATAATTTTTTTATGTTTTTTTAAAAAAAAAGGAAGCTTTATTTTACAGTCCTGGGTTGTACTTAGTCAAGGTGAGGGTATTGAAAGAACAGAATGTTTTGACAGTTAAATTGGCACTAAAAATAGCACAGGGAGCCCTTCACTCCTCTCCCCTGGGGTCTAGGCAGAGTCTGACAATGAGAGGAGGCAGCTCCAGCCCAGGCTTGTCAGGCTGGAGCAAGAGGGCAGCCTTTTAGCATTAGCCTGGTACTCACTGGATAACACCTGCATCCTATCACCAAATGGCACGACTTTCAGAGACAGCCTCAAACAAAACTGAGATGTAAATAGAGACCATCAAAATCAACAAATCCCTCCTTCTCTCTGATATCTTAGGCTAGGAATTAAACAGACGTGGGTTCAAATCCAAGCTCTGCCACTTACCAATAATGGACAAGTCATTTAAACTCTCTGAGCCATAACTTAATCTGTGAAATGGATATGGTGTCTATCTCAGAGCAATGTTATGAAGATTAAAGTAACTACTATGCTTGGCACCCTGTATAATTTTAATAAATGTTATTATAATTTCTTCTTCCTTATTTCAGCCCAATCCTCAGGGACCAGGGAGCTTTCTACTGCCTTCTAGTTGCTCAAATTTCTCTGCTCAGATCTTCTCCCCTTATCACTATTGTTTATCACATAGATCTGCAGACTCCAAGATTACCTCTCTCCCTCCCTACTTACTATCTTTCAAAACATTGATTACCTCACTCCTGATGTATGATCTTTTCAAACTCTTCTAGTTTTACTGGCTTCCCAAACACTATTCTTAACTTCAAAGGATTTAAAGTTCAGAAAGCAGGTAATTGTCTGAGTATTTGTGTCCCCCCAAAATTCCTATGTTGAATCTTCACCCCCAAGGTGATAGTATTCAGAGGTGGGGCCTTTGGGAGGTGATTATGTCATAAGTGCAGAAACTTTATGAATGAGATTAGTACCTGTGGTATAATAAGACATATTTTGGTCTTTGCTCTCAGTTCTTGGTACAAAGCTCCTAAAATCCTTGTAATTTCCTGAGTGATAAGAGTATTTTGCTACTCATAAGAGCCCCTTTTGAGCACATCTGAGTTTATGATAATGAAGTGACTTAGGGTGGGGCCCCTAGACAGCCTCAGGGTGGGGCTGGTCACCAGAAAGACCAAGTGATTAGACAGTTGTGATACCTAGCAATGGGCTCGCTCTGCTTGCAGCAATCTGAGCCAATTAATCACAATGAGTTAGAGATTGAGAAACTAAGTTTAATTAGATTAGCTGGCAAATTGGCAAGACTAATGTCTCAAAGACCCATCTTCACAGATTATAGAATCTTGAGGCAGTTATATAGGGAAAATGGGCAGTGAGGAGGGGGTCCAGGGATGTTGGTCTCCAGGCATGACAGGCTCCAGGCATCACATTGTTCCATTCTTCTGTTAGCTGTGATGGATACCTTCTAGGTGTGTTCCCCGCCTGTGGTCAGCCTGTTCCTGGAGAAAAACTCATAGAACAAAGTTTTTAATTTATCAAGCTATTGGGGAGTACATATGTAAGAGGAGGCCATAAATCAGGAGAGCATGTGAATTTTTTGGAGTACATGTAGAGCAGTGAGTAGTCACACAGAGGAGGGGCTGGGGCTATTTAGTTTAACAAGATGGCCTCACTTATGCTCACTTACAGTTGTAACTTTTAGCCACACCCACCTCTGGGAAGAGGAAGCGGGTGCTACAGATTAAGCACTACAAAAGCTCTTGAACACCAAGAGTTGATGAGCTTGCCTGTTAGTGAATCCATTCATGTTCTGGGAGAGTGGTACATCCCAGTTTCATGGGGACAGAAGCTCCTGAGCTCAGGACCCTTCCGGATACCACCTTACGTACCTCTTCATCTGGGTGTTCATCTGTATCAATTATAATATCCTTTACAGTGAACTAGTAAACATAGGTAAATGTTTCTCTTAGTTCTATGAGCTGCTCTAGTAAATTAATCAAACCTGAGGAGGGGGTTGTGGGAACCTCCAATTTATAGCCAGTCAGTTAGAAGCACAGGTAACAACCTGGATTTTCACTTGGTGACTCAAATCAATACTGAATGTCATAATCTCAAATTCCTCTGCCTGATGTGCAATAAGCCAATCACTAAGACGTCAGTTCTTGGAGATGGAGAAAGGTTTATTGGAATTGGCTGAAATGAGAAGGCAGGAGGATAGGTTCTCTCAAACCTGCCTTAACAAGAGAAGAAAGTGGAGGGTTTTATAGAGCTGAGGGGCTTGGCAGGAGGAGTTTCAGAGAAACAAAAGGGTAATCCATGTTTCTTTCACTCCTGATAAGCCCTTGAGCAACCTGATTTCTGGGCATCAGTGGCAGCTGAGGGCAGGTTATCTATCTAGTGATTGTAACTTCCTTGAGGGCATTCTTTTTCTTCTGAAAAACAAGCTCATAAATCTTGTGACCCTTGAGTCAACCATTAGGTTAAACAAGAAAACAGCAAACTAACAAGATTAACTTCTTTTCATCTATATCTGAGTTGGGAATAAGGTTGAAAGGTAATCATGTTCTTATTGAATATTTACAGTAACCCTCAGGTACCTGGCTTCAAAGGGGAGGCACTCTTGTTGGACTAGGCCCTTAACCTGTGGGATTTGATGCTATATCCAGGTAAAGAGTCTTAGAATGGGTTAGTTGCTTGGTGGTGTTGAAAAAACACATCTGAGTGCCCTTATTAAAGATACCCCAGAGAGCCTGCTTGTCCCTTCTACCACATGAGGGTACAACAAGAAGCCCGCAACCTGGAAGACAGCCCTCACCCCGGCCTTTTTGGCACTCTGATCTCAGACTTCCAGCCTTTAGAACTGTGAGAAATAAATTTCTGTTGTTTATAAACTACTCAGTCTGTGTTATTTTGTTAAAGCAGCCCCAATGGAGTAAAACAGCAGGCAAAGGAACCTCAACACTTAGAGAGCACTACCACCTCAACCAGCTTTATATATTACATTTCTGGGTTAAGCTTTCATTTAGAGTATAGCTTCTGTCCATTTAAAAAAGAAAAAAGATGAAAGAGAGAAGAAAAACTACTGCTTTATATTAGAAAGATCTTCATTAAGTTTCATGAAACTCCTGTTTAATTTGCCCTAAATACATTTTTCTCTAAACCTGGCCTTATTAGAAGAGCTTGTTAGTATCCACTATGGGATAATACGCCATCTCCTTGAATGAGTCAAAGAGAGAGGAGCAATATAGAATCTTAGAGGTATCAGAAAATAAAATCTATTTTCATCAGCCCACTGTAGCTTTCAAGCGGTCCTGTCTAGAACAGGTCAGATGCCCTCAGTCTTAGAAATCTATTATTTTTAGATTGTGTCTAACTCAGATCCTTCTATAAAATTATGACCCACTTTGCTATCCAAGGATTTTGCTTGAGAACTCTGCTTTTCTAGGTGCAATTGAGAAGAGTGGAAAGGACGGACATTTAATGACTAGCATGATGTGGATATTCAAAATGGGCTATTTAATGTTCTTTTCTAATTCAAGATTAAAAAAAAAACATTTAAAAAAATGTCCCCAGATACTACATATGGACACTAACTGGCTCCCTGAAAAGTTTCCTGGAACCTCTTAGAAGAAGAGTCTAATTCCAGATAGGGGGAAACTACTGTCTATCAGGCTCCTATGAGGGATACCTGAGCTCTGATGAGGCCATTGTTATTGCATATATGTAAAATTAAGATGAAACAGCAGGATGTTAAAAGGTAATAATCAGATATGTGACCTCACGAACGAGAAGGGAGGGTTTTTTTCACTTTGAATTAATCATGTCATATTTTATTGTATAATATACACATTAGGAAATGCTCAAAGTCTTACATTAATTCATGATTACAGTAAGGAAGACAATTGATCAATCTCCTTTAAGAACACACAGTGGTTTTCTCGGTTCACCTGGAAAGCGTTTATTAAATTATTACTTCAGTGGGTGATGGAGTAACTTCATGGCCAGGAAAAAATATAGTAACAGAGTATTAATAGTACAATATTAATTAAAATATAAATAATGTACCTTATTATAAGAGTAACTTACACTAAATTTAGCAAATGTTATGCACCTATTCCAGAAAACCTTTTTATTTTTTCCTTTTATGGATGAGAAAACTGAAGCTTCCAAAGATTAAGAAACTTGCTTAAGATCACATAGCTAGTAAGCGGTAGAGACAGTATTTCATCCTGTGCTTGTCTGAATCCTAATCTAATTGCTGGTTTGACAACACATGTTGCTGTGTCCTCCACAGTCTCACTCCTGAAAATGCTTGCTACCATCCTGGAATCACTCACTCACTCAGCCATATTATAGTTGGGCCCCTTAAGTAGCATGATACTAAGCAAAACGTACGTGTTAAAAATCCAAGACGTCATTCAGGACCAGCCACAAGATCTCACATTTCTATCTGTGTCTTAATTTCATTCCCAGAGTCCCTGCAAAGAAAATGTTTCTGTTCTCTCTTCTTTGGCTCTGTCTTCTCCAATCTCTCTGCCTACAAATACACACAAATCCTACACCAGTGCCCTCCACATACACTTTAAAAATCTTCCCCCCTTCTTGCTATCTTCTCACACTCATGCCCTTTTTTTAATCCTTGCTATTCACCTTCTTTTTAAGAGTCTATATTCACTTTTCTAGTCATTCTTTTTTTTTATAATTTTATTTATTTATTTTTTCCCCCAAAGCCCCAGCAGATAGTTGTATGTCATAGCTGCACATCCTTCTAGTTGCTGCATGTGGGACACGGCCTCAGCATGGCCGGAGAAGCGGTGCGTAGGTGCAGGCCCGGGATCTGAACCTGGGCCACCAGCAGCGGAGCGCGCACACTTAATTGCTAAGCCACAGGGCCGGCCCCTCTAGTCGTTCTTAAATCTCTTACAATCTAACGCTACTCACAATACTTATTCTCAATGTTGTTTCAAAGATCTCCTTTTCACCAAATTTAAGAGAAGTTTTCTTAGAATACTCATTCTCTTTGACACATCTGTATCTTCTGTGGCCATCTCCCTATTTCACTGATTGGTTCTCATGAGACTGTGTTATCGGAATTATCCTGCTATATTGTCCTTCTTCCTTGATGGTACTTCATCTTCCTCCTGGACCCTGCATGCAGATGATCCTCAGGATTGTGTCCTCTACCTTCTTCTGTGTCTAAATAGTGGCCCTTGCTGATTTCATTCCCCACCACATCCTTAACTAGCACCTCTCAGCAGATAGATTTCCAAGTTCACTTCACCATCTTCAACCTCTTCCTAAGCCTCAGACACTCATTTATAACTGCCTTCTGAATATATCTAAATGACGTATCCAAACCACAAACTCGACATGTCGGAAATCTAACTCATCTACTCCGTAAGAAAAACCTATGTGGCTTTCTAAATTTTCCCTCTAAATTAGGATCAGATTTTCGAATCATCTTTGATTCTCCTCTTTTCATGATGTGGAAAAACCTGTTGCTAAATCCTGTAAATTCTATTTTCTCATTGTTTCTCTCTGCCTAGATTCCTTACCAGTCTTTCCACTGTCAGTATCCAAATCTACCACGCACATTGCTGTTAGATAAATCTTTCTTAATCACAGCACCAGTACAATGTCAATCATAAACATTTAATGATCATCTATTTTGTACAATGAGCAACATCACTATCTTATCAGATTCTCATAACTCCTGAAGGTAGGCACTAAAAGATCCTTACTTTTATTGCGGAGAAGGAGATAAATGTTCCAAGAAATTTAATCTGGCTCAAGGAAATGTATTACATAAAGATCAGAGTATGGATTTACTTCAAGTCTATGAAACACACATACCCATGTGCTGAATCATCTGCCTGTCAAAAACCATCAAAGGCTCCTCTGCCTGCTTTCCTCACCTGGCACTTTATTCCCCCATCAGTGCCCCCGATATACCTTCCCAGTCTTGCCTCTCACTATTCTCCTCCAAATAGCCTACAATTCAATCAAACTCTGTACTCAGCATTCCCAACCCTCCCAATTCATTGCAGCCTAGAAGCTCTGTTTAGACTCTGTCCAGTATAGAGTATCTCTCTCCCATTTAGATCCTACCCATTCTTCAAGACCAATCTCAAAAGCCCCCTCCTTCAGAAAACCCTTCCTGCTTCTCCAGGTTAGGTGAAATCTCTCCCTCCTCTGACTCTGTGCAGTACTATGTTTATAACTCTTGAGAAATGTCTCATTTTGTACTTTATATTATTTTATTTATGCCCTTCTCTTATCCTTCAACTAGACTGTAAAACCCTCAAGGTCACGCATTGACCCTGATCTATCTGGGTGCTGCCCGTAATACGTGTACCAGAGACCCTGGAATTGCACACTAGACAGTCAATAAAAGCTGTGTTCAATTGAATCAGATCCTACGGACTCTACGATTTTGAAGCAGATGGGCAATGGGGCTGGTTCCTGATTTTGTTTTAGCTTTTTTTCATAAAGCAATTCTCTGATCTCTTTCAAATCTCAATTGTAATTCTACTCTTTTTTTCAGCATTTCTTTGATCTCAAGGAGACCCTTCTTCAATGAATAGTCACTCCAGTCACAGGGTAAAGGACTGGCACTTTTATTCCAAAGCACTGATATCTCTTTATATAGAGCCCAAAATAACCTTGAACTCTCATTCTGCCATTTCACATCATACTCCTTTCCAGTGCAATTAGTAAATCAAAGGGAAACCATTTTTAAACTGCTTATCTTTTAGGTTGTTCTCCTTTTGATGAAAAAAGACACCATGATTTTATTTATTTTTTTACTAGTCATGTTCTTGTTATAAGCCAGAGCCCCCAATGAATTCTACTGAATATAACTCAGTTCTGTCTTTTTGCAATTTAACATCATTTATAATCTCTATAAATAATTCTGAATTAAGTATGCAAAGTATATATATATACCTGTCTCTTCTATAATGTTGTTTTTCCAAACAGTGAAATGCATCTTTTACTAGAGCAGTGCTTTGCCTAAATATAAATGTGGAATTTAAAAATACTTATATATGAAACTCTTTTTGTGACCTGGTTCTTGTGTGAGCAAGAACACACATCATTCCACCGGTGGCATTTTTATGTAAACCTACTGTGGTAAATTCAGACTGAGTGTTCAAAATTTTACCCTTCTCTCAGGCTATAGCTGCTTGTATGGATTGATGGGCCATTTGACCAAGCTCTCTATTACTAACATCCAGGAGTAAATGAGTTATTAGGATGATATTGTTACTTGTTAGTAAATAAACAAAATGGTCAAATAAATAAATGTTACATTTAATTTTCCTTTTTATAACTTCCTTTGGAGGATTGCTTTCCTTTCATAAAAGTGACTTTTCCTAAAGTATTGCATTATATATTTTCATTTCCTAATGCTATTGAATTTATGAATATGATTCATCATTTCTAATCAATGAAATTGTGTTGTAGTTTGGCTAAACAGCAACTAAAGTTTAATTAAGTTTTCAGTTTCTGTGAAGGGAAAATCATCATTCTTATAAGGAAAAGAAAAATTGATCACTGGGGAGATTTTAGGAGATTAAAATTTATGCAACAACTTGACCGGGTGTTAGTTCTTTGATAAGCTATTCCAACATATCAATATAAGAGCATTGTATTTTTCAGTGCCAGTGTTATTAACATGCAAAAAGGGGAAGCAACTATTTGATGTGCCTAAGTGCCTCAGTCTCTTAAACTATAAAATGAGAAGAATACCTGTTTCACTGGTCTGTTGTGAGAATCACGAGTGATGTATTAAAACATTTTGTAACATACGGAGTTCTATAAAAATATTAATGACTCCCTCTTTGTCAATCATTATGTACAAATGGAAGTTCATTATTTTTAAATTTATAGACATTAGTAATTTTTTTTAATTGCTACTTCTAAAGAGATCTTTACCTGTTTTTTTATCTGGACAGAATGAAGAAATATATAATTTTTCATGGAAATTTGCCTAATATTGACTTGTATCTTAATACTTAAAATTTTCTTAAGGACCAATCCATCAAATGTAGATGGTCAAGCTGCCTAGTAGAAATAGTTTATATTATCTAGAGAGGTACATCAAAAGTCACAGGATTTGGTGGTCCACAGTACGGTTTTTAGTCAGAGCCACGTTCAAATTCTTGCTCCAGCATTTAGGAGCAGTGTTGACATTGAACAAGTTATTTAATGACTTTCAGCCTTAGGAAACAGCTATCCAATAGGATTGTAGCAAGGATTTGTATAAAATACTTAGCCTAGCCTACCCAATAAGTCATAGCTACTATACGATTGTGAAAAACAATGCAGTTTTTCCAAAATTATGCTGCTTGTTTCTCAAAACAACATGGGGCAGACAGAATAGGCTGAAGACTCCCAGGACTCTGCTGAACTCCAGACGTCTTTACTCAACAGGTACAGAGCATATCTACTTAGTTATGCTATAAACACATCAAACTGCACAAGGTAAAGACCAATTCACTATAGTCCTTTCCTAAGACCTGTACTTATATCTCTCATCTCTCTTGGTAAATGGCTCCACTAATCTCTCATTTGGCCCAGTTGGAATTTAGAGAATCAGCTCTGACTCCACCATCTCACTTACTTCAATGTTAACCCAGCCAGTCACATGCACATGCCCAATCTACCTCCTTAATATGCCTTAAATAATCTGCCTCTTTGTCATCACACTGCTGCGGGCTTAGTTCAGGTCTTCACTGGCTTCCAGTTCCTCCATTGGCTTTTTAATTCCTCTTACAACCTCCTCATGCTGCTACTGGAGTGGCCTTTCTAAAATGCACACTAACCCGTTCATAATTTGCTTCTTTTCAGCTTCATTAGTATTTAATCTTCTGTCATTCTCTTCTCCACCCACATTTTGTTCAAACTATAAGGAATTATTTGTACTTCTCCAAATACATCACACTGTTACATGTCTCTGTGACTTCATACCTACCTTTACCAGCCTAGAATGCTCTTCTATCACTTCTCATTAACTCTATTTGTCTTTCAAAACTCACCTCAGGAGCTTTCTTTCTCCTTCACAAAGACTTTGCTGACCCAACCAGAATGTTTTAACTGCCCCTTTGGGCATCAGTAGACCCCTATGCATTATGTCTATTACAGAATTCTACATAATATTTACTAGTCTGTAACCCTAACTAAATTATATGCCCTTTGTCCCTAGCCAAGAGTATGATAAATTCATGTTGAATTTGTGCATAAATGAAAGAAGGAAATATGGGTAGAAAAAAATCGTGTCCATTTCCACATGAATGAGCTGAGATTCATGAGTTTCTCAACTCCTAAGACGTGATATTTTTTGCACACTTCATTAAGTGAACTATAACAGATGGATATTCTTCTGTTATAATGTAGTTTGTTGTAATATTATCCATTTGGCTATATCATAAATAATATATCAAAGTAGGAAAACATAAAAAGCCTAAAATATTTTTATCAATCCATAAAGCATTCCAATCATCTAGCTCCTACAGGGAAACAATACCAGTATAAAAGAGCAAAGAAATACATATCTTACAAAATATCCTTCAGATACCCTATTTGGAAACATAAGGTAATTTAATGGAAAATGGGAACTGTTTTGTACATTACATATGATTCTCTTTCCCTGTTCTGATGAGCAAGCTTTTTATTTCCTTTGCATTTGGGTAAGTTTCCTTAATTTAGGAAAGGCAAAATGCCAAATATCTAATAATAAAATAAAGCTTAACAACAGGAAGATAGCCATTAAAACAGTGAATGCTGAATGGAATGCAGAACTTAGTGGTAAACATACTTGTTAGGATTATCCCAGATGGCCAAAATTTTAAAATAGTATAAGTAGGATGAATACTTTCACACCACATAGGAGGTCTCTATTCATTAACTTTAAGAATGGTAGTGGTTAAGAGCGCGCACCCTGCTACTGGCGTCCTGGGTTCGGATCCCGGGTGCGCACTGATGCACCTCTTGTCTGGCCATGCTGAGGTGGCGTGCCACATACAGCAACTAGAAGGATGTGCAACTATGACATACAACTATCTACTGGGGCTTTGGGGTGAAAAGGGGAAAAAAAAAAGGAGGAGGATTGGCAATAGACGTTAGCTTAGGGCCAGTCTTCCTCAGCAAATAGAGGAGGATTGGCATGGATCTTAGCTCAGGGCTGATCGTCCTCAAAAAACAAAAAAATAATAAAAAAAAAAAAGAATGGTTACTAGGCGTCTCATTTGCAATCAGTGCACACTTATGAATTTGTCAGCTCTTTTTAATCACTAATATTCTTTTGAAATCTTCATAAAAGAAAACTTCCTGAGCAGAATCCTAAAAGCCTTCTTAGGTCTTGTAGTCAATCAAGGTATGGTTTTTCATGGAATCTTACACCTATCTTTTTTATCTTCAAAATAGTAGCAAACTAGGGGCCGGCCCGGTGGCATAGTGGGTAAGTTCATGCCCTCCACTTTGGCAGCCCAAGGTTCACAGGTTCGGATCCCGGGGGCAGACCTACACACCCCTCATCAAGCCATGCTGTGGTGGCGTCCCACATACAAAATAGAGGAAGATTGTCACAGATGTTAGCTCAGGGACAATCTTCCTCAAGCAAAAACAGGAAGATTGGCAACAGGTGTTAGCTCAGGGACAATCTTCCTCACACACACACAGAAAAATAGTAGCACACTAAAATCTGAGCAACCAAATAATTTCTTACTTATGGTATGTATTAATAAGGCAACGGTGTTTTATGCTTTGTGCCAGCATGTAAGAATAAATTCTTCCCTAAGGTTTTGATTGCTTCACAGCTTAATGGAAAGCAGTTCATCTCAATACATGTTATTTCTATTTTTCTGGTTGGTTTGTAAGATGTAGCAAAATTTTCAAGGAAGTGAAATAGTGTTTCTTTTGCAAGGAAAATCTCCCTTTTCAACCAAGAATAAAATTTTGGGAGGCTAGTCTATTGACCAGATCATCTGGTTCAGTGCTGGTTTTCCTTGATATGGTAGATGTCACAGCAAGATTCTTTTCATAGCCAACAGCAATGTGAATTAATGAGCTTGTCAATCAGGTGAAATGTGCACGCACACACATACACACACACAGAGTTCTTGACAGTAAAACAATAACCAAGATAACCTTCCAGGTATTCTTTGATCCCTAACTCATTCATTGTAAAATCTGATGAGATTTCATGTGTTGGTAGACACTCCTAGTCTGTCTAATGAAGGGTCCAGCTTCCTGTAACTCTGTATGCCCCTTTCCTTAAATCCTTCTTTGTTCACAGAGCAGAATTACGTTTAGGATCATCCTAAAAACCACTAAAATCCCATCTCTTAAGGATGAAGCTGGAAATAGAGAGAAAAATGTGTCATAAAGTGTCTGAATGTTATTCTCACTAACCTCATGGTAGAAGCCAGCCCTGTGGCTGAATCTATGGTGATGTCCCCAAGGACAATTAAGTGGGGCTCCAATTAAGGAATCACCTAAACCTCCTTGGGCTCAAATAACATTCATACGGAGTTGAAGAGACATCAATTTCATACCTTAAAATACCATGGGATTGTTTAATATTAAAGTTCCAGAGGACTCCATGGAGAATTAGACCATGTCAGGATCACAGTGTCAATCGATATTTGGTCAGCCTTGAGAAAACAAGAGGATAGAATTTTTCTCTGTAATAATCACTAATGGTATTAAAACTATTCAATGCCTGCATGTTCAAACTACTTACTACTGGGCTTTCTGGGATTCAGAAGATTTTGGAGGTAGCTGGACCTGGGGGAAAATTACATCAAACTACAGGGCCTGTGAGTTGCTTTATTGAGTGTGGTGACAATGGTGGGGCAAGAAAGAGAATAATCAGAGGGAGAAGGTAGAAGGTCACCAAACAGGTAGTCAAAGACTAGAATTCTAAATAATGGTATGATTTTAGCTAAGGTACTTTAAGCTTTTGGACGTTTATTTCCAACTCTTCAACAGGAAGGTTTAGGATTTCTGGTTCCAGCAAATGAGGAAAGGCCACTGGAGAAACCCTCCCTCTACTGGTATGTAGGGGTGCAGGGTAAAATATGATTTATAAATTATGCTTAAGATTTTTAAAAGAATGAGAAAAATAAAGGAAAATCTCCACATGGCAGGAGAGAAAAGAAAGCTGAGAGCCAGAGCGGCAGCTCTGAAGTCTCAGGAATGGCTGGAGGTTGGACTTTTTATTCCCCCATTATGAGACCTTGAGCACTTGAAGAGGGGCAGTGGGCATGGAAATCTTGTATAAATCCCAGTCCCTCTGAGGGCTGCAAGCCTAGTTAAGGAGGGATTGAAATGATCCCGGGTCTACATCCCAGGAGAAGTGAAGGAAGCAGCTCTCTACCCTGGCTCCTGACGGAAAAAAGTTTTTAGAGAGAATTTTAAACTCCAGTGTTGTTTTTCTCATGAATTTTGGAGTACACATTTACACTAGACATGTGGTGCCGGAAACCCCGAGGCCAGAAACGAATAACAGTGACAACAAAAATAGCCCTGAGTGGTGCTGCCCCCGGCCTGCCTATAGCAGAAGTACATGCAAAACTGCTGTGAAGGACCATTCACCCACCCAGGCCTTGTAGTCTCCCCAGAGAGAAACACCAATTTTCCCTCTTTGAAAACTCAAATTCACATTTAAAAATTTTAAAACCCAAAAGGAACCATCTACTCAGCAAACATGAAAACCAGACAATTAACACCGTAGGATCTCAAATTTTATAACCATAATTTACATGAGACCTATGGGTTGAACTGTTATGGGTTGAACTGTGTCCCCTCCCCTACCCCCCAATATTCATACATAGGAGTCCTAACTCCCAGTACCTCAGAATGTGACCTTATTTGGAAGTAGAGTTGTTGCAGATGTAACTAGTTAAGGTAACATGAGGCCTCACTGGAGAGGGTGGACTCCGAATCCAATATGACTGGTGTCCTTATGAAAAGGGGAAATTTGGACAAAGAGACAAGTACAAAGGGAGAACACTGTGTGAACGTGAATGCAGAGATCAAGGTGATGCACCTACAAGCTAAGAAATGCCAAAAATTGCCAGCAAACTGCAAGCAGCTAGGAGAGAGGCCTGGAACAGATTCTCTCCTCACAGCTCTCAGAAGGAACCAACCCTGCTGACACCTTGATTTTGGACTTCTAGCCTCTAGAAATTTAAGACAATAAATTTGTTGTTTAAGCCACCCAGTTTGTGGTACTTGATTATGACAACCTTAGGAAACTAATAGAGATATCAAGCAAATATGCTTAAATTAACTAGAGAGAAAAGCAGGTAAAGATATCATAAGTATGAGACATTATGAAAAAATAGAAGTTTCAAAAGGAGAAATACAGGGGCTGGCCCAGTGGCGTAGTGGTTAAGTTTGCGTGCTCCACTTCTGGCGGCCCAGGGTTCGCAGGTTTGGATCCCAGGTGTGGATATATGCACCACTCATTAAGCCATCCTGTGGCAGGCGTCCCATATAAGTGGAGGAAGATGGGCGCAGATGTTAGCCCAGGGCCAATCTTTCTCAGCAAAAAAAAAGAAGATTTGGCAACAAGTGTTAGCTCGGGGCTAGTCTTCCTCACAAAAAAAAAAAAACAGAGAAATACAGATACTACCAATTAAAATCTCCATGAGCAGGTTAAACATGTCAGACACAACCAAATATATAATTAATATCAATATATAACTGAGGATACTACCCAGAATGCAGCACAGAAAAATCAAGAGATTATAATTTAAAATAAAGATTAAAAGACACAAAGGATAAAATAATAAGGCCTAACATCTAGCTGAATAGGAGACACAGAAGGAGAAAATGGAAGAAACAAAGAATATCACTTGAAGCAACAATGAACAAGAATTTCCCAGAAGTTGATGGAAAATTTCTGTTCTCCAATTCAGGAAGCTCAATAGATCTCAAGTGGAAAAAATAAAAGTAAGTTCACAACATGATTATAGTGAAACCACAGGAGATCTAAAAGCAGCTTGAGAGAAAGGATAAATTACTTAAAAGGAGTAACAATTAGACTGACAGCTGACTTAACAACAACAATGGAAAAGGGTAGCAGAAAAAAAAGTATCTTTAATGTACTGAAAGATAATTAACTCTCAAAACTAGAGTTCTACGTGCAATAGACTAAAGGTTGTATTTCTGGAAAAGAAAATTGCATATAGAATCAAAGACTAGAATGAAAGAAGCAATAAGAAGCAAAGGAACTGAAAGCATTGCAAATAAATTTAAATTTAAGTACAATAATTAGATTGACCCCTACTGGTAATTACATGTGATTCAACCTAACAATAGTGACTATCTTTGAGGGTATTAAAAACCAAATGGATGGGTGTATACGTTTGTCAAAACTCACCCAGTTGTACACTTAACACATGTGCATTTTATTTCATGTAAATTATAGCCCAGAAGTCAGTTTTTAAAACAAATGAAATTAAAATGCTACATAATAAGTTAGACTGTTGATTACATTTAATATAATATAGTACTTATATTGTTCAGGAAAAGGATAGGAACAACCGTTAGCTTTAGACTGTATCAAGGTGAGAATGCATGTTGAACATTTAAAGGTAATACTGAAAAAAATGGAAAAAGAAAGTAAGCCCCTAGGCTACAGGGGCAGTGTGTTCTTCATCCTTCCTTTGGTGTGACTTTAAAAATGTAACACAGGCATGGAAATCAAACAGCAGTACCCAGTTATGAGGGGTCACCTAGATGATCCAGAAAGCTTGTGAGAAGGTTATTTAAATGAAAACAAAGAATTAAAAAGTAGAGAGAAGGCCATGCAGACCCTTGAGGTTATGTCTACAGGTCAGAATTTGAGGGATACTTTTTCAAGATAATGAAATAGAATCTCCAAGTGATTACCCATTTCATTGAACACAGAAAATAATGAGATGCACTAGGGCAGGAATAGAGGCACGGGGGCAGATGTTGGTATAAAAGAAGTCAGACTTAGGAGAATATATAGGATTTTGTAGACAAAATGAGTTGCAGATCACAGTTCATAGATGAATGATTGCAAGACTTTAGAGAAGTAGAGAACCTTTGTAAATTTCTAGGTCAGGCACTTTATTTAGTAGATGAAGACACTGGGGTCTAGAGAGGCTAATAATTCACGCTACAACATTTGTATTCCTGAACAATCAACTGCCACCATATTCTTTCTTCCAAGAGTAATTACATTTTTCACACCAGAGACAAAGATTTATGAAGCACCTTGAAAAATGCCTTTAAAAAATGTGCTATTCAGAACAATTATTTCAGTTAAGGTAGCTAATTGGTACTTAAAGCAGTTAGCGTATTTGCATGCTTAATTAACTATAATTTATTTAAAAGTACTCTAATATCAAATTACTGTGGGATACATTTGAGGCTTAAATTATTCTTTTAAAAAGTTTTATTTCTATCCATTTCTCTTGCAGTACAAAGTAAAACTAAAATTTTATTCCATTAAAGGAAAATCATCAAGTGGAACTAAAAACACATAATGAAAAAAATGACTAGGGATACAATGTTGAAACTAAATAAAAATAGATCATTAAAGACTCATTCAAGGATTACAAGAAAAACAATTTAATTCAAAGCAAGGATAATTTGCATATAAAATAGTAGTAGCAGTGTGCTACGGTGGAAAGTGTGGCAAACAAAGTTAGATTATTTGGATTTTAGTAGCACTTTAGCATTGACAACTCTTTAATGTCTCGACCTCAGTATTCTCATCCGCATAGTGGGTTTTATGTGGTTACCTTCAAATGCTAAAATTTTAAGATTCAAATGGACCAGATTTGAGTAAGTGAAAGCACTTTTTCTCAGGGCCAGTTTTATCACCTGATAGGTGTAGATCTTCATCCAATCCATTCAAATGGCCTGTGTATCCACTCTTGGTTTATGGTAGCAAGTGCTCATTGCTACATGCCTGAAATGTTCTCTGTGGAGCTGGGTAAAACAATTGGAAGGCGTGTGCAGCTGCAATTTGCAGATAAGTATTTGGATGTATTGACTTTACCAGGTTGGGAGGTAGAGAAAGCTGCAGCATCATTACCCTCCTGTTTAATAAAACAAATCCTGAAAGGAAGTGTCTCATACACAGTAATTGTTGCTTTATGCCCAGATCCTTAATATCTCTGGAATCCTTCCCCTTCTCCTCATTCATTTTGCCAATGTCTTGTCTGGCCCCATTAGTTCTTACCTGGAGGCAATAGCCTCCTAATTAGTCTTGCTGTCTCTGACAACCTGTCTCCCACAAAGTTATTAGAAGGATCATGAGCATATGTAAATGAGATTGTGCTAAAAATCTTCAGTGGCGGCTCAATGCTTTCTAAGAAGTCCACAATCATTAGAATGACATCCAAGGTCCTTCTAGCTCTGATTCATGCCTATGTCTCCAGAGTTGTCTCACTACTCCCACGTCAATAGCTCAATGCTTTATCCATCCCAAACTATTTTATTGTCAGGGCCCCTAAACTTGCACTTGCCGCTCTCTCTGTCTGCCTTACAATCTCATCCTTTCCACTCTGCATACTACTCCCTTTCTGCTTGGTTCACTCCTAGCCTTCCCCAATTCCCCGTCATTTAGGTAAGATGCCAGAACACTGTGTGGATAATTATTGGAAACAATCACACTGTACTGTAATCATTTACTTTAAAAAAAATTTTCTCCATTGGACTGTAAACTCTTTGAAGATAAGAACAAGGTCTGAATCATCTGTGTTCGCTGTGCCTACTACAAGTTTTATCTGAGAGTAGATGGTCTATAGATAATATTTTGTGATTGAATAAATTACCAACTTCTGTAGCTTGTAACAAGATAAAATCATCTCTCCTCAAACATAAAACCCTTCATGCAAGACTCTAGAATACTCACATTTAAATCTTTATACATTTTCTGCAACTTTGAAAATTCCAAGTTATATATTTATGAATAATGGGTCCACCTGAGTTAGAGAAATAACAAGAAAAATCTGACATTTGGATAGAGATCATATTTTTGGAAAACAGAGCTTTTCATGAAAAGTAAATGACATTTCTTGAAAACTTTTTTGGATGGTAAATGGAAATTAATTTGTCAGTAAGAATTACTAGTAAATTAATGTATAGCTTTTACTAATAAGGCCATATTTTGTTTTATTATAAAATGTAACAGTACCTATAAGGATGTCTTCAAAATACTGTTTAATGAAAAAAAGCTAGTTGTGAATAGCAGGTGGAGAACAGTATCTGAGATTTTAAGATCAAGAACAAGAGTAGATATGAATTAAGACATCAGTTATTCTATTCATTATTACTGTTGACACTGAGTTACATGTCTTCGTGACCACAGTTAGATGTTTCAGAAAATGTTAGCTATCAACTTAGTAGTAACAGTTAAAATTTAGTAATTATTTATTATGTGTCTAACACTGTTTTACACATCTTACACATAAATTCATTTATTCTTCATGACACCCTTTAAGGAAAGTAAAATTATTTTCTCCAAATACATATGAGGAAACTGAGGCACAAAAAGGGTCAAGTAAGTGTTAAAAGTCATATAGCTAGTAAGTGGTGCAGCCAGCAATAGACTCAGTACAGTCTGGCTTCAGATGTTCTCCATCATACTGCTCTTAAGTTTTAATAAGTATGAAGAATATCCACCTAAAGAAGTTGTTGCCAGAATTAAGCTAATATCTGTAGTAGATTGCATTACTGGCCCTAATTCTTCAGCTCTCCCTATCTTCATACTATTTGCCACATGACTTTTCCATTCTGTCCTCTAAAAGGGCAAGTTATTTCTCCACCCCATGACTTGGGTTGGGCCATATGACCTGCTTTGGCCAATAGAATCGGGCAACAGTGATGGCGTGCCAGTCAGTTTGTTCATACTCCACCACCGCCATGGAAGGGACATGCCTAGGGTAGCCTCTGGTCCTGGAAGAAAGATGAGAGACATGTGACACAGAGCTGTCCAAGTGGACCAGCCTAGATCAGCCGACTCCAGCTGCCCCTCAGGTGTATGAACTAAAGAAATGCTTGTTTTTGTATACCTCTGAGATTTTGTCATTGAATGTTGCACAGCAACAGAGAACACAATACCTAATAAAGTACCCAGACCAGTGGCTGGAATATGGAAGCTTTCTATAAGGATTAGATAATAACATACTCTGCTGTCTCTTGGTCCTCATAGTTCTGTTTTAAACAATTCCATGAGGATATATAATTCATTTTTTTTAACTATGGGGTAAGAGCACATAGGATATAGCTTTTTCTCTAGACCATAAACTCCTTGAAGGTAAGAACTATGAATTTTTAATTTTTTTAATTCTCCATTCCTCAAACAGTGCCCAAAGTAGGGTCTCAAGTTGAATGTTCCAGCGCTAAGCTACTATTTGGTGGCAACAAGTTAGGACAATCACTTTGGAAACTTCCACCACATACTGAGGATACCACACACTATCTGTAGTTTCTGCAGGAGAACATTTTATGCTAAATCTATTACAATGAGTATGTTTTATATTAAATCCTCTTCAACAATTAAACTTCCATAGAAAACCAACTTCAGGGTTTTAATTTATTACTGAAATAGTAACTTGTTGCAAAGAACTAAAAAGTGGGATGAGTCCATCATGTTGCCGCCAGTTACAAGAGAAACAGACATGCCTCTTAGCCTGTGCAAATTAGGAATCTCAATTCCTCCCCCCGCCCCATCTTTCTTCTCTCCAACACGAATAAAAGTACGGACTATATCTACTAGATTGTATCTACTATAATTACATCAAGTAGAAATTCTGCAAATAGTAGCTGGATGCTGCGTATCCCCTGCGTCACCATCTCTATCTAGAGCAACCAGAGGAATTATTCTGCCCAGGCCCTTTGAGACTCCTGGAAGCAACCCCCTTCCCGCCCCATCCAGGCCCTGGCTCTCTGGGCACGCCTTGGGCCTTTTGTTTGCTAGTCCAGCTTCCAGCCCCAAGACCTGCACTCTCCTCTACCAGTTCGGGCCTGCCCTGGGCCTTTGGTTCTCTGTGACTCTGAATCCCCCTGAATATCCATAATTTAGTAAAGGGAAAGTGTAAAACTTCTCATTTCTTTTCCTTTAGCATCCCAACTTTTTCTTCTGTTTTTCTCTTCTAGAAAAAGAAACGCTAAATAAAAGGACGTTTTCTGTTAGTGGAAGCCACCAAACACTGCAGCACGATTCCTGATGATGGTTCTCAGTTCCAATATTTAATGCTTCCCCCCTCCTTCTCACACTACAGGCCAATGAATCTCTACAACTACCCTATTACAGAAGTGACGTGAGCTGCCCTGGGACAGGGTCAAGAAAGAGAGTGGATACTGTTTGAGTACCTTTATTTCCTTCCCTAAACCTGATAAAGGTATATATGAGACTTTAGAAACTTTATAAAGGTTACTTATTTTACATGTTTGTTGCTGATCTTTGTTACCTTCTTCTAAGTTGAAGCTTTGCCTTACAAGGTGCATCACATGAAGAGTGAAGTTTTAAGAGTTGCCGCCGGGCGCTGCTGTGCATAAAGCCCATAAAACCACCAAGAAATTAGTGTTACTCAAAGTTTTTCATAATATCAGTATTTTCATCACCTTACTTAGTTATTTAACAAAAAGGTAAAATTTGAGAGACAATCAGCATAATGTAATGAATTTAATTAAAGTGATTTAAGAATGAAGTATAAAAGATCTGTTTCTTTCTGGGTCACTATGTCTCACTGTTTCTCTCCCCTTCCATTTTAAGATATGTTCAATTCTGTATAACTACTTACACAACATGCATTTGTAAAGTGCTTGACTATTTTAAAAGTAAATATTAAGTTACTTAAGCTACCATCAATGGGAATTTTAAAAGAAGCTTAAAAATTTGTTTTCTCCCAGGCAAACAATATAAGCAGCTAGCTTTCTTTAAAAATTTCAATAAGCGTGCATAATTAGGGGTATTTCCTGATTTCTATCCTAAAGGCTGGTGAGGAGAACAACTTGTAGGATTGTACTATCTGATATCAAATGAGAATTAGAGTAGGAATTGGTTACATAAAAATAGTTTCCTACAAATACTTACAAGGAACACCAAATATATCCTCATACTTCCAGCATTAAATTTCTGTTGCTTTTAAAGTAAATCATTTGCAGGTTGTATGGTTTACATGTGAGGAGATAAAAGCAATTGATGCTTCTTCAAAATGAAAAAGTGCATTCAAGTCATGTTTTTATTTATTGAGAAATATACTACGTCTACACTACAGGATATAGGCCAACAGCATTATTTACCTGTCTGTTGAGTACTTATTACCTAGAAACAATCAGGAAGTTCTATTCATTAAACAGAGAAAAGTCATCAACCAGTCACTAGGAGGAAGTGTGATAGGCAGAATTCTAAGACGGCCCCCAAATTCCTGCCTCCTGGTGTAACACACTCTGTATGATTCCCTCCTCTTGAGTGCAGGTGGGACAGTGAATATGGACTTCACTCTTGTCATTGGATTATATTACATGACAAAGCTAAAGGGATTTTGAAGATGTAAATAAGGTCCCAAAACAGTTGACTTTGAGTTCATCAAAGGGAGATTATCCTGGGTGGATCTGACCTAATTTAGCCTTTAAAAAGAAGAAAATCCTGCTATATGAGACATTGATGAACCCTGAACACATTATGCTAAGTGAAATAAGTCAGTCACAGAAGGACGAATACAGCATGTGCCACTTACATGAAGTAGCTCAAGTAGTCAACCCCACGGAAGCAGAGAACAGACCAGCAGTTGCCAGGAGCAAAGGGGATGGGGGATTGCGGAGGTGCTAATCAATGGGTATAAGGTTTCAGCAAGATGAACAAGTTCTAGAGATCTGCTGTACAACATTGTGCCTATAGTTAACAATATTGTACTGTACAATTTGCTTAAAAATTTGCTAAGAGGGTACATCTCATGCTAAATGTTCTTGCCACAACAACAACAGCAAAAAGTACTGGACCCTTTCTGAAATCACAGATTGGTAGTTTGAGAGGGCAAGCACTGGAGAAATAAAATTGGTTCCTTGGGCTCAAGAAGAATGGCTTGTAATAGATAGGACGAACTGTGCATTAGTTTATTACTAACTACAAGTTTAAAGGGAAGATGACATTTTAATCTGAGAAGAAGTGTATATGAATAGGATAACAGGATATGAAATCCTATGAGACTCACTTTCACACTCTGAGTTTAAAAGAAGAATGAACAAGAGAAAACTAGAGCTAAAAGTTCTCACTATTTATGAATACCAGTTTTTCCTAAAATATGCCTACAATTCATCTGTCTCTGAATTACCTGTGGTGTTTGATTTAAAATTTAGATTCCCAGATCTGAGCCCATTGCTAGTGAAGCAGGATCTCTGGAGACCCATGAATTTTTCCTTTAGTATCCCAAATATCATATGGGATATGTTGAGATGCAGAGGTTGAGAACCAAGTGGTAAGTTTGCAGAAAGATGACAGGGACCAGGGCTAGGACTTGCAAAGAGCCCAGACCAGAGAGAATCACATACTTTTTGGGAGGTCTTCTTTTCCAGGGAATTCTGAGGTCTGGAAAGGAATAATTATGAACACGCAGACTTTAATTTAGAAAGGTCATGTTCTTTGGGAAACATATGTCCCTTATTCTCATTAAGGAATATTAATGACTCCAAATCCATTATATTTTGGTGTGAGGGAAAAGACCCATATCCTCAACACAACAAAAACCTTCTCTTTCCCTAACCAGGTGGTTTCTCATTCAATACAGTAGAGAGGGAGAGGAAAAGAGCTAGAGGGAATTATTTTGTGACTATTTATGGAATTATAAAACTGAATTTTGGTCCTTTTACTAGACATATGTTTTCCCATTTAACATGTCATAGATTTCTAAACCTATGTCTCCCAATCTCTTCTCCTGAAATCCAGTGCCATAATTCCAACTGTCTAATATACCCCAAACTAAATTCTTTCTCTCTTGCCTTTTCTCCTCCTGTACTATCTATCTTTGTGAACAAACTCCCTTTCTCTCCCACTCAGTATCAGAGTGGGGGGATAGGAAGTGTCTCAGACTCATTATTCACCTGAGAAATGTAAATTAAAACTGTTAGAATGTAAAAACACTAACTAAAATGGTTAATTACAGTATTGTGACGAGTTCTCCAAGCAACTGGAGCCCTCATACACTGCTGATGGGAATGTAAAATGGTACAACCACTTTGGAAAATTGTTTGACAGTTTCTTACAAAGTTGAGCATACACTTACTCTATGACCCAAGGATCACAATTCTAGGTATTCATCTAGACAAAATGGAGATATAGATATACAAATAGATTTGTATAAGAATGTTCAAGGAGATTTACCCATAACAGCCAAACCTAGAAATAGCCCACATGTCAATCAACAGAATAGATTTTTAAAAATTAACCTGGGTTATACTCACACAATAAAATACTACTCAGCAATAAAAATGAACAAAATACAGATACACAAAACAGCACGGATGAATCTCAAAAACATTATGTCGAGCAAAGAAAGTCAGATACAAATCATTGTATAACAATGATTCCACTTAGATTAAGTTCAAGAATAAACAAAACTTGTCTATGGTAATAGAAATCAGAAAACTATTTGCCTCTTGAGAGTGGGAGATTTATTAGAAAGGGGGTTACTCTCTGGGTTGATGGAAGTATTTTACATCTTGAAAGGAGTGTTGGTTACTTGGATATAGACGTTTATCAAAACTCATTGAAGCGTTCATTTAAGATATATACATTTCACTGTATATGGATTTTACATCAAAAAGGTACTATTAAAAATTAATGGCAGAAATTACTTTGCTGTTGCAAAATATACAAGAGGAGGAAGAGGAAACTGTTATTCATATTTCATTCAGAAGGCAATTTTTTTTTCATTCAAGGAGATCATCATCTTGAATACACTTAGAACTCACAAATTCTATTTACATGTTCTGTATCAAGCACTTTATTCTCATTTCTTTAGGACAGATAGTATTTACCAACCTAGAGTCATTTCTCTTCTTTGTCCTTGAAAGCTTCTATTTTTAAATGCTGGTTTCTAAGTTCACCAGTGTCCATTAGAGACAGATTGAAGAAGCAGAAAAAGAATAAAGCACCAAGTATAGGAAAGAAAATAAAATGCACTGACAGTCTGTTATTTTTTCCTTGGAACTAACACTGTTTGCAATAGTACCGGATGTCAAACAATCTGCTAGCCATCAAACATGCAGTCCTGAGCCCTTAGATATAAGAAATACCAAACACAGGACTGACTAATTGTAGTGGTAGCACCAGAGGACATAAATATCCCTCAGTAGAACTTGAAACAAGGCTAGTTCCTCATGTATCCCCTCTAGATAGATGAGGATTCAGCTGCAGTGAAATGATGATCAGAGGTAATGAAGAGTTGTCAGTGCTGGAAAATGTTGAGTTTGAGTTTGCAGTTGACTGAATCTGGCATATTGCAAACCAATCTGTATGAAAGCCAAGCACAAAATATCTGGTGCTTAGTGATGGCCAGTTTAGCTTGGATCACACTCCAAATCTTACCACCACTTGTCATTCATTTGAAAAACCATTAAGACTATAAGATCTGTTTTATTACTGCCTATATTTGTTCATTCCATGTGCTGCCACCTCTTTGTTGCAATCACCTCTATCGCATTGGATATCACTAACGAAAAAGAAACTTATTTTCCTGCTCCAAATAAACTATAAGTCAGAAGCTTATATGTTTTAATTTCCTGGACAAAAACATTTCCCCATACCTTAACAGGTGCTTATTTATATAATAAGTTATGAAAACAAGTGGGACATATTTTCAATCCAATAATAAAATGTAATTCTGGGACACCACAAAAGAACCAGTCCAGCCCAGATTGCATGGGACTATCATTACAAAAGCCCCTCACAGCACCCTAGAGATATGGATCTTCATGCATATGAGCTACAAGTATCCTGTCATATTGACTGAAAACATTAACTTTTCTCCAGGGAAACATACAAATTTTTGGATAAATAAAGACTTGAAATTGCATCACATAAATGCAGATCAGGGTTTGTCGCAAAAAGAGTTTGCCACAAACTTTCAACAAAACTTTTCACTTTTCAGAGAAGTGTTTTGCATTTTGGATTTACAGACAACCGGGGATAGGTGTTTGTTTGTGTTTGCTTTCACACAGATTGGCTTGCACTGTCAACTCCTTATTAACTCTGATCATCATTTTCTTGCAGCTGAATCCTGATCTATCTGGAGGCAGTACATGAAAAACTAGCCTTGTTTCAGGTCCTGCCAAGCCATGAATTTTCAGTTTTGTGGTCTGAGGAAACAGAGAAAACACATTAAAACCTGCCATAGAGGTGAACACGAAACCTCTTATACAGAGGTTTCCAAATATATTTAGACTACAATCTACCTCAGCGTGACAAAGAGCTCCACGGACACTTACTCTCTTCTATTTGCTAATACTACTCTCTCAGCGCTCCCTCTTTCTAAAAAATGAAAAAAGAAGAAAGAAAAGTTTTACTCAAATGAGAAAATGGACTGTAATGCCCTAGAAGCCAGATGTGGCTATACATAACTTTCCATGCATTCATTCTTCAAAATTTTATTGAGCACCTTGTATGTACCAGAAACTGCTAGACCCTAGAGATACTGCTGTGAGCAAGGCAGACAAGAACCTGTGCCCATAGAGTTTACATTCTGGGGACGTGGGGCGATGGAGATGAATGGATGGAAAATAAACAGCAAGTAGATAATTACAGAAAGTGATAAGTACAAAGGCTATAAAGAGGTTGGTGATAGAATGGAGAATAACCGGCTAGGGCGTAGAGTTCAGATAAACTGGACAAATCTGAAGGATGAAAGAGAAACAATAGTGTACCCAACCATGAGTTAAGCTTTCCAAAGAGAAGAAATTGCAAGTGTAAAGAATGATGTATGAAAGAGTCCATTGGATTTAAAGGCCAGAAAGGAGGGCAGCCCACCTAGACAGTAGTGAGTTAAGGGGACAGTATTACACGATGTAACCAATGAGTTGGCAGGAGTCAAATCATGGCCTTGTAGATCATGTATTTTACCCCAGGTACAATAAGCCTGTAAAGTATTTTAAGCAGGAGAGTTCCATGAATCTAAATACATTTTTTAATCACTCTGATTTCTGTGTGGATATTGGGTTACTAGAGGTAATAAAGAATAAAAAAAAGAAAACATGTTGGACTTGAAGCATTTTAGGGGAAAGATGATGGTATTTTAGGCCAGAGTGGGATAGCAGAGGGGTAAATGTTCAGAGAAATGGCAAAATGTGCTCACAGATTAGATGTGGGTGGAAAAGGAAAGAGAAGAATTGGTAGACTCGGGTTTTAGGATAAGCCACTCAAGGGAGCAACGTGGTCTGGAGACATAAATTTGTGAGCTATGAGCATATAGAAAGGATGAAAGCCAATGGACAGGATGAGATGATAGGGAAAGAGTATAAAGAGAGAAGAGAGGCAATAGTTGAAGTTTCAGTTGAGGAAGAGAAGCTAGCAAAGAGACTAAGACAGAAGGTGCAAGAGAGACAGGGGAAAACATGGAAGTATTATCACAAAAGCCAAGAGAAAAGTATCTCAAGAAGGGAATGGGAAGTTGACTAAGAAATGAGCCAGAAAGAGTCCATTAGATTTGGCAATATGATAAATTATTATTTAAATTCATAAATCAATTATAATCTAACATAGCATAAATACTGACACTAGACCCTACTAGAAGTTACTATAATAAACACAGGCGGGGATTACCAAAATTTCTGAGAAAATAATTTCCCTTCATCTCTCCATCTCTTTCTCCAGGTAAGTTAAGGGAGAAGATGGCATCCGAGTCTTCTTCATAGCTCTGGCAATGTAAATGCAAACAATGCCAATTTCTATCTGAATTGGAGGAGAAGGTATACAAGTGAATGGACATAGGTCCTGACTTTTACCACCCAATATCATGCATCCTTACTGAAGAGTGACAGAGAGTGGCCCGCCAGGCTCTGACCTAGGGCTTAAAGTGGATCAAGATTGGGATCCACGTAATGGAGAGCAAAATAATGAAATCTTAAGGCTGTAGATCTTAGCAAAGTAAGTATAAAACAAGCCATATGTGAAAACTGGCTGGAAAGAGAGAAAGAAAGGGGCACTAAATCAGGACAGAAGAATGCAGCAATCAAATCACATATCTGAACCAGAGACACCAGATAGAATGAAGACATGAGCAATTTCTCAGGTTCATACCAGCCACTCTAAACAGCAGAATCTTTGCTTACCTTCTGGGTTGGGTATACGTACATGGATAGAATACCACAACCAAGGTGCTGCCCATCTGACGTCCTCCACTTCCCCTGCTGGGCCCAAACTCACCATAACTCTGGCCTTTATCTCCCTCCTCTTTCTCCTTCCCCAGGGCTCAAATCAAGGAAGTTGACAAGCCTAAGCAAGATGGCTGCCCCCATCTGACCACCAAGGTGCTTATACATATAAGGTGACTGGTGACTCTTCTCAGATTACTGTCCATGTGGAGACATTTTAAGCATGAAAACCTTAAGCAAAACCATGGCCTCAGGGTGGCCAACCACACTTCCTTTAGAAATAGGAGAAAAGCCACCCAGCAGATTTTTTTTCAAACCAGCTCTGAGACAGAAAGAAAAGCTCAACATCATAAAGACAATTTAATACAAAAGGTAACTCAAGTTCCTAAGTTTCACATGCATAAATCGCATATTGGCTCCTCTAGTAGAATTTATTGCCCTAGACTAAGAAAGATTTCTAATACAGTAGAACCCAGCTCTTCAGCATAATCCAGTAGCATCCATTTATTGGCCCATCCACAGACAGCTTCACCTTGGGTCTACAGAGCAGAAAGCCAGAATCAGGTGGTGCTGATAAGTCAGAACCTTGTTTACTCTCAACAAAGATAAGTTAAACAAGATGTAGAGTTGATAATGTAAGCTCTGCAATACGTATAATTTAGTTCAGATATCTATAAATCATAGTAAAAAAATGTTTAATAGAAAATGTCTTGGGGTATGGAGTTATCTCTATATTAATATCCTGCTGTGCCCACACACATGTACCATATACGTGTACCAGCATATTCGTTTCCCTTTTTTTTTTTACATAATACACATAGAGTCATGGTTTCCTCAAAAGAAAATCATAAAGAGAAAAGAAAGACAAGGCAAATTAAATGTGATTTTCTCTCCATACCTCCTTCTTCCTATTCGTATTTCTTAATTTTTAGGCAGATCATCCAGTGCTCATTTTCCACGGCCATCTTAGTCTCTGAAGAATTTTTTCTATCCAGAATCATCTCTAGGAGGGAAGAGAGATAATTCTTGAAAGTTTTTCTATCCTGAGGAAACAGCTTAATTTAGATAAGATTTGTATAAATATTACCATTCAAGTCTTCATAGTGAACTCTCTCTATTACAGTAGGAGTCATTAAAAATTCCTTAGCTTCAAAGCTGGTTTTTGCTGTAAGGTGCACTAACCCTGTTCAAAGTGAAGGCAAAACCATTAAGAACAGATGACCTGGGATGGGCTTTAGAAAGCTTGTTTCAATTTGGCTGAACACTGCAAGAACTCTGTGCAGCATGATGAGATAATTTACAATAAAATGAAGATGGACTAAAGGCAAGTTGTTATGAGATACCAGATGGACTTGGTGTTAACTCTTCAGAGAGCAGTGCACACAGCTTGGCAAGGTGAAATTGCTACAGAAGAAAAAGAGCTCTAGAAAATTGTGAGCGCTGGGTTCCTGGAAGAAAGAGACAAAGTGAATCTGGATGTCTTAGTAAGAAAGAAAGAGATAGATAAGGAGAGTCAAAGGAGCAGACCTTATTGGGGCAATCTGTCAGGAAACTAAAAAGGGCATCACAAGATGTGAAGGTACCAAACAAAACTAGACACCATATTTGGGAAAATAAGCCCCGAACAACAAGCATTTGTCTTTCTAGAAAGGCTTTTGAAAAAATTACATGTCATGACTTGAAAAAGGATAAGCTGTATTTTTAGCAACCTACAATGTGATCTTTAAAAAAATTTGTATCTGCTATAAACAAAGCTCATAAAGAATATTTACAAATATCTGCATCACAGAAGAACCAACAGATAATGTCAAATTTTGACATTTGGTGTATATTTTACTTGCTAATTGGATACAGTATTTGTACACACTCAAAAGCATGCATAATTAATATATTTGACAGAGCACTACCATTTTTTATCATTATAACTCAGTAGCAAAAATAATATTAGCTACCATTTATCAAGTGTCCTGGTTCAAGGCCTGCTCTTGTGTCAGGCATTATGCCAAATGATTTCTATATTATGTCATTTTACCCTGAAACTTTCATGAGGTGTGGGTACTATTAAATCCCATTTTAAATATTACAGAAATTAAATACAGAGAATTTAAGGAATATGCTGAAGGTCACACAGATGTCTAGGTCTAAAGCCTACATTTAACCAGTGTGCTATACTGCCTCCTAATTGGCAAATATTTTAGGCACAGTCAAGTAAACTTCTTAAAATTCCAAATTCATATGTTATTTTAATCTAGGGTTTTCGATAATATAGGACTAGTACAAAATTCTAATGTAAAGATATGTCTTTATACGTGCACAACATTTTCATATTGAGTCAAACTTAGTTTTGGGGGCACATACCATTTTGAAGGAAATATGCTAGGTCCTGAATTGTTTATAATGAAAAATAACAAAAGTGCTCTAAAAAAATATTAATAATGACAATTTATATCAGGATGCTATACTGAAACACTATCTGTGTCAGTTTAGGCTAATGCATCAAAGGCTAAAAATCAGAAATAGGTACCAAACTGCCCACAATCCAAAGGCCAGATTACTGATAGCAGAGAAAGCGTGGACCTCATTTTGCAACCACCATTTTAATAATCAGTGCAGACAAGAATGATTAGTGGATGCTAAAACATTTAGGTGAAAGTTGATTGGGGATCGGGTTATTCACACTGTCTAAAGTATAAACCACCAGATTACCTATTAATTACAAAAAGAAAAGATAACTGCAAAATAGAGAGATCTGGTAGATACCACCTTAACAAATGGTTTAATAGAGCACCTCTAATAATAAGACAAATGAACGTTATGTTTCTCCTGGTGTGATGCTACAGAAGTTATGAACAATTATCTAGGTAGTGCTCATTTCAAAAAGGTTTACTTGAAGCTTAACATGAGAAAATAATAAGACAATCCAGACAACTGGCCTTCAAAAATCCAGACAACTGCCCTTCAAAAATCTAGACAACTGGCCTTCAAAAATGTCAATGTCTTAAAAGAAAATGTACGGGCAAGGAGGGAGGAGGGAAGGAAACTGTTATAGAGTAAAGAAGACCAAATGTGATCTGACAACTAAATTCAAGGAGTGATTTATTATATTCTGAATTTTTTTTAAAAGCGTAGCTATGAATAACACTATTGGGTATTAAGAAATGTGAATTCAGGCTGTATATTACATAAGAGTATTGTATCGATGTTAAATTTCTTGAGTGTGAAAATTGTTTTGTGGTTATGTATGAGAGCATCCTTACAGATAGGAGATATATGTGAAGAATTGAGTAAAGTATCATGAGGTCTGTAAATTACTCTTAAGCAGTTTACCAAAATAAAGATATAGATAGATGGTAGATAAATTATTTAATAAAGATTACATAATCTATATAGAAGGATTGTATAATCTATATAGATATTTATATGTATAATATATCATATATAATATGATATCTAATGTATATAGTACCTAAATCTATTGAATATGTTGGTATATATGCACAGTTTATAATATATACTACATAATACATATATACTCAATATATAATACACTAAGTAAAATATAGAAGGGATATAGCAAACACTAGATAGCACACTGCATAGAGTAAGATTACAGATTATATAAATATATAACTAATACATAAAACTTACAGATAAGTTAAAATACCGTATCTAAATATATATCTACATAGGTTATATACAAATCTAATTATATTCTATGTTATACACAATAGAGATATTTTATACATGTATTTAGAGAGATTACAAAAAGATATAGAGATTTATATATTAAGAGATTTACATGATGTAAATAGAAATATAGAGAGATTTTTAAATATATTTTATATATACATATGTATACTTTAAAGAGAGCTGGTAATGTATGATCGGGCTGGTTCCTCCACTCCAAAGGGGATTCCCTCCCACTCACTTTAAGCCCAATGAAGGAGCTATAGGAGAACCACTGAGATAGGTTGACGTGCATTCCCTGGTGTCTAACTCTTCCCTCGGAGACTCTAAAGGGGAAGTGTACCTAGAGCAGCGTTGAGAATGCACTGACTTAACCACCCACAGCACAAAGATTCACGGTTCTCTTGGCCCAAATTTACCCCTCGCAAGAGGACCTTTAGAGGGGCAAGGAAGCCCTAACAGAGAATGGATTTACCAGAATCTCAGAGGCCAGGATGGATGACTGTTCTAACACGGAGGCTAGAGAGGGCACTGCCTGAGTCACATAAACAGACAAGGCCCCAGTCCTCATAAGGCTTAGAGTCTAGAAGGGGAGGTGGACCTTTATCATACAATTACACAACTAAAGATAAAATCACAATTGTGAATTTTGGTAACAAAGACAGAATCTATTTTATTATTCATTTCTCTCTCTCAATGCACATCAAAAAACACAGAACGAGAGAAAGGAGAAATTCTTTCTCAAATGGGACAAGAAAACTACCATAATCCTAAACTGCTATTTATGGAACACACTGGTCATAGACCCCGAAATCTGGGAAGAAGTCAAAGGGCATGCTAAGTACCAACACATACCTCCTTGAACCTCAAAAGTCCTAAATATACACAGTGGTCTTTTGGAGGGTGGGATGTCCTTGTGGAGAACAGGTTTGACATCATTGAACAGGAAAGGAGAAGACGAAGGAAAGAAAACACATTGAAAGGATATTTTATATCTACAACCCTGCCTTGAATGGAGGGAGACTACAGGAGGGCAAGTGAAGTTATGCAGGGGGAGGCAACAGGTTCTAAACAGTCATCAAACACAATTTAGAGATCCTGTGATCTAGAAGGCTCTGCTGTGACCCATAAGGGAAAATTAAGAAATGTATTCCCAAGTCAAAAGAAACAACAGATTTAATGACAGGTGTAAGAGATGATAAACGCAAGTAAAGACTGCAAACAGCCTCCAGCTAAGATTCTTTTCCCAAGGCTCTGCCCACTGCTATTTTTCAAAGAAGAGGTAACTCCATTTAAAGATAAGCAATAGTCATTTAGGAATAATTGCAAGACATACACATAAAAACTTGGAAAAAGTTAAGTTACTACACTTAAAGCCCTACAGACATGGGTATCCAGGCATAAAAAGAAAATCACATCAGAAGGACACACATACAAAATCAGGGTGGCTTCAGACTTGGCCACATAATACCACGCCAAGGGAATAGAACAAAGCCTACTAAGTTCTCAGGAAGGAACCCAAGATTGAATACGCCACCAAGTTGTTCAAGTACAAAACCAATAGAAAAACATTTAAACATCCAAGAACCTACAAGGGCAGCACTTTTGTGCCATACAGTACTTACAAAGGAGAAATGACCACAAGCCAAGACCAAGGCAACCACAGTGAGGAATCCAAATAGAGTGCTCAGGTTTCCACTCAGAATAGGCTACTGTGCCCACACTTTACCTCCCATCTCTGCTGAGACTCACCAACGTGCAAGAGTAAAGGGCCCAAAAGAAAAATCTCATAATAGGGAAGATGCTGGAAGTTGAAACAGAGAGAAAACTGTAGCCCAAACTATGCTACGTTAGCCCTGAGGGTGACTTTTAGGTTGAAAAGCTATAATTCTAAACGCCTTGAGGTAACTTCCTTCAACAATGCATACTCAGAGGATGTATTAAACCGTGAGTTTCACTAAAATATTTACGTCTAAATTAAATATTTGAAGAAAATATAGTGAAACCTTTCTCAATAGGAGTACTATACTGACACTAAAAGAAATGGAAGATATTGGTGTCACATCAACTCTTTCCCATTCTCTCTTGGATTATTTTAGACAAATGGTCTTTCATTATTATGTTAACATATCATTTCAGAGATTAGTCAGAGTCTGAGATTTGGTACTTTTTGATGCAAGGATCCAAGACTCGATAAATACATACTATATGACATGTCAAAGAGAAATTGTATCGTATAAAATTTAAGCCTTCCTTAAAATAGGGAAGGAAGACTTTACTTAAGCCTGCTGCAGTAGGAGAAAGAGACTGAACTCAACTCCACTGAAACAAAAGGCAGGAGAGGGTGAGTTAGTGGAAAAGTACTGAAGGAAGTTAAAGGGAGGCCCTTCAACGTGATCAGGCCATCTGTGTTTCCTAGTTGGCACTTATTGAAGTTAAGCTCCTACCTTCCCACAGAGACTGGGAAATAGGGGCACTACCTTTCCTTCTTGATGATTGCATTTCAAAGGAATGGATTTCAGGTGCTTGAAAAAGACACTCCTGGGTTGTAAAACTGGCAAGAGACTGGGAGAACATTTACATCTCCTCTAGAGGAGAGAAAGAATTTACAAGTTTTCTAAAGTAAATGCTCCAAGAAAAGGGAGGTCAGGACCCAGAGTCAGGAAGAAGTTGAGTCAAGCTAAGAGGAATGTGAAGGCCCTCTTAGGCAGGCATATGGCATAACATCTTACTGGTGATGGCGGCATAAGACTCGAGCAAGTCTGTCCCCAGGGAACTTAAAAGCAAATTTAAGAAAAAAAAAAAATGTTTTTTCCAGATTATTTCTTCAGGCACGTTAGTGACATGGCCCGTGGCCAGAGACTAGAAGTCCCTCTTCTGCATTTCCATTGACTGAGGCAAAGCTTTTAAACTCTGTTCGCTCAGCTAAAATGGAGATAAAAACTGTTGCTTTCTACTTCACATAAATGTTGTAAGGATTAATAGGCAATGTTTATACAATCTTTCAATTTTTAGATGTAGAAAAAATAACATTTAAGTACAAAAGATGATTTCTATAAATTCAGATTAAAGTATTAGCAGTTAGTTTGTAAAGGGCCAAAGTAAATTAAATCTGGAAAAACAAGAACCTTAACAATTCTTTCATAAAGGCAATATTTGCACAAGAGCTTCATTACATCGAATTTCTTTGTGAGTGTAAATGAAGGATTGTAATAACCTAAGTATTGTTTAAATAACAATAGAAGAGCACCCTTGGTCCTAGAGCATTGAAATCAGTTCTACAAAAGGGAATTTTCTTTATTTCTGTAGCCTTTCCATAAATTTTCTGTTTCTTAAAATTTTAAATGAAATGCAGTTTATATTCTGTTTTTTAAAAATAATACGCAGTAAATTATAGACAGTTTCAAAGTGCAGAAAAGTAGAAGAAAATAAAATCTCCAGTAGTTTCACTACCTTGGAAAACAACACATAGATGTAATTACTTCTAATCATTTTGTTCTGAAAATATATCCCACATTTCTAATCGTATGACTGGTTTACTATAAAGTTGTATAGATTGATTTTTACATAAAATTTGAACAAAAGTAGGAATTTAGGAATCTCACCCGACAGAAATAAGAGCTGGTAAAATTTTTATTTCCTTATAGGTTTTTTACCTCTGGGTCAGCGTTGCTTTTTCAGTACTATGTGTAATGTCCCCTTCCCCTTTCATTTCTTTAAATTTCCCTTCTTTCAATCTATCAAGTGAGACTGGAGGGCTTACATTTCACAGAATCCCTTAACTAAGGGAGAGCCTAATTTTAACATGTGTGCTAGCACAAGCAGTAGTGATTTTTTAAGTATGGTTACCTCAGGGACACTCACTGGGCTTAGATGGACTCTGATATGATGAGAGTTTGGCCATAGATAAAAATCTGCCATCAGTTTGTTTACCACTTTTTATTAAAAAAACATGAACAAGGTAATTCAGTATGCATTTAAAGATATAGAAAGTCATTACTCAAGGTCTTTGGTGATCAAAATGACCTTCATGTTGTGCTGCACAACTTTTTGCGTGAGGGAGAGAAGCAGCTGTTTGTTTAATAATCCTCCCCACGGTCTATCATAATGGTAGTCTACATGGTGCCTTCAGGAGGACTAGACAATGACGCCCTTCCCAGAGAAGGAATTAGAGAGGAGTACAGCCCCGTGGGCACAAGACACGGAATGTCAAACAAGAAAAGTTACTTGTTTGTCTTTTTTCAGACACAGCCCTCTGCTAGAGTGCTGCTTGATGAGAGGACCGTGGGCCAAGTTCAGTCCCTTCCTGCCCAATCAGTCACATTTGTGCAGGGCACAACCACTCAACTCAACGAGCAGCCCTTGTTATAATTAGACCTGTATAAATGTATAGATGTTTATTTATATATTTGTGTCTATATATTTACCAATTTATGTATTTATGTATACAGACTTACCTATATTAGAACCAAATTATTTTAGGTGGGCTTCAAACATGGCAAGAGACTATACCTTAATTATGGAATAAATAATATGATTTAGTGATTAAGGTATAAGACATTTTTCTGCTATAGGAAAAGGTGCAGAATCAAGAGACAAATGTTTTAGAATGATATTATAGGTCTCAGGTTTGGATCTAGACTACAGGAGTAATCTGACAACACTTAATCTGAACTGATATCTTAATTTTGTATAAAATAAATAAGAAAAGATTCACTTGAGCTTGATATCCTCCTACTCAAGTTATGACTAATTGTTCTGTTCAGTGGCCTTTGATTTATGAAGAAGACTACTTAGATAATGTATCTTCTCTTCTGAGTCATTGCAGACCTTATAGACTCTTCTTTTTGCCGTTACATATGAAAGACAGTCACCACTGATTAAATCACAACCCCCCCCAAATTTTTCTTCAAAGATCCTGATCTGCTCGTCATTGTGTATTCTATGCTACCAAGAACAGTCTCAGGTCCACTTGATTTTTGTTCCTTTGTAAGCGATAATCATTTACTCTGACTCCATGAGTGCTTAAATTTTTTTTTTATCTTTCCTAAAAAGTTTTGGTGGGATGAATTTAGATATGAATCTCTTTCTTTGGATTTTTACATCAATATGGGACGTTTTTTAATCTATATTTTCAGATATTTTATTTAGCTCAGTATTTGACTGTATTTTTAAATATTTTTAATCTGAGTCAAAAAAACCTTTAATGTCTAGAGTGAATCTTTGCTCTCTGTTCTCTATTATTGTCTCTGTCATGATGTTAATCTCTTTGTACTTTTCCTTTATATTCTTGGAGAACTTTACATTTGTTCTTTACTGATTTTATTTTCTACAATGTCATTCTACTATGAACTATCCCTGATGTAGGTTTTAATTCTGCTCTTGCATTTTCTTTGCAACCCTCTCCCTTTTTCCTATACCTTGTTTAACTTTTCACCAAAATCTCTTATCTCCTTCCAATACACTCTTGAACAAGTAGAATATATTGATGTTGTATTTCTAGTTCCTGTGTCAATTCTGAAAATAGATCACCTTCAGTGACATTCTCTTCTTCTAAATAGTTAAGATGATAGTCCCACTTTCTTGTTCTGCCATTTTGTTGTTGTTTCTGCTGTTGCTGTTATTGTTCTTGCTACTTCTATAGGCACAAGTTGCTCTTTTTTTTTTTCTTTCTATTTACTTACCCGTGTATGAAAAGAACTCTATCCAGATTCAATGTGTGCCCACAGATAGGGTAGACCATTTACCATGACTATGCTCAATTTCCACTTAGGTGCTGTGATTCCTTTCTCTGACTTAAAGTCAGTGGCAAATTTATGGGCCCAGATTGTTTTTCAATTCCCAATGTTTATCAAGCATTCATCTATATATTTCTACTATGCCAAGTAGAATCTTCTCCATGCCTATTTTCTGGATCTCTAAAACCTTGAAATTATGAAGTACATAAAAACTCAAGATTCTTATTACTTCAGCCCCTACCTACAGCACCATATTTGAGCATTTTACAGCTGCTGCAATGCTTAAGCAATCCCCAATCTCCCCTACTTGGTACCCTGTTCATTTACCTAAATTAATCTCCAAATGAATGTAAGAATCGTACAGACACAGAGCTTAAGGCAGTGATCTGTTACCTTAAAAAGCAGCATTTCTGCTAGCAACAGCAGTTTGCCCAGCTTCCTGCTTGATCCAAACCTGGTTTAGGAATCTAGAAACTAATAGTGAGAAAGGGAAAGAATATTCCTGTCTTCTATTAAGTAAGTGGATTGCTCTCTTTATGAGGCAAAGCCTGGACATTTTCAGTTGTTTTTGTCCACCCAGTTTTATTGCCCTTATGCTTGCTAGAAGTGGAGTGAAGCAATCAATTGCCTGTCAGCCTTCATTTTTTGGGTGTCGTGAGTGTTGATCTTCTCTAAAAATTGGAATTTTTTTCCTCTGCTTGTTCCTAATCACCACTCTTATCATTGCTCCACTAAGCCTGTACCAGAAGCCTCAGTTAAGTGTCTTTGCTTTTTCCAAGAATTGCTGATGTTGTCTGAGATTAGTCAAATGATAATCAACTAACCAAGATCCCCCATTACAGAGGCCTGGGATTGTCAGCAATTTCAAAAATAAATGTCAGTCACCAAAGCTCATTTCTAACCCTTTTCTAAACCTAGAATTCACTTAAATATTACCATATAAAGCAATGATGAATGTAGATCATTAGTACTGGGGGTGGGGGTGCTGTGCATGTACACACGCCCTCATATATGATCACATGTGACCTGACACGTGAACACAGGCATGCCCTCACCCGTGAACACACTCATTTGTCGTTAGGAGACTTAAGGAGAATGATGAAGGTGAGGAGAATGATGTGTAAGGCACTTCACACATTTTCTTTGTTAACCTGTAATAATTTGGCAAGGAAGCTACCAGGGCTGAAATGAATTCAATTATTCATTCATGAAATGTATTAGGTACTATGAGCTCAGCACTGAAGTGGAGGCTTAGAAAGGTAATTACTAGTAAATGCTCAGTGATATTGTATTTTACGCACAATCTGGATTTATTTAAAATAAATTTATTTTAAATAAATTTATTTTAAATAAATCCAGATCTAACTACATTATCTCTATGTTTTCCACTACTCCTTGCTAAAATGCAGGAATGATTTATTTTCATACATTATTTTTTCCTAGAACACTATTCTCACAGAAGTTTTTTTCTAGCAAATTCAAACAGCAATATAATATCACTTTACCTAATAAAATTCCGAGTTACACAGTTTTTGACAAAAAGTTTCCATATAGTTTTTCTACCAGAAATATTGAGTAGAACTTAGGTTTAAAATACTGGCTTGAGAAAATGATGATGGCAGAAAAGTGTTTGAATATCTGAATCCCATCACCCTCCAATAAGAACTGACAGAGCAACTAGAATAGTAAAACCAAAATTTCACAAAGTACATCCGCAAAAAAGTAGCCGTTAAGTCGTCTCGCAAACCTGAAAATACAAACTGGGAGATATAAGGTAATAATAGCAAGAAGACCCATGTGGGATCAGCAATTGTAAAGGAGGAAACAGGAAAAACAAAAGAACTTGAGGTGGCCCTAAGACTCAGGAAACCAACAGTACTAACCAGAACACTCAACAGGACAAGCTGAGAACAGTGACCAAAATGGAAGGGAAGTGTATTGGCTCCAGTTTGCAGGGCAGTAGAAGTAAGTAAGTAAGTAAGTAAGTAAGTAAATAAATAAATAAATAAATAAATAAATAAATAAATAAATTTTTGATGGGAGAGCAATTAAAATTTTTCAAACTGTTTACCTGTGGGAGAGGCAAGGAATGGTGTCCAGAAGACAGAGATCCAAGCTAGATTTCTCTGAACATAACTTGTTTATAGATTTGACATCGGGAAAATGAAAATATTCTACACAAATTTTATTTATTTATTTATTTTTTGGTGAGGAAAATTAGCCCTGAGCTGACATCCGTTGCCAATCCTCCTCTTTTTTCTGAGGAGGACTGGCCCTGGGCTAACATCAGTGCCCATCTTCCTCTACTTTATATGGAATGCCACCACAGCATGGCTTGATAAGTGGTGCATAGGTCTGCGCCCGGGATCCAAACCAGTGAACCCTGGGCCACCAAAGCAGAGTGTCAGAACTTAACCACTATGCCACCCGGCCGGCCCTGAAATTTAATATTTTTTAAAAGGCAAGTTCTAAAAAGCTAAAGCAAAGCAAAGGAACCCAATTATGTACTGAGTTTGTAGCAAAATAGAAAGTGACTTTGGAACACACCAACTTTTACTATGTATGCCAGGTAAGATATAACCTGAGGACAAAAAGAACTGCAAAAAAATAAAAATAAAAAATCTTATACAATATCAATCATATTGTCGGTGGCAGTGTTTGTATTTTATTCTGAGTCCATTGTGTATATATCGTGAGATAAGGCAAATGAATGATTATAGGGATTTCTTTGAGAACTGAGATTTCAGCATGAGACAAAAAAGATATATATGTAAGACCGATGCAGTTAAATAAAACTCTGTAGTCTTAAAAGCGAGTATAGACTGTATCGGTAAGAACACATGTCATACGAATGTAAAGAGGCTAGATACAATGACCAATCCAATAGCAATAAGCAACCATTAACAATAATCAAATAACCCCTAGCACCCAGATTGCTACTTTTAAGACCATTTCCCGGAATCTGGAGAAATGGCTAATTCCACGTCTTTGACATAAAATGTATAAAACGAACCTGGCACTTCTTGTCATGCCAGAAAACCAGGAAGCTGCTGAAGAGTATTACAGATGGGTCACATGCACATGCAGACCAGCTTAAAGAGGCTCCCAGTGGCTGGAAACAGGACAATTGAACTTCAAGACATTTAATAGCTGCAAGGATTGACACAACAAAAATATATAAAATGCTAGATAATAAAAAAACTCCTTCGTTATATCTAGAGGATGTTGGAAACCAATTTGTTATTTTGAAAACTAGCAAATAAAGGGAAAGAATCAAGTAAATTTAATCTGAATACAAATTGTACCTTAGGAGAATTGATAAGAAGAATTCCTTTATAGAAGTATCCCAGCTAATAGACGAACTGTGAGTGATAGAATTTTAATATTTTAACACCATAATTAAAGAATGGATCTAGGCAATAATCATTGTTAACATCATAAAAAAAGAGTTAACCAGAATTTATGTGCTCCCTGATAGATGGAAGTAAAACACTTTATCTGAAGTATTCCTGTCAAAAAATTAAAACTAAATCTGATCAATTCTCAAGATCTTACCACCAATTTATAGGAAATAGAGGGGACAGTGGAATATGTTAATTGACACATTGAAATGCAATTAGCAAAATCCAGACTGTGGGAAACTATACAGAATAAATGATCTGGTTTCTTCAACAAAGAAACTGAAGAACAGAATCAGAGATGGAGGAGAAACCTACAGAAACCTACATAATAAGAGACTTCAGTTATATCAACCAATTGTGATGTATGAGTCTTATTTGAATATTGATTGAAATGAATAAAATAATTTCTGACATATTCAGATCTTGAACACTTGTTGGGTATCTGATGCTCTTAGGAAATTGTTAATTTTTAAGTATAATAATACGTCTGTGGTTCTGTGTTTTAAAGAGTCTTTGTCTTATAAACGTACATATTGACATGTTTACAGATGGAATGATATAACATTTCTGGGTGGGGATAGAGGAGAGTTTCTAAGGTAAACATAAAACAAGGTTGAAGCTGAGGTGATAATTAATGAAATTGAGTGATGGATACATAGAGGTTTTATCATCTCATCCTTGACACTTTTGCATATTCTTGAAATTTTTCATAATGTTTTTTTAAGAACAGGAAAGAAGTGGTCAAAAATAACACACCAGTTGGGGGGGTTGCAGTAGGAATCCCTGCTTATTAAAATAAAATGAGTATTTTGTTTTTCAACTTGTATTACACTATTTGAGTAAAAATATTCTGAATATTTAAAACGTTTGAAAACAACAGCCCGAAGTTTAACTATAGAAAATAAGAAATGGAGAATCTTAGATCTGTAACTGGTCATTAATCTGTTTTGTTTTGTTTGGGGATTTTTTTCCTAGTAATTTCAAACAAAATACTTCCTTTAAGACATAACCAGAAAAATGTAATTAATTAGAAAGCGCATGGTTTATATTTTTAACAAACACCTTTTATCCAAGGAAATAAATTTCTTAAGTATTGTGTATTTTCTCTCCAAAAGCATGAAGAGTCTCATATAACACACTTCATTAGCATGGAAATGGATTTTTTATGTGTAATTTACTTTTTCCCTCACTATATTACCTTGTAGTTCTTTTACTTTTAAAAAACATAAAAACATTAAAGACCAGATTTTTAAACAATATAGGATCTCAACATCTCTGAATTGAGATTAAAATCTATTAGCTATATGGTAACAAATTAAATTAATTTAAAAGTAAGAAAATAATCGTAAACTGAGAAGGCCCTATATTTTATGCATTCCTGGGAGATTTAACCCACAATTACTGAAAATTGAATAAACTCTCATTTGTGAGTTTATTACACTGTTTTGAGGAGTCATTAGCTTAACTCAGTACAGCAATGTATTATGATATGACCAAAACAGTGATCACAGTGCTCAATGGAAACAAAAGTATCATTATGCTCTCCAGGAGCTATTTATTGCTAGTATAAACAAGATTAAGAAGAACACACATGCAATAGGGAAGACAGTAAAAGATTGGCAACTACCTAATTTAACTGTAACATTTTCATGAGAGAATGCTGACTCAAGACCCAAGAAAGACCTCATAAAAGAGAGCAAAAGTTTCAGCCATATCACATACAACCAAACATGGGGAAAAAGATTAGCCATAAAGGTGTGCTGATTGTCTGGATAACACCCAGTCTCCTCTCTAACTCCAACAACTACACATCTCAGAGAATCCAAGTCACACTATTGGGTCAAATTTCTGTTGTCACGGAAGCTTTTGGAGGAACTTATGAGTATCTGAATATCAGTTCCATAAGCATTTTATGTAAGCATTGGCAATCCCATGGTAGAATATAAAAATAGAAAACAAACCACTTTGGATTCTACCCTAAATTTACCTTTTAGAGAAGAGCATGTATGTAGCAGATGTTGTGTTGCACTACCGAGATCCCTCTCCAGGAATAAGGGACTTGTTCTGCCAGCCCTCTTAGGAAGTTGCTTTGGCTGAAGAGAGCCACCTCATCCAAGGCCATGCTCTCCTCCTGCGACAGCCCTCATCCAATGATTGATCAATGGGGATATAAAGGCCTGGCCATATTGCCCCAACTTGGGACAACTCTGAGCGGATCTCCAGCTACAAAGCTCCTCATGGGCTGGCTGAGGACTTCCGCGAGACCATATCACAGCCCAACATCTTCCTCTGCCCAACTCTGCTTTCTTTCTTCTCTTCTCTACCCTAGGTGTGATCCCAAGCACACTCTCTAATAAACTTCCTACACATCAATCTCTGAATCAGATTCAGATTCCTGCTTCTCAGGAATCTGTGACAGTAGATATCAAAAACTTGTAGAAGGAGGGGACAAAATACATGTAGAAAAGACAACAAAATTCTATAGGACTAAGTAGATACTGGATTGAGGTATGTTCCCAGGTGCCATTTGCGCAGCAGTACATCTTTGAGTGCCAAAGACTTGGATGACTGGATAACTTTAATTCACAAGGAAGGTCAAGAAAGTAACAGGTATCTCAGTTCCAAAGATGAGGAACCCCTCTATGGTATAGTTTCCTTGTCACTGATCATACAAATACAAAGGCAGAATTCCTATTCTCAAGGAAGCGTAGTCCAGCCTAATGCATTACTGTATATCAAAAATCAGTATATTATGATACTCAATATTGGGAATCTTTTAATGAGGTTTAATGAGTCAATACAGAATATTGAATTTGCACAATACCACTGGCTGGTCCAATTATGTTGCAGAAAGATTGAGAGTATTTCTTCTATTTTATATTTCTCCGCTTGGGTTATTATGATTATTGGAAATAGTAGCTGTTAAATACCAATATACATTGAAGACTTGCTATGAGTCAGGAACTGGGCAAAGTATTTTATATACTTGCATCTGTCTTTGCTGGACTCTAAGGTCCTTGAGCACAAAGATGTATCCAGTATGTTTACCTCTACATCCCCCAAGCCTAGCAGAGGACCTAGAACTAAATGCTCAAACAACATATATTGAGTGAATGAAGAGTATCACAAGAAATCTGCAAGACCCAGAGATAAGTGTTATCATCATCGTCACTTTATAGATAACACACCTGAGACTTAGGTAGAAGTCATAGAGCCAGGTAGTAACAAAAACCAATCCAAACCCACACTATCCGATTCCAAAACCTGGAGGCTTATCCACTCTGCCTCACTGATTGGTTTGTTTGTCCAGTTTCACAGTAAAGGAAGAGATGAGAGAAGAGACGGGAAAATATCCTTTGTTTGAGACACCCTCTTCTTTCTCACTCGCTTGCTACATTCTTTAGGGCTCTTTTCCACTCCAAATCCTTCAAGAAATCTTCCTTGGCTATACAGCTCTTTTTGTTTCTTCTGAACACCAGCAGCCTTTAATGTCCATTAAAAAAAGTTTACCCCCAATTTTCCTGCAGAGTTTGTTCCTGTTGTGTATGTGAGATCCTCTAAACTCTCCAACTATATTATAAAGTCCTAGGGGCAAGATATCATATCGTTTTCCCTGTTTGTAGATCAGCACAAAGCTAAGCACACAGGTTAAGTTTTCTGTAACCATGCAGCTGATCCTTAGATCAGCAGGAGTGACTGGTTAATGATGTAAACACAACCATTATAAGACCAGGGACATCCTTCCTCCTTCTCCTTTACAAAATTCTTTCCAAAGTCACACCTTAGAACTATGGACTCACTCATCTTTTTGCATTGACTGATCCAAAGTGCTGAGAGTGTGATACCTCCAGCTTTGTTCATTTTTCTCAGGATTCCTTTAGCTATTTGGGATCTTTTGTTGTTCCATACAAATTTTAGGATTCTTTGTTCTATTTCTGTGAAAAATGTTGTTGGAACTTTGATAGGGATTGCATTGAATCTATAGATTGCTTTAGGAAGTATGAATCTCTTAACTATACTACAAAGCTATAGTAACCAAAATAGCATGGTACTGGCACAAAAACAGACACACAGATCAACGGAATAGAATCGAAAGACCAGAAATAAACCCACACACCTATGGACAGCTAATCCTCGAGAAAGGAGCCAAGAACATACAATGGAGAAAAGAAAGTCTCTTCAACAAATGGTGTTGGGAAAATTGGACTGTCACATGCAAAAAAATGAAAGTAGACCCTTACCTTACACCATAAACAAAAATTAACTCAAAATGGATTAAAGACTTGAATGTAAGACCTGAAACTATGAAACTTTTAGAAGAAAATGTAGGCAGTACGTTCTTTGACATCGGTCTTAGCAACATACTTTCAAGCACCATGTCTGACCGGGCAAGAAAAACAATAGAAAAAATAAACAAATGGGACTACATCAAACTAAAAAGCTTCTGCACAGCAAAGGAAACTATCAACAAAACGAAAAGATTTAATTTAATTTAAGATTTAATTGTTAGGTTTAACAATTGAGAGAAGACATTTGCAAACCATACATCTGATAAGGGGTTAATCTCCAAAATATATAAAGAACTCACGCATCTCAACAACAAAATACTAACAACCTAATTAAAAAATGGGCAAAAGACCTGAACAGACGTTTCTCCAAAGAAGATATACAGATGGCCAACAGGCACATGAAAAGATGTTCAATATCATTAACTATCAGGGAAATGCAAATCAAAACTACAATGAGATATCACCTCACGCCCATCAGAATGGCTATAATTAACAAGACAGGAAACAACAAGTTTGGAGAGGATGTGGAGAGAAGGGAACTCTCATACACTGCTGGTGGGAGTGCAAACTGGTCCAGCCACTATGGAAAACAGTATGGAGATTCCTCAAAAAAGTAAGGATAGAACTACCATATGATCCAGCTATTCCACTGCTGGGTATTTATCCAAAGAACTTGAAAACACCAATGCATAAAGATACATGCACCCCTGTGTTCATTGCAGCGTTATTCACAACAGCCAAGACTTGGAAGCAACCTAAGTGCCCATCAATGGACGAATGGATAAAGAAGATGTGGTATATATACACAATGGAATACTACTCAGCCACAAGAAACAATGAAATCCAGCCATTTGTGACAACATGGATGGACATTGAGAGTATTATGCAAAGTGAAATAAGTCAGAGGGAGAAGGTCAAATACCGTATGATCTCACTCATTAAGTAGTGGATAATAACAACAACAAACAAACACATAGAGACAGAGATTGGATTGGTGGTTACCAGAGGGGAAGGGGGGAGGGAGGAGGGTGAAAGGGATAATTCAGCACATGTGTGTGGTGATGGGTTGTAATTAGTATTTGGGTGGTGAACATGATGTAATCTACGCAGAAATAGAAGTATAATGATGTACACCTGAAATTTATACAATGTTATAAACCAATGTTACTGCAATAAACAAAAAATTAAAATATAAAATAAAATAAAAATAAAAATACAACTTATAATAGCAAAAAATAAAATAAAATGAAGTGCTGAACAAACCAGGAAGATGCCCTGACCAAAGAAAATCAGAGGAAGAAAAGGTGATGAAGTTCTTGCTCCCTCCAATATACACTTTGCTTAATTCAAAGAGTATTTGTTTTTTATTTCATGAGAGACCAAGGACTCCCAGTTCAAAAACAACACAGTGATTAAGGCCAGCAAAATATCTGTAAAAGACAATATAAAAAAGCTTCAGAGACATTTAATTGACCTAAAAGAAGAAAGGGCCAGGTTTTTTCCCACTCCCTGGAATTATTAGGTGAGCTACAGTTAAAATTATCTATTTCGTTACAAGAATAGTACAAGGCTATCTTTATGCCAGAGCAATTATCTAGTTAATTGCTCTAGAATGAGGATACCCCAGTTTCCGGATACATAACATACATTTTGCCAAATGTGATTTGACTTATGCCAGCAGCCTGCAACAGTTTCAGCTGCAAAAGTTACTGGTGCAGCTAAAGGACACCCACAGGAGCCTTTGGCAGACTCAAGAAGGCAGAGAAGGAAGCACAGTTTAGGGAAAAGAAGAAAAGGAATGAATATCAGCAACTAGGACTGAGAAGTCCCAGAAAGGAGACTGAAGAAAGGAACATAGAGGGAAAGAGAGATAAAGGGAAATGAATAGAAGAAAGGAAAAAATAAGTAAGTATGGTAGAGAACAATGGCCTTCCCATTGGCATTCAAAGAATACAATATGTTTTTGGCACCATAGATGTTACCGCTCTTTTTTGAGAATTGAATGAAATAAAGTATATAATGAGCTAGGCAAAATGCCAGACATATAGTAACAATGTTAGGTCTTTTCGCTCCCCCCAAAGGGGTGTGTGTTTATGTGTACTCCATAAGTAGGCAATGTGGCTAATTAGGATAACAATAATGATAATGTTTCTTTAATTACTGGGAGAGCTTTGACTAGTCTAAGCTTCCAGGAAAAGCCTTGTCCTGGTAGATATGTAAAATATTCCATCTACTATCATAAGCCATAAACTATGCTGGCACTTCATGAATAATAATTAGTTTTTCGTCCTGTACCAAATAAATTTGGAAATCAAGTTACACACACAAAGTCTCTCCACATATGTAAGAACTGCACATCTCGTAGCTCTGAATAAACTCTTCTTAACATTATAGCCATTATCAGTTTATCAGTTACAATAGGACACACAAAATAAATGGAAAAATACATTCCCAAACCTCATCAAAATCTTAAATTCCCAAATCTCCTATAATCAAAGGTTTCAGCCTTTTCCCCTAAAGCCCTTTGATCAGAGTTATTACTAAGGAATTACATGGACTTCTTTCACTTCCTATATTTATTATTTCTCCAGACTGAGGGGTGTGTGTGTGTGTGTGTGTGTGTGTGTGTATTAAATAATGGCCCAAAAGTGAGCTGCAAGAGGAAAAGATAATAATGAGAAAGCCCCAAACGTCATCAACTGGCTAATCAATCTCTAAATAATTGAGAATGAAAATATGACAAATATCGATGAACACATTCAGGGCTTCATTTGGAGTTAAAATGGCTCCAGAGTGTGTCCACCTTATGATCTTCAGCATAAAATTTACAAACCCAACCCTTTCATTGTACCAAGGATGTGAGGTGAAGAGACACTGCAATACCCCACAGGTCCCTGGTGGCTGAACCAGCATTAGTAAAGGTTTCCTAACTCCCGGGGTAGTTTTGCCCTTGCATTGCACCACAGCTTCCCCAGAGGTCTACAGTAATCACTAGTAATCATATATATATTTTGTTTTTTTTTTAAGAATGCTAACATCTAACACAGCTCCTGGAACATGAATGGCAGTCATTTCCTGTTAGGTCCCTAGCTACACTTGTCCATGCGTGCCAATGGCATCTCTGGTGTGTAAGAGAAGGAGCTGTCCCAGGAATTGCTCTCTGTCTCGAATAAGCTCCCGCATCGACCCCAGAAGCCTGGACTGAGGCTTTCCTCCGTACTCTTTGGCCGAGGTGTAACTGTTTGCTAGTGTAGAGTTGTGTTCCTTCCCATTCCATTCGGAGAAACAGAGACACATAAGAAAAGGGATTTGTGTTGGGGATGTCAAGGATCTGTTTCTTTTTGTCAGCTTCTGCACATTTCTCTCTCTTTTTCTAGGCACTTGTTTAATGCCATTTGTAGGCAAATTAAAAATAAACGAAACCAAGGAGAAAAATGCTGGCTGTTGGCTGATGACATCGCTTATCAAAATTCGAAAGTCACATCTACAGGCGGCTGCACCCCAGACTTCAATTTACTTCACTTTCCACCAGCAACAAGAGCAAGAGTAATTTGCTTCGAGGTAGGGAGATCAGAGAAGAGAAGCCTCCCTGCGTTTGGAGATGGAAAGTGACCAGATGAGATGGCAGTGGTGGCAGGCGCTGCTCATCACAAGATGGAGAAAGGCAGGAAGATGAAATGGAAGTTGAAAGTGGTTTTGTGAGTCTGGCTCTGACTACGGCGACCTGTCTTACTGTAAGAACATGCGCTGAAACCAGGCCACCACAGAGCTGGATGCGGACGTTCTGTAATCTCTGGACACTGAGAAATAAGCTTCTTACAGACAGAATTAGGGCAGATGTCTGCCAGAAGAGGGGATGCATGGACTGGAAAACAAAGACCAAAGCACAGCTTTCGCTGGCTCATGTCTACACACTCTGCTGACCAGGGAGGGAGGGACATACAAGTTGTGAATGCATCTAAAAATTGTATAAATGTGAAAAGTGTCTCCATGCAATTATTATTTACTTACTACTTATTTACTGAAATCCTGCTCTGGTCCGGCACCAGGCTGAGTGCTTTACTTGTATTATATAATTCACTCTCCATAACAACCCTTTGAAGTACGAACCATCACTTTCACCATTTTTCAGATGAGGAAACTGAGGCCTAGAAAAATGCATCTTTGCCAAGTAACCATTTTTAAAGAGAAAAAAATGTTATTCCAGAAGAAAACATTTTTATCTCTGCCTATGTGAGTTGTATCAGAGGTGAGTAAAACTGTTTACGAAAAATAAAGTTGGAGTTTACAAGCAGTTTGGCAGGGTTCGTTTAGATGTTTTCAGCACAGTTTACATTCTGCATCAATTTCTGTACCTGGAAAAGGAACAAAACAAGTTTTTTTAAAGCAATGGTAGGAAAAAAAAATCAAAACAGCTGAGCTTGAACTAAATTGTTCATCCCCTAGGATCTAATCTGAGCTTGAAAAATATTCAGATGAAATCAAATTCCTCCACCTCACCATTTGCAGTGTTTTTTGCTTGCCATCTGCGGTGTTAGAATCATCCCTGGAAACTTCAGGAAGAAAAGTATGCTCCTCCCTCAGGTACTATTTGCAGAAGTCACTCATCTATTGATTCCTGATGTTGCTGGTCTTAGCAAGATAAGGCTCCTAATCCAACCGTTGAATGTTACTCTGCCGAGATGAAATAGCTTTAACGCCAACAAAGATTACTGTGATGTTAGGCAGGAGAAGATTGTGTTGTTGGAATTATAGCAGCCCCAGGAATACTTGCCATCTCGTCTTAATGCCGTATTGAAGCCAAACATTGACTCTACCTCTCGTTCCACTCAGAAATCTGGGGGAAGAACAATCATATTTGGGTGCTTAACTCCGGGAGGTTAGTTCCCATTATAAGCTATTATGATTTTCTTTCAATTGGCCTCGCCATTATATAAACAATTTATTTAGTTGTTCCTAAGAAGATATCAATTGTAAAATGCACCACCAGTTAATAATAGCTTTTCAGAGGGAGAAACGCTATGTTAAATATACAAGTCAGTGTAAGAAGCGTGCTAGCATCAGAAAACATTTTAATGTGTAAAAATGTGCATCTTAGAATTGAGGTGTATGTGTGTATGCATCTATATATTATGTCACAAATATACATAAACTTACATTTATATATATAAATATACTGACTACGTATAATAGAAACAAGCAGCAAATAAAAGGAAAAGGTCATGGGGAGTTTCTATATTTACGTCTATGTGAACACACACATTTCATTTATTTTTTTCCTCATTTCAGATTGATGTCACATAGAGACCACAGCATCTGGGGTATAACCCATACTCTGCTTTGAGTAAGAAAAAGATGGAAAGCCATCTGCCCACAACACTAATTAGTGCCACTAATTATTAAGAGAATATTATTTTTTGTTTTTGCAAAGAGAGTGACAACACTGGGAACAGATTTTTTTTTTTTCCCTACTATATCATATAGTGAGACTTTAGAACAAGCAATGTCAAGGAAGATCCAGAATGTTTTATTTATTTTTTTTTAATTAATTTATTTATTATTTAGTGTGTTTGTGTGTGAGTGAGGAAGATCAACCCTAAGCTAACATCCATGCCAATCTTCCTCTTTTTGTTGAGGAAGACTGACCCTGGGCTAACATCCGGGCCCATCTTCCTCCACTTTATATGGGATACCACCACAACATGGCCTGACAAGCTGTTTGTCAGTGCGTGCCTGGGATCCGAACCCGGGCTACCAGCAGCGGAGTGCGCTCACTTAACCGCTACACCACGGGGCCAGCCCCCAGAATACTTTAGACAAGCCAAGAAATACATAAAGGAGCTCCTGTGAAGGCCTCAATAGGAAATATCTAATTCAGGAAGCAAGACGCAAAATGGGTGCAGCAGGCCAAGACAGGATGTGAGAGCATACACCCTTTTTGCACACAGCAGAAGGTCCTGACCTAACCACAGCAGGAAAATGTTGGCCCTCTTCACATTTCATCCCATATGTCCTCCTTGCCAGTTCCTCTGAAGCGTAAACTCTTAGGCCTCCTCAAGGCTATGTTATGTCAAGTATAATTTAGGCAATATAACAATGTACAAAGATAAGTAAGACACTCGTTACTGCCAAAAGAAGTTTATGTTATGACTGTGTGGATAACACAGATACACAATCAGGATGATCCAAGAGAAGAAAAAATAAAGTCTAAGGAAGTTCATCTGAGGACAAGATTATAATCTGAGGGAGAGATCAATCATTTCTTCATGGGATGAGACTTGAAGATCATGACATACTGTGGAAGGAGAGCATGGGAGGCAAAAAGAGCAGCCTAAATGCTACCATAGGAAGACAAACACAGAGCATGTCCTAGGAGTGGCGCGTAGAAACATGAGCACACGTAGTGGGACTTGAAGTGGGACTGTAGAGGCCTTTAATAAGTGACCATCAACACTTCTGGGAGCTTGAAAATACAGACCACATTTTAGTAGTTCATGAGTCAAGACTATCCATACTACCAACTTCTTGATAGTAATAAACTGTCCCAAAGAGTCCAAGTAACGAGCTGAATGAAAATAAGAAGATATTTACCAGAGAACTATTTCTCTAACAACTAGCAATATATGAAGCAAACTGGAGGCTTAAGTTAGAGGTTCTGTACTTAATTGAGTCTGATTTTTTTTTTTTACTAATTTCCTTTAAAAAACTGAATTTAGTCAATGGAGTGTGTACACAAAGAGGGGTATTATTTATTGGTTTAACGAATTGTTACATATAATCACCTTCTGCATGAAGGCCTTTAAGTTAGAATCATCCTCCTATTGGGTCCTTAACACTGTCAATGAAATCCAGATAGAAAAGTAAAATAGGTTGATCTTTGCAGTGAGAGTGTCCAGTAATTAGAAGCATGGTTATGGGAATCAGAGAAGCCTGCAGTTAAACCCCATCGGTGGCACTCATTGTTTATGTCTAAGCAAGTAACTTTATTTCTCTAACCTTCAGGCTCCTCATCTGTAAAATACGAATAATAAAATGTCTTTCATAGGGTCCTTTGGGGAATAAATGAGGATGTTTATAAGCATACTCTAAAATACCTAGAACATTGCTCAGCATGTAATAAGAGATACTTGAAGAAAAGCAACTCTTAATGCAGAGTGTCAAGAGACAATTTTGCATGAGTGTTGTGCATTTCTGCATATCTTCTGTGTAGAGGCACTTAACTGCCCTTCTGTTCTAGACTATCCTTCATAACTTACAAACATTTTCAAACATAAGGATGTTTATACAGCAAATAGCTTGGAAGATAGAGATAATGTCTCTCTCCAGGGCACAGGGCAGGTTTGCTTACCATCCAGTATCATAAAGGGAAATGTCTCTTTCTGGGACAAAGTTTTAGCAGGTTTGCTTGAGTCAATTATAAAAGAATTGAGTTCCCTGAGCACAGGGTACTTCTCCTGTCACACAACCCATCAGGTGTGCAGGCATCACTAGCCGCTTGTTGCATCACCCTGTGGGAATTAGGCCTCAAGAGGAACGATGAGACCCTGGCTACTGCGTTGCTGTGAGTATATTACTGCAAGGCCTATCACATAACCTGTCCTTTGTGTCTGCCCAAGGAGTCGCATATATTCTACCAGCTTCTGTGAAACTGTAGCAGGCTAACTTAGCTGGCAAGAAGGATAAAATCTCAGAACTTCACAGTTCTTGACACAGAGCACTCAAAATCCAGTCTACCTCCAAAATATTTCCCCATGGATTTGCCTTGTGGACGCTAATTATTACCATCACAGCCAATCTTTTGATTAAAGAAAGCTCCTGTAAATTTGTAAATACATTATCTCTAAGAGCTACCACAGTGAGCAATTAATGCCTAATTGCTAATTAGCCTATTGTTTAGTTTGTGAAGCACTTAGCAAATGCCAGCTGTAATGGAAAATGAGAGGGTCAGTTTGGGTAGGAGGCCTAGTGCTAATAGACCCCTTTGCTGGCGAGACTTCATCCTTGAAGACAGCACTTCTTGGTGGTGGAGAGCAGAAGGGAAATGGAGGGGATACGTTGCTACTTTTCCTCCTGTTTCATTGTATCTCTTAGAAGTAAATATAAAATCAATTTTAACTTTTAAACACAAAATCATATAAAAATGGTAGTGTTTTCAGTACCTTCATTCATAAGTAATCACTTTGCATTTGTTAAATGTATCATAGTACATTGTGTTATCCCTTCCTCCCCCACAACAGTGTGTAAACTCCACTAGCAGGAAACATATCTTACTGATTTTTGTACTCCTTCCTACCTAACCCCAGACCTTTGTCCCCAGCTTCCTCCCTTCTGAGGCCTGTCACAGAACCATGCATATACATCAGAGGTGCTCAGCAAATCCTGTGTGAATTGTATAGCTCCGTTAAAAAGAAAACATAAAACTATGAATTTACACTATTCTGTCAAAAAACTCCAAGGAATCAGAACCTCATAAGCAGCATGAAAAATGAGCCAAGTAATTCCAGACTACGTGCAACATTTAAAAATCACGAGTGTACTATTCACGATGTTGAATAAATTCATTCAACAAACATTAATGGCTATTTAACACATTTAAACAACCTTGCATTAATCACTTTCTAAACCAGTTCCTGTGAAGAAAAACATTGTTTCACTTGTTGCCTTATTTGGATAGCAATTATTTAGTGTCTCTTTTTGGCTTAATCACGTGTTAGGTTATGAGGAATTAAAAAAAAATTATGCTAATTCTCTCATCAGAGAAGAATTGAAGAGTCAACATACAGAAGTCAAAACTGACAAAATAGTGAGATTAGAGGGTGGCTGTTCCAATAAACAAGATAATGCATGCAAAGCTTTTAGCATTTAATGGTAGCTATTATTTTGCCAAAAAGTTAATCCCAAGGCCCTCTTTAGGTTGAGAGTTCTAATACATGTTAAAAAATCCATTTATAAAATACGTAAATGTTTCTCATTAACGTATCAAATATTAAAAGTAGGCTATACTTAAATGTTGAAGGCATATGAGCTCATAAAGGTAAGGATTTCATGAATTAAACATAGTAAAGATTAAAAGAATATTAGTAACTATGCCCTACGCAATCATACAGAATTAAATGTGTATATTTTTTAAAACATTAATGAATTGAAATATGGCCTACAGGAAGTTACACTGCCTGAAGATTTGAAATAAGATGACAAAGATGGTGACTTCTCGTCCTCATGTAGGTCTCTAGGCTGCAGTGGGGTTTTTGGTCACAACTGTGTACATTTGATTTCTACCAAAACTGGTCTTCCAGAGCTCCTCAACTCTTGCCAAGCATTATATGCACATCTCCAACCTCACTATGCAATAGAAGTCCCCCAATAAACAGACGACAAGGTGCAAAGCTTGCTTGTGTTAATTTCATTAATAACTACTCAAACTAAACATCCCAGCAAAAAAAGAGAAATTTATTATTTTTCTGCATAAGACTTTTTTAAAACCTCCAGATATCACAATTAGAGGTAAATGCCTGTGCAGGCCAGTACTCCTTAATTGCTTTCCCATATTGAGCTGCAAAACATAATTGCTCACTTGAGACTGATATGAATTGCAACGGATAGATTCATAAGTTGGAGTAAGGTAAGGTGGTACCAACCCTGACATCACAAAATCCAAAAGACAAATAAAAGAGAGAGATGTAAGAACCTACAATATCATTTGAATTCACAGGGTTTGTTCAACAAAAGAAAAATCAGGATTATGAGTTATAAAGTCATCCAAACTTTTCCCCTTCCCTCTCAAACGTAACTACATCTTCGGCCAATATCCTGTCTGTCCCTCCAGACTGAGAGAAAAGTCCCTTCAACCCCAGCCCCAACTCTCCACCTGTGCTCTGCATCCTGTCCCCTTCTTTTTCCTCTACACACCAGTTCCTTCAATTATACTTCCTCTTTTCTGTATATTCAAACCCTTCATCCCTACCAGCTCCCTCTTCTCAACCTACAAGCACGTTAAAAATACCTCCACATACCCTTATTTCTCATTTCAAGGTAAGGTCCTGTACCAACCACATAACCCCCATCCCTTACCCACTTTCAAGTCCAAATTTAGTAATCTAAGGATTGCATCTACACTTCCTCAACTTCATGTGCCTCTAGAATTTGTTACAATTTGACTTATCCACCCTAGATACTGAAATTTCTTTGACATGATTTCCTGTTTATCAATGGTAAATTTTCAGTCCAAAAACTTAATGAACTTCTAAAGTATTTTACAATGTTAATTATTTTCTCCTTAAAAATCTGTCCACCTTGGCTTCTATCCTTGTCTCTTTCCTTTCTAACTGCTTCTTCTGAGCTCCAGTCCTCATGCCTTAAATGTTGGACTTTCTCATGGAGCCATTCTTCATCCTATTCTCTTTTTATTCAGTTCCTTCACTATGGTGTTTAATGTTACCACCCATAACCTACTCCTTCTATATTCTCTCTCTTGAGCCAAGATATCACTATCTGACCAAACACATAAGTTTGACATCTCAGTGGCACCTTCAACTTCTCCATTGCTATTAACCTCTCACATTCAATATGATACAAAACAGAGTGGCCTTTCATGTCAGAAAGATCTGAATCTGAATTCTAGTCCTGCTTTCAGGGAGATTATAATCCTGTATCTTGTGTGAAAAAAAGAGAAGCATGCAAGCACAAATGGAATTACAACACATGCTAATATGTGGGTCCTTACAAAATGAAGTGGGAGCCCAGGAAAAATTGTGATTCAGTCTGCCTAAGGGGGGAGGTATCAGGGAAAGCTTACTATGAGAAGGTAGAATTTAAATTGAAGGTTCAAAACTGCCAAAGAGTTGGGTAAGTGGAGAGAAGAATGAGACAGCAGAGAAAAAAGCAAGAGTAATCAAAGTCTGGGAGCAGAAGGCGAGGATGAGGGGAGAGGAAGAAGAAGAGACTGGACCTAGTGACAGAGATCATTTAGTGATGAGCCTAATACACCAAGGGTGGTGGCATTATTGTGGTTGATGGAGACTCATTAAATATTTCTGAGAACAGGGCAATTTGTGCCTGAAAAATCTTCACGGCAGCATATAGATTGGATTGGAGGGAATAAAGACCAGGGTCTGAGCCATTTGGTAGGCTAAGCCTGATGATCAAATGGGATTAGTTTATTCAATAATATTTATGGGGTACCACTGGAGATACATGCAGAGTAGGAATGAGAAAGCTTTGAGTAAGGATGGAGTCTTCTCATCGGCTCTGATTTTATGTAAATACTGAATACCCTGAGATCATATCAACACTGAATAAACACTACCATATAATTTGATGCCTCTGTCTTTCTAGTCTTTAGAAGAAAACTGCAAAAGTAAAATGTGGAAAGAGAGCATAAGAGAGGGAGGAAAGAGAGAAGAGGGATAATAGGAGGAAAAAAATGAAGTACTCTGGGTAAACATGGGATGCAAAGAGAGGAAAAAGCTGGAAATGAAGGAAAATGGAGGAGAGGTATTCTTTTTTAAATGGCTGCAAAATAAACTATTTCTTTCCCTCAAGGTTTTGGAAAAAGTGGAGTCCTAATACCATTCATGAGTTCGACACAGTTGCTTTCATGAGCCTATGTATTGCCGACATTGATACTATAAATATGCTTTCATTTTACTGGATCGGACAATAAACTCACGAGTCTGGCAATGGTAACAATTTATCCTTCAGATTAGTTTTGGTTCTCTTTGATCATGACACAGTTGCTTGTTTAACCTAGAGTTAAAAGGCTTTTAGAGAAAAATATTCATTGTGGAAAAAATTTTCTATCTTTAAAAAAAAATTTTCTATCTTTAATTCAAATTACAAGTGAGAGTGGAGGCTTTATATGAAAAGCATAAGTAAGTGCCATATTAAGTATTAATGTGTTAGATGTACCACATGTGAAGGCACTGCGTTAATAGCATCACTTAACCTGAATACTTAATTCTGCGGCTTTAACCTTGATACCAAGAGACTTAATATATTCAGCTTTTGTTTTCAATTATCTGTTATGTCCTGCAATGGGTTTATTGTAGACACTGTTAAAACTATTATGACCCCTCAAAGACATAAGGCAATTTTCTTCTCACCAGGATATTTTGAACAAATTACTCTCAGTTTTATCATGAATAAGGCTATGCATTTTAGTTCCCTAGATCTGAAATAACGGAATTCAGTTATAATTTCAATTGCTATTATCATGACATCAATAAATTGAGATAAAAACCCTACAGAAGGTGGAAGCTTTCTGTCTTTGCAGGATTTTACTTTCTCCCTTTTTTTCTCTTTTGGTCCCAAGCCTAGGGAACACTTTGAATTGTAAGTATTTTGTAGGGTACTTGAAATAGTTCCACCATTTGAAAAGATAGTGTTGTAGCACCTCACCGCTGTTAGCATTACAAAGCATTGCTACGGTTTACAATAATTAAAGGCTGTTATACTTAAGAATTTTATGATTAGCCCTATTATGGCTCATTGAGCTTAAGTTTTGAAATTTTGTACTGAGTCCAAGGCCAAAATGTTTCTTAGTCTTAGGATGCATTTTAACGTTTAATTTGGACATTTTTCAGAGCCCTCTTGCTTGTTCCCCCATCCTTGGGTTACTGCAATATCCTTTCATGGCATGGTTAGTGGTAAGGCTAAAGGCTCAAGCCCAGTAAGAGCAAATTAGCCTCTTTGTTCTAATGTAGACGCCCCATCCACCTCAAAATGTTGCCAGGCAAGGAGCACCTTTATAAAGTGGTCTTCGGACTCAGCTCAGCTACCAAAGCAACGGCCACGAGTACAGAGAATCATACTAGACGTCCAGTTCTAGAATCTACAGCTTCAAGAAGTCTTCTGACTAAAACAGGGGTAATCAAGCTTTTTTATCCCCACCTCCTTGTAAGTCACTTTATTGCAGTCATAGAGAATATATACATATTTAAACTTTGACAATAATTTGAACGCAATACATCCAAGTTTGACTTGCTTTTTAATATATTTATAGACATAATATTAGGCCTCCCACAGTGATGTGGGGAGAGAGATTGCTGCCACTAAACAACCTTTTTTTTTTTAAGTAACAGAAAAGGAAATATCCTTCCTATTCTTTCTCCACTTCTGCCTCTCCCCTCACCCTCCCTCACCAGACCTATTTAGGGGGTGATAGGATGAACAGAAGAGAGTGAAGCATACATAATTAAGTGCAAAACACTGTGGTAAGTACAGAGAAGTGTTACCACACCAGGTCCGTTTTTGCCCACCGCCCAGAAAGCCAAACACTGAGATGATGAGATTGCAGCAGAGAGAGAGGGTTTAATAATCACAAAGCAGCCAAGTGAGGAAACAGGAGAGTGAATTTCAAGTCCACGTCCCCAAAAATAGGGACTCAGGGATATTTATGGGGTAGGGGGCTATGTGGTCTGAAATGATTGGAGGTGAGGAGAGATGAGGTAATTGATGATCTGTGCAAGCGTAGTGAGGCTTCGTGCCTCTTTGTAGGATGCGTGTTCACAGAATGGCGGCATTAGCATGCCCTGAGGGTGGAGTTTTAACCTTTTGATGTCAAAATGTCGCTTATCAGACATATGTCTACGTGGGCCCAGTTGATGGGTTGTTGGTCTCAACTGGCCTGAAGTGGACAAGGGGTTCCAATTCCCAAAAAAAATAGCTCAAACACCCATTACCATGGTGACCCCAGGCTTCTAGGGAGATGTTATCTATAGGAACCCAGTGGGAGTCAGATAGCATATTGCCTAAACAGCACAGTTAACAATGGGTAAGTTTATCATGCAGATTTAAGTCCTCACCTTCCATTCTGATAAGTTGCTAGGTAAGACCATCACCCGGCTTCTTCCTGTTACAGGGAAGAAGATACCTTTACAAATGGAGATTTCCTTTACAAATGTAAATGTCTCTTAGAAAAGGTAACCAGAACTAAGAATGGGCTTAGCAAAGACCCTTCCAGATACCCAGAGATGTCTATGGTGATGGCCTGTTCTGGGGGCAGGCCTCCCATCCCAACCTCTTTTGGTCAGTTAGTAGGGGTGGGGGCCAAAGTGTCTTTTAGGCAGAGACATATTTTGAGGTGGCCAATTCCGATCTCCCATAGTTACTAGCTGCTTAATCATCAACGACTATTTGCCTATTTCAGAAGGAATGAGGTAGAAAGGAAAGGAAAGAGTGTAGGATGGTTAAGGGCCCTAAGGAGTTCCCAGGAAAACAGGATCCTGGGATAAGGTTGCTCAGAGGTGGGGGGAAACAACACAATGAAAATGTCATAGATTTTTTAAAAAAGAAAGAAAACAAAAGGTCAAAAACCTAAACCAAAGAGAAAGTGGCACTTCTACCACCTCCACTCTGGCCCCTGGGTACTGAACAGCCAACTGTCCTCCACCCCCTGCCCATGAAACAAGGGAGATTAAAGAACATGCTTCAACATATGCTACAATATGCTGCAACGTGGATGAAACGTGAAGACATTATGCTAAATGAAATAAGCCAGTTACAAAAAGGCAAATACTGTATGATTCCACCTATAGGAGGTTCTTAGAGTGGTCAAAATCATTAAGATGGAAAGTGTAATTGTGGTTGCCAGGGGCTGGGGGAAGGAGAGAATGGGGAGTTGTTGAATAGGTATAATTTCAGTTTTACAAGATGAAAAGTGTTATGGGGATGGATGGTGGTGATGGTTGCACAACAACATGAATGTATTTAATAGTAGTAAACTGTAGACTTAAAAATGGTTAAGAGTGAATTTTTATGTGTATTTTACCACAATTTAAAAAAAAAGCGACACTAAAACATTAAAACAAGCAAAACAAATTCTACTAAATGATCTAACAATAAAAAAAATTCAGTAGTGAAACAAAACAGTATAAACCAACAAAGACAATAAGAGAGGAATCTTAGGGATAGAGAGATACCTACAAGTTTCTAAAAGAGGGAAACAGGACACAGAAGTGGTAACTGAGAGTAGCCCAAAGCATTAACCAAATTACTTTATCAGACCCCAGCCCATATAGTGCTTGTGAAATGGAACATTCCAAAGGCACGATAATGCAAAAGTAGAAAAAAAGCAGAAAGAGTACAATGCTCTTTAAGAAAGGATATTTCTCAGATCTTTTAGAAAGTATCCCTAGTGGAAATTCTGAATGCTAAATCTGTTACCATGGTACCATGCAAACCGTAATAAATCTCAAAGTTTAGTGAGATACAGAAAAAAAATACTTGCCATTCAGACCTTGGCAGATGTAGGATTGGGGCTGCAGAGTTCAGCTCCAGAATCCCATCTCATGGCCTCTGGGCCTTCAGCCTCCTGGACGGCCAGCCCCTGGGGCAAGGTGCTGCCCTACTGTTCCCCTGAGCGGAGCAGAGGGGCGAGTCTTCCACAAGGATTAGGATTTGCTTGTGTCAGGGAAGAGGGAGAATCCCCCTCTGCCCTTTCCCTCAAGGTTCTTATGGCTGGCCAAATAATTAAAAGACAGGTTAGCAGGAGAAAATAATACCAAGTTTATAACATGTATACATGGGAGAAACCAGAGAAACTGAGTTTCTCAGCAAATGGCAGAGGTTTTCATCTTAAATATAATCTTCAGCTAAAGACAAAGGAGGATGCTGGGGTGGAGAGTCAGTTATGGGAGATTACCAGAAAAGCACAGTAAACAAGAGTAAGATTATTATGCAGATTTAAGGCCTCATCTTCCACATTGATAAGTTTTTAGAGATGAGGTCATCCCCCCTCTTCCCAGTACAGAGAGGGAAATACCTTTGCAAATGGAGATTTCCCTTATAAATGTAAATGTTTGTCTGGCAACTCTTTTCAGGGCCACCTAGAGAACGTGGCCAGGAAGAGACAGAATTTTTGATAAGAGGGGCTTGGTGCCTTTCCTATTGTAGCATCTATTTTACATTATATTACAGCCATCATATGATAGTGGCTCCTTCCTGAAACAGGTCTTCTATGTTCAATTCTTTAGGCAGTTTGCGGGAGGTCAAATGTCTGTCAGAGAAAATAATCAAGGTAAAGGGACATATTTCAGCATGGCCAATTGTGATCTCCCACACTTGCTAGGTGGTGTGAGCCAGACTTATGGATCAATCTTAGAGGAGGGGCCTCCCACACCCTGGGAACCTAGGAGTTTGCCAAGGTTCACCTGCTGCCCTTGAGAACTCCTGAGATCCCAGACTGTGTTTCTTCTGGGAAGAATGATCAGGACAACAACACCTCAAGCTGATTCTGCCATTCTGTTTTGAAAGCTGTGTTTACACTTTCAGGTCTATAAGATGTTTGCTGGTACCCAGCAAAGAATAGCATCACCATGTCACACTTCCATCTTCTTATAAGCTTTATGAAACTTGAAATCCCTACTAAAGTCAATATTAGCCTGAATTTATATATGCTTTCCATTAGAGAGGGAGGGAGAGAAGCAGAGAGATTGAGATAGAAAAGAGAAAAAGAGAGAGAGAGTGGGAGAGGGAAGTTACAGCCCATCAAAAGCATTCAATACATTCAAGAACAATTCTATAGTATCGTTGATCACCAGAAAAAGTTGAACAGCTGGCTCTGTGCATCTTGATCATGTGGTGAATTTGACTCACCTGGTTAGAGATCAGAGCACCTTGATTAGACTCTTTCTATCTCATCATCACCCTATAATTCATGCTAATCAAATTTCTAATTGAAGAATTAAGAATTCAAACCAGCTTATAGTCATAATCCAAATACTATAAAAAGTTCTTTCTTCTGGCTTCAAGACGAAAGACTAAGTAGTCCTCAGTATAATTTCATTTTAAATGTGATTTTTAGATACACAGAAGAGTAGTCATTCTTTGAGTGGCTAAGGCATCAAGCCAGGCTATATTCCAGGACATTCTATATAAATCATGACAAGAAAACAAGAGAGAAGAATGATACTCCAAAACACTGTTAGAAATGTCTCAGTAATAAAATATCAAAAAAAGAAGTTATATTTTCTTCCCTTACGTATAAAGATTCCTTCCAGATCTAAAAGGTCTAGGGCTCTACTCTGTACATAATGGCATATTTAACTGAGGGCTTTTCATCATCACTAACCCAGAACAAAGCTAGAATAGGCTTCACCAAATGAGTCTTCTGGAACATCCTTGTGTCAACCAGATCTGAAACTTTAAGATTTTTACATAGTATCAGGATGATAGTGTTATCTTTGCCAAGACCGAGTGCCTAGAAATCTTGCAAATAAGTGTTTAAACATTTAATGTAAAAAGCATGGAAATAAATGGAATCCTTAAACATCCTAGAAGATCTGGTCTGCAAAATCAAATGTTGTGTTCTTGTATAGACTAGGGTCATGTAGGGTAAAAAAAAGAGAAAAAGAAGACAATAGTGTGTATGTGAAGACCAAAAAAATCAGGACGATTATCCTCTTTATAGATATAGAAACACAAAGAATTATAGTCAAGTCTTCAATAGAGTCATATACACAATGGGCTTACTCAGTATAAATGGTCAAAAAAGAATAATTTTGTGCGGGTTATCTGTATGTAGAAAACAAGATAACTATATCCTGAGATTAATAATCAAATGAAAAATACACCTAACAAAGAAGCCGAAGAGGCATACAGTAGCAGCCAAAGGCAGCTTGGTCAAATTTAGGGGGAAAAAAAGTTGGTATTTACATATGGGGATAAATGTGGCTAAGGTATTAGGACCATGTAATAGTTTAGAGTTGAAATCATGGCGTATAGTCTGAGGACTGACATTAGCAGTGAGTTTAGTCTCAGGTTATTTGTGGTAATGCTGGGCATTTAAAATGCACCCATAATTGCTCAATGGTTTTGCAAGCAACAAGCTAAGAACTCTGCCCAAAGCCTCAGTCTGGTGGCAGAACTCAACTTCTCTTGAAATCGAGCTGAATGTCAGGCAGTAAAGCTCATGGTCCCTGTCTTTGGAGCCTTAAAAGTCATTTCCAAAAGCCACTTTTCTTTTGAATATTTATAAATCTTCATTCATTTAAAAAAAAATCAACTTCCATATGTTTTTCTACATGCATAAATTGACTGCAGACTTCAAAATGTCTTTGAAAATCTGAGGATCTAAGCTCTCAGTCTCCCTTAATATTCTGGTAAGACAACCAAACCCCTTAACATTTAGTGGCAGCTATATTTATAATCAAATTTGCTCTCCTTGTTCTCAAATCAGTCCTCATTCATTTGCAAAATCATTGTTCTCTGTGGGTCTTGACCAGTTGCACTCTCACCTCAGTGGAAATTGATCTTTCTGGCTCCATTGTAAATTGTTTGCCCTTATTTTATGGCACAAACCACATCCCTTTATACGCAGTACCAGTCTTTTGTCTGTTTGACACTCAAACCATACTCTGTCCTTCTCCTGCTCTTTCCTGCCTGGTAGGACCACTACATTTCCCTCTCTCTCTTATCAACTGGTTTCCAGGTAGGCTCTTTTGGACATATGTGAGTGACTGGCACCTGGGAGAAAGGGAGAAGCCAGAGTATTTTTCCATCCCTTGTCTGTCTCAGGAGAAAGTGGTGGACCCACAGCAGCAGCCGAATCTTTTCTATGGTAACAATTAGTAAGACAGTTTCTCCCTTCCTCCACAGTTAGTTGGTTAAAGACATCTGTGATATTGCCTCATATTTTTCAATAAATATTAAGTACCTGTTCTCGGTCAGGCAACATAGTAAACATTGGAGACATCAAGATAAATTAGACTTGGCCTCCGCCCATAAGGGATATGTAGCTACTCTCCAAATAAAGAATATTTAAGTACCTTCAATCAAATCTTGAATCAACCCTTGTTCATGATTACAAAATTGTCCCTTCCGGTAGGAAGAGCAGCCACAAATGCTCCAGGGACAAAGAAGAAGATATATCTGGGTAACAGCTCTCTGTGATTCTTTGATGACTCTGCAGACTTCACAATGAGGAGGTTTTCAAGTTACTTCAGGCTGGATATATTTCTGGTTTTAAAAAGAGAACATCTTTCTCCTCTTAAAGACATAGAAAAAACAGTGTCATAAAACTCTGAGAACACCTCACTTCTTGTTCACTGTGGAAGCACTAAAACAAAGTTTTTGATTATGTAGGTTAAACTAAAATGAGATATTCCTCAATTCCAAATGAGAAGTAATAAATGACCAATAACCAAGGTCTCAATGATCCCTTTTCAAATCAAAAGTTGACATATGATGGATCTTAGCATCAGCATATTAATGATCACTATATTACCAACAATACAATTAACTTTGTTATATTAATAATAATAATAATAAGGAAATTTATCATGAGATATTTTTAAATTTTATTTTTTTCTGGATTAATTTCCTTTTTCTTTATTAGAATTTAAACCAAATCCTCATGAATCAAACCCTGCACCACTGTCAAATCAGCAAATTTAACTTAAACAGAACATTATATTATTGCTTTGGATCAGATCAAGCATTACATTCTCTCATTCATTTATTCTTCTCTGACTTCTCTGACAGTGATGATCTCGATGAGTCCTTTCTGTATATAATAATAGGGCTTCCTCAGCTGAGGTCACAACATCTCCTGTATCTGTCTTACTGACAGACGAATGTTTGGCATGTGCTTACAGGAAATAGAGACTTTAATTAGCACAGTCACTCACAAGTGCCTTGGATACTGTGCCCCAAAGCTGATGACTATAATAAACATTGACAGGAGAACCCTGGTCTTTGACTAAAGAAACTCTCATGAAATGGGGAAATCATTTAAAAGCCACACATCTTTCAACCCAAGAGTCTCAAATCACAGATTTTTAAGCTTTCATTCCCTACTCTGGGCCTGAGAACTATTAAACAGGCAGTGCTGCAAAGGCAATTTAACGGAGAAAGTATAGTCTTTTCAAGAAATGGTGTTGGAGCCATTGAAAATTCAATGCAAAAAAATAAAAATAAAAAAGAACTTCAATCCATTCTTCACACAATATAAAAAATTATTGTCGTGAATAGATGATAGACTAAAACGTAATACCTAAGACTATAAAACTTTCAGGAGAAAAGATGGTAACTTTTGGAAAACTTTCTTAGATACAATATGAAAAGTATGATCCATAAAGAGAGAAATTGACAAATTGGACTTGGCCAAAATTAAAAACTCCTGTGTTTTATAAATCACTGTTAAGAAAATGAAAATGCAAGCCACAGACTAGGAGAAAATAATGACAAAACATATATTCATCAAAGGACTTGTATATAGGACATATAAAGAACTTTCACAACTCAATAACAACATAACTGAAAACCTAACTTTCATTTCATTAGGGAAATGTAAATTAGAACCATAATGAAATACAACACGAGAAATGTTAAGACAGTTTCTTAACATTTAAACATATACCTACTGTATAATCCAGCCATTCCACTCCTAGGTATTTACCTAAGAGAAAGAAAAGCATATGCCCATATGCAGACTTTTACACGAATGTCCACGGTTGATTTATTTGGAATAGCCAAAATGTCCTTCTACAGGTGTAGCTGACAAATTGCAGTATATCCATACGATGAAATAGATAAAATACAACCCAGCAATACAATGGAATACAACTCAGCAATTAAGAAAAATGAACTATTGATATTCACTACATCTTGAATGAATCTCAAAATAATTATACTGAGTGACGAAGACAGACAAAAAAGAACATATACAGTAAGATTCTATTTATATAAAATTCTGGGAAATGCAAACTAATATATAGTGACAGAAATTAGATGAGTGGTTGCCTGGAGATGGGTGTTGGAGGTGGTGTAGGAGGATCAGGAGGGAGAGATTATAAAGCAGAACAAGGAAACTTTTGAGGCTGATAGGTATATTCACTATCTTGATTGAGGTGATTGTTTCACTGGTGTGTATGTATGTCAAAATTTATCAAATTGTGTGCTTTCAATATGTGTAATTTATTGTACGTCAATGACAATTCAAAAAAGCTATTAAAAAAAAAAACTTCAACCATTGCTAATTGTGTGACTGAGAGTGAGTACTTGACCTCTCCGGAATTTACTTTTTTTATTTGTAAATGACAATAATAATAAAACCCTATGTAGCCTCAAGTTTACTGTCAAGATCAAATGAGATAATTGGTTTTTTTTTTTTAGATTTTATTTATTTATTTATTTTCCTCCCAAAGCCCCAGTGGATAGTTGTATGTCATAGCTGCACATTCTTCTAGTTGCTGTATGTGGGACGCGGCCTCAGCATGGCCGGAGAAGTGGTGCGTCGGTGTGCGCCCGGGATCTGAACCCGGGCAGCCAGTAGCAGAGTGCGCGAACTTAACCACTAAACTGCAGGGCCGGCCCGAGATAACTGTTAAATGTTTGCAAATTGTAAAGAGCTATCTGTACAAAATAAAGTATTACTGTTGACATGGTTGTTATTAATTTCAAAAAACCTGCATAACCAACTAAAAAACCAGTGATTTGTGGTGGGGAAGAGACTTGCAGAAAAATGTGAAAGGCATGAGAAGCAGAGAATTAAGTTCAGTACATTCAAATTTTGAAAGAGCCAGTGACCACAACCTTTGACTCATGCTATTGATTTTCTGTCCTCAACTGCCCACATTAGTCCTTGACACCTTAGCTCATTCAGATTCAAAACTATGTTGTACTTTCTTTTACGTTCTTCCTTTTGTCTTTCCCCCAGTTAGAGTGTGTAGAAGGAGTGACCAAGTCCTTCCATCTGACTGGGCCAATTACACACACAACTCTTTATGGAGTCTAAAGAGTTGCCAGGTAAAAGCTTTGCATTACTTATCACTTGCTTAAACTAACAAGAATCCAAGGGGAAGCAGGTAGAGTCATATTCCCTCAAGTCATGTGAGAGATGCTTAGATGATACCTAAATGCAGTCATATTTCTACCAGGAAGAAGATTGGAATGAATGCCAAATCAAACAGCGATCAACAGGATAACAGATATCATAGTTATGTTACTCACACGTTGTCTCCCTAAGGTACACATCTGATAATGTCACTATGTTCTTTGTTATTTTACAAATAAGAGTTAAATGATTTTATACTGAATTCATATTTCCCTATAATCTGGTTCTAACACAGCCTTAAAGCATGAACATTCCTTACACTCCAATCAGACCATGCCACTCACCATTCTCCTATGTGCTCTGCTCCGTAATGACTTTGTGGACATTAGTGCTTCCACCTGGAATTTCCACCAACCCCTATCTCAATTGGCTAAGCTATTGCTTCTAATTCTAGGATAGTTGTTATCAAAAGTAATAGTATAATCGCTTGGGGAGATTTTTTTTTAAATCACCTATGCCTGGGATCTATTCCCAGAGCTTCTGATTTAATTGGTCTGTGGGAGGACACAGGCATTGTTTTTTTTTTTTTTTTTTTTTAAATCTCTCCAGGTGATTCTAATGTTCAGGCAGGATTGAGGACTATTGCTCCAGAACAATGAATCATTCTCTCATATCCTCTCATAGCTGGAGGTAAGTCTCTCCTACTCTTAAACTTCCACAGCACTTTTCATTTCTCTCTTCCTGACTTCTACTGTAGCTGTATGTGTGCCTGACTCAACAACTCGTCCAGATTGGAAGCTCTTTAGGACAACGTCCATGCCATATTACCTACCATAGTGCCTAACATATAATAGGTAATAATAATCAATTCATGGAAACGTAAGTATATAAACTTGGAGATAGAAATATTTAGAATTAAATAATACTTTTCAAATATAATATAATAAAGACGTATGCTTTGTATCAAGCAATGGTTTTGTCAGACTGTCAGAAATTCTAAATAGTTTATCACCATCTCTGGGACAGCACCAAACAATGACACTGAAAAGAGGAAGCTTTACTACGATATATACAAATTAAGCCTTGCTAAACTGTTGTCAGATTTGATAGACTCTGCATGTCCAAAAGGACTTTTAATGCTTCAAACCCTAAAAACCAGTTCTCACCAGTACACATATGTCAATGTAGACTTAATTTTGGAAAAAAATATGCAAAGATTCTTAAAGAAACACAAATCAAGTATTGAATGTTTACGAAGTTCTGTGCTAAGCCCTTTTCAAACATTATCTCATTTAATTCTCAGAACAATCCTATGAGGGAGGTACTATCATTGCTCGGTTTACGAATGAAGAAATTGAAGAGTTAAACTGGCGTAGGGTTACACAGCTGGTAAAAGGCAGCGTTGAGATTCAAACCCAAGTCTGTCTGATTCCAAAGCCCGGAGCCTGCCTTCTTGACTACAGGATGCTGCTGAATATTCAGAATTCTTCACGTCAAATGTAAGCTCTTCTCAGACAACTTATCAATCATCTTTTCCAAAATGACTCACTTTGATAAACCAAATTAATTATCTCTATTACAAATGACTTTTTAAGGCAAAGACTTGAAATCCAATAATTTTTGAATCCAGAAAAAATGATGCCAGAATCCAGTCTCCACAATAGAGTTCCTTTCCCTTCCCAAAATGCAATTGTTATAGTACGGTGTCAGAACCTGTGAGAGTGGTTGAAGGATGAGGCCTTCAGGAATCTCCTATCAAAAGAGCAATATTCAGAAAAGAGCTGACAGATAAGAACTATCTATCACTCTTAATATTGCTAATTCCATTTAAGATTAGTTTGCGCTGGTAAAGTTCTCAAGATTTCAAATGGGGGAAAGCTTATTGAACTTTCATTTAATATATATTTGAAATAAAAATAACTTAGGTTCAAGTGATAGCTCTATGCCACCAAAGAACAAAAATCTTTTTACATAAAAACCTTGTTATATGAGATTCATGAACTCCATTCTCTTTGGTAACCACCAGCATATTTAGATAATTGATCATGTGTGCTGCCTTTGGGTTCCTACTGACTGTCAATTAAGTTGGTTCTTAATGTCGATGCATGGAAATCGCTACAAGCAAAGACAGATGACACTGCTGCTTCAGGGTGACAGGATTTGAAAAACATCATGACAAATGCTTCTGGCAACTCACAGTGGAATATTCACATGTAAATTCCACTTTACATCAACAGTGTAATATTTATCTTTGACAGTCCTGATTGCCTACTAGGGAGGTCGTTCTTAGGGATTAGGTTGAATAAAATGCTGTTTTAAATGCTGTTTTTTAAATTAAAATACTCATAATTAAGGATGGCAACAATTACTTGATCACTTCATGGAAGTCTGGTGGAAGGTTTTTGTTTTTGTGTTTGTTTTATAGCAAAGTAAACTTATTTGAAAGAAGCAACGTGATGGTGAAAGCCATGTTATGTGTATTCGGATTTAAGGATACCGAAGGTAGTGGCCACTTCATTATTTTATTGAGTTGTTACCTTATTAATGGAATGTATCAGTCATGACTCTTCCTGTCTCAAGCAACTGAATCCCCAAGTGAACTAGCTAAAGTGGACAATAGGAAATTTATTGGCTCGTATAACCTGTCTGCTGAAAAGGCAGAAGTGAACCTGACCTCTGGGCCTGAAATCAAGGACTCAGACCTCTTTGGCTGGATGTTCTACTTCTCAAATTTTCCTGTCAGCTTCCTTCCCTCAGATCATCTTCTCCTTGTGACAAAAGACATAATCCTGGGTTGTCTGGCTCATACGCTGAGAGCTTATGACGAGAAAAGAAAAAAGGCTCTCTATTCACAACTTGACCTTGAAAAGTCCCCTCATAGGAATTGGATTGCCCCAACTTGGATCACCTGCCCATCACTTGGATCAGTCACATGGGCAAGAGCTGAAGAATTCTGATAGACACCTTCCCCCACCAAGGTCAATGCCCACCACAATAGCTAGGGCATTCATTTCTGTTCTCAGAAGAGGAAGAGGTCTGGATAGATAAAAACAAGAGATACTCCATAGAACAAAGAAGATTTGGGCAGTATAATAAAACAACTGTACCATCTTGCCATATTGTTGCTTATGAATATAGTGAATAAGCATTAATGTAGAAACATGTTGTTTTTTTTATTTTCTTTTTTGGTAACTGTGTTGAATTGGGTTGAGTCATCCACAAGTTCATTCTTGCCCACCTTCAAGGGGCCACTTCTTTTAGGGGAGCTAAAGAAAACATAGGATTTTCAGTTTTCCCTTTTTGTAGATAATGAGTACCCAAGATTACCATTGGACTAATTAGAATTATTTTCCAACCAACAGGGGAAAACTACAATCTTAACACTATAATGGTTACTTTTCCATCCATGGGATGCCACATTAAAATTTTAAAGATATTCTTTGTATAGATTGCAGTCAGGTTGCATGTGTTAAACTATTGCTCTGGCAAGTACACGTGTTTGGATAATTATGCAGTTTTCCCTATTTATTTATGAAGTGTCACGTTAAAGTTTAAACCAAGATTTATTATTGAGTATAGATATCCCATGCATAACAAACAGCAGTTGCCTCTTCATTTTTGTTGTTGAGTGTTAAATTCAGCTTTCAAAGCCAACTGTTTATGATTTAAAGACAAAGCTGACCAAATCAAACATCACAGAGCCTGAAATGAGCATAACTCGCTCTGGCTATGAGTCAGCTTGAGGAATGAAATTTCATCGAATAGTTAATAGAAGAATCGCATAAGTTATTCATGATAAAATGTAGGGTCTACTTTCACTAAATTTTTACATTCTAGCATTTTAAATGCTGATTCTTCTAATGTGAACTTTCTGGGTGGCTGGCTTCTGTAATAATTCTTGAATCCACTGACATATCAGTTTGTGAAATTATGTGAAAATAAAAAGTGAAAAAAAATTAAAAATTGAGATCCTTAAGATGTCAAAATATTCTATTTCATCCACTAAATCTGCCAAATCACCTGCTTTTCTTGCTCAAAATATGTCATATGTGCAAAACTCAGCTTGGCTCATTAGAAAATCAAGCTGGAAAGAAAGAGGAGGTGGGGCTCTAGGGAAGGGAAGAGAGTCCTGTGACTCCTACCCCATTGGAGGGATGTTTTGGACATGCAGGTAATCATGCAGGGAAGGATGCAAGGGAAGGAATACAGCGTACTCAGTTTGGCCTGGGAAGATGCTATCCGTGTGAATCTGAACTTACAGCTGCAACCTGCCTCCCAAGTTCCAGACTCATCTATTCCATTGCTTACTTCTTTCACCAAGTATATACTGAGTGTCTACAATGTGCCAAGAGGATACAGGGGTGAGGAAAACAGACACACATGATGTTGAGAGTCTGGCAGAGGCAACATAGATAAGTCAAGTAGTCACACAAATGGAAATGCTCTGAAGGAAAACAAAACAAAATGGAATACTGGAGAGATACTGCACAAAAGCACCTGGGGGCAGGGTGGTCCTACCGGGAAACCTTCCCTGAGGAAGTGACTCAAGCTGAGAACCAAAGGATGAGGCATTCCCCAGGCAAAAGTGGAAAGGACAAGAAAGATCATATTTATTTTAAATTTTCTAGTAACCACATTTAAAAAACAAAAACCCAGGCAAAATTAATTTAACAATATATTTTATGTAACACAATGTATCAAAAATAACATCATTTTAACTTGTCATCAGTATTAAATATTATTGGAGATATTTTATGTTCTCTTTTTGTACCGAGTTGTCAAAGTATATTTTGTACTTACAGTATATCTCAATTCAGGTGAGCCATATTCCATGTTCAACAGCCTCATGTGACTACTGGCTACCATGTTGGACAGCACAGCTCTAGACAAAAAAATGTGTATATATATAACTATAATCTGTGCTAAGTGCTCAGGAGATCAAGGCCAGAGAGTAAAAATGTGAGGGAAACTAATATAAATTGAAGAGACAGAGAAGCCTCTTTGCAAAAGTAACATTTAAGCTGAAACCTAAATCACTACTGGGCGTTAAGCTGGCAGAGCAAGCACAAGAGTTTACCCTGCGGAGGGAGCAACATGTGCAAAAGCCCTGAGACAGGAAAGAGCTCAGTTCATTAAAGAAATCAGGAGAGGGCTGGCCAGGTAGGGATGCATCAGATGAGGGAAGATTCCAGGCCTCAGAGGTCACCTAAGAGATTTAGATCACATGCCATATGCAGTTGGAAGCCAGAGAGGAGATTTTAACAAGTTAACATCACTTTCAGCCACCCTCTCTCCATCCACCCCTGACACACCAGCTCTGCCATCAGAATGGGGTCTCCCTCCTCTGGCCTCCCATATCACAGGGCAGATCGGGTCTGGGCAATTGACTCGGTGATGGTTTAATGTTTGTCTTCCTCACTCATCTCTAACTCGCTTGAGACAGAAATGGCACCTTTTATCTCTATTTCTCCAGCGTCTAGCACCATGACTGACACAATGTAGGTGCTTAGTACATTTTTTAAGATAGCAAAGAAGGGAATAAAGTAGGCCTGGAGAATAAAGTTGAGGGAGTCCAGCTGGGTGGCGACATTGACAGAGGGACTCTAGGTAGTGCCTAGGGTGTTGGGTGTTGTTTGTAAGAATAGCTCTTCCCCGACTCTGTCCAGCAGAGGGTTCACAAAGCTTAATCACTGGAGCAGGGCTTTGCAAGTCTTCAGCTGAAGAGGGCTAGGCAAGGAAAGTGACTAATTCCTTTTTCCCTTTAAAACCAGTTATACAGTTACACAGACTGGGCCAAAAGACAGGTCATGAGTAAAATCAGATTCCCTTTCAGTGAACATTCGCATGCCTGGGGCCCACCACAATCACTCAGATACTGGTTCCCGCTCCACCTACCGCCTACCTGTCCCGCCTTAGTCAGGATGAGCTCAACCGAGCAGCAGCTGCAGGTGAAATCAATGACGATGCCAGCGAGAATGGACTGAAGAAGGTTTGGGTTAACAATAAGGGCACACACGCAAAGTTTCTCTTTTTCTTTCTCTCCTTCCCTCCTTCCCTTCCTCACCTTTCTGATATTCAAACAGACAAGAATGCATTTAAAAGAAAATATATCGTCAAGACTCTACATATATGACAACTAGAACGGATAAATCTGATCAGTTCCTATACACAACCAGCTAATTCATCTCCAAAACTAAGCTGAGAAGGAGAGAGGGCGTTACAATAGAAACACTTTATTCTTAAACAATCTTTTACATGTTTAGTCTTATGGGTCATATATGTTTCATATATTCAGACTAAATAGGACCTCAGTTTGGGGATTTTATTTTCTCTACATATGAGGCAACCTTGATGAAAATCATACAGTTTGGTTGACCCAGTTCAAAAGACTTAGAGTTGGCCTTCTATTTTGAAACATAGTCTTCTTTCATAAGCAAAATTAATTTTTCAGAATATAATATGAAATAAAGCATCATAGTATACGGTGTTCACTACTGGATTAACTACCAAGGGCATAGTAGGATTTATAATTAGAGATTCATTTTAATAACAAAGTTCAGAGGCTAGAGAAACTCAAAGTATCAGATCATTTGATTTTTATATGTAAACAATGAATTTTTTGAAACTATGACAATCTCACTTATGTACTGTCCCTTCAGATCATAACTTGCTACATTGCAATATTTAAGCTGCATTTTCCTGATTGTATGTAATAATTTGTTTACCACTTTTATGTGTCTAATTTTTCATTACAGTGCCCGTCTCATTTTGTAAATTTAATATGTAATTTCAAAGCAGAAAATCAACTCTAGTTTCTACATTAATTATGGTAATTATCCAATTCCTTTTTAAGCATTGACAGGGCCTGCAATATACTAAACTTTTGGATGAGCCCCCATCAACTCTGATTGTAATGAAAGGCTGTGGTTTTCCCGGGGTAGCTAATTAGTTTTATTCATATAGCCACCTTTAGTCCATGAAACTGAAAAAGAAAAGAAATGTATTTGAACCCATGTAAGGGCAAGATGATAACTTCCCCTAAATACACTATTTTCTGAGTTCTGGTAATGGAGTATTAGAGGAAGGGTGAGAAGTATATCCCTCTGAAAGTTTATTTCCTCCATGTCTTTAAAAATATTTTGAATCTAAATTCTGACATGAACTAGATTAGCTTAATTATACTCCATTCTTATTTGTCAGTTTCCATTTTTTAAGAATATTATTACTACATAAAACTAATATGTATGACCTAAGAACAAAGGGAAATTTCCAGGGTAGTCGGCAGTGTGTTGGGTTTCCTGTCGTATATTACCAAACATGAACTGTCATTGTTTTTTCCGCTGACCACCCTTTTCACACAGCACCTATTTATCTTTCATCCAAAAGAAAGAGAGAAAGAAAAAAATAATAAAACACACACACACAGGTTTCTGCTGACATAGCAGTCTACTGGGTGAGAAAGATAAATAAAATTCTGTGAAAAATATATGCCTTTGCAAGCGTGTGAATGTAAGAAACCCAACCATGTCTGGTTACTGCTTTGCCAGCGGCCACCACTCATATGCCAGTACTTTTCATGGAGGGAAACTTGAACATCAACACTTCCCCCAAGGAACCTTAAAATGGCTAAGAGTTATTTTAAAGGACGAGCAGGAAGCTTGAAATGTAATCTGACCCAAGCTTCTTGAATAATACTTAAATCACAGCAGATAAATTATTCTTTGGTAGAAACTGGCAAAGAAATAGGACGCAGCCTCCACTAGCAACTTATTCTGATTTGTAATAGCACAAATGTTCAAGAAATCCTTCTCTGTAACTTCTATCAAACCCTCATACCTTAATGTAAACTCAAGTTCCACTCATGACCTAGGTGTGGAATAAAAATAACCAGCTGTTATCCTCTGAAAAACAATACTTTATATGTTTGAAGACAACATTTAAATTCAATCCAGCCTTCTCATGTACCCCTAGAATGCTAACAGATTCCATGGATTTTATTGGCCAATGATGTTTCCTTATAAATACTAAATGTTCCTCTTTAATTTTAAAGGGGAGACATTGTCTCTTTACCTTCTGGGCAGTATTAAAAATACAAAAGGGTTACTAGAAGGCCCTTATCCATCAAACATTTGGCATTGGATCTTTCTCCCCAATTCTCGGGTTTCCTTGAAGTTAAAGTCCAGGTAGCTTCTTGTTCATCTTATAGACAAGTCTGATTATCCTGTGTTTCTCCCTCGTATTAATACCAAATCTCTTAGTCTCAAGTTCGTGTGCCAGATGCACAGCAAGATAAACACTGAGACATTGGTGCTTGGAGATGGAGAAAGATTTATTTGAATTGGCCAAAACGAGAAGGCGGGAGCTTAGGTTTGCTCAAATCTGCCTCTCAAGAACATAAAGCAGGGGGGTTTTATAGAGCTAAGATGCTTGGTAGGAGGAGCTTAGAAACAAAAGGGTCAGTCCCAATAAGCCCCCGGGCAATCTGACTTCTGGGCTTCACTGGCCTCTGAGGGCTGGCCATCAGGTGATTGCAACTTCCCTGAGGGTATTCTCTTTCTTCTGCAAAACAAGCTCACAAATCCTCAAGACCCGAGTCACCCCTCAAGTTAAACCAGAAAAGAGCAAATTGACAAGATTCATCTATGTCTGCATCGGGAACAAGGTTAACAGACAAACATGTTCTTATCGAATATCTACAGTAATCCTCAGATACCCAGATTCAATGTGGGCATTTGCGACTAGGGGTGGAGACAGGAGAGTCTCCTTATCCTGACTTCCCCAACTTTCGTTTCACGGAGCAGGAGCTGAGAGACCTAGGTTAGAGGCATGTGGAATATTTTTAGGTCAGAAAACATATATTCCACATAATTATATTTTTCCCAATCAAAAGAGAATGCATATGGTTTTTTCCTAAAGGAGAGAAAACCTAGCAGCTTTCCCAAAGTTATTCCAATCTCCAACTTCTGGCCACTGTAGCTGTTCCATCACATTTCTCGCACAGCTGAGATTGGCTTTAGCCATCTCCATGGTTTAAGTTTTTCTCTGTAAACCTTTCAATTGCTTTCTGGAAAAGTTTGTCTCATTTCCTACTTGCTACTTTATTTTGAACAATACTGAAACGTAAATCAAAGCTAACATAGACTATTGGTTGCATATTCAACTGCCATTTACTGCCTACACAAAAGCAATTGGCTCCCTTCTTTGCTAACAAAACTTGCACAACTATTTGTGCACCTGGAGGCCTAAGTGGTTTGTAGGCCTGCCCTCAGACACAGAAGATGAATGTTGATTACGGCCACCACAGCTCTTCCAGTCCCCTTTCTGATGACTGGTCTGAGCATGGGCACATGACACATCTCTGACCAATGAAACATAAGGAAGTCTTCTGTGGGGATTTCTGAGATAGCTTTTCCTCCCTGGTTTATTGAGAGAAAGAGGGAAAGAGAGAGAGAAATTCATAAACTAAATCTGCCCTTCTGCCTCTTGTTGGAATTATATGCTGGTGTTATCTTGAGAGGACATGCACCAAATTTAATATGCTAGTAATCAGAGTGGAAAAACAGAAAGAAAACAAGTCCTCAGTGACATCATTGCATTGCTAAATTAACTGATCCCTGAAGTGCCTCCAGATTTCTTGTTATGTAAGATGATAAACTGTTATTTAAAACATTTTTAGTTAGGTTTTCTATTACTTGCAACCTAAAACTCCTTCATTTATAAAAAGACTTTGCTTTAAAAAAATTTAAATTCAAAGTAAACAGAATAGCAATAAACATGTTGGTTTTGTGGCTGTATTCTAGTACATGATTTAAAGGAACATTTCTAGAGCACTCGCAGTGTCCCAGGTACCTAGCTACCCTCTCACTTTCTGTCTTCACAAAAGCCCTCCAAGACAGATATTTAACATGCAAGGAAACTGCGTGGCAAAGAGATTGAGTAATTTGACCAACGAAACGCAGCTTGGAAGTGAAGGAGCTGAGACTTCTCCCACACACATTTTGCTTCCAAATAAACTAAAGATTTTCATCGTGGATATAAAAAAAGCCAAAATGCCAATGCAAAAATGCATATTACAGGCCAATATTTCAACAAAGACCAAACAAGTGTTTGCTAGAGGCATATTTTGCATCTGAATATTTTTCAGTCTTTCCTAACAGTTTGAATCCAGCACATCCTTGTCTTCTAGAAGTTTGCAGTAAAAGTGGAAATGCTTCACATATGTCAGCCCCATAACATCCCACCTATGTGCCCACAGGCTGCCTGCCTCACGAACGCTCTCTTCCCAAGCTGGAAGCTCCCATTGGCCTGCAGCCTCTAAGGGACTATGGTGACTGTTGGTGGGAAACTTTGGATGGCACATTGACACCAGTGAGCCAGGCCAAGTATTTTTGAGACTATTTTTTTGGCTCTCGACAGTCATAAAATGCCTGCTTCAATGTTTTTAAAAAAACGTCTAAGCCTCACAAAGCACTCATTTCTTGAAACTAGAAAAATGAAAGACAATGTCTAAGATGAATTAAAATTCTATCTGACAAGGTTTGAATGATGACAAAGACTGAAATACCTCTCACCTGCCATCTACTAACTAGGACTGTACTCCCAAAAGATATGTACATGGTCCTCCTCTTAGGATATTGTAATAACTTTTTGATATACTTGCAAAAATCATATGGAAAGATAATATCAAGAAAGAGTGTAAATTTTATTCATCTCTCAACTACAAAGTAATATAATATAGGATACATGTTTCTACCTCCAGTATGTATACTTGGAAATTCATTATGCACTTAGGTCATTAACTCCTGGACAGAAGGACCTCTGAGATGCTGAGCACTGAGCTTTATATAGATAATCTCATTGTAAGCCCACAACAGTCCTATGAAGTAACATAGATGTTGTTGACCTTCACTTTGCAGATAAAGAATTTGAGTTGTAGGTAAGTTTTTTAACTTGCTTGTTATGAGCTGAATGTTTGTATCCCCACAAAACTCGTATGTTGAAGCCCTAACTCCCAATGTGATGGAATTTAGAGACAGGACATTTGGAAGGTAATTAGATTTAGATTAGATCACGAGGATGAGGCCCTCATGATGAGATTAGTGCCCTTATGAGAAGAGAAAGACAGAGTGATCTCTCTCTCTTTCTCCACATGCACAATCTGAGGAAAGGTCATGTAAGGACACAGCGAGAAGGCAGCTGTCTGCAAGCTAAGATGTGAGCCCTTACCAGGAACTGAATCTGCCAGCACCATCATCTTGGACTTCCCAACCTCCAGAACTGTGAGAAATAATTGTCTGTTGTTTAAGCTGCATAGTATGTGGTATTTCATTACAGCAACCCAAGCTGCCTAAGACATTGCTTAACTTTTCACAGAAACTTAGTTAACAGCCAGGCTCTTTGACAGCAAATGCACACATTTTCAAAAACTTTATGTTCTACATATAGTATTGGTAATCATAATGTACTGAGCAATGGCATCTGAAGGTCATTGGCCAATCTTGAGATATCTTTATGGACTAAATGGAGAAATAAAAAATAATGGCTGAAAAACAGTGCGGTTGGTAGATCCTTAGTTGATTAAATGACCTTGACCAAAGTTTCCAGTCAGTTCATCACTGTCAATTGGAAGAGACTTTTTGTTCTGTCTACTAAACTGTAAGGAATTTGAGGGCAGGACCCATCTAATATACTAACATATACCAGTTATTAAATATTTAGTAGCTTTCAAATGCTGTTCTGAGTGGTTTACATGTATGAGCATAAAGACATTTAATCCTCACAACAACCTTATTAGGTTTTTAATTAATAATTAAATTACTAATTAATACTATTATTATCACCATTTGATAGATGAGTAAACTGAGGCACAGAAATAGTACCTAAAAGCTAGAGGAGCTGGAATGTATCAGCGTTAAATGCAGTCAGCCTGGCTCCAGAGCCCACAGGCTTAACCATTGCCCTGTCTTGACCTTCTGTCTCATTTGCCGCGGAATCCCCAGCAATTAGCCCAGTGTCTGACTGTTCTCTTTTACTAAGTCTTTGTTGAATGAATATCTAACAGGTGTTTTTATTAGCTGAATGCCAAAATTAGTCACATAAACGTATTATGCATTAAGACAAAGTATCAAGAAATTGAGATTGAAATCCTGTCACTTAGGAACGCAGGAAAAAACTGATGAATGAGTGAAGCCTGCAGACAGGAAGACTTGTGGGGGTGAAGTGACTGCAAAAGGAGAGGAAGTCTCTCTGATTACTGCATTTGGGTGTTATGTCCCACGAGACTGATCTACCAATATTATCACTGGTAATTTCTTTTCTTTTTTGACTTCTGTAATCATGGGTTAGCTTTGTCTTTTTTTTGTTGTTGTTGTGAGGAGATCAGCCCTGTGCTAACATCTGCCAATCCTCCTCTTTTTGCTGATGAAGACTGGCCCTGGACTAACATCCGTGCCCATCTTCCTCTACTTTATATGGGATGCTGCCACAGCATGGCTTAACAAGCGGTGCGTCGGAGCATGCCCGGGATCTGAACCGGCGAACCCCGGGCCGCCGCAGCGGAGCTCACCGCCTGCGCCATCTGGCCGGCCCCACATCACTGGTATTTTATTAAAGGGTCAGAATTTGTTTTTGTAAAAATCAGAGAATCCATGTTTTTAAAGCATTTCAAACATGAAATGTATAAACACTGTCAAATATCCCTCTGGTCTACCTGGGCTTCTCTGACTTCAATGCCAGGTTTCCACGGACCTCAGAGCTGTGGCTCAGATGTGGCTGTCCTATGGGATTCCAGCACCTTCCTGTCCTGTTCAGCTCCCTCAAGGACCTTTTAGAGCCACTGCTTCTGGGACGCTCCTCTGCTTGGGCTGGTGGCTCTGAGTTACAACAGTTTTCATTTCTCTCCCCGACACAGAAGGTGGCCCGTTCTGGGCCTGACTCCTGCCTGTCCCCAGGAGCTTTCCACTTGCCTCTGAGGAGCCACTGTCAGGTCCAGGCCCAGGCTTTTGTTTCTTTGTTTGCAGGGGAGGAAGAGTAATCAGGGACAAAGGTGGGAGTTCTAGGAGTGGAAAGAAGGGCTGGGAGAGTGAACGATGAGCACTGGAGCCAGAGAAGGGAAAGGAAGAAGGATGAGAGAGACTGAGAGAGAATAAGATTCAATGAAACTGCTGAACTGAGTCAGATATAATGAGATTACAGTAATAAAAGTATCCCATTTGGTAATTACAAATAACATGTTGTGAAGGAATGTACAGGAAACTTGCTACTGAGGGGAGAAACTTGGGCCACACGCATAAAAGCTGTTGTCACCTCGTAGGAAAGGACATAGATTTTATTTTGGTACTTCAGAGGGCAGAAGAAATTGCCAAGAAGAATATTTTAGACCACTGGAAGGAAAATTTTCAAACAAATGCTCCTATCTGAAAATTAATGGGCTGTCAAGTTAATCTAAAAATTAATTTGCTGTGTAACTTGAGGCATTTAAACAAAATTTAGATACCTACATCTCAGCAATCCTCTACTGATAAAGGCCTCCTAAATTCCTTAAATCAAATGTCCAATATTCTTTCCCTAACCCCAACAACTGTAAGGACTACCTTTCTGAAATCTCCTTAACAAGAGAATTTTAAGTTGAAGAACTAAAAACCTTAATGGAATAAATAATGTCAGAATAACTAAAGCCCCAAAAGGAATGTTAGGATATTTTAAACATTTGCTAAAACTAAGACAATAAAGACCTCCACACACAGCAAATAAAGATGCCATTAGTAGCTTTTACATAATTAATAAGCAATAATAATTGGTCCTGAGATGCCATTTTCATACCATCTTCATCTTTTACTCAGGATCTTCCTTTATTCGTTATCAAAGAAATGCTTGAAATCAGTTGTGCTTTGTTGTATTACCACACAAAGGGCACAATCTGCTCACCGCAAGACAAAAGCTAATTGTCAATAGGCAAGACAGTGGCAGAAAATGGACATTTATTAAGCGATAAGGTGGCAAATTGGAAGATGGGGGTACTAGTGTTCTAAAGAACTTCTTAAGGGGGGTACAGAATCTTGAAGCAGTTATATAGGCCAATGGGTTACAGGGGGTGGGGTTGGGAATGTTGACTCTCTGGTATTACAGACTGGGACTCGTGACACCAGATAGATTCTCCATCCGAGGCTCTTCACATTCCTAAGGAACTCAAAAGAACAAAGTTATTGTCTTATTGCAGCTAGGAGGTACATACACAAGCAGGGGTCATAAAATCTGGTGCATATCCAGCTGGGTTAGTTAGTCAGAGGTCATTCAAAGTTACACTACGGTTTGTTTTCTACAATATGGCTTCCCTATGTCAATCTTGTGTTGAGCTAGTATCTATTGTAGACACTATGTATTGTAAGAGGCATTTTCTTCCACTAGACCTCTCCTCTAGTCTCTCCTTCCCTCCAAGAGATCAATCTCTTTCTAATTTTATGAATCAGAGTTATGAACTTCTATCTCCCAAGTCCAACTCTACTGCATGGCTGCAGAATAACTTGCATGCCTCAGACAACATGCTTGTGTTATCTTATTTAACACATCTATTATAGCAGCAAATGGGGTATATTTCAAATCCTTGAAACACAGATTATTCACTAGAGGATTCCAGAATGCAGCAGAATTCTCGGACTTGGCTCCACCAGCTCCTTTTGCAGGATTTAAGGCTTCTGCTCCTCTCACCACACAGGAGGGAGGTTCAGAGACTCCAGGTACTCCCCGTCTGCCTTCTTGCTCTCTCTGAGAACTACTGCAATAAGCCTCTACTCCTGTTTAGCCACGTGCTCAAGCCCCATTTTCATCTCCCAAATCCCAGTTCTCTCCTTTTTCTAATTCTCTCTCATGGGAGGCAGTCTATATTTGCTCATCGTCTGAATGAAATTCTCTAGATTACTAAACAAGGGTAAGAAAGTAAATTTGACTATGCTAGAATTTTGCTTTAGGGAAATTCGTGGTCGGAAAGAATTAATATATATGCTTTCCCAAGGAGACACATTTCAATTATGTTCTGTATTATGTTAAAAAAAAAAAAGATCAGTAACTGGAATTATAATTAACTCTTTAGAACAGGACAGTCTCTTCTCTTAAAAAAAAGTTTTAGTATGAATTAAAAATTTAATAAGAGAAAACACTTATTTCTGTAGATTGATTAAGAATAAGTGACTGGTAGAAAAATGATATGTACTCAAGAGCCATGCTCAATTTCAAAGGCTATATTTAATGGAGGTGGAGGGGGAGGAGAGGGTCAAGGTTTTTTGAGGAAAACAAATCTTTCTATTTAGTTTCATGTTAAATTGCAATCCAAATTGTATACTATTATTATTCAATAAATAGACTTTTAAATGGGCTTAATGTGTTCATTATTGCCAGGGTGGGGGTGTGCAAACATCCTGGGGCACAGAGAGACACGTGGAGCAAAGAGAGGCATGTAAGACAGGATAGTGGAATGCTAAGGAAGTAAAAGAGAATGAAAGAGTGAGCACGGAGCATTGAGAAAGAGGAAGAGATATACAACTAAGGAAAGCAAGACAGGCGAGTCAATGAAGGGAAGGAGAGCATGAAGGAACAAGATCAACATCTTCCACCAGCCACAGTGACGTGAAAGAAAAAAATCGATTACCAGCTGTCACCAGTAATCTTCTCAGGCAGGCTCACAAAGTTGTGGCTCCTTCACCAATTTGTCATTATAGGCTGTTTTTTTTTTTTTTTATTGGATTTGAATGCCTTTAGATGCAGCATTTCCTCCCCACTTTACCACTGGACTAAACATGTCCTAACATCTAAAAACTTAAGAGGAATTTCGGAGATGGTATTAGATTTCTCCTAGAATGGAGGACTGAGGTTTGAACAGATTTCATCTTGATGTTAAAGGGCAGAGACCCCAGCTCTGGTTACTCCATCTTCTCCAGGCTTCTGCTTGTGTCAATCAACCTCCAAATCCTCACCATCCATGTGGTTTGCCGGAGTAACCTCCCTCAAGTTTCTGTTATAAGTTTCCAAGGGTCTCCCTCTGCTGCAACAGTCTCAGTTTTTCTTTTCAACTCCTGTCCCCAGAGTCTCTGCCTCCTAGGACCCTGTCGCTATGCAACCTTGCAGGAGCTTCCCAGGGATAATCTGAAACTGTTCCCTGCCACTGCCCCATACAAGCAGAGCAAGGACAGACAGAAGAAAAAGGCGGACCACTCCGATTAGTAGATGGCAAGTTTAATAAGAAAAGTAACTTAACTTATGAGGCTTGTCTTGGGTGCTGCAAGACTTCTAGTTTTCTGCACCCACCCTCCTCATCTTAAAAGTTGATATACTTTTAAGTATAACTGGGTTCACGTACACAGGGGCCCTAACTGGGTACAGTCACATACGCATCCCGGATAGCCTCATTACCACATTACTATCTCAAGGCTGTATCTTTGGGGCAGCTTCTGGGAGTGGAGAAGGCAAGCCAAAAACACATTCCAAAGACAGGGGAGGAGGGTGGGTTGACTTCAATTGCCAGGTCCAGCTCACCAGCTCACAGGTCAAATGGTGGTCACGTCTTCTTGATGACCTTCTCCAACAGATCCCCACCACTGAATAAACTGAAAAGAAAGTCCTAGTCTCCCCTCCAGTTGTGAATGATCTGCCAAAACTGTTCTCCCCTCGGGATCCCTTTTTCAGCCTGCCTGGAGTCCAGTCTCCTCAGAGCCCCACCAGTGCATGACAATCACCACCAAGTCATCAGGTCCTAGTCTACAGCCACAGTCGGCATCGCTATCTAGAATTTAATCCCAAGGTCTGTTCTCTCCCTTCAGGAATTGCTATGTTTCTCTGTTTCTGAATGGAGAGACCCCTTGGTAAACTATTTAGAGCTTCGTCTTTGCTCCAGAACTCTCCTCAGATAAGCAGAAAACTGAATTTGTTAGTTTTAACATAAAGGGTAAGAAGGCCTGACAGCATTTCATGCTGAGTTGAGTAGGCATGACACAGAAAACAGTTTTGAGACACAGCTGATCTCTTTGGAAGTGGTGTCAGCTCAGGAAGAGCAATGCCCAATCCTTTCTCTGAACCCTTGGTGCATGTATGTTTTGGAAGTCAAAAATACCTTTTAGATTTCAGAATGGTGAAATGGAGCTCATAGCTGAGATTGCAGAATCCTCTTCCTACCTCTAGGGAACCAGAGGCAGCACTCTAGAAGTAAACATGTTAAGGGGCTGCCATCAAATGTACAAATATTCACACCGAGTTGGAGAAATAAAGTCTCTACATAGCCTCTCATCAGTTCAGGCCAGGTTTTACCCTCAAATGAATTCAAATCAGGAGAGTTTTGCTGCCAAAAAGGTAAAAACCACCCAACCAACCAATTAACAAAGAAATCTCAGTTATCAGAATATTTGGATTTCAGAGTTATGGATAAGGTGTCGAGGACCCACACCATAAAGAGAACATGCAGAGAGGCTCTTAAAAAAAAAAAAAAAAGTGAAGCAATTAAGTAGAAACTAAACTACCAAAGGCACGTGTTGAATGAAGAGTGAACGAGTGATTGATCATCATCTGTGTGAGGGCAGCAAGTGTGGCAACGCAGAGGAGGGAACCACAGTGGGGTCGTTTCACCCTCAGCAAGGGCACGGATATGTGCGTAATGCAGGAAGGACACAATGCAGGTGCGCCTGAGACCCGAGAGCAGCCGATAGGGCCCAAGTGTGCTGGAGGACAAGGGAGGGAGATGTGGCCAGGGAGCCTAAGCCCTGGGGCAAGGGTAGGCAACTGGAGCCAAGAGGAAGCTGGTCTAGGAATTTTCCCACTGCTTCAGCAACCAGGAACAGGAAAACTGCAATCTCAGCGACAGGAAGTGCTGTGGTCTGCATGTTTGTGTCCCCCCTAAAATCATATGCTAACCTCTAACCCCCAAGGTGATGGTATTAGGAGGTGGAGCCTTTGGCAGGTCATTAGGTCATGAGGGTGGAGCCTTCATGAATGAGATTAGTGCTCCCTTGCCCCTTCCACCCTGTGAGGTTACAGTGAGAAGACAGCCATCAAGGAGGAAGTAGGTTCTTACCAGACACCGAATCTGCCCAGGCCTTGATCTTGGCCTCCACAACCGTGAGAAATAAATTCCTGTTGTTTATAAGCCACCCAGCCTCTGGTATTTTGTTATAGCAGCCCGAATGGATTAAGACAAGAGGGATTTCAGTTTCCATACTTGATCTGTTAACTTTGCCTTCTCATCTGTATAAAAGATTTATCTCACTGCTGGGTTTTTCATATTCGTCTTGATTAATCTTATCCTGAAATCACACACGACGTAGTATGGGTCAGAGATAGATTTCTTATTCCTTCACAGTAAATAGTAAGTGCATCAGCCCCTCTTTCCCTAGCCCTTACCCCCAGAGCAGTGTGTTGAGCGTCAGGTTTATTGCCCTCTGTGAGCGGCCAGACACTCCCTAGGTGAGGGATGAGGGAAAAATAATTTTTCTCTGGTTCTAAAGGGAAAGAAGTCTCAGGAAGCTAGGGCTTTTTACAAAAGCGAGAAATCCCGGGAGGTTTTATTTGCCCACACTCACTCACAGGTTCTTAGTGAGGATTAAATGAGAATTATGGAAGACATTAATGTGAAGTCTGGCATTTTATTCTATATAATATCCAAATTAATCTTGTAGTGAGAGTAAATTGAACAAATATTTTCTATCCTGTATAAGAGGTATTCCCATGAACGCCACGACAATGGTGTAATATTCCTTGAGGCTACCTTGAAAACTTAGAAGAGTGTGCCCTGACCTAGATGTGGTACTAGATTTCTTCAAGAAATTATGTATAAAGCGGGCTGGAGATGCTCTGTCTCTGCCTTAACACGTTGAAGCTGCCCTAAGTGCACTTCAGTTGCTACGGGCGGCAAATCACGGGGAGGCTCCTGGTGACAAAGGCAAAGTAGAAATTAAATCATTTCTATTAAGATTAATCTCAACTTTACATCTGAATATAGTTTGTTTTATTTTTAGGAATTAGACCTAAGGAAAATATGCAACTCTAAGATAAATATCATTTAGAAAAAAATTATAGAAAGGCAGAAATACAAAGCACTTTTGCATAAATGTTCCTACTAATTAGTGTATACTTATCATATAGCAGAATATTTAATTGAATCTCATAAAAATGTTGGAAGTGCTAATTATTTTGCCATTATATTGTTTTATGCATTTATAGTGGTTTCTGATAAAAATATAATACCATATAGAAAAATACCTTTATTATTAATTTTACATTAGGGTTATTAAAAACAAAAATCTTTTTTTGGGAAATTGAGGAAATGCTGTTATGCATGAAACATAAGCTATAAAAGGGGCTTCTAAAAATGGGTTGACGTTTGTCTAGCGGTTCTCTTGTTCATCCAATCACATGCGAGGCTGCAGCACTGAAGGCAGGTGCAGTGGACTAAGGCGGGTCAGTGAGGTCTAGCGCTGGCACGGCTTCAACTCTCCCGTGACCTTGGGCCCCAGTTTCTCTAACACTAAGCCATTTCACTTGCTTTTGCCCAATATGTTAGAAGTTTATCCAAAGGAAAATTAGGAAGAATCATATCTTATTTATCTTTGAAGTCCCAATTGCTGGCGTGGAGTTGGTTCGCAATACATATTAGCTTAAGGAAGAAGTAAATGAAGGATAGAAGGAAGCAAGGAGGAAGGAGAGAAAGAAGGAAGGAAGGAGAGAAAGAAGGAAGGAAGGGAGCTATATCTGTGTGAGGAGGAGCCCTATGCGAATGTAGAGAACCTTGGGCTGGCCCCGTGGCGTAGCGGTTAAGTGCGCACGCTCCGCTGCTGGCCGCCCGGGTTTGGATCCTGGGCGCACAGCGATGCACCCTTGTCAGGCCGTGCTGTGGCGGTGTTCCATATAAAGCAGAGGAAGATGGGCACAGATCTTAGCCCAGGGCCAGTCTTCCTCAGCAAAAAGAGGAGGATTGGCATGGATGTTAGCTCAGAGCTGATCTTCCTCACCAAAAAAAAATATATATATAGAGAGAGAGAGAACCTTAATGTGGTCTGATTTCTATGTCCTTTGTCTCTCATGCTAGGATCTACCCAGATCAATGGGCCCATCATCTGTTTTTGTAAATAAAATTTTATTGGAACACAGCCACACCCATTCATTTACATACCGTCTATGGCTGCTTTCATGTTACAAACAGAGTTGAGTTGCTGCAAAAGTGACCATTTGCCACAAAATGTAAAATATTTACTATCTGGCCTTCTATAGAAAAAGTTTGCCAACCCCTGACTGAAATATTACAGGTAGCTCTGGCCTGCCCTAGAAGATGTGTTTCAGGTATTTTTTATAACAACGGAAGGCTCCAGCGCTAACTTGGGTAGAGAACTTTAGGCTTATGAAGGATATTCCTCAAAAGGCAGCTGCATAGGGGGACTTTTGAAACTTACTGACTTTAAAAAACTCAGTTCCTGGTAATTCTGAAAATAATGAGTTTTTGAAAGGAGCCAGGACATGTCATACAGAATAGGATTGTCATATAGGATTGCTGTCAAACAATTAATGTTGATCTAGGACACATTCTTCCAAAAAGTTAGGGTGATCATACATCTGTATTTACTCAGAATAGTTACAATTTCCACCTATAGTCCCATTGTAATTGCTAAGAGTGCCCCTTCTCATGATCAAATGTCTGAGTCTGGAGAATCTATTACATGGTTACACTTTATACAGTTGATCTTGAATTTATTGTTTGCTCTTGTCAAATCAACTTCTTATCATCTTTGGAGTTTCTTGCTGAGCCTCAGGGTATTTGATCTATCTTTGTTTGTTGTTTTTAATCATAGCTTTTGTTTTATATTCTGAAGCAGCCTTAGCTAAAATACCGTAGCTTTTAAATCTTGACTCTGTTTTTTGAGAAAGAGAAAGGATGTTGTCACAAAGACCTGCATCCAAATGCTCTCCATGTGTGACTTTCCCCCAAAGAAGATAAAAATGGAATTCTCTTGAAAATACTGTTTGACTACCAGGCTCAAATATTTTTTCCTCATTTCCTTTAAGAGAATTGACCCTGTGGCATCACTGGAAAATCATTTAACTTCTCTTCACTTGTGGCTATGTCTAAGAATTCATCTCAAAGTATTTTTTTTTTTTTTATTTCCCCCCCCTGCTAAAGCCCCAGCAGATAGTTGTATGTCATAGTTGCACAGCCTTCTAGTTGCTGTATGTGGGACGCGGCCTCAGCATGGCCGGAGAAGCGGTGCGGCGGTGCGCGCCCGGGATCCAAACCCGGGCCGCCAGCCGCAGAGCCCGTGCACTTAACCGCTAAGCCACGGGGCCGGCCTCAAAGTATTTTTTGAAGTCATATCTGAGAATCAGCGATCATTAAGATGCTCAAAATGTCTCCCCTGAAAACGGAAGCTTTAGCCATAGCAAGAAATCTCATGTTGTACACTGTCTTTGCTAACCCCCATTGGAAAAGGAGATGAAACCAATAGGCAGGTGTGCTAGCCTGCTCTTTGTCGACTATTTAAAAAGGAAATTGATGGAAATAGATATAAAGTTTAACCTGAAGCCAATTTCACAACTTACATAAGCAGACAGGTGCCTTGTCTAAACTGTTTTAAGCATCCAAGTAGCCATGAAAACTTTCCCTTGCCCCTAGAAAATATTTTTGTGACTTTGGTATAGATCTATACTGTCTAGTACAAGAACCACCAGCCATGTGGCTACTTAAATTTTATTTAATTAAAATTAAGTAATATTAAAAATTTAGTTCCTCAGTTGCCCCAGCCACATTTTAGATGCTGGGTAGCCACAGAAGGCTAGTGATTACAGTATTAGACAACACGGATATAGAACATTTCTATCTTTGCAGAAAGTTCTATTCGTCAGCCATGGATAGATGAATGGAGAGAAAAGATGATTAGGATAGTTCAGCTAGTAGATCTACAACAATATATCATCTTTCTTCTCATTAGCAAATGTTACACTGTAAAGTGGAATTATTATATTATTGATATATTTGGATTCAATTTATTTATTAAGCAACTATTATATGATAGACAATATGCCAATTGCTATGAAGAATTAAAGAAAGAAAAATGTTGCAGCTCAGGATAGCCGACCTGAAGAGCTGGCTGCGGACAAGCATGCTTAGGGCAGTGGCGTGAATATGAACAGCTAAGCTTCAAGAGAATGGTTCAAGCGCACAGGATACCAGAGAGAATGAACCGTAGCCAATCATCCAGGCTGCTCGGAGATGTCTCAGAAGAGGAAAATATTCATTTATTCATTCATACATTCACAACAACTCTTGAGGAGGGCAGAGCAAATCTCTCAGCTTTATAGGATGCAGTCAGTGTCTCACTCAAGAGGACCCTAAAAATAACCAATCCATAAGTGATGGTACCAGGATTAGAGCAAGGCTCCTGGTGGGTGCCTTTTCTGCTATATAGCAATCTTATAGCCTAGAAGTCTTAGACTTAAAGAATTGGGGAAAGAACTGTAAATGGTAATACAAAAACATTGGCTTTATAGAGTACTTTTTCATTAAAGGGAGGTGGTTTTAGTAAGGATACAACTTGAAGTTTCAATTTTCTTCTATTCTAAAATTTCCATTAAGTCTAAAGGTTTGAGGAAAAATATCATTTCCAAAAATGTTTATGACACTTCTATAGGTAATGCAGTCAAGAAAATGAGGTAAGTTTATGGACTAGTGTTGTGTGTGTTTCAAAATAAGAAATCGAAAGGCTTACACTTTGCTGATTCCAGTCCTCACCTAGAAAAGGGGACGTATTTAGAGGCACCATCATTTGAAGACTATCCTGCCCAGCATATGTCTGCATTGCCCTTCTGATCATCACTATATACATTTTTATAAGGCTCTCAATGGAGTGAGAGGAAAACACACTTTGTAAACGCATCTCTGTGACAATATAATTTCTTTTGAAGGGCATTAGGCTATTTCTGTCTTAAAGATTAAAGTAATTTTAAAGCATAAATATTTGAGTGCCAAGTACAGAAGCAGAATAACAACTCGTTATACAAATATCTAGCAATGTGGTGCAAACCCAAAATGACTTTCTTCAGCATAAAAGCCTCTTCCATTGGCTTTCTGGTGAACACTCTGTAGTAATAATTCTATAGTTCTGGTTTATAGCTTCAGGGTTTCCTTTTTTTTTCTAAGTGTTTTATCTTTTCCTTTCAGGCTAAGATATTTCCACCCTGGTGTATAAAGCAGATAGAAAACGGTGGCCTTCATCACGAAGAGACCACAGATCTCTACGGAGAGGAGAAAGAGAAAACTAAAGACCGGCTCAGTAGAAGAGAAGATAATTAATACGCACTCTGCTATCTAACCCCCGCTCTTTCTCGACTCACACTCCACCACAGACACCTGGTCCTCCACCTCACTCAGCTCCAGTCACACTGACCTTCCTGCCGCTTCTGGAACATGACAAGCTCGTTCCACTTCAGAATCTTCACACTGGTTCATCCCTCATCCTGAAACACTTTTTCCTCTGGTCTTTCGATCAACGGGCACCTCTTCAGAGAGACCTTTCCCTTACTGTTGTATCCCTCTCTGCCTCCTTTCCCTACTCTATTTTCCTTCAAAGCACTTAGCACATGGGATTGCAGTTTCAGTATTCTCTACCACTAGGCTGTGAGCTGCATGAAGCCAGGGACATGCTCTTGTTCCGAGCTATAACCGAAGAAACAAGGGCGTACTCAGGGCCCGTGGTCAGCACATAAATATTTGTGGCGTGAATTGATGGAATGAATAATTATCATATTCATTTTCCCCGTTTTATGCTTTAAGGTTAACATCTTATCTTTCCTATCTTGCATGATAAAATGACAACTCAGAAATGCCAGTTTAAGGGAGGAATTGGTAAAAGGGAGGGAAGCTATGTAGTTCTGCCTTTGATCTATTTAATTCAGGTTGATGGTGAGAACTCCAGTTGACCTCATATGCCTAGGACTATGTAGAAATGGATTGAGTGGGAAGTTTCCAGGCTAAGAGGGGAGATTAGTTGTGCACAATGATCCATTTGAAGATAGAGGTTAACCTGTCTTTAATTGGGGGATTTAGCTACCATCTCAGCTTCTCGAGAAAGAGTAAAGGAAGTATTTGAGGGGTTTAAATTTTTCATACCTCTGGGGCTCCTTTATGAGGCAGGCACTAAGGAATTAGAGTCACAGATTCAATTGGTCTCAGAACAGTGACATGATTCCTCACAGATGTGGGTTCTAGGGCTCCAGATTGTGAAGATTGCTGGTTATCTTTTCCATTTGCCCTCAGACTATCAAGGATGAGGAAATCTCATTATCTTTTGAAACAGTGCCTTGTCTTTAAAGGTATCTAAAGTCCTTAAGTGCTGCCTATTCCTGATTTATTCTCCAAGAGCACTTTTATTTTTAGCTTTGCTTCTTGCAACTAAAAAGTTTCGTTCATTCCCCAAGGAAATGTAACAGCCTTTTCCCTGGGAATGAAACCTGGAAACATTTGTCCTGAGTGATATACCTCCTGTTTGGGGTTTGCACACAGATTCTGCCGGACATTTCCAGGGCATTGTTTGACATTCAGAGGTAACATGTAAAATTGAGTATATGGTACCTTTGTCACACATTAAAGGGATATGAGCCATGCTTGAGCTAAGAGACGCAAGATTTTTGATTTCTCCCACAGCAAGAAATTATATCCTGTAACATGTGCTCGGTAATTACAAATCTTTGCGTGGGCATCAGTGCCATATGCATAATACACCCCGGTGGCACCATTTCAAGGTTGCAGAGTCACATTTGGTAGACGAATCATTTATAATCACCACTGCTACTGCAGCATTGTCTGTCACGCTTTGCTCTGCATGGGTGTTTCTATAACAAATTTTAAAGTTGCTAAGTGATTTTTTTAAAAGTACAAGTTAATGCTAGTGTATTTGAGATATTTTTAAAGGACTATCACAAAATGTCACCATGTACCTTGGAAAAGGAGTTGGATAAGAGAGAAAAAAAGTGCTAACCAAACTTCTTTCATGAGTTATATTATTGATCACTTATTCTAAGAGTAGAACAATCTTACAAAAGTCAAAAAGATGTGGACGTTTTTGTACTTCTCTACCAGAACAATTCACCTTTTGAATTATGAAGAATCTGATGAGGTGACAGGGCTCAAATATCTTTATTTGTTTAGTTCTACTTGGTCCCATTATAAGACCCATGAAGATTCACTCACTCACTCATTCATTCATTCATTTACAGTAATTCAATTGTTCATTTATATTTTCTTTTATTTTTAAATTTGATCCTTACTGCAATCCTGAAAAGTAGGTATTATACTAAAAACAGAATATCAAAGTGGTTAAGAGCATAGGCTCTCAGAGTTTGAGAGTTTAACAGGCCTAGGTTAAAGTTCTGACTCTACTACTCCCTAGCTATGTGACCCTCAAAGTCACTTAACTTTTCTGAACCTCAGTTTCCTCATCTGTAGAATGGGAACAATGATAAAATCTCCTCATTGAGTTGTTGTTAGGCTTAGATCATTAATGTCAATATCTGACACATAATGGTTCAATATCAGCCATATTTCTATTATAATCATTTTATAGATGAGATGATAAATTTAGCAAGGTAATGTAATTCACCCAGGATTACACTTTTAGCAAGTGGTTGAAGTGGGATTTGAACCCAAGTATCTCTGACTACAGAGTCACATGCTTAAATTTATATCATAGCTCAGAAAAAAAGGAGAGCGGAGGATTACTTCACTCATACAGGATGATTGCGAGGATCACCTGCAATATTGAATGTGAAACAATGTTGACAAGTACACATAGCTTTATGCAAGGTGAGCCATTTTGATTGTCTAGATTTTAAATGTTTGGGAATCTATGCTTATTCTAAAATAAGCCTGAGCATTGCTGTGATAGAAATTGAATAGCTGTTCACAAAACCTATTTCCTCTTCTTCCTAGGTACACAGCTAGACTACAGTTGCCACTCTCTCTGGCGTTACTTGTGCCATGTAACTGAGTTCTGGCCAATGGAATGTGAGCAGGAGTGTTGAGCATCATTTGTAGGTATGGCACATAAAAATTTCCCATATATTCTATGTATTCCTTCTGCTGGTTGGAAAGGAGGTGATCTCCAGGGCAACCTTTGGACTATACGTTGATGATGGAATCCATAAGAAGGAATGAACCTGAGTCCTTGAACCACTGCTACGGGAAGGGCCCCACAATTCAGGAACCGCCATTTTGAAAGTCATCTGAAGGAGAAATAAACTTCTATTGTGTTTGAAAACTGTTTTGGGATTTATCTGTTACAGCAACTAGTGTTTCCTTCATTGGTGAAATTACCCAGCACCAACCTCCTGGGCTGAATAAGCAGGGTGTTACAACTGCCTGGGAAACATGAGATATCAGTGTAACTTCTTTTACCTCTATATTCAATAGCATAAAACATAATCCTTTGGGGCTTAAATGGGATACACATTTCACCTTGGTTGTCTTATATTTTATAACTACTAGAAATATATCTTTAAAAGAATTATTCGTAGGATTTTAGAGTAAGGACAGATTTTAAAAGTCACCTAATTCAATTCATCATGAGTTTGTATCCTAGTACAGCATCCCTATGTGTTTTAAGTACTTACAGCAACAGTAAACTCACTTTTAGACTGTTCTGCCGTGAAGTAACAGCCATCATTCATTCTAGGCAGCATATGGTGGAAAACAGAAGTTTAAGACTCATAGTCCCTGTCCAAATCCAAAGGCAGGTGCATTTGGTCCATTATCACTTTTGTTTTAAGCTAAATTTTAATTGATGCAGGTATTCTCCAATGTTCCACAGGCCCCACCACTCCTTATTGTCACTCCCTGCTCCTCTTCATGTTTGTGTTATTTGTCTGGTCTCTGAAGCATTTGGGTTTGTGTCCCCTGGTTGGCCTTGAGATCAAAGGATTTGGGTTCAATCCCTTGCTCTCCATCTTTCCTAGTTTTGTGACCATAGACAGGCTCTTTAATCATTTTGAGTGTTTTCTTCTATAAAATGAGTTTGAGAATTTTGGCTCTCTTATAGACAGTAGCTATGAGGAATAAATGAGATAAGGTGCTATAGAGACTTAAGTTATCAGAATTATTACTTGAATAACACAAAATATTCTTATTACATCATCCATGTAAAAAATCTTTGAAACATTTGAAGAAAATGATCATATCATTCCTGTGACTACTCTTCTCCAGTCTAAAATTTCCTATCTCTTTCAATTATTCTTTGAATGGCATTATTTAAGTTGCCTTATGGTTCTAAACCAGGCTGGTAACATAAATGTGTGAAGTAGGCTCAGCATGGACCGCAGTAGACAGAAAATGCCATTCCTAGCTTAAAGAGAGAAGCCAATATTCAGCTGATTGTTACCAGGTGGCAATATTCATTTGGCCAGATCATCTGATTTTTCAAATGAAAGAGACAATCAGGATTTATATGTAAAATCTCCCAATTTCTAAATGTTGAAAATTAATTCATTTTTCAATGTTGGTCTGGAGGTCTCTAGTTTGTAAAACTCTGTCTCAAATTTTTAGGGTGTGCTATATACATATTTTAGAGTCTATGTGCAGAAATCAATCCATATATAGAGGGTCCAAATTTGAAAAATCATTTATCAACTATCAACATGATCAAAGTTTTTTGAAAGATAAATTCTAGTAATTAAAATGAATAATCTCTATTTGATTTACATGACAGTTTCTATATATGAATCAAATACATAAATATATATTACATGTGTTAATTACTTAGTAATTACTTGAAGTGTTCCATTGCTGAAAGGACTCACTAGAGTTGGTTTACAGTCACAGAACAGCTTTATCACAGGCAAAAGTCCAGTACAGTAATAGGAGGAGGATATGCAATGAGAAAGGGGTTTGGAGATTTCAGGCTCAGGCTTCTTTTTCCTCTCCTCCCTAGGTTGCTAGGATGTGCTTTACCTTCGGGTCTGGAACCACCATCTGCTTGAGAGCATATGAAGCACATCTGTACCAGGAAGCCCAAAATTTGTTCATAGTGGGATATTTTACAGTGAGCTGGTCACATAGGCATTGTATAGCTACAAGACTGGTCTTAATTGGCAAAATCTTCCAGATTGCACCAGGCAAATCGCCTGGCTCACGGTGTCCCAAGACAAGTTACAGAACATGTTTGATTAAATCTTCTATAGCATTTACCAAGGGTCACTACCATGCTCCAGAGCACTACCATCCTCTAGATACAAGCAAACACTCAATCCAACTGCGATTAACCCATACTATACCACCAATATAATTTCAACTCTCTTTAAATTTGCTAAGAAAGAACAGATGTCTTTTTTCAACAGCCAGAATCACATTTGTTATGACTGACCAAGACAGTTTTACTGTTCTCTTCCCTTGACTAAGCTTTAGAAAAGTTTCTTCCTAATTATGGGCCCCTTTTCTTAGGGCATTTACTTTAGAAAATTTGCAATCGTAAATTCTTTTTCTGTCTCTCTAAGATATAAATTTTTTTCCCAGGCTCTTGCCAGTTTTATAACCCACGAATATCTTTCTCAAGGACCTGGGAGCCATCCTTTGAAATGCAATCATCAAGAGAGACTGTATCACTATCTCCCAGTCTCTGTAGGAGAGTAAAAGCCTGACTTCCATAAGCATCAATATTCAAATGCAGATGGCCTAATCACATTGATCAACATCCTCCGGTACTTTTCCATAGCTCACCTCAATGCTTAAAAAGCTTCTTGCCTTGTGTTTCAAGGGAGTTGAGTTCAATCTCTCTCTCCTATTACAGTAGTATTGACTCCTATTGCAATAGTCTTGAATAAAGTCTTCCTTGTCTAACTCCATCTGTTGCAATTTTTCTCTGACATGACAATATTATTAAATAAACTAAGTGAGTTTAACCATACACATAGTCACTTCATAAATATGGATGTTATTTTTAAAAATAAATTTTGGGAACTAGAATGAAATACCTAGGTTTTCTATGTTTTATGCTTCAAGAAACTACTTGGGGACCAGCCCCATGGTGTAGCGGTTAAATGTGCACATTCTGCTGCTGGCGGCCCGGAATCGGATCCCAGGCGCGCACTGATGAACCACTTGTCAGGCCATGCTGTGGTGGCATCCCACATAAAGTGGAGGAAGATGGGCATGGATGTTAGCTCAGAGCCAGTCTTCCTCAGCAAAAAAAAAAAAAAAAAGAGGAGGATTGGCATGGATGTTAGCTTAGGGCTGATCTTCCTCACAAAAAAAAAAAGAAAGAAATTACTTGATTCTTAGTTTTGCTAAGGGCATATTTTCATTGATTCGGGCACAATCTTTAATAATAAAAGGAAAAATACTTTTAAATAATGGCTATTTCTGGAATAGAGTAGCTAATTTCAGCAAAGCTAACTTTTTCCTCAAGTCCTTTACTTTTAGTTTTAACAAAGTATTCTTAAGACTATCTTTTGGGTAGAGCCTTCTATTTTCTTACTAGCACAATATTTGTGCTGTGCTTTAGCTGTCATTATAATGAAGCCCGTTACCTGAAGGTTACTGTAGATATTAGACCAATTTGTTGTTTTTCCTGTTTAACTTGAGGAGTGATTCAGAGGTCTCAAGGATTTGTAAGCTTGTTTTGCAGAAGAAAGAGAATGCTTTTGGGGAGGTTATATTCACCAGATGGCTGGCCCTCAGCAGCCTTGAAGCCCAGAAGTCAGATTGCCCAGGGGCGTATCGGGAGTGACCCCCTTTTTCCCTGAAGCTCCTCCTGCCCAGCTCCTTAGCTCTATAAACCCCCCTGCTTTCTGTTCTTGGGGAGGTGGATTTGAGCGAACCCAAGCTCCCACCTACTCGTTTTAGCCAATTCGAATAAATCTTTCTCCATCTCCAAGCACTAATGTCTCAGTGTTTGGCTTGCTGTGCATCGGGCACACGAACTTGAGATTAAGAGATTCAGTATCAATAGCAAGAATGAAGTCTTTTTGGAAAATAATTTGGCACAGTTTGAAAATATCAGTATGTTTTTCCGTATTAATGTCACTGCCAATGACCAGAGGAATTTACGAGATTTCAGGCTGAGGGTTGTTCTTCTCCTGATGACCTTGCAGACAGATAAAGTACATGCTGTTCATACTGTTAAGTGGGTTTGTACTTTTTGGTAACATATATATAAAAGTGATGGTGGTTGACCCAGTGTCAGTGATTGTGATCACAGCACCTATGGGGATAAAATGGTAAAAACATAGCAGTGCCAAAAACAGTAACTGAATTGTACACAATCTCTTCTTCACTGAGTTTCTGGAGGGTCCTTAAATTAACTTTAAAATTAAATGCCTTTCCTTCTAAATAAGTGTAAACAACTGGACCATAGACCTTGAAAGTTCCATGAAAATTTTTCTGATTTAGAGCTATCACTAAACTTTACTAAATATAGATTTAAAATGACTTGTAGCTAAGTATACTAATATAATTTTTTTTTAATTTCTTGTAATCATAGACTGTGGATATTAACAATTTTTCTGTACTGAGTATCTAGCATATTTACTATTAGTACACAATTGAACTAAAGAATATTTTACAAATTTTCATAATCATTAAATTTCAAAAGTAAAATTTTTTAAAAATGGATCTTTTAATAAGGTATACAAGGTTTTAGTCTCATGTATCTATGGACAAATAATATTGGCAGAATGAGAAAAATGTCATCATTAATTCAATTCCTATTTCTCATTTTTATATGTGTAAAGGTTAAGAAACTTTTCCCACATAAATAAATAGATGAGAATGGAAGACCTTTTTATAGGAAGGAGTTAAATTCCTTGAACATCCAAGTTATAGGAAAAAATAACATTATAACCTATTATTAAAAATAATTGACATCTCAATTAGGTCTATCTTCAATTTTATTGAAATCAAAGAACTAGAAATGACTGGACTTACCAAAAGATTTGTATCTAGTTATCAGAGTCATTCACTTTCTCAACACCTAACATTTTCCATTTTTAAAAATTCTTTGCCCCTTAGCGGTTAAGTGCTCACGCTCTGCTACTGGTGGCCCGGGGTTCGGATCTCAGGAGTGCACCAACACACCACTTGTCCAGCCATGCTGAAGTGGCACCCCACATACAGCAACTAGAAGGATGTGCAACTATGACATACAACTGTCTACTGGAGCTTTGGGGAGAAAAAGGGAAAAAAAAAGAGGAAGATTGGTAATAGATGTTAGCTCAGGGCCGGACTTCCTCAGCAAAAAGAGGAGAATTGGCATGGATGTTAGCTCAGGGCTGATCTTCCTCTCCCCTCAATCCACCCCCCCAAAAATGGGGCTCAAGGAACATCGCTATAAAAAAGATTCTTTGGTCTATAGATTTTATAGTATGTGGAAATGTACCATAATAAGATTGGAGCTTGGTAAATCTACTTTTCTTCTATGAGAGGGAATAAAGCAAGTAGATCAATTTTGGAAGATCTAGAATGGAAAACGACTCCCCTAAGACTACATATGCCCCACATCTCCTGGAAAATCATGTATTCCCAGGGATAACTCAAGGATGAAGAAAGCAGCTCCTAAAAACCCTGGGAGATAAAACTCCTTGCTCCTGCCTCAAGCACCTCTCTAGCCAAAGCCCAGTTGAATTAGAATCCGTGATTTACTTGTATTTTTAAAAACTTGATCCCCAGCAGATTGTGACGATGACTTAAGTTGGAAAACCATTGAAATAAAGGAGAGACAACGCTTTTTAGTGCCAGATGGATACTGAATTCCCAGCTTGGTCCTACCACTTACTTAGCCTTCTCAACTGTATAATAAGGATAGCAAACTACCTTTTAAGTAGGTGTTGTTGGGAAGATTAAGTGATAAAATATATGTAAATCACCTAACATAGTGTCTGATCCATGGGAGGTATTCAGTAAACAATGGCTGTAGTCATTGTCATTGTCGTCATCATCACCATCCTTTTATTGGCTGGAGTTGTTCCTTGGAAGTTGCCACTACATAACACCATAGTGTTATAGAGAACAAGCAGTTATTAGGGGCCCAACTCTTCTTCATTGTGCTTCACTATGGAAGAAATTATGGGGAAACATCAGACTGATTGAGTGAGTATGACAGAATTCCATAGGAGAGAAGGCAGTGTTTTAACAAATTTCAATACTTCTCTCTCAAAGGGAAAATTAGAAGTAATGAGAAACCAAAAATTCATATATAAAAAGCTCAAAATATTTAAATTACTCATCCACTAGACATATGTCATACCATCATATACTTTCAGCAGTTTGATCCCATTTAAGAGATTTAATGACATAATTTTAAAAATCATATAAAAATTAAATTCAATAAAAATTAATGTATACTCGTATCTACCTAACTTAATGAGAAAAATTAGGTTTAGCTATAAAGGTCTCCAAATTTGATTTAAAGTATATGTGGCTGCCACATGAAAATGGAGAAGATGTAAAAATTCTCTTGGTCTTGGGAGGAGGCAGGCACTTAAATTTAGAGACTAAATGAGAGCTAAGGGAAATTCATTTCCTTAATTATAATCTCATCAAAAGTATGTTAATCAAATGATAGCAGCACATGAAAGATTTAGATCTTTGCATGCTAAAATACAGGATTAAAATATAAAATCACAGTATTATTCAAAAACAATTTGTGTGAAGATGATACTCACTAGTGATCAAACAACAGCTAGGAAGAACTTTTTGAAAGGAAATGTAAAATTCATCTGTCATTTGTTTCATTTATTATTAATATAAGGATATTGAATATCCAGATGATAATGCAAAGTATTTCCCTAAAACGTACATTTCATTTAGATTAGAAACGTTTAATTGTCATTCAGTTAAAAACTAAAGAGAGGTTTAGAAGAGAAACTGCAGACTGCTATGGTGCTGATGACTTTGGAGGAGAACACGTCCATGACACAATCTGTCAGTGGTTTAAACTTGAAAATCAAAATGGAAATCTCTGAAGCATCCATGTTCTGCAACTTGGTAATAAGCATATGAAGATAAGTGAGCAAACATAGCTTATCAGTTCAAGTCTGAATATTCTAAAATACAAAGAATAAATGACTTGCAAATTCATTCTGTCATGATACAACCCAGAGTAAATTTACATGCTTTATTAGCTCATACTTCTGCCAGTTACTTTAAGATCTTTTTGAGATATACCTTCATCAAAGACTAACTTATTAAGCAAGAGCCCTTAGTAAGTCTCTAAAAAGTTTCTCTAACTTTTACGTAGAAAAATTATATCAAAAACTCTTTATTTAGCCAGTTTAGTTGAAATAATATTCCTAAAAAATGAAGAACACAGATGGTGATACGTATCTTAGACTATAATGCAAGTACAGTTGGTGGTCTGTATCTGCATGAGTTCTGCATCTGGGGATTCAAACAACCATGGATGGAAGTAGCTACTGAATGTGTACAGATTTTTTTCTTTGTCATTGTTCCCTAAACAATACAGTATAATAACTACTTACATAGCGTTTATGTTGTATTCAGTATCATAAGTAATCTAGAGATGATTTAAAATATACGAGAGAATGTGCCTAGGTTATATGCAGTTATTATGCCATTTTATATAAGGGACTTGAGCATCGACAGATTTTGGTATCCGCAGGGGGTCCTGGGATCAATCCACCATGGATACCGAGGGACGACTGTATTAAAGTAGGCTCTGATGTGAACACTATGAAAGTATTTTATTGCTATTAAAATTATACAAAAAACAAAAGCCTATATATTCTTTAAGCTTCAGCCTACGGAAATTTAGAGTTCTAACAAAGAGGAGAAGACTATAAATTGGCATGAAGCCTGCTTAACGTGGTGAGAATGGAGCTGATAACTTGGCAGTTTCTGAAAAGAAATGAAATCTGACTAGGTGACTAATAATGAGGAATAGAAAAAGAGAGTGGATAAAGTAAGATGATGTAAGTACAATGGTTCATCGTGTAATACAAACGGAGAGAAAGCTGCTCATCTCTAAAAGTTCTTGTGAACCTATATGCATTGAGATAAATTACATTTGCAAGGACTTTCGGGAAGATGCTGAAATGAAAGTGCCAGGAATGCTATCCAGCTACTACTCAGCACTCTTTTTCTAAAAATCAATAGATTCTAGAATGCATTCCCTCTCTGTTAATAGATTTCCTGTGACTTTTTTCATTTGTGTTAGATTTACTTATTTAAATTTAATTCACAAGAATTTTGATGTTCAGTTTATAAAGTCTAATGATTTTTTATCAATTTAAAATAAAATAAAAATTTAAAAATACTATTTGATATCTGTTAATGGGAATTCAAAATGGATAAACTATTATCTAATATAATACTTTAGTTTTCCATTGAACACAATATAAAAGCATTCATTTCTACCTTTTTACTCTCCCCAAAGTCCAGAAAACTTTTCTTAAGTGGGATATTTGATTCTCTCTTTACTGTTCAAAACAAACCAATGAATTGGATTAGACAGTGTAAAAAATGATGGTCCATAAATAAACAATATTAAATTACTGCATCTGCTGAATCCAGTCTTTCCACTATGTCCAGTCTAAATTTAATAAAAACTGTGGTAAGGAGGAATAGCAAATAAGAATTATTTGGCTACACATATTAAAAATGTTAAATTTCAGCTTCCACCTCTTTTTAGCTCTCTTTACATTTTCCCCGGTGCTTTTAACTAACCATTGTCTAGTAGAGTTTTGGTACTAATAAGCATTCACATGTAAGTCAAATGAATGACTTATTTGATCTGATTTCAAGTAAAACCAAAGAGATGTGGAATAGAATTAAGTACACACTTAAGATGAACATCTTCCAAATACAATATCTTTGATTATCCGAGGAGATACAAAATGTATGTAAACATCTAGTAATTAATTTGAACATCACATTACATCTAAATTTATATTGTTCTTATAGTCAAGTAATATGTATTAGAAAAGACATAAACAAGTAATACATATTAAAAACAAAATTCCAAAATGTTTTTCTGGAATGCAAAATTCTGGAAAGAGGTTCTAAAATGCCCTGTCAGCACATTTACACCTCCCACCTTTCTCCATAGTCCACATTACACTCATAAAAATTATTTGTCTAGATCTCGCAACAGCAGAGCACTTTCTTTGCACCAACTTCCTATCAACTACAACTAGAAATCTGAGCAATCTATCTTACTGAGCACTACTAAGGACTTGCAGAGTCAAGATTCTGAACATAAGAGAAAATTAAAAATGTGTTATAGCATTTGACACAGTTTTTCTTGAGGCATTTGCCAATGTGAATGCAGTAGCTGAGAGGGCTAGAAACTAAAAAGAGGTTTTGGAAGGGTCAAAAAGGAGGAGGGGCCCTGGTAAACATTATATATTGAAACCCAAAAGGGCTACTTCCTGGGAGAGTGACCAAAAAATAGAACCCTTCTCTGGTAGATGTTAATATTTATCAAATTACAGTCATGATCCACATACTGATGTTTGGTCAACAACAGACAGCATATATGACAGTGGTCCCATAAGATTAGTACTATATATCCTAGATGTGCAGTAGGCTATACCATCTAGGTTTGTGTAAGTGCATTCATGATGTTTGCACAATGACGATATCTCCTAACAATTCATTTCTCAAAACGTATCCTTGTCATTAAGTGATGCATGACTGCATCTCTGTTATCTCTAAATAGCCTCAAATTATCGTTAAAATTTTTAAACATGTATTTTCAGACCAAATTAAAAACATGTAAGTATAAAAAATTGTGAGACTTGATCAAAATCCAAGAGAAAAAGTAGACAACAGAAACAGATCCATGAGAGATCCAAATATTGGAGTGTTATGTAAATAGTTTAAACTAATAATCATCAGTATATTCAAGAAGTGTATGATAAAATGAGGAACCTGACAGGAAAATGGGAACGATAAAGAGAATTAAAAGGAAATTCTAGGACTGAAAAATATAATAATGCAAATTAGGAACTCAATAGATGATTTAACAGCCATTTAGACACACTGAAGAGAGAATAAGTGAAGCAGAAGATAGGTCAGAAGAAAATATCCAGACTGAAGTAGAGAGAGAGAAAAAGGATTAAAAACAGAAAAAAGAGACATGGCAGAAAATTTTCCAAAACTGATGAAAGACATCTAGCATAGATTTCAAGAATCACTAAGAACTGCAAACAGAATAAGTTAAAAGAAAATCGTACTGAGAGCTCAGTTCTCTTTTCAGAAATATCACAGAAGTTTGTATTGGACCAATTCTCCTGCAGATAGCAATTATCACCCTGGGCAACATATTTAAAGACTGCTTGAAATCGTTAGAGAATGACCCCAAACAGGCAGAACTCGGAGTATGTCCATCTTTTTCTTTAATTTTTATTGAGGTATAATTGACATATAAGATTATATTAGTTTCCAGTATACAACATAATCATTCAATATTTGTATATACTATGAAATTATCACCATAATAAGTCTAGTTAACATCTGTCATCATACATAGTTACAAAGTTACTTTTTCTTATGATGACAACTTTTACGATTTACTCTCTTAGTAACTTTCAAATATGCAATATAGTATAATTAACTATAGTCACCATGCTGTACATTACATCTCCACAATTTATGTATTTTATAACTGGAAATTTGTACCTTATGACCTCCTTCACCCATATCGGCCAACACCCGCCCCCTGCTTCTGGTAACCACCAATCTATTCTCTGTATCTAAGAGCTCATTTTTGGTTTTTTTTTTTTAGATTCTACATATAAGAAGGGAGATCATACAATCTTTGTTTTTCTCTGTCTGACTTATTTCACTTAGAATAATGTGCTCAAGTTCCATCCATGTTGTTGCAAATGGCAAGATTTCCTTCTTTTTTATGGCCGAATAACATTCCATTGTATATATACATCACATTTTCTTTATCCATGCATCCACTGATGGACACTTAGGTTGTTTCTGTGTCGTGACTATTATAAATAATGCTGCAATGAACAGCGGCTGCAGATATCTCTTCAATTTAGTGTTTTCATTTTCTTTGGTTAAATACCCAGAGGTAGAATTGTTGGATCATAAGGTAGTTCTATTTTTAATTTTTTGAGGAACCTGTATACTGTTTCCATAGTGGCTGCACCAATTTACATTCCCACCAATAGTACACAAGTGTTCCCTATTCTCCACATTCTTGCCAACACTTGTTATTTCTTGTCTTTTTTGATAATAGCCATTCTAATAGGTGAGAGGTGATATCTCATAATGGTTTTAATTTGCATTTCCCTGATGATCAATGATGTTGAACATCTTTTCATGTACCTGTCGGCCATCTGTATATCTTCTTTGGAAAAATATCTATTCAGATCCTCTGCCTATTTTTTAATCAGATTGTTTATTTTTTTGCTATTGAGTTGTATGAGTTCAGCATCATCTTTTTGAAAGAAGGATAGACATCTAAGGTAATTTTGGCAAAGATCTTCTCCTAATTTACTTCATAAAGAAGAGCAGAACAATTGTCCTCTAGTATAATATTATAATCCAATCACTGGGACTTCAATTTTCATCATTGTCATCAGAAAGACCATTTAACAAACCCAAGCTTAGCTAATTTTTTAAAAGTATGGAAAGGAACAAATACTACAAAGTTGGAAGCAGCAAAAAAATAGGCATTGTTGATTTATGAACTTCAAATGAGGAAAAAGGATATAAAAATATTTCATATTCTGAAATGTTTCACATTCAAATGCAATATGTTTTCTTTTACAATAGTTAATATCTTATTATTGAAGCTTTTAGACTTTAAAAAATCAGATATTCCAGTAAAGCTTAAGTATCATTGTTTTCACTTATCCCTAGATATTAATCATTCTAAAGAGTCTCTTACTTTTTCCATTTGGTAGTATCATTTTAGGTTACTAAGTTAACATCACTCTTTTACATAAAATTGCTTGAGAGGAGATTATTAAAATATGGAATAACTCATGTTCTTCATAAGTCTAAGGAGTAAGCAGACAGAAGAGCAGGATAAAGTACACTTATGACAGAGTTGGAAGTTATGAAGTGTGCAAGCTCTGGGAGATGCTGGGGACCTGGAACAAGGCAAAGGAAGAGCACAAAGATGGTGTCCACCACTACTGGCTTCTGTCACTGGAGTGTATCCCAGTAGGCTTCCAGATGTGTGCCAACCCAGAAGACCGCCTTCAGGCTGAAGCTCCATGACAAGCAAATAGTCCTCTTTCACACAAAGACAGGAGCGTGTTTCAGCCTGCTGTCTGCACAGTGCCCTGGGAGTGGTAGCCCTCCAAGAACTGTCTCTACGACTGTTACCGTCCTGTTGGACCCAGGAATGCAAACTCTCCTGGCCATCCGAGCCAGGTGATGAGGTAGTGTCCCCTGGGCAGCAGTCACAAAAACCAGGGCACCAGACACCTATAAAAGCTCCCTCCCGGAGATGCTGGTGCTCTGGATCCGAGGTCCCTGGAAAGGATAACAGTCAGCCTTTAGATGTGTACTTAGTTAACTGTGCCCTTCAGGCTGCAGCTATGAAGATAATCTAATAGTCCTCTTTCACAAAAAGACTGGGCTCCTAGGTCTGTTGCCTCTTGCTGTGACCGGGGAGTGGTAGCAGGTTGAGAACTTTCTCTGTTTATTACAGTCCTGTGGGACCAGCAAGCAAAAGCCCCACTGGCCAACAGAGCCAGGCCATTTAGACGTGGCCCTTAGTGGCAACCACAAAAATCGGGGCACCAGATGAAGGTATAAGCTTCTTTCTGGGAGATACTGTGGAGCTGGAGTGAGGCAGAGGGAGAGCACAAGGATGGTGCTTGCCAACCGCCATCCCAGAGAGTATCCCAGCAGGCCCTTCTATATGTGTTAAATTAGATGCCTGCCCCTCAGGCTGGTGCTTTAAGACAAGAAAATAGGCCTCTTTCACACAAAGTCTGAGTGCCTCTCCATGGGCTGCCTCTGCACTGGTCCCTAGGGTGAGTGAGTCCCCGCACACCAGCCCGTTAAAACCTGTTTCTCAGTTCTCTATAGCCTTGAGGGTCTCATGGACAGTGAGTTCTGTTGGTTTTAAAAGCTAGATGTTTGGGTGCCCTCAGGTGCAGGTCTTAAAAGCCCTATGTGGAGTTCAAATCTTTTACTCCTCAGGGAGGAGCTACAGATTTTAAGTTCCCTCTTGATGGTGGGTAGCCATGACGGGGTGGAGTTTATGGCGAGATTGTCTCAGCCTCTCCTATCCCCTTTGATGTGGGTTTTATCTCCTTTGCCAGGTGTGTAGGAGTCGTTCAGCTAGTTTTTAGTTTTTTTTCCAGAGGAAATTGTTCCTTACGTAGCTGTAGAGTGGGTGTGTCCATGAGAGGAGATGAGTTCAGGAACTTCCTCAATCACCATCTTGAACTGGAACCCAGGTGTCTCCAAATTTTTATCATTATATTTGTATCATGGCTTGTCCTTACATCTTTGGCTAAAAAAGATAGACTTGATTGAATGTGTTGGTGATTATGTCTGTATGTATAGGGCCATGTTCTAGTGGTGAATTTGTACACATGGAGTGCACATGTGCACGCATGCATGAAGCATCAGCACATACCCCAAGTATTTTTTCTTCTGCTGTGAATTAAGACATTTATCAATCTGTGCTCATAAAAGGAGATCATTATATGTGTTCTGCAGCAATCACTACTTTAAAGTCCTTAACAACAAATAATTTAAATTCATATCAAATACTCCCACTTTTACACCTACATTTTGACAGAGCACAGAACTGGGTACTCCCTTGCTGAGTATAAGAGATTCCCATTTCCCTCAGATTGTACATGAGGAAGAGAAACACTCTGCCATCCTCCAGTGTTGTCTAAAGCGCTTCCTCCTAGGGCTGGGGTAGGGTTCCACTTTATTTTTCTACGTATAAGACAGAGAATTGGCTGCAATGTCATTCTAGACATAAAACAATAACCAGTTCACAATAATTAATCAATATGAAGCGAAACCTAAAATTTGGGGAATCTAAGGTAAATTCCTAAAATTTGGTTTAGGAAAGACCACATTTTCTCGCTGACTATAAACAAGATTTTCCCAGCTTATTTTATCCTCATCAATCTTCTTCCTCAAGAATTCAAAGAAAGACTATTTCATAGCTAACTACTCACTCTCTTTAGAGTCATTATTCCTAGAACCATCAATACTAAATTCTACTCCCACCCCAGACTGATTATCTCCCAGACAATAAGCTTTTATTTCCTGTGCTCCTGGGTGATTTTAGAGAAATAAAGGGGAGGTTTGTTCCTGAGTTTCTGATTTGGACAGGAAAAAGAAAATTGTATATTACATAAGAATTAGGGGTGCTTATCTTATCTTATTTAATCTATAATAGACTCTTTGCTTTGCTGCCTCCCAGGTAGAGCTTGCATCTACCATAGCTACGCACAGGGAAACCCTAAAGTCTAAGAGGTGAACCTAAAAGCAACTTTATCAATTCAGACAAACTCCAGGGAAACTATAGCCATTGAATGGGCCCCAACTGTCACAGAAACAAATGGCATATTAGATAATATTCCCACCCCTCCCGAGATAGTTGATGGGAATATATGATGGTCAGGCATTCATACTTATGAGAATGGTTAGAGATTTTCTCATTCTAAATACTTTCTCCCCTTTACATGGAGAAAGTGGCCATGCTTTTAGTGGTCTTTCCCATTGATCGCTATGAAATAAGGACAGAGACTGCCAAGTGAACAATCAACTGCCAACAATACAGATTTTCTTTTAGAACCAGGTTGAAAAGACATTTCAGGAAACAGTTGGGATTTCACAGCCTGATCATGAAATAGAGATTATATGAGGAAGAGCAAATGTAAAAGAAGTTTCTATCTGGAAGGCAGGCTCAGTATTCAAGAATATTTGACCCTTGCAGCAGCAACATTTTGTGGCTGAGTTACATATTGTGGAGAGTAGAAAATGTACCGAAAATATCAAAATTCCTGTAGGTTTCCCTGAAATATTTTCTGAAAAACCTATTTAAATTATGCCTACTCAGACAGAATCAGAGGTGTTGAGCTATATAGCTGGAGGCATCGTGAGAGTATAGGTCACCTCCGCCTAACATTTTCTTGGTCTTTCCAATCTCTGTACATGACTGCGGCCTTGAAGTCAGCCCCTTTGAGGAGGCAGAATGCATTACTGCTTCACGAATGCCCATATTTCCTATTTATTATAGATAATCCTGTAGAATGCATATGCAGCTTAGATACATAGAAAGGCTTTTAAGGAAGGCAACAACAAACCTATTAAATTTCGTGTAACCTCATCCAAGGCTTTTTATGATGCTTTCTGCTTTCATGAATAAATTCAGATATGCTGAGAGAGAACAAGGAACGCTTAGCGGTCACATGATCAATTGGCTGCTCGTTGAAAGTGGTAACCTTGAACCCTTTCATGATGGAATGGAAAAATAAATGACTTAACTCATCTTCCAACCTCATTAATCTCTCCAGGAGAGGCTTTCACCAAGTGCACTGCAGGAAGAGATTATTTGGACAAGAGAGAAGCAAGAGATAGTTGGAATCTAATATTTCTTAGGCCTTTCCTCACTACGCAAATAACTCACGGCATTCAAGCCAATACCTGAGAAGACAAAGCAGATCATGAAGACACTGCCTCATGTAATGCCTCATAGCTGTCAAGAGGAGTATGGTAACGAACTTGGTGAATTATGTACAAATTTCCTTAAATGTCTTTCTGTCTGAATTCAAATAATTTGAGACAGTACTGGACTATTTTAGTGACATGTCGTCAGTTGGCCTTCCTACTTAACAGAGTTGTTGTGATGGAGTAAATAATGGTTTGTTCCTCCCAATTTCCTAGCTGTTATGGGGAGAGGCTTTCACATTTTCATATAAACAATAGATTGCATGCAGACAGCAATCATAAATGTCTCATTCTAGTGTTTTCCAGGCATTCCCAGATGACATAATATGCCCCGATCTTGAAACTCCCAAAATGTTGGGAAAATTACAAAAGTTGTATGGCTTATTGCAAGGTCTTCTGGTATCTTATCCCTGTAGGTGAAAGGGCAAAAAGAACCTTCACTTAACTGATATCATGTGTAACCTACGCAAAAAGCCTGTGGTACTTTTTCCACACCTCAGGGAATTTCTCCTGGCTTCACTTTCCATTTTCCTTCAGAAATTGCTTCACATTTTCTGGGTTTCTCGATAAAACTTATATCTTGATTCTATCTCCCTACCTAACTTCTTACTTTGATGGTTTGTCATACCCATTTCATTTTGCCTTTAGATGCTCTATCAAATCTCAATATTTTGATTTACTCGCTTCAGAATATTTGTACAGACTAAAGCACTACAGACAGTACTACAGTCACTCTGCATACCTCCCTGATCCCAATTCTTTCTTCCCAAGCAGTAGCTACTTTCTTGGATTGGATATTTATCATTCTATCCATGTTTTATACCAATTTTAAATTCAAATGTGTCCATAGACAGTTATATGACTTTGTTTTGCAGGTTCACTGAGTTCATTGCTGGGCAACTTGTTTTCCAAATTTAGCATTATGTTTTTGAGATTTATCCATAATATTTTGTATAACTTTATTTTAATTGTTGTATTTGGTATTACTACACCACAATTTATTTGTCCATTCTTCTGTTAATGGATATTTAAAATATTTTTTGTTACTATGAAATAATATGGCAATGAAAATTCTTGTAATAGGTTTCCTTGTACAGATGTGCAAGAATTACCTGCATTATATACCTAAAAGTAGAATTGCTTAATTGAAGGGCAAACACATTAATGACGTTTACTTTGCTTGCTGCTATCAAAATTCTCTATAGTATATTTGTCCCAATTTATAACCACATAAGTAGTGGAGAGGATTTCCATTTCTCCAAAGCTACTCCAAAACTTTGTTTTGTTAGACATAACGATTTTTGCTAGTCTGTGACCTGAAAAATTGTGTATGTATATATATATTTAATTGTACATGTCTCATTCTTCGTGAAGTTTAACTTTTATCTTTTTGGATTCTCTCATGTGAATGGCCTGTTCTTATACTTTTCAAATTTTTCTAATGGATTGTTTTTTTCTCTCTTATTGATTTTAAGAGTCCTTTATAAATTCTGAATACTAATCCTTTGAGAGTTATATACAAAGAGATATCTTCTCCGAGACCAAAGCTTTGTCTTTCAAATTAAATTTTCTTTTTTGTGTATTTTACAAAGTATAAGTTTAAGTTTAAGGCAGTTAAATCTACTAATCTTTTTTTCTCTATGCGGAATTTATAATCTTTGTATCGTACTTGAGAAGTTTTTTCTCCCCAAAGTTCATAAAAATATGCTTTTATATTTTCATCTAAAAGTTGTAAAGTTTTGCTTTTTACATTTGTTTTTAATTCACTAGAGTTTATTTTTGCCCATAGTGTGAGATTGGGATATAGGTCTATTCATTTTCCTATAGATAACTAATTGTCCCAGTGCGATATATTGAAACAGGTTTATCTTTTCCACATTATTGGTTATGCCACCTGTGCCACATATGGATTTTGCCACTTTTTCTCACGTTGAGTTTTTATTGATACACGAGTTTATTTCTGTGTTCCAGAAGTGTCTTTGTTCCTGTCTATAGCAGCACTGTAATCTCTTAATTAACATAGTTTATAGTGAGTAGGCCTTGGTATTTGATTGGACAATTGTCCCCACATCGCTCCTCAACTTCAGGATTATTTTGACTGTCCTCTATACTTTACTCTTCTATGCTAATTTAAGGATTCACTTCTAAATTCTATAAATAACTGTTGGGATTTTGGTTAAAATATCACTTGCATTTATAGGTTACTTTGGGGGAAAATTATCATCGTTTATATACATTTTTCCATTTCTTCAAGCTTCTTTTCTGTCCTTCAATAATCTTTATAATGTTTCTATAAAAGGGCTTCTGTGTTTTTTGTTAGATTTATTCCAATGTACTTTAGAGTTTTTGTTGATTCTTTTGGAGAACGGTATCATTTTCTACTATATTTTCTATTTGTTAATTACTTGGCTATAGGAATGTTCTACATTTTTGCTGTAGATTTTGTACTCAGTGGGCTTGCTGAAGTTCGTTATCAATTCTTAAATATTTCCCTCCTGATTCACTTGGATTTCCAACACAAATACTCTTATCATCTGGAAATAAGGAAAAGTCTCTATTCTTTAACAATTTTTACACATTTAGTTCTGTTTTCTAATCTTTCTGTATTGGCTAGGACATCTAGTACAACATGGAGTAGATATGAAAACAGTTGATATCCTTGTCTTGTCCTTCATATAAAACAGACTGATACTAATACAGTTTTGATAAAAAAGAGTAAAGTAGGAGGAATTACTTTACCCGATGTTAAGGTTTATTGTGTAGCTGCAATAACCAAGACTGTGTGGTATTAGCTAAGTGACAGACATATTGATCAATGGAACAGAATTGAGAACTCAGAAATAGGCCCACACAGATATGCCCAACAGATTTTTGACAATGGTGCAAAACCAATTCAATATGGGAAGAAGAGCTTTTCAAAAAATGAAGCTGGAACAATTTGACATCCTTAAAGGAACTAACCTTCAGTCTATCCTTCGCACCTTATAGAAAATTAACTGAAAATGGTTTATGAACTTAAATGTAAAATGTAAACCTATAAAAAATTTTCAGAAGAAAGTATTAGAAAATCTGTGGAATGTAGGGCAAGGTGAAGAATTCACAGACTTGACACCAAATCATAATCCATATATTTAAAAATTGATAAACTGGACCTTGCTGAGATAAATTTTAAAATAATAAAATGACTTGATGAGAATATATTTTGGAATATTAATTTATCCAGGAATAATAAAATAATTCAAGTTTAAAGAGCATTAGGAGATTATCTAAAGAAAATAATGAAGACATACGGCCGCATAAAAATTAAATCTTTTGTCACAAAATGCGGATACATAACTGTTCTCTTTTAGGCTTGCAACACCTTTAGTCATCCAAAATATCAACAATATTTTGGAAGAACATGTGAATTTAAATATATACTTTGCCATATTTTTATATCAGCTTTATCTCCCTAGAGCTTTCAGGGTGCGGGTTGAGAGAGATGAGTATTTAAATCAATACATACCAATGTATAAAGTAACTCTAAACTTCTAACTAATGTGTGTCTTATTCACAGTTACCTAGAGTGAAGATTAAGTTATAAAGATGTATTATTGCATTTTATTTTTCTCATTATAAAATATTGTTACTGCATATGCTGTTTCTTTAAGTGAAATTCCCTCTTTTAATAAGACATATACAATACTTTTGTAAAAGAACCCACCTTGATTTGAATCATTTCAACATTAACTCCAACACAGATGATAAAAATTCAACCTATGCCTTTGAGAAACTTCTCAAGCAGTTTTGAAATTGTCATGTCTATATACACTCCTTCCGAAGAATATACTTCTTGTCAATATGGCCACTTTTAAAATAAATATTTTAAAAATAATGTAGCATTTATATAACAAGATTATGTAAAGTGGAAAAACCACTTCTGATGTAGTAAAATGAAAACAGTCTGAAGAAATATGTTTTCAGGGAAAGAGAAAGCAGAACTAGCAAAAGTAAGAGAACAGTAAGGTAGGATAATGGGAAAATTGAAGGGACCTGCACTAAAGGATTAGAAGCAAGATTTAGGAAAGAGCTAGGAAAGTAATAACAATAAAGAAAAGAAACTCAGCAGTGATAGTGAAGAGTGAAAGAATGTGTTATGTAGTTAGACTGACATTGCTGCCAGCCCAGAAAGCTTTGGATAGGTTTTAAATATACGTGTTGTAATAGCCAAAGTTGTCTGTAATCTCCGGGGCAGGGCTGGGGTATTGCTGCAAACACTTGGAGTACAGTGGAGTAGGTGTTGCTATCTGGAGGCCAGTATGTAGAGGCACGGGTGAGAGGGAAGATACTAGGTGATAAATGGTATAGGAGAACCAGAGAATTGCTGGAAACAAACAACGTAGAAAGATAAAGTCAGAAGTAAAGACAACTCTAGGGAAGGAGGAGAAAAACAACGGCCATTTTTTTGGGGGGAAGATTGGCCCTGAGCTAACATCTGTTGCCAATCTTCCTCTTTTTCTTTTTTCCCCCCAAAGCCCTAGTACATAGTTGTATATCCTAGTTGTAGGTCCTTCTAGTTCTTCTGTGTGGGATGCTGCCTCTGCATGGCTTGGTGAGCAGGTCTGAGCCCAGGATCCGAACCAGCGAACCCTGGGCCACCAAAGCAGAACATGCGAACTTAACTGCTACGCCACCAGGCCGGCCCCAACAAGGGCCATTTTGATGAAATATTCTGAAGCTACATTCTAGGGGAAGCACAATTCTTCAGTAGACTGGTCTCTAATGAGGGAGGGTGAAGAGGGTACTCACATAGTTTGAGGAAAAGAAAGATGTATCTAGCTTCAAAAGAACATACTATTATTCCTTAGTTCTCATTTTGTGTGAAATCTGAAATGTGCTCTTTTTATCATAATGGTTATATTCTACCCCATACATTGGATGCTAAATTCAAAGTCCTTTTTCAGTTTTGAGGATTTATTTAGGGATTGCATGCTTTCCAATAGCTCATAAACATAATCTCAATTTAGTTTTAGTTATGTGTTCTTTTATAAACTGAAAAGATTTCATTCTAGGTAGGGTTGGTTAAAAGAACATGACATAGATGGCCACCTAAGATGTGAGATCTGAAGCGCAATGGAAACATCTCCTCTGCTCTCAAGCACGTTTTTCACCCTCGTGCCATAGCCTGAAATTCCACAGTTGACATTGCATTGCTTGGGACTATTGTTCACGTGTATAATAATAGTTTAGTGTAGACGAATTTACCAGACAATTTTCTATCAGTATAAGGGAAGAGAAATTGGGAGGCGTGATAGCATTTTGTCTCATAGCTGGGATTTGAAATGATGGCAAAGAGTTGTTTGGTTTACTGTTGCATATACAGTGCTTAAGAGAGTATACACTCAATAAATATTGGCTGAATGAATGAATGAAAGGGGTAAAGAAGTATATTTGCATAATATAATATTATACAGTGGTAAAAAATGAATGGTACATGCAATAACATGAATTAATCTTAGCAATATAATATTAAGGAGAAATAGTAAATACCCTAAATTGAGTATAGCATAATAACTTTTTATAAAATTTAAAAAACTAACACACACACAGACACCTACCACTGTGCCCCACTTTTTAGGAATACATATATTTTTGATAAGTTAAATAAAAGAAAACAAGAGAATATTGGATACAGGATTCAGGTTACAGGGGAGGTGTGGGGAAGAGTTAGAGGAAGTCACTCTATGAACTTTATGGTAAGGTGAAAATTATTCTTAAATTCTAGACTCGATTTGGATACTGGTTTCAAGAGTGCTTGTTACAATATTACAAATGGCAAACTAAATAACTAAATAGATGGAAATGCATGGATTAATGATGTGTTACTAATCCAAAGATTACTGGTACACTAGAAGTTCAAACTAATTAAATACATATATACATCGAAGGAAAGAGAACTCAAAGTTTAGACTGAGTCATGCTAAAAACAAATGGCCCCCATCACGGTGCTTGCCTCTGGCTCAGGGGATGTGGAATAGCAGACAGCCAGTGCGGAATATGCCCTTCTGTGGTTTCATATAGAGGAAAACAGATAGTCCTCCCCACTTGAGGCCTTGAATGGTATCTACTGAAAAATACTAGAGTGGAGTTGGCGGCATAAAGGGCAAATCATCTATGGTCGTAGACACTAATTAGAACTATGTAAATTACTGTTTCTCTTTTTGCCCTGATTTTCAGGAAATGCAGATCTTAATGTGATGATCAATCACTGAAAATCTTTAAGTTTTCATAGTCAAATCTTCCACGTTCTTTTTATGAACGTAATTTTATATTTTGTTAAATTACTGTTTTTTGTATTATAAATAATTTAAATTATGTTTTTAATGAAATGGGCTGTAACAAAATAAAAAATACATGGCACAAATGGCCAAAGCCTTTAGTTTGGAAATAGGGAAATAATTAACCACGAAGACTGGCAGAAATCACTTAGATTAGGGGGACAAATGCTTCTCTTCTGTAACAATGTGTTAGTTATTTAACTTCATTAAATAAGGATGTCTAGAAAATAATATTTACAACACATTGAGCGAGTAACATATTCTGCTGAAATACTAAAAAAGATAATTGACCTCACCTTTTGGCTACATGTTTCAAAACCATATGTTTCAGTCTTATGATCAGCTTGAAGAAACCTCTTATATTTTCTGTTTCTAGATACCACTGTGAAAATATCATGTGGGCTTCTGGTTTTTTAAGCTTGCAGCAAGAAGAAATTTCTGTTCCCTTCTGCTTTCTAAAATGACCCCCCAAATAATAAAGAAGTCAAAAAAGAAATAGATATGCAAAATTGATCTTCAATTAAACTAGGAGACATCAGTATCTCTAACCACAGGATGTGAGAGCCAATGGTGTTATTGAGTGACTCAGTGAGCAGAAGAAGGTCCAACTCAGTGTCTGTGGAGGTGGCTACCCATGAAATCTCAGAAAGACTGAGGCTTGGAGTTATCAGGCCCTTGGAGGTCTGTTTATTTTGTTTTTCTTTTTTTTCTTTGTGATAGCCTGTGTATAGAACAATTAGAACTGCTCTCCATTCTCTCCCATCTCTAGAAGAAGATGGGAAACTACCCATCCTTAGTCCTTGCAGAAGTCAGGAGACAGACTTTGTAGAAACTGAAATAGAGCCAGGGAGAGCTACATGATTTGTGGGGCCCAGTGCAAAATGAAAATATGGAAACTTTGTTCAAAATTTAGACATGTCAAGACGGCTATAGTAGAAAATTAAACAAAGTACAGGGCCTTTCTAAGTGGTACACTCATGAAGCTGGCTCTGCAGAAAGCCTCCAAACTCAGGAATACCAAGCAGAGAGGAGGGCAGATGTGAGGCATGGTACTGATGATAAAATTACACTAATATCTATATAATCAATGATGAGGTGCCAATCCCACCATCCTTAATGACAGCCTACTGTCATTCAGGCTGTCCACCCCCTTGAGCAAGAAGTCCGGAGAACCCACCTGCCAAGGAACTGAACTGATTTAGAGGACGATGCTGGCATTTGGTAGTTCCCAGCATAAGATCTATCTGTCTGCCCAAATGCACACACTGACACACCGCCTGGAAATAATCTCCATCCACCTAGAGAAAAGCCCCACCCATACACACAGAGCTTCTGGATGCTTTTATTGTTTCACTAAGAAAGAGTTACCAAGTATTTGAGGAAATAACCACCAACAGCAACACAAAAAGAGCTATAAACAGAGAAGAAAGAACAGAGAGAGAACGGAGACAATGTAGGGAGCAGAATAACATTTTAAAGAGAAAATATTAATATTAAAAATAATCATAATCAAAATAGTGTCAGAGTGCCTTTTGGCAACACTTTTCCCTTCATACTTTCTTCTGTAACATAGAAGCTAGAAGCTGGAGAGCCTCATTTCTCAAAATCTTTGCCAGCAGTTTCAATGCCAATGAGAGGCACTTTCATGATTCAGATTCAGAAAGCAGAAGAACAGCTAAAGCTGCTATGGCTACTTCAGGATTGGAAAGCAAACATGTGATTTTCACAGGCAGCAGGTGTGCAGTTTTGCCAGCAGCTTTCAAGCATTCTCTTGTGGAAATTGCTTTGGCGTTGAAGCCATCAATCATGGTTTTCTGAAATTCCTGTGTCTTCCTTATTTCCTAAAAGCTAGGGGTGGCTTTATCTAATCTATGTTTCACAGTCTTTCCTTAATTTTAAGAATGCATTTCTTTGAATTAAATATGTTCCTACTTGCAATATCTAGTGGAGTTTCTGATTTCCTGACAGATCTCTGACTGATAAAATAATACGTAATATTTATCTAGTGTTTGTTACATAGCAAGAACTTCTTTTTTTGTAGTTTCTGTTTGAAGTATGTTTTATTTATTTTTAACAATAATTTTTTATATTATTCAAATGTCAAACCATTAGAAATATATATGCAAGACACGTTTTATCTTCCCATCCTCGCTATTCCTATCCCAACAATATGTAACAATTTTATATATATTTCTGTTTATCCTTCTAATTTTTCTAGTTGAAAATATCAACACCTTGAGTAAAAAACCAAAGAGATAAAAAACAGAAGAGAAATAACATGATATTTATGGTATGTATCCAGGAATCGAAAATACGTCTAATAGGAGGTCTATAAAGAAAAAACTAAGAAAATGGATGGAGCATTATACAAAAATATCAAAAAAAAATTTCCCAGAACTGTAAGATATGGTTATACATTCTAAAAGGTTCATTGAGTACTCAGCATAAAAATCTACCTGAAGGCATGTGAGAACATCAGAGGTAAACACCAGGGATACAGAGAAGATGTCACAAATTTCAGGAAAAAAAAAATCACATATGAAGAATTAGAAATCATAAGGTATCAGACATTCGAAAGTAGTATTGGACACTAGAAGACAATGGAATAATACCTTTAATATTCTGAGTGAAATGATTTTAATCCAAATTTTATACCCACCCTAAGTATCAATCAATATGAAGGTAATATCAGGACATTTTATTGATATCAAATTCTCAAAAATATTAAACTTCTCTGTACTCCTTCTTAAGAAGCCACTGGAGGATATGTTCCATCAAACTCAGGAAGAAAACAAAAACAGAGTAAAATATGGGATCCAGGAAACAGGGGATCCAACACAGAAAAGAGAAGTAGGTACTCCAAGAGCCATAGTTTTATAGCAGCAGACTCGGTAGGCAATTAGGCCAGACAGGAACATGAAGACAGAAGGGAAAAAATGGAGCTGATAGATCATCTGAAGTTTGACATCAGGACTGTGCAAGAGATGTGAAGAAAAATAAGCAGATGGAAAATAAAGGGGTGGTTATTCTCCCTGAGAAATATAAAAATTACATATAAAGGAAATACAATTATAATGCACAAACCTGGACCAGCAATGAACCATATAAGTATAGTCATATTAATGAAAACACTAAATATGGGTTTAATGACAACAAAAAAGGTCGTATCAGCAAGAACAGGAGAAAGGAAAGAAGACAAGGGAGAGATGAAGGACTGCTGGTTTCCACGATCACTATTTTGATAAAGGTTAATAAGAATTGATTGAGGATGAGATGAGATATAAACACTCTCATAAATTATGCATTTATTTTACTTCTGCTAATAATTCACAGGATCTTGAATGTGGACACAGCTGCAGACTCCAGGCTTTAAAGACTCACTTGGGGAGAATGTCTGATGACAATAAGGCCTGAGAAAGTGAGTGTCACATCAGACTCTGGAAACACGACTCTCACCCTCTAGGACCACCTGCTAGGTGTATTCTTCACTTGGACACTCGGGTTATGTGTTAGAACATACGTTGGGCCTGACACTTCTCTTCAATATTAGAATTTGATAAAATAACACAATATATTTAGGCATGAATATATCCCTTATACCTTACCTTCAGAATCTCCAGACTACTTCTTATTCCAAGCACATTTCTAAATGAAATACTACTTAGCTATAATAAGAATCAAACACTCCAAATTCTATAAGAGTCTCTAGGATTAAGATTTTAGGCAATAATGATTCTATGAAGCCTTTTATCATTATTTTCCTTTTTGAACTATACACATGGATTACTTTGACTATTAAAAATTAAAAATATGCTAATAAACTTATTTTTATTATAAAAAATAAATCTTGATATTTCAAAATCAGGTGTAAGGACAAGGCTTTTCATGCCTTTCATGCTTGGGATACACTGGAACAGAGTTTCAGGTGGAAGATCAATACAATATTACTCTTTTGCCCAGATTTCTCACTAATAACTTGCAATAATTTTCATCAGTCCCTTGACAAATTATTTGTACATGTCTCTGATTACTCTGCTAAATCCTCTTTTTCAGTCACAGAAAAAAAAAAAAGAAAGATTTGAAGGAGACACTCATCTAAATCTGTTCCATGTATCGAAAACAAAAGTTAACCCTTTCTCATCTTGCTCTTTGCATATAAATTTTGAGTGGGATCCCAATTTACCAAAGAATAGAACCTGCTAAAAAGATCACTGCATTTATTTCTAGCCTCCTAAATAATACTTCACATATATATCCCCTACAATCAAATTATCAGTTTGATGTCCCTATAACGTGGGAATAGTTGTTTGGAATTGAAAGGTTCTTACTGCTTCCCCAAACAATAATTTGACTCGGCAGAATTTAACTGACTCAGTGGGAATTTTTCCATCACTCAGAAAGTCCATAAATGAATCATCTGAGATGTTTGCTTAGCTTTTTGCCCTTTCTCTTAGCTTGGGGATAATGAAGTTTGATAGCAAATTGCTAAAATCATTTTTCCCTATGAAAGCTTTTAAATCGTATCCTATAAACGACATTTGATAATCTTTAAAGAGTTCTTCAAAAATTTTGCATTGAATCAGCTATATCCTTAATTTTTCCTGTGATTCTTCTCAATCATTTAAAATGTTTTTTCCCTCCTTGTGGGTTCAGTAAATATTTCTTAAGAAGCAATGAACAGTTTGATGTGATTCGAGGATAAAGACCACAGCTTTCAAGCTGGTTTTAATATTGGTGTGGGCTTATGACTAAATATTAGCTTGCTTAAGTTGTCTATTTATCACAAGGCAAAACAGAAAACTTTTGAATCTTTTCTCATATTTTTTCATTTTCCTTATGCAATCGCGAAATGTTTAAAATCACTTTAGTTTATCCCAGAGTAACATAACATAACTTTATACTCCTACTAAGTGGTTCTTTTCAATAAACACCATTTTCCTTCTTTGTTTTGAAATGCACACATAAAGCAGCCTAGCATTTGTCAAAGCTCCCATACCAGACAGGGGACCACAGCAAGTCATCAGGTTCATTCTGCAATTTTCAGGCAGGAACATACTGCTGATTATATTATCAAATGCAGGCAGCTATAGTTTGAGATAACCTATTAGTGAGAAAGGTTGATATAACCAATCAACAAATAAACAGGTAAAAATTTTCTCATTCCATTTGATGTGATTCTGACAAATGAAAGGAACGTGACCCCATTAGCCTTAAGAACAATAAGGTAGAAAACCACTCACAGAAAACTCAGTGCAGCAAAATTAAATCATGGTCGAATTGCCTCCCTCCTTTAATAGAACATTTACTCTGAAACCATCTGTTTTGGAATGCTAAATTCTGCGTTAGGCTGATATAGTTATTGCTGTATTATTTTGACTTTCTCAGATAAGATTGTCTTCAGATGCTGAATGGCCATCCTATAGATTACGGAAATCTGGAGCAGTGATGAATATTAATAGAGGTTTGTCAAGGAGTTGCCTTTCATCATTAGAGCAATAGCTGGTGTTCTCTTGCTATTTCAGAATCCTTATAAAGGCTTTTATATCTAAAGTCTGCAGTAGAAGGGTACAGATGTGTAACTCTTCGCAGAGAAAATCTGCACTGCTATTTCATTTTCTGGAAATTGTGTACAAAGAAAAATTGTTACAAGGATATCTTGCTTTTAAATTGTAATTAGGGAAGCATTACATCTCAAGTGAAATAAATATTGAGGAGAAGAGGACAGGTATGGTTCTATCTGGATGGCTATGACTATCATTAGGAAGCTGGATAAAACGCTAATATTTAGAACAGATCTGAGCAGTAGTAAACAGAAACAGATAAAGCTTCCAGAATGGAAGGGATAATGTTTATTCTTCTAGAGTCATGCTGTGGCTCTGAGGTGGTGTGTATTTTGAGATTGATAGACACTGGAGCAGATTTTGATCATTGGTCAAATGGTCAACAATTGCCCATTTATGAGCACCTAGACTATAGCACCACAGATGATATAAGTATAAATGGGAGAATTAAGGAAGAACTGTTGAGAATCAAATTTGTAGGATTAGAAGAAGTGCATAAATCTTCAGCACGACAACGTGTACGGGAACAGACAAGTTGGTCCAGAGCAGTAGTGATCTATAATTGCATCATTGCTCCTTGTGCGCTAATAGTTTTCTTCTGGCTATTGATTTCTGCTCTATTGTCAAGATTCAACCAGGTCTATCACACGTGAGCAGTCCTTCTCACTCTGAATTTTTCTCTTTCCTTTAGAGTCCTCCAGTTGGCTTGGTTACAGTGAGCCAGTTTGATAAAGCTATATTTGCTAAACTCACTAGATCATAACAATCACTGGAGCACTGGTTAAATGCAGATTCCCAGGGTCAATCCCTAAAAACACTGAATAAGTAGGACAGAAACTCTATATTAAAAAAACTCGCAAAACCTCCCTTAATTAACTCCCATGCTCAGCTCAATACAGGAAAAATTATGATGAATGGAAAGAATAGGCTTATCTCATCCCAGATAAAGTATGTTTATTTCAAGGACCAAGAATTTTAAATAATACTTTAGCCCCCCCAAAATGTCAAGCAGTAGAGATTGTATGGAAGATTTAGTATTCTCTAAGTTATTCAATATTTATGAAGTATTCTAAGGGCCTTAGTCATTGGAGATGTGTCTGTGAAAATGCTACAGCACAGTCTCTGGCCTCAAGGAGCTTGTGAGGTATATTAATGGTTATATGTGGCTTTAGTATTATTTGTAACCTAAGTAAGAAAATGTACAGGCTGACACAAGCTTACTTCACACATATTCTATGCAATGCTTCTATTAGCAATATTGTGATGTCTGGTGAATTAGATAGTGTTGACGAATAGAGACTGCTCAAGGTGAGATAGGAGCTAAAGTTATCTATCCAAGACAAGAATGCCAGAGAGTGCAGAGTTCCGTGGCCATGCCCAGGAAGTTAACTGTAGGCACAGCTGCAACTCAGCAGTTCAGAACGGGTTGGATATAGTCGTAATACAAGGTGGAAGTCAAGACTGATCCATAATATATTTCATAATTGGTAGATTTTTCTTTTTTTACATTTCTGAGTCAAAGTATTTTCATCTCCCAAATTCTTTGTTTGTTAAGTTCATATAGCTAACACCTTTCATTAAATAACTTCCTACTCATTGGATGAATTATTTCTGTGCCAGTTGTAAATTTTACATATCTAAAGAGCCAGATCTTTCTTCACTCTCTACCCCAATATGGTGGAAATCATATACACTTGCCAGCTTCTACCTGCTTTCTTTGGGAGCAGAGAAAAGAAGTCTGAGTCTCTTGAGAAACTCAGAAGTATTGTATAGATATACACAAGCTAGAAAGAGATTGCGTCTTCCTCTCCTTCCTTTATTTTCTTTTATCTGTTTGGTAAAGATTAAAGTTTTCCTTCTTCAAGATTAAGTCAAGGGTGCCAGAAAAAAATATGTGTGCTGTTAAGTAGAAAGAAAAGTAAGATGCATTTAGTTAGGTGCAAGAATGAGAAATCATGAGCAGATAGGCTGAAGTTCTCAGAAGATGCACTGGTGATGGGAGTAGGCTCAGGAAGGACTCTTTAGTGATTTTCCTCTTTTCCTGGAATGTTGATGGCACTGAGAAGATGGTAGAGACTTGGTGCTGGGTGTTCCATTTAGCTTAATCCCAGAAGTGCATCTCAACCTCATGCATCCACGATGATGTAGACGCCTACGACTTCCTACTTTGCCTTTAAGAAGGCAGAGTTATTTTTTTCTGGTTTGGTGCTTTATACCAAACCTGGAGAAATGTCTTTGAGTTTGTAATTACATTTTTAATAATTTTCAATGCTTTGAAGGCCTTAAGTTAGTCTAGGGGACCTGTGCAAAAATCTAAGTTCAGTTTTTCCTTCACTTTCATACTGTTCAGGGCCCAAAAGGCTTCAACTTGTGGAGAGAGTGAAATGGCTGGGTAGCAGAAGTCAGTAGTGAGCCGGCGCTGTCTTGCATGCTTACAACAGCTGATTGTGTGCACCTCTTCCCAGTTCTGCATTCAGTTACATCTCGTTGATGCATGATGTCTGCCAAGGTGGGAGTATTTATGCCACAGGAAAAAAAAATGCTACAAATCAGGGATTTTTTTTTCTGGAGAGCTTACTGTTAAATATTTAACAGAATACCACTGTCAGAGTAGAGCTTTCCTCGTCTTCTGCACACAGCTGGTAGCCATCCATTCATCCTCTTCTTAGATGGGTGTCTCTGAGCAGCTATAGCAGCTGTAGCTTGCATTAGCCAGTTTTTTTAAGCTGGAAGAAAGCAGCAGTAGTGGCAGGGGAGAATTCTGAGCATTGCCATTAACATCCAACTCCAAGGTGTGACCTGGCCCTAGCCACAAACGGAGTGCAACCCACGTTTCTGTCCAGCTATATTTTGGGGGCCTGCAACCTGAAGGTTGCCAAGCCACTTAGGACACAACTTAGGACGCAAAGCGAGATAAACAAGAGGCAATAGCTGTCCCTAGGATAGAAAGGATTGATAACCAATGTACCCAAAAGCAAATTCATGAGTCACAATTCAAAGACCTAATTCTTAGAAATGTTTTCTCCTGCCAACCTGAATTTGGAAAGGAAGGGATAACATGAAATGTTACCTTCCTCTCAACCAGGCACTGCAGAGAGAGATCTGAGAGAGCTAACTCTGGCAAGAATTCTCACCCTTTGCAGGCTTCTCCCAGTTTTCCCAGGAGCCCATCTGCAGGCTCTGGAGTGAGAGGGGTGTCCCAGCAGTTCTCATCCTGCCCACCAGAACTGTAGAGGAGGAAAAATAATTTTCCCCCTACTCTTTATAGTAAGTGCTTGGCTGAGACCTCTTTTTCTCTAGGGCACTTCAGAAATAGATAAGCTTATGAATGATGGTTACAAGTTGTCCACTGTGGCCACTGTAATTCCAGACTTTCTTTGGTGAAGTTGACCTACTTTTTCAGCCTTAAACCAAATTTTATTCACCTGAGGCCTCACACTGGCCCCAGTCCAGTTTAAGTCAGACCTAGTCCGGTTTCTAAGTCAGACTCAGTCTGACTCCAGCTGTTTTTCAGACCCAGTCCAGAAAAAGACATGCTGAAATAAAGTCTGAAAGCTCATAATGCAAACACTGTCAAGCTAGGATCATTGAGGGACTTACCCGCCACCTCCAGAGGCAGTGAGAAAGCAGCAAGCTCAAGGGACTCCACAAGTGCCCACCCCTGATCGCTCGTAGCTCCTGGGGGCAGTGGAGGTCTCCTTCAGTTTCCTCTTCTGACATCAGAACTGTCAAAAGATAAACTGAGACATATTAAAATTTTTAAGAGTTTATTGAGCAAAGATCAATTCAAATTGGGCAGCATCCAATCTAGCAGATAGAAAGGAGCTCCAAGGAGCTGTACAAAATGGAAGACTTCTGTAGCCAGAAGGGAGCAAGAACAAGGAAGATATACTAGGCAAAAAAAGCGCATTGATGATTGCAAAGTTACTTTCCTTTAGAGAATGGTAGGGGTCTATCAGGCAGATTACCTAACTAGTGCTGATCAGGTGATTCCTCAACGACTGGTTTAACATTCCATTTCTGGGAGAGACGAAACTGTAATTAAGTCTCTGTTTGGTGACATGGGGCTTAGCATATGCAACTGCATTTTGAATCTGTTGTTTGATTTTTAACACTTAGAAGTTATTTTCATGGCTACAAGAAGCTAAATAGTGTTAGTAAATATTTGCTAAGACTGATGATCAAATATCCCAAATTAATTAGTTTCCAATTTGAGCAATTATAAAATTCAATTTAAAATTTAATTATATTTTTATTATACCTGCTTGTTTCTCATTGATAGAATTATTTTGCACAGTTTTGATACTTTTTTAAGTATTTCTGCCCATTTCTGGAAAATGGACTATTTATCCCTCTTTTTTGACTGTAAAATTGCAGGCTTCCATCCTATTGCGTTGCCTAGTTTTGTGTTAATGTATTTTCACAAGTGGCTGCACACGCTTGCTTTTTACATGTTGTAAATAATTAGAAGTTCTTCAAGCACTGTGTAAATCTTCGTAGGTGTATTTAAATCATACGTTAGAGATAATGCCACCATAATGATATCCTCCAGAGTAGGGTAAAATATCACGGGAAAGTGTTGCGAAAAGATTCTTAATGCTAATTACAAGTCTTTCCCTCTTATCAAAGTTAAAAGACTGCTGATATTTGCAACTTTGTCAGAAAACTTATCTCAAATGTTGGCTAATACTGTAGGCGGGTATAAGTAATTGGTCCATGGAGTGTTAAAATCAAGTTTGCATCTTATAAAAATTTTCCTTTTGTCCTGTGCTTTTGAATATGAGTCTCCGGTGGTCGAGAGAATCATACGTCTCATTGAGTGCTCACTGGGCTCCTAGGACACCTCTGAGTTTGTGGAGAAGGACACAGCTTGAAATCTTATCTATCAGAACTCCTTCATAGAGCTCTAATTTTGTAGTTTTAAAGAGAATATTTAAATTCACATCAATTGATTGTTCACCTATTGTTTTCCAGTCTAATGCTAAATTTCTTTTTGCTTAGTGTTATTTTCTAATGTTTTAAACTATTTTACCTGTTATTCACTACCTTCTCCCAAAGAAGGAAAAATAAAACAAGCACATTGTATTATTCCAAGGCACTCTTTTTACCATGCCCTGTTTCACCTTTAGCCACATGTCCTGGGGATTGCTAATTACGAATGAAAAGGAGGAGCAAATACTTAATAAAAATCTTGTCCTAATGTTCTATGGAAATGTTAGTGGTCAAAATCCAAATATATGCAAGACTTAAGGAAATAGGCACATGCTACTTCTATATGTGTGGATATGTTGTTTAGTAACTCTGGTCTTGATTAGTTCTTTTCACATTTTTCATTAGTTTACCAATTATTTATTTTTATTTCCTTAAGATTAGAATGCCACCAATAAGTCTTCAATACTGAGTCCCATGTACATGAGAATATGGAGTCTCTTCACCTTTTTCTTCCTCCGTCTACTCTTTGGACATTCCTCCTTTTTCTTCTTTGCTGCGTTATTCTCTTCCCAGCTCCTGCATGTAAGCCTGACCCAGGTTCTAGTATTGGTTGCCCTGTATGTATGGCTCTGCAGTCTCTGTCTCATGGGAATTTCATCTATTTCTACGTCTTCTACCCATTGCTTTCATGCATATAATCCCCACAACTATAAGACTAGTCCAGACATCATTTCTAAATTTCAAACCTGCATGCTTGACCTTTCCAACTGTTTTGAAAGCTCCTTAATATCAACAAATCAAAAACTGAACTTGTTGTTTTCACTTCATATATTTCCTTTTCTTCTTCCTCTTGCCACCAGCGTTCTTTCAGTAAGCCAGGCTCAAAACCTGGGGATCATCTTTGTTTCCGCTCTCTCCTTTGCTTTCTATATTCAAACCAGTTTCAAAAGTTATATACATTTGACCTATGCATCTTTCATTCTCTTTTTCTAATTGTGTCACCATCCTCGTTGATTTGTCTTGCTTCCACTGGATTCTTTGTTTTCTCTCTCCCTGCTCTATAATCCACGCTATACATTATGATCAGTTCATGTCTTAAGTTACAGCTTCAGTCCTCTTGTTCCTCTGATAAAGGAATTGAGAAGTAAATGACTTCTCAATTACTGTATTATGTATAAGATTCTCCTTTTGTCCCCCAGGCCCTGGTTATAACTTCCTTTTCGCTTAATATCTTACTGGTCTTATTGCTCTAATGGTCTTTCCATCATGACTGTTTCCCCAAAACCATTCTCCGTTTCCTCTCCTCTACGTTTTAACTGACATTTTCCCAACAAGTCCAAACTTCCAACTTCACTTCTTTATACATACATCCTGTCAAGCCCTATCCTATACACAGCTTCTCTTAAACCTCAACTCTTCCCAAACACTTTCTGGTGCTTTCAACATTGAACTTACCTAACCTGGTAGCATATATGTGTTTGTACACACACACACACACACACACACACACACACTTGCACACGTGTATGTATATTAAATTATATATATATTTAAATATATATATTTAAACTAAGTAGGATTATTTTTTATATGTATTTGATTCATCCACTGCCTGTTTGAAAACTCTCTGAGGGTACCTTTGTCTTCTTTCAAGTACTAAGCATCTTGCACAGAGGTAGGACCAGGTATTATTGATTTTTCTAGAACTCTCATGACATAAGTTCTACACGCCTGGCAACAGGGGAATGGAAGAAGAGAATATACTATAAAGTCGCTGCAGGTCTATTATCCTTTCATTTCTCTTTCCTCCTTCTGCCTTCCTCTTAAATTTGTGGCCATCAAGCATGACAGATCTGATAGATTTTTGAAGGGAAAGACAAAAAAATGACATCAAGTATGTATAGAGCGTTGATAATTTATAAGCTGCCGAAGAAAAGCTTTTCCCACAGTGGGAAGTGGAGCAAGTCTCTCCCAGTTTTCACCTGTACAGATGAACAGCTGGGAGGTTGACAAACAACAACAATCCCCTCAGGATCGTGGTTACTTGGCTCTGTAATTTTGTTTCTTTCTCTCTGAAATGAATGTAGGTAATTTTCTCGCCCAGAAAATGTGCCCACTGGGAAAAATATTCCCTTAAGTAACCTGATAAAAACAAGCAAAAACCACAGGGCCGTGTTACTTCTGCTCTCATCCTCTAGTTATTGTGTCACGTAAGATAAGGCTCTAAGATCTCTGGGTGCAGGGAGTGACATAAGGGAGGAGGAAATACATCCCAGGCAGGGACAACACAGTACTGTGTTCACCTCTCTGTAATTTTTATAAATATTTATGTCATATTTAAAGACAGAGACTCAAAACACACAGAAGGGAGATTTGTAGAGGCCCCTTGTTATTTTAACTTGAGTGAAGCTAGGTTAAGTGTGTTCTTATATATGTCAGTTCTATGCACACAAATCTAAAATGGTCTTCAGCACCTGGAAAGGTGGTGATGTTTCTTGTCTCCTTGCTCTTAGCAATTCTCTAGCTTTGCTTACAAGAATTCAGAGATTCTTTAGATTTATATTCCATTTGTGTGGCCTATAAGTTACCTCCTACCAGCAACAGTTCTTACAGCCCAGATCCTAATTAGAAAATTTTTCTTCTTGGTGGTGCTAATAGGAAGGCAAAGATAGTGGTGTTTTAATATGTAGCAATAAATGCTCTTTTCCTGTTTAATTCACTGTGCTCGTTATTTTCATATAACCAGGTATTACCTTCTGAGCATAGCTGGCAGCACAGAGTTCAGGCATTTGAGAAAGTTCCAAATGCTAAGAGGCCCATTTTGTGGCTGTTAAGATTGTGGTGATGTTAACAATTATATAAAAAGGAAAAGTAGCCTAATTATTGTGGTTGCATGGGTTTTACATCTATTTCCATTATAGGTGCTTATATTCATCAAGCTTCTGAGAGTAGAAGATTCTCAGTAGTTTCCAGCAAAGGTTATTACATGGAAAATGGCTTCATCTACAAGTTATGACTTATGATGCCCAGTGATTAATTATGACAGCTATATTCATCAGCTGGAATAGTTTTGCCATTGAGTTTGAGTCTCTCAGTTACTTGTGCCATAAAGCAGAAATGAGCATATTTCTTCTAAGTAGCCCCTTGGATTGCCCAAGTACTAGTGAAAAAAATAGTGTGTATATCGAGTGTCTCATTAACTCACATTCAGGTAACGAATAGCTCCTGTGCCTAGAGCTAATGTATTACTCCTGCATCATGGTTCCTGATTTGGGTTACAATAATTAGTTTGGGTAGTAATTTAGTTGAAATGACTAATAAGTCCATTCAGAATACTTTCAATCCTTGATTTTTCATGTGTGGTTGAGATTGGTAAGTGATTAGGTGGTTTGGCAAAATACATCTTTCAAATTTTGTGTCTTTTTTTCCGGATTTGTAGTATATTTTGACTTTTCCTTGACTAATTCTATTTTCTGCCATATATCATGATTTTGTATTTTTTGCAGAAAAATACAGGAAACAAATCAAATAACTTTTAGCCAAATGATCTAATTGCATTGCTGTTATAATTTTTCCCAATTTTTAATTCTAAGAAAGATGGGCTAAGGGTCTAATGTCTAAGGCTTTAGAAGGAGAATGAACAAGGTAATGTGATCTAGAATAGGAAGGCTTTTATTTCACACAGGAACATGGGCCTTGTGAGTGATAGAACTCTATAAATAGAAATCTGAAGTGTTGTACAGCATCAGAGTGCTGTTATAAGGACACGTGGGAAAATGATTATCTTTCCTTGAAAATAGGTGGGGGTATTAGTTTATAAATTTATTATGCAATGACCTATATATTGCAATTTCTTATTGCCATAGAAGACTTTTACTGCTCTAATAATAATTAAAAAACCCTTGTCAGAAAAGGCACTGTGTAGAGCTTTTAGCACTACTTTATGTAGGGCCATGACTTTTGTGCAAAATAAGAAGCTAGGGTGTATTTTAGTTCCTCACTTCTTGAATGTAAACTTTGTAGGAAAAGGACATTTTTAGTTTGTTCTATTAACAATATATCACCAGAATAACAAATGTTCCCTTTAGATAAACAAAAGTCTGTCTTTCTGAAGACCGAAAGCAAAAGTTAAAAACATATTAACCAAAGTTCTGTCATTTGCACTTAATGTCATAATACTAATAGGTCAACCAGTAGTTATGGATCTTTGAAATGGAATTTGCTTATTCATAAAATTTTTTTCTTCTTATATTCCCGAATAGTACAAATCTTCATCATTTCCTAACTTTCTACTTCTTTGTATTAGACCCTTTAAAATTTAAAATTAATGGGATAATGTATGAATGAATTAAAACTTGCTACTTTCATAAACAAATTGACTACAGATTTAAAAATTCTAGACCATATTACTTTAAAAAGGTGATGTGGATAACTCTTTAGTAACTTTTCCTTTTTCTAGGATTCTTAAAGAGTTTATTTTATCAGGTCTGAACGTAGATCTGCCTACTCCCATAGTTGAAATAATCCTCCATTAGGAAATAGGAGCTTTTAGAGTTTGGATCTGCTTGCTCCTAGTCAGACAACATTGAGCTGTAAAAAGCTGTGGGTTTGAAGCTTATTTCTTGCATTCATTCTGATCCTCGGTTTCCACAGCCTTGATGTTGAGATTCATATTTTACGTCAAATTAGATAAGCAAAAGACACTGGGATGGAGGAGGCTTATTGGGGAAAGGCGAGGTACTTGTAGGAATAGCATCTGTGAAGAAGTGAGGGAGCAAGAGAAGTTGAACTTCATAGATTTGCAACAAAGGCCTCAGCCAAACCTACAGGAGGCTATGAAATAGGATGTCTCTTGAATTAAGGTGTCTTGAATTGAGGTAAGTTTTTCAGGCCTTTGTAACCTCTCATCAACAAGTCTTTTGGTGTAGGCTGCCCTGAGAAAAGGGTATGCAATTTTGAGGGAGACAGCTTTCTGCACAAAGGAAACTCCTAGGAAGAAGCTTACAAGCTAACCGTTTTGGCAGCTGGTGAATGGATACCTTTTTCCTGAGAAGGGGATCTAGGTGGTACACTACAGTGTGCACTACAGTTGTCTTAAAAAAAATGGACCTGTGTATATGCCTAACATATGTTTTGTACATTTCAGTTATTGAATAAACAGTAGCTATTAAAATTATTTATTATGAGAATTCATAGAATTTTTCTGAGAAGCCCATGACATTACATACACATTGTTTAATAATTATTAAATGCCACATATTATACAATTAAAATATAAAGTAGTTGTTTCCTTTTGAGGTCAATCTCCAGCAAGTTGTTTCTAGGTATACAAACTGAAAAGACCTAAAGGATTTCAATCATTGTAATAATTCCATGCATCACACAGAGTCTATTCATTTCTGCTGGTGTTGCCTAACATGGAATATACTACACGGAGGTTTAATTCAAAAGCCAAATACAGACATGCATGGTGGCCCAAAGTAAGTGTTTGGAAGAGACTTCCTGGAGCATTAAATTTTTTCATTGGCCAGTTAACTGGCTTTGAATTATTTTTAATGGATAAAACCTTTTAGCAGCATTCTCTAGAGACTGCTTTGATTTCAAATGGAGCATTTCCAATTAATCTAAGAAAGACATTATACAAACACAAGTTAACAATCTCCTGGTAATAGATAATAACAATATTGCTGCAAATTATTATAGCTTTATTCACTAAGCAATTGAAAGAGTTATTCTAGACATAATCAAACCCATCCTTGCATCTCCACAGACTCTTTGGATGTGGATATTATTGCCCCATAATTAACCCCCAGGGAAAGTGTTTAGGATGAATTACCCTTTAGCCTTTTCTAAGCTTTGAATTATTGAAATCCATTGACTACTTGGTGAAATGACTTGTCCATTCTACGGTTGTGTGTGTGTGAGGAGTCGTGGGGTGGTGAAAATGACTTTTGGAGAAAGACCTTACAACATTCAAAGAAGAATAAATATTTTTCATGCACCATTTGATATTGGGTATTTCCTGTCCTTATAACTCTATATATGTCAGATTCATAAGTGTAAAAGTCTGCTACTCCTGGTTCATTAACTTCTGCTTAGAAATATTTGAATAGCTTTCTGTTATAAGGTAAATTTACCTTAAAGAAGAGCTTTGTTTTACTGAGTGATCTAAAAATATACTGTCAAGGTACTTTTACATTAAGTAATATCAATGTAGGGTACAGTGCCTTGCATTTAGTATGTATCTCAATAAATAATTTTTGAAATTAATATTTAAATATGTGTAAAGGTAGAGTAGAATAGAAAGGAGGTGGCAAGGCATAGAATGGCTTCTTTTCAGATTGGCTGGTACACGCAGTTTCTTCTGCTATTTCACGGAATGTCATTTGCAAACAGGGTTGCTAGTATAAGCCCCAATTATAGATATTTAAGTTGTGCTTCATTAATGAGCGGTTAGGGGGCTTTTCTATTCCGAATATCACCCATTTAATTTTACTTTGCACAAAGTAAGAAAATAGGCAGCAAGTGCAGAGTTAGCTGCAAAAACAATTGTAGATATAGACGGACCCACAGATAGGAATGAGAGCGTGATCAGATAGCAACTGGATGCTGAAATACATTTGTTTATGCTAATAAGCACGTCACACAGCAATAGGTCATCCAAGACGAGTTCGAACACATTTCATGTTTCTCCTCTTTATCTGAGTTATGTGAGCTATTGACAGCACAACACCTCTTAGGTAATTTTTCTTCCAGAAAATCTGGCTCTGAATATAAGTAGTGCTTCGGTTCATGAAGATTATAGAACATTTTCTTTCTTACAAGGGTTACCCACACTTAGTTGAGATGATGTGGTTCTGACACATCTGAGTGAGAAAGTGGTCTCATATGTCCTGAAGCAGTGGCTGTGCTCATAGACTGTTAAGCATCATGGGAAACCCAACTGTTAAGATGATTGTCCAGAAATCTTGTTAATAAAGATAGAAAGTATTTCAGATGTATGATGTTCTGAAAGAAAAGCTATTGTGCTTGAGGAAAATTGTTTACATTGCTTTCACCTGCTACAAAATGAATGGAATATGAGTTTCTAAATTTTTCTTCTCATAGAGAAAGTAAATATCAAAGATGATACCAAAAGAATAAGTTCAGGGATAGGCTAGTGTAAATTAGTCATTGATTCATTCAATTACCTTTCACTGAGAATCAACTCTATACTAAACTTTGCTATGCATATTCTAAAATTGTGGTCACTTTTAGTGTATCTTAGGTGACCACCTAATATTAAAAAAACACAGTGAAAATCATAAAGTTGAGGTAACTTAAAAGATTTTCTACTGTCGGGACAAGCACAAAGTAAAACTTTTATATCATAATTCAGAATTCTGACCACGGATACTGATTCTGATACTTTTGAGCCCAAATGTTTCCCAGTTGCTTCCTGTTCCAGCATTAGCACTAGTATTAATATAAACATATATACAGAGCCTTTTCTGAATGTGGCCCTGTTATAGGTGATATGAATTAAGGAAAAGAGGAAGTGCTTTATTTCTGGGAGTGTATGATCTACAACTTGATTGAATTGGATGTGACTGAAGAAGTTCAGTTTCTATTTGCTAGAGTTTATTATTGTGGTCCTGCAAATAACAACAAAAAATGCCGAACTCAAAAAACCATCTTAAACCACCACAAATCAGGTAGATTAAATGTTGAGTGATAACCAATTTGCCTCTCATTCAGCTATATCCTATGATAGGTAGAATTGTATTCTGTTGAACACTGATTTATTAAGAACCACAAAGCCTACAAAGATCTGTAAGACATGGTGAGTTCTCTCTCAAGTAACCTACTTTCTAACAGCAAGATACAACAGGAATATAAATAACTACTATGTGTGATAAATTATGATCAATTCAACAAGAGAAATATAAATAAAAGACTATAGGTACTTAAAGGAAACAAATACCACCAAGAATTGAGTGAGTCCGAATTTGGAATAGTTAATAGAAGACATGAATAGAAGGAAAAATACACAGAAGTGAGGGGCTGAAGGAGAGTTGAGTAATTGAGAGGAGGAAGGGTAAACAAAAAGTGCAGTGGGTGTTCAGGAGAGAGTAACCACAAGAATCCATTTTGATGTGCATCTCTTTGGGAAGGAAGATTGTGAAATTGGAGTTAGGAATCTATGATTTTGGAATCAGCTCTGTTACTACCTGTGTGACCTTAGGCAAGTTACTTGAGATAATTGTTTAATGAACCTAATGTGAAAAAAAGAGAAACTGGACCTGCCTAGTAATCTTTAAGATCCTTTTTAAGTTCTGAAATGCTCTGATTCTCTGGGTGTTGGCGCAAGTAATTTTAAGGCATGCTGTGTTTGTCACTCACATATTTAGGAACATAGGCTTATCAAAGTAGATGAAATATGAAGGATTTGTGCCTGTACTTCCTCATGTTAAGTGGAGACGTTGTTATGGCATGTTAGAATTGTGAAAGTTGGTACAGACATGGAGTTGGGAAATATATGGGGTGGCAGGTTTGAAACATTTTTTCTGATGTGTGGCCAGAACTATGTGACTGAGTGGGACTACAGAGCATGTGATCAGACTTAATATGATGATAAAAAGAAATGGAAACCAATTGACCAGGGTGTTTTGGGAAATGGATGTGATTCAGGTAGTGCTTAAGGGGGAAGATTTTGCTACTAAAGATTGGAAGACAAATGGGAAGAGGGTAGTTGGAGATAGAGTCAGGAATTAGTCTGTATGATGCTGTGGTTTATGAGTGGAGACAAAATGTGTCACATTATAGAAGATCAACTGGCAGGCTCTTTTGTACCAACTCTTCGTATGGTATAAAGAAGGGGAGCAAGGGGTAATGCAATGTTTTTGAGTGTGAGCTAGCCAAGGAAAGTTGGTTTATAGAGAGTAGGAGAAGACTGGGTAGGGAAAGTAGCACACGATATTGCTTAGTAATTAAATTTTTTATGACCAAACAAATGGTACAGTGTAGTATAATTTTAAATCTTAAGTTTTATTTTAGTGTTCATCACTGATTTTTATTAACTTATGGCATATTTATTATTTCTCGTTTTATTTTTTCTTTTTTGATAAGTAATTTGGAAACACATATAAAAAATACTTCAGTTAAGGAGACAATCTTGGCATGGCGAGACAGAGTGGCTAATAGAATTTCTCCATTGTTAAAGAATTTCTCCATTGCTAATCTGACAGTTGTCTCAACAAGTGAGGTACCTAGATAAATGTAAAATTAATGAGCAGCACAGCGTTTCAAAGCTTTGGTTTGTACATAAAAAGAGAAAAGCTATTCAAGCTTGTGAATGAATTTGGGAGAAATCAGGATTTTATAGTTTAGACATTTTCAACAATGATAGGAAGCTTTATACAGGACAATCCATCCATTATTTTGACCAGCTGCATCATGCTTTTTATTAGTTAGGCCTAAGTAATATCATGTTTTAGAAACAAAATAAAATACCAGGCAACCTTTTAACCCAAGATAGCTACCAGTTAGACTGTAAGCTCCTAAAAATCATAGATCACAGTTTATAAATGTTTGTGAACCTAGTACTCACACAGAGAAGGTGTTCACTGTATATCTGTGGAATAGAACCAAATATATATGTGTGTGTGCCTTATATATATCTCCACATACATATTTTTTCTTAGCAGTGTAAAAAATATATATTTTATCTTTTATGAGAAACTCCTTTGAATTCACAGCAAATTATAATCAACCTAAGGTGCGGGCTTCCAGAACTCCTCAAACTTCAGGTCTGTATGACAGATCTGCAGGGTAAATGTGAGCCACCGCCCTAGCTGTCTAGAGAGAACCAGCCAAAAGCCCGCTGTCACTGCTGGAAACCGCTATTATACAGCTTGGCCTGGGGTGTGTGTCTTTGATGGCAGCAAGTTTGGGATATGCAAGATAGGCTGTGGAGGTGCAGAAACACCAATGGACCTCAAGAGAATGAGAATGGTCTGGCACACTATCTGGAAAAGCCAGCAGAGGACTCAGAGACGATTGGGGAAAATACTATACCAATTATAGTGTCAGAACAAAAAGAATATTGTCAATCTTCAATTTTACTTTTAAGGGATTATTTTCTGTAAAGGTTTAATCTCACACAAAAGATCATCTGACCTGGGTTCTATTCCTCGTATCACATGAGGGGTATTCACTTTTGAGTCATGTAATATTTTCTCTTCTCTTTTCTACAGTTAAAAAAAAATGTCAGTGATAACATTTACTTTGCTTTCATGGAATTAGTAAGTAAAAAATAAGGCTATGATGTGCTGGGATGACATATAATTCTACCATATTTAGATTCTACTTCCAGTTTTTTAGACAAAAATAGGTATGTGGTGGATATAATATAACGTATATATAATATATATAACATTATTCATGTTCTCTAATATATGTGATATATAATAATATATAATTTATAATATGTATAATAATGTATAATTCATATCTATATAATATAGTATGTAGGTATGTGGTGAATATAAATGACTTTCAGCACTTCTGAAATAACTATAACAAAGCATGTCACAGAGTATTTCTGCTAGGATAACTATGTAATATAACATCTGTATTGCATTCCTAGCCTGTCTTATTTCTGTGGCAAAAACAGAAAGCAGAACTCTTCCTAAAGAAGCGAGCTAATTGCAAGCAACTCTGCAGCTAACAGGAGTTAGGGAATTTTTAAGCTTTTCAATTTATGGATAAATAAACTGTTTCAATTTAAATAAATAAGAGACTCATTTATGATGGATTTGCTTCTATGAGTGTCTCATCTTTTCATTTCAGGATTTAAAAATTAATTACTTTAAAAATATAATTTCTTTCTTTTTTTGTTTTTTGAGGATGATTAGCCCCGAGCTAACATCTGTTGCCAATCCTCCTCTTTTTTGCTGAGGAAGATTGGCCCTGGGCTAACATCCGTGCCCATCTTCCTCTACTTTATATGAGACGCCACCACAGCATGGCTTGGTAAGTGGTGTGTGTGTCTGCGCCCAGGATCTGAACCTGTGAACCCCAGGCCATCGAAGCAGAGTGCAGGAACTTAACCACTACACCACTGGGCCAGCCCCTAAAAATATAATTTCTACAATTTGAATGGAAGTGTGGCAAATTGGAAACCATCTGATATTATCTTGTAATCTAGCTCTGAACACTGCTGACTTTTCCAGAATATGCATTAATTTTGTTTTCATCCTAAACTTTGACTTGCACTATTTTGGCAAAAGAAGCAACATCGTATTCACCACACCAGGCAAGTTAGACAAGATTCAAGTGCTAAAACTTCCTTGGCAGCATGTTGTGAAGTGTTCTTTGACTTAACAGCTTGGGAGTCTGGCAGCTAGAGAGCAAGGAGACTATGGTGCCCCACTCTGGTTGAGCTCTCTGGGCATCCCCCAAATACACACCAAGCCTGGCACACTTGCCCTGGGAGGATGAAGTCACTGGCGATCCACTGCACGGGACCACATCAGCATCCAGCTGAGGGCAGTTCCACCTCCAAGCTGCCTTTCTGCTCGCTCACTAGGTAGTGACTAGAGAGAAACTTTCCTGTGTCTTCTGTTCAAATCTCCATGTATAATTCATGTTCAGTGTAATTTTATGTCTTTGAGTGTCTATTTTTTTCTGTCAAAAAAAATAATAAAGTAAGTTCAAGATCATGTAGCATCAAATAGTTTTCTTGTTAAAGGTAAATATTCTGTGTTAAATACTAGTAAGTAAATAAAACTGGAAGAAAAATATTAGTCAGTATTTGACAAATTCAGAGTTTATACTCTAAATTCTAGCCAATGTCAAATAGCATTAAAAATAGGCAACAAAATTTACGGAGAGATTACCTCTCTGCTTGTTCCTTCCTTTTCATCCCCTCAATAACTATCAAATTTAGTCTTTGATTTTTTTTTTAAATTTTCACAAATGATGTATGAGTACATTCTTGTTGTAAAAGAATAAAAAACATAGGGACATACTGAGTAAATTCAAAAGTTCTCTCCCCTTAAAATGCCCTCCTTTCCTCCCTCAGTCTAATCTCTTTCTTCTCCAAGGGAGGTGACTACTGTTAGGTATCCAGTGCTGCCAGAGAATGTTTTTGGATGATGGAATGTTCTACATCTGCACACTATACAATATTTGAAACATGGTTAGCATGATTAAGGAACTGAATTTTTAATTTTATTTGATTTTAATTAATTTCAATTTACATTTATATAGTACATGTGACTAGTAGCTCCCATATTGGCACATGTTTTTCATCTATCCCCGGGGCTAGTGCAATAGATTCATCAGTGTCCCTGTACGTAGGCTCATTTTCCTCTTCACCAGCACGAGCTTTATACAAATCTGATCATATTTCCCTGCTATGAATCCTTTAATGAGTTCCCTTTCACCATGATGTCATCCTAAACTTATTTGCGTGACATACAATGCTCATTAGGACCTAGTCTCTGCATACCTTCATCTCCTAGCATTCTTTACGTTCATAGAATATGTCATGCTTTCTCATGCCCCAGTGCCTTTTCATATGCTGCTCCCTCCTTCAAGGTCTCTCTTCCCTCATCTATCTGTCTGACAAATTTCATCAAATCTCAAGTAACTCTCTTTAACATTTTTTGCCCCTAAATACTTCCCCAGTAGCCGTAGGTGTTTTTCATCTCTGTATCCCCCAACATGCAACACAGAAAACCAGTAGGTGCTGCATAAATGCTGATTCCTTCCTCCCACTGTCCCTTCTGGTGGCATGGAGGATGTCTATTATGCTTTTCTGTCAAACCTTGTATAGTGTCACTGAGAGAGGAAAAGAAATCCAGGAAGCAGTAATTTTGCTACAATGTAAATTTCACAGGGGCAAAGATTAATCTCTTTAGTTCACAAATACTCTAAATTCTTAGAATAATGCTTGGCACAGATTAGGATCACAATATGTATGTGTAGAATGAATACACTTTCAAATTACTTTTATATTTTTTCATGGTTATCCATGTTGACCATTCTCAAGTAGCCCAAGGCTGTCAAGCAACTTCCAGGTTAAAATAATTTTTGAGAATTTATAAAATATAGAATTAAAAACAGCCATGAATCTCCAAATCTGCCAACTTGTTTGTGGTTGCTGCTTTTCTCAGGCAGAGAAAGTGACTGTTTTAGCAGAAAAACACATAAATAAACAGAATGCCCAAGTATCAACTCAGTGAGATGGAATCTCAAGCAATACTTGTCTAAATCACCTGTCTCCCATACCTGGCGCTTCATTCCTGCTAATGCCCAACACAACATTTTCTGTCATTATTCACTACTCTCATTTTAATATAATCAGCAAATGTAATTAAAGCTCATTTTTTACCCATTAGTAAGTACTCAATTAAATACTTTTTAATTTAATGTTTACCACTAAACCCAATGCTTTCCAATGCATAAGATCACTGCTTTGTGAGCTGATTGGAGCCTCATCCAATGGGCTCCATTAATATTAATTTGTGGCTAACTTTTGCTTAATCTAAAAATCAGTTTTCTATCTACAGGATTGTGTTCATATCCAAACCAATTTGTATTAATTTTGGAAGACAAATACAGGGGACATCATGTCAAAATCGTTAATGAAACCTTCATATAAAACACCTATGGTATTCTGTTCATAGTCACATCTTTCAATTGGGCAATGCTATTAAGTAAAAGAAAATCTATTAAGTATAGCTTTGTCACATTACTGGCTTATTGCTCGTGATTTCATTACCCACTCTCCAGATACTTGAATATATCATCTCAATATTTTTTGTTCTATTTTGATTGAATGACTATTGACATGAATAGGCATTTTATGTTCAAGGGAGATGTGGTTTTGTAAATGACTCAGTAGTTTGGTCAGCCACGTTCTTTAAGATATAAATCATATAGTTGTCCTAAAATGGATATTATTCAAAGTTCTGTATCATTTTTGTCATTAGTATCTAGTTTTTTAAGCTTGAAGTACTTTCCAGGGGTCCATCTGTGTTTTCCTCTCCTAATGGACAGAGTTAAAAAACTAACACACTGACTGAGATGAAGAACACTAGTTGCAAATTTTTCATTTTTATATTCTTTATTTAGGATATTGTTTTTATTAAAACTGTTTATAACCTGATAACATAAAATCATTTCAATATGAGTTTTTTCATTTCAATATTTTTTAACCCCTGAAAAAGGGGGTATATGAAGAAAGCACGTTCTTTCTTATTCGCTAGCCATATCCACTACAGAATTTTCTTCAGAGATATACTCAGATTGGATTTCCATAAACCCATCTTAAACCTTCCTCATTTTGCATATGCTTATGGTTTCAAAAAGAGACAACAGACATTTTAATTATAACATCATAATACAGTCTCATTCACTAGTGAAGATTAACACCCTTTCTCAATACTCAATGCCCATTATATTTTAATTATCTCAAATGTGGCTTGTACCCAGAGTTTCTTATTAGGACAAATTCATATTTTCTTTATCATTGTTTTGAAGTTCATTCAGAACCCACTAGTGATAAATATAGGACTAATTTTGGTTTCTAAGAGCTGTTATGAAGGCTGAGATTGGGTAGGAATCTTATTATTTTATAACTCCATGTTATTTGTGGGACTTTCTTTTCACTTGATGCTAGTACTTTGAGTTGAAATCTTTTGAGGTATTAGGGGAAATTCCTCCTACTCCTATATTTCCTTGGGTGGACTTAATGTCAACCAAAAAAAAAAAAATCCTTATTTAAGCACAAAACTAGAGGCATCTGGGCTGTTCTATTGGATTCCAAGAGAGTGTAACAGGTCAAAATGTCGATTTATTACATAATTTATCTATTCGTGGATATAATAGAGAAATGGCCTCCAAAATTCAACTCTCTTGCATGTGATTTTTAATTTTGTATTTTCTCTTTGAAAAGTAAAATAAAAATTGGTTTCTAGAGGTAACATAGGTAGAAAATGAAGTGATGGATAAAATAGTAAGTAAGAAAGTAAAAATCCTTTGAAATTGGACAACCCAAGGGTGACTGATATCAACATTTTCAAATAGTTTCAGGTTTCTCTCAATGCATTTACATCCATTTATTTAATAAGTATTTATTGTGTACTCAGTATGATCTAGTCATGATTCTAGACCTAGAAATGTGGTGGGGAAAATATTAAACCCCTTTATTTGTGGAGCTAATTTTGATGAGGGAAATTGTAAACAAACAAACAAAAAAAAACCAGCAAAATTTCAGGTGAGCATAAGTTCTGTGAGGGAAAATAAAGCAAGGTAAGGGGATAAAGAATGACTGGAGGTGGGGTCTATTCCCGGCCGGGTAGTCAGGAAAAGCACCTCTGAGGAGCTGACTTTGGAGCAGAGCCCTCAATTGAGAGAAAAGCCATCAAATGTCTAGAGAATAAATAGATCAAGAAGAGGGCAGTGTCCTCTAGCTCTAAGGCAGAAATGTTCTTGGCAGGTAAGAAGGGTAGTATAAGGGCCTGTGAGGATAGACTAGAGCAATGATGTTGGGTGGGTGAGAGGGCAAGTGCCTCAGAGGCCAAGGCACAAGAGTAGAGTTTTTATTATAAGTGTGGTTGAAGCCCTTGAACGCTTTGAGGGGGGAAATGATGTGATTTGCTTCACAGTTTTGAAAAAGATCACTCTAGCTACTGCGAGAATAGACTTTAGGTATGTGTGGACGCAGGGTGATTCACACATTCTCAAAATGTTGTATGAAAGTGATCAGAATAAATCTGCAATTTTTCATTTAGTAACATGTCATGGAGCATTTACACGTTGTGTGGGTCAAGTTAGGCTGGGCCAGGGTTTCTCAACAGTGGCACTATTGAAATTTTGAGCTAGATAATTCTCTGTTGTGGGAGGCTGCCGTGTGCATTGTAGGATGTTTAGCACCATCCCTGGCCTTTACTCACTAGATGCCAGTAGCACTTCCTTCCCAGCTGTAACAACCAAAAGTGCCTGCAGACATGGCCAAATGTCTCCCATGGGGCAAAGTCATCCCTGATTGAAAACTGGAACAGGCAATGATGTGGTAACGAAAACCTCCAAATTGCAGCAGTTTAACATATGTACATATTTCTCGCTCATGCAGCATCTGCAATGAGTCCAATGGTTCTCAAAAGTAGCTTCCTTTTAAGTTGTGGGATCCATGCCATTTGTATCATGTAGAAATACCATTTGGCTTTCAAGTGACCATGGCAGGGAAGAGAACCAGATCTTAGTGTTTCTGCCCAAAGTGACTTATGTCACTTCTGCTCATATTCTGTTAGTTAAAATCATAACATAACTTCTTTTTTTTTGGTGGGAAAGATTCTGAGCTAACATCTCTTGCCAACCTTCCTCTTTTTTTTCCATCTCCAAATCCCCAGTGCGTAATTGTATATTCTAGCTGTGAGTTCTATGTGAGCTGCCGTCACAGCATGGCTACTGACAGTTGAGTGGTGTGGTTCTGCGACCGTGAACCGAACACAGGCCGCCAAATTGGAGCGCACCAAACGTTAACCATGAGGCCATCAGGGCTGGCTTACAACTTCTTTTAACTGCAAAGGAGCTGGGGAATGCAGTGGAACATGTGGGTGTTTGATGATCCATAAATGTCTCTGCTTCACTTCTGGGCACCAAATATCCCTAGTCTAAAGCACTTCTAGAACTCTTCTGGGCAGGAGTGTGAGGAGTCTGGATTAGACTTCTAGAGTTGCTCTTGAATCTGAGGTTCCCAGACTCTGCTCATCACAAGGTTGTTTTTTTTTTTTTCTTTACATCTTTGGGCACATTCGAAGTAGGTTTTAGCATTATATTGTCCTTGATGGCTGCATAACTTTGTCAGTCTAATTTCTCACCTTGGAGAATTGTGGAGCCAAAGGTTGTTTTAAGCATTGAACAAACACAGACTTTTTAAGGCAAAACGTATGATTTTTTGGCAGTATAAGTCTCTTATAATCTTAAAAGTGTTCCTATCTTTCATATTACTCTCATTTCGACGAGCCAGTAGCCTCATCTATAATTCTTTTCTAAGCAGAGTCCTTCTATCTGTTTTCTTTCTTTCCTTTCTTGCCTTCAAAGGTCTTTCTCTGTTAATTTAATGGTATGTAATGAGAGGTTATCTGGAACAGGAAGTAGGAAAGTCATAACTATTAAGATTTTAATATCTATATTTATTTGTATTATTCCAAAAATAGCAAAAGGTTTCTAAGGAAGAAATGTATTAGCTATTACTTATAGCAATAACTGAATTGCTTTCCTTTGCCTCATTTTTTCCTCCTTCTTGGGTGATGTGATGAAAGCCAGATAGGTGTCGCCTTATATGTACAATCATGCATCACTTAACGACTGGGATCTGTTCTGTGAAATGCGTTGTTCTGTGAAATGTCATTGTGCAAACATACACAAACCTAGATAGTACAGCCCACTACATATAGGCTATGTGATATAACCTATTTCTCCCAGGCTGCAAACCGGTACAGCGTGTTACTGCACTGAATATGGTAGGCAATTGTAACACAATGATAAATCTTTTTGTATCTAAACATAGAAAAGGTACAGTAAAAATACAGTATAAAAGGTAAAAAATGGTACACCTGTATAGGGCACTTACCACAAATGGAGCTTTCAGGACTGGAAGTTTCTCTGGTTGAGACAGTGAGTGAATGGTGAGTGGATGTGAAGACCTAGGACATTACTGTACACTACTATAGGCTTTATAAACACTGTACACTTAGGCTACACTAAATATATAAGAAAATATTTTTATTTTCAATAATAAATTAACTCTAGATTACTGTAACATTTTTACTTTATAAACTTTTAAGTTTTTACTAAACTTTTTGATCCTTTTGTAATAACACTTAGCTTAAAACACAAGCACATTGTACAGCTGTACAAAAATATTTTCTTTCTTTATATCCTTATTCTATAGGCTTTTTCTATTTTTAAAATTTATTTTATTTATTTTTACTTTTTAAACTTTTTTGTTAAAAACTAGAACACAAAAATACACATTAGCCTAGGCCTACACAGGGTAAGGATCATTAATATCACTGTCTTCCATATCCATATCTTGTCCCACCAGCAGGTCTTCAAGGGCAATAACACACATTGAGCTGTGTCTCCTGTGATAACAATGACTTCTTCTGGAATACCACCTAAAGAGTCTGCCTGAGGAGGTGTCACTGTTTTCAAAAATATGTCCATAGTGGTTTGCTTGGTTTGTTTCTTTTTTTCATCATAGATTTGCATGTAAGCAGATAATGCACCATGAACCTTCCTCTCTATTAATAAAAATCTTTCAGTGTTGGGGTCTACGTTTTCAAACTTTTTTGTGTGTGTGTGTGAGGAAGATCAGCCCTGAGCTAACATCTGTCGCCAATCCTCCTCTTTTTGCTGAGGAAGACTGGCTCTGGGCTAACATCTATGCCCATCTTCCTCCATTTTACATGGGACGCTGTCACAGCATGGCTTGGCAAGCATTGCGTCCGTGCATGCCAGGGGCCCGTACCCCGGGCCTCTGCAGCGGAGCATGCTCACTTAACCTCTACACCATTGGGCCGGCCCCTCAAACTTTTTAAGGAGCTTGTTGAGGTCTGCAAAAGCTTCCGCTAAACCCTTCACTGTGAATTTTCTTGGGGGGTTCTTCTTTTTCTTCTTCTGCAGTTTCCTTTTCACTTGCCTCTTCTTCAGCTATGTGTTTCTATTTCAGTTCCAACAACTGCTCATTAGTCAATTCTACAGGAACTACCCCATGGAGATCCTCATGTCATCCTCATCTACACCTGGGTTAAAATTGTTTGCCATCTCAACCACAGCCATGTTGATTTTTGCAATCTCTTCATCCTTGGCAAATCCTTTGAAGTCATGGATGAACCTCTTGAATGTCTTCTTCCAGGTGCCATTCATACACTCCTTGGTGACATCACCCCAAGTCCAAGTAAAGTTCTTGATGCAGTCATTGTATTATGACATTGTTGTAATCCTTCCAGAGTTGCATCAGTGTCTTCTCAGTGTCTTCCTCATTTGCACCAATAGCCTGGGCAAAGGTCCTCCTCAGGTAGTAGGCCTTAAAAGCTCTATAACTCCTTGATTCATTGGTTGGATCAAACAGGTGGTGTTTGAAGGGAAAAACACCACTTTGATATTGGAGTGAAGATCATCAATAAAAGGAGGATGCCTGGGAGCATTATCAATAATGAGCAAAATCTTGAAAGGTATGTTATTCTCCAAACAGTACTTCTCCATTTCACTGGCAAAGCAATTCAGGAGGGCATCTTGGAAGAGGAGCTGGATCATCCATGACTTCTTATTGCTCCTGTAGTACACTGGCGTGTGTGCTTATTGATATACTCAAATGTCCTGGGGTTCTCACTGTGGCAGATCGCAAAAGGTTTCAAATTGTAACCTGCAACATTTTGCCCTCAAGCAAGACTGTTATCCTGTCCTTTAAAGCTTGAAACCTGGCATTGACTTGGCCTCCTTATGGATGAAAGTCCTTTCAAGCCTCAGTTTCCAGAATAGGGAGGTTTCATTCATATTGAATATTTGCTCTGGCAAGTAATTTTCCCCCACAATCAGCTTATCTAGAGTTTCCAAAAATTCTTCAGCTGCCTTCACATTAGCACTCACAGACTTACCACTCACTTTCACATTATGTAATGACTAATGATTCTTGAATAATTTAAACCACCCAGAGCTACCAGTAAATTCAACATCTGTAGTTGAGTCCAGCTTTTTCTTTCAACATCGTAGACAAAGTTTTTGCTTTGGCTGTGATCATCGTGGTCCTGAGAGGGATACACTTCTCTGTCCGGTCTTGAATCCAGGTCATTAAAAGTTTCTCCATGTCTGATATAGGCCCTTCTCAAACTTTTGTTACTCTCATTGTCTTCAGTGAAGCAGATCCTTTAACAGCTTCCATGGCTTTGTTCTTGTTCTTCAAGATCGTAGCTATGGTGGAATGCGGACATGCCTGACTGGCTGGCGAGAAATAACTATCACTGATTTTCCCCCTTTGTAGTCCTTAATCACTTTTAATTTTGTTTCCAGGTCAGTCACTCAACATGGCCTCTTACTGGCAACATTAGCAGTGGATTTTGTACACTTAGGGGCCATGATGAACAAAATAACATGAGATTAAATCAACAACAAATGAAATGATGCAATCAAGAAACACAGTAAACATGAGATGTATGAGGCTGTTGCTGGCATAACACAACATATTGTTTACAGTAAATTTTTTTATAAGTAGAAAGAGTACACTCTAAAATAACAATAGAAAGTATAGTCTAGTAAATACATAAACCAGTAACATAATTGTTTATTATCGTTATCAAGTATTATGTCCTGTACATAATTGAATGCACTATGCTTTTATATGACTGGCAGTGCAGTAGGTCTCTTTACACCAGCATCACCACAAACACTTGAGTAATGTATTGTGCTATGACATCATGATGGCTATGATGACACTAGATGATAGGAATTTTTTGGCTCTATTATAATCTTATGGGACCACCATCATATACACAGTCCATCGTTGACCAAAATGTCATTATGCAGCACACGACTGTACCTGGATCTCTACTCTAAGTGAGGAGCACCCATGAAGCTGAGAGTTTATATAGGTGGACAACTGTTCCCCTTCTCCTCCTGAGAGAGGAAGAGTAATCTTTGTTCCCTCATGTAAACTAATTCTCCTTGGAAAGAGAAGGCAAAATATCCTTGGTTCTTACGCTCCGGAATGTAAATAAACATCTGGAGATGAAGTGGGATTAGGCCAGATATTCCAGTTTACAACCCCTGGAATAGCTCCATGGTCCCAGGTCTCATTCTCTTTGGATAGATAGCACATACCTCCAGGGAGGCAATCTTTAATCCCTCCCCGAGGTATATTGTTTATTCAGTTGTCTTCCTACTTCCAAATCTTTTCCCAGATTTTAGCAAAATGTGTTTCACAAATCTTAACATGAAAATATTCACTTTTTGAGAATGCCTTTAACCTAATTTTGGCCCTGAAACTATTCAATCTGCTGATATGTTTTACTGAGTATTTTTCACACAAAATCCTTTTTTGCAACTTACCCAAAATAATAGCTTCTTATTAAAATGAAGATTCAGTTACAAATGTCAGAGCTATTTATATTTGCCAAGAAATAATAGGAGAAAAAGTTTGTGAAATGATAGTTCAAACTTCTGAAGTGTTATTTTATTTCCACTGTATATTATACCATACTGGTGGTATTAACATAGAAAATCTTGATAAATGCACTCTAGTTATAATATTATTTACTATATTAACTTCATAGTCATGGTTATGTTGGATTAACAAGAAAGTCCAATATCTCTATATTTTCATTTAAATAAGCTCTTTGTATCCCAGGGAAAGTTTGCGTATATGCTTAATCCACATTGTCCGAGCATTAAAATTATTCAATTGCTTTTTGAATGGCTTCATATTCCACAGTGACTGAACTTATTAATAAAAAATATTCTGTAATCTTTTCTACAAAATACTTGGCATCATATCTGAAACATGACTTATAACATAAGATTATATCTAAGAGAAAAGCTTTATTTGCCCATAATAGCATATTTGATAAAATTTTCCCTGAGTATGAATTCTTTGATATAGAATAAGTTTTGATCTATTGTTGAACACATCCACACTTTCAAATGTTCATAATGTTTAAATCCCATTTTAATTCTCTTCTGTCCATGAGTGCTTGCCTTTTGGTTCTTGCATTCACAGCATTGTCACTGGTATGAGTGAGTTCCTCTGGGCCTGCAGCCCACATCCAGTATCATTCTGCCCTGTGAGGAACTTTTTTGTGAGGCCGTGTGGCACTCTACTGTATACAACCAAGATCTTTTCTACAGTCCCCTCTTGTGCACCGTACAGGCCTAAGTGTCTACACACCATTGTTGCTTTCTCGTCATTAGAGGACACACCTGAGAACAGCCTCCACAGGCCCTAGAATTGGCCCCAGGTCTATTTGGACAGGAAGTTACAGGTCTGGGGTACAAGGAGCATGTTTTAGAAGGGATGTCATAAGCTTTGGGTGGTCTTTCAGTGCCCATGGAGAGATATGGCTTGAAGAGGTCCAACATGGGCCTTTCAAATTGTGGCACTTGAGAAAGGAGTACCAGTCATAGGTCTAAAGATGTTATTGGTGTGAGTGTTCTGATAACTAACAAAACAGTACGTTTTGCTGAAGACATTCCCACATTTGGTACTTATATTTCCTCCCTGTTTGTGTTCTCTTATGTAAAGTGACATATGTGAAAAGTTTTATCAGAATTATTACATTCACATAGTTTCTCTGTTTGTATGTTTGTAATAAAAATTGAGGACTGACTGCTGGCAGGTTTTCCTACAAATACTACATTCATAGGGTTTCATAGTGTGATGGGATTTCAAGCGGAAGATTTTCACCAATTTTATTACATTCTTAGGGCTTCGCTCCTCTGTATTTTTACATTTGCTGATAATCAATGAGGGTTGATTCTTAGTAAAAGGATTTCTTACATTCATTACCTTCTTAGAGTTTCCCCATTATCTGAACTCTCTTAAGTGAAATAAAAACTATTTTATTTTCAAAGACTTTTTCATTTTTATAGGCAAGGTGGTGCTTCAAATTTTCAATCTTCTGATGCTGAATAAGGTCATAATTATGGACTTTCTCATTGTATTGTCAGCTTCTAGTCAGGAAAACAGAAATCATATTATATGTTTCTATAGATAGAATTTAATGTAGGGAATTGCTTAGAAAGGTATTGATGGGACTAAAAATCCAAAAGAGAATGCTAACATCCCACAGAGGTAATAATTGTGAGAAGAGGCTCCCAACTCCAGGACTGGGGAATAATGGGAAGAAGCTGAGGCTATCATAAGTTCAAACATGAAGGAGAGTTCTATAGAGGTGGGATTCGTACTTCTAGGGAATGGCTGTTGCCCAGCTGTTGTTGGCAAGATATCAAAAGAGGAGACCTGCAAAGCTGGGGCCCACACCTTTGAGAAGAGGACACTTTGACTGTTGCTGGTACATCTGATGAGCTGTGATCAGGCTGGTTCTGGGAATGCCAAACGAAATCAGGGACTGGGAACTAACTACTGCTTCTAGGATGAAGGACCATGGTTGGGATGATGCTGACAGGAATAGGAAGCAACCAGCGTGAAGCAAGTCCCTTTTCTATCCTCTTACCTCACAGTCTCCTTCTAGTTCCCCTTAGAACTAGTGGAAATCTTACCTCAAACATCATATAGCAGAGGCCAATGTAAACAACTTGTCAAAAGGTACCTGGCTAGTCTTCCAGCCATCCCCAAGGCATGATGTCAGTTTTGGACTTTGATGTTGGCAGACTAAGTACTCAATAATAGTGATAAAAGGATCGGCTGAGAGGAAGTCCATTTGTTGACCCATGCAAAGCAGCCCCATGGACACTTTTTATGTGGATCCGTTGGGCAAGTACTAGGTAGCTAAGAAAAGAGACTGACAAGAATAGAACATGTTATTCTTTCCATCTGATTTTTGAAATTCTCCTCTACTGTGGATGCCTTTTGAGGAGAATCAGCATGGATACACACTTCATACTCTGCCCACATTGCAAAAGTTCATCCATACATCTCTTCTCCAGACCTTCTTCTCACCAATATTTCAATGTCTCTGACAATCTAGTCAAACTATTAGCCACTGCCCATACATTAGGATAAGTTCATACACTGACCATCTCTCAGTGCAGACAAATTGGAAAATCAAATGTGTGGTTCAAAATTCTTCTCTTGGGAGAATTTCTTTTCAATACTGTTTTGCAAGGACATTCCTGAATGGAACAGTAATGCTACAAAAGTCCACTCCCTGTCGGTTCTAGGAATGTACTGCAGAACTATCTATAAAAGACTGAGTTTTTTTCCTTCTCATTCAACTTGTCACTGGAATTTTCCATGAGGACACAGATATAGAATGAGGGAGAAGAGACAATGAAGAAGGAGTAGTTGTCAAAAAATAGTTTTCTGTGTAAGAGTACCATGGAGTAATGGTTTTACTCCCAATCCCTATGTGTCTGCACTGCGTTCCTCCCATTGGAGATTGCCAGAGGGGTATATGTCTCTATTTTTCTTAGACACTGAAAGCATCATTAGATCTGATGTGTCAATAGAGTCAAGTAGCAGTGGCTTGCATTAAAACCAACTCCAGGTCCCTCTCTTGCTCTGGGTCCCACTCAAAACTGTTAGCCTTAGGGATTATTCTGTAAATTGGTCAGAATATCACACTCCAAAGTGATATACATCGTCTCAAAAATCCAAAGAGAACTCCAATCATTGTAACTCTCTTTTAATAATAAAAAGTAAAAATGTAGTAATTTTTCTTTCACATTGGAGGGAATGTTCCAATAATTAGACTCCAGAAACATCACTGAAGTGATTGCCCCTGCATTTTCATAGGATTTCTCTCCCCCATGTTCTGCCTTACGTGTCTTATTAAATCATCTAAGGTTGTTCCTGCTTATAAGGTCCAAATTTCATGATGGCATCAATACAGTGAAGAAATGTGGCATTCTGTAGGATTTCCCTATGATCCAAACCTAGGCAGAGTAGAGTCTGGTAGAGAACTGGAGAGTTAATTTGGCTCTAAACAACTTTCCACCCTGTTAGGTAAAGCTGATTTCTCTTCATGTTTCTTCACAATTGTTGAAGAGGATAAAAGCAACTGTCAAATCAACAGCTGCATACCAGGTAGGTATCTGCGCCCCAGACACAAAGCAAAGGCACGCTTGGCCTCTCGGCGCTCGGTTGCTCCCTCCCTCACTGGGGTCTGGCCCTGCCTGGACTGCAGAGAGAACAGAGGTCACGGCCTTTGTGGGCCGGCCCATCCGGAGGTGCAGAGGGCTGCCGGCCTTTGTCGCTGGGTGGGGATGTTGCTCTGCACAACTTTAGCCCAAGGCTGTGGTAGCAGCTCATCCGTTTCCATGTCTGGCGGCTGAGGACTGGCTCTTCCTGGGGGTGGGGGCCGCCCAACACCTGCCCAACCTCCCGCGTTCATGTGCAGCCGCTGTGACTCCATCCTCCCGTACCTGCCTCCTGGGAGACACTTCCGACACGACCTCCACTGGCCTCGCTGGAAGACCAACAAACAGGTGTTTGCCAGCTATAACCTTCAAAACACAGACAGTAACTTCGCATTACTTATGGAAAAGAGGATCAAGGAAGAAATCGAGGCTTTTCCAGAAAAGTTCTAGCTGAGTGGCAGAAGTGAGGATCTGTAACCTGTGTACAACATGCATTTAAACAAATGGATTGAATTAAAAAAAAGTGAAGTTGACACATCTGGAAATGAGAGAACTACAGTGGTTATGAAACAGAGGCGGTACTCAGTGACCACCAACATCAATTTCCCCATCAGCCCTTCTCTCTCCCCAGAGAGGAAGCCCACAGTCCTGGGCTGTGCTACCTGCCCAGTGCTCGCTCCAGGACAGCCCCCTTCGCTCCTGACAGAATGTTGGCTGCACTCTATCTAAACTGTGGTGTATCTGGTTTCCAGTGGGTAATCAACTGCATGTCAAGGTACTATTAGTCATTAAAGGAAAAGAAAAGAAAAAGCAGAGGCCATTAGACAAGAGGTATTCTGGACTGCTGGTTTAGTAATCCTGGCGGGCGAGAGAGCAGGAATATGTGGCTGTGTGGCCTCCGTGTTCTCCCCAGCGAGGAGTATCGCTCTGCTCTGGGAAGCTTCAGGGCCTCTGATGCCCAGCCTGGCTGCCAGGAGCCAGGGCACCAGAGGGATACTGGGAAACGTTTCTCAGACATCAGCACATACACACTTAGAACTCTTCCCTTGTGGTGCCACTTGTTTTACTGCCCCCAATGGCTTCATGTATCCCACCCCCAGATTCTGGAAGAAGAATGCAGAGAAACTGGCCCATACCAGCTGCGTACTAGGTACCAAAGGCTTTGATAATTTGCTCAAATAAGATACTGTTTCTAGAATAGCAGCTATAATTGGTGTAATCCCCTGATTAAGTGTATGATAGTACATGGTTATTTGCTGAGATCCATCTGCTTTTTGCTGGTGGCTCTTATCTCTGGAGTTTCCCTAGGCATATGGTACAGCTATGGTTTACTATTTAGGCAGGGGAGAAAGTTCTAGGGGATTTCACTTGGTCCTGCCTTTTATAATAGTCTTTATTCCATGAGGTAGGAAGCCAATGTGGAGATTCTGCCAGTTGCTGAGTAGATCTATTTAAATTATGTATCCAGGAAATGAGAATATAATCACAGGGTGGGGCCTTGGGCCCACTGAGTTCATTGTGATACAGACTTGAATGAAAACATCATTTATCAAATTACCACCATATGCCCTATTTTGACTTGCAAAATACTGGCATTTGGGGCCTCCAGGGATGAATACTAATTTTGAGCCTGTGTTTAATAAATTTTTAAGGGTCTAGTCATCTTACCTTTCCCATGTACCAGTCACCAAAGTAAATGGTGATAAATACCTTTGGGCAGGCTAACAGAAAGATTTATAGTATATACATGTGGCAGTTATTCAGGGTCATTCCTCAAGGGGAACCAGCCTTCCCATCAATCAAGGGCTTTAGAACCATCTTAGGTCTATAAACTGGGTAAGTAGCTTTGATTTCAATTGTGGTGACTCAAGTCGGGTGTTTGGCCACCAGACCTAATTTTTTTTCTGTTATATAGATAAAGTAATGTCTTAGTCTGTTCAGGCTGTACAACAAAATATCATAGACTGGGTAGCTTAAAAACAACAGGAATTTATTTCCCACAGTTCTGGAGGCTGGAAGTCCAAGATTAGGGCACCAGCATAGATGAGTTTTGATGAAGAACTTCTTCCAGTTTGTAGACTTCTCATTACGTCTTCACGTGGTGGAAGGGGCAAGGGAGTTTTCTTGGGCCTTTTTTATAAGGGCATTAATGTCATTCATGAAGGTTCCACCCTCCTGACCTGAACACCAAGGGCCCCACCTTCTAATACCATTGCAGTGGGTACTAGGATTTCAACATACGGGTCTTTGGGAGACACAAACATTCAGATCATAGCAAATAACGTTTAGTAGGCTGCCCATATATTTCATTTCTAAAGACACCATGATCAACTAGACATTAGTGAAAAAACAAAACCCAAAAACTCTGTATTCAAAACGTTCACATTACGACTTCATCCTTATGGCATATTGCAGTAATTATCAATTACCTTTTCACTGGAAGTTAAACACTGCCACTTGTCCACTAATATTCTGGGAAATAATCTTTTGCTTTGAAATCAGGGTGTTCAAAACTCAAACTTCTCATTTCTTTCTGCAAACTCTGCAGTGCAGATTTATCCCCCCCTCACCAGTGTTTTTAAATAATAATTACATGATAGAAACATGCAGTGCCCCTTAGTATCTCAGAGCACTTGAATCAATCACAGATAATCATTTAATTAATCATGATACTCTGCATTATCATGAAATACTAGCATCCTATTGCATAAGCAAGGGGCCCAGCTCTGTTTTCAAGACCAAAGTCAAAAGTAATTGTCTTAGAATTCCATTTTGAAGGCCTACTTCGTAGGCTCCTTTTCGGTACCGTGCAGTGTATCATTCAGACTCTAGACAGGAAAATAGAAACCATACTAAGTGTTTCAAAAGAGAGAGTTAAAAGTAGGGAAGTGGTTAACAGGTGCTGCAGCAATTAAAAAATAAAACAGCCAGAAAGTAAAGAAACACAAAGGTAAGAACTGCAGACGCTGCTACTACCCACAGAGCGGCGGGATCAAAGAGAAGAGGTTGACATTATCAGAACCTGAAAGCTCAGAGAAGGGGCCCAACACAGTTAAGACTCGAATCTCTTAGAAGGGAACACTACTTGGCTGCTGTTCGTACCTCAGGAGCTTGGAGGAGGAGGCAAATTGTGAAGCCGGAGTTCAGCCTCCGAGGATGGGTGCTGCCTGGATGGATTCTTCTGGTAACATTGAGAGGGTGCAAAGAAGCTGGTTCTGAAAGAGCTGAAAGAAACTGGAGACTGGCACCAGTTGTTGAGCTGAGGAGCCATTTTTGAGATAGCTCTGCCAATAACAGCGAGCATATAGAAAGAAGCAAATCTTTTTTCATTTCTCTCTCTTTATCAGCTCTTTTGACCGCCCCGTTTACCAGAATCTGACAGAAATCCAGCTGACAAATACATGTAGTTTGCAGAGGCCTAGCTCCAGAATCATAGAGAAGAGCAGAGAAGGGTTGATTTGGGGCTCAGAGACAATAGCTAAATATCCAGAACACCCACTTTGAATATTTCTATAGAGATTTGCTCCAATAGGTATTTTTTTACTTTTGAGATCAAGTGCTGATTTCCCAGGTCAGTAAACCTCACTGGAACTTTGTTTTTATGAAAGCTTTTTTCTTTGTAAATATTAATTCTGAGTTATATTTCATATCCTTTTTTCATGAGTCATACTCATAGGCTATTTTATTTTTGAAGGAAGAGGTTTTATACCCAGATTAAATGTGTGTGTTTATACTTTTTTTGTGTGTGTGTGTGAGGAAGATCAGCCCTGAGCTAACATCCATGTCAATTCTCCTCTTTTTGCTGAGGAAGACCACCCCTGAGCTAAGATTTATTGCCAATCCTCCTCCTTTTTTTTCCCCTTTTTCTCCCCAAAGCCCCAGTAGACAGTTTTATGTCATAGCTGCACATCCTTCTAGTTGCTGTATGTGGGACGCGGCCTCAGCATGGCCTGACAAGCGGTGCGTCGGATCCGATCCCGGGCCGCCAGTAGCGGAGCACGTACACTTAACCGCTAAGCCACGGGGCTGGCCCCCAGTATACTTTTTAAATAGAGTATCAGCATTTTACTGTTGGTAAACCTATCAAAATTTTGCTTGGTGAACACACTGAATGATTAGGTTGCCTTCCCTGGCATCTCACCATCAACAAATCATTCTCTCTCCAGACTTTTTCTGGGTACCTCTGACTTGGAAATTCTCCCTCTGTTGCCTTGAGCTCTTCTCCTTGCTCCAACTGAAACGTCTGCTTAGTCTTATGGTAACCCACTGAAATGCCTTTCCCTAGATCTCCATTATCTCTGACCAGGCCCTTGGAGGAGGGTCCAGGAACTGAAATATATAGTCATAGTCTTGAGTGTCACTGACCTTTATCATTTGTTCATGTGTTGCTGCTCTTGAGAAATGACGAAGACTCATAAAGGCAGAGCTGAGGGGTACAACCTTCCTTTCTTCTTGCAGGATCCAGGTGATCATACCACTCGAAGTCATCTTTAATTTCATTTCCCAGTACTTGTTGTCTAGAGGAAATGTGTTTCCCAAATCTCCAAGGCCCCAAATTATCTTTTATCTCTTCTTGTGAATTTACTAATTCTATCCTAAGCTCATTGTTTTCTTGTAATATCTTGCCATACACAATCAATTTGCAATTAACACATGCTATTAAGTTCTTTTAATCATCGTAATCATCAGATCAGAGCTACAAGTTCATTAGATATATAGTCTCTTTCAAGTTATCAAGGCTTCAATTTTATCAAATGTTTTTCTACTGCATAACATGAATCTATATCTCACTGCTCTCTGGAAATAATTTTCTCACTGTCTTCTACTTGATAATTAAGCCAGTGTCACATATTTTGGTTTTTTTGTTACAACGGTATCCCACTTTTGCCATAAATGTTTTTATTAGTCAGGTTAGGCTAGTCTTTATGATAGTAATTAATAAATCTTCAAATTTTCCTAACAACGCATTTATGTTTGTCTCTTGATCTCACAAAGTCTGTTGTGGGTCTAGCAGCTATTTTCCAAGTAGTGACTCAATGATTCAGATAACATTTCCTTGCAGACATGCTATTCAGAATATATAGTTTCTAGTTCAGAAGGAAAGGGAGACGGATGTTCACACACTGGCTGTTAAATGCTTCAGCATGAACATGTCACCCATCACTTCTGCTCATCACCTATTATCCATAATTAGTCATATACTCTGGCTTAACTGAAAGGGTGTTGGGAAATGTGGGGGAGCACATGTACATAGAAAGGGAGCACATGGATAATGGGGAGCAGTAAATGCAGAGGCTCAAATGTATATTGTTATTCATGATCATTTTTAAATGGACCTTAGATAACTCAGGATAGGTAAGTTCCTAATTGATAGATTTGATAGATTGTTTCCAAAGTTCTCGTATTGAAAAATGCTGCTGTGAACATTCTTGCTTAAAATTCTTTGTACTCTTATTGATGTATCTCCTAAAGATATATTCTTAGTAATGGAATTTCCAGGATAAAAGGCCTTTTATTTTCCTACTGACACTGTGTGGGATAGATAGTTCTTTGTGCTATCTATAATGCTGGGTATTTTCAGTCTTTTCATATTTGCTAATCTGAAAGATAAGAAGCAATATTTTATTATTTTTTATTTACATTTATTTAATTAAAATGACTTTAAGCACATTTAACTGTGTTGGTCTACCACTTAGATTTTTTTATTTTTAACTTTCTGTTTATATCTTTTGCCTCAATTTTTGTTTTTAGATGAGAATCTTTCTTAGATTTTGCAGTTGGCTCATACGATGACCCCCTGATGCCATAGTGAGAGAATCATGCCTAGCAGTCATAATCTTTTGTTCTTTATGTTCTTCTTTTGTGGGCAGTTGGAGGCACTGGTTCTGCAACGGATCATCATTTGGATTCTGTCTTAGCTTCGCTCTGCCTACCTTTCCCAGATGGATGAGAAAAAATTAACTATCTTTCAGATTGGTCCTGGTCTTAAAGACTAGTACAGTTGCACTGGATTACAGGATAAAATAACTCTGTACTCCATAAGGTATATAGGAATGGCATATGGGTTTTTTGTTGGTTTTTCTTTGTGTGTTTTTTTTTTTCCAGCTAAATTTCAGGTGTTTTTAGGACATACCATGTATCTCTGATACTAGAATAAAACTACTTTATTTTAATTATTGACCTGTATCTTTTCATAACAATATTTCACTAATATTGAAGGATCTTTAGATATCTAAAAATGTATTTAACACAAATTGGGGCCTATCTTATTTTTAAGATTATTTAATAAAGTAGTATCTGTATTTAACCTTTACATATTAAATATAAAAAAAAAGAACATCTTTAATATAAGACTATTTTCTTTTAAAAATAAGTGCATGTCTTGCTGTAGATAGTTTTTATATTTTCAAAATTCAACTTTAAACTCATCAGATCAGTTTACTAAAAGTACCTGGAAGGTATACTATACTATCATGAAAGAGGTATCAAAGAGGCGAATTGTAATTTAGCAAGTATGTTGTATCAGAGTTTTGATAGAGAACTCTGGGAATAACTCTGGTCAATTTCATTCAAAATTTTGAGACTTCTTGCTCACTGATGAAATAGATGTGACAGAATAATGGCTGATGTTAGATGCCACTCACATACACAGATGACTCGAGCCATCATTCTGTTTTCAAAAGAACACGCTGTGTCTTCCTAACTCAAAGGATGACTCTCTCTGTGCATTCCAGTTCACTTTAATATATGCATCATGCTGAAGAGAAAATTTTTCCTCTTTAAGATTTTATTGTGGTCTCACATGCATTTATTTCCGTTATTTAAAAACAATATGGACTAAATTTTTTTGGCAAAGCCAAAAAATAAGTGCTATAGAGTTCAGTGTAGCTTCCTCATAGGTATTGTATTCTGAGTGGTATAAAGGTCAATCTAATTCCAATATAAATCCTCTGAGATATTGCATTTTAACAATTCAAGTGAGTTGACACAGATTTTCTACAGCTCATTGAGGTTCCTCAGTTTCAAATATTAGCAACTAGATAGTGTCATCCATCTACTTTTGCTCTACCTTTATAAAAAAGGCCCATGGTACTTTTATGGAATGTTTTTTCTTACAGCATAGATTTGCTTCCCTTATGTGTATTATACTTATTTTTGCCAGACCTAATTTTGATGGATTCCTTTGTGTGTTTGAACACATGTGGTGCTATTTTGTCATGTATTTTTAACCAAGTATAACAGACAAGCAAATCGGACCACTTTATATTTAGGGAAAATGATATTTTCATGTTGTACACTGTAAAACACATATTGGTGGCCTGTAGCAACTTTGGATAGGTCACCTTGAAAAAAATCACAATTCCTTCAGTCTAGAGGAGGAGGTAGAATTGTATGTGTGTGTGTGTATTTGTGTGACCAGAAGATCTTTAAGATACTTCCAACTACTAAAACTGCATAATTCCATTATATTATAGTTTTCAAATACTCAGGTCTTCCTAGTGTTGGACCAAGTCATCTTCCTGTGGGGCCTATCATACACTAGTTGTCAGTTACAGAAAAGCCTCCTTGTAGACATTATGAGCTTTCTTAGAAGTAGAGGCCAGAACAACCTCACTGAGGTTCCCTTTATACTTCTTCATCTTCTTAGGTGCCATCTTCTTAGGAAGAGTGTATACAGTGAAGACTTGATCATTGATTATATTAAAATGAGCCAAAGAGACAAATTTGCTTAAGCTCAGGTTTTTAGGCACAAGGTATTTGGATGATATGCAGTTTGGAAAATAGTGTTATGAATAAGGGACAAGAAGAGGGGTTCTGGAGATATGGTGACCCACCTGCATACCCCTGTCTCCCTCCAGTGTGAATTATAATCCATCTGTCCACATAGTTACCAGGGCTCGCAGGCAGGTAAAGCCTGACAGGTATATGAGAGTGATGGCCTGTCTGGTTTTCAGAAGGAGGTGGGACCTGAGGGCTCAGGAGTCAGTTCTCCTTTGGAGCTGACTAAACTCTGAGAATGACAATGGAGAGCTCTGTGTCAAGAGTCAGGACTCTGTGGGTGTTGGGAAAAATTGGCTTGTGTAGATTCACTGACCACTGAGAGGAAGGGTAGCACTATCTTGCATGGGATGAAGACCTGCTAGTCTCCTTAAGAATTTGCAGAGAGAGTGGGCCAGCCCAGTGGCTTAGCGGTTAAGTGTGCACGCTCCGCTGCTGGCTGCCCGTGTTCGGATCCTGGGCACGCACCAAAGCACCGCTTCTCCGGCCATGCTGAGGCTGCGTCCCACATACAGCAACTAGAAGGATGTGCAGCTATAACATACAACTACTGGGGCTTTGGGGGAAAAAATAAATGAATAAATAAAATTATTAAAAAAAAAAAAAGAATTTGCAGAGAGAAACTGATGGCTATAACCCATCCCTACCCACAAGCATGCAGACCACACATTTACAACTAAATAGAGAGTAGAAAAGAGGTTTCTTCCTCTTTCCACTATACAAGACTGACAGTTTACCAGCTGTCAGATTGCCAGTTTTCAGAAGTAGAGACTGGGAGGTCAAAGAAGAGGAAAAAGGAAGAAAAGCAGATAATGAACTTTTGTTGTTGTTATCTTCTTGGTCTTCAGATAAGAATACTGATTATTCCAAATGCCTACAATGTAAAGCATTGCAGCATCTTGACCTCCGGTGACTAGAACATGTATATCCAAAGGAAAAGTGAGCTCCCAGAAAAGTTGACTCCTGTTGAAATAGGAATCATGAAGGAGACAACAGGAACATTAACACAAAATAATCAGACACATAAAGACATAAGATAAAATTAAAAGACTATCTTAGATTCTGAAGTATTTCTGGATGAAAGGATATGATTCTGGGATTTGTTATAAAATAATACAATTGGGTTAGGAGTTAGTGGGTGGAGTTTAGATGAAACAAAATTGCCACATGCTGGTAGTTGCTGAAGCTAGGTGATGGGGACATGGAGGGCGGGGAGGTCTGTAGTGTTATTATACGGTTCTTTCAACTTACGTATGAATTTAAAAATTTTAATAATAATACATTTAAAAATTATCATGAAGGATAGAATGATCACTATTGAGAGCCATTTTAATGGCCTGGAAGATCAAACAGAAGAAATAGCTAAAATTTCAGAACGAAAATACAAAGACATTGAAATCATACAGGAAAGGTTTAAAGACTTGGGAAGGTGCTGGATAATAGAAATTTAGAAGGAGAATAATGAATACATGAAGCAGTATAATAATTAAAGAAATGAGAAAAGGAATTTTCCCTACTTTGAAGAATGATTTTAGTTTGTTAGTTGAAAGGGCTTACTAGGTTACAGGCAGGATTGATGCAAAAAGACTAATTTAGGCATACCCTGGTGAAGTTTCTGATTCAGAAAATAAAGAGAAAATTCTTACAAGTTTCCAAACAGAAGAAAAACATTACATACAAAGAAAAAAACACAAACTTTCATTAGACTTCCTATCTGTAATATTGGAAGCTAAAAGCACAGTGTAATGACTTCTGCTGACTAGTGAAAGGAAAGGACTGTCACTCAAGAATCCTACATGTGGATGAGATATAATTCACCTGTCAGGGTAGAAAACAGACATTAGATGATGAGCAAGGATTCCGAGAATATAAGACCTACATAGCCCATCTGAAAAAAATCCTTGAGCAAGAATTCCAACCAAAGGATGAATGAATGACAACAGAGGCCTTAGAAGAATGGAAGACAAAGAGGAGAAGAAACATTAATGAGGCTAAATAAGGATCCCAAAAGTAGAGGAGGCACAGTGCTAAGCAAACCTAATAAGAATCTGCAGTGAAAAGTGCTGAACTATCTCAGTGAATCCAAGGATATGGGGTGAGGGAATGGGCAAAAAAAGTAAGAACCTGCAAAGGTCTCTTCTGACATTGGATTGGGTGTGAGTGGGGAAGCACTGACACCCCAAGTCTCATCTTATTGGGTGGGAAAAGCAAATCAGAAATAGAGCCCTGAGTGGGGAAAAAGAGTTGTCATCTTATTTTTGTATAAGAGTAGAGAAACACATGTTCCTTAATAAGTCCTCAGAATAAGAAGGTGGAAAATATATGTTTATGGAAAAATACAAATCTCCAGGGTAATAAGAGTAAAGGAGAGCTGTGTAATAACTCTATAAAACTAGGCAAAAAAGTAAAAAAAATGGAAAGGAAAGAAACCCAACAAAGTAAATGAATAGTAAACATATAGTAAGATCAAGAAATAAAATTAAATCTGTTGTTATACCAAATGTGAATAATCTAAATTTCTCTATTAAAACACACAGATTCTGAGAATGGTTAGAAAACGTTCATTAAAAATGAACAAACTAGGACTGGCCTGATGGTGTACTGGTTAAGTTTGTGTGCTCCGTTTTGGTGGCCTGGGGTTTGCGGGTTCATATCCCAGGCATGGACCTATGCACTGCTCGTCAAGTCATGCTGTGGCAGTATCTCACATACAAAAAATAGAGGAAGATTGGCACAGATGTTAGCTCAGGGTTAATCTTCCTCTCCAAAAAAAAAAAAAAAAAAGAACACCCTTCAAACAAAATAATAAGCAAACTATGAAAATAAAAGGATAGGGAAGCAGATAGTAGAAAAATGCAAAAAAATTTTAAAAGGGAAACAAGTGATATCATTAATTACACATGCTTCATTTTTAAGGACAAAAGCACTGAGCAATTGAACGGTATAAAAGAAACATTATGTAATGATAAAAGACAAAATTTATAGATGCTGTTATTCTCATACATTTGTGTGCTTTAGGAAACAGAACAGCTTAATTTATACGGTAAAAGTGATTTGAAATAGCAATGTAAACTTAGTGTTGCCAATGTGGTAAGAGATACTGAAAAAAACTTTTAAAGAATTTTTAAGGTCTAGGTTAAAAGATAAGAGTATAACTAATTAGCAATAAACAAACGTGATTATATAGAGATCATACAGATTATGTGTACATATACACATAAAGTAAAGCACTTTGCACAGTAGCTATCACATGGGAAATTATTCAGCAAAAGTATACTCTCATAATTATAAATATTATCTACTTAGAATCAGAATCATTTACCTTCATTGAACCAAAAGTCATGTATTTGAATATGTGATAACAATCATAAATATTATCAAAAATTAGGAAAGTGGGTCCACAGAATTGTATATGTATTTTAAAAAATGGAGATTATGAAGGAGAAAGTGATGCAATATTTTTGGCTTATTGATAATAATAGATAAAACGAATTTCTCAAAAGTTTATACATTTTGCATAGATGTATGTAGGATGAGCAAATTTACAGATGTGTAACCACAGGACCAGGAACAGAATTTGCCACCCTAAAATATGCCTCTTTGGCATAAGAATTATTTTAGGCTGATTATTTTTAAGAAACAGCAGACACAGGGAAAGCTCTGAGAACCTAGTAGAAGTTACCTATTTGTAAGGGAAATTTACATTTATAAGAGAAATCTCCATTTGTAAGGGTGCCTTCTTCTCTGTGCCAGGAAGGAGAGGAAGACTAAATCTCTAGAAACTCTTATCAGTGGAGAAGGCAAGGACTTAAAATCTACGTAACAACTTTACCCTTGTTCACTGTGCTGACCTCATCTTACAACAGAATGTTAAAGCTATCTTTTTCAGGGCAGGGAGACAGCCAGGAGCACGTGCAGAAGAGAAAATTTTGATCTGCCAATGGAAACTCATCCTGCCAGTGCCTCCGCATACCAGCCTGCCCTCCCTGATCTCTTACACTTTACTCCATCCCCTGGATGCAGGGAGACAGAGTTGAGAGCCTTCCTTCTGTCTCCTTACCAATCGATTGCTTAATAAACTGCTTCTCTCAAAGAATGGTGTACCATGATATTGGCTTCTGTGCGCATCTGGTGGAGCGTCCTTGCTGGGTAACAGATACATGTTTGTCTTTGCTCGTTTCTCAAAAGCTCAGAAAAGCAGAACAAATAACAACATGAAGAAAAGTCTCAAGGGGAGTAATAGAGTGAAAAAGTTTTAGATAGTAAAATAGATATTTACAGCTACAGAAGTAATTAATGAAAAGCATATATTGCAGAAACAAAAGTGAAAAAATTGAAGGAAAAAAAAACTGCCCATAAAAATCTTTCTACAGAGACAGGGCAAAGTGATTAGAGATGTAAGAGAAAGTGAGTACAAATAAAAGCAACAGAGTCACATCTGAGTTGGTATGACCAAAACAGGATGATGTAAAACCTGAAAGAAAAACAGCTAGGTTAGGCTGGCAGTGAAAAAGAAATCTTGGAAAATTTAGTTCCTTATGGGGCTCTTGTAAACACAAAAATAAGAATATATATTTTTTTCTTTTTACGAGACAGAGACACAGATTTAATGAGACAGCTGACTATTAATCAAAGCTTGGAAACATAGACAATTTTAACAAAAGATATTGCTGCTCAGGGATTGAGCCGTGGGGTAAAGCTCTGGAGAGAGGATGCAGGGGGCCTGTGGGCCCCTGGCCTCACTGCGGAGCTCTACACAAATCGGAATGGACCTTTGACTGCCTTCTTCAACAGCACAGGGAAGAAAGTTGAAATGTCCGGCGCCATAAAGCAAGGCCTGTTAAACATGGCATGCTAGTGATATTTAATAATAGTGATAAGAAGTATTAGAAACTAGGGTCAGTGGCATTTGCGAGCAGAGATTAAAGATTCTTCCAGAACTTCTTTTACTAAGATTGAGGGAAAGAGATGAGGGACTGACACAGAAGACGTAGTTCTTTATTGAATTTAGGAGGAATCAAAAATCAGGCTGAAGGAGAAAATTAAGCAAGATGTTTACTATGCTATCTCAAGAAGAGTAAATCCAGAGACTAGGAAAAAAGCAACAGCTACAAGCATTTTTTTTCTGACAGAACCCTTGAGTATCATGTGGGCGGTCCAGGCCTTCGCCAAAAGGCCAAATACCTCCCACACCATTCTGGGATCCACAGCTGGCATCTCATGTGTTTTGAGAATTAGTTTTCTCATTCACTCTTCTGTCATTTGCCTCTCTTCTGCTCCCGCTTACTGTGGAGATGTCTTTGGTTATCCTTTAAACTCAAAGGAAAAGCTATTCTATAGACGCCCACCCAGGTACTGAGAGTGTTGGTGATTCTAGGCACTGAAGTCTCCTGCCACATCGTTGGTTGGTTGCATTGATACCACAACAAAGCACTAACTTTCAAAGAGCAGTTCCTATGTTCCAGGCATGATCGTAAGCAGTTCACGTACGTCTAATCTAATCCTCACACTACAGGATATCCTGTGTCTTGTTGTTCCGGACTTTGTACATATTATGGAATATTATTGCAACTTAGAAGATAACCTCACAGGAAGAACGAGAGCTTGGCCTGGTTGATATAGAATTATTTTTAGGGTGTAATGTTGTGTTTTTCAATATTAAGGCAGAAAACAACTTAAGACACTGACTGCTCAAGTTCAAATTCCTCCTACTGTTAGTAAAATAAGAGAAGAAACTGTTCTGCTAAACGGAACATTTTAAACCAAAAGGACAAGCTATGAATAGCACATTATAAGGATAATTAATCCTGAAGGACTGAAAAGTGTGTGAAAGTAGAAAATTATTACCAAGAAAAATATAAAATATGCCTGTGTTTATAAATAAGAAAATAACAGCTTTGTAAATGAAGTTGTTAAAATATATTTACAAGGCAATAATAATAATAAATTAATAGCTACTATTTATTGAGTAACTACCGTGTGCCTGACATTACTCTAATATTTGCATATTTTACTTGGTCTTTACAACGTCCCTGTGAGGCAGGTGCTTTTGAGGCACCAGCATAAAGCAAAGGTTTCTTGTGTGCTGCCTTACGGTCTGAGTGGTGGGTGAGGGTAACAAGTTTTGGGTTGAGAGGACACTTTCAGCCTAAATGAAGGCTATAGAGAGGAGATGACAACATGACATTTAGTATCTGACTGCTACTTCAAAAGGCTTTTAAAGGCTTTTAAAACCAACTATCCAAGATCATGGAGGAAATGTGTAAATTACAGTTATGGAAAAATTTCTTTGATTTTACGAAAAGGAAAGGGTGAGGAATGAAGAACTAATAGTTTCAAGATAACACACCTTTTCCAGTAGCAAAAATATATAAACCTTATGAATGTGCAATGAACTCCATGGAGCAGTCCAAAAAGGTAAAACACGTATAATAAAGGATGAAATAGGTTATGGCAAACAATAAAAACAGATCTATGTTGAGTTAATTAGAAACTACTGTGCAGTGTTTGAAGGATTTGTGTTGATCTTTGTTGGAGAATCATTAATATGTATTATATGTAAATAAATTTAATAATAACTTGCAAGGATCAAATGAATGATGGACATGGGAGAAATTTGAAAAGATATTAAAGCACTAAACAGATGTAAAGTAATTTTAATCCCCCTCTTTAGTGAAATCAGTTATTTGATTAGACATTGCAACAGTTTTTTTTTTTTTTAAATCAGTTCTAATTTACCTTTAAACGGACCAAGAGGTGTCCAGCAGAATGCGTGTGTCTGTGTGTGTGTAAGAGAGAGTGAGAGAGGAAGAGAGTAAGAGAGAATACAATTGAGAGCAAAGACTCTGGACTCAAACCTCACTAACTAGTTGTGGAAACTTGGTAATTACTTACCCTCAATGAGCCTCAGTTGCCTCACTTATAAAATGTGATTAAAGGAAGAACTTATGTTTAAAGATTGTTTTGAAAATTACATGAAGTCATCTTTGTAAAGCATCTATGTAAAGCATACAGTGCCTGGTTGTATCTTGAATTTATTTACACACCAGAACATCCTTATCATGTTTTATTTTTATAAATTTATATTCACAGATGACACATATATCTCACACACACGAAAAAACCCAAAACAATCAAGGCTGGTCCTGAAAAACTGATAGTGAAGTGAACTGAGTTGGAATACAACAAAGTTTTCAGTTCAAAAAACATTCACTGGGTACCTTCTATATGTAGGTTCTTATCACATGTTGCATTCTGTTGCTGTAATAAAAATAATATTTGGTTACTGCCATTAAATCTGGGTCAGAGGAAGTGCTTAAAGTATTCAGAGTGTTGAGAGAGAGAAAATTTTTTTATTTTAATTGAATAAGGGAAGGCTCAGGATGGAAATTAATGTTTGAGTTGGCTTTGAGGAAATGTAGAATTTTTTTCTGGCAGAGATGTTGGTGGGTGGAAGAGGCAATTTCAGAAAGAGATTAGCTCAAGAGGAGATGTAGAAAGTGTGGAACATTTTTAGGGAATGGAGTTAATTTGGTAGAATAATCGGTATCTTGCTAACTCCAGAATTTACCCCATTTCCTTGCTCTCTTTCTTAATCAAAACTTTTCTATTTTTAATTTATTCTTCAAAATTTTTAAATACACAATAAATCAGAAAGCTATGTTACCCATCATTACCCAGATCACTTTTACCATACTTCCATGAGACAATTTTTCCTTTTCTTTTTTTTTTTAAGAATAAAACACTGTAGATGCAGTTGAAGAAACTCCATTCCTCTTTCATGTCCCTTCTCTTCCTCCCCAGCAGTAATTGCTATTCTGAATTTGGAGTGTGTCCTTCCCATTCATATTTTAAAATATTTACCACATATATGTATAGTCATAAATAATATATAGTATCATCTTGTCTTTGTTAAACTGATATTAATGATATTTAACATAACTTTTTCAATAATTTTCTTTCACTGTATTAGGTTTTCAAGTTTTCTTAAGTTGATACATATCGATCTAGTTCACTCATTTTAACATCTGAATTTTATTTGTTCTACAACCCACTCCAATAAGATTTCTGGACTTGTTTTCCACTGGAATTGCTCTTTTCCTCATTGTAATTACTCATATTTCAAAATTCAATGGAAACTTTCTTCTGTAATCTTGAGTTTCTCAGCAGAATTGATTCCAGCTGACTACTCTCTCCTCCTTCATGAGGGATGTTTTTCTTTTGGATTATGTGGGACAGTACTCTCCTGGTTTTACTGTACTTCTTGGAACTACTTTCAGTTTCCTGTGCTGCCTATTCTCAACCAGATTCTAAATATTGATGTTCCTCAAGACTTTGTTACCGCACAAAGGGCACGATCTGCTCACCGCGAGACAAAAGCCAATTGTCAAGAGGCAAGATGGTGGAAAAGAAAGGGCAGTTTATTACAGCTTGCTAGCAAGGGGAGATGGCCCACTAATGTCTCAAAGAACCATCTTAAGGGGGCACAAAATCTTACAGCAGTTATATAGGCCGGTGGGTTATAGAGAGGGGGTTAGGAATGTTGACCTTCGGGTGTTACAGACTGGGAGTGCCAGACCAGAACTTTCAGTTTTCATTGATGATGGCTCTCAGCACAGACTCTCTGTTTGGGGATCATCACATTCCTAAGGAACTCAAAAGAATAAAGTCATCATCTTATCGCAGCTGGGAGGTATGGGCACAAGCAGGGGTTGTAAAATCTACAGAGCAGTTAGATCTCCTGGAAAGTGCATATCCAGCTGGGTTAGTTCGTCAAAGGTCATTCAAAGTTACAATAGGGTTTCTTTTCTACAGTGGCTTCCCTCATGTCAACCTTGTCTTGATCCGGTATCGACTCTGTCTCAGGGTTTTTATTTTCTGATTTATTTCTCTCTGCAGTCTCCCCTGAATGATTCACCTATCTCCATGGCTTTAAAAGTTTCTCTGTGCTGATGACTGCCAAATCTATGTGCCTCCAGTACTGGCCATTTTCTACGGGCTTATATATTTAACTTCTTTTTTGCTTTCTCCACTAGGATATCTCTAAATGTCCTTGATATTTTTCTCTTTCATTCATAAACTTCTCCTCCCTCACCCTACCTTCTAATCTACAGATATATTTGAGTTAGAAATATTTTAAGATACATTGCAAATCTTCCCATTTGTTTTGGTATCTGTCACCAACATACTAGTCTAAGCTCACCTGAATTTTTGGAATAGCCTCTTATCTCGTCTCCTTGAGTCTTCTCTTGTCTTTCCAGTCCATGCCCCACATACAAGACAAAATGACCTTTTAAAAATGGAAATTTGGTTATGTTACTCCTCTACCAAAATCCTTTTATAAGCTTTTTAATATTCTTAGAATAACATTTAATATCCTTACTATGTCCTACGTGGTCCTGCAAGACCTGACATCCCCTTGAGTCTCTAACTTTAGTGAGAGTCTCTCTCTCTCTTGCTCATTACTTTTCCATCGTAGTATCAGCCTTAGAAAGTTCCTATATCACAATCAATGTTTTTCTATCTTAGAACATCATTCATCCTGCAGGTCACTTGCTCTTCACATGTCAGCTTCTCTTCAAGTCTCATTTTAGATGTTATCAGCTCAGATAGACTTCCTTCCCTGTCCACTTAATCTATGGTAATCTCTATGCACTATTCTCTATTACAGAATTCTGTTTAATATATTTTATATCTACTAATAAGAAACTGATTCTAACATAAGAAAAAAAGTGTTTGGGATAGTTTTCAAAATTGATGCAAAGACTGGAGAACCAGACTCAGTGAAAGGAACCTTATGGAGCTAAATGGCCGGGTAACCTCAGTCCTGGTCACACTGCAGGAACAGCCTAGCTATGATGTTGATGCTGTTCACTGCTGGGCATTCATGCCATCCTAGTGGACAGTGGAGGATATCATAGACAATACGTCTTCTGCAAGATTCAAGTCCTAGGTAGTTCCATCTGATTGAGATGGTTACTTCCCAAATAGGCTCATTCAACAGCAGATTTTCCAAATGCAGAATGGGTCCTCAGACTGCTAGATAAAAGAAAGAGGATAAATGAAACCGAGTGTCCACCATCCCTACAAATTGATTTATGAGTGCATATTGATTTATTTGCCTATTTTCCATATCCCATGATTAGTGTACTAGGTCCACAGAGGCATACCAATGTTTGACTCATCACTATGTACCTAGTTCCTGGAACTGACTGGAAAATAATAGATGCATAATAAATATTTGTTCCATACCAGTCAAATTAAAATAATACAGTCTAGGGCCAGCCCCACTGGCCTAGTGGTTAACTTCGATGATTTCCCTTCGGCACTGGGTTTGGTTCCCGGATGTGGACCTACACCACTGTGTTAGCGGCCATGCTGTGCTGTCAGCCCACATAGTAAAAAAGAGAGAAGATTGCCATGGATATTAGCACTGGGAAAATCTTCCTCAGCAAAAAACAAAAAAAAACAAAACACAACACAACAAAAACCCCACAGTCTTGGTCATTTAAAAAAAAATGATACACAACTTGTTAAAGTCTATGTCATTAAAGGATTTCCTTTGTTTTCAAACTCACTGTTTTACCCTTAGGAAAACATACAGTAAGCAACTATTGCTTCAACTTGGTTTTTTTCTTTTATGCTTGTATGAATGGTGAGGACAGGAGGGTACACTTTATGTAGAGCTAAGTATCTGCCCTAATCAACAATCTGCTGTAAGAAATAAGTACGTTCTGAAGTAAGCTACTAGAACACAGCAAAGGTTTGGATGAACGTATGTTCTCAGGAATATTTAGAGACTTCTCTAAAAGTTCTCAGGATATATTCTGTTCAAAAGTATTCAAGAGCCCCTTAGAACTCTCTTTGAGCATTGACTTGATGACATTGAGTTTCACTGAAAAGAAGAGAGCAGAGGTAACCTTCATTTTAGAACTGAGTCCGTTAGAGTATGTCTTTGGAGAACTTCCAAATAGAAGAGAGAAAAACTGTTCTTTTATTTTCTCAAAAGATATAATGATGGATCCCTTTCCTCACAACACTGATGCTTATCTCACCAAACTGAAGGAAATAATGGTAAAATAAAATAGTTTATACAAATTTTAAATTGTACAAGTAATTACTCTCTCTTTCTTGACTCTGCCTTAGTTGTGATGTGAAATCAAGGACTTCTGAAGTTATTATACTAGCTCAGCAGAAAACACATCAAAATATACATATTCTTCTCAGAAAAACAAAGGCTTTTAATTTCTAGCTTAGTGAGAACCAAGTAAATTACAAAATGCAGAAGTTTGAAAAATGTAATTTTAAATGAACTGGGCATATATTTAGGAGTGGAAGGGCTGAATCACATAATAGACAGATGTTTAACTTTTTAAGAAAGTTTCAAACTACTTTCCAAAGTGGTGTTAATTTACATTACCACTGTCAGTATATGAGGATTCCAGTTCCTCCAGATCTTTGCCAGCACGTGGTGTGGCGAGGCTTTTTAAATTTTAGCCATTCAAATAGGTGTGTAGAAGCATCTCTCTGTGCTTTTCATTTGTATTTCCCTAATGACTAATGATGCTGAGTATTCTTTTCATGTTCTTATTTGCCATCCATATATCTTTTTAGTGAAGTTCTGTTCAATTTTTTTGCTCACTTTTCATTGATGTATTTTGTTTGTTTTCATATTACTGAATTCTGAGAATTCCTTATATATTCTATAAAAAATCATTTCTCAAATATGTGACTTGCAAATTCAGTGGTATATGAAGTCATATATCCATACAAAAAATTGTACATGGACATTCATAACAGCTTTATTTGTAATAATCTCAAACTGGAAGCAACACAAATTTCCATCAGTAGGTGAAAGAATGAACAAACTAGTTTATCCATACAGTGGAATACTATTCAGCAATAAAAAGGAATAGACACATGCAGCAGCATGAATAAATCTCAAAATAATTATGTTGAGTGAAAGAAGTGACACAAAAATATATATATGTATGATTTTATTTACATAAAATTTTAGAAAATACAATCTAGTCTACAGTGAAAGAAAGCAGATTATTGGTTGCCTGGGGACAGGGGTAGGGGTGGGCAAGATGAATTAGAAAGGGGTATGAGGAACCTTTTGGGGGTGATGGATATATTCATTACTTGATTGTGTGATGTATACATATATTAAAACTTATCAAATGATAGGTTTTAAATACTTGCAACTTATTTTTTGTCAATTACACTTCAATGAAGCTACATAAAAATACACTAGAGCAATTCTTTATTAAAAAGACACCTAAAGTGAAGAATCTTTTCCTCACACAAATTACTCCTTCACTGTCAGCCTGCCAATGTAGTGTGTGGATTTTGGATTGTCAGTTGGGTACAGTTCTCACCTATGGGATTATTGTCTCAGTGCCTGACCACTCATTGCCCTTTAGGCCCTCTCCAAAGGTGTGTAGTACTGTGCATTTATTTTGCCTGTGGTGCTGCACCATGACACATCACCAAGACTTTAATAAGGCTTCATCAACCTGAATGGATTCCTTGGCCCTACCCCTGTCAATAGAGAAACACCACATCTGTCTTTCACTCCTTCAGGAAGCTTCACCAGGCCAGCTGACAAGGGAGACCTCTGTATGAATTCTATAAGAGCTTCCTTAGAGAGTTTTAGTTTCCCTAACTACACACCATAGCCCAAATCTGTATAACAGGATCTTCTCAATGTTTCTGTATTTTCCTTTTAATTCGATGGCTGAAGCAGGCCTTTTTGGTTTTGTTTTTGATTCAATCAGGCATTTGTTTAAATTATCCTACCAAATATTTAATCGATGATTTTGTCTTGATTCTAACCCACTTTTGCCAACATCAGGCTGAACTTGTATTATAGTTAAGTATTAACAGATATTTTATGGCATCTTTGTTGCTCATTACTCGTAATTAAATATTCACAGCTGAAAGCAATTTATTTTAATAGTGAAAAATCCCTTCTGAGGGATATATCCAGGATATCCTAGGGAGAGCAGAATAGGAAGTCATCACTTGGGTGTGATTTGAGAGTGCCAAAAGGCCCTTATGTAAAAATGTCAGAAATATTTCCCCGGGCTGATACTGCCACAGGGACTGCATATCCATAACCGGCATTTTTCCTCACAAATCTTGCCAAGAATCTATGTATATTTTTACCTGAATAAAGCATGATGCTTTCTGGGAAATGAAGTATAGTAGGTATCATTTTAGCACAGGAACATTCATAAGATTAAATAAATTTTGTCTAGGTTTTACATTAAAAATCATAACCCACCTATTGCCCAAAGTTTAGCAGAAAAATACATATTAAACAAGCTTGACATCTAATAAACATATTTGCAAAGCTGTTAATTTTAATTCTTTTTAATTTGTTTTGGGAAAACAAAGTAAAATCACTTAGTACTTGATCATAGTTAGTGATAGTCTTTGTAAATGTTATGCAATCAAGTATATGTTAATCTGAGCTCTCTATCAAAATGGAAAAAAGACATTCAAAATCAGAAAGGAATGACCCACGTAACTTAAAGTTTTTGCACTATACATATGTTTGTGTATCACACACAGTATGCACACACACGTATATATATGATTGAAAGGCAGAAAACGTGAGTTTTATATTTGTAGACTCAAATTTTTACATTGAAATCAGTAATTTCAGAAATATGTTTTTTGTGAAACAATGACTTCATATTAAGTTATGGAATATACCCATATTTACTTCAAGAAAAGTTCTGATTTTGTTACTGGACCATCAATGAGTGTTTTGTTTCTCTCTTCTGGAAATACAATGATACAAATGGGCAAGTCAAGTCTAAGTACTGAGAGAAGGAACACATTACATGTATTATTAATTGCTTCCTGCTTTGGTAGGTTTATTGGCTGGCGAGACAAGAAAGGTCAAGGATGGACACCATGGCTATCCTGGGATCCTGGGATCCAGGCCTTCATTAGCATTCTCTAGTTTTGGGGGTCATGTAAAGATACTTTTGGGAACAGACCCTTGGCCTTTTTAATCAATTACTGTTTCATATTTCAACATAATGAATACAATACAAGCTAATACAATATCTTACTGGCATGTTTGGACAACAAAATATCTCTCTTTCTCTCTCACATATCTCTTCTTTCTGTCTAAAGGAGCAAGAGCTTAGAGAGTTACCAATTTTCCATCTTGTTTCTTATTAGCTGTAGGGAGTGCTCTCAGTTTTTCTTGCTCAGTACCACTCATGGTCTAAACTGAAAGAAAGATTAAAAATTATTTTGTTTAGTTCTGTCAGCTTTTTCACTGAAATTAGGGAAGAAAAAGTATTGGGAGAGTTCACAGGTATAAATATTTACAGATGTTTAAAATTAAGGTTTGATCAATAAATTGCTATGCAATAATAACACAAGGGAAATACAACAATGAATAGAATATTCTATTTCTCACTAGAATCATGAGTTTGTATAGGAGGTATTTTTAACATTTCAAATTTAAAAAAATATTGTCATTATTTCTCAAGTTTAAGGGCTACGTTTGATATTAAAATAAAAGTGAAAGCATCAGCCATAGTAAATACAACACAGTGATAGATATGTTAATGTTATATGGTCTCCTAAAAATTAACATTAACTTTAGTTATATATTGAAATAAGACTAGAAGAAAAAAGTTGCAATATTTTATGATTTATGTTCTGGGTATCATTAGGACAAGTCACTGCTTATTCACTAGCAGCTAGAAAGTGTTCAAGTTATGACTGTTTGCTAACGAAGCAAAGTTATTTTGCTGCAACTGACATTTATTGAAGAGAAGCCTAAGGGTCATATCTGCTCTGGGTTAAAACTGACAGAGATTAATTTAAATTCATTCAGCAGTCCAGCCGAGACGACTGTGGTGAGTGAGGTGGTAGTCATAATCTAGCGGTACTCTAAAAATGTTCTGACTTTACTAGCTTTCCAAGCTATCAATGAATGATTTCTAAATGGCTCAGCATTTCAGGATGAGTCTTGGCAAGTAAAATCCCATAGCACAGGAAGGATAATGTGAGGGCAGAAGTTTAAAGCCAAAATCCACAGCAGGAACCCTCAACAAGAAATTATCTATTTCATAGCATTCATATTTAAATCTCTTTCTTTCCCTCCCTTCCTCTCTCCTTTCATTCTTCCTTCTCTTTCTCCTTCCCTCTTTCTTTCCTCCCTCCCTTCCTCCTTCCCTCCTCCTTATTCTCTTTCTTTCTTTCTAGAACCGATTTATATTTGTAAACAATATGCAAGAATGCTTTCCATTTTATTTATTTATTTATATTTTTGTGAGGAAGATCGGCCCTGAGCTAACATATGCCAATCCTCCTCTTTTTGCTGAGGAAGACTGGATCTGGGCTAACATCCATGCCCATCTTCCTTCACTTTATATGGGATGCCACCACAGCATGCTTTGACAAGCGGTGCGTCGGTGCACGGCCGGGATCCAAACCTGGGAACCCTAGGCCACCGCAGAGGAGCGTGAGCACTTGACTGCTTGCGCGCCACCGGCCGGCCCCTGATTTCCATTTTAAAGGAACCCACATTTCCAGTGTAAGCAGAACAAGAGAATTAGCTCTAGACAACATATGAAAAAGAACTTTCATTTTATTTTTCATTTAGTTAGTTTTACTTTATTTTCTTATACATTAAATCTCATAGCCATTTAGAAATAAAGTTGTAAAAAGATGAAGTTTACTTCTTCTCCCTGCCTTTTAGCACCTCTCTCTCAATTTCTGTCTCCCCACCCTGACACCAGGTACCCAGAGTCCCTTTTCTGCATTTCCTTATTTCAGTATTTCAAATAAAGCTTTTGTGTAGGGAATTTGAATCTATCACCTTTCCATCCAAGAAAACTGAGATCTTGCATGATGGGGCAAGTTGCTTTAAGAATACATTAACTTGCATTATTACACGGAGTTTTCTGCAGCAGCACTACAGTATAGTTAGAAAGACATTGTTACCTCCAACACATAAAGAAATTCCGTTCAGAAAGGTCAAGTGACATAACCAATGCCAATCAGTTAGTAAGTCCCCAAGATAGAACTAAAACCCAGGTTTTCTGACTTATACTTCAGCATTCTTTCCATGGCATTACTTTGGAAAAGCATTGGTTAGTTAAATTTTATGTGGTATTTTATGTATGATAAAAGCTTCCTTTAGTTTTTATCCCATAATACATTGTATTGGAGACAATTTCTAAACCCAATTGAAAGATTATCAAATGGTAGAATTTCAGTCACTAGCAAGAGAATACTGGCCTTGGAAATATTTTAGGCCAGGTCTTCTTGGTATTCATCTGGTCACCAGAAGAGGTGTACTGACTTCACCTGTACATAAAGCAGACCCTTGCAAATCTGATCATGTACTTAACCCACTTTTTGATGGAAAACTGTATAATTCTTTTTTATCATTCAAATATTGGCAATAGACATAAGGAATTGCTTCATACACAGCACAGTTATTTAGAACACAGGATTTGATATGAGACAGAATTGAAGTGAAGTTCTGGCGCTTATCTTACTACCTTTATGACTGAGGTTTGGTTAATTAACCTCTCACAATTTCATTGGCCTCAGTGGAAAATGGGAATGATTAGATCTAATACTCAGCTTTTAAGCTCCATGTGCTGTATTGATTGCTAACTCTTCAGTTATTTAAGAGTCATAATGACTCTTAAGAAGTTACACTACTTTTCAGATGACTCCTTTATTCCAGTATAATACTTTTTCCATCCCACAACTTGCTAAATAAATACTCTATCTTAAAAAACATATTGACACTCTAGTTTCAAAGACACGTATACTAATTTTTTCAAAACATCGACTTTCAGTTAGAGAATATTATACAAAACAATTTCCAATCGCTGTGTTAGTGTGTTTGCTTTGTGTCCTCATAACATTTGAGAGGTATGAATAGATAGATGCTTCTTTGACACTTCAATCTCTTGTGAGCATGCACTAGTTTCATTTATTTCAAAGTGCTCTCAGGTTTTGTCTTTATTTTGTGCTTCAAGGTTTTTTTTTTTCTGTGCTGTAACTATTTTTAAGTGCAATTTGAGTGCAAAATAACCATGTACCTCCCAAAGGCTTACCTGTCTGAAAGTCACTCACTTGGCTCTTTATTTCTTCATTTTCTTCCCCGGTAGGATCTCTCTATATCCCTTTCTACCTACCTCCACCTGCTATTGAGTCATCTTTCCTCCTTTTGGATAGTCCAATAAGCTTTCATGATTTTGCACATTATTTAGATTGTTCAGATTTTTCTATTTTTGAAAATTGGTTGAGTCCCTTGGGTCTGGATGAAATACCTCATAATATTTTTCCATTAAAATTAATGTATATATACATTTAATAACAGCTGTGCAACTAATGGCAAGGCTTTTATGAACACATTAAAATCATTTCATGAGGGATACCAGTTGGTAAATAATTAATGCCTTGAGTCCCCTAAGTGCCCCATCACCACTCTGGCCACTTGAGTCCTCGTCCAGAATGCCCTCCTCAGATCTCCCCAACACAAGAGTGGACTCAGCAAGAATCTTTCAGCACTCTGCTGCATCATGGCTGGCTTGCATTCTGAATGGTCCATGTTCTTGCTATACCTATTATTTAATATTGTAAATATTTCTTCCAGTGATAATAATAATAGAACCTATCTCAAAGGGTTGTTTGGGAATGAAACTATATAATGCGTGCAAAGAACTAGCATAATGTTTAGTACACAGTAAATACTCCATGAATATTAGCTATAGTTATTACATTATTGTTTAGGATGTACAATTTAAACATCTATATATTTGTATAAGTAAACAGTTAAATATACCAATTTTATAAATATGTTATGGTAAACTCAGGCTTCTATATTTGGTATCTTCAGTTGTATTTCATCAATGAGGAATAATATATTTGATTTTGAATTGGATATCCATTGGATTGCATAAAACCCAAAATAAGTAACAACACATAATTAAAATTAGAAATCTTTGCAATTGATTTATTTTTTAAAGAACTTTATTCAAACAAATATTAATGCAGAAAACTCCTCTGTGTGTAAATATGTGTGTATGTAATTAAATATTTACTATTACAATCAATGCAAGATTGTATTTTTATTGATAACATTTTCATGGAATCAATATATGACTCAAACAGATATGTATTGGTTATCTTGGATGATTTAATTTATATATGATGCTAACATGATTTGTATCAACAAATTTAGCTAAAGGATGCAAATATTTCCCTCCCTAGTACTCTGAGAGATCCTCAGAACATTCAACAATTGGCCATCCTAAACCATTCGAAACCAACCAATCCTACCTCCTTATGGTCACCTACATTTTAATTTTAGTCACTTACTGCATCTACTCATTTAGTGAGTATTCATTGGACAAAGACTACCTGTCAACCTCTATAGACTACATGGGAGGTCAGACATGTTTTTGAGCATCTCATGTGTGCAGCCTCTGAATGCAAACTGCCTGTACCAGGGATGGTTGCCTGGGTCTAGTGACCTGGAAGAAGTTACTCAGGCTGTCTGTGTCTCAGTTTTCTCATTTGTACAAAAGAGGATAAAAATAACATATATTTCATAGTCTTGTAGTGAAGAATTACTCAGTTAATACATCTAAAACTTTTAGGATAGCACCTGGCAAATAGCAAATGTTCTATTGAAGTCAGCTATTTTTGAGAGCAGCTGTTACCATGTTATAGCCCATTGAGAAGAATTAAGTTCCATCAGTTTGGGCATTGAAGAGTGTACCTGACTACATGTGTTTCTAATCCCGATATTTTGATTTTCATAAAATTGGATAAGCTGTGAATAAAAAAGGTCCAGCATATTTAAAATTGTTTAGTCTTGACTAGTATTATTTTATTGTTTAATATAAAATAAACAAAATATAAACCTCTTAATTAGGATTATTATATTCTGGGCATTAAAATGAAAATGATTGAGATAGGATGGGGAGTTATTGAAGATACTATATATAACATAAATTCCATATCAATCTTCTTAAATTCATAAACTGAGTTTCTGTTAGAAACAGAGAAAAAGCTGAAGTCTGTGAAATATGTTAAAAATTTCTGTGCAGGGGCCGGCCCAGTGGCGCAAGTGGTTAAGTGCGCGCACTCAGCTGCGGCGGCCTGGGGTTCGCCGGTTCAGATCTCAGGCGCGCACCGACACACTGCTTGGCAGGCCATGCTGTGGCGGCGTCCCATATAAAGTGGAAGAAGATGGGCACAGATGTTAGCACAGGGCGAGTCTTCCTCAGCAAAAAAAGAGGAGGATTGCCAGATGTTAGCACAAGGCTGATCTCCTCACAAAAAAAAAAAAAAAAAAAAAATTTCTGTGCAAAGCAATCTCTTCTGATGGCAATAACAGGTGCAATTAGATGTAGCCTCTCAAAGAGTGGGAAACTAAATTAGGGTCACACTTAAAAAGAAGTAGAGTTTTTGAGTATGAAGAAGAATAGGTTCAGATGAATTAGAAAGGGATGCAAGATAGAGGACAAGAACTGCAAGTGACAATCAAGAGTGTGAGACAGGAGAAAGAAGAAAAAGAAGATGTGACAAGTGATGTGGAGGATGCCAGAAAAAAGGAAAAGTGTCATAGGAAGTGAAAATGAGGAAGAATTTTGTAAGAACTAGACCAAGAAGAAATGAGAAAGAGGGAAAGGATGGAACAGAGAGTGTAGACTCTATGGAAACAGGAAGTATTATAGCGAAATAAATTGCTCAAGCATAGAGATGAGCCTAAGGTATAAATGAGTGTTTTCAGAGAGATATGATACAAAAATCAAGGAAGAAAACAAAGGGAAAAATGTAAGGAAACAAAAGATTATAGAGTAATGCTATAATTGAAGTCTAATTGTTAAATATTTGTCAGTTTCCACCAAAAGCTTAGACTCCTGTAATAGTTTAATAAATTCATTACTTGTTCTTTGAAAAGCTGACATGTATTAGCATTGCCCATCAATTTTCTAGCTTGAGCAGCATTCTTCCTAGGTTAATCTATTGTTTATTTGTTCAAACACTACACTAATAAACAAACAATTATTCTGTTATTCTAAACAAATACGTTAATCGCTTCCTAAGGTCACCTTTTTGGAGCATTACTAGGAGTGATTATAAGATTAAAGAATGAAAAGAAATGAAGCCAAGAATATGCAAATGAAATTTACATTAATTACCTTGCAATGACAAGGATGAATGATCTCATTTTTAAATCAGAAATCACTCTTGAACTAGCAATCCACCATTGACACTTATTGTCATGGTACTTCTAAAATGACATTTAAAAAGATCACTGTCATAGTGTATGAATATGCTTTAAATATGGACATAATATTAGCTCAACCTTCCAAAATATTCATACACATCAAATGATATACCTACAACACGTATTTATTGAGTTCATTTTGTTGTCCAGGCATTAGTAAAGGCTTTAGGAATGTAAAGAAAACAAGACTAAGTCACTAATACCAATAAGCTTCGGGTTTAATGAGACTGATATCTAAAACATCTTTAGTAAAATATATGTAGGTGTTATCACGTTTTGGTATGAGTGAGACAAAGGAAGATAAAAAAAAATCAAGAAAGACTCCTTGGAGTAGGTGTTCTTCAAACAGAGGCTCAGAGTATAAATATGAGATGGCTAAATTATTCCTCAAAAAGGAAAGGGCAAGAAGAAGGCATTGCAGGCAGGAAAAAAGTAGGATATTGTACATGTAACAAGTGGGTCAACCAAGACAATGGAATTCTTATTTTTTTAGGTGAATTTTCAGGATCCCAAGGTTCTATTTGGCATCCATTTAGGTTTATATTGTGACCCAACATGAAAAATCAAAGGACTAATAACACCGAGTCACTAGTGGCAATAAAACATAACTAATCCTGAAGCATGACATACTTTTTTACATCTCTTAAAGATTCACTGGTACTTTTACATATTAATAGTGGAAAAGATGCTACATCTGGCCAAGATCTATGTACACTATACTTAGAGGAAACAATCAATTTTAGCATTATTTTAAAGGAAAACTTTAAAAATTTTTATATTTAATTACATCTAATTTGAATTGAATTGTAATTACATCTAATTGTACAATCCAGTGGTAATATTGACAATATATATACAAACCCTCTCATATACAAAATTTTTCAGCCCAAAGGGGAAAATGAACCTCTCCAAAAACAGTTTTAATGTATTGAATATCTGGTATATGTGTTTGACACTGATAAATGCTAAAAGATAGGCATGAACTTGGATAAAATGCTGTCTCTTCATATTCTTCAAAGGAAAGGATACAGCACAGAAAGCTGTATTAGAAAAAGATGAATATGTGTGAGGGGTATAAGGATAATAATCTAGTAGGAAAGGGAGCGTCACTTGGTGTTGTTTCTAGAGAATGTATTTGCATGGCAAAACTGTCATTTGTACTTATATTGTGTGCTTCTTTTGGGAAAGGGAACTTTGGAGAGGTGTATGGAGGTTTATGGGCTAAAATCATCTCTTGCTGACATCACTGACTATAATGAAAACATTTACTTAGGGAAAAAACACATCAAACAAAATTACATTGAAATTTCATTCAACAAGCCTAGGACAAATCCAATTAAAAGGATCCCCTGGTGAAATGTTGGCTAGGCAAAACACAAACACCTAAAATAATTCTGCTAAAGAAGACTCGAGTCTGGACAGGGAAACACAAATGTGCAGCAAAATTATTGCAAGAAAAGATAATAATATCAATTTATTGGGAATTCCTGGGAGCAGAGGGGCTACTATAAATAAATGAATGATACCCTGAAAGGCTACTTATCTTTCTTTATCTAAGAATCATATAGACGACGTCTCACAGTTAAAGCCCTTGAGTACAGAGACCATAAATACAGTTCATTCTGTACAATTCAAAAGTGTTATTCAAAATATGTGAGAAAGATAAACCGCTCTAATAAGCCAGAGAGGGACTTGGATAAGGAGGTAAAATATTGAGTAAAAATATCAAAGTGAGCAGAGTGAACTTTGCAGAGATCAAGTCATGTTGAACTATTAACACTAAAAGCTAGCAGAATGCTCCACCGAACTCTAGCATACTTGTCAACTGTGTACTACAGGGGAACTGAGCACCTGTCTTGAAGTAGACAGAAGTTTTCTGTCCCCATTGTCATGTGCCTTAATAGCTAACACTTTAATATTTTAATAAATCTTAGCATTTTGGTGCAGAGATGCCTTAGGAGCTCCATAGCCCTTGCTTAATGGCAGACTGCAGTCCCTATCTAGCACAAGATCTATCCCCTTAGATAATAAGAATACTACGTGTACACAATTTCAAGTTTAAAAGACTAGCAGAAACTAAGGAATTGCAATATCTGTCTTATGGTTTGTATTTGCATATCCCCCCTCTGCAGAAGGTAATATACTGATTAGCAATTCAGCAGAGTTCAACAACTGTTCTATTTAGGGGTAGGTGATAGAATGGTTAACCAAGATGGTCTTGTTGCTAGGAAACAAAAACTGTTGTTACCACAAGTAAGGATTTAACACAAGAGTAGAGCCCTCTAAGTCTACAGTGAATTCTTATTGAATGATTGGATGGTTTTTTGTTTGTTTTGTTTTTCTTCTTAAAAGTAAATTTATCATTTGGGTCTCCCATCTAGGCCATTAATGCAGTCTCCTTTTTTTTTTTTAACTTAGATTGAATTGGTTTTAGATACGTTCTAATGGCCGTTAAGTTTTCCTCTTTTGTGGGAATATTTATGACAATACATGACATACTTTCTGAAAAAGACTTCAGTTTATGTTTTAGAAGTACTTCCTGCCTTTAATTATCCTTTAGAATCCTATTTTCCATTCAGCATACATTTATCAAGTGGTTACTGTGTTCCTTGTAGTGACCTAAGCATCATAAGGGAATACTATAGTTTCTGCTTTCAGCTGAATTTGGGAGATAAGACTTGCCACAGCAGAGAGCCAGAGGAAGAGCTATGGGAGTTCACAGGAGGGAGAGGTTACTTTTAGTTGAGAAATCAGGAAAAACATCAAGGAGGTTGTAGCATTTGGGGTCTTGAAGGATGAGTAATTTGGGCCATTTGGAAAGATGGAGGGGTTGGGGTAAGTACATACAATCACAAGTAGAAGGTGTGGGAGATCAAAATTTGGCCACCCTGAAATATATCTCTTTACCTTGATTGTTTTCTCTGAAGGACATTTGACCTCCCCCACTAGCTGCCTAAAGAATTTGACATGGTGGCTCCTTCCTGGAACAGATCTTCTATCATGATGGCTATAAAGATAATGTAGGATAGAGGTTACGATAGGAAAGGCACCAAGCCTCTTTTATCAAAAACTCTGTCTCTCGCTGACCACATTAACTATAGATGACCCTGAAAAGAATTGTCCTCCTGCCCTCTGAAGTCCGAGGCCACTACCCACCCCCAACACGTTCCTCGCCTTTAGCTGCAATACTTAAGCAAGCAGCTTAGACAGAGGGGCGAGTTGCTCATTTCTGAGTTTCTCCCATGTATACATGTTAATAAACTTGGTATTATTTTCTCCTGCTAACCTGTCTTGTTAATTATTTGGCCAGCCATAAGAACCTTAAGGAAAAGGGCAGAGGGAGATTCTCCCTCTTCCCCCAACAAAGGCATAATATAAAAAAATAGCTCAGAAACAGGAAACACTGTATGTTGTTAAATTAACACATTTTTGATTGCCTGCCCAGCTTAAGACTCCTTCTTTGGACACAGTGCCTACCTAGAGTCATCCTGTTGGTTAGCCAGCTACCAATAGGAGTCTGTCTTTCAAATCTTAGAACTAAGAAACAGAGGCACAGAGGCAGAATAGTAGAGATGAGTTCATAGAAATAGCACATGGAGTCAGGGCAGTGGAAGCTACATTTGGTAGATTTGCTGCTGAGAAGCAAAGAAAGTTTCAAAAGATTACTTCAATCTTCAATAGTTTCTCAAGTCTCATCTCCAGGTTTCATGTGATTTAACTCTGTTTTGGTCCTATTTAAAGATCCTGTGTCCTTTTAATAGACTTTCCTTTATTTGAACTAGCTTTGGTGGGTTTCTGTTCCTTGAAGTCAGAGTCTTGACTAAGATATTATAATCAGACGGTGAGTCTAGATTGATTGGTACCCAGAGTGCCTAAAGGGAATCAGTATAAACTATTTGTGAGGTTAAATGGGGCTCAGATTGTGGAGTTCCCTGATGCCAATCAGTTTTTCTAACTCTGGGAACAATAAAAGTTTCTGAGCAGGATGGTGGTGACGTGATCAGAGCTATATCCTTTGAAAAGTTAACTTGGCTTCAATGTGCAGAATGCACTGAGGAAAGAGAATCAAGAATACAAACAAAGAGACTAATTAAGTGATGTGATTGTGAGGAAAGTGATGACAGTGGGAATGAAAAATAATTTGTTTAAGTAAAATTGTTTCAATGGGGCAACTGCTTGGCTAGCAAGGTTAGAGGAGGGAAGAATAAAAAATATCTTTGGCACTTTGTGCTTAAATGACTGCCAGGAAAGGAGGGACTTTGGGTTATACATTTAGGAATTAATTTCCTGGAGGTAACATTTTGAACCACAAGATGAGAAGAGATTAGTAAGTGATGTAGTGTAGAGAGTTATGGGGATAGGTGTTTAATAACAAAACCTGGAACTTTGGGGAATGCCTACATTTTAGATAAAGACAAGAATGAGAAACTGGATTAGTAAGAAGGAGATTTCCAAAAGGTAGAAGAATTAATGACATAAGGTTTATATAAGAAAATTTCAGTATTTTTTGCAGCAAGATTAAGAGATGAGAAAAAGACCAAAGGACTTGGGTAGAGTGAATCATTTGTGAAATTGTGTTAATACAATTTCAAATGAAGTGGATGATAATGAAAGGAAGACTATTTTCTCAAAATATTTGACAGTAGAAAAAGGGAAATGTACTCCTTGAAAGGGTCGTATGTTCAAGAAGAGATTTAGATGAGTGAAGACTATATTGTACAGTGAGATAGCATGGAAAGATTGAATGTTCAAAAGCACGGTGAAATAATCTTTAAAGCATAAATGGTTATGGAGATGATAGGAAGGGTGAAAGTAGTGCATAAGTATCAGAATTAATCTTATAGACTGAAGGTAAGGAAAAGAGAATATGTGAAAATACAGATATTTTGAGGCAGGAAAATGGGAAGAATAAACAATTAATATGGAATGGCCTTAAAAAATAGTAGCCAAGATTATCTACTGAAAGAAATTGGGAATTTAAGGGGCCGGCCTGGTGGTGTAAGCGGTTAAGTGCATGCGCTCCGCTGTGGCAGCCTGGGGTTCGCCGGTTCGGATCTCAGGTGTGCACTGATGCACTGCTTGTTGAGCCATGCTGTGGTGGTGTCCCATATAAAGTGGAGGAAGATGGGCATGGATGTTAGCTCAGGGCCAGTCTTCCTCAGAAAAAAGAGGAGGATTGGCATCAGAGGTTAGCTCAAGGCTGATCTTCCTCACACACACAAAAAAAGAAATTGGGAATTTAAGGAAAGTAGAAATTGGCTATGAATAAACCATTAATGAGTTAGCAAGAGTTTGCAGTAAGACCAAATTGTCTGGTTTCATGACATTTTCTATTAATTTAAAGGGAATAAGGAAATTGAAAGAGTAGGCAGAGAATCCCAAGCTCTTTAAGTATAGAACTTCTTCTACCAATATGGTGGGCTAGATATTCTGAAAAACACTATCATTATAAAACATCTAGATGCAGAAAAATTAAAGCAAATAGGCTATAAAATTATAGCTGAGCTTAAGCAAATTAAGAAACATAATCCAAGAGTAAGCCAATGTAGAGTCTGTAGCTGCTTTGGAACATTTGTTTTTACTAGGAACTAGACTTGAGTTTTAAAAACTCTGTGGTGAAATTAATACAACATCTAGGGCTCTTACAAAGTGACAAGTTGGAATTGAGACCCACATATAAAGCAAGAACCCTCAAAGGGCTACGATGTCAATGAAGGGTGATAGAAAATCTGACCTGCCAGCAAAGGAAGATGACAAGATAATTTGACTATTTTAGGCAGATTCAGAGTCAGAAAACAAAAACTCTGAGCATTTGTAATCATAGGCCTTCCTCACATTAATGGTAATTTATATTTACTCTAATTTCAAGGTCTAGAAAATGCTAAGTGGAAAAGTTAAGGAGGCCTTGGATTTATAGAACTAGAAGGCACGTGACAGAAACAGTTTTAAATAATCTCCCTTAAACAAAAGCCTAATATGAGCACATAATAAAGTTTACTAAGTAAACAGGGAATAAAGCCTCCATGGGTGAGTAAACAAAATTAACAAACGGTATATTTAGATTTCTAAAAACTCTTGATATTGGAATTACTTAATACAGAATATAAAGTAATTGTTTTTAAATTGCTTGAAGAAATAAAATTTAGATTTAAAAACCATAAACATATAAAGGAATAAGAAACTGTCAAAAATTATCAGACCAGTTGTAAAAGAATAACAAGAACGATGAGAAAAAGCAACAAAAGATTTGGAAATGAAAGAGATTATCATCAAATTTTAGAATGAATTGATGGGTTAAATAGAAGATTGCATTAAAAAAAGAATTTGTGGAGTTCTATTACCATTTGGCTGGATAATATTCTGATCATCCCAAATATAATATGAATAAACTCTGGACTAGTGCACAAAAACAACTACCTGAGGGCTCCAAAGAGTGAACAAAAACAAGCAGATTTTGGAGGGAAGTTGAAACTTGAAAGAAGATACCGGCATAGGTGAGTCCCATTTTTGTGGATTTAGCTGGAGGGTGGGCCATAATCACAGCACAGGAAAGGCAGCTGAAGCTGTGATAAAAAGCCCATTGCCTGTGCTGGGGAATGAGAAGACACTCCAGGAAAGGAGAGAATATAGAAGTAGAATCCTATGGTCTGTGTATTACCACTACCTAAGTCTCTACCAGATCTATTAACAGTGCATGCAGGCATCCTGGCTAAAAGGTTTAAAAAAAGTCATCCTGAGAATTGGGTTGCTGCCTATTTCAGGTGAGACAGAGATTGCAATTTGAGCCTAGTCAAGTTAATTGCTTACTAAAAAATAGATCAACACTTTTTGGAGGAATAGAACAATATCAAGATTCTCCACCACACAATTTTTACAATGTCCAAGATAAATTCCAAAATTACTTAACATAGGAAGAACAAGGAAAGTGTGACTATTCCCAAAGGAAAACAAAATCAACTGAGACTAACCTCAAGATATCCCAGATGGTGGAATTATCATAAAAGAATATAAATTGACTATGCTTAATATGATAAATAAAAATGTACTTTTAATGAAGGAAAGGACAGGATATCTCAACTGAGAAATAGAAATTATTAAAAAAGTGGACATTTTAGAATTAAATAATATGATACTTAAAAAAAATTCACTGGATGGGCTTAATGGAAGAATGGAGATTATAAAGGAAAGAGTCAGTGAACCTGAAGATAGATGAATAGAAATTATCCAATTTGAAAAGTGTGAGAAATATATTTTAAAAAGAATTTCTGCCTTCCACCCAGGATGTAGAAAGCTGGAAAGAGCATCATCCAAGATAATCTACAAAGTCATAATTTTTTGAACCCATCGGAAAACTGAGGTCTCAGGCAGGCAACTACCCTGATATGTAAGAAAATACTGATGCTTACAAGGGAAGATGTTATGTGAGCATTGACTTACCTACAGGAAAGCATGAAAGGAAGATGAGCCACCATTTTGGAGGGTGGGAAAAATGAAGATAAAAATTAATCCTAAAGCAAGCTGAAAGAAGGAAATAATGAAAATAAGAAATCAATGAAATTGAAACAAGGAAACAAATAAAGAAATCAAATATACCAAAAGATGGTTATTTGAAAAGATAAAAAATTAATAAAATTCTAGTAAGACTAACCATGAAAAAAAGAGAGAAGCCACAAATTATCAAATGAGAAATCAAGAAGGGATATTATTACAGATCCTACAGATATTAAAGGGATAATAAGAGAATATTACCGTCAACTTTATGCCCATAAATTCAACAACTTAGATGAAATGGACAAATTCCTTAAGGACACAAACTAACTAATCTTAAGATTAAATAATGTCAATAGTTCTATATATATTAAAGAAATCAAATTAATAGTTAAAAGTCTTCCAATAAGTAAATCTCCAGGCTCAAATGACTTCACTGGAAAATTCTAATGAATATTCAACAAAGAAATATTGCTATTTTTACGTTAACTCTTTCAACAGTAGGAAGGAAGAGAACACTTCCCAATTCATTTCTATGAGGCCATAATCCAACCCAAACAGAGACATTACAAAGAAAAACTACAGACCAATGTCCCTCATAAACTTAGGTGCAAAAATCCTTTGTAAAATATTAACAAATGAAATCCAGCAATATATAAAAAGGATAATATATCATGACAAAGAGGTATTTATCCTGTTAATTCAAACCTGATACACATTTGAAAATCAAATAATGTAATTCACAATATTAACATTTTGGAGAAGAAAAAACATATGTGAAAACCAAAAATTTATAGAATGTTAGTATAGTTTTTTCTAAAATATTTGGTAGAATTTATTACTGGAGCCATCTATTGAATAAACCTTGAAATGTCTCTGTGAGAAGGGTTTTATTTATGGATCGCATTTCCTTAAAATTATGAAACAATTCTGATTTTATATTTATTTTTGTTTTATTTTTATTGTTTCTTTCTTTGAATTTGTCTACTTTCTCAACATTTTAAATATATTGGCAAAAAGTGTTTATACAATCTATATTACTTTGCCAGGTCTTCCATAACAAAGTGCCACAAACTTGGTGTCTGAAGCACTTAAACAACAGAAATTTATTGTTACACAGTTCTGGATGCTAAAAGTTCAAAATCAAGGTATTGTCAAGATTAGTTTCTTCTGAAGGCTGTGAGAAAGAATCTGTTCCATGCCTTTCTAGTAGCTTCTGCTAGCCTCAATTGTTCCTTGTAAATGACATTATCTCTGTTTCTTCACATCATTTTCCTTCTATGAGTGTCTTTGTTTCTAAATTTCCCCTTTCTGGTAGGACACTGGTTGTACTGTATTAGGGTGCTCTCTAATAACCTAATCTTAGCTTTACTGTATTTGCAAAGATTTTATTTCCAAATAAGGTCACATTCTACAGTACTGTGGCTTAGGACTTCAACATATGAATTTGGGGGGTAAAAGTCAACCCATAGTAATATTACTTTTTATTATCTATAGAATTAATATCTGCAATTATCTTTAATAATTACTCTTTAATATCTGTAGAATGTACAGTTATCCCACTTTTTCATTCCTAAAGTGCTTTATTTTTACATTTATATTATTTACATTGCCAGAGTTTTTTCAATTTTATTACTCTTTTCAGAGAACCATATTTTGACTTTGTTTATTCCCTTTCTTGGATATTTGCTTTCTAGGTTATTGATTTCTGCTTGTGCCTTGTGTATAATTTGCTTTCCTGTCTCTAAATTTTTGATCAGATTATTGAGATTTTTACCTTTTATTCTTAGTCAATAAGTCCATTTGAAGGCTATAAATTTGCCTCTGAACACAGCTTGAGCTTCATCTCTCAAAAATTTTCCTAAAATTTTGCTTTGAAAAATTGTACAGATAGAGACAAATTAGAACACTAGCACAGGAAATAGATATACACATTTACAAGTTGTTGATTTTTTGCCTTATTTGTCCTCTTTCTCTCATCCGTAGATAGATGTATATTTTCTGAACCATTTGAACAGTACTCTCTGAAAAAAATTAAAGATATGTCCCCTTGATAACAAGAACATTTTTCTATTTAACTGAAATATCATCACATCCAAGAAATCATTTTATATTTTATTTAACAGTATTGTCAAATATAGTACTTATTTTTAAATTCCCTAATGATCCAAAATATTTATTATAGTTGTTTTTATTTTTTAATCTAATTTTTAACTCGTTTCACATGCCTTCACACATTGGAAAACGGTATAATTTGATTAAAATTATTTCCTAATTCTTTCTTGTCATGGCTTCTTTGACCCAGTTGATTATTTAGAAATGCGTTGCTTACTATCCAAACTTACGAGGATTTTAAAATTATCTAACTTTGCACTTGGTCAGACAACTGTTCAGGATGATTTCAGTACTTTAGTTTTTATTGAGACTTGATTTTTGGTGCAGCATATGTTCAGATTTAATAAATATTTAATGTTCACTTGAGAATTTTGTTTAGCAAGAAGAATTGTTCTGCAAAGAATTTTGTTCTGCTGTTGTTACCAGCAGTGTTTAATATTATGTTGATTAGATGCAGTTTCTTAATAGTACTGTTAAAATCTTTTATATGTTTACTGCTATTCATCTGGTTGTCCTATCAATTTTTGAGAACCATGGGTTAAAAATATCTTGTATAATTGTGGAATTGTTTTTAACCTTTTTTTTTTAGCTCTATTATTTTTGCTTTATATGTTTTGAATCTTTGTTATTAGTTGAATATAAACTTATGGATATTATATGTACTTGGTGAATTAAACTTTTATATCATTATAAAATTTATTTTTTAAAATCTCTATTAGTATATTTTTAAAGACTTTTTCACTGATATTAATATAGCTATACCAGCTTTCATTTTGTTAGTTTATACATGGTATATGTTTTTCTGCCTTTTTATTCCCAAATTTTAAATTTGTGTATTTTGTAGGTCTCATGAAAACTATTTTTAATTAATTGTTAATAAATTCTTATTAACATATTTGCATTTTAATAGATTTAATAGATTTATAGAATATATAGAATTTTACATTTAATAGAATAATTGGTATATATATATATATTTTTTTTTTTTTGATGAGGAAGATTGGCTCCGAGTTAACATCTCTTGCCAATCCTCCTCTTTTTGCCGAGGAAGATTAGCCCTGAGCTAATGTCTGTGCCCATCTTCCTCTATTTTATATGTGGGATGCTGCCACACATGGCTTGATGAGCAGTGCATATGTCCATGCCTGGGATTTAAACCTGTGAACCCTGGGCCACTGAAGCGGAGCGTGTGAACTTAACCACTATGCCACCAGGCCAGCCCCAGAATAATTGATATTTAAATCTAAATTTGCCATAGTACAATTTTTTAAATTTTTCCCAGCTGTGCTATATTCTTTTTCCTTACCTTTCTTAACTTATTTTTTAATAATTATTTTTATCAATCTATTTTTCCTCTAGTAGCCAAATAATTGTATCTTCTTTTACTGTAGTAGAAATTACAATAGGCATTCTTGAGTTATCAGATATGAGTTAGGGCTTTTATCTCTTCCTGGACAATTCAAGAATCTTAAACTTGGGGCCAGCCCAGTGGCACAGTTAGGTGCACGTGCTCCACTGCGGTGGCCCGGGATTCGCCAGTTCGGATCCTGGGCATGCACCGCCACACCCCTTGTCAGGCCATGCTGTGGTGGCATTCCATATAAAGTGGAGGAGGAAGGGCATGGATGTTGGCCCAGGGCCAGTCTTCCTCAGCAAAGGGAGGAGGATTGGCGGATGTTAGCTCAGGGCCGATCTTCCTCAAAAACAAAACAAAACAAAACAAAAAAACAAAACATAAAATATTCTTAAATGTTTAAAATATTTAGTCCTCTCGAGCTTGCAACTTACTTATATATGATTAAAAAGTTCTCAACCTTATTAATATTTTTGGAAGTACAGATTAAAACTATAATATGATAATTCTACACACTTACAAATTTGATCAAAATTAAAAAGTCTTATTCAGGATTTAAAGCAATTAAAACTTTCACGTATTGTTTGGTTGGTGTGCAAATTTGTACGATCAGTTTGCAGAAGAGTCTGCTATTATGTATAAAATTTGAAGATATGCGTACTCTGTGATCCATCAATACAACTTCTAGGTATAAATCTACAGAACAAATTTTCATAGAAGTAATGTTTAGAATACTCCAATACTGGCAATGACCATCAACATTGAATAAATAATTAGTGATATATTCATATAATAGAATATTATATAAAAATGAAAATTAATAATCTAGAGCTATATAAAATAAGATAGATGAATCTTTCAAACATAACATTGAGCTAAAGAAACAAGACAAAACACATAATGTAGATTTCCATTTATATAAAGTTCAAGTATAGGCAAAACATTTGGTTAATATCCCTAAAAGGAAGTTTACTTCTTTAATGTGGGATGAAATACAAAGTTTTGTTGAGCCATGTTAAACCATGGGGAGAAAGTCAACATTCCTTCTAGTGATTTCTATTTCCAGGGATTCTGGGAATATAGTTTGCTGATTCTCAACCCTAGAGTCACAGAGCAGAGTATATAAAAGTTGTCTTTCAGTAAATAATCAGTCCACCAGGAAACTTTTATGTTTTGTTTAGTTTTTTCAGATGATTCTATTTCCTAGTCACATAGATACACAGGCTATCTATAAAAACTTTCCATCTCTGACCATTTATAATAAATGAACCTCTTTTACTCCCTAAACAGATTTTAATTTTAAAATATTTAGAAGTACCTACTATAGAAAAAAAACAAACAAACTGTGCTTTGTACTGGGCAAGAAGGATTGTAAAGATAAATAAGATATTGATTGAAAATGACATTTTAAATTTTAATTAATCTCACAGCCTAATTCAAATAGCATGACTTAGTCCCTACAAAAAGCAGCAACATGATAACAAATATGCTATCTTAAACTTTTAAATTTTTCTTATTCTCCTAAATTAGAAAACTGCTTTATAAAATACTTTTGGAATCCATTACCCTGAGTCTAAAATATAAACACTTTTAATCAAACATACTTTGATACTAGGCAATGCATCTTAAAAATAAACATTTTCTTAATGGTAATATAATTTCCAGACAAAATAATAAATGCTGAGGGGTTCTTACTTTCATTGCTCAAACATTGGCACTCATTCTTCATTGACCTCTTTGTTCTTATCACTGAGGTTGCCTCCTTTTAGGAACATATGATAGGAAATTTAATTGTGAATTTATTTTGCATATGCTCTCATGAAGTTCTACACATAAACACATTCGATTAATGAAGACACTGTGATCTTTTATAAATCAGAACTTAAAGTCAATTAGAAATACTAATTTATTTAAGAATTGAGTGTTACTAAATTAAATTCATTGTTCTTGGTAGTAGAGAATACAAAAGGATAGGGTATGATATATGTAAAAAAATAAAATGGCATAGAAATTACATTAAAAAGGTATTAATAAATTACTGTATTTGTCCAGTAGAGAGTGAGATTCTACCCATGTGTGGGAAGAGGACGGACTGTGTAGATCCTTTGGTGTGACCAAAATTGGTTGTGGACTTGGAGCGTGCCAGCAGCACTGCGCTTAGAAATTGTCATAAAATATGAACCTAGGAAAAATGCTCAGAGAGTTCTAATTTTACTGAAGTCACAGACAAAAGAAAAGGACACAAAAAGACCCTAGGCTGATTTGCTACTATAGATTTTTTCCCATTTGCCAGTATAGAAATTTCTTTTATTCATTAATATTTATCTCTGAAGCATGTGTATAAGATATTACTTCAGCTTTTTAAATTTTAGTTAGAATGTTATGAATAAAATATTTGCCTATCTTCAATTTTATCCTGTACTATATCTCTAATAGGATAACTAATTTGAAATTTTTTCTTAACTCAAGGCTCCCTTTTATAGTATGATTTAAAATCCCTTACAAGCCACTTCATAATTTCCAAATCTGTCATGTTATCAGTCTACTTTATCCTGCTCTTCTTTCTGCTTACTCCTTAGACTTAAGAAGAACACGAGTTACTCCATATTTTAATAATCTCCTCTCTTAAGCAATTTTATGTAAAAAAGTGACATTAACTTAGTAACCTAAAATGATACTACCAAATGGAAAAATTAAGAGACTCTAGAGTGATTTCTATCTAGTTATAAGTGAAAACAATGATACTTAGACCTTTATTGAAATATCCAAATTTTTAAAGTCTAAAATCTTCAATAATAAAAATATTAAACATTGTGATAGAAAAATATATTGCTTTTGGAATATGAAACATTCCAGAATGTGAAATGTTTCTACATCCTTTTTTCTCACTTGAAATTTATAAGTTAGCAATACCTATTTTTTTGTTGCTTCCAACTTTGTGATATTTGTTCCTTTCCATATTTTTAAAAAATAACCTAAGCTCAGATTTATTAAATGGTCTTTCTGATGACAATGAGGAAGACAGAAGTTCAGTGATTAGACTATAAAATTGTACTAGGGGGCAGTTGTTCTAATCTTCTTTATGAAGTAAACTAGGAGAAGATCTTTGCTACAATCACCTTAGATGTCTGTCCTTGCAAAAAGGTGAGGCTGAAATTCATTTGAGGTCTTTTATCCTTTACATCTATGGTGATTATTAATTAACTTCAGTATATACTAGTGCTGAAAGGTGGAGAATATGAGAAGTGGGTGAGAACCTCAGAATGTAGGGAAAATTATGAAACATCTGTGAGTGAAGAGACAGAAACGTGCTGTGTAGGAGTAGCTCCAAGATAAATTAAGATGCTTTTGGAGAAGGAAGGAAATAATGAGCTAGCTTCATTTATGAACTTTATTATTTTTAGTAACTGTGTAGCTTTCAGATGTTCAATCTTGAATATTCTTTTCTAGTTACTAGAATATAAACCTACAGAAAACCTCAAACATTGAGTATAGGTAGATAAGACAGGACAGAGCTTGTTAAAAGAGAGACATAGGGAGTGCTATTGGGTTATGGTGACTCATTTGAAGATAGTGCCAAAATCTCAGGTGGAGAACATTAAAGGTAGTTGGAAAGGCAGAGGAAGAGGCATAGATTTTTAGTGGAAGATAATGTTCCAGCGGATGGATTTGGAGCTCAGCTGAGAGACTAAAAGAAAAGATACTAGTTTGTTTATCACAATCAAACATACTTCAACAAATTTTAATTGAAAAACCTCTGTTCACCTTCCATAATATCAGGAATAATTTTAACCAGGAAGGATAATACATAATATCCATTTTTCCTGACTTAAAAATCCTATGTTAAATGGACAAAATTTGCTTACTGTGGTGATCCCTATTTGACACTCACCCAACATAACATTAAATTTCCCCTAAACTTATCTAAATACTTGGAAGTTTATATTTGCTCTTAAATTCCTTCCTTTTGGGTCAGTGTTTGTTGAGACTATAATCTTTTTTTTTTCCTAATTGGTTTTCTCATGACAATTTATCTACATATTTCACTTCATTTTCACGTGCTTGTCTGGAATCTACATTGCATTGGTCACAACTGAGCTCTCAAAATAATTAGGATTAGGCCAACTTTTAAGTCTGCAGTGTACCCCCTCAGTTGCCTGTACACCTTGCCAAAAGTTCAAATGCATATCATCTATCATTTGGTAAGATAATGTTGAATTCTTGGGAGATATGTATCAAGTAGAATATTGGTAGGTATATTCCTATTTTCACCTTTCCCCTTTTCCAAGCATTATAATAAAATAATATTATTTAGTGCAAATTATGAATCATTAGAAAACACTTCTGTGAATCGTATACACTGATGTCAAACCTTTTCTTTAGAGAAGAACTATGAGTTTATATAAGGAAATTAATCCTGATAATAGAAATTTTAAAATGAATTTTTAAGTATTATTTAAATTGTTGAACCTGATAAGATCAGACAAAAATTTCTCTGTTAATTTGCACTAATACTTTTTTATGCTTCTCAAAATACATTTTACCATCTCTTTTCAATTTTTTTTTTTTTTTTTGGTGAGGAAGATCAGCCCTGAGCTAACATTCATGCCAATCCTCCTCTTTTTGCTGAGGAAGACTGGCCCTGGGCTAGCATCCGTGCCCATCTTCCTCCACTCTACATGGGACGCCACCAAGTCATGGCTTGACAAGCGGTGCGTCAGTGCGTGCCCAGGATCAGAACACAGGCCTACGGAAGCAGAGCCCCGCACCCAAGAGCTACGCCATGGGGCCGGCCCCTCTTTTCAATTTTTTATCAGTGAGTCACCAGTTAACTTCTTGAATTCTTGCTATAGAAATTTCATAGGAGTCTGTAGAAACTCTCTGAAGAGAGATGAATTATTTATAATAAAAAATGATGAGTTCAATGATATATTTGTTTTCGTCGACTAACGTAGAATGGCTTCTTGATGTGGTACAATGACACGTCAGGTTACATGTATGTATGTATGTATATGTATGTGTATGTTGAGAGGGTTGGGGAGAGAGTTGAGGGCAACCACTTCAGCATCCAGTTCTATATACCCTTTCCTGTTGAGAAACTTTCAGAAGCTTCAATGTTTCACCAATTTACTTCAAAAAGCTCCATAATATTTCTGTTTCTCACACTCCTGGGAGTGGAGTTGTTGGTGGAATCTTCTACTATGATTTCAAAGTCATAAACTATAGTAACAATTTCAATGATACTATTTTTATAAATGCCATCTACATTCTTTTCTCTTCCTTTTCGTAGACTCTCTATTTCTCTTTTGTATTAGTTTTCATTTCAAATATGAAAATATTTAATGTAGCCCTTTTTTAATAAAAATCATTATTAGCTGGATCAATAGTACATGACTGAGCTGAACTGTTAACCAAAACAATAAAGGAAATCTGATTATTAAGTGTTTACTAATATTTGCTTGTGATGAACACTAGTTCAAGTAAAGTCTTTCACATATTTTATACATGTATTAATGTATATAAACAACATAATTACAGTAGTTAGCAAGCTTCATATTATTTTATAATGTTTCTAAATCAAGTATCCTGTGATTTAAAAAGACTATATTAATTTACTTATTTATTTTCTAACACCGTTGTATTTAAATTTCCCTTTCTAATATACTTGCTCTAGACTGGACATCTAAGGGAGTCAGAAGAATAAAAGATATGGAATTAAGGAGAAATGGAAAGTCAGAATTGAAAAAGTAAAAATTCTATAGAGAGAGACTGGAGCAAACAAGAAAAGAAGTCAAAGGAGGAAAGAAATATTCCCTGGCTAAATGTGAAAGATACGACAATCATCAGTTATAATTATGTTACTCTGAGAACGTGTAAAGAACATGTGCCATCTGTCATTCTCCTCAAGCCATCACATCAGTGATCTGATAGGTACTGCTGTTTCCCCAGAGGGATTTCTTTTAATAATTCATGATGAAAGAATGTGGTGGGATATTCTGAGGGAAAGAGTGGATATTTGGGGGAAAATTGTAGCTACCAGTGGAGCATATGGTCTCCAGCATCCCTGGTGTATGATTCACCACTCTGTAAGGAGCAAGTAGAATTTCGTTACGTTCCATGCACTAGCTGCTAGTTTGAGTTCAGGCAAATAATGCCATTGAATACATACATATATAATTTATGATTTTGAAATACTTTTATAAGAACATTATTACCAAGAATGACTTTGTTAACCTGATTTCTAAATATGTGACTGAGCAAGTTTTCTTTGTATTATAAATTGTAACTGATAATAATTGATAGATGACACACATTGTCTTAATAATGAAACACTTTGATGAGTGAACTAGGTTCCCATATTTTGATTAATATGCTCTTGAGAAAGTTCTTACTGTTGACAGTACTATTAATAAACAAAAAGCATTTTGACTTATAAAATGCTCATGATAGGCATGAAAGAATGCTTTTCTATTTTTCACATTCTTATCTTAGCATATTTTGTTTCCAGGCATCTGAAATTACTTTTTAATAGGAGGCTTATATTGCTTATCTCTTTCATTCTCAATGAAATTTGTCCCAATAATTTTTAAAAAGGACATCATTCAGAGCAAGTCCTCCTTTGAAAAATAAGGGAAAATAAGGGCTTTAACTAGAATGTCTGACCCATAAAACTGCACCTTAACTTCTGCCAAAGACAGTTTAACCACTAAGTCCACACTGAGCAGAGGTTTTCTGAACACCACCATATTCAGAAAGTTTTGGTCCTTTATACATATATTTTTGCTTCAAGAGAGTAGATTTAATCTCCGTATGGGAAGTTTAAGCATCATGAGGGTAGAAGCCATGACAGTCTCACTGTTTCCTATCCCATTTTTCCCCCATACTTTCTCATTCAAACTCTAACACATATATGCATCCAAAGTAAATTTGATCATGCCTACACGCCATTCAAGGTTCTGTGTTTGCTGTTGCTTATTGGTGTATGTGCATGTATTTGTGTCTATGTATGTGATATACATATATATATAAATTATAAATTTATAAATTATTTTTATAGTAGATAATATTTTAAGTTTCTTTTCTCCACACTCTCTATACACATTACTTTTCTTCTACCATTCATTTGGCATGATAGCTTTCCATAAGCTCCAATATGAGTTTGAAGTTGATATAGTTTAAGACAAAGAATTCAATTGCAAAATTCATAATAGTCATTCTTGGTAATAATGTTCTTATAAAAGTATTTCAAAATCATAAATTATATATGTATGTATTCAATGGCATTATTTGCCTGAACTCAAACTAGCAGCTAGTGCATGGAACGTAACGAAATTCTACTCATAATAGAGTCCAGTAGTGAAGGTTGAATACAAGTCTTTAATTCTGAGATCCAAATAACTCTTAAAACTGATTTTTTTTTGCAGCAAAACTTGACCTAATTGAACTCATTTGGTTTCAAAATTTGACTAGAATTACATTGGTTTATTCATAGTCTTTATTTATCCCTTTCACTCTGAATATCCATACAATTTCCTGCAGCATTATTAGTGTGTTGGATTTCACGATGCTGCCCCAGATTCTGCTAAGGTGCTGTTTAATATGCAGCAAATGCATTTTATTACCTTTTTAGTATTTAGAAAATTCTAACATTTGAAAACCCATCTGACCCAAGAAGTTCAAATAAAGGATTGTGGACTAAAAAAAATCTGGTGAGAAAAATCAGCAATATATTTTTCAATTGAATATTTAATTGAAGTGACTTTAATGCCTTAATGGAGTTAAATCAGAACTATTACTTCAGTGATTTTCTTTCCTTCTCATTTCATAATAGGTAACATCTCAGGACAGAGTGTTGAGAAATCTCTTTCCTAGTGAAGAAAAAGGAGGTGAGGTAGAACATTTTCTAGAGAACAGATTATTTTCTCCTTGTTTTTCCTTCTCTTCTCTTATCTTAACTTATATTTTATTGTGGAAAGAGTGTCCATGGAAACAAAACTGTATCAGATTTGATGATGTAATGTATAGCAGTTTGTATTACAAAAAAATAAAATCTAATAACATAAACATATATTTAATATGTAGTTTGATCATATTAAATTCAACAAACATTTTCAAAAACCTATGGACCTTTCCTTCAAAAAAGTTCATGTATCTGCCTGCAATTTTGCATACATAGTCTCATTGAATCCCTCCAAGTAATCTATGAAGAACCTTAGTCCTAAAATGTGCCTAGATCATGCACAGCATTGGGGCAGGTTCTGCACCATGGTTATGGTTGTTGAAATATTCCAAGTTGAATAGAGGATACAAAAAATTAGACAAATTACTACAGTGCAGTACGATCATTCTTATAATCAACGTAATTGCAGAGTGATATTGTACCCCAGAGGAAGGAATAACTGACACTTTACAAGGAAGTTTTCCTGAAGATGACATTTTAGTGAACAATCACAGGAGGGATATTATAAAGAGATATGAGGGAGGAAGTCTGGAGGAGGCTGGAGAATAGCCGAACTAAATAACATTGTGTACTGTCTCCAAACACAATGTTCTAAATTCCGTAATCGTATTTTCAGAAACAAAACAGAACAAAATTTTAGTTTCTCAGTCTGGTTCTCCGGAATCCATTCAGTAAATATTTCCTGAATATCTTTCCTGTTCTCTGTTAGATCTTAGAATATGGAGCAAAGTGACACAGAGCTTGTTGTTAAGGAGCACACTGTCCCATCAGAGAGACAGGCAAATAAACAATCAATTGCAGCATGACTTATAGGGACTGGGCACTGTGGGGACATTTTGGCTGATGAGCAGTGCCAATCTGTCTCCTAAGATTCCATTAAAATAGCCCTAAATGTAGATACATATATCCATGCAATAGTGCTGCAAAGTAAAGAGAACTAAGTTGGAGTCTGGAGAAATTTGCAGACATCTCTGTACTATACCCGCTCCACTTTCTGACCTAGAGCATCCCAATTTGCTGTCCCTACATCTGGGACTCAAGGATGTTGTCAAGCAGAATTGCTGAAACTGTCTGAGCTGGCCAGAATCAGCCTCATTCCTCACAACTCTCTCTCACATTTTCTCGTTCTATATTGGTTTCAAGACTGTAATTCCTAGGATTCAATATGTATCAGTCAGTGTTCTTAGTGGCAAGCAAAAAATACTAAGTCTCTTGTCTTAGGTAAAGAATTAATTAAAAGCATAGCATATAGAATTTCCTAGAAGGCTGAGAAACTCGGTGAAGAGGTAACAATGCTCCAAACCATACTTCCAAGCTGCTGATGCTACCACTAAGCACTGGACATGGCAGCATGTACCCCTGACAATAAAGAGATGGGCAGTGGACACCATCACTAGAATCACTAGCACTGTAACCCATATTGAAACCCATATTGTAACTGCCAAATAGGGTTCTCTTCCATCCAGTTCTCTCTTTACCATGGCAGCAGCAACCTTTCCAAAGCACAGAGTAAGTGCGTATGATTGACGGGTCCTAGACACAGACCTTCATCCTAGCTACAAAGGATGCTAAATGAGGTAGTCAGGGTCTAGTCTAGTTTGTAAGAGCAAATGGTCTTACAAACCCACTGGATCTGTAACGCAGGTGATGGATGAGCAACCAAACGGAGGATGGTGAGACCATCCAAAGATTAGCAACAAGAGGAAGCTACTAATACTCCTGGGGCTAGAGGAAAATGAGTGCTACCAGACCACAGAAGAGAGGGAGATTTGGTTGGAACTAAAAATAAATTTAGGAATACTCAGGGAATGTTGGGATTTTAAGGGAAAAATTGCCCCAGGAGATAGTCATAAAGGAGATGCAACAGAGATGCTGCCTGAACAGAATGAGAGAGAGCTTCTCCATTCCTCCCATGTTCCAAACATCCATCACACCTTCCAGTGACCTAACCTCCCCAGAAGTCTGTCGTAGTTTCCTGTGATACAGAGCTGAGCAGAGAAGGGGAGGAAATGATCTGAGAAAAAACAGGCAAGTCATCTGAATGCTGGGAGAGCAAGTAGCTGAAAGTGTCAACTTCAACAGAAGTTATGGTCTCTGCCTCTCAGAGGATTCAAAAGGTAGGGAATTTTCCATTTGAAAGAGGGGTTTTAGGTGTTAGGCAATAAAAAAGAATAGTGTATATTCACTACACAAACCACCAGGCACAGAAATAGGTGTTAACGTGATGGCAATGGCTCCTAGGAGGAAAAGCCAACACAGGGAGAGCCTTGTGGATGAGCAAAAAGTCAAGAAGGGTACTTGGAGCAGTGTGTTTCGGATGTGTAGTCCTCAATATATAGAGATGAATTACAGACTGCATCTGACTGCCTGGCTTGGTTTAAGAAGGCCGCAGTCAGAGGTTGTTTCTGAGCATTATACTTCCACTCGAGTATTCAAACTGAAAGTGGAAACTGCCAAGAGCAAAGTGGGCAGTGAGGGGGCAAAGGAATCCTCATCTTTCTGTTGTCATTTTCTGCACCTCATGGCAGAATTAATAAAGCAAGAGAAGCAATCATGATTCTGTAGTACTAGTGAAAAGAAGCATTCCCCGCCACCCAGAGGATTCAAACAAAGAACAAACCTCCAAAGATGATTTTTTACCAAAAAAAAAAAAGAAATGTTAACCAGTGCCAAATCCTAATATCACTTTCAGTTACTGAGCTTATTTCTGCATTTGAAGCTGTTGACCATGGCTTTCTTCTTTAAACTCTACTCCTGGTGCCATGCCATTTATTCTTATTTTCTGATCATTTTTTTTTTCTGCTCTGATTTTTAACTCTTAATGTTCTTCAGATTTCTTTTTTCTGCTCATTGCCCTTCTCACGTGACATGTAATTCTTGAAAGACGTAATTTACTCTCATTTTTAATTTTCACAAATATTCAGAAGACTTCCAAATCTACACACCTGGTACCTCACCTGCTATCCTGAAGGTCTATGTAAACAAGAACTTGTTTAACATCACTTATTCTGTCCCAAATCAAACACATGTTCTTTCCTAAAACTGGCTTTTCGTGTATTACTTCATTCAATTGGGGATCCCACTGTCTTCCATTCTACTTATCAACCTTGAATCCTCCATGTCTCTCATACCCTAATGCAATGATTTGTAAACTCCTACCCACTTAATCTTATTCAAACATATCTTTTCCTATCCAGTTCTACTTCTGTTGTCCTAGTTCAGGCCTTTGTCATCTCTTACTGGGAAATTGTTATAGACAACTAACTGGACCCCCAGCCTCTAGGCTTGTTTTACTCAAATATATTCACACTGTTGCCAGAAATCTATCTAAAATATATGTATGTCACACTTCTTTTCTTAAAAACCTTTAATAGTTACTCATAACCTACTAGATAAAAACACAATTACTCAAACTCCTTAGTTACCTTAACTCTTCAGCTCACCCACTAACACTTTCTGTTTCACACCTCTTCCGTCTTTCTGAAATTGAGTCTACTCATTTCCCTGCACTATGTTGTTTGGTTTTTGGGAAAGAATCTTCCTATTCCATTCCTATAGACTTTGCCTGGAAAAATCCTATTCAGTCTTCAAGACTCAGTTCAGGATGATAGTTTTTAGTAATCCTTTCAAACTAGGTCAAAGTGAACTAAAAGCCCCTGCTGTTGGTTCTTGCCCACGGAACACTAAGCATAATCCTATGACACCAGGTAGTGAGCTCCTGGAGGGCAGGCCATATCTCATTCATCTGTGTATCTCCAGATCCTAGCAGAGACTGGGTCATACTGAAATTTTGAGTCTGAATACCTGCATTTGTGTTCTTCTTCTTCTGTTTATCACCTAAGTAGCATTAAGAAAAATAGCATTTACCTCTTATAACCCGTTTTCTTATCTATAAAATGGTGTAAAATTAATATCTACTTACTTATCTTGTGTGGTTGTTATGAGGCTCAAATGAGATGTCTATAGATATATGTTATATGCTACGTGAAATATTCATATGTTGGTTGTTTTATTAATAGTGTTGTTTTAACTAATAAATTATTAAGAACTTGAGGTTAAACATAGCTTTTTAGAAAAACAGCAAAGGAAGACATTTAATTTGGTAAAAGAAAGAGAAGGGGGAGCCGGCCTGGAGGCACAAGCGGTTAAGTGCGCGCGCTCCGCTGCAGTGGCCCCGGGTTCACCGGTTCGGATCCCGGGCGCTCACCAACGCACTGCTTGTTAGGCCATGCTGTGGCGGCGTCCCATATGAAGTGGAGGAAGATGGGCATGGATGTTAGCCCAGGGCCAGTCTTCCTCAGAAAAAAAGAGGAGGATTGGCAGATGTTAGCACAGGGCTGATCTTCCCAACAAAAAAAAGAGAAGGGATTTTGTTGTTGTTGTTGCTATAGTAAAGAGAATTACCAATCAAAACTTAATATATGTAACTCATAAAATGGATATGTAAAAACACACTTACTTTTAGATCTATATAGGAGTCCTGGAAAACTCATGACAAAATGCATTTTACAACTTGGTTAATTTAGATTCTAGGGAATGATTTAATTTTTCTTCTAATAATATGACATAGAACTTATGATAAAGAAGCCAAAGTGTGAGACGAAATGGAGCAAACAGAATTTTGTTTACTTGACCTGAAGTCTTTGAAATAAGAACATAATTTATCATTGTGATGGTCAGAAACTAATTCAGCTATCTATTTACATATCCAAGAAGTCACTGGAGTCTTTTCAATATGCTTTCTGTCATCCATTCCATTTCCTGTTTCTACATAAACATGCATGAACAATTTAGGAATGATAAAATATCCATGGAATCATCGTAAGGAATGAAATAAACACTAAAAATTTATCAATTAAAAAGCAAAATAAAATTTAAAATGCTATTTAAAATAAAACACCTTTGCCCAATTTGCCGTAACAGTTTTTACAGGATAAAATAGTATAATATTAGAGGTGATTACTATGAAATAGTTGGGGAATTTTTATTTTCAGAGCCCCAGTGGACACATTATAATTGTGAGTCCTCAGTAAACCATTTTACTGAGGGTGTTTGTGTGAAAATAGATTAACAAAGAAAAAAAACTATAATTTGCCGGTTTTATCTGGTAAAAAACAGACTGAAAAGACTGACAAGCCATTGCATTTTTATTTTTAAAAGAATATGCACTAAGAGTAGCAAAGTCTTTCTTAATAAGCTCTACTGTTAATGAATTGGTCTTAGAGAATGTTCCAAAGCAATTTTCTTAGAAAACGGGTGCAAAGTATTCATAAGTTTTTTTTACTAAGCCACTCTGAAGTCACAATTGAGCATGAGGAAAGAAAAAGAATCCTATTCTCACTCTCACCAACACTGCTTTTCATTTTACAATCTTCTATCCTAGTAATAAGACTTTACAGTGAAAAGGTAGATAAAAGGAATAAAAAGAGAAAAAGAAAGTGGAGGGAAAGGAAGATAAATGAAGAACTGGAGTGGCAGAACAAGTGGTACAAGGCGTGATCTTCAACAAATCAAGATCTACATATATTTATGCACAAGAGTCAATAAAAATAATTGCTATTGAAGCTGCAGCTTTAGAATTATGCTACCCATGTATTGCTTATACCTGGCCCCATTACCAACTGTCTCTGGGGTGCATTTTTTTTCACGTAAACAACTAAATATGCAGGAACAAACTCATTCTCTTGTTTTGTTTATTACAAAACATCACATTTTCATTCAAATAAACTCATCCTCATCATTATATTTAGAGTACATGCTTGCCTGCTTGAATAGCTAAAATGAAGGAGTCATAAACAGCACCCACATGAATTTTAAAATAATAGCAATGCTATTTGAAACCTGGTTCCTGTACTGTGGGAGTTATCATTACCCTATAGATCAGCATGGATTAATTGTAGATTGGTCAGGACAGACAATGTTGCCACTATATAATAAAACAAGGAATTTTAATGAGAAGGAAATGAACTATTTTCCTACAATAGCTGGAATCACAAACAAACAGATGGAGCCCTGTTGCTGGTAAATGAACAACTGGACTTGGTTGGGAAGGACATTTTATGTATTTCCCCTTTTCTGAAGATTGCAGAGTACTCTCCAAATATTAGCTGGTATCTACTTGTTCTCCTGAAAAATGATATTGCTCGGAACCTATTTCTCATGCTGCTGTCTTATTGACTTGATTCAGGAAATGGTGTTCTTGCAACGGCACAGTCGGAGTTCTCAAGGAGCCCCTGGTGCCTTTTCAATTATTTCTGTGGAAAATAAGGCTTTGCCTGTTATGGGGAACAATTTTTGAATTTATCTGAGGGGCACATGGCAGCTGATAAATCATTGCACATAAAAACAATCATACAGAATCTGTGGCTTGGAAATCAAACAGCCTTTTGAAAATGAGTTCAATAAAGAATCACAAAAAGAATCTAATCCTTCAGAAGAGTTGACTTTGTCTAAATCCTATAGACTCTTATTTAGAAAATGAAAAAGATCTTTCCTATAAAGTCTAAGAATAATCTTTCCAATTTCATTACTACTGATGATCTTTCAGTAGTATCTCTGAAGGACATCAGATAACCTTTGAGGATTAAAGGAATTATGGCCTGGGATCCTATCTCTATCTTACAGAATTGTCATTCCACAAAGTACAATCAAATTACTACAAGCAAAATTATTTCATGAGAGGACTTTCATGGCCCAACTCCTTCAGAGTGTTTGATGACCCAGCCCCTGCCTCCCCTCTCCTTTCCATGACATTAGGAGGATTAACTCTGGGGCCAGGCGTTTGGGGGAGTGGAGAACTTTGGCAAAATTTTCTTGTTGACCCAGAATATACACTTATGCCACTACTTAGAGGTTGGAATTGTATCGATTTCTAATGTTTCTAGTTATTCTTGTTTTCATTTTGCTCATGAGAGCTATTGAATGCCAAGGCCAAACTGGTAAGGACTTGTGAAAAGCTGGATGGCTCTTCACTGATCTGAACATTTCACTGTGCCACTTTTCCCAAGACTAGATCCAAACGGTTTTAGGAAGTCATAATTCTTGTAGAATAAGATGGAATTGACATTTTTCAAGATATTTTGTTGATTGTTAAGCAATTTATTGTATCTTAAGATTACTTTCCTTAGACAATTTAGATGTAGAGAATTTCTACGTATGTGCACTGATTTTGTCTCAGTGCCTTCATTTGAAGAGCTTACCCTTATTTGAATGTTAAATTTTCTTATGGCAAATGAGAAATTTGAAGGAGGGTATTTTTAATAATTCCAAGCTGTAGTTCTGTTTCTGTAATGTGATGATATAAACAATGTAAAATTATTCTATTATCCTTCTATTATTTTAATTTTTGTACAGAAGTACTTGTAAACAAAAATGAGATGATTAGAAATTCAAATAGTTGCTTTTTAGAAGAGGATTTATAAGATGGTAGAAAAAATACCTCTTTTTTTCTCTTCAAAGGAAATGATTGAAAGGTTTGAATTTAAACAAGATTTACCTATAAATCTTAGTTTTCTCTCAAGTTAAACCCGAATAATACATTTATATAATGAGATCCAATATTCTATTTATTATTTATGTAATTAAAATAGCTAATTGGATCTTAGCTTATTCAAGGGCCAGGCAAATTTAATAGGCTTAGGACAAAAATGAATCTTTCTAAATTTAAAGCCATAAAACATTTATATAGAGATGTTAAACAAGGGAATTTTAGAGTTAACCCTAATAAGCAATCATCTGCATTCACCCATTCAATCTCAGCATAATATAACAGTGAATACGTGGGTCAAAGATGTGACATCACTTTTATCCATCCCTCTGCAATATTAATTGCCCAAATTAAAGCAAGGAAATTGGTGATAAAGTTGACATAAAATTCTAGGGTTCTTAGAATTATCATGGGATAGATGATGGTGGACAGGTCTTAAGCAAAGAAAGTATACATTAAAGTAACTCAGCTTCATCAGTCCTGTCCCCCTTTGTAGAGTCCCACTGTCATGGAAAAACTATGAACTCTGTTGGGGAATCCTCTCTCTCTATGTACTCGAGCTCTGCGCTCTAGTACATGGTGCACTTTTTAGTGGCTCCCAAATTCTCATATGTGGTCCCTTACATACCAAACTAAATTTTATAATGGGTACCACTCTTTAATCTTTCTACTTATTTCAAATATAATGGATCCAAGACTGGTTAATCCTTTCCTAAAAGTTGTCTTACCTGTCCTGCACTCTTCACTAATACCTGTGGTAGGCAGATGCTAAGATGGCCTCCAGGATTCCCATGCCCTGGTGTACACACCCTATAAAAGTGTCTCCCTTTTAAAGTGGGCAAGACCTGTGAATATGATGGGATATCACTCCTATGACAACATTACTAATCAGTTGACTGAGTTAATCAAACTGAGATTAACCTGGGCGAGACTGACTCATCAGGCAAGCCCTTTAAAAGAAGGTGAAGCATCAGAGAGACACTCTCTTGCTGACCTAGAAGAAAGGGGCAGCCATGCTGTGAACTTTCCTGAACTTCCTGTAGAGAAAGTTAGGGATCCAGGATAGGAGGGTGGCAACCTGAATAAGCTTGGGAAAAAACCATAAGCTCCAGAAAGGAATAAAGACAGGCAGACATCTTCATTTTAGCTTTGTGAGACTCAACACAGAGAATATCATTAAGCCAGGCTTGGCCTACAGAAACTATGATTGCAAATTGGTGCTGTTTTAAGCCACTAAGTTGGTGGTAAGTTGTTATAGAGCAGCGGAAAGCTAGTACAATATTCTGAGTATTTGAAAAGTGGATGGTCCCCTTTTTCAGCTTAGAATGGCAATACAGACTTTTATATTTTATTTCTTTAGTTACTTCAGTGAGAATTTGAAATAAATGAGAACGTGAAGCAGATGACTTGATTCCTGGTGGTCTAGTCCTTTAATTTTAAACCTCATTTTTATAGCTTAAAATTCATGACACGGTTTTTGTGGTGAAAAATATTTAGAGTTTTAAATAGATGCTTCACATGCTAATTACCAAATTGCTCTGCATTGTTGGAATATCCTAACCATAGTGACAACTAAAAATTTGGTTCTATGAGTTTTCCTAAATAAAATGTGCTGCAATATTCTACATTAGTTCTTCTACCAATGTTCCTTGGAAATATGGTTTGAGGAAAGTAGATGGCATATGGTTTGTCACATGGTGAGCATTAATATGTTGAACTGTTCTCTTTTTTTTGTTCATAATTTTCAAACAATGTTTTTGATAAAGCCACTGCTCTTCCAGGAAGCCAACTGCTCCCACCCTTGAGATAAAAGTAGTATCTGCAATTCCAGGACGTACTGGTGTCACTTGGCATCCTTTTAGTATCACACAGATCCCTCATTTTCAATAAGCCTTTCATTTTAAAAGCATCTGCTGACGGCTGACATATCTCTAATGCGTTCTGCAGAAGCCTGTAATTTATCTTGCTTAAATTCTCTAGGGAGTTAACCTAAGTCTTCTCATACATTGTCTCTGGATTGACTGTAATATCTGCATCTGTGCTGATTTATAGTTTGACTTAATAATTTTTCTCAGACAAAAATAATGAAATAGTCAATTTGTATAGTGCTTAGAATGTTCTTTAATAGAAATGGATGTTGCTGCTTTCTGATTGTGTGTCTGTATGATCATGCATGCACATACATGTAAAAAGCATGTTAGTATTCATAAAATCTAGGTAATTTGTGAAGCCTAAATTGTGAGTTTCTGGGGTTTTAATTTGGTAGAAAATGGAATATGGAAATTGTGTAAGTTGTTGATTAAATATTTTCAATCCTGGTTTCTTTTCTTTTCTACTGTTATTTTGTACTAAGACATTTTACATAAGGATAAAGCCAGATATCTCATATCTTTTCTCTCTGGAAATTTTGTATGTTAACTAAGAGATGAAGGGAGAGCTTAATTGTCCTTTTCTAATGAGTTATAAGTACTGATAAGAAGGCTCAGAATGATATTAAATACTGTTATTTTTCAATGCTTCCCATAATACCAATCCAGGGTTCTACTGTAGCCTAATATTTATCTTGTTATTTTCTTCACAAAACGTCTTTCGTGTGTACCTTGCCCTGATGGTCTTTGCCTTTTTCCTAAACCAAATGCATTTAAAATTTTCCCCCTCTATATATTCTTTATGGTTCTAGGATTACTGTAGCTTTTCAGATTTTGGTCATATATTGATTATTATTACTCCTTAAAGAACTCAATTTTATTTATTTTTTGAAAGTAATAATAGCTTTAAGCCAGCCCTGGTTAAGATTTGGAGCTCTCACCACCACGGCCTGGTTTGTTTCATGGTCAGGGAACCACACTACCCATCTGTCAGCAGTCATACTGTGGAGGCTGTGTGTTGCTGTGATGCTAAAAGCTATGCCACCGGTATTTCAAATACCAGCAGGGTCACTGATGGTGAACAGATTTCAGTGGAGCTTCCAGACAAAGACAGACTAGGACAAAGGACCTGGCCACCCACTTATGAAAAAATTGGCCATGAAAACTCTATAAATAGCAGTGGAGTGTTGTCTAACACAGGGCTGGAAAGCGAGAGGATGGCGCAAAAAAGACTAAGCAGGGTTCTCACTGTACACACGGTTGCTAGAAGTGAGAACTGGCTTGACAGCACTAACAACAAGTAATAGCTTTAATATATGACCATAAATAAAAAATTTTTTGACATGAAATTCACATAACATAAAATTAACCATTTTAAATGAACAATTCAGTGGCATTAAGTACATTCACAGTGTTATGCAACCACCACCTCTATCTAGTTCAAAACATTTCCATCACCCTTAAATAAAACCCCATACACATTAAGCAGTTATTTCCCACTTTACCCTCCCCTCAGTCCCTGACAACCACCAATCTGCATTCTGTCTATATGTTTTTACATATTCTGAATATTTCAAACAAATGGAGTCATACAATATGTGATCTTTTATAAAATAGACATGACGTTAGATTGGTGAAAATTAGGTCTCTTTTATTTCTACACCCCTTGCACATCAGAGGTATCAATTTAGTTTAAATATTTGAGAAATCAGATAGTACAAAAATAATGAAAATAAAAATAAAAGTTCACTTTCACCTTCTATAGATTTCCCTTTAGTAAATGAGTCTTTTATATTGATTTTATTAAACAAATATGAGGTCATTGGTTGTACTATTGTTTAGGATAAATTTGATGATAAGAATATCATAATAAGAGCTTCTGCTTCCAGCCCTGATGGAACAGTTTGTATTGGATTAGGTCTTTCATGAAAGTAAACCAGGACAGTAGGATACAAAATATAAAAAAACAGTTTGAAAGCATAAGAGAGTGACTGAGGCAGCCAGAACTTGAGGGCTTTCTTCTCTGCTAGAGAGATGAGAAATACACTGAATGATTTTCACATTCACATATTTTTTTCTCTCGGGCAAATGATAATTTTTAATGTAGTAACTAAAGATCAATCCAAAAGCATGTCACTTAGAGCCCAAAACACTCTTACTGGGCAGAGGAGACAGAGAATGGATTTCCAGGAAGTCAAGGCATCTGGGATTCTCAGGGGCTGAAATCTAAGAGAAAGAAATCCTATAAAAATGAGCTCCAAATACTGTTCACTATTTCCCCTGGCATGTTTGTTGTTTCTTGCATAGGCAAGGGGACACTGTAAGAAAAGAAGTAGAAAGCAGCAGGTATGTGGTTAACGGTATGATCAGATATGTATATAATCTCACCATATTGGTAATACATAGGTTGAGTTTCAGGACCCTTCAAAATATAGGGGTCCTACTAAATATCTCAGACTTTTAGCTGAAACTACAGAAGGCTTTGCTCAAAGAGTAACTACTATGTCTTAGGAAAAAAAGAGTAAACATTAGTAGTTATACAAACTGGGAATAGTGAAGCCCAATAAAATGCTAAAATCCAACCTCAACTGGATCAAAGTTATCTGCCCATTTTTTATCTCTCTGCTAAACCTCAATTTAATACTATGTGAAGGAAGATAATATCATTAAGATTCTGTATAATATTTTTCCCTACACAATATTGTCAGTAAAGAATTACCAGACTTGCCAATAAACAAGACCAAAGGATGCAAAATCAAGAGAAAAAAAGAAAAAAGAGATCTGCAGGAAATCTAAATATTGAAGTTAGCACACATGCACTTGATAAAACTATGATAAATGCTATAGAAAAGAGGGAAAATTTTTGCCAAAGAACTATAATCTACTAAAAAAAAAATGAATCAAATGGAAATTCAAATACTGAAATATACAATAAATGTAATTAAGAATTTCACAAAGGTTCTTTGTAGCAGAGTAGATGTGATAGAAGGGAACAGAGAAGTGGAAGTTCAGTCAGTAAAAAATATCCAGGTTGCAGTAAAGCAAGAAAAAAAAATGTGGAAGAAACAAAACTGAAAATAATATATGACACGTATGGGACATAATGAATATTTCTGACATATACATATGTTTTTGACATCCTAGAAGCAGAAGAAGAAAGGGAATTTGACAAAATCAATGTTTAATAAATACTGAAAAATAAGTTAATACTGACAAAATACATCAATCCATAGATACAATATGGTCTGAGCAGGATAAATATGAAGGAAACCATACCTAGACATCCAAAATTTGTCATCTGACAACCAAGGACAAAGAGAAAATCTTAAAACTAGCCAGAGAAAAAGTTACAAAGTGCTTTCAAAGAAGTAAAGTAAGATTTATGGAAGACTATTCAACATAAACAATGAAAGCTAAAAGACAATGCATTACAATATTTAAAGGATTTAACATCCAACTTTTAATACTTTTTTCACACAAAGAAAAATTGAGAGAATGTGTAAACAGAAAACCTGATTATATTAAATATTAGAGGGATTTTTTTTTTTTTCAAATAAGAAAATGAGTCTTGCAGGAAACACAGAAATGCAGTAAGGAATAAGGAGATATAGAAAGAGTAAATATGGGGTTTTCTCAAAATGAGTATTGCTTGTTTAAAATGATAACAATATAACTCTTTTCTGAGTTTAAAATACACATGTAATTAAGATACATGGTGACAATAGCAATAAGGCAGAAATTGTGGAAATGGAATTAAAATGCTGTAATAATTTTGCGTTGTTTGAGAAGTATTAAAATTATTAATTTTAGGTAAACTGTAATAAGTTGAAGGTTGTATTCGGAAATATCTAGAACAACTTCCAAAGGAATAATAAAAGGCTATAAAACTAAGAAGCTAAAGGTGGAGGGGGTCAAATAATAATAATAGTGAAGATAATATTAATTATGATAATAATATTAATAATAATAGTATTTTATTTTAATATTCATTCAATGCATTCTTTATTGAATGTCTCAGCCTAGTACTAGGATACAATGAACAAAGCATTTAAGATCCCAGCCCTGCGGAAACTCAAAAGACAGTCGTTAGCCATTCTTTGGTTAGATAAAAGAATTAGCTCTCTATGTTTTGAAATTTGACATAAACTTTTTCAAATTTTTCTTTTGTTTTAGGGTGGATAATTATTGTGGAATGTTCTAACTAACTAACGATCCATTTTGAGGTAACTTTCACGTTATTTTTTATTTTTTTTTTAATTTTTTGCTTATTGCAGTAACATTGGTTTATAACATTGCATAAATTTCAAGTGTACATCATTATACTTCTATTTCTGCATAGATTACATCATGTTCACCACCCAAATACTAATTACAACCCATCACCACACACATGTGCCGAATTATCCCTTTCACCATCCTCCCTCCCCCATTCCCCTCTGGTAACCACCAATCCAATCTCTGTCTCTACGTGTTTGTTTGTTGTTGTTATTATCTACTACTTAATGAGTGAGATCATGTGGTATTTGACCTTCTCCCTCTGACTTATTTCACTTTGCATAATACCCTCAATGTCCATCCATGTTGTCACAAATGGCTGGATTTCATCATTTCTTATGGCTGAGTAGTATTCCATTGTGTATATATACCACATCTTCTTTATCCATTCATCCCTTGATGGGCACTTAGGTTGCTTCCAAGTCTTGGCTATTGTGAATAACGCTGCAATAAACACAGGGGTGCATGTATCTTTACACATTGGTGTTTTCAAGTTCTTTGGATAAATACCCAGCAGTGGAATCAAAATAATCCTTGATTTTTTGAGGAATCTCCATGGTGTTTTCCATAGTGGCTGCACCAGTTTGCACCCCCACCAGCAGTGTATGAGAGTTCCCTTCTCTCCACGTCCTCTGCAACACTTGTTGTTTCCTGTCTTGTTAATTATAGCAGTTCTGACGGGAGTGAGCTGATATCTCATTGCAGTTTTGATTTGCATTTCCCTGATAGTTAATGATGTTGGACATCTTTTGATATGCGTGTTGGCCATCTGTATATCGTCTTTGGGGAAATGTCTGTTCAGGTCTTTTGCCCATTTTTTAATTGTGTTGTTTTAGTTTTTTTTTTGTTGAGATGCATGAATTCTTTATATATTTTGGAAATTAACCCCTTATCAGATGTATGGTTTGCAAATATCTTCTCCCAATTGTTAGGTTGTCTTTTCATTTTGTTGATGGTTTCCTTTGCTGTGCAGAAGCTTTTTACTTTGATATAGTCCCATTTGTTTATTTTTTCTATTGTTTCTCTTGCCCGGTCAGACATGGTGCTTGAAAACATGTTGCTAAGACGGATGTCAAAGAGCATACTGCCTATGTTTTCTTCTAGAAGTTTCATAGTTTCAGGTCTTACATTCAAGTCTTTAATCCATTTGGAGTTAATTTTTGTGTATGGTGTAAGGTAATGGTTTACTTTCATTTTTTTGCAACAAACACCATTTGTTGAAGAGACTTTCTTTTCTCCATTGTATGTTCTTGGATTCTTTGTCAAAGATTAACTGTCCATAGACGTGTGAGTTTATTTCTGAGCTTTCGATTCTATTCCATTGATCTGTGTGTCTGTTTTTGTGCCAGTACCATGCTGTTTTGGTTACTATAGCTTTGTAGTATATTTTGAAATCTGGGAGTGTGATACCTCCAGCTTTGTTCTTTTTTCTCAGGATTCCTTTAGCTATTTGGGATCTTTTGTTGTTCCATATAAATTTTAGGATTCTTTGTTCTAGTCCCGTGAAAAGTGTTGTTGGAACGTTGATAGGGATTGCACTGAATCTGTAGATTGCTTTAGGAAGTATGGACATCTTAACTATGTTAATTCTTCCAATCCAAGAGCACGGAATATCTTTCCATTTCTTTGTGTCTTCAATCTCTTTCAGCAATGTTTTATAGTTTTTGGTGTACAGATCTTTCACCTCTTTGGTTAAGCATATTCCTAGGTGTTTATTATTTTTGTTGCAATTGTAAATGGGATGGTATTCTTAATTTCTCTTTCTACTACTTCGTTGCTATTGTATAGAAATGCAACTGATTTTTGTATGTTGATTTTGTATCCTGCAACTTTACTGTATTCTTTTATCACTTCTAAAAGTTTTTTGGTGGACTCTTTAGGGTTTTCTATATATAAAATCATGTCATCTGCAAATAGTGACAATTTCACTTCTTCCTTTCCAATTTGGTTCCCTTTTATTTCTTTTTCTTGCCTGATTGCTCTGGCTAGGACTTCCATTACTATGTTAAATAAGAGAGGTGATTAATCCAAAATAAGCAAAGAGAAAAAGAAAAGAAAATATGGACATAGAAAGCAAATGATGAGATAGTAAACAAATTCAAATGTCTATCCAAATATATCAGTTATTACATTAAATATTAACTGATTAAATATGTCAATTGAGACAAAGATTTATCAGACTGCAATGAAACACACAAGTACACACATATCACAATTGATGTGGCTTATTGTAGGAATGTCAAGTCACTTTAACATTTGAAAATTATTCAGTGTAAATCACCTTAACAGAATACAAGAGGAAACCCACAAGATTATCTCAAAAGGGGTAGAAAAAGAAATTTATGATAAAATGCATCAATTTATGACAGCCATATACTTCCTTTCTGGTTATTTTATCATTAAGAAACATTGGTCAAATCATACCCATGTGAATCAGAAATCTTATCCAGTACCAACTTTACTAAATATTTCAAGGGTACAGATGATGAAGAGGCTCAGATGAAACAAAGAGAGGTCTGGGACATCCAAGGCAGTGCCTGAAACCCTTTCTTTCCTCTTGGACAGGTATTCTCTGGCCAGTAACTTCATGAACTAAGTAATTTTATTTTGTAACTTTATATACTATGTAATTTAAAGCAGTACCTCTCAGAGCAGAAATCATTTAGATTATGAAACAGCTCTATTTTATATCCTAGAGATTTAGAGGTTACACGATATTCTTCAGGGGTCTGTGACTCGTAAAACCATAAATCATAGTTTAGTTTACCATAAACAATCTGGAACCAGGGATGTCCTGTCTTTATGGGACATCTTTATCTTTGTCTTTATTTATTATGATATTGTTGATCTTACATCACTCACACTGCAGGGAATTGAGAGAGAAATAAATCACAGAATAGCTCCTCTAACTGGTTCCTCCCAAGGTGTCTACCGACAAAATTCTATAGCAAATTTCCAACATAACAGTGAAATAGTAGTTTTCCCTGAGGTATAAATAGATAGTAATATCCACTATTGCTGCTTCTATTCAAAACTGTACTAGAATTTCTAGCCATTGTATTATGACAAGATACTAAGATTAGAATTAAATAAACTTGTCATTCTTTGCAGAAAACATGATTTTGTACATAAAGAAGATTTGAATCTATAGAGAGAGTTTAAAGATTAAAAATTGAATTTTACAAGATTTATGGATATAAGATCAATACAAAAAATAAAGTATATTCTCTATACTCCAACAAAAAAATAGAAAATCAATTTTAAAAATACCATTTATAATATCAAAAATGTCAAGTATTAGGATTAAATTGAATAGCAAATGTAAAAACTACATAATACTGTTGAGAGAAGATTTAAAAGACCACATAAATAAAAGAATATATCATTCTCATGGATAGAAACATTCAATATTATGAAAATGTCAAATATTCCACAACTGAAATATAAATTCCAAATAATTTCAGTCAAAATTCCAGAAGGTTATATATACTTTACTTATATTGAAAAGCTAATTTTAAAATTTATATGTAAATTCACAGGACCAAGATGACTATCTTGAAGAAGTAGAACAAAATTAGAGTACTTGTGTACTCAGATAAAACTATATGGCACAAGTATAAGCAAGTGTACTAGTGGAACTGAATGGAAAGTACAGAAATAACCCCACACTCGTAAAATCGCTTGCCATACAACAATGATGTCTGCATTCAATTCAATATTTCAATTAAAGTTTGCAAAAAATTCCTAATGATATAAAAATAGATTTTTATCCATTAAATATTAATAAAATTTAAACTATGAAATTTAACTCATTCTTACTAATAATATTTTAATATATTTAATAAACTGAGATTTCTTTTTTCAACTTTAATAGTCTTCTGAGATTCTACTAATATCAGTGTTCCTATCTAACTCGTAGAGAATAATGGTTGGATAGATTTATTTCAAATCAATACGATCATTTTCTTCATTTGAGAAGTTGCTCCAATCTGTACTAAACTGAACATTGACGAATAGGCAACACGAATGGTTTCTGGGCTAAATTATCCAAATCCTGTTTGGCCCTGTCACATATCCTCAAATGGAATTGAGTATTTTCGTTTATTTTTTTTTCCGTTTGTTTTATTTTAATGCACCTGACACTTCAGAAAGAACAACAAAGGAGGATATTTTCATAGAGTCTCTGAGATGTTGGCTGCCATATTAAAGATCTGTGTGAAGCACAGGTCTCATTAACATCATATAAACTTGGTGGATGTCAGTTGAAATACAGCAGTCCTAGTCTGTGCCTCAGACACACCATTCCTTTTCTTCTTCAGGGGAGCAACATAAACTATATTATGGTCCTCTTTTCTCAACTCTGTTGTATCACAAAGGGTCAGGCTGTGTTTTATTGTCTTCTTTTTTTCTTAGGCAGAGTTAAAGGAGCAAGAGTTTAATTACTATGGCTGAATTACTTTACTGTACTTTGAAAGGTAAGTTAGCACACGAAAATATTCTTCTGGCCAATTCTGAGTTTATGCTCATGATTCGCTTAACGACAGGGATACACTCTGAGAAATGCACGTTAGGTGATTTGGTCGTTGTGTGAACATCATAGAGTGTACTCACACACACCTAGATGGTATAGCCTACCACACTTAGGCTATATGGTACTAATCTTATGGGACCGCCATCGTATATGCAGTTTGTCGTTGACTGAAACGTCATTATGTGGCTCATGACTGTACTGTTACAGTTATCTCTGTTTCATGGCACATCACATAGTAAACCAAAACATACTTAATATTTAACTTAATATGAGGTATCACAAACAGAACTCTAAAAAAAAATCTGTGGAACATCTAATTTAGACATGAGGTTATGCAAATCAGTAACTCACTGATGGCTAGGTTTTGGAAGTCCTAAATCAGGACATGGCCGAGGCAGTCAAAAAAAAAAAAACAGGGAGGGGTGCAGTACTCTTGCACAAAGGCACTTATCTCACTAGTCAGTAAAGGCCATATTCTATTAATTGATCAATTACATATATGGAGTATTAGTTAAAATGTAGCCTTTCAACGATTAAGGACAGTGATTATAACTGTGGTTTGAAAACCATGAGTGCCCAGCTATACCTTTTTTAAGATTGTGACCTTATAAAATTCAGTAATTGAAACAGAATTTATTCTTTCTCAAATGCATTTCTAATCAGTTTGAATGGACAAACCCTTATTCAATTTAGATGATAGTTGCTGACATTGCACCCTGCATTGTTAGATATATTTAGACTACAGTAATATTAATTTTCAAAAAATAGAGGAATTCTTCATTTTATGATAATGAAAGATATCCTGTTCAACTGGTTTATTCAGATGGATTGGGACTTGGCATTTTAAGACATGTAAAGTTCTAAATGATCATTTTTTTGTGATGACTGCGAGCTTTTTCTATAGAGGTCAGTAGATCTGTGTGGTACCATTGTGCAATCAGAATTTTGTTGAATGACTTGTTTTTCCAATGCAATGAAATGGCTCCAGAGGAGATGGTAAGAGCACCCCTCTCCCTCATTTCCTGGTTCCATGTGGAGGAAGACTAACCCTCCTAGGATCTTGCAGCATTCATTGTTCCCCAGGGCAGAAGAGGTGAGTTATCTGTTTGATGAGAGCTCAGTCTTCTCCTGACTTTTACACTTTCCTCATTTTATTTTAGAGGAGCATCCTTCATCTATAAATTTGTAGAAGAGACTCTGACTCTGAACAAGGGTACCTGCAATTTATCAGCAAGGCCTGTGCCTCTATGGATGAGTGCATTTAAATCTGGAATTCAATATTAGCACATGTAGCTGAGCATCTAATGTATGTCCTTTCATGTAGCTTTTGTCAGTAATAAAGCTCACATTTTGAACTCTATTTATCTGATGCCTGTGTTTACCTGTCAATTCATTTTGAACTTGTGAAGAAGAATGTCATTTATTGTGCCTTCTCTGCCCTATCTTTATCTTAAGTGTGTTCTTTTGGTTAGTCTATGAACTCTTTATAAGGAAGTGAGCAAAGGAAGGATGGAGTTGAGCAAACGAAGGATGGAAAGTTTAGCTCCTTATTATTCTGCAATTTATCAGTGTCAGATCTTACCCCAAATCAAGTCTTCTCCCATTCAAATAGAGTTTGAAATAATCTTAATATGATTTTTGGTTGTTTCTCTTTTCCAAATACAGTCAATTCTCATTATTTGTGGAAGTTTTGTTCTATAAAGTCACCAAGAACACTGAATTATTGTATAGTGAATCATTGCTCTTAGAGGAAATTCAGAGTTAAGTTTCTGTGAGCCTGTGGTCATGTGTTCATCAGCTGATCAGTACATAACCTTGTTTTATGTGTGTTTCTGTTTAAAGACACCTTATTTAATATATATTACTGATTTATTAACATTGAACTCACAACCAATAGCACCATAATCATGCCTGGATGAAGCTTCTCTAACACGCATATTTTCTCTGTAAGGCACATCACAGCCTTCCTGTGCACCACCATTAGGCGGCGGGTCGACAATATGCTTCAGGGCCATTTAAAATAGTGAAATCACCAGCAAAATACACAAAAAATGTGCAAAATGTGACACTAAATAGATCATGAGGAGGACATTTGTTTACAGAATGAAAGCTGAAACAACAAGACAGAGTGTTGCTTTGTTTGACCTCAGTGGGGAACATACACATCAGGCAATTCAGATAGTTCACCCCTCTGTGTATGCCCACAAATGACCATGACAGTGCCCCAAGTATTGATTTTTGGGTTATAAATACATTTTAGCGAGTAGGTGAATTCACAAATATGGGATCTGTGAATAATGAGACTCTACTGTATGTTAGACTGAACCTCTAATGATACATGGTTTACTTTCTGAGAGTTCTTTTCCCTGACTCTAAAATATTCTAATAAAATTATAAATATATGTTTTGAAAGTGCTTAATATTTTAGCTCAATATAGAAGCCACGTAAGTGAGGGTTTCTATAAAATTTTCTATTTCTTTCTTTTTTTTTTCTTTTTTGTGAGGAAGAGTGGCCCTGAGCTAACATCTGTGCCCATCTTCTTCCACTTCATACATGGGACGCTGCCACAGCATGGCTTGATGAGCGGTGCTTAGGTCCACGCCTGTGATCCAAACCCGCGAACCCCAGGCTGCCAAAGCAGAGCACACAAACTTAACCACTACACCACTAGGCCGGTCCCATAAAATTTTCTATTTCTAACTTTATCTCTGGAGAAATATACAACTAGAAAAAACAAAACTAACTTTATATATAGGGAAATAAAATCCCAACATGGTGCCAAAACGTAAAAGACTTCTGTGAGGTATTTAACCTGGTAGGTTTTTATTTCAACACAGTTTTGTTGAATGATGAAGATGAAAGAATTTTTATAACAGGTTTTCTCTGGTGACTATCTACTTTTTATTTTCATTATCTGCTGTCAATAGAAACCAGTTGTGTTGTAGTTGAATTACTTATAACTATCATTTTCCATGAAGTGACAGTTACCTTTTATCTTTTCTCATGATTCCTTACATTAAACATTTCAATCAAACTCCTGTGCTCCAAAAGATAAAGCATATATAGTATCCCAAACCAGTCACCCTTACAAATCAAAACAAGAGTTAGCTTATTACTTCCTATTCTCATTGCTAATTCAGAGAGCAGTTTTCCTTGTGTCTGTTCACTCTGATCGTTTATTCAACAAATCCTTAAAGAGCAGCCATGCTGGGTTCTGTTTTACTTATCATTCACTAAATACATGTTCTCATTATTATCAATGAAAGTTTTGTATTTGTAATTTATTGGTCTTTGCATCAAACACAAATTTTATGCACTTTCTGGGATTCCTTGGCATCCCCTCAGCTACTTGCTCTGCTTCAAGTGCCTAATCAATTCCTTTGGGCCCGAAAGTTTCCACCATCTGGAGCTGGCCAGCCATTCCTCTAGTGCTTGGCTGTTCCCCTTAGTTGTTCCCATGTAGCTAGGATGGCCAGCCACATGCCCAGAGAGTTTGTCACCTTTCACTTCTGAATTCGTATGAAACAATATACTGTAGAGCATGAGATCTGACACCTGAAACAGCAGCCGAAAGGCCCCAGCGACGCAACATGGATGTGCGAGGGAATTACTTCCCAATGGTGCAAACTATGACCAATGGGAACTAGGAGAATGGGAGAATCAGGAAGAAACAATGCATTTCTTTTCTCCTCTCATGGATGACTCTGAGGCCAAGTGGATGTCTCTGCTGGGTGACCTGCTGTGCCCTCTTCATGGCTCATTATAAAGCAGTAACCAGCATGGTAGCACCTGACTGCACACTGCTTTGCATCTTCCCATACTTCATTTCCCCTTTTCCATGCTCTTGCTGCCCTGAGTTTACACTTTCCAAATAAAGCATCAGTGCATCCATTCTCCCTTCCAGCTCTGTTTTTCAGGGAATCCAAACTAAGACAGTTCTTACATTTAAAACGTCATCTTTTTCTTAATGAGGGATAGGACTAATAAGACTGCATGATTTTTCTACTTCCTATTTCTCTTAAAAATAGAAAACCAAATCATTTAGTGAGCTTAGAAGGCTTCTGATATTAACAAGGAAAAAAATCTCTGTGGAATTGAATGTACGGTTACATAACACATAATTTAATTAGTAGGCTTTCTGCTCGAGAATTAAGAAAAGAGGGCAATTAATTGAGCTTGAAATGCAGCTGGTACATATGTGGAGTGAGGGCCTTTCGTAAGAATTTTCATATGTATTGTATTCCATTCATGTATTATTCAGCACAGCCAATACATAAAATTCAACTCAGGTGACAACAAGCGATAGTCATGCGCACTTCTACCTTCTCTTCTGTATCATCCTGTGAGATGCTTTTCTCTGAGCGCTGCTCAAAGAAGCAAAACAGCAGGTGCCCCCACTTCACAGAAGCCCTCAAAGAGAAATCACGCTACACACTTCTTATTTAGAAATAAGAGAAATTTGGAATAAGTCCACGGAAGTCAAACTCCATTAGATAATTGCTGCTGAATGCCTAGCATTTTAATTGGAGGATTTTCAGTGTCACATTGCTTGTGAAATGGCAGTATAGTTTACAGAGCTCTGTCTAAATCTTGATGGATGTAAGCTTTCAGAATAGTCACCATTGCTATTTTCCCTGTCATGTAAGTATTCATCAGCTCTGTGTATTGTGTGCTGTGATGGCCCTTTTGTCAAGGTGCCTAGAGGGTCATTATGAATTTTAAGAAGAATGTTCAGCAGCAATTTATGGTTGTTTTATAACTAGTTTACATGGGACCGAGAGAATTAGTAGTGGATTTACAAGTTCTGCCTGGACAGTCATCAATATTTGGATTTAAACATTCTCTTTGCTTACACGTTTCTGCCTTTTTTTCCTGCTAAAACTTCAAAAGTATATGTGACTATATTGTAGTGTGTCACCAAACTTGGCTATTATTGCTTCTGTCATACGCTAGCTGTTCCCCTAGTCTCTTCCCATTGTTCTGGGAATTCTCTTGTTGTGCACTAGGTATCCATTTCTTGCCACACAAAGTATTGCTGCCCTTGTCCCTCTATTTGTATTTCTAATTATTAAAAGATGTCTTTCATTTTCTTTACATTCTTTAATAACCATTCCCAGTTTCCTCCAAATACCTATAATGTTTCCTCCTATTCCCAAAGCTTCTCTTATTTCCTCCAGCATTCCCATTCTCATTCAAAATTGCCACTATCCTCATTCTAAATCAAATCAAACAAATAAAACATTCTCCTTCTCCATCTTTTAGCTTCCCTCTTATCCTGAATATTACATTCTCTACCATTTATTCACTTCAGACACATTTTTAAAATTAATAGTCTATATTCTTTCTTGGGCAATCACTTCTGATAGATTTTAGAGGTTTCATTATATCAAAAATGTGATTAATGAATTAGAGATATGTGCACTTTTTTAAATATAGAAATCCATCCTTTACTTTTTTCCTATGGAACTGTTACCTCTTTTCACTTTTTGAGAGTTTGCTTTGGGAGTTCTAGATTTGAAATATGGCTTTCTTCTCTGTTCTATGTTGTGTTGCCATGAGTAAGTTATTCAGCTTTTTTGAATACTTGGACTTATTACATAAAGAAGACAAATATTATCTGTTTTCTAGAGTGATTTGTAGGATTAAAGATATGTTATAAAAACTCCTGGAATCATGCCTGGGATCTGGTATTCACCTGAGAAGTGATGATCATCATTCCTAGACGGTATGAGCTACTGGCACAATTATATAGTTCTACAGGAAGGCTTTTTAAACCACCACAGCTAGTAATCAGATGGGAAGAGGAATTTGGAGGTAAAGGTAAAAGTGTACAAGAGAAATAGTATATGGCTCTACATTATGCCTTTTTGAAATGGCTAAGCATTTTTTACCCTGATTTCTTGGAGTAGATGCTGAAAAGTCCTGAAAGTGCAAAATATTTTGTCCTAAGAGGTTTAGTAGTTTCACTAAAGAACAAGAGAGAAATGTTATAGGAACGTGTGAAGGAAGACAAAAATAGTTTACTGGGTGATCTTTCACAGTCTCTGCTTGCCTTAATTTATCTCTGAGCTGTGTTTGGGGTCACCTTGATAATAACACTAAAAGACAGAATAATAATTATATTAATTACCTCTTAGAACACGTAAGAGTTAATACTATGAATTTGTATATATATACATGGATGGATGTATATATATAAAGAGTCTTGTTTCAGATCATTAGTCCTACTTCAAAAAGACCTGACAAAAATTTTGGTATCAGATAAGTGTTCTGAAAAATCTTCATTGTTAAACCTAAACAGACAAACAAACAAAACAACCCTTAGTTTTCTCATTCATTTTCTTTGTAAATTTTAATCAGTCTTTTAGCTGAGCTGTCTTATAAATAGTCCACTTCTGTCTGGACTACAGTGTGGAGTGATTTATTTAAAATTACTAACTGAGAGACTCATTTTATTTAACTTTACTACTTTGTTGGCAAACTGGAAGGATGCCAGATGGTAATTTTTTGCTGCTTATTTCCAAGAGTATAATAAATCATTTTTCATTTTTATAAATGATAATTTTAATAAGACTTATGATACCTCCTGGGTTCAGGAAAATGCTTCTATCTGTGCCTCCATAAACAACTCTTGAGCTAGGAAATATTAAAAATAGGTTAACAGAAGTCTCCCCAAGTGACTGAAGACATTGTAGCTGTCACTATGCTATGCCTCATGCTATGTAACTCTGAAGGAATCTGGGCAGTAGGAAGTGTCTTCTCTTTCCTTTCTTCTTCAACTAATTTATCCTTCTAATTACAGGACCACAAGCATGATCTTAAATTATTTTTTACCATTCTTTTGCTATACTCATGACTATCATAATTAAATAATTGTGTGATTATCCATTTAATGATTATCTTATTCATTAGATCTTATAATCCATAAGCATAGGAATTTTATTATGTTACCTAAAGCTCTCTTATCAGTGCCTAGCAAAATGCCACACATCTGGTAGAAGCACAGAAAATATTTAATTAATCAATTAGGCTGATGAGTAACTTGACAGCTTGTGAAGTTGTGACCCCTGTACCATTATCTACATGTATTTTGTCAACATATCTCTATGAAATAATGCTGTGGTCAGACAGATTTGGGAATGCCTCTGACTTTCTGGGCCAGTCTATGCCTAGATATTTTAAATTTGTGAGACAGAAATTTTAGGACTTTTGGAGATACTTGTCAAAGGGTTTTACATGTCTTTGATTTTTTTATCCAATAATTACTCATGCAAAACCTAGATAGTGCATTTTCTGCTTTTGGTCCTTTGCATGATGGTAGAAATCTTTGGTTTTCTGATATGGTATGGTATGATGCTGGGAGCAGATGACAGAGGGGATGGCTGCACTTTAGCTGAGGTTTCCCAATGCTGATTCAGAAAGAGAAAGTATTTTATTGTATATTGAAATTTTTTACAATTTCTGTTCAATGTGAAATCAAAATCATCTTGGTGAAAAATTATTATAATTAATTTTTGGCTCATTTAGCATACAAATGGACAGATATGCACATATATGTCACTAAACGTATGTATATATCTATATCTGTATATGTCTCCATCTACATCTAAATCTACGCCAATATCTATGACTTTATATCCTTCTAACTCTTAAGTATTCTCTGAAACAAAGTAACCTCAATTAAGGGATTTGCGTGTTGTTTAGACCCTCACAGGATGGATAGGCAGATATCTTTTATTGACATGCAGGGTAAATAGGCAGATACCTTTTACTGGCATTCTTTGTGTATAATTCAGGTCCTTTGTACCAGCTTTTCCCTGGGCCTCCACCAAGTCCTCATGAAAATGACTGGGATCAGGGGAGATCTCTACCTGGTGGCTCAAGTGCTCAGGGGATAATATGATGTCATCGAGGACAGGCATGAAACACCACCCACTTCTCTGAGTCTTTTTCTCATACAGGCAAAATCTTTAAGCTGGAGGCGGGCAGTAAATTCTCTCCCACCACAGCTTCTGGAAGACAGATAGAAGCAACATCTATTCCTTCTGGCAGAAGGAAACAACCACTTCTGCCCACTCCAAGGAACTAGGCAAAGATTCACTGAAGCCAATTTGTCTGCTCTTAGGAGAGGGACAGGAAACCCTCTTGAGCCCAGGATTTTGTACCAATAAATAGCAAATGTCTGCTACCTCTGGAGGAAGGAAAGACTCCTCTTTCTCAAGATCCGCCACAGATATGAGGCAGAGTTTGCCACTGGAGGGAAGGAGCGGAATACTTAGACAGCTCCACACAGAAGTCCCAAGCACACAGACCCTACCTGAGACTGATGCCAGACCAGAAGAACCAATAACTCTCCATATTCAAACCCATCATAAGTTTAGCGTGAAGTAATGAGGAATAGCTCTCTAGTGCTGTGGAAGAGGCAAGAGCATAGGTAGAAATCCTGTCTAAAGTATAGATATGCAGGGACTGTGGAAAACCAAGTGTGGAGCAAAGATACTGAGAGAAAACAGTTGACACTCCAGGTCCCATACTAAGCACAAGGTAACAACAATTCATCCCTTGAGAGATTTTGAAGTTGTGATTCAACGAAGTTAGTGATAGCAACAACAAAAACAAAAACCCAACCAAAGTTAACCATTTATGAGATACCCCACACTAATGGCCTGATAGAAGAGGCTTGCCCAATTCTGGGCAAATATACTACATACCTCAGTCTCTACTGTTCTTCTATACATGCTGTTTGACATAAAATAAAAAATTACGAGAACACAAAAGCAGAGAAAAAATGACACATTTTCAAAAGACGAAGCAAACAACAGAGCCAGACTCAAATAACTCAGATGTTAGAACTATCACTCAGGGTCTTTAATAATAATTAATATGTTAAAGGTTCCAGTAGAAGGGGTCAACAAGACAGAAAAACTTTTGAGAATTTCATCAGAGAGGAAAAAACCATAAAAATAGTTAAATGTAAATGCTAAAAATGAAACCACCATATCATACATGAATAATTCCTCAGGTAAGTTTATGAGCAGAATAGATCCTGAGGAAAGAATCAGTGAACTTTAAGATAGGTCAATAGACAGTATCTAAAATAAAACACAAAGCAATGAAAAGAACGAAAAAATGTCAGTGCTATAAAACAATATCAAATGTTCTAACAGATGTGTAATTGGCAATCAGAAACACAAGAAAGAACAGTGCAGAAAAAAATATTTGAGGAGACAATTCCTCAAAATTTTTCTGAAATTAATAAAAAGAAAACAAACCACAAATCCAATAGGCTCATAGAAACCCAAGCAGAATAAAAACAAAAAATCAAAAAGCATATCTAGAACACACAGTCAAATTTCTGAAAACCAAGAATAAAAAGAAAATCTTGAAGACAACTAGATAGAGAGAGAGAAAAAGCAATATGTATAAAGGAAAAAGAAAGAACTAGAGAAGACTTCCGATCAGAATCTGTACAACCAAGGACTCAAGAAACATTTTAAGGGACAGGAATAACAGGGGGATGATTAGAGGCCAGTGAACGATAAGGTCCTGCTGTTGCACAAATCAAGGACTATTGAGCAAAAAGATATTTGGGTCCAAAATAATTCAAATATACCAACGAAGCCACTCAGAATTTGGACCATTAAAGATATATTAAAACGTTTTTGAGACGTCCTAATTCTTTTGTTATAATTCTCTAAATTTAATTTAGTCTCTGATTTTTACTTTAACATTTGTCACTTGCCTTTCTCGTTTACCAGCAGTTCAACTGACTTCAGATCTTATTGACTCTCCTTTTGAAATGCTTCTGAACTCTGTTTATTCAAAATTTTCCTTTCTCACTGCTACTGGCTAAGTTTGGACTTTTTCTTCTTGTGCACAGAATATTGTAGTGCTTTTCTAGTTTGCTTCTTGTCTTCTATCTACAATTAATTACTTATTTTTTTAGATCACTCTTCTACTTAAAATTTTTTAAAGATCATGCATGGCCTGTATAAATTCCCAACTCTGCAGCATCAAACACAAAGCATTCTGATTCCTCTTCAGCTACTTTCCCTCAAGCACACTATCTTTCTACTTATCTCCTCCAAGCTCGGTAAAGATTTATGTGTCTTTAGTCATTGTGTTAATGAAGATTATTTCAGTTGCAATCAATATAAAATCATAATTAATATTGGCTTAAACAATAAAAACATTTATTTTATTATAGAACAGGAGGTCCAGCGATAGAATTGCTTCAAGGTTGACTGATTCAGGCCTCAATGATATCATCAAGGATGTAGTATTTTTCTACTCTTAATTTGGTCAGTTTCAGTGTTGGCTTTAATTTTAGATGCATGGCAAGATGCTGCATAAATTCCAAGCATTAGATTCAGATATGACAATTTCTGGAGGAATAAAAGTGATTATTACTCTCTTGATTTTCACTTAGGAACTGCAAAACTTTTTGAGAAACCCTTCTTTAAACTTTCTTTCACATCTCATTGGTCAGAATTGGGTCACATTTCCATTTCATTAAACTTAGACCAATTAGGCCCACTTCTCAAGATGTGTGTGAGTTCAGATTCCCATGAGACAATGTGGAAGCCGGGTATCTGAAAACAGTATCAGATTTTTAAGGAGGAAAAGAGAGAAATGGATTGCAGCATAAGAAAACAATAATATTTTACATATGTATGCTGTTCTCTATTTCTGGAATACGTTTGGCTTAATTTAGATGACATTTCCATTCATTTTTCAAAATTTAGCTTAAATGTCTTCTCCTTGTGTTATCTTTCCTGACTTCAAGTTACTTACTCCTTTCTCTGGGATCAACTAGGATTTAGTGAATGCTACGATAAATTACTTGTGTTTAAAAGATACTGTGTTTTTGTCTTCCCATCTAGAAGCTCTCAGAAAGTACCAACTTTATCAATCATCTTTACTTACTCAACATAGAGTATAGTAAGTTTAGAGAAAGAGACAAAAACGTTGAACTGGATTTTCTACAAGATTCCCAATACATATTGTAATATGTCAATTTTAAGTATGAAAATCTCTTGTTTCTGCATGCATTTTTTATAGTTTTTGTATGATTGGCTTTAACACAGAAGATTTACTGAGCATGTAATAACTCAGAACTTGAAAAAAATCAGAGGGCCATATGGATGTAAAATATTTCTGTCATCTGGCATAGATAATAGCTTGACAGAGAAAATGTCAGACAAAATTATCCCTAAATGATTCTGAGTCCCCTATGGAAATCATGTAACGCTACTGCACCTCTTTTAAAAATTCCAAGCCTAGCTTTGATGAAATGTTTATTACTAAATAAACATCTTATGTAGTATATCACTGAGAGTTGCTGAATATATCATCTAAATTCAGTCTGAATACAGATGATCGTTTCAGATGACAATTCTAATAGAAATCTATAGATTCTTAAATTTATTCTGAATAAAATTGCCTAAAAATATTCACTTTTAATTGTGTATTCTCTATACTCACAAAGACTTTGACGTCCTTCAAGTTAGTCTCTAACAGAGAGTTGAATAGTTGACTTCAAAGATCACAATCTATACATTATTTTAATGAATAAAAAATTACAGGTGGTGGCATCAATGAAAACGGCAAAGTAAAGACCTCGGAATGTTCATTGCTTCATGAAACAACAAAATAAGCCTGGCAAAAATGTCAGAATCATCCTTTAGAGAACTCTAGAAATTAACTGTATGCTTGTGGCAATCCGGGGAACGTTTGGTCAAGAAAAGTGGCTAAATTTTGTAAAGGACAGAGACCTTTGTGCTGTTTTAACCTGCTCTATCCAATGCCCTGCTCTTCAGCTCTGCACCAGACTTGAAAAATAGCAGCCCATTTTTCCCAGTCCTGGAAGGAGCAGAGCACAGTTGGAGCTCTCTCAAAGCCTTATTCTGAGGAAGGAGTCATTATATGACCTGTCTTGTGATTCCCTGAAAGTTTCTACATGAAAGAACTGCCTTTATGTGACTTTGCTCACATTCACCCAGTGTTAAAAGGTTCTCCTCATGGGGTGTTTGTTGAATGTTTTGACATTAAGCTCTTCTGAGGCAGTGGGGCAAACAATAGACTAAACTAAAAAATTAAAAGGAAAAGCCAAGGATGAACTATTCATAGGGGCTTTCAGAAGCTCTAACATTCTTGGGAATCTAGAAGTCCATGTTCATTATATGTCTGTATACATGCTGAGGAAAGATCTGATATGGTTCTAAGCTCTTACTTATGACTGACCTAGATGCTCTTTATAAACAGGAAGTAGAGGCTAAGAAAGAGGTGTAAATTACCCAGTTGAGTATGGAAAGCATATCCCAACATCCACCCAGAGACCCTGGTCAAAGACTCAGAAACTCATTGGATATTTAAGAAAATCTTTGTCCAATTATTAACTGACCATAAGTAAGCTGAGTACAGACGTTAGTGACCACATTGGACAAACAGTCTTTGCAGAACTGGTCCAGAAATGTCACTAAACAAACAAACAACAATTACAACAAGTAGCAACACAAATCAACCTTAGGATGGGAGAGAGAATTTGATTTACTGAGCTGCCACATTATATTATTTAAAATGTCCAGTTTTCAACAAAATTATGAGACATGCAAAGAAACAAGAAAGTCTGACCCATAAACAGGGTCCCAAGATAGCCAAAATAATCTTAAAAATGAATAACAAAGTTGGAAGACTCACACTTGCCAATTTTAAAACCCGCTACAAAGCTGTAGTAACCAAGACAGTGTGGTAATTGAATAGACATATAGGTCAATGGAGTATAATTGAGAATCCAGAAATAAACTCATCTATGGTCAATTGATTTTTGACATGGGTGCTAATAGCAGTCAATGAAGAGAGAATAATATTTTCAGCCAATGGTACTGGGATATCCACATGCAAATGAATGCGTTTGACCAACTACTTCACATCATACACATAATTAATTCGAAATGGATAAAAGACCTAACTGCAAGAGATAAAATTATAAATCTATTAAAGGAAAACATAAGGGTCACGACCCTGTATTAATCAAAGCTTTCTCAGATTTGACACCAAAAACATAAGCAACCAAAGAAAATATAGGTAAATTAGAATTCAACAAAATTAAAAACTTTTGCATGTTAAAGACATTATCAAGAAAGTGAAAAGACAATCCACAGAATGGGAGAAAATATTTGCAAATCATATATCTAACAAGAGTCTAATAGCCAGATTATAAAGGACCTCTTACAATTTAAAAAAAAGACAAATAACCCAAGTATAAAATGGGCAAAGGATTTGAATAGACATTTATCCAAAGAAGATATAAAAATGATCAACAAGTACATGAAAAGACACCTAACCTTAATAGTCACTAGGGAAATGGAAATCAAAACAACAATGAGATATCATTTCACGTCTGCAGGGATAGTTCCAAAAAACAAAGGAAAATAACAAGTGTTGGTGAGAAAGTGGAGAAATTGGAATCCTCATCATTGCTGGTGAAATATACAATGGTGCAAACTATGAAAAACAGTTTGGAAGTTCCTCAAAAAGTTATACGTAGAGTTACCATATGACCTAGCGATTCCATTCTTAGGTGTATACCCAAGCAAATTGGAAACAGGTGCCCAAACAAAAACTTATACACAAACATTCATAGCGGCATTATTTCTAACAAAGAAAAGTAGAGACAATCCAATCCAATTGTCCATCAGCTGATTAATAGATAAATAAATGTTATATATTCATACAATCCATGTGGAATATTATTCAACCGTAAAAATGAATGAAGCATTCATACATGCTACAACGTGAATGAACCTTATAAACATTATGCTGAGTGAAAGAAGCTAGTCATAAAAGTCTATGTATTATATGATTCTATTTACACGAAATGTACAGAATAGCAAATCCATAGAGATAGAAAGTAGATCAGTGGCTAGTAGAGGAAAAATGGGAAGTGACTACTAGTGGGTACAAGATTTCTTTCTAGAGTAATGGAAACGTTCAGATATTAGATGGTAGTGATGTTTCATCTTATGAATAAACTAAAAAGCAATGAATTGTACATCTTCAAATGGTGAATTTTATAATATGTGTTTTACATCACAGTAATTTTTTTTAAGTTATAAAGGCTTTTGTCTTTCGGAAATAGCTGTATGTATGTATATATTTTCAAGGAATGTTCTTTCTGCCCTTATCTAGCTCTTTGACAATGTAATATAATAATCTAATACTATATGCCCTTGGTAATATCATCAAACATCTTGCTGTAGGTCAATTTTCTGAAAATACATTTGTTCAATGATCAGTTTGCCAATGTCCAAATGACATACACACAAATTGTAGACAAAGACCTCTACTCAGACTGAAATTGTTAACCACAGTGATTTTGCCACCAGAGGGGAGGATTCAGATACAGGTATATAACAATAGAGAAAATAGTGGCATGCTTCCAAGGGAAGCCCCATCCATTCACATGAAAGGCATTGAATATCTGAGAAGGGTTTAGAGTCTAGAATGTTAAATACTTGTTAAATTCAAATTGAACCAAGCTGGATTGAAAAATTCGCAGCTGGGCGGACTGGTGGAGTAGTGGTTGAATTCACGCGTTCAGCTTCGGTGGCCTGGGGTTCGCCAGTTCGGATCCTGGGCACGGACCTACTCACTGCTCATCAAGCCATGCTTAGGCTGTGCCTCACATAGAAGAGCTACAACTCTACAACTACGATACACAATTATGTACTAGGGCTTTGGGGAGAAGAAAGAAAAAGAGGAAGGTTGGCAACAGTTGATACGGCATGGCCAATCTTCCTCAAAAAAAAAAAAAGAAAAGGAAAGAAAGAAAAATTCCCAGCTAAGTTTTTTGGTGACATATATCTACTTGTGAAAAAAGAATCAACAATAATTGAGAAACTTGGTCTTTCAGTGAATTGGTTGTTAGCCACATCGGTGTGAGGAGGAGACTTAGCTTGTGTCTATGACACAAAACACACTAAAGTTGTGACTAAGATCTGAGTCCTAATTGAGTGAATTTCTGGAAAAAAAGGAGGAAGGTGTATGGATAACTAGAGGAATAAAATGGATCACTCTTGGCATCAAGACCTAGCGAGTACCATATCCAGTGTAATTTTTGCTATTGCACTTCTCATAGTTGTTTTGTATATGTCTAAGGACATTCATTAATGTTAAAACCAAGAATAAACCACTTAAAGACAAGATATTCCATAACAAATAGAAGGACATGTGTTCCCAGTTATAGGAAGCATGGGGACAAATAATAAAAGACACATGAACTGTCATTTTAAAATTAACATTTATTTCGGCAAGTGGACTTATTAATATTAACATGGCAGTGGGAGATCATTAATTGTCCCTTTTGAAGCAGCAGTTACCCCTTTGTTTCTAAACAGCTGCATTCTGCCTTGTTCTCAAAGCCTTTTGAAGCAATTCAGTTCTGTTTGTTATGCTGCAGGAAGAAGTGAGGCAGCATGTACAAACTCCAGAGGTCCACAATCTCAAATGGGGAGCAGCTGCTAGGTAGATAAAAGTGTTTGTAGAGCCTTTTGTCTAGGATCCAGAGGGTTGGAAGGATTATGTCCTTGGCAGAGGGTGGCAATATAATGCAAGGATATATGCCATGGCATAAAGCAAGTCAAGATTCACTGCTCTCTTAGTTTAAGTGAATCAATAGCATTAGGCTAAATGTACCACTTCTTCCTCCTAAAGGATGTAGAGCTGTTGAAAGCCTTAAGGTGCTTAAAAATATAATGTTTTATGCTCAGCATGTCTAGAAGAAAGCAAGCTGCTATAAAATATCTTTAACAGATTTTCAGATAAAATAATAGTGGTGTCATTATTTCTCTATACTACTTTATTAAATAAGTAGAAATAAAACACACACAAGGGAACGGAATTTTTTAAAAATGTCATTTAGCCATAACATCTGAAGAAGATGCAAAATATATGGCTTAAAAAGGCTCTTATGAATGCCTGATTTTGTAATCACGAGATTCTTTTAAAATCTTATAACTAACAAATAACTCCTTTTAACTAAGTTTTGCAGACTTTTTTGAAGAATGGGTCTAGAGTAGTCCTTACTCTAGGGCGTGATCCTTGTATCCAAGGCATGGCCTTTCTTGTCTCAGTTGAATGCATGGTATATGAACAAGGTCTCTCAGCTCTGGTTGGCCTGTTACTAAACACTGACGGTCAGAAGGTCAAATCAGACTCACAAGAAAAAAGATCTCACAATGTATCAAAATTTGCTAAGATTTTAAGGATACAGGTAGTGTGAGGCATAGATCAAGCATGGAGATGTCTAGGATCATACTAGAGTTGCTTGAGTCCATTTTTGTGCATTAGAATTGCTCTGGGCTGGGTATACCAAATGAGGTCTCTACATGATGTATGTTAGATATCACTTACATAAAAGGGAGCTCTCTCAGTTATTAAACATCTTCCTTTTATAATTACACGGGTTATGTGACATTTACCAGAGGCCAGGACTCAGATACAGTCTGCTTTAAGCATTCTATAGATAAGGGCTCTCCTGCTAGTCTATACCGTTAGCATGTCTTCCAGAAGATCTCTGTTATTAGTGTGTTTCAGAGGGTCTGTCTGAGTCGCCTTTCTTTCTTACCCAGGCGTCGTCCAGTAAAGGGAGAGAATAGATTGCGGTCCTGTCCTTATCCTTCCCAGGTTAAACTCTTACCTTGGCCAATATCTCCTTACTACATATTTTTCAGGTTTATTTTTACAATTTGTTTTACACCATTTTTTTGAAACATTTTGTGCAAAAGAATAATCTTACAAACATTCCATTGAACACCAGTATTTGAACTATCCAATAGGGAGTAAGAATTCCAACTCAATTATTCTTTTTATTCCATCATCTATAGTTATTCAAACATTTTAGTATGTGTTGATGTGGATATTTAACTGTATATGTAATTTTTCTAAGGATATCTTGGTAATATTTATACCTTCCTTAAATGCATTCCCTCTTCATCTACAATTTGGTATATGAAATGGAGCAAATCAAGCTCTGACATACTGAGCATGCAGCAACAATCTACTTCCTGTCATTACCAGGCTACTGTCTTAGCACCATATCATCATAATTTATGACTTGAGGAAGTACAGAAACCCTGCTGTACAACATCTACCATCTTATATGATTCACTGGTAATAGTTTTCTTGGGTCATCTGGAAAAATAATTGTAATGATAAATGCAGCCTATAAAATATTAGCCTAATGATTGCTGTATTTGGCTACTAGTGAGTTGAGTTATCGAAAGTTTTCGAAATCATTGAGTCATTTCTTTTCTGCAAATACTCCATATGAAATTTTTTTTTGGCAAATACATGTATTAGTAGAAGTCCAGATCACCTTTGCTAAGGAAAACGGATCTAGTGTTTTTTTTGTTTGTCTTTTTTGTTTTTGGCTCAGCCAATAATCAGTGTCAGATCTGAGAGATAGCTAAAGGTATTATTCTCTTGCTCTGTGACATTCTGATATAAATAGTGTGGGTTCATTCTGCCCTGGAATCACGATCCACCTATAAGTGCCTCTTCTGTCTGCTACAATATCAGCCTGTTTCGTTTGACGCACACTCATCCTCTCATGGTTGGTTGTCTTGTTTAGCATAATACTTAACCACAGGGTTTGCAATTATAGCAGACTCACTATCACTTCTTCTTGGCCTCACCATTGGCCTGATATTAGATCTGGGGAGATTCATAAGATTATTTCTCACTGCTTGGTGATGGGCCAGATTCACTATCTGTCCTAACTCGGTGAAAAGAGTAAAGTTTTGACACATCCTAAAATACGTTATGATTATCTGACGTCAAATTTTATGGTATGAACATTGTCTTGACCATTTATATTACCTTCCTTGGGTACAGTGTAACAGACAAAGCCAAAGAAAAATTTTGTGAGTCCTGGGAATAAAGATATGCAATTGCATCCTCCCCAGTCCCCTCATTTGCACTATGTAATTCTAGAAATCTCATTAGTAGAGTCTCTACCTGACTTCCCTTCGTGTTCAACCTGATGACAATGTTTTAAACCACAAAGCCAAAACTTTAAATCCTTTTTATCACCAGTTTTTGTAATTAGCTTTACAGTTGCCATTCCAGTTTTCAGTGAGATCACTGCTCTGATGGCAAAATGTAATGTGGTATGTTTGGGTAATATATTATATTGTTTCCCTTTCCCATTTATGTACATTGGTAGCAGTGAATAATGCACTGTCATCAAAAGTGATATACACAGTTGGACAATATTCTCTGAGATTGCTTCTGTTACACAGGGTAAGGAAAGCCTAGAGTAGAGTGTTAATCCTAGCTAACTCCTATTTGCAGTCACTTGAACCTAGCAGTAGAACCAATAAAATTCACTTGCCAGCTATGCCAATTTGATCATGGGAAATTTGTCCCATAGCCATTTTCAAGCAATTGTTTTCCTATTGACACTGAGAGAACTTCTTTGTCACATTAGTTGTCCCCTTTCTTTTCCCATTGGTGCATAGACTCAGCACTCATGTGCTTGCTGATTTCATGAGCTCAGGTAGCTGGGTAGCTCCAGAGATATGACAATCATTGTATCTTTTATAGTAAGCATCAAGGGCACTAAGTTAAATATGTTCCTCCGGTCGTCATAACGATAGTATAGGGTTACCTGCATTCATGACATTCCTACTTCGTTGGAAGGAATATTCCATTACTGAGTTGATGGTGAGTGTGTCTTAACTCTCTTAGGCTGCCAAACACCTGATTTCACCCATTTTAGGAATTTAATTGTCATACCATCAGAGAAGCATCTTCTCACAAAGTTTGTTGTCATTTATCAGTCTCTAAAATTTGTGATAGTCTCCTCAATCATTAATTCTAAGAACTTGTGTCAATAATAATTAATCAGGTTTCTGCTGATATCTTTTGTAAAGTATCCTGAAGTTTATCAGTATACTCTCAGGATTCCATGGATATTTGACTGGGGCTCCCACAACCTGTATAGTTTGTTTTGTTTTTGTCTTTTTTTAAATTAATCAATGGGCTTAAGTTACTTCGTGAGTGAAAGTAACATCTGCCCAGCTAGCCACTACAACATGAAAAGACTTTGAAGGGATAGGAAAAACTGCCTTTGCTGTTTTTTCCCACTACTTCAGCTTCTTACTCTTGAGGTCTAGGTTTTATCAGAGCTGCTAGCAAAAGACAGGTAATAGAAATTTTTGCTAATTTTCCTTCTGCTTAGCATAGTCTGAATATCCAGTAAACCAGACCCATGTTTCTAGGTCAATTTCCTTGTCGTCTCATTGGAAAGACTTATCTCTATGTTTTGCCTATTTAAACAAAGATTTTGCTACTTTAAACAAAGAATAGCTAGACAGCCATCCCGGCAACAAATCCTCTTTTTTTTTTGTATCCTTTACTTTTCTTTGTCAAAAACGCCTAGCTGGTAAGATTCCTGAGACTGAAAGAAAATTCTGCTTACAGTGCCAATTGGATTTAGATTTAATACGAAGACTGGATTGTCGAATCAGATTCACATAGATCAGAGATCTTACCCAGTATCAAACTGTTTTAATCATTTCCAGGATACAGGTACTTGAAAAAAGACGATAGAGACATCCAAAACTGCCAATGTTGCTCTCTAGATGTTTTCTTGCTGCATTAGGATACATTCTGGCCCAGATTTATTATGAGGTCTCTAAGTTATCGTGAAGGGTGCCGCTTACATAAAAGCGAACTAATTTGTTCATAAAGCATCCCCATTTTATTCACTAATAATTGCAAAACTTAAATAACATTATTCCAAGAAGTCATCTTTCGTAAATCCATAGATTTCAGGGTCGTTTTCCATAAGCCATACTAGTATATTCCAGGTACATTCTATTAAATATCTTCCATAGATAAGGACTTTCTCACTCTGTTTTCCAGGAAATAATATTATTAGCATGTTTGCAAGGGGATTTAATCAGGTCATGTTTCTTTTTTTACTACAATGTCTCGTGATCAAGAAAAAAAATTCTTTCATTCACCACCTGAAACCTCAACATCTCCTATCACCATACAACCTTTGCTATCTCTGTTGTTTTCCCAACCTGGTAGCAGTTTCCCTCTGATAGGCTTTGTGGTCAGATTTCCTGACACATGGAGTATTCTTTTTAGTCTATAGATTCATGTTTTCTTTCATTTCTGGGACATTTTCTTTAATTATAACTGTAAATATTTTTTATCATCAATATGATTATCTCATAATAACAATTATAGTACATTGGCTTTTCTTTCCTTGACATCTTTGATGTATAACAATTGTCCTTCAGGTATTTCCAAATTATTCATGTGAATTTAACTTTTTTTTTCTTTTCTTTCATTTCTATCCACTGTTTGCCTTACTTCAGTTTTCAGCAGGGTTTCTTCTCTTTAATGCTCTTTTCAATTTGGCTTTCATTTCTATAGTGGTTTTGCTTTTTCTTCCACTTCTTTCTTGAGCTGTCAGTTCATGTATTAATCATTTATTCAACAAATAAAACAATGTCTGTGTTATATGTATGCATTTTGTAGAACTGCTTTTTATAACAAATTTAAAACAACTTTCCAAACTAGTGGTACTAAGTATTTGGCTTCTATGAAGTCAATAGGAATTGAAGAAGGCACTTATGTAACTAAACCTTTAATGTAAAATACTTGTTGAAAAACTAAAGGTAAGAGCCATAATGGACTTTTGGTCATAGAATTTTCTTTGAGCTGATAAAACATGATTAAATTACATTGAATTTAATTATAAACTCTGTATAGGATTAATTGGTACATTCTATTCGGCAATCTTAAAACAAATTAACCTACATATATTTAATCTATTTAAGGAATTTTCCTATGCAAGTAAGAGAAAATGCACAGAGAGGTTAAGTGATTTAATAGAAATGGTTCCATAAGTTCACAAAAGAGCAAATATTATAGATGTTGAGCACTGGATCTAATTTTTTAAAGTTAATAATTAGTAATTAGCATTCACAAGTGTCACAAAGAAAGAAAGTGAGAGAAATTCTGTGTAATATAATAGCCTGGACAGTACAATTTATTTCTAAAACTAGTCATTTCCTACACTGAATTTGAAACTGCTGATTACATGCAGGATTTGAATAAATCAATCTAGCGGTTTGATTACATTCAAATAAACACTGGACTATCAAGGTTAGAATTTCTAAACCTACATTAGAATGCCTATTAATAACTGTAAGTTTTGAATTTGTTGCAACAGTATAAAATGTCTTTAACTTAAATGCAAAATCTAAACAAAAGTTTGTATTTCATGTTTTTCTTTTTTCTTAAAAACATCTAAGAAGGAGTTGGGGAACTAACATTCTGAAGAAACTAGAATGTACTGAGAGACACGCTTTTTGGGTAAAGGAATGTTGGAAAGCTGTAAATTTCTTAAGAGAAATTTAACTTTAGAAAAATACAGGAATGGTGGATGAAAGTGAAAATAAAATTGTTTAATAAAACAATTTATGATGTTGTTATACAGTATATTTTCTAATACACAAAAATATCATGAGAATTTTTATGACATACTTTATATGCTATTTATATCAGTATTTGAAAACTAGTTCAATTTCCTATAAAACTGAAGTACAGAAAAGTTTTATTGAGAGACCATTGAGAAGAAATCAGGTTCAATTCTGTATTTTGTATACAGCTTTACTTGAAAATAGCAATGTTAAATGACAAAAATTTCCTAAGATTTCAGGTATACTTAATAGTAAAGTAAAATGAAAACTCAAATCTCATGAGAAAAACAGTTTTCATTAAATATATTTTAGATCATTGATTTTAGAACTGTAGTTGTGGCACTGAGTTATCTGTGTGTGTGTGTGTGTGTGTGCACGTGTATGTGAGAGAGAGAGAGAGACATTCTTATACTCAGGGCCATTTCATTAAATAAATAACTTCCTATTAAAATTTTGCAATGATGCATCACTTGTCTTTTTAGGTGCACTCAAAAATTGAGCTACTTGTGTGTTCCATGTGAGGCCTTTAAATGCTTCAAAACAATTTATAAACCTTAGTAGGACTGGTAGCCAGGGAAAATAAAAAATATTTTGATATTAGGAGGGCTGTCAAGAGAGTCATTCAAATGTTTACTGTTTCATCTTAAAGGGAAAAGGACTGGCTGCTTCAGAACTGATAGATAGCAATCCCTTAAATAACAAATCATAAAGATCAGGTCACTCTTTATTGCTCTCTCAGGAGCCTTGCCTGACTACCTCAGTCCAATTGCAAGACCATATTATGAAGGAGAAGGCAATGAAGACTGCATACAATTTGTGCTTATAGAGGTTATCATAACATTTTTGGACCGTTACTTAATGCTTTAATTTTAAAATCATATACTTTAAAATATATTATTTCTTAAATAAATGACATATTTTAAAAGCCTCAGAATTTACTATTTACTAATGGATCTACTCAATTACCTGACATCTCTTGCTGATTAAATTTGGAATGTGTCAGGGAATAATTATCCTGTCACTCAAAAAGAGTTTGGGTCCTGTATTAGTTCGCTAGGGCCTTCGTAGCAAAGTACCACAGACTGAGTGGTTTAAACAACAGAAATTTGTTTTGTCACAGTTCTGAAGGCTGGAAGTTTGAGATAAAGGCATCAGCAAGGTTGAATTCTTCTAAGGCCTTTCTCTTTGCTTGTAGATGGCTGACTTCTCCTTTTGTCTTCCCATGGTTTTCACTCTGTGTGTGTCGATGTTTTAATCTTCTCTTAAAGGACACCAGTTACATTGAATTAGGGCCTATACAGATGACATCATTTTACCTTAATTACCTCTTTAAAGATCCTATCTCCAAATACAATCACATTCTGACGTACTAGGGGTTAGGACTTCAAAATTTGAATTTTGAGGAGATATAATTCAGTCCATAAAAGGCCTTAATTTTAATTCAATGGTGTTCAGTGTCTTTGATTCCACTTGAATTCTGTGTTTAAAATTACATAAGATCACTGGATTGATGTCTTCTAGTAGGTAGTAAATGATTCATCAGTGAATGTTATATTAGGCTTCTCTAGAGAAACAGAACCAATAGGATGTATATACATATACGTATATGTATATACATATATACATGTATACATCCTTTTGATATATACATCCTTTCTACATATATATATATAGAAAGATATTTATTTTAAGGAGTTGGCTCACGTGATTATGGAGCTTGGCAAGTCCAAAATATGCAGGGTGAGTCAGCAGACTGGAGACTCTGGAAGAGCCAATATAGCAGTACAAATCCAAAGGCCTTCTGTAGAATTTCTTATTGCTCAGAGGAGGACAGTCCTTTTGTTCTATGCAGGCCTTGAACTGATTGGATGAGGCCTGTCCACATTATGGAGGGCAATCTGCTTTACTCAAAGTCCACTGATTTAAATGTCAATCTCATCTAAAAACACCCACAGAAACACCCAGAAAAATGTTGGACCAAATATCTGGGCTCAATGGTCCAACCAAGTTGACACATAAAATTAATAATCACAAATATAGACTCAGAATAGGAGCTAATATTTATTAACCCACTATAATATGGTAAATATTATGCTAAGCAAGTAAGATATTTAATTAATTTTTTTTTTACCAACAGACATTCTAGACCTTTGAAATCACAGTATTAACATTCCAACCTTCTTGTGATATCAATTTTCCACAATGACTTGTAAGAATAAACATAACTTTCATATTAAAATAAAAATTGATGTATAGTAGAATGCATTCAATTTACATAAACATTTTGGTATGTTTACAAAGTCCTGAGACCTGTGGTTCAGACTTGTAGTAAGGTTTCAAACATCACAACTCTTAATACAAAATTACAACATTAATACATTACTACTCTTAATACTTTTGCTTCTTTCCTATTCTTTAGCATTTTAAAACTCCAGGGTGTTGCAAACTCAAAGAACCTTCTTATTTATGCCACTATGTCTCCACAGTCTTTACCTCTATCAACTCTCTCTTTCATGTCATTCAAAGTTACGTATAATATGCTTCCTGCAATATTTTTGTCTTTCATTGTGAAACTCCCCAAGTGAGGGTATGGTATAGTATTTCTTCTGTTCCAATGGCTTTTCAAGTAAAATACTCCTCATAGGTTCTCATCTTTTATTCCTATAGAGCAGGAGAGGTGATAACCACGAAGTGGGAAAAGGAGAAGATAGAAGCTGAGAACACCCACATATTAATATATTATCCTTCAATATTGATGTAACATATGAAATTTCAAATAAATTTTGAGTTCATTTTTAGCTCTCCTTTCAGAGGTCCATCTGCATTTACTCTCTTTTGCCTTTAGGAGGACCATAGTGTACAAGTTGGGAACCTCATACAATTTATTCTTCACAAGTATCAGTAGAGGAAGTTATATATGCTCAACTCTGTCATTGATAATACAGCCAAAAACTGAACACAATTCTATCAGATTTCTCAGACTATGTTCTTTTTTGTTTTGCCAAATCACACTGCATATGGAAAGAGACAACAGGGCCTTCAGGAGGAGAAAATAAACCTGTCTTAACTTTCTTTTTATCTCAGACAGAAATTATTTTTTTCTGTTTTTGAGATGTGTTTGTGCTTGTGTGCGTGTAGTAAGAGAAGTGGAAAGAAAGAATAAAATAAATAGAAAATTTCACTATGAAAACATCTCAGTAGTTTTACTGAAATAAAGGTATGTATTGGGAATGTCAAGGGGAAGAATCAAACTATTTCCTAAATTGAGAGCCAATAAAATTATAATCAAAGTATAGAATTGAGGGAAAATCTCAGTGCTTCATTTTTGGTAAACAAATGGGGAATATTTGAAAAAAATTATTACAAACTAGAATTACTCATTTTTTTGTTGCCTCCAGTGGTATTTTATAAATTCAAACCATACAATTAATTCAATAATCTTCTGGTATTTCCTTTTAATGAATTTAAACTGTTCAAAGTTTTGTGTTCTGTCAGTAGAGTCATTAAGCTTTAATATTTTAAATTACAGAAGACAAGGCATAGGTGAGGTTCAGAAGACTAAAGATAACTAAGATCCGGAAGTGAAACGATTCATCGGATCTTATAACTTATGTATTAAGCTTTTGGTTTCCTTGGTCAGAAATACATTTTTGTTAGCACATAAATATTAAGGAAGATTGGGAAGTCAGTAATAATGGTTTTAAAAATCCATCTGCTGCAGAAATCCTGTGTGAGACTAAACACAAATAAAGACTGAAAGTTGTGACCAAAATGATTCTGTCAAGACTTTGGCACAATTATTATAAATATCTCAAAGTTGTTAGTTTAACTGAATAGTAAATTAAACGGCTTCTTACATTTGCCAAGATTGAGTGATAGCTTTTAGCTTCCAATTAAAATATATTTTTTATGACATAAGAAAGTACTTGCCAAACTACCTATCCATAATTCAAGGAACTGGCAAAGCAAAAATGTGATTTGGGATGTGTACATGTTTCTCTATCCATTCATAAATTCATGAAGTTCCTTAAGTAATAGCACATTCTAGAAGCTTACTTGCTGAGTGATTATAGGAAGATGTTGTCTATAGATGTATCATAGAGCAAAACAATTATCAGGAATTACTCAGGAATAAATCATTCTGGACTGACATATTTTATGAATAATACAAACACACTTACATAATGTTTTAGAGCAATACCAAGTATATGGCAAGTGTTAGTCCACTTGCCAACAACATTAGAATTCTCAGCCTCCCTTAAGTTTTCAACTCTCCTAATGCTTCTGGGTCACCACAGCAAGAATGTGATCACTGATAACTCTGTTGCTTCAATGCCTCCTGCAGTGGGAAGTCTTGGTTATCATAGGTCTCATTCCCAAAGTGACATAGTACCTTGAGCAGCTTCTTAACAGAGTTCGCCATCTCTAGATCTGCTTAATCACTCTGAACTACAGGAATAAACAATCATCTACCTTCTCAATAAAAACATCTACATTTTAATTGCTTTTGTATTTCCTCTAAGAGTTTTCTTGGAGGCTCATTATTCTTCTTCTCTGGGTTCCCTCCAACCATTATCAGAAGTCTGTCTTTTATTATCCATCACCCTATGAACATTTATCATCACACTGAGTGGTACAACTTCTAATCTGGCTCCATATTCCACCTACCTCTCTTCTCTCACCCCCAGATCCTTCCATGGTGCTCTTGGGAATCCATGATTTCTCACCACCAACTGCCCTATTTCCTAAACTGTTTCTATTACTATTCCCTTCACCCATTTGCTCCAGTTGAAATATTGTTGTACCCTCAAGATATTGCTCCCCTGCAATTCTCTCAAGGGTTGTTTGCTTTATTTTACTCACAGCACAATTACTCCAAAGCATAATTTGGTGGTGATCAAAATTTTGGGTGATAACATTTATTCTTCATTACTGTTTTTAAGTAATTTTTCCTCCTTCAAAAATCACAGCTCCTTCAAAAAGTGTATATTCAGAACTTTCTTCTTATGACACCTCCTGGTTCCGATCATTTACAGATGTCTTCCTGGTGACTCCCTCTCTGTGTTAGTCAGGGTTCTCTAGAGAAACAGAACCAATAGGAGATAGTCTGAAAGCAGGCAGGTTTGAGAGCCAAGAAGAACATATTTTTCAGTTTGAGTCCAAAGATGGGAAAATACTGATGTTCTAGCTCAAGTAGTCAGTAAGAGGAGTTCCGTCTTTTTGTTATATTCAGGTCTTCAGTTGATTGGATGAGTCCCACCCACAAAAGGGAAGACAATCTTCTTTACTCAGTCTGCAATTCAAATGTTAATCTTATCCAGAAATGCCCTCACAGACACACTCAGAATAATATTTGACCAAATGTCTGGGCATCCCATGGCAGGACACATAAAACCATCACACTCTCTTAACCAAAAATTTTAGCTCTGGATCACTCTTTTATTCTCCAACATTTTTTTCTCTTGATTCTAGACAATCATTCTAGGTGATCATTTAATCACCACATAGATACATTTCTAATGACCTAGCTTCTTATTTATTTAATCTCCTTTATTACAATACTCTTTCCATCTCTTCTACTTTAACCTTCCTTGGCCATGTCCATACCTAGATCTTGAAAATTAGATTTCTATGTGCATTAGGGCAATGCTTCTCAAACTTTAATATGCATAAGAACACCTGGAGACCTGGTTAAAATGTAGTCCAATTTAGTAAGACTGGAGTGTGGTCTTAGAGTATGCATTTCTAACAAGATCCCAGGTGGTACCAATGCTGCTGTTCCAGGGACCACAGTTCAAGTAGCAAGGTATTTGGGTACCTACTAGCTGCTGACTTGATAAAAGAACAGCCTCCAGTACTTGAAAAGAAATTTTTATTTTTTTTGTCACATAAGAGTTTAGAGGTAGCCAATCTAGTTTGGAGGGACAACTCTGCCCATTAGGTCATTCAGGGACCCATGTTTTTCCATGATGCCATTATGCTATTCTCTACAAGTGTATCCTCACCCTCAGGATGGGAGATGGATCTCACATGTCTGCATTATAGACTATTGGAATTTATTTTTTGAGGGAGGCAGGGTAGAGAGTCCAGGCAAGTGGTTTTCTCTTATGGAGATGATCTAGAGGTAGCCCACAACGATTCTATAGCCACAAATAGCTTCAGGGAGGGCTGGGAAGTGTAATCTGTAGCTTGACATCTTTGTGCCTAGTTGAAACTGCAGTGAGTCTGTTGCTACAAGAAAGGAGATAATGGATTTTGGGGAACTGTGGGTAGTCTCTACCACTTTACTGTGATGGTTAACTTTATGTGTCAGCTTGACTGGGCTAAAGGATGCTCAGATAGCTGGTAAAACATTATTTTGGAGTGTGTCTGAGAAGATGTTTCTGGAAAAGATTAGCATTTAATTCAGTAGACTGAGTAAAGATGATCTGCCCTCACCAATGTGGGCAGGCATCATCTAACCCACTGAGGACCCAAATAGAAAAAAAGGCGAAGGAAGGCCATATTCTCTCTCTCTTCGTGAGCTGGAATGCTCATCTTCTTCTGCCCTGGAACATCAGAAGTTCTTGGGCTTTCAGACTCCAGGACTTACACCATTGGCTTCCCCAGTTCTCAGGCCTTCAGACTCAGACTGAATTATACCACTGGCTTTCCTGGTTCTCCAGCTTGCAGATGGCAGATTGTGGGGCTTCTTGGCCTTCATAACCACGTGGGCCAATTTCTATAATAAATATCCTTTTATATAGATCGATCGATCTATCTATCTATCTATCTATCTATCTATCTATCTATCTATCTATCTATCTCCTATTGGCTTTGTTTCTCTGGAGAACCCTGACTAATACAATTACCAATAATAGTACTACTTCTGAAATCTTGAATTTAACCAGTCTGTGCTGTCCAGCACCTCCCATTTTTCCAGCTAATCTACCATGGCTCCAACAATTCTCAGACCTGCCATTCATTGGTCCCACCACTTTATCATTATCAATCTATTCCTCTCCAAGACTACCAAATTTTCTTTTTTGCCATCTTATATTCTATGGTTCAGTACTATAATTGCTCTCTGTAAATACTCTTAGTGCCTTTTTCTCCTCTCCTGCTGTCATTATTATATGAAAAAATTGCAAATGAGGCCCTTCAGGATCCAGTTGAAATGTTAGCTCATCAGAGAAGTCTTACCCAACCACCCAATCTGAAGTAGCCCTAGCTCCCATGCGTGGTTAATTCCCTAATTCTGATTTTAATTTTTTCGTAACACTCATCACTACCATGCACTGTCTTATATATTTGTGTATTTGTTTGTTTTCTGTCTCACCTATTAGAACCGCATGTGGGCAGAGATTTTATTCTGTTCACTGCTGTTTCTCCAGTGTGAAAAAATACCTAGCATAGAATAATACTCGGTAAATATTTGTGAGTGAATGAATTAATAACACTGGGAAGAAGGTGATTTTATTCATTTGATTCAATTTTATGTTGGTATATAATATGTACATATACTTACACACACATATGTGTGTGTGTGTCCATTAATACATACAATCAAAGAATAATAAAGCTAAACAGAACCTTGAAAATTACCTTATCTAAACTGCTAATGGCACAGGTAAAAAACGTTGGATCAGTTTCTTTGTAATATCTTTAAATTAATACTTTAACTCTTAATGAAAGGCATACTATTGTTAGACCATGTTTTCCTTGTGATAGAAATAATGTAATAGAGAAACAAATATTCTCTTGACTGGAATTCTTTAACCAAAATGACATTCAATACTAATCTAAATAAAGAATCAAATTATTTAAACATGAATCATATGGTTACCATGAGATACAATGTCAAGGACAGCTCCCCAGAGAGAGGAGTGAAAAAGCCACAGATTGATCAACCTGCCCAGGCCGGGGGAGGATGCAGGTTCTGCTACAGTTGCCATCAGCCCCCTTTCCCAGTTCATTTGTCCTAGGAGAGCAGAGATTCTGTGAATAAATGAGTCTACTGCTACAAGGAAGAGGGGATAATAGATATTAGTGAACTATTGGTAGTCTCCATCACAGACTTGTCCCCGCTGATGCCTCCTACTCAGAATCCCTAAAAGATTTCAATTCAATATGCAAACGTCATTTAGTAATGAGTACTGAGATTTCAAGCGGCCTTATGACATAATTACCTCCAGGATGCACCTTTATTCTCTTGTCTATAGCGCAACAAAAGTCAACCTCTTAGCATACCCTACCAGTTCATCATTAGCTAACCCCAAAGTAGATTTCAGCTTCCTCTCCCACCAATCTGGTCACTACAACTTTTGCTGTTTTCCAAAACATAGTCCATACTTTTGAGCCTCTGTGTCTTTGCCTGCATTGCTCCCTCTGCCTTGAATTCCCTTTTTCCCTCTACTTCATATTTACTTTTCCCCAAATGTCGTCTTTTTACACAGACTCCCCGAGCAAAATAGTCTGCAGTGTTGTGTTCACTTAGCACTTCTAAATAGACATCTGTTTTGGTGTTTTCCACACCATTTTGTAATTATTTGATTACTGTATCTCATTTTCTAGCTAGAGAATGAATTTCTTGAGGTAGAAACACTATTTTATGCATTTTTTGTAGCAGAGTTGATTATCAAATTCTTTCGATGAGAGAACGTTCTTTTCATTTCACAATGAGAAATTAAAGAATTAAAAGTAAAAATTTTTATTGATTTAAGGCCTAATAGCTGTTTGAGATGGAACCTTGATTGGAACTAATTTAGAGTGAAAAATATTCACTCAGTTACTAACATGTCCAATCTCTCCTCTTTACAAGAGCAAGAGGCTCTGGGAGCAGAAGCTCATCAAGGATCAGAATTAGTGGGGAGAGAGCACAGGAAGATGAACCATAGCTACACTGACTTGGGATGATTTTCAGAAACGTGGTTATTCCTGCCAAAAGGATTATAATTCCCAGAAGATTTTCTAATCAAGGAGTTACCCTAGATAAGAGCTGTATTACATTTACAATAAAATTTAATATATTTATTAGTTCATTCTTTGAAAGTTTGGAAAGCACAGAAAAGCAGAAAGATGAAAGTTAAAAGTCCCATAATTCCACCACTCAGAAAGCCACTATATTGGCATTCTGGTTTCTTAACTTCCAGTATTTTTCAGTTTGTATTCAACGTATAAAAATTCCCATTGATTTAACATTATGAATTAACGCTTTATTTAATTTTGTCAATTTGTTAAGCAGAATGGTATTGCATAACTATTTTAATTGCTAGTTATGGAATTTGAATTTCCAATATATTTTTGTGTTTAATTAGATTATTCTTTATACATTGTTCCACATTATCCTGGTTTTTCAAAATTGTGAGTAAATTGCTACAAAAAGTTCTGGTAATAAAACTTTAATTATAAATCATCTTAAATTAGAGTATTATACAAAACAAAAAGAGAATTGCTTACATTCTAGAAATTAAAGTTGAGCTTCACAGAGACTAAAACTGAATCCTAAGAAATACTTATTATAGCTATATTTGCAAAGCAAAATAAATTAGAATCTTCACAAGGCAATTATGCATTTCAATAAAAAATATCTTTAAAAATGCCTCACCTGGGGGCCGGCCCAGTGGCGCAAGCGGTTAAGTGCGCGCGCTCCGCTGCGGCGGCCCGGGGTTCGCTGGTTCGGATCCCGGGCGCGCACCGACGCACTGCTTGGTAAGCCATGCTGTGGCGGCGTCCCATATAAAGTGGAGGAAGATAGGCACAGATGTTAGCCCAGGGCCAGTCTTCCTCAGCAAAAAAAGAGGAGGATTGGCGGATGTTAGCTCAGGGCTGATCTCCTCACAAAAAAAAAAAAAAAAAAAGCCTCACCTGTTTTATCTCCCACCTTTCTCTACTCTCCCAAAGGCGCAGTCAGGACCTCCCAAATATCCCACAACCTAAAAATCCTAGCCATAGTTTACTATAGAGTCCCTCATTCATTTCACTACAGAACAGGGAGTGTGGGATTTCTATGAACTTGTTTAGAAAGGAAGAACTGTCTTCTAATTCTTAATATAATGAATTCTAATTCATTAGATGGGATCTTTGCAGACCCCCAGAGAAGTAAAAACAAATATCATGCCTTAAGATTGCACTTGGAATAGTTTCTAAGCAAGAAAGTAACTTTAGAGTCCTACTTCAAAAATCCAAGCTGGTATTGCTATGTTCAATTAAAAGAGAAAAGCATAAAATTTAAATTCTTCCATGTGTTGACATTAGGGCCAGTACTGAAGATGAGATAAATCTCAGTTTAATCTTCTGATTTTCTAGTTAATATGGGCTATCTGAATAGCAACATTTAATTTCTCCCACAAAAATAAATGCAGAAATAATTGATTTACATTGGTAGTACCGTGATAGTTCCCATAATAATCTTGATGATAATAATTTTTATGTACCATAATTTTTCTTTTCCCAGGGGAAAAGAATCTATGACCAGAAGTTATACGTCCATTGATTAAAAGGTCAAATGTGAAAGTATCTATTAAATTTTTACAAATAAAAATCAATGAACGATATTACTAACTGGCCTACACAACTCATTAAATTTCTTCTTGAAAATCTGGATCCTCTGAATTTAGGGTATTGTTTTTGATGCTGATGTTACATGCAGTGCTCAAATCATTTGGCAATATACCATTTTCCTGCTACTGATCATATTCTGTGGAAATTATACATAAAAGGACTACAGAGCAGTTAGTCACTTAGGGGAAAAGGATATATATCTTTCTTGAATGGAGAATAATCTAGGGACTGAGAACTTTTTGAGGAAATTCCAGGGTAATACACCACAAAAATTGTGATCTTCGTAGCTCAAAATAGAAAAGGGGGAAGGACATGAGGCATGGCAAGTGAGAGAAAGAGAGAGGGAATGTATATATAAAGAGAGGGAATATGAATCTGTTCCATATTGCTCTGCCTGTCACCCTGTGGCACGTTATGTATCAGGCCAAGCAAAAGGATATAATTGAAAAGCACCGGGCCAGCAAACGTGAATGTTCTGCACATTAAATGTTGAGAGACCATGCAAAATGGATTGAGGAGAACGTCAACAAGCAGCCTCCCTGGAGGGATTTGGCAGCTTCTCGCTCTCCTCACAGAACCCTGTTATGTTCATTTTTCATGGAGGGGTATATTACTTTTATGATAGTGCTATCTAAATACTGTTTTGTAAACTTTGTGTAATTTTAGAATGCAAAAACTGTAAAGGTTAATTTATGTTCTTCGTTCATCTGTTGGAAATTTTGTCTTTAAGATAGTAAGCTTCCCCTGAACAACCTACATTTCTCTAAAATAATTTATTTTTTGTGATACAATCCCTATGACACACAATATACGTATGCAATATTTTTTTTCATACTCTCTGTTGATAGTTTCCAGTTGAAACAATATATTTTTCTTTAATTTTCAAAGGCAGGACAATAACAAAATGTCTGACTTTCCCACAAGGAAGCCATGAATCTCACTGGAATATAAAGAAGGAATCAAAGCAGACATTACAATAAAATTATATCAAACTAAACATCATAGTGAAACAAATGGTGCAGAGCTGTAATATTTGTGCTTTCTCAAAATTGCGCTGCATATAAGAGATCTACCAATCCTCTAAAGATGCTTTATTTTGCCTCCTTTTTGGCAAGAAGGCTCCCACCAATCATACTGATAAAATTTGAAAAGTATCGTTTGAAATGTAGTGAAGGCCTCCCAGAATTGCTTCATTTGAAAAGTTCTGAGATTCTTATCTTGCGGATCAGGAGGAGCATCTACTATTCTCTCAGTTTTCTTCCTTTTCTCTCTGGTAAAGTCTCCTTTGTAAATAATTACATCATTTTCCTTGTCTTATATTTTTCTGTGTTTCAATGTGCTACAGACTCATTTTTTATTTCACAAGCAATGATTATAAAACAATGGAAACCTGATTCTTTTAAATATGCAAATTTAATGATCCAAATCAATGTAATATTCATGAATGTTATATATATGTGTGTATGCATGTTTGTATATGCACATATGTGTGCATATATGTATTATATGTATGTCTACTTATATATATTCTAGTTTATATGTACATTTATTAATATTTATTTTTTATATATTCTAATACATATATAGATCTTCCTTCTGTTGAGCCAAGCATTTTGGAACTGCTCTCAAAATTGGATAATGAGAGAGGAATTATTTTCATTATTTTATATTTATAGCAATTTATTTTTAATAAAAATCAGCTTTGTTTCCCAAGATGGACTTCAAATAGCTTTTCATTGTTAAGAGAAATAAAAGTTACTTTTAAGTTATAAAATAATATTGTTTAATAGTGTAAGAAATGTGCTGTAGGTGGGGTAATGGCAAGAATATTTTAGACTAAGGAATAGGATGCCAGGACTTGGTCTTGATTCTGCACTATCTTACCTTGTGACTTTGAGTAAGACATTTCACCTCTTTACCTTCAGTTTCCACATCTATAATAACAAAATAAGGTTGAATTAAATTAGTGTATCTACTGATTTTTAAATTCTAAGATTCCAGGATTCTAAGTGTTTCCTAAAAACATTCTAAGTGTTTCCTAAAAATTTATAAGTCACATAATACCGTAATTACATCTTGTTGTTTGTGTCCTAAAATCATCTTGTCTTTGATTTTCGTATTTCCCCCAGAAGTTTGTTTATTTTGTTTTTTTATTGAGGTAACATTGGTTTATAACATTATATAAATTTTAGGTGTACATCATTATATTTCAATTTCTGTGTAGACTACATCATGTTCACCACCCAAAGACTAATTATCATCTGTTGCCATACACATGTGCCTTTTTTCTCCTTTCACCCTTCCCCCTCACCCCTTCCCCTTTGGTAACCAACAATCTAATCTTTATATCTATGTATTTGTTTGTTGTTGTTATTGCTTTTATCTTCTACTTATGAGTGAAATCATATGGTATTTGATTTTCTCTGTCTGACTTACTTTGTTTAGCATAATACCCTCAAAGTCCATCCATGTTGTTGCAAATGGCATGATTTCATCTTTTTATGGCTGAGTAGTATTCCATTGCATATATATACCACATAAGAAGGTATACAGATGGCCAACAGGTGCATAAAAAGATGCTCAACATCACTAATTATTAGGGAAATGCAAATTAAAACTACAGTAAGATATCACATCACCCTCGTGAGAATGGCATAATTAATGAGACAAGAAATAACAAGTGTTGGAGAGGATGTGGAGAAAAGGGAACTTCATACACTGCTGATGGGAATGTAAAGTGGTGCAGCCACTATGGAAAACAGCATGGAGATTCCTCAAAAAACTAAGAATAGAACTACCATATGCCCCTAGAAGTTTAAAACTAACTCTCACATCTATTTGTGTACAGTGCAATGCATCATTTGCCTATGTGGGTGTCTAAAAACTTTCATGAAAGGAACTTGCATGAAAGGAACATCCCGTGGTCATAATCGAATTTTTGTGAATACAGTGATATATTGTCATAAAATATAACTCCCTCCTTTTTCTGGTTAGCTTTGCATTGTAGGTGTCAAAATTCAGTTTTTAAATCACTATTTCTCTTGTGTTAAAATATTTCATTTTGCTTGGTTAAACTGTATATTATAGTAATCATATAGACCTTGTAACAGTCTATCAAATACTCTCCAGATAGATTCTGGTCTCTCTAAGAAGACATACGACCTGTACAGAGTCATTGATGTACTTTCGTCGTGAAAAAGCAGCACTATTAATGTAAAATCCTGACACAGGACACTGGGTTTAAAATGAGGGAATATTTTAAATGACACCTACTTTCATCATTCCACCACTTGTTAGGAATGCGAAGTTATGAGAAGTTTTGGTGTAAATGCAGCTACTCCCTAAAAGCCACTTATTTTGGTAATTTAGATTTTGATAACTTGGACTTTTAAACTTATTGCTAAGCGCAATTATCCCACTCTACAGCATCGCTTTTCATTCTCATTGCTAAACGGAAATAGGTACAGCTGACCACTGCTCCCCACAATACTTTTGCCATATTAGAACAAACTATGCCCACTGAAACCATGTAAATAGTATGTAAACAGCAAAACTTAAATACTCATTTCCAACACATGAATTTTAAATATACCAGAACCAGGGAGTCCAGCTTGATAATATATCCTGTGCTCATTTTTAGAATGGATAAATCAATCATTTTATTTAAAAAATATTGGCACAATAACAAATAAGCTAGACTAAATAGCATATCCCATAATTATGCTGGACCTAAGATTCAATCTTTTCACTCTGGAATACCAGCTATTGATGAGACCTTTGCTTTTATGACTGGGCAATAAAAGTTGTATTATGTGGAAATGATATTAAAGACTCATAATATTCATTAAACATGAAGACTACTTAATGAACACCTTCTGATTCTATGGAAAACTATCAGAAAAGCAGCTATTGTAGTTGTCTACGTTTTGTAGATACTTATTCTATTCAATTATACACTGTGTCTCACAAGGCCACATAGGTTTTCTAGAATGATGGTCTCCAAAATGATGCGTGCATCCCTCAGGGAATGAGCCAGATGATCCATAAAGCACAGAGAGAAAATGTTAGACTTTCTTTTGCTAGAATTTATCACATTCATTTAAAATTTCTACTTTTGGAAATTTTTGTGTATTTCATAATCTATATAAGAGCAGTATTTTTTTTTCTTTTTGGCCGAGGACGATTTGCCCTGAGCTAACATCTGTGCCAATCTTTCTCTATTTTGTATGAGGGTCGTCACCACAGCATGGCCACTGACGAGTGGTGTAGGTCCATGTCTGGGAACCAAACCCAGGCCACTGAATGAGAGCATACCAAACTTAACCATTAGGCCACAAGGCTGGCCCCTAGAGCAGTACATGTTATTATTTACAAATAATAAAGTAGAGTAACCAAAGCAAAAACTTTTTACTAATGGGGTGCACAGTCAAAGAATTTGGAGACTGCTGTGGTAGCAAATGGGAGATTAGTGACATCCCATTTATAAAGGCTAGCAAGGGAGAAAGAGACTGTCAGTAAGAAGTTCATTCATCCGTTTTCCCATGTCTGCAATAAAGCACACTTACCTGAAATGTCATACTCTGGAAAGAGTGCCAATGCTAAACACACATAAATGCCTAACTTGTGCTAAGTAGCTGTATTGATTTGAGAGGCTACATCAAAGCAATTGCCTATGTGTAATTATTGTCTTTCTTCCAAAATGTCTAACCTAGCACAATGCGAAGTTTAAATACTTGGTGTGTGTGCTTTTTATTAAATATGTTCAATATTGTTCAGCCTTTCTTTCTGTGTTTGATCTATAAACAAATGAATAGAAAATGAGCTTAATAAATCATCGGTGGCAGGTTCAAGAGAGCCCTGCTGTTTCTTTTGGCTGAATGCTAAATGAATATGGTTTAAAATATAAAAGAAGTAGAAGAAGAAGGTGAAGAAAGTGGATAATGAAGGAACATTAAAGCCATGAACTGTTTGTAACCTGTGTAGTTCTTTTATGAACTTTAATGAAAAGCCATTGCTATATTCGTCACAGTGAGATCAGTATAATCAATTAAATTGCGCCCAGTTTATATTTCTCCTTCAGGTGTTTACTTGTGTGGTGCATGGTTCATTTTCCAAATACACATCTGTGAAAGGGCTCTGTTTTGTATACCTTTGAAGGATAATTTACTGGTTTGTTACTTCTCTACGTTAACATCTCTGGGGTAATTCTATCAGATCCGCTAATTCACATGTTTTTCTTATTTATTACCATAATGTAACTTTTCCACTTTCAAAGTAGTGTACATCTCAGATACATGGTTGAAAATAATTGCATCCAAGTCTCATTTCTTTGTTATTTCAAAGAATAATAGAATGTTACTGTGTTACATTAAAAAAAAAACCTGCTTCCCAAAAGCACGCCTTGAGATTTTTAAAGTTACGTAGTTATTACTTAAAGTTACTCTTTGTCAATTTCCTTTTTGTGCCATTAGTCATTTTTCATTGCTTTGAAATAAAGATTCTGTTTACTTTATAGATAGTATTTTGAATTCTGGACTCTCCATCTGAAGAAACAGATTATTCACATTATTTTAACAATATAACAAGGAAGACCAAGGTTTCTCTAATCAGATCTTTAATTATGAATTTGACACTGAAATGAGGATGAATAATTTTTATTAACGTTCAAAATATGTCGATAAAATAATAACCCTTGGAAGTGTGGTATGATTGTGGGAGCAGACAGTAAGGGAAGGCTTACTGAATTTCATGTATCACTTGGGTTTTGAGATAGTAATAGATTTTCACCAAGTGGGACTGGGTGTAGGGTGGGGTTAGGACAGTATTCCAGACTGAGGCAAGAGGACAGAGTGAAAGGTGAATATGAGGCTGACATTTAGGAAACATCACTTAATCTTGTAATCTCGAATATATGTAAAGAGATGAGCTTAGAATCATTTACCCATTAACATTAGTACAAACCACTAATAAGAAAGTCAAATACAAAGTTAAGTAGGACACACTAAAGTCAAACACAATCATTGTAAGTTAAACGTACATTGTTGAAAACTTTGAACCCTTTTATAAATAAGAATGTGGCTGAATAAACTGTGTATACACAAATATAGACATGCACTAAATTTATGTGTGGTTGGATCATTATAAACTTTTGCTAGTAACAAGTGAGAGGAAGCTGTACGCATCACCTATACACTCTAAACATGAGGAACGCACCCTGCTGATATATCTAGTGGAATGTCTGCCTAATTTGGCATTGAGTCTAGTTGAAGGTAGCTAAAAGAAAAGTATCCCATGAAAATTCCTAACTACTAGCCTGCATTTGTGCTCTTTTGGGGAGAGAATCCCATGAACTATGTTGTCTGAAAACCCTAAGCAAAAATTATAAAGAGATACTACATCAATATTTTTTCTAGGCACCAGATAGAGGCAAATTAACACTTTAAACCTAGTCCTAAAGAAAAAAATATCCCACGGAAAAAATTCAAGAAACAGGAAATCACAAACAAAGAGCACTAAATATGTGAGGGAACAAGCCATTGTAACTGGGAGTAATAATAGCAAAAGCCTTCAGAATCAACCCTACAAAAACTGTGGATATAGGACAAATCAGATGTGGAATATAAAATAAGTATTTTAATATGATTAAAATAATAAAAATATAATGTGAGAACCAGAGAATACCAATATATCCAATTAGATTTAAATAGGAGTTAAACAGTAATTCTAGAAATTAAAAATGCATAATTAAATTCACATTTAATGGCTAGATTAAAGAATGATTCAACATAGACAGAAAGTTATTGAATTTTAATATATCTATTTATGAAAAAATTATCCAAAATGGGGAGACTAAGAGATATAAATTAGGAGAGAAAGATGAAAAGACCTGGAAAATATCGTACTGATATCCTACAAGGATTTATTCAGAATTCTATGATATTCATATAGGTATATAATATATATAATTATATATATTCCTAATTTATAAGTGAGTTTAGCAGGCTATCTAGATATAAGATTCATACACAAGTCAATTGCATTTCACTAAGGCATATGTAGTTAAAAGAGGCAATTAAAAATGCCACATATGTATATATATATTCAAAAGATATGTCAGAAAAAAATCCATTATAAGATATAAAAAATATAAAATTGCATTGAAATACAATAAATAAGACCTAGATAAATAAAGACACATGACATATTCATGAACACAATATCAAAAGATGAGATGCATAAGATCATGATATGCAATTCTAATGAAATTCAGCTATTTAGGTTAATTTAAAAAAAATCTCGAGAGTTTTTCAGAAAACTTGATGAGTAGATTTAAAAATGCATATATAGATATAAAGAGGATAAGAATTCTTGAAGCAGCACTGAAGAAGAACCAAGTGAGCATATAAGGCCCACTAGATATCAAGACTTATAAAACTATAGTAATTTAGACACATTGATATCGTTATAAATATAAACAATCACAAAAAAATCAATGGAACAGATTTAAAACCTAGAAAGCAATCCAAAAATATATATAAAAATGATATATGATAAACTTGGCATTTCATATTCACAAGGAAAGAGGGTAAATTTTAAATAAACAGTTCTGGGACAAGTTGTTATCCAACTGGGAAGAAAATATAAACGAGTGGATGTATAAATCACCCTGTGTATAAAATTTAATTCCAGATGAGTCAAGGAATTAAATGTGAATTATAAAACTTTTGGAATAGTATATAGAAGATACTTTCTTTATGACCTTGGAATTGAGAATAACTTCTTAAGCAAGACCCCAAAATTTAAAACTATAAAAGAAAACATTGATATATTCGTTTACTTTAAAATTAAGATCAGACTTCCATTTCTGGGAAGATGGAGGAGACATAGTTTTATCTGTTTCTCCCACTAAATACAACTAAAATCCTGGACAGTGTATATAATCAAACATAAAAAGGTAGAGAGAAGAGGACATATGAGCTATGGACCTCAGGACCCAAAGAATGACACATGATGGTGAGTTCCCTAGGTTTTCTTTTTGCCTCATATATCCCACACTAGGAATTGAAGAAGATGGCAACCAGGAAATGCCAATAGGTGCAGACAAAAAAGGCCACAACACCGGCCCGGTGGCGTAGGAGTCAAGCTCGCATACTCCACTTTGGCTGCTCAGGGTTCACAGGTTCGGATCCCGGGTATGCACCAAAGTACCGCTTGTCAAGCCGTGCTGTGGTGCTGTCTCATATAAAGTAGAGGAAGATGGACACGGATGTTAGCCCAGGGCCAATCTTCCTCAGCAAAAAGAGGAGGATTGGCAACAGATGTTAGCCCAGAGCCAATCTTCCTCACACATACACACACACACACACACACACACACACACACACACAAAGAGTCCCAACAAGAGGATGCTCTGTCTAGCCAAAGGATCAGGAAAGCGGCAACATATCAGGATAAAACACATTTAAACAATAACTGTTGTATTGTAGCTAAACACCACAGGAAAAAAAAAAAAAAAAGTGCCTGCGGCCCCATGACAGCAAAAAGTGAGAAGGGAGCCTAGACTTCCATCCTTGTTAGGCTGTAATAGGCACCTCAACTCCCATGCTAGAGTGATATTAGAGAAAGCAAAGTAGGGAGCCATGACTTGTATCCCTACTGGGCGGTAATGAGGTCTCCCTTCTCTGTGGTTTGAGTGAAGACCATGTGGGGAGCAGCAATGAGGCACAAGGCACTCCAACCTCTCCAGACAGGAAGGTATCAGGGGAGGCCTCAAGAGGAGCCAGAACTCCTACACCCACCCAGTAGTGACAAGGAGAAACCTCTCCCTTGCATGTTAATAGAGGCTTAGTGCAGAACCTTGACTTAAACCTCCACCTGACAGTAATGAGGCATATCTCCCTTCCTTCTCTGCTGAGGAAATGTTGGAAAAAATAGCTAAAATAGAAGATTTAAATAAAATCCAGAGATTCATTACATAATACCCAGAATACCAAGGTTTAAATACAAAAATCTCTTGTCATAGCAAGAACCAGGATGATCTCATACTGAATGAAAAAACGCAACCAAAAGATGCCAACACTGAAATGACATAAATGTTGGAATTATCCAACAAATGTTTTAAACAACCATGATAAAAAAATTCTTCAAAGAGCAATTACGAATGAAACAAACTAAAAAAAAAGTCTCAGCAAAGAAATTAAAGATATAAACAAGAACCAAACGGAAATTTCAGAGCTGAAAATACAATAACTGAAATAAAAAAAAAAAATATATTGGATGGGTTGCCCAGCAGAATGGAGGGGAGAGAAGAAAGAATTAGTGAATTAGAAGATAGAACAATAGAAATAGTCAATCTAAATGACAGAGAAAATAGACAGAAAAAATAAATGAACCAAGGCCCAGGGAGCTATGGTACTATAACAAAAAATCTAATATTTGTGTCTTTGGAGTCCTTCAAGGAAAGAGGAAAGAGGGCAGGGTTTAAAAAGGTACTCAAAGAAATAATACTTGAAAACTCTCTATATTTAGAAAAAGATATAAATCCACAGATTCAACACCTTTAGAGAATAGAAATAAATTGAATAAATTTATTCTATTTAACTTTAGATTAATATGCAGTTGTAAGAAATAAACCAAAGAGATTTCTTGTATCCTTCAACCAGTTTCTCCCAATGGGGAACATCTTGAAAAACTATATTTCAATATCACAACCAAGATATTCACATTGTTATATTCAAAATACAAAACATTTCCAAGAACACAAGGATCACTCATGGTCCCTTTTATAGCAACACCTAACTCCTTCTCTCCCACCCTTAATCCTTGGCAATAATTAATATACTCTCAAGTTCTCTATATTTTTTTCCATTTCAAGAATGTCATATAAATATATAACTTTTTGAGATTGCTTTTTCTCACTCAGCTTAGTTCTCTAGAGATTCATCTAGGCTGGTGTGTGAAATAATATATCATTCTTTTTTATTGCTAAGTAGTATTCTGTGATAAGAATGAACCAAAGTTTAACTATTCACACATTGAAGGTTATCTCTTTTGTTTCTAATTTTTGGCTATTATAAATGAAATTACTGTTAACAATTCTCTACAAGTTTTTGTATGTGTATAAGTTTTTATTTCTCTGATATAAATGCTCAGCAGTGAAATTTCTGGGTTGTATAGTAGTCAAGTGTTTAATTTTTAAAGAAACTGCCAAAATATTTTCCAGGATAGCTATACCATTTTACATTTTCACAAGTTAAGGTAAAATTTATCCAGTTTCTCTATATCCTCACCAGCATTTGGTATTGTCACTATTTTTTTATTTTACCCATTTTGATAGGCAAGTAATCGTATCTCATTGTGGTTTTATTTTTCATGGCTAATCACATTTAGCATCATTTAATTTTCTTATTTGCCACCTGTATTGCCTCTTCAATTAAATGTATTTTCATATCTTTTGTCCATTATCTAGTTGCATTTTTTTAATGTTAAGTTTTGATAGGTCTTTATATATTCCAGACATTAGTCTTTTTTTGAATATGTGGTCTGCAAATATTTCTCCTACACTGTAGCTTGTCTTTTCGTGCTGTTAACTGAGCCTTTCACATAACAAATTTTTAAAAAAATTTTTTGATGAAATCCAATTTATCAATTTTTCATTTTATAAATCATGCTTTTGAGATCAAGTTTAAGAACTCTGCCTAGCCTTAGATCTCAATTATTTTCTCCTATGTTTCTAAATAAAAGTTTTGTAGTTTTTACATGTGAATGTTCACATATACATTTAAGTCTGTGATTCCATTTTGAGTTAATTTTTGCATAAGACATGAGACTTGACTGCCTAGTTGTTCTGTCTATTATTGAGAGAAGGATATTGAAGTCTCTAACTATAATTGTGAAGTTTTCTCTTTCTCCTTTCAGTTCTATCAATTTTTGCTTCACATAATTTGCAGATCTGTTGTTCAGGATTGCCATATGTTCTTGCTAGATTGACTCTTTTTCTATTTATATAATGTCCTTCCCTGTCTCTGGTAATTTTCTTTGCTCTGAAGTCTACTTTATCTGATATTGATATAGTCACTCCTGTTTTTTTTAAATTAGTATTTTCATGCTATATTTTTTCCTCATTTTACTTTTAACCTGCTTGTATCATTATACTTGAAGTGAGTTTCTTACAGAAATAATATAGTTGCGTCATGTTCTTTAATTCATTCTTCCAATCTCTGCCTTTTAATTGGTATATTTAGACCATTTACCATTAGATCATTACCAATTAATGTTATTATTGACATGCTAGGGCTTAAGTCTGCCATTTTGTTTTTTGTTTTCCTTTATTTGAAAATTTCTTGATTGCTCCTTCATTCCTGAAGGATACTTCACTGGATACAAAATTCTGGATTGACAGGTTTTTTTTTTTAAGAACTTGAAAAATGTATTACCACTTTCTTCTGGCCTCCATGGTTTCTGATGAGACATCTGCTGTCATTTGAATTGCTTTTGCTCTGTAGATAAGGTGTCCTTTCTTTCTCATAGCTTTCAAGACTTTGTCTTTCATTTTAAAAACTTTGACTATTTATGTGGCCTGGTGTGGGTTTCTTTGGATTTATTCTATTTGTTCTATTTATTTCTTACAACTGCATATTAATCTAAAGTTATCTCAACAGATAAATCTTAATTTAACATATCTTAATATTAAGAACACATGCTCATCAAAATACACTACAAAGAAAGTTATAAGACAAAGCCCAGCATGTGAGAAGATATTTGCAATGCTAAAAACTATATTGTACCCAGAATATATAAAGTATTGCTACAAATCTATCAAAAAAAGGAAAACGACTCAATAGAAAATTGACAAGAGGTCCAAATAGGCAATTCATGAAAGAAACACTAAAGTCTAATAAAACAAAGGAATAGATGCTTAGGCTCATTAGTATTAATAGTGCTAATTAATAATGAAAACATGTGATTTCACCTCATCAGATTGTCAAAATTGAAACTTTTTCATTATTAGGTGCTGATGAGGATGTGAAGAAAGAGGAAGATGCATACACTGTAGGTACAGATATAGTTTGTTAGCAATGTTTTGGAAAACAAATTGATATTACCTGATAAAGGTAAACATGTATGTACCCTACACCCCTAAAATTCCACTCATAGATATATACTTTAGAGAAATTCTTATGCATTGTACCAGAAGATATATACATGTTCATTGCAGCATTATACGTAAGAAGGGAAAAAACCCAACTTCAAATAATCTAAATGTAAGAACTACGAAATAAATTATAATATATTCATATAATTGAATACTATATAACACTGAAAATTAATAAACCACACACAACAGCATGGATGGGTCTCAAAACATAATGTTGACTGAAATAAAAGTATTAGAAGAATACATACAGTATGATTCTATCTTTAAAATCAGGCAAAACTAAATAATACATTGTTTAGGAGCACTTACAGATATAGTGAAATTATAAAGAAAAGAAAGATAATTTACACAAAATTCAAAAAGAAGAATGCAATCATGAGGAAAGAAATTGGTATTTTTTAATGCTTTTTGAGTTTTGTCATTATTCTTTAAACAGTCACAATTATTAAAGGTTTAAAATATTTGTAAAAAATATGAATTGCAATTAACATTCTGAATATCAGATTCAGACTAATTCTTAAAACTTGACTTTACTTGTATCTTTTAATATTTTTGCTATTAGTTTTATTTAGATTTCTCAACAAATCATTTTTCTGTAGCCATGTGTGCATTTCTATTAATCAAAAGTTCATCCTCGTTTAGCAATCTGTCATTTCTTTTTTGACTACAGCAGATGAAATATCTTTTGACTAAATCATATTAGTGGAATGATCTCTGTGTGAAAATCTAACATATTTTCTATGGAGCTGTAATTCATCATTTTAAAAACAACTTTGTGTCATGTGGAGTGGAGAGGTAGAATAAAAGCCAATTTTATCTTGGAAGATTTGAAACATATATTAGTACATTCCTTTAACTTTTAATACTTAGATTTATTTAAACCTATACCAAACTGTATCATAAAATAAAAATTTCATAAAGGACCAATACATTAATTAGAATTGGAAGAGGGTTGTGAGAGGATATCAAATATCTAAGCACGGAAAAAAGAGGGGTGATTTTTTTTTGTTGTGTGTATGTGTGTATTTCTGTTTGTTTGTCTATTTATTTAGTTGTTTTCTTGTTCATTTGTGTACAGTCTTCTCAGTTAATCTACCACTTGATTCACTTGGCTGGTTCATTTCTTGGATTGCTCCAAAATGTTTCTTTTTGTGAATAATGTCAACAGTGAAGGAGGAGAAATGAAAAACTTTTACTTACTGGTTTTTAATCAGGAAATTGTATATTGTCACTCCAATCCTTCTAAAGTCTTTAAGACTCTTTCAGTGGTAGCTACAAATCAGCATGAATATTAAATCCAGATCCCATGATTATCTTCTTCAGGTTATAGGATATTAGTCCAAATTCGTGGAGTGTTTGTGAATAGTAGTACAAGGGAGAAGTAGGAGCCTTGTTTAATGTACTTTTTCCCTCTAAGAATAGAAAGGACATGTGGATTTGAGATATGAATTCTCATTTTCTCTTTTAAAAGTACATTTTATATTCTTTGTATTAAGATTTCTTAAACCTTGATAAAAATCCTAACAGATATTCAAGCTTACTCTACTTTTAAATAAAAGGTTACATAGTCAGTAAACTTGCATTCCTGCAGAAAGAGTTTAGCTTTCTAACATCTTTACATATGCCCATTATTTTTTTACATTAGTTTTGTCTGACAAATTCAAAGTATATACATCATTTAAAGTGGAAGATTTAAGAATTATTATTCTCCTGCCAGCCTCTCAATTGTTGCATTTCTAAATGTCCCTCTTTTCTCCTAGATATTAAACTGATTTACACAACTTGAAGTAAAATTTTTTAAAATCTTCTTTCTATCCATCTAAATATTTGATTATTAAGTGTTTTCGAGCCATCCAGAAGTGACCGCGCTTCTCTATGAGTCTTCATATCAACTTTGGCAGGATAAGGAGGTACTCAAACTTCGGCACAATTCTGTCGTGGCCCTCAGTCCTGTTCCCTGACCCCAATCTCACAGCGTCACCAGAACTACCCACATTGAGATCAGAACTAACATGATTATGTCATTTACGTCAGTCATATCAAGATGTTGAGTCCCAGGTTACTTTGCTCCCTCAGAATCCCGTCTCCAGATGGCTCTGTGAATGAGGAGGCATCCCTCACCCCCATCGCCCGCTCCCTATCCTCATTCCCTGCGTTATTTTTCTCTGTACCGTGTGTCACCCTTTGCATACTGTATTTGTCTTCCCACCCCAGCCTCTGCTGGAATGTGAGCTCCAATAGTGCAGAGATATCTGACTGTTTTCCTCCCTGTTGTGTCACCAGAGCCCAGTATTGTTCCAGACATATTGTTAAGTGATAAATAAATATTTGTTAGATGAAGGCATAAATGAATGAATTATGAAATATAGAGAAGTAATACTATGCTTCTTTGGTACAGGTTTAGAATTAGCATATCTTTTCTTTTAACCTATGTTTTAAAGTGAGAAAACAATTTTCATCTTGTTTTCCTAGTTAGGGTCTTTAATGCTATTTTTTGCCCCCTGGTTATGAGACTACTTTCTAAGGATCACTTCTTTGTAATTGTATCATTTACCACTTGGTATTTTCTTTAGACAACTCTAACAACTATGAAGAGACCAGTGCAGGAAACTACATCACATGAAACCATATGACTATCACCTGCTGAGTCACAGATGAGGGAGTAGAAGTAACAACTGATGGGGAATTTGCCAGATCTGCATAAATGAATTACCACCTTCTTATGTTCATACAATAGTTGAGCCTGATATTGAATTGTGACATTTTAGAATGATAAAGAATTTCTTGATCTTAGAGATAAGGAAAGTAGCCCAGAGAGGTTTAATAACAACCGTGAGTGCTTAGGCAGCTGGTAACAGATCTAGGACTAGGATCTCTTTTCTTGACGTACAGCTCTGTCTATGCGCCACACCTCTGGGCCTGTTTTTCCCTTAAAAGGATTCATAGGTTGAATCCCTTCCCCTTGAAACTCCCTTTGACATCATGTGTACTTTTGTATGTTTCAAAATAAAATCTTTTTAGGGCACAGATGACATTCCAAGTAGGAATTGCTTAGTTACAGGTTCACAGCTCATGTTCCTCAACTAGCTTTGAACAGGCCACAAACCTTCCATGGTTCCAGCCAGAGCTTTCTGTTTCTGATCTTGTCCAGGATGCTGAGAAGCCCTTGACCTTGGCTTTTTGCTTACTTGATTGACTTCTTTCCATGGGTCTACCCTGAACTTATTCTCAGGTCTGCTTTCAGTGAACAGCTTCACTGGGAAACGTGCTTTCTCATTTTCCTTACTCCTCACCCCACTTTTGAACCCACTGATTTTCTAAAAGGCTTTCTAACAGCACTCTAGTGTATGCGGATGCCAAAGGATCCCACATTGTATAATTAGAAATACCAACCTTTTATTCTAGGCTTAGCCTTCTCAAAACCTCACATCTACATCTCATCACACCATTCCAACTCCATTGTGGGATTTCATCAGTCAAATGTGATTTGGGAGAGAGGAACTAGAGTGTCTTCTTCAGGTAGTACATGGGGAGGCCTACTAGATTTCAAAATCTTACTTTAGTATCACCTCTGCTCAAGCACCTATTCGAAAAGAGAGGACCTTCTCATTTACTAATGGGTCCATATTAATCTATTGTTGCTTATGTAATGTTTTATTGTTTGTTTTGTTTTACGAGTCACTATTTAGGGAATGATGAGAGCAACTGCAGGACTAACACTAACATTAATGCTAAGATGGTAAGATAACTTTTAGTGCAATGGTAAGTGTAGAATATGCCAAAAATGAGGATCAACTTATGAACAAAGCCCTAAATCCCATAATAGTGAGGATTTGGGGTATTCTATATTTCCTCAGCCAGAAATAAAATATCTGAACAAAGAGACCATTGGTAGTGTTTACAAGGGGCCTAAAATAGGTCTCATTGGCATTGTGCACATAGCTACATCCCCTTAATAAGTTGCCATGGCCACTACAGAGTATCCAGAATATCCCATGCATGGTATCATTCAAGGTTGGATATAATGACTCAGAATAGCCTACAGTAACCTTTGACTAGCATAGCATTTTCATTTTCTGTGTAAAACCAATAATTACGTTGAGATTTTGAGACATATTATCTGAGTGTAACTTTGAAAGTTTTAGAATTCAGGTTCTTTAATGAAAAAATAAATATCTATCATAATGGTAAACTATGTACATATGCCTAATTATATTTTCCCTTCAAATTAGTAGAACAGAAATCCACCATTCCTACTGAAATAATCTCCATTGCCCTGTCCCTGAAGCATATTTTGTATGTCCTTCCCCAGCATTGAACATCCATGAAGTTGATGTAACAAATTAAAATATTTCACAAGTACTTTGGTGGTCCCAAACAGTGTGTACACTCACCATTATTACACAGTACACAGCTATTATTATCATCTTTATTTTACTAATGAGGGAACTAAGGTTTGGCATGTGCAATGGTTAATTTTCTGTCAACTTGAATGGGCCACAGAATGCCCGGATACCTTGTTAACATTATTTCTGAGTGTCTTTGTGAGGGCATTTTCAGTAGAGCTTAGCATTTGAATTGGTGAACTGAGCAAAGCAGATGGTCTTCTCCAAAGTGGGTGGGCACCATCCAATCATTGAAGGCCTGTGTAGAACAAAAAGGTGAAAGACTGTTGGATTTGCTCTCTGCTTGACTGGCTGAATCAGGACAGTGATCTTCTGTCCTCAGTGCTCCTGGTTCTCAGGCCTTCAGATTTGGACTGGAATCTAAATCATCATCAGCTCTCTGGCTCTCATGCCTTCAAATGCCAGTACTGACTTTCCTGGGTCTCCATAGGACTGATAGCAGATCATGGGACTTCTTAGCTTCTGTAATTTCATGAGCCAGTATATTATAATAAATCTCTTTCTAGATCGATCTATCTATCTATCTATCTATCTATCTATCTATCTATCTATCCGTTCTATTGACTCTGTTTCTCTGGAGAACCTTGACTAATACAGGGTGTGTATTCTGGATACCCACAACCCTCATCTGGAAATAGTGAGCATGGGTGAAAGAGGCATGTATATGCATAGAAAGTGACAGAATTAAGATTCATATACAGTTTTTAGTACTCTAAAAGGGACTGTCAAGCCCTTGAGAGAAATGACTTTTCCTTGCATTAAACAAAAACAAACAATAGTCAGCCCTATGATTTGTATATTGTGAGTTCTTTGTAAGTGAATGATATGATGATGATGAAATGATAGAATTGAGGCTTTGGCATGCAGTAGATCAAATATGCATACGTGTATACATCTGTGTATAATATATGTATAATTATGCATGCATTTTCATTTACCTATCTATCTATCTAGTTATTTCTTATACTGGATCAGAAGACTGTCTTAGCGGCTTAGACTGAAGGACTCAGCATGGGAATTTAATGTAGCAGAGACAATGTGAATAAAGTGTCTGTGTGATATGTGCCAATTTGGCTGAAACAAAGATTCCTTCCTCCCAAGTACAGATACACATAGACCATGTTCTCAGGTATTTATTTTTATCTATTCAGTATGTGAAGAGACAGTATTGTGTCATATGCAATGAGAAACTGTTAGAGTAATCCCTTTGCCAAGCATTTATTATTTGTAACCTCACAGGTGACTTCCTTATTAAAGTAAAAACTAAAATAAATTTTTGAATGTAAGATTTATTCAGTGTGAAAATTCTAGGCCAGCTAACATGTCTGGATTAATAGTGTGAAAAGGAAAAAGAGAAGAATAACCAAGAACATTGCCGTTCTGGTAATCAATGGAAATTAGCTTAAATTTGACTCAAATTTTGTCATACCTTGTAGCAACTGAGTAATAGGTCAGATAGTTAGGGAGCTTCATTAATTTTCCTTAGGATTCAGGCATCATTTAATTGTTTCTTAACGTTAACCTGGTGCTTAATACTTATTTCAGATGAGAAAGACCTTGCTTGTTTATAGCCAAGGGAGCTGGGAAATAATTAAGATAAATATCTTCTTAGTATTCCCATGGCATTTTCATCCCAGTTTATTTTTTCCATTAGAGGAGCCAAAAGGATAAGGATTCCACAATAACTCTCAGAAAATAAGTGCACTGTGCATACAGCCAGTGAAATTTTCTCCAAGCTGCTAATTCTGGGGAAATGAGAAGTGGATGATTCGGGCAGTTTGGTCGAATAGTGAGAGTTTAAGTTAGAGAGTGAGTAGAGCTAGACTTGAGTCTTACCCCTCTCATTTATTAGTTATGTGGCATTTGGGCCATTAATTTATTTTCTCCTAACCTTACTTTTCTTTCCCAAAAAATGGGGCTAAAATATTCCTAATATTTAGGATCTCTTTAAGGATATTGAATGTATCTTATTTATAATTCTTAAAGACCAATAGATTGTTATTAGAAGTATTGTTACTAAATTAGATTTTGATTTACTTTGCTAATCAGTTTTTTTATTGTTAATGCCCAGTTTTAAATGATTTATGAATTTTTCTATATTGTGTCCCGTATATTCCACACATTTCAATGACAATAAATATTGTTTAGTATTAGAGGCTGAATAACTAAGCCAGTTTTATTTTATAATTAACAGTACCTCAAATCAACAAGTCACCTTGAAGTGATTGAATTTAAAGAAGTAGTCATTATAAAATTGCTATATTGAAATGAGTCTAAAACGTGCTATTGCGTTCATTTTTAACTTCTGTATAAGGGGCATTTCACGACAAACTTGACTTCTAACTGATAGCTACCTAAACGACCCTCAGTAAATCATGCCCTTACTTTGTGCTTATCAGGCATTAGGATAAATGCTTTCCATACTTTATCTCATTTGAGTCTCAAGAAAAACCTTGTGAGAAAGAAGTAGCAAGATAAGATCTTGTCATATTTATCTTCATGATTTCCTTGTTTCCAGAACTTCTAGCCCTTTCCAGCATAGTCTTGAGAGGAATGCAATTAAAAAGAAACTATTTTTGTCCATGTTTTTTTTCTTAAATCTCGTTAGGGTCTTGAGATCAAAAAGGTAGACCACAAAGGGAGTTGGTAGAGAAGATTGAAAATAAAATCCTGGAAAAAATATACTGATGACACTCCTTTTCCCATTTCCTCCCTCAACCTATAGAAAATGAGGGTTGATGACCTAGAATAGAGAGGAGACACAAGTATGGATAACCCTGGAGGCTCATGTCCTCTCCCTTTCAGAACCGGTAAAAATCTGTCTTAGCAGTTAGCTCAAGGAAGCACTGACAGAGTTCAGTTGCTAATCTCAGAGGCTCCACCTTTCAAACAAGGCCAGTTCCTCAACAAGGAACATTTGTGGTCTTGCAGGTGTTCCCTGTCACCTGTCCCTACAAATATGTGGAGCATTAAAACAGTCCCACCCTGAGGATCCCTTTCTATGGTGTGTTCATTACAGGTAAACCTCACCAAGGCATGCCTCTCTGAAAATGAGAACTGGAGTGATGGTCAGCATGAGGCTGCTTTTCCACTTGTACACATTTTTCTAATAAATTCTATTTTACGTCACTCAACATGACTATAAAGCTTTCTGTCTGTGCCCCCTTTGCTCATCAGAGAGGGAAAGAGAAAGAGCTTAACTTTGGAGAAGATGATGTGTTGGGAAGGGGATCTAAAGACCTGGTGGTGTTGCTAGGTGGAAAAGAGAGAATCACCTGCAAGAGTGCTTGGAAGCCAATCATCTGCCCAGATACCAAACTTTGCTCCTGAGTCTGACCAGCTGTCCTCCTCATTCTCAGGCTAGGACCTTCTAGAGCTATCAGTGAATCATGCTTGTCTATGTTTGAGGACTTCGTTGTGCTCAAGTCTGAGTTGTCCAGTGTTCACATGCACTCCATGCCTATTCCCAAGCCAAGACTGAGCTTCTTGACACCCAGAGAAGCAGTGATGATGTGTGGAATAGAGAAAGTTCTAATATACTTGCTTTGGTGGTGATGCATAGTATGGAAATCTACCCTCATCGCTTGTTACTTAGCTATTATAATTGTTACCCTTTTAACCAACAAAGAAATTGAGGATTGGGAAGATTAAAATAACTTGCCTATGGGCTTGTGTATAGGATTCACTAGAACTAAGATTTAGATTTACATCTGTGGGATTTAAAAAAAAATACTTAAAAGAAACATACATTCTTAAGAAAATACAAATAATTTGTATAGACTGAATGTTATATAAATTAATGATAATGGTGAAGAAATGGTAAAACTAAAGCTTTGGAATGTAGTAGAGTAAACCACAATTTGCCCACTGGTTTCTATTGCATGACCATGGATTAGGATGGATCATGGTAGAAATTTGTCTTTTATAATGTGGATTTAACAGGGGCCTACTTTATCTAAGAGCTTCCTAGACAGTCTGATGGACCACTAGACTAATGCAATGTATTGTTAAAATTAGTTAGCTAAGGTTGATCGCAAACATATAACATTACATATATGCTTACATGTGACATTCCAAGTAGCATAATTTCACCAAAAATTTCCTGGTGTCAGTAAAACTGAGGTAAAAGGTCATACGAAGCAGTAGGATATATACAGAAAGGTTATGATTATCAATATAAAATTAAGCAATAATTTCTTCTCTACTAAACCTTTTTTAAAAGATCCACAAAGCCTATGAGTATCATTAACTACTACTGGCAGGCCTAAAAAGAAGCCATAGATGAGAGAAGAAAAGGAAAGAGAAAATTTTTTTAAAAGAAGGAAGAAACGGAAAGAAGTAAGTTATAGCAGCAGAAAATGAGGGGATAAAAAGGGTAAAAACTAACAAAACCTGGGTACATTCATTGTGGATGGGAAGTTTTCCAAAGATCATAGGTACTTGTCTGAATTCCAAGCATGGAAGCCTTTGTACCTCTCCTTAACAAGGGCTGGGGAGAAAAGTTATCACAGATTCTGCTTTGCATTGTATCTGAACACAGGAATAATCTTGTGGTAGTGTAACAGTGTGTAGAAAGTATCTAAGAAAACCAAGGCAACTGTTTAATTTAAGGGCATCAGGTACACGTTTTCAAAACAATTAGTTATTTTTGGCAATTGAGAATCAAAAACACCAAATCAATTGTAGGGGTACTGTGGTAATTGAACAAATCCCTTTATTTTTCACCCTGGAACATTTATTGTCTACAAAATCCAGGATATTATCCTAAAGGATGCTGTATATGATTTGAACTAGCAGCCAATACATGGTGCTGTTTCTCCCATAGCTAGAAAGCACAGATCTGAGACACAAGAGCTAGAACCTAGAAAATCACCTGTAGAATTGTTGATTTCTCTTCTTGCAGTTTTGGGCTCCGTTTGCTTGGTGGTCACTTTTAAAACTGGGATGAGTTGGTCATCTTAACCTTAGTTCAAGAGAGGAAAAAAATATGTTGGTGCTCCATCACTAAGCAGTGAGCTCTGCCGAGAACAGAGACGGTGAGATTTTAGCTTTGATTTATGAGCACCTGGAATCGTGCCTGGCACATAGTAGTTGTTCAATAAATATTTATTGAATGAATGAATCCTGCTCTAAACATAACTTAGTTCTGTTTGTAATTTAAACCATTCTCAGATGATCTGGAGGTAACATTTAGCTTACAATCCTCAGCTTCTTATCTTGGTTTGCATCTGTTATGCAGTTTCACAGCATCTCTCATGTGTCACCACAGTGTCGCCAATACGATGCCCACATCGACTCTGTTTGTGTTAATACCAGGGAGCCGATTTAGAAGCTTAATCTGCCAAGAAACTTGACGTGCATACGTTTGGTGCCTTATTTTATCGTAACCTCTAAAAATATACATTGAGAAAATTCTTGCTGACTAAATATTAACATCAAGTAGTCTGATTTGAAATAAATTAAAGTGAAAAACATGACAACAAAAATATACATATAGCAAGAAGCTGAAAATCTTTTTGTGGGAGGAATTAAATAGTTGCTACTTTTCAAGTTTACCTCCCTCAAGCAGCTGTCATCGTGGAGGGGAGCAGAATTGCAATAAATCATTTTTAATAAGTATTAAACCTTATATTCCTAGCCTATAATATACACTTGAGGGTAATTTACTTTCTTTAGGAAGTTCCAATAATTCTGTCAATCCATCATTTAGTGCAATAAAACAATAATTTATTAAGTGGAAGCTTATTTAATATACCCAAATTATCTGATATTTTATAACTGGTAATGTTTTAACAAGCAAATTCTAATTCTTAGTAAAAACTTCATTGTCTTCGCAAATGATGTAAACACCTTAATTATTTTAAAATGCAAGTTTTAATCTATAGAGTTTTCTTTGAATTTTGAACTAAGTATTTAAGGTTGCTTGGGGGCAATATTTAAAATTAGGATGTGTTTGATTTTAAAACTGGGTTTATGAATGAAATACTTTTAATATTTTCCTATAGCTGAGGAAATTTAGTATTTAAATAGCTGCTGTTATTATTTTTATGCGTTTTACTTGTATTTGTGCCCTAAGAAAGTATCATAGAGGATACTCTTGGAAAAAACTAAACACGATATAAAATTATAGAAACATTTATAGTAACATTCTTATTTTACAGACATTTTCCACTAATGTGCTTCTAATAGGCACTCAGTTTAAAGAACAATGGTAGTATGTTTGGTCTAATAAGATATAATTATTTTGGTAGAGGGGCACAAAACCCATATTACAGCAAAAGTAGGGAGCAAGGGTAGTAGGAAAGAGATAACAAAGGCAGGCTGGAGCTACAAAGTTGAATGAGATCCACTTGTATGAGCAGGTCAGGATGCTGACACAGCCCAGACAGATTCAACCAGATTATGAGTGGAGATGAGAGCAGGATTGCCTCAGGGCGTCCATCCTCTCATTTTGTTATCTCAGATTGCCATATCGTTCTTTTATATCCCTTTTACCTTCTACTTTGCTCTATACCCTCCTTGCTAACTTTGGTAGTTTTTCTGTGTGCACACTTCAGTTCATTAATTCATTCAACACACTCAGTACACACATGTACTGAGCACATGGGACATGTCAGTCATTTAGCCAAGTTCTAGAGATAGGATATAGAAGAGAAGTATTCTCTTCTCTCAGGAAGTTACAGTTCAAAGGGGGGACAAATGCATAAATAGATCATGATAGTGTAATGCTAACACTGCCACAATGGAAAATGATTAATTCAAACAGAAGCTGACCCTAAGTGAGCACATACTAAGCGCTTGCTCCTATGCTAATCACACACGTTATTTCTTGCTTAACTCTTGCGGGAATGAGATATTTTACAGTAGTATCACCCCTCCTACACAGTTAAAGACAAATACCTGGTTGTAGAAAAAACCAAAACGGAACTTACCAAGTAATTGACATGGTGTGACACTTATCAAAGTGTGGTTACACTCAATCATCATTTAAACTTCCACAGAGTTCTGAAAATGCAGATTCCTGGCCGCCAACACCAGACCTACTACATTTACATTTCTGGGGAAGGGTCTAGGGAATTTGCCTCTTCTTGTGCAAATTTTCTTTCTTAAATGAGGCAGTGATTTTCAAGGCTAAAGTAGAAATTTTATCAGAAAATTTAAGCTGACTCTTTAGCTACACATGTATGTGTGTGTGTAAAGAGAGAGATTTAAAACCACAGAAATAGATGATCATGCATATTATTTAATAAATAATAGAGAGTTTCTTAGAAAATATGGTTCCATTTATGCTTCTAAAATATAATTAAAATCTACATATGAAGGAAAACAGAAATAGACTAAATTCAGATACACTTAATTGATTGACTTCATTATTTAACAACACACGTTGCATTTTATTTTGTCCCAGTTATTAGGTTATCATATCAGATTTAGATTTGGCCTTTATACCCTTCCCTGATAACTACTTTCTCAGTATATTCTTGATTCATACATTTCATTTTCAATTAAAAATTTCCATCTTTCATTAAACATATTTTCCATGGAAGAATATGTGGAAAATCTAATTGAATTCTCTCTCTCATATTTTTTCATGTATGTGAATATATGTGCAGACTTTTCCTTCACCAAACTTGGTCTTTCCCAAAATCTTTAAAGCAGTTTAGTGATTATGAAGTAAAACAGGTAAAATAAACAAAATTTTGGGAACAAAAATGAGGTCAAAAAAAATCGTATAGAGAACTAACTGGGAGTGAGATTACTTCAGTTAAGAATAATAAAGCAAAATTAAAAATGGGTTATATTTGGGGCTAAAGAGGAAAACCAATGACAATAAAAGAAAAAGAAATGATGTCTCCAGCCACTCTTCAAGTGTTTATGATGAACTTTAGGCTGGTTTATTTCAATTAATTGACACAGACATTTCTTCTGTAATGTAAAATACTAATACTGTATTTGTACAAATTAAAGATTTCTTGTTCCCTTTTTTCTTAAATTGTTAAAAAAAAATACACCCTTTCCTTTTATTTGGTCATGCATACTATTTGAATGAGAACAATCTCATTACTCAGGCATTACTCAGGCAGTATCTATGTGCATAATTTTTAGGCCCATTTTCATTGATAAGATAATTGGTTAATACAGAAAAACATGAGAAAAACAAGGTGAAAGGAAGTCAGGCTAAGCTATTTGTATCAGAATAAAGGAAACACAGAACAAAAGTTTAACCTTTTCCTTGTGCCCCCATTGAACTTTCCATAGATTATTATTATGACTCTTACTACATTGTAATTATTTGCATTTTATAAATTTTTAAATAAAATATTTCAAACATGAACATAAACACAGAAAATAACACTAAAAAAACTCCCAGTCACCTCTAGCCCTATAAAATCTTGACATTTTGGCATTGTTGTGTCTGCTTCTGATACATTATTCTAAGCAACAAAATATTACAGTTATAGTTGAAATCCCCTGTGTAAACCTCACAAATCACATTCCTCTTCCTCCATCTGCTGAAATAACACCTGGATTTGCCATTGGCTCTGTGCATGTTATTACTTTACTGTACTTTTACTGCATATATATATATACACCATAAATACTATATTTACATAAAGTGTTTTAAAATTTTTATAAATTATACCCCACTGGATATATTTTTCTCTAAGTTGTGCTTTCACATGTCTATGTATGAATATACCACTATTCATTTAATCACTCATTGATGGATATTCTGATAGTTCCACTTTTAGCTATTATAAACAGTGATGCACAAAATATTCTTATACACATCTGTTGTGTTGTATAGTATGCATACCATAAATTTTAATCATTATAAAATTGCTCCTCAGGGCCATCATTCAAATTTATTCAAATGCACACTTGTACAAGTAACACATTGCTTCACATCCAAAAATGGACCAGGACAGCCATCAGACTTCTTATTCTTTGTTTACTTGCCACTTACAGTGCTGATCTCACGATTGTTCTAATTTGCATATTCAGTATGGATATTGGCTATTAGTGTTCTTTGAAGAACTTCCTTTTTCTATTAGGTATTTGTGTTTTACTTCTGATTCTCTCTCTATATATATATATGTATATAAATACAAAACAAAATGAAAAGACAAACCACAAGTTGGGGAAAAAGTATTTGAAACATGTATAACCACAAAAGATTAATGTCCAAAAAATTAATATATACATAATTTATAATTTATGTATGTCTTATATACTTACATATTTTTATAATTTTTTATGGACAATATATATTTATTTATATAAATTAAATATATATGTTTATAATTATATATATATATTATTTCTGGACATTAATCTTTTGTGGTTATACATTTTGCCCATTCTGTGGTTTGTCTTTTCATTTTGTTGTATAGTATTGTTATTATAATATAGTCAGTGTATCATTATTTTTCTTTGTAGCTTTTGATTTTTGTGTCTCCTTTAAAAAATATTTCCCCATTCAAAGGCCAATTCCTGTATTTTCTTTTCTTTTTTTCTTTTTTTGTGAGGAAGATCAGCCCTGAGCTAACATCTGTTGTCAATCCTCCTCTTTTTTACTGAGGAAGACTGGCCCTGGGCTAACATCCATGCCCCATCTTCCTCTACTTTATATGGGATGCCGCCACAGCATGGCCTCACAAGTGGTGCATCGGTCCGTGCCTGGGATCCAAACCTGTGAATCCCAGGCCGCCAAAGCGGAGCACGTGAACTTAACTGCTACGCCACCAGAGCCAATCCCCTAATTTCTGTATTTTCACATATAGTTTGAAACATTGATTTATACATGTAATCCGTTTGATTTAGTATGTAATCCGTTTATGATTTATCTATGTCTATATCTATGTAATCCGTTTATGTTTATCTATGTCTATATCTATCAATCTATTGGTCAATAGAAAGATAGGTTTTATATATACTCAGATCGTTCTGTGTACTCTTCAATAGTGCTTTATAACTTTTTCCATAAAAGCTCTGCATATTTTTGTGGCATTATACTTAGATAGCATATAGATTATGTTGATATTTTAAATGGGATTTTTACATATTCTAATTGGTTATATGCATAAGAGTACTACTGAGTTGAATTTCCTTATTAGTACTAAGCATTTATTTGTTGATTCCTTAAATTCCTTGTTTAGAGAATCATATTATCTAATAATTTAGCCAATTTTTCTTTAGTTTTTTGCATCTATGTTTATGAGGGGGACAAGTCCATAAATTTATACTGCTGCAGTATATTTGTAGGCTGCCTAACTAGTTTTTTTTCTTTTTGGACCCCATGACTAACTGGCTATGACCAGATCTCCATAGATCAAAACATTCTGAGTACTGTTCCCCCTCGTGGTAAACCATGGTGATTGGTCCAACCCTGTCTGACTTTTAGATGATAGGATGCTGTAATTTGGCTCTACTAGTTGAAGTCTTTAATTGCAGTGTCTTCCACCATCAGCTTCATTCTATAGACCACTGCCACCACATAGAGCTTTTCACCACTGATGAATTTCTCAGTATCTTTGTGAAGGGAGTGTTCTCTGGACTTTCTAAGGCATAGTTCGGGGTTGTCTGAGCATGTTACTCATAAAAGATCCATCCCATCCATATCGATAAGGCTTCCGACTTCTTCCTACAATGTGCCAAGAAAGTTTCAGCACTTTGAGCTCATTGACTACAGGTCATCATTGCAACCAGACTACAGCTAACTGAGCTTGCAGATCATAAAAAACATGCAAGATAGATTGAGTTAGAAAAAAATAGCCGTAGGCTGTTTACATGAAACATATATAAACCAAAGTGCTATGGATTGAAAAGCAAGGAGTTGACAAAGAGTTTCTAGGTACATTCAAACAGGAAAAAGGCGGAAGTTGAAGTATTAATACTAGACAAGATGGTTTTCAAGGTTAATAGAACTAAACGAGATAAGAGGAAACATTAGACTATGGTAAAAGATATGAAGATATAACCATCTGAATCCCGTTAGCTACAAACAACTTAGCAGGAAAACATCAGGGCAAAACCTATTAGAAATGCAAGGCGAACTTGATAAAAATACAATTATAATGAGAGACTTTAATGTATTTGTTTAAAATTTGGATGAAACATAAAAATAAAAGAAAATGAAGGGTTAGAGGAATTGAATAGCCCAATGAATTAAGTTGATTTTCTAGATACATATAGAACTTCCTATTACTGATAGAAAGTAGGTTACTTTTGTTATGTCCAAGGAACTATTAAAAATGGTCAAATATATGGCAATCTTAATAATATTTTTAAAGTAGAGGTTTTCTAGGATGTATATGCTTATCATAATAAAAAGAAAATAGATATAAATAATAAAAAGGTGATGAATCCTTGATTACTTGGAAATTAAGAAACACACAGAGATAAACTTTGGATCAAAGAGAACATCAAAATAGAAATCATAATTCTCTGGAAAGCAATAAAAAGGACATCACTTTGAAACCTGTGAGGGATAGTGAAAGCTATTCTAGGCAGAAATTTTATAGCCATGAATGTCTTTATTATTGAAGAGCAAAGAGGAAAACTAAGTGGAATTTATATTCAAAGAACAGAAAAATGAACTAAAATATATTAAGAAGGGAGAAGCAATTAAGATAAAAGCTAAAACAAACGGAATACAAATAACAAAAATAGTAGAAAGCTGTTACCTTGAAAAGTGCATATAAACCTCTTTCACATCCAAACAAGGAAAAAAGAAACAAAACAAAAGTAGACAGTATTAAGAAAAGATAAGGAAGAACCATCACAGATACATACGAGAAAATAAAATAATCATAAGTGAATACTGGAATCAGTCTATAGCAACACATTTGAAAACCTTAAGAATGGATGTTTTCCTTGTTAGCTGACACAAGAAGTGAAAAAAAAAACAAAAAAAGATAGACGAATTACTAAGGAAAAAACATTGGCACAAGGATAAAATGAGTTCATAGCAGAACTTTCTTTCTAAGCTTTAAAATCAGATAATTCTAATATTATTTAAATTATTCCAGGCAGTTGAAAAATGTAGGAAAGCACACAGTTAGTTTTATGGATCCAGTATATTTTAATGACAAAATCTGATATAGTAGAAAAGAAAAAATACCAACAGCCTCACTTAAACTGCAAAATTTTAGCTGAAATATAAACCAATATATTGTAGTAATGTATCAAAAAACCATGCACCATGACCAAGTAGGGTTTATTCCAGGAATACAAGGGTGTTTCACTATCAGGAACCTATATAATCCATTATGTCAACAAATTAAAAAATAAAAATAACATGATCATATCAGTAAATGGTGAAAACGAATTCAAGGAAATTCAGTAGCCATTTCAAAAATAAATATACATATATTATGCCAATTCAATTGCAATGCAAATTAAATTTTGTGAGAAAACTGGGCAAATGGTTTACAATTTATATGAAATTACAAATTTCCAAAAGTAACTAAGAAAAGTTTAGGAATGAGCAGTAGGTAAGGGAGGTATAATTTAGCAGATAAATATCACAAAAAACTATAAGAGCATTATAACCAAATCCAGACAGTATTGGCTTAGGATTAGAGGTACACACAAGAGAATTGAGCAATTGGTCCCATGACATGCAAATTTATTAAATGACAAGGGTGGCATTTCAACTCCCTGAAAAAAAAGATTATGTTATAAACAGTGTTAGCACAACTGCCTATGTATCTGGAAATAAAGCTCTGTAAAATATAAAATAAAAAAAAAATTCTACAAGAACATATAGAAAATTCCATATGCAGTACAGAGATGAGATTTTTTTTTTACCAAGACTAAAAATTTGGAATCTATGTGGGAGAAGAGGTACACATTTGATTACATCTCTAGGTAGTCATACATAGCACTTATGATGTGTCGAGCACTTGGCTAAGCACTTTCCCGATATAACTTGATTCTCTTAACAACTATATGAGATAGTTGTTATTATCATCTCTTTTACATTAAGGTGTAGCTCACACAGCTAGGAACTTCTGTAGCAAAAGAATTCATTAATAAAGTCAAAAGGCTAAAAATGGATTTGGGGGAAATAGCTCACAACATAAAGGACAGAGAGAGGGTTATCTGTGCGATACAAAGAGCTTGTACAAATTGCTAAACAAAAAAGGTGAGGGGAAGCAAGTGGCCCAGTAAGACATAAATAGGTGCTACACAGAATAACACATCCAAATGGTCAACAAATATAAGCAGAGACACTCAAATGTACTGGTAATTGGGGATTTACCAGTTAAAGCAACAATGAGATATCAATCATACCTATCCAAGTACTAAATGTTAACAAGATCTATAACATCAGTTCGTTTTACTCGTTATTGTTTTGAAGATTTTTTTTCCCATCGTTGAGTTTTCCAGAGTCAGATCTCATATTTATTTACCGTTAGTAAATTTCTACATAGAGAAATACATGGACAAAATATTTCAAGAGAAACCCTTGAGTAAGAACACGTAGTGTATGTTTACATAGATTTGAATACACTATCTGCCAAATCAGTGTAGAAAGTAAGTCCCCCTCTCTTTACGGCCTCTATTCTTAGAGAGCGTGTACTCTGCTAGGTGCTACCCAGGCTCTTTATAGGCACTTTCTCATTTCATCTTCCCAATAAATTTTTTAGGTAGGGACTGTTACAGCTCCCATCTTACCTACGATAAATATGAAGTGGACAGTTGGTGAAGAACTTCCCTAGGTGTCACACAGCTAAGCGGCAGTCTCAGAATTTGAACTCTGCTCCACCTGACTCCTGGATCCCAAGTTATACTTCCTGTGTGAAACAAACCACCCAAAGGTGGGTATACTTCTTTCTTAAACACTGTATGCCTATGCAAATCTAATTTTTTTCCTTTCATCAGTAAAGTTTTAGTCATATGTTTGCTGTCAAAAAATATTTGTCTACTTGAGTAAAAAGAATCATCACTCTCTTTAAAATACGCATTTCTACAGTGTTGATGAATCTTAACTCTAAAAAGAAATTTCCCAAGGATGACTGTTATTTGAGTATATGAAAAAATTTTCCTTCCAAATAGAAATTAGAGAATCAATAATAAAACTAGGTTTTATGTCCTTAGGAAGAATTTAAGATTATATAAAGAAAATAAACAGGGTAAAATGACTATGGCAATTTCTATATTTAGTAAAATCAGAGTACATTTTTTAAGGTCACTGGCATTGACAAAATTTTGAGATTAACTAGATAAAAGTCAGAAAGTAAGAGCTGGCTTGGTGGCATAGTGGTTAAGTTCTCACACTGTGCTTCGGAGGCCCGGGGTTCGCAGATTCGGATCCCCGGCGCAGACCTACACATCACTTATCAAGCCATGCTGAGGCAGGTGCCCCACATATAAAGTAGAGGAAGATGGGCATGGATGTTAGCCCTGGGCCAATCTTCCTCAACGAAAAGAGAAGGATTGGCAACAGATGTTAGTTCAGGGCCTATCTTCCTCACCAAAATAAATAAATAAATAAATAATAAATAAATAAGTCAGAGAGCATATTTTAATTATATAGTACATTTGGTTTGCCAGAATAAAATATCTTGGGTGATTACCGAGGTCTTGGAAAACCTGAATTTCTAAACAACTCAAAAAGTAACATTTTTCAATTTGGGCTGGATCATGTGCTTGAATAAAAGTTTCCTTAGGTCAATGGAAAAAAATAACAGCAAAGTAGATGAAGTGTGACAAGAGCAAGGGCAAACAGGACGGCTGCACTGGAAGCAGCCTATGCAGATAAAGAATGCCAGAGTGGAGAAACAGTCACCAAGCAATTATTTAAGAGGGACATGTTTATTAGTTGTTTTTAAAATGCAGATAAGTAATAATTTCAAGCTGTCTCCAATAAAAGTTAAACTCAATAATAATACATTTTAATTTTCAAAGCGCTGTGTTTTAAATAAATGCAGAAGTCACATAGAAGAGCCCCAGGCTAAATGTGAAAGTTACAGCTCTAGAAATTAATTTACATGAAAGAATCATCATTTCTCCTTTTGAAATGGCTTGCTACTAGAAAACACAGCACAGCCCAAATATTCATAAAGGAAGTCAAGAATTCAGGCAGGAGGCACTGACAGCTACAATCATTTATTTTTCAAACTCCTGGTCATGTTATGGCATGCCTGCTAGATATGAGGTAGGATGGTAAAAGGAAAAAAAAGTTGATGAAAGAAACAGCCAGAAGGCCTTTAACACCTTTTCACAAGCCTACTGTTCAGATGTCCTTGAATTTTAAATCAGAATCATATCAGTAGAAATGAATTTCATGTCATTAAATTCCCAAAATAAATATTCCCTTTGGTGTAGCCACATTACCTAATAAAACCCATACAAAGAGAATTTTAAAGTTTTAATTAATTATAGAAAAGAAAGAACTCTAATTTCATGGTGCATTTGCAAAAACACTCTAATTCTAAAGTGTGACTAGTTCAGGGCCCAGTCCTTTGATTCCATTTAGAAGTTATTAACTCAGATCCTACTATGTTTTAGGGCTACAGTGGATACATAAGTTGTGTAAGCTGTAGTCCAAACTCTCAAATGGCTTGTTTCTGCCTTCATCCTTTTACTCTGACATAACATGACATTATCTCAAAGGAATTGACTCCTCTGCCAAGGTCCTGACAGCCACACATTTCTCCATTAAGAGCTTCCTTTAAGGGTAGGCAGGTTAACCTGGGAAATCCTGGACTCGCTATGTCAAATAGGCTTTTTATGTCCAAAGACTCACAACTCTATATCTCAGCAATATTTTTCTCAGGAGCATCTTTTAAAAATTCTGATATCACATTACTTTTATTCTTCTTAGACTCATTTGGTGCTAGATTTAGTTCTATTTTTTATTAATTTTTCATGACTCTCTTAAAAACTCTGGAAGTATTGACACACAGCACATAAATATATGTAGATATACATATACACACATATATAGATATACATACACACATATATAATTCCTTAGGCATTCTCTATATGTTCAAAGAATTTCAATATTTATAAGATATTTTTCCTGGCATTTTGCTATTCTTAACTCTTTGATTTTGGATAATCTTCACCTTTTCTGAAATTTCAAATGATATATTCAGCAGAGTATCTGTGTAGTAGATATTCTAAGATCTTGCATATATGAGAATGAATTTTGTTTGTGTTCACTCATGAATAACAACTTGGCTGAATACAGTGTATTTTTTTAAAATAAAATTTGTCTCTGCTTACTCATGTTGTCTATTATTTCTTCTTCTCTTCATTGTTAAGTTGTTTAAACACAAGTGATCTCCTCCTTTTTTTGTTGCTCCAAATCTGCTTTGTCTTTCACACTTCCATGGGACTGCATGTGATCATCACAAATGAGCTCTCATTAGTAAATCCTCCTCCTTTCTATTCAGGCATCATTATTCATATGTATCTATGGTGCTGATCTCCAGTTCTGTATTCTTCAACTTTTTTCATAATCATGTCCCTTTGGACAACCCATTATGACCCAAAACTCAACTTTTGTAATGTAGATTTCCTTCTCTCTCAAAACAAACATCCTTTTCTCTGTTAATGATACAAGCACTTTTCAATTACCCAGAATTAAAACCTGAATTATTCTGTTTTCCCTCCACTATTCCAAATCCTGTATTATAAGACCTGCCAATTCTTCAAAAAATGTCTGTTGAAAACATTCTTTCCTTCCTTTCCATTTCTTCCACATAAGGATGACACATAGTTCAGACTCTAATCACATCAGGTACAGAGTTTGAAATAGTCCCTGAGCTAGTTTTTTTAATCTCTAGTTTCTCTGTCCCTAATACTAATTCTTGTATAACTAATCTTCATAAAATTTTCTCCAAAATAATTTCTTTCAGAAAAAACTTGCCGTGGTTTCTTATTTCATATAAAATAATGCAGCCCCAAATTCCTTAGCTGGGAAAAAAAACTCTCCAGAATCTGAGTTTAACCTAACCCCAAGTGAATCTTTCAATTCTTTCTTTTTTCCTGACAAGTCTAGTCTATTCTTGTCACTTCAAAATGTTGTGGACACACTATATTGTAACCCATTTCTTATGCTTATTTTCCAGATTTACTGAAGTTCTGAGTGTATTTGAAGTTTATTCACTTTTAAGGCACAATCTAATTTCCATATTGTTTGTTAAGTTTCTCCTAAACATTTCACTCCATGATGCAATCTCCATAATCTGACATGCTATTGCTTCAGTGACTAATCCATGCTTAAAATATTTTTATGTGATTTGTGTCATATATATATGTATTAACACATTGGTAATATACACATAACATATATTATTACATTTTTATATATAATTAATATATAATTTAACCTCAGAAATCAGTTTTAAGCTCTTTGAGGAAAAGTACTGTATATTGAATGTCTGCATAGCTTTTATGTTCGTTAGAACAGATCCTTGCATACAAGTGATGCTCCCTATAAGCCTGTTAACGAGTAGCTGCTTTAAAATGCATAAAAAAGTGAAAAATTATAGAGCATTAGACAGTAGAGTTGATAAATTTGAAAGAAAAATGATTCACTGAATGGATCTTTAAGATAACGCAAGAACATAGAGGAAGAAAAATTTTGTTTAATTTCAATCAATATAAATCTTAATCTTGTAGAAATTAATTCTATAGCAGAAAGTTTAGTTATTGTTGTTTTTGTTTTTATATTGACTAATTCCAGCAGGAGGAAAAGTTCCTGAATTCCCTCATGTGTGTTTGAAAAATCAATTAAGGTGATTTTTTTTCTATGCATTTATTCTAGCTATAAAGAAAACTGACATAGGGAACCCAGTTACTTTATGCAAAATCAGCTATTTACAATTGTGGGTGTAAGAAAGGTTTTAAGGACTGTGAACAAAGATTTTTAGAGGACTCTTCATGTAACTTGTGCCTTGAGAGTGTTGGAAATATCTGCTGGATGGATGATTCAGGTAGAAGCTACAAATGGGGTTCCTCCTATGTGAATGAAATAAACTGTGTCAAAATAGTTTGTGTAAGTGTTGGAGCCAGCTGAGGGTATAGTCTTTGTAAAGTATTTCTGTATATGAATTCAGGTTTGTATTTCTCTATATCTTTTATCTTCTACCAATTTAAATTTACTTCCTGGTTAAAAGCCTGAAATTCTCCCTTTGTTCTGGGAGGCTCATTTCTGTATAAAATATTAGTTGTTTCTAGCAGCAATAGTCACAGGGAAACAAAAGCATGGATGTTAAAACGGTGGAATTGGAAGACAAGAATGAGAAGGACATGCTGGAGAAGAAAAAAAAAAGACAGTTCTTTCCACTCTCTCTGGGGTAAAAATGAAGCCATTTCATTAACATGTACTTGGATAATTTTACATTCCTATAGTGCATATTTAAATTTGGATTTGAAAAAAACTACCTACATCACAAGATTTTGCATCATCTAAAAGAATGTTTTAATTGGTTCATCTGGCATTTCAAATAATACTCTACTTACTATAAAGCAGGAGTTAGACATTTCTGAATATTCCATCCTTAATTAAAGCTTAAAGAAAGTAAGATTACATTTTCTATTTTAAAACTTAAAAATCTAAAGTTACTAGACATGAATAACAAAAGCATGAAATCATATAATTTTGTGTATTAGATAACTAATGATTAGATATTATTTCTTGAACTTTAATTCTTGAAATACTTTTATTTTGAATTTGAGACATGTAATAGATAAGACAATATCTGGAGACTGTATTCAAACTTTATTTATCCTAATTGAGAAAATCAACATGCTTTTCAGTATCATATAGTTCAGGAAGCGTTTACTTTTGAAATGAGAGCTTACCATAGATTTGACTGTGGTTTTAGGCACTTTGTCTTCAAAAAAACCCCAAATCTATCGTTTGATACCTCAAGGCAAAGATGCATTACAAATGTGTAACCTGTATTAATCATGAGATTTTTTTTTAAAGATTCTCTTGGGTTCCTTGAATCACAGATTCTGTCGGTTTGCCAGGATTTTGAAAAGAATTTAGTGATCATTTGGAGAGCCTGTACTATCCCTATAAAAATGAAAATCAACTTGGTTTGAATCATTTTTATAATCCACATGGAGAAGATCATAAAGATTGTGAAAGATGATAGTATTCTTATTTGTGTATACAACAGGCTAAACAGCAATACGTGGCGTATCTGTGAAGCAAATCTGGAAAGACTGAAATCTCTAGTGGAGGGATCTAGGGTTATTTTTGGCCAACTCTATTCAAAACATTTATTAACGTTTAGTTAAATAAATGAAAAGAAATTCAACAAGGGCCCAGTTCCTACTTGAAAAACAATATAAGCACTCCAGCTCCACTTATATGCTTGAATTCTCTCTGCAAATAGGCTCTGCATGTGACAACAAGTATCAACATAAAGCAATCATTAAACAAAATTCTATGCAAGGAAATAGGCACATTTAATTACATAGACATGGAATCTTATTTTCTAGGATCTTATAATTCTAAAATGGGACTGGAAGCTTACATCAGTGTATTTGGATGCCAGGAGAAAAATTAAAAAATTAGTGTTCTGAGAAATAAAATAAACCATGTGTTGAATTTATATATAATATAAAAATGGAATTATTAATTGAGACTAGATGATAAAATTAAGATTCCAAGTAATTTCTATAGGCTTTCAAAATTTAATAGACAAGACTGTAAATTCTAAATAATGACAAAAATGGCCAAAATACAGAATTAGGAAAGACGTGGTTCAAAAGAAGCTTATATGAATAATAACTAGAGGGGTGTAGGTCAATTTGACTACTTCATAAGAATTAAACCAGTATTTGTTGATAAGCACCATGCTAAGTGTCTTAAGAAATACAAAGATGAGAATGTACTAATCCTGTCTTTAAGGGATCTATCTATGTGTGAATGGTTTATATGCACAAGTATTCATAAGTAAAATACACAGTATCTGTTATGTAATTGGTTGAATAAACTAAAGTTAAATGAATGAATGAGTGAAGGAAGGAATGAACAGAAGCACCTGGTAAAATTAATTCTACTTTGGGAGAATTTTTCACAGGAAATTAACTTTTATATGGAACTTAAAAGAAAAAAATAGATTTAAAAATTAGATATAAAAGAAAGAATGCTCCAGGTCAGCTCTGTGCAATAGAATTTTCTGGAATAATAAAATGTTATACATCTGTACTGTCTATTACAGCAACCACCAACTACAGATGGCTATAGACAACTTGAAATTTTTAAACTTATTTAATTGTTATTAATTTATATTTAATGGCTACCATATTGAACAACACACCTCTATGCAGAGAAACCAGCTTGAGTGGAAGCACTGAAGACTGAGACAGCGTGGGATGCTTTGTTTGGAGGCAGACACTTCTCTGGTCTGGATGGAGTACAGTTGGGTGACAAAGCGGAAGGTGAGATTGAAAGCAGACACCCAGATAAGATTACGGAAGATTTTGCATATTGGGTCCTTATAGAATAGGCAATGACAATTTATGAGCAGGTTTGAGTCAAGCCCTACCCTGTGTTTTAGGAAGAAAACTGGTGACAGTGTGAGTCAGAACCAAAGACATCAGAAAAGTGGTTACTGTAGAAGTTCAGACAAGTGAAAGTAAGATGTGTTAAGACCAAAGAAGAGAAAAGTATACAAAAAGGACAATTCAGAGATACATTTATCATGTTGTCTTAGTTTGTTTTCTCCAAACTAAGGAGGAAACATTTAAGTAAAAATTACAAATGCAAGAAGCCATTTTTGAGAGTTGCTGAGAGGAAGGGATCAGGGGAAGGATGGCAGTCAATATTGGGTGTGTGACTAGGCCAGCCATCTAAATGAGTAACCGGAGCTCATTCCTGCAGGGAAACCCTGGGGGATCGTACAGAATGCACGCCTCAAAATTATCCCAACAAAAGAGCAAGGGCCCTGAGACGTTTATACACAATTCCTATCAATCACAGTTGAGGGCTGTTTCCAGGGGATGTTAATTCCCCAGGATTTCTGGCCTGCTATACGCTTGGATAGAATAGTCCTCCATAGTTTCAGAAAAAAAGCCTTCAGGAGTAGAGACGCAGATAATGGGATTTGGAAGCCCTCGGGAACATACTAAAATAGAAGCATCCAAAAGATTTCATCAGGGCTCTGACAGCATCTGCTACACATATGTAGTATCATGCTGGGCGTGCCACACAGCTTACAAAATGATGTTAAAATATCTGTAAACATACTAACAGATGCACTTCTAAAATATGAAGATTGATAGTATTTAAGTAAAAAAATCTAAGAATAATAAAAAAACATTCATATTGGAAACTAGACGTGTCTATAGAGTACTAACAGTTATTAATTTAGCCAAAAGAACAGACGAGGTTATAGACCATTCACAATGGAAGCAAAATGTTGTTTTTGTAGCTAGTGGTTCTCGGAAAGTTTTCCATGGCTCTTTGGTGTCCTGCCAAATTTTCAGTGTGCACCATTTATGATAAATATGTGAAGCTTATTGTTGCTAAAATTTAGTATATATTCTGCAATGACAATATCTGATAAGCTGAAACATGAGAGATGAGACGTAGCATACTATGAAGCCAAACGCTTGAAAATGTGCTTATTAGAACACGTGAGAACTCTGCCGCATAAGCATAGGCCAGAATTTGGTCAGTGAAATCAAGATTTTAACTTAAACTCTAACACCGTGAAAGACAATCAAGCTTAATGATTAGATAACTGGAGATGCTTTTATAGACACCAGGAGTTCTTGTTGTATTGTAGTAACGACAGTATTTCAGTTATTCCTGACATTTTTGTGTGGTTTGCATCCTTTCACCACTTTGAGTTTGTCACCAGAACCATAATACTAAAATGCACCATTAAAAAAAAAAAAGACAGTTTGAGAAATGTAGGATAAGGTAGGGAATGTGTATGTGTATTGTGATGATGTATCATTAAGATTGTTGCTAAATTTTTTATGAATATTAATAATTTAAAAAATATTTTCATTATTATTGAGTGTACGGTAAAGCAGAAATTTTCTTAACTTGGTTACTGTGGATTTCACCAACAGACATGGAAATGTTAGTAAGATATATACATAACAAATTAGTGATGGAACAAGGGACAATACAGGACTTTGTCAAAAATACACTTAATATTGGGGCAAACCTCTTTTAAGCAGCATATTTTCTAGTGAATCAAAGAAGTTATTTTGGTAAAAGATAATAAATGAATGTTTTGTCATAATTTATGAGTCATGATTCATAACTGGTTATTAATACTGGCTTTAACATAACTGGTTATGTAAGCAATTCATAATTGTTTTTTTTTTAAGCTAAAACAATTGAAGCAATGCAGGGATAAAATTCTGCCCTTAGTCACCCATTCTTCTCTGTGTTTTATCAAGCACCGAATAGAATCCTGAGAAAAAATTATATGGTGCTCTGGCACTTTCTATGTCAACTCTGTGTGGAGGTGGATAGTCTTCTATTGATATTAGGTGCTTCATTTTTGTATATAAATCTCCTCACAATTCATTGGCTATTAACGCATGCTTCTGCCTTTAATATGGAACATTGAAAAAGTGCATTTCAAAAATATTATCTTAGGGCCAGCCCGGTGGTGAAAACAGTTAAGTGAGTGCGCTCCGCTGCGGCGGCCCGGGGTTCACCGGTTCGGATCCCAGGCGCGCACCACCGCACAGCTTGGCAAACCATGCTGTGGTGGTGTCCCATATAAAGTGGAGGAGGATGGGCATGGATGTTAGCCCAGGGCCAGTCTTCCTCAGTAAAAAAAGAGGAGGATTGGCAGATGTTAGCACAGGGCTGATCTCCTCACAAAAAAAAAAATAAATAAATAAAATTATCTTAAGCTTTACCACATATCAATAACCACCCAAAATTTAATTGGTATAATTGCTACGTATGAGAGATTACTTGAACGATATAATGTGCATTCTTCTCCATGTTGTCTAAATGTCAGTCATTTGTTTACCACATTCACATTTTTGCCATATCCAACTATCATCTGTGCTTAGTATATTTCTTTGAAATGGTTCAGTTTATTTATATGAATGTATTTTAAAAGGAAATTTATGTCACTACTGAAAATAGATCATGAAATTAATTATTAATTTACTAAATACAAAGTAACTTGTAGAAAAATGACAAATATTAAATACTGTTACTACATTTAAAATTAAAATAACAAAGTCAATTGCATATAAATAAAAACAAATCTATTCAAGCTGTAAAATTTAAGGACCTGAAAATATGTATCTCAGTGGGAAGAATGCAATTATTTATGACTAGTCAATAATAAGTGAGATATTCCATTTGATGTGCTTAGAGTAAGAAAAAATATATAATCTATTCAATATGGACTATTCTTGCCTCTTTAAAATTTGTTTGTTTTTAAACAGTGTTGAGAATCATAAATGTATGTTGTTGAATAAAACAAAGATATTCACCATCTTCTCTAATGCTATTAGAAGCTTAGAATTAAATCCTGAACAAACTTACACCCTTTTGATTCAAGAAGCCATCTAAATTGGTCTTCAGAATCTTCATCCTATGTGTCAGTTTATTAGGAAATGTCAGCAGAAAAGGGGAAAATGTAGTTTACCTATTTAGAACTACCATCTAGTTCGGGAATATACTAAGGAATTTTAGTACTACTTTTATCAGGTATTTCAAGTCTCTCTTGTATTTTTTTTTTTTTTGTGAGGAAGATTAGCCCTGAGCTAACATCTGATGACAATCCTCCTCTTTTTGCTGAGGAAGATTGGCCCTGGGCTAACATCCATGTCCATCTTCCTCTACTTTATATGGGACGCCGCCACAGCATGGCTTGACAACTGGTGTGTCGGTGCATGCCAGGGATCTGAACCTGCAAACCCTGGGCCGCTGCAGCAGAGCTCACGCGCTTAATCGCTACGCCACTGGGTCAGCCCCTCAAGGGTCTCTTTTAGTGTTTAAAATATTTTAGTGAATTTTTCCAGTAAAATTATCCAGACAAAAAAATGATTCAAGTTGTCAGAGTCAAATGAGCTCCTAGGGCAGATGGTTTTTCCTCTTTACATATTTATTTCTTTTTCTTAGCAATTGATCTCCTCAGTGACAGTTGTATGTATGATTGTGCAGCACAAGATCCGTATTTTCAGGCTCCCTTGGCAGCTAGATTTGTTATTTGACTATTCTGCTCAGTGGGATCCATGTAAAAGACAAGGTGTGTTTAACTCCAGAAAATATACTTAAAGAGAGGGGAAATGTCCTTTCCTTGTATTTTTTCCTCCTTCCGACTGGAATGCAGAAGTGATAGTTTGAGCTAGAGTGGCTATCTTGGACCATGAAGTGGAAATCATGATTCAAAGATGGCAGATCAAGAAGAAAAAGAGTCTCTGTCTCTTGTATTGACAACTGTGGTGGTTCACACACCAATAATTTTCTGCCTAATTTATGCACAAGAAAAGCAAGCATTTTTTTAATCCAATATTATTTTGGTGTTTTCTGTCACTAAGATTAAGTTGAACTCAATCTTCAGAGGAACAACTCTATTTCCATTTTGCTTTTGTTTTCTACATGTAGTCGTGTTCTTGGAATGTTGATGTAAACTTGCCTTAAGAGGTAAAGTAAGATTTTACAAATGACCAAATTATATCTGTAATATGTACACATCAAAATCTATCCCTTTTATGTTTGTGGTCATGTAGACTTACAATTTCATTTAAAAAATCATAAAGGTCTTCTTACAATATGAATAGGTATATCAGAACATTTCCCAGGGAAACCCAAAGAGCTTCAGTATGGAAAAAGAGTTATTCACTCTTACTACCTATATTTCTACATACCTAAGGAAAGATGTTGAAAATTCAGGAGCCTTCCCTTATGTTATTGGAAATGTTAGCATTTTTATTATATACTGAGTTATTTCCATTAACTTTTCATGTATAGCTTACATTGTGAGGATTTCTTGCATATACAATAAGGAGTGGATTTTTGTAGATTCAGAGCTTAAATACATGAAACTAATCTTCTTGTTGAAGTAACAGCGGCTTTACAATCAATGCTACTTGCCCAATAAATCACTCCCGGGCTAACCTGTTATTTGTTTTGCTACTATCAATACAATAATTTACTAATATTCTGGGTATAACCAAGATGTATTATAGCATAATTTGGAGAAAAAATTAATATTGAATGAAATAAAAAAAGTTTCTTGGAGTTTTATGGCCACAGGGATTTTCTCTGTCTTTCTCTTTAGGTTTCAGCATGCTAAGATTTTGCTCTGGCTCTCTCTCTAATCAGATGCAATGACAAACAACCTGCTCAGCGACTTAAAGCAAAGAGTTTAATTCTTGCTCACTCTACATATCTATCACATCTTTTTCTCTTGGAACCAAGGATAACAGTGTAACCTTCACCTGGGACACTACTATTCTCTTGGCAGAGTAAAAGATAAATGGCAAACCACAAGCTGGTTCTTAAAGCTGGGCTCAGAAGTGACACACTTCACAATCACTCACATTTTGTTGACCAAAACAAGGTATGTGGGCAGTCCTGAATTCAGTAACATAGGGAAATATAATCCTCCCAAAAAGAACAGTTTTATAAATATGGAAGAAGGTGTTAAAAAATCTAGCCTGTGATCTAATCATTCTGTTTACCAAGGGGATGCTTCTGGTCATATCTCCTTGACAACATCATAACTCAGTCTCTGGATAAATAGGCTAATGAAATTTGCTAGGAAGGGAGTCCTTATCTAGGAAAAGTTCGTAATGGGGTGCCCCTGACTAAAGATAGCTTATAGTAAATACAATCAGAGTCTGTGGATTTACGAGGTATGGCTCCCTGGCAAATATCACACCAGCTGGTGGTAAATTGTAGATGTTTCGTAAACAAAATGGTCCCTGATGTGTGAGGTAATAACTTAGTATCTCACAGAGATCTTGTCTATTCTTGGCCAAGAGTGCATGTCCAATATGCACTCTTGAGAGAGAGGGACCTGGGCAGCTGCTCAGCATGTCCCAGAACACACTCTGCTTTACCTGAGTCTCTTGATTGTCTGTATCCTTGAAATTATTAGTAGAGCTTGATGCTGAGTATGATGTCTGACTCATTTGAGATTGACTTGACAATTCTATCTTTCGTGTTACTCGACAGATCACATGGCCAAGCTTGTTATCGTGAGAAGGGGAAGCAGATATTTTGAACAATACTGTCATCAACCATGGTTATTATGCTTATTGATATATTTAGATTTATTATTTGTCTCTTACTCTGTGTTTTTTAAAGTGCCTTTTCTTTTTGTCTTTTGCTTCTTTTCTTTTTACTTTCTATTTGATCAATCATGCTTTTTGTTTATTTCAGTCATATTCTTTATTGGCTTAGGATTTACATTTTATTTCTAGTATTTTAGTAATTCCACTTAAATTTTTAACATTCTTCCTTGACATGACAAAGTCTAAATGTAATTAATCTCTTTCTTTATCTTAGAATGTTTGAACTCTGATATCTCCAGTCAATTTTCGTGTTAAAATTTTTTAGAGTTTTTGTGTCTCCTTGTTTTGTAACAACTCTTTCCCTCAAATTTGGTCATAGATAATCTTTATTTAATTTTACTAGTTCAATTTCTTTTTACTAAAACATATGCTTTAATTTTAGCAGCAAAAGATTCTGAGTAGTTAACTCATTCTTTGTATCCCTGAAAAGTATTATTAATTCACCCTTAATCTTAAGTGATCATTTTTGTATTTATAGGATGTTTAGGCTATTATTATCCCTCAATCTTTTAAAAGTTATTCAACTATCTTTGGGCTCTATTCTTGCTAGTATGGTTCTGCTTTCAATTTAATTCTTGTTTCATTGTAAGCAATCTGCCTGTCTCTCTCTCTGTCTCTCTCTTTCTCTCTGTCTCTCTCTGTCTGTCTCTCTCTCTCTCTGTCTCACACGTGTGCATTTTTAGTGTGATCTTTCAATATCAGTGATTAGATCTTCCATTTCAATAAATCCTTTCCATTATCTTGGTGATGCTTATTTCATTTCCATTCTTATGATCCTTTCCACATGTGAATCTAACTTCACACATAGGGTAAACAGAGTAATTCCTAGTATTCTACACTTCAGGTCTTATAATGTCTCTTCGTATATTTGTGCTTCATTTTGGGTGATTTTCTCACTTATTTTTCTATTTACTAAATCTGTTTCAACCTATATATCATCACCTGTTTAACGCTTTCACTTAGGATTTCATTGTTATTTTTTAATATCAAATGCAGAGAATGAAGTTAATTTTACTCCTAAATTCATGGCATAGTGTAATCTTCATTCTGTATAAGCCATTCTTCAGTTCAGTTTAATTATTTTAATTAGTAGACTTTATTTTTTATGTCTGTTTTAGTTTTACAGAAAAATTTAGTGACAAGTACAGAGAATTCCCATATAACCCCACACCTCCCCACCCACCACGCATACATGTAGTTGCCCTGTAAACTTGCATTAGTGTAGTACATTTGTTACAATCAATGAGCAAATATTGTTACATTATGTTAAGTAAGGTCCATGATTTATGTTAGGGTTCACTCTTTGTGTTGTACATTCTGTAGGTGTTGACAAATGTATGATGACGTGTGTCTACCATAACTTAAACAACAGAAATTTATTTTCTCACAGTTCTGGAGGCTGGAAGTCTGAGATCAGGGTGCCAGCATGATTGGTTTCCAGTGAGACCTCTCTTCCTGGCTTCTAGGTGGCTGCCATCTCACTGTGTGCTCACATGACTTCTTCTTTGTATGCCTGGGGAGAGAGAGAGAGAACTCTCCAGCGTCTCTTCTTATAAGGGCACTAATCTCATTGAACGAGGGCTCCACCCTTATGACCTCATTTAATCTTAATCACCTCCTTAAAGTTCCTATCATCAATACAGTCACATGGAGGGGGGTGCTAGGACTTCAACATATGAATTGGGGGGAAAGACATAGTTCGGTCCTTAGCAACTATCCATTCTCCATTGAATTGCCTTTGGTCCTTTGTCAAAGTCAGTTGACTGTATTTGTATAGGTCCAATTCTGGGCTCTATAGTCTGTTCCATTGATCTATTTGCCTATTCTTTGGCCACTACCACAGTCTTTACTACTATTACCGTATGGTAAGTCTTGAAGTCGAGTAATGTTGGTCATCTAACTTTGTTCTTTAATATTGTTTTGGCTATTCATAGTCTTTTGCCTTTCCATAAAAACTTCAGAATAAGTTCATCAATATCCATACAATAACCTGCTGGAATTTTGATTGGGATTGTGTTGAATCTATAGGTCAAGAAAACTGACATTGTGACAATATTAAGTCTTCTTATCCATGTACATACAATATCTCTCCATTTATTTACTTCTTTAATTTCTTTCATTAGATTTTTAAATTTTTCCTCAGATAGATCTTGAATATATTTTGTTAGATTTATACCTAAGTATTTCTTCTTTTTCTTTCTTTTCTGTTCTTTCTCTTTTTTTTTGGTGCTAATGCAAATAATATTGTGTTTTCATTTCCAAATTCCAATTGTTTGTTAATGGAATCTAAGAAAGTATTGACTTTTGTATATTACCCTTTTATCCTGCAACCTAGCTATAATCACTTATTAATTCTACAAGTGTTTTGTTGTTATTGATTCTTTGGTATTTTCTAATTGTTGATCCAGTAATCTGCAAACAAAGACAGTTTTATTTCTTACTTCCCAATCTGTATACCTTTTATTTTTTTTTTTCTTGTCTTATTGCATTAGCTAGGATTTTGAGTACAATCTTGAATAGTTATAATGAGAGGAGACATAATTCCTTTGTTCCTGATTTTAGTGGGACAGCATCTAGTTTTCATCATTAAGTACGATGTTAGATGTAGGTATTTTTATAGATGTTCTTATCAATTTGAGTAAGTTTTCCTCTATTCCTAGCTTGCTGAGAGTTTTTTTTTTTTTAATTTTTTTAATCACAAATGGGTGCTGGATTTTGTCAAAAATGCTTTTGCTGCTTCTATTGATATGATCATATATCTCTTTTGTAACCTGTTGATGTGGTAGGTCACAATGATATTCAAATGTTGAGCAAGACTTGCATACCTAGAATAAATCTCACTTGACCATGGTGTATAATTCTTTTTATACATTGCTGGATTTAATTTGCTAATAGTTTGTTGAAGATTTTTGCATCTATGTTCATGAAAGATGTTAGTCTATACTTTTCCTTTCTTGTAATGTTTTTCTCTGGTTTGGTAATAGGTAATTCTAGCCTTATTGAATGAGTTAGGATGTGTTCCCTCTGCTTCTATTTCTAGAAGAGATTTTAGAGAATTGGGTAATTTCTTCCTTAAATGTTTGGTAGGATTCATTAGTGAACCCATCTGGCCCTGATTCTTTCTGTTTTAGAAGGTTATTAATTATTGATTTTTTTATCTTTAATAGATATAGGCCTATTAAGATTATCTTTTTTTCCTTACGTAGGTTTTGATAGATTGTGTCTTTCAAGCAATTGGGTAATTCTTCTAGGCTCTCAAATTTGTTGGCATCGAGTTGTTCATAATATTCCTTTATTATCTTTTTAATGTCCATGGGATGAGTAGTGATGGCCTCTCTTTCATTTTTGGTGTTATTAATTTGTGTCTTCTCATTTTTTCTCAGTTAACCTGGATAGAGGTTTACTGATTTTGTTCACCTCTTCAAAGAACCAGCTTTTGATTTTGCCGATATTTTCTATTGATTTCCTGTTTTCAATTTCATTGATTTCTGCTCTAATTTGTATTATTTCTTTTCTTCTGCTGCATTTGGATTTAGTTTACTCTTCTTTTTACAGTTTCCTAAGGTGAATGCTTACATTATTTATTTTAGATCTTTCTTTTTTTCTAATATATGCATTCAATGCTATAATTTTCACTCTAAGCACAGCTTTCACTGCATCCTACAAATTTTGATAACTTATATTTTAATGTTTATTTAGTTCTAAATATTTTTTAACTTCCCTCGATACATTTTCCTTCACCTATGTGTTATTTAGAAGTATGTTGACTAATCTCCAAGTATGTGGGGATTTCCCAGCTATCTTTCTGTTATTGATTTCTACATTAATTTTCTTGTGGTCTGAGTGCATATTCGGTATTATTTGTATTGTTTTAAATTTATGTAGATGTGTTTATGGCCCAGCATGTGGTCTGTTTTGGTGAATGTTCCATGTGAACTTGAGAAGAACGTGTATTTTGCTGCTGTTAGATGATATAGTCTAAAAATGTCTATTAGATCCAGGTGGTATATGGTGTGTTTCAGTTCAACTATGTCTCTACTGAATTTCTGCATGCTGGCTTTGTCAATTAGTGATAGAGGAGTGGTGCAGTCTCCAACTATAATAGTAGATTTGTCTATTTCTCCTGCAGTTCTATCAGTTTTGCCTTATGTATTTTGACACTCTGTTGCTAAGTGTATACACATTCTTCTTGGAGAATTGACCCCTTCATCATTACATTCTCCTCTTTATCCCTAATAATTCTCCTTGCTCTGAAGTCTGCTTTGTCTGAAAATAATATAGGTACTCTAGCTTTCTTTTGTTTAGTGTTAACATGGTATATCTTTCTCCATCCCTTAACTTTTAATCTATCTGTATCTTTATATTTTAAATGGGTTTCTTGTGGACAACGTATAGTTGGGTCTTGTGTTTTTTTTTTTTTTTTAATTCATTCTAAGAGTCTCTCTTTTTTAATGTATTTAGACCATTGATGTTTAAAGTGATTATTGGTATAGTTGGATTAATATCTATCATATCTGTAACTGTTTTCTATTAGCTATGTTTTGTTCCTTTTTTATCTTCCACTCTTTTTCTGCCTTTTATGCATTTAATGAACATTTTATATGATTCCATTTCCTCTCATATTTTAGCATATCTATCTTCTTTTTTAACATGTTTTAGTCATTGCCCTCGAGTTTGCAATACATTTACAACTAATCCAAGTCCTCTTTCAAATAACACTATTTGACATTGCTCTCATTCATTATACTTATCCATTAGCTATAATCAATGAATACATTGTGGCTATTATAATCTTGAATAATTTGTTATCTGTTAGGTTAATTAATAAGAATAAATAAAAGATTTTGTCTTACTTTCATTTGTTCCTTCTTTAACAATCTTCCGTTCTTAGTCTGATTATTACAAAATCTTTGCTATTTCTGTCTCTTCTAACTTTGTTTTTGTCTTTTAGTATACCTTGTAATTTTTTTTTTTTCAATGAAAGTTGGACATGATACACTGGATAAAAGGAACTGAAATAAATAAGCTTTTAGTTTGAGGTTTTATGTGTATGTATCTAGGAATTGTCATCTCCTCCTCCTCTGTTTTTTTCCTTTGCCTGCTCTTCCACCTCATCTTCCTCCTTTTTTCCCCTTTTTCCCGTTCTTCCTCCTCCCTGTCCTCCTCCTCTTCCTTCTTCTCCTCCTTCTCCTCCTTCTTCTCCCTCTCCTTCTTCCTTCTCCTCCTCCTTCTCTCCCTCTTCCTCCTCCTGCTTTTGTTGTTCTCTTTCTGGATTCTTAAACTGAATACTAAGTTCATTTGTTTTCATTCTTTCTTATTTTCTGATAAATGTATTTAAAATTATGAAATCCCCTCTATGCACTGCTTTAACTTTGACTCACTAATTTGGTGTGTAGTCATTTTATTGTGACTTAGTTTAAAATATTTTTATTTCTTTTATTATTTTATGTATAAAATAGGTTAATATATGTTATGTTCTTTAGCTTCCAGCGACTTTTTTACCTTCTTTTGTTATATTTTTATTGTTTGTTTTAAATTTTTATGACATTCTGCATACTACTAAATCATTGTAATTATTTTGGGTCCTTTGAAGAATTTTATACATGGCTTACTTTTGTGAATATTTCCTGTGTCCTCACATGTGATCTTTCTTCTCTGCAACATATATCATATCTATATATAGGTGCAAGGTATGTGTTGCATATATGATATATAATATGTTATATGTTGCACATATATATGCTTCTCCATGAAAGATATATTTGTGTGCATATATTGCTTATTTCTCATGGTATTTGCTTTCTACTTCTTTACTTTTTACTTATTTCTTTGCTTATTTCTGTCACATTGCTTGTGTCTTTTTTTTTTTCTTTTTTTGGTTTGACTAGCACGTTTCCAGATGCCTGTAAAATCTTCCATTAAAATTATTGATTTGTCTATCTTTATATTTCTCTTAATGTGTTTAAATAGTTCAAGGTTATAATGTTAGTTGAATATATGTTTATAATTATATCATCTTGAATTACTGTTTTTTTTTTTCTAGCAAATAGGCTATTTTCCTCTTTCATATTTTTCATTTTACAATATATTTTCATTAATATTAAAATTCTCCTTTACACTTTTTTATTCCCTCCACATGGGCACAACACATCTACCTTTTGTTCTCTTGAGTGTTTTTAAAAATAGCTTTTATGTTAAATTTAGGACTCATCCAATTCCCTCTAGTTTTCTTTTTTTACCGGATTGGGCTTAGAGAAAGTAGAAAGAACCCCACAAAATTTTATTGACCTGACAAATATTAGAAGAAAATAATTCAATAATTCTCTTTTCACCTATATAATCCATTTTACAACCTATCAGGCATTTTTTTCAAAATTTCAGTGACACTAAATGCATTAGTCATAGTTCTCCAGAGAAACAAAACCTATAAGATTTATATATATTATATATATATCTATATCTTTCATATATATAAGATATCTATCTGTCATATGTAAGATATATATATGTGTATATATGTATATATACAGAGAGAGAGAGAGACAGACAGACAGACAGACAGACAGAGAGAGAGACAGAGAGAATTGTTTTTGGATACAGGTTTGTCCCAGTATCTTTTCTTTCTGCTATGCCTCTCCTGTGCTTTTTTGAGCACTTTAAGAATTAGTAGAAGGTTTCACTTTCACCTAGTGTGCTAATGAAAACATAATGTAAACGTGGTAATTAATATTGACAGTTCTTTGATAAAATAGGGTCATCTTTTGTACTGAAATCACTTTTATTTCAGTTATTCCTTATGTCTCTGCTCTTTCAAACTCACTGTTTTATGCAATTCATATCTAAAATCCTAAAGCAAGCAATCTATACTTGTCTCACAAACTATTTCTTTGCCACTCCCTTCTTATTCCTGAAATTTGGTTTCCAGCTCCAATGATTTCCTCAAATAGTGATCTTTTCTTCGTCCTTGTTCTGCTTGACTTTTCTGTAACATTAAACTTATTGATCATTCACTCCTGTTTTTAGCTCCTTTTATTTGCATGACCCTGAAGAGTTCCTATAATCATCAAATGTCCTTTTGATCACTGGCCATCCATGTGTTCCCTAGCCTCCACTTTGTTTGGTTTGGCTTCACTGACTCCACCTTCTCCAGTTATCTCCTCATTTTAAAGAGGACTCCCAAAGCTTAATCTTAAACCATAATAAACTCATCTTTTTTTTCTATATGCTTCAGTTACCTTATCACTTAAGCGATATTCATTGAATCACTTCCATGCTAGCAAATATATAGCTGTCATAATAAATTACTAAAGATTTAGGTGCTTAAAACAACACTCATTTATTGTCTAAGAGTTTTGTAGGTCAGAAGTCTAGGCACAGTGTAGCTCAGTTGGTTCCTTTTGCTCTTGACTCATGAAATCAACGAGTCAGCAAGACTGTATTCCCTCCTGGAAGCTCTGGGATGAACCTGCTTCTGAGCTCATTCAGTTTTTTGTCAGAATTCCTTTCCAAGAAGTTGTAGGACTGAGATTCCCATTTCCTTGCTAGCTGTTGGCCAAAGATCATTTTCAGCTTTTAGAGACTTCTTCCGTTCCTTGGAACATGGCCTCCATTTTCCATATACAAAGTCTGCAACAGCGGATTTTCATGCTTCAGATCTCTCTGCCTCATCTTCCTTCCCTTCTGCCTCATCTCTCCTCTGCCTCCCTCTTCAGTTGCATCTCTGACTCTTCTGCCTTCCTCTTCTGCTTTTAGTGGCTCATGAGATTACATTGGGCAATCACCTGAGTAAACCAGGATATTCTTTTTATCTTAAACTAAATTAATTAGTAACCTTAATTCCATCTGCAAAATCTCATCACCATAGTACCTAGATTACTACTTCATTGAATACGTAGGAAATAGGAATCTTTGAGTGGAGGGCAGAAATCTCACTATATCAGCTACATAGGTCTTTAGCCCAACACCAGTCAATATTTTCAGTTATTAATAGACTACTACTACTTAAGTATTCCCCCAAAAATCAATAATTCCAAACCAAACTAATTATCTTTCACATAAAATTGGCTCTTTCTTTACTGGTTTTTCTATTCTGCCTACATAACCACACTAAGAAACAGTCTCTTGGACTCTTGAATTGGAATTTATGTTTTCCTTTTTTTTTAACCTCTCAGTCTCGTGTGTTAGAACTACTAATTCTTTCTTTGTAATTGCTTTCAGTTTAGCCTCATCTTTTTTATGCATGATATCATCCTTTGTCCTGTTAACGTTGATTGCCTAAATGAATTTAGTGCAAATGCTGTCATCAAAGCTCAATCTATTATCATAAGCCAGGAAATAAAAATTTCCTTAAATAGTTACTGTTTAATACTTGGGAACATTAGCACAAAGTTGATTTTATAGCCATAATGTTAACCATCTCTTTAATTTGTGCATAAGCAGGAGCACACAATCTTTGTACTTATTTCCTTTTAAAAATCTGACCTAGTGTCTTAATTTAGTCATGAGACTATGTGCCTTCTACAATTGGCTTTTTCCATTTTTCTACTCAGGAAAAAAACAAATAAGTAAATATGTTGTTGCTTCTGACAGATGATCATTCCCTAAAGATAATAGAGCCATGGTCTTCCTTTGAATTGACCTAAACTTTGATTAATTCAATGTAAACAATACATACTTAATTATTTCTATAAAACAAGTACTAATTTAGGACTAGACATAAGATGGTGAACAACTCTGGACTGTCCCAGTTCTTGTAGAGATTTTAGTCAATTAAGGGAGACAACTGGTAAAACTACTTTCAAATATCAACAAATAAAACAAATAAGAAAAACCACATAATTTTTTAGGCTGTGATAGCAGTGACTGGATTTTATTCTACATGTGATGAGAAGTAACTGGGAGCTTACTAAAAAGAAAAAAAAGAATATGTAGATGATGAGTAAAACATATGAGGAAGTATGCAAGTAAAAAATTATTTCTAAAGATTGGCTCTATATTCCCAGAAAACATGGTTCTGATTTGTTATAGCAGTTAGAGTATTGATATATATAGATAAGAAAAGCAAGGAAAGCCATTGCTTTAGGCCAGATGTTAGTAGGTTGGTGATTATCATCTCAGAGTCCAAGGTTTAATCTTCTGCTCACCCAAAGTAATTACAAACTGAAGGTTTGAAGTCAATGATACTAACTTATAGACTGATTATAATTACAATTCTAACTTATTAATTCACCATGATAAGTGTGTTTAACTTGAGAACCAAAGGATATCAAAGACTACTTCCACATAAGACACAATCAAACCAAGATAAAAATTATGAAAACTGATATAGTGAGCAAATAAGTATAAACGGAATTAAATATACTCAAGGGGCAGTTTAATATTTTTAAATGGCTGAAAGTGCTATGCTATTTATTTTTCTATTTATATAGTCACAATTGCATCTTCTATACTGATACCTGGAATATTCACAATTGCAACCCTGAACCACTAAGTTAGAAGTCTTGCTACTCTGAGGCTGCCACACTGTGAGGAAGCAAAGCCACATAAAAATGCTACATGCAGGTTTTCTGAACAGCGGTCCTAGTGTTCCTATAATCCCAGCCTAGTGTCAGACATGGAAGTGAATGAGCTTCAAATGGTTCCAGCCCCAGCCATCAAGTTACTCACAGTCTTAGAGGCTTTCTGTTTGAACTCTCAGCTACCACGGAGCAAAACTTATGTCCTCCCACTGTGCCCTATCTGAGTTCCTGACCCACAAGATCTATGAGTATCATATAACAGGTTGTTTCAAGCCACTAAGTTTTGGAGTGATTTGGTATACAATACAAGTAAGAGGAAAAGGTGTAATAAAGAGTGTTTCAATTTTTTTTTCATGAATCACTATGCCTATGTTATGGCAATATGGGATGCATTTTCATACTAACTTGTATTTATGAAGACATCCACGAAATAAACAGAAGTAAAATGCATGTATATGTAAGATAACTCATTAGAAATCTGATTATCAAAAATATTTTATTGTAACTGCTTTTGCCTTGAACGGCCCACATAATTATCTCATATTTCTTTATTTTCAGAATGTCTAGTACAGTGCATGGTACATGACAGAAGCACAATACATATTTGAATATTCTTTTTGGAAATCAGCTTTTCTTTTCACATAGGGGCTGCCACAAAATAGAGCCAGAAATCGAAAGGTGAGGATCACAGAAAAATAGTTTCTACATTTGGAAATTATTGGGAAACCTCTTTAATGGAATAGGTAATTAATTTTTCCAGGTATTAACTAAAGTATTATCTACATCTCTCCACACTACTAAAGTGTCACTGAACTATAATTACACTGATTTCCCATCTTTGTTTGAAAATGAAGAGAAAGCCTTATACCATCTGAAAGGAAATCAACTGTGAGCGTGCTAATCTAATTTGCAATCAGAATAAAGAGAAAACATTTCTGAGTACTTAATATTAGGACAAAATCAAATTATACTCTTAAGTTCAATTGAATTCATATGCAAGGTTATTATGCAATAAGGAGAAAGATGGTACAGTCCCTTTAAATATTATGTGTAATTTTCCTTTGACAGCATTCTTTAGACTATATCATGCTCATTCATTAGAGTATATTAATTGCACTCAAAGAATTGTAGACAGGCTTATTTTAAGGCAACAGCAACCTTAATTAAGGAACTCTTGATCAGACTCCTAGTTAATATTTGAATCATCTTGAAACTATTCTAGGTAGTTCCCTTTTTCTTTTTCATGAATAACTGTGATTATGTTATAGAAGAAGTGGATGAATAGGTTAAAAATAGGGAACATGTTGCTTTCATTGTATTTATGGATAAGTTAAAATTGCAATATTTGATTAATTGGTCAAACACATTATTCCTGGCCACTCAGCTTCCAAGCTGAATGCCTGCACTTAGTGATGCCTTAGCTATGTCTGATAGGGTTCGTCAGGGTTGTAAATAGAGTAAAGGTTGAGTTGGGCAGAAAACCTTCATGTCTCCTCTTGTTTACTCTAAGATAAATAGTAGAGGTGAATCAACCAGCTGTTGCGCAATTGCCATCATACCCCCAAGAGAGTCAACTTTGGATTGTTGAAGTGACAACAGGATGAATCTCAGTATGAAATGTCAGTCACACCTCATTACTTTATCTCATTCTTTTGTCCAGCTTTTGGAAGGCAATCTTTTCTCTGGATGTATTTACTGATTTGACAGCTTCCATTCACGCCAACCTTTGGGGACTACTCATCTTTCCTCTCCTCTCAGAAATAGCACTTATGCCATAAAGCATGTGGTGAATTATTTTCTTGGAATACTAGTGCTATCTCATTTAAGTGAATGTCTTTATCAGATTCCAATACTTTTTAAGGAATTTTGGAAACTTTAACTCTCTCTCTCATACACACGTGTGCACATGCACGTGCAAACATTCATTCACATTCATTTGAACAATACCATAATAGAAAAATAAACTGTGTTTCCCTGTTTAAAGTCTTGATAAAACATGCTTAAATGAATTCTGCGGTATTGGTGGGGAAAAAAAAACGCACATAAACAAGGGCTTTGACTTGGTGTATTCTTTTAGTGTTGAAGAATAATTTGCAATTAACCATCTTAAAAGAAATTGCTTACCGGTTCTGCTAAGCACCATTATCAAGAATGAGTCTCATTAACTGTCAAAAGCACCCCAGATTTAAACCCTTTCTTCTAGAATGAACAATAGACTGTGAAGTATATAAAAAAAATTATGAATGCAATCTGTTACCAATGCAATATCTTTCATTTGTTTACATGGATTTTAAAAGGTAAGGAAATGGGAAGAGAGTTTAATAAAAAGGCTGCAAAATTGCCTAACCTTGCTGGTAATAACCATGTTTATTGCAATAGTAATATAGGCTGTACTTGCTTAAAAAATTAGTTATTCACTTGTGGATCTTATCTGAACTTAACTATGCCATGCTTGGACTCCTGGACTTATGAGAGTCATTGAAATGTATAGTATCTCATAAAATGATCACAACCAGAAATGTTCTCCTTGCTCAAAATTCTATTTTCTTTTCACAACTTGCTTTGAATTTTATTAATCCTGTATTTTATTAATCCATAGATCTATAATGAAAATAGAGAAATGATTTTACTTAAAATATCAGCTTTTGGCATAGTAAGAAAATAATCTTCAATAAATGAAGTTCCCAACTAATGATACAGAGTTCCATTCAGCTCCATTCTTCTCTAGAAGATGGCAGTGAAAAATAAAAAAAAAAAAGAAAACAGGAAGAGAGAGAGAGCAGCAGTTAAGATTAAAAGTTTTCTTTGGTAAAAATGAGGATGAGAATATGTTGTGTTAATTCAAATATTATGATTTTTTGAATTTTTATTATTTTTTGGAAATAACATTACTAGATGGCTTCGAATTAAATAATAAGTATCCTTTAAGGAGAAAAAGAAAAAATTATTTGCATACAGGGTTTTAGGATGGTAGCCCAAATTTTGAGAAATATAAGAAAGATAATTGCCCTACGTGATTCTGACTTCATAAACTTTGTGGTATAAATCAGTTTAGTTACAAGAAGAATGAGTCAATTGTGTTGAACTCTTAAAATCAACTTTAAAGTCACACATGACATGCTTCATGATTTTATTCTACGTGAAGGAATATGATGGGTTTACAGTAAGCATTCTAATATAAATATTATCAGAGGCTCAAAATATTTTTTAAAAGAGCTCATGATTTGGTGGTTGATTAAACAGCATTAGAATTGTAACTTCACTCTCTTTGCTAAGCTCTCCATGAGTTTTTATGTATTATAATCTTTAATTAGCCCAAATCATGTTGTAAACAGCAGCTCCAGTGCACAATCCCTTCTCTAACATGCTTATATGTCTCCAATCTTGTAGGAGAGCTCTTAATGCCAGGTAGGAAAACAAAGCTGTGTATAAGCTTCTCCCACTCGCCCAGCAGCAGCAGGCTGTGCTCAGGAGACCATGGAAGAAACACATTCTGTAAGGTTAAGGTCAGCTGAAAGCCTCTAAACGGCCTTTCCTCAATGCGTGTTTGAATGCGCTCAGAGCTGCTTTACCCACTACACTGCTTAAACAGTTCCATGATAACATTCATTTATCATTTTGGCAAGGATGACCCCAATGGTGAAATGGATATCTGCTTTTATAAGGCAGGAAAAAGTTGTATATGTTTACTTAAGTGATGAAAGTTGAGACTCCTCAATTCACAATGATGTATTTCTTTACTAAGAAATATAAGGCAAACAATATATTATCAAGCCACATTCTCAATAAATTGGCATAGAAGGTATTTTAAAACATACTAACTCTGTTAATTGCAGGGTATATAAATTGTAGTTGGAAAGTTCAAGATATTGTGAAGTGAGGGTAGACTCATTATGAGTTAATTACACTGAGATTGATTTATTTGGAAAATTAATAAAATCTAGTGATAGCTTTGTCCTAAAACTTTGAATATAAAATATCTTTTATGCTTTTTAATAAAATGAATTAGGCTAATAAATGTGTGCATAAATATTCTCATGCTAAAATTAAGTGAAATTGCTCAGAATTTCCATGGTATGCTTTCAATTTTACATGCACATAGGCATTGTTGAGTACTGCAAAGCATAAGCCCACTTTAGTCAATTTAGTGTTTGGGGCTATCTTTACAGCTGATTCAAATTCCTTCAGAGCAGAGTCAATCAATTATGCATAAAATGACCATTAATAGCCTTAAATATCATCATTGTGCTTCAACTAATTTGGTCATTTCTTAAAAACAGGGCCTAAGTTAACTGTCAGTCATTTAGAATGATGCCTTTGCCTGTTATCTGCACTACTCTATGGCAGTGGTTCTCAATTAGATGATGTCACCCTCCCTACCCCCAGGGGACATTTAACAATGACTGGAGAAATTTTTTATTGTAATGTGGGGTGGCCAGGGAGAGGAGGGCTACTGGTATATAGTGGGTAGAGGCCTATGATGTACAGAACAGGCCCTGACAACAAGGAATTATCCAGCCCAAAATATCAACAGTGCCACTGTTGAAAAACCCTGGCTGGCCCACAGCAAGCATTGTGATTTTGTGGAAAGAAACCTGCCTGTAACTTACCCGGTGACTTTTCTGAATCTCCATTTCATTATTTGCAAGAAGAAACTAGGAACTACCTCATAGGGTGTTTGGAAAAATTTTAATAATAATTATAATAATAAATCATTTATTTCTTGCTGTTTCTCGAACATTCCAGGCACAGTCTCACATCTGGACTTTTGCATTTCCTTTTCCCTCTGCCTGGAATGCTCTTCCCACAGGCTTTGTTACGGTTTCGCTCCTCAGCTGCCTCATATTTTTATGCAAACATAACTGTTTTAAAGTGGCCTCTCCTGATACACCCACTGCCAATTCTGATCTACTCTTCTTGCCTCCTGTACGCTCTGTCCTCTCCCTGGTTAAATTTTCTCCATAGAACTCATTACCACCTGATATACTATGTATATATATATATTTTTTCCTGTTTAAATCCCAGCACTTAGCAACTTAGCACAGGACCTGAAATATAGTTGTGCTTAAAATTTACGAAATGAAAACATTGTTGAGTGCCTCCTATGTCTGGCATTGTAACAGATATTAGAGATTGCACTAGGAAGAAAAGAAACAACTTCCTCTCCTAATGGAGCTTACCTTCTAGTGGGGAGTCATAAAATAAACACTCCAATATGGCTTCCACCTCATCAACCCCTCTCCACAAGACAGCTCTTGAAATTACCATTCGCCTTCATCTTGTAGAATCTATTAGAATCGTTACAGTAGTATTCAGCAGTCTATTAATTCTTCTTTCTAGATATAATCTCTTAGCTTCTTTAAAACAAAACTTCTTTGTAGACACTCTTTCTCTTACTTTTCTGGCCATTCCGTAGATGTACAAATTTCTGAAATCTGGCACTGGTAATTAAACCTTACTATAGCATTTCATCTAACGATATACAAGGTCAAGTTGGTATTGAAAGTCCATTGTATAAATGTATCCTTCCTAGCACAGGCAAATATGAAAACTATTACCTACCACGTGCTCTTCATTTTTAAGGTAAAAGTACTTGGAAAATAAAGTTCTAAGGACACAGACATAAGAATAAGACTACTTGATGTATTCACGCTGTATATATTTTTTACATTAAAAGATATTCTTTAGAGCACAGAAAAGTATCTGCAGATGAATAGCATCTGAAAGCCTATTGTGACAAGCTTCTCTGCTAGGTTGTAGAGGACCCACAAAAACAATAACTTTGGCCATAGAATATATAAGTTCTCTCGACTAAATGCTTATAATCTAGTTGAGAAAATTAGATATATACTACACACATACATAGCACAAGTAAAGACAAAAGCAATATCATATATCAGCATGGTTTGTAACACTGCATTTTATGCGTGCAACATGCATATGTATGTATCAGATGCTGGTTAAGCACGCTTTATTAGAAAAAGCATAGACTTCAGAATATATATTTGAATCCCAGTTCACTTCTTGCTAACTGTGTGACTTAGGGCAAGTAATTTAGCTCCTTTGAGTGTCGATTTGCTCATCTGTAAAATAACAATAATTCTTAGTTTCAAGGGTTTAAAGATCAGAGGCAAAGTATGTTTGACATCTAGAAGACTGGAAAATTGTAGCTGCTATTTTTAGTACATAACACAAAAATACGTTACCTTACAACCCTGAACAGCATAGAAAATATCAGTTTATAATTGCTTTCTTTTTACACTTTGCTTGCTTTTTAACTAGCTATCACTAGTTCATGCCCAAGCTGAGCTGTGAAGAAAAACTGTAAAAGTTCCTTTTATTATGGCCAAATATGTCATTTCCTCTATTATTTTTATTTTTATTATTAGGAAGCTCTCTCCTTAAAGCCCTTTATACTCCTATTTCAATCTAGACTTGTTCTTTACAAGTCTCATGCTATGTTTTCTTTTGCAGTCACCCGGGAGTCCCCTTCAACTCTCTTCTGGAATGAGACTCATGTTTTCTTGATCCCGTATTGTCTTGCTTTCTCAATATATCTCCTTGTTTTGGTGGAACATATTCATCAGTAGCTTTGTCAAAAGAGTGCAATGGAGGTATACTTTTGGAGAACTTGCAGGTCTGAAAATAATTTATAAATTTCACGCTTGATTAATGCATAAAGAGAATACGGGATATTAAATTCAAGATTGGAAAATATTTCCATTCAGAATTTTTAAGGCATCGTTTAATGTCTTTTGGCACCCACGTTGGTCTTAGGATGTCTCATGCACTCTGGTTCTTATTCCTCTATATATGATACACTTTTTTTCTTTCTGAAAACTATTAGGATCCTGTTTTTATACTTGGACACCTAAAGTCGCATGATAATGTGTCTTGGTGCACAGCTTTTTATTATTGTTTACTTTTATTATTTATTATTAGTGGTATTTTTTCTTTGATGATTTTTGTCCCCTTCATATTTTCTTTTCTTGGAAATTCCCTTAGGATAGGTAACCTCCTGGATTTATCCTCTGATATTCTTACCTCTTCTCTCTTATTATCCATTTCTTTGTCTGTTTAATCTTATTTTCTGGATGATATCATCAAGTGTATCTTCTAAACATCTATTGATTTTCTAAAAACTTAAGTAATGTTATTTTTAATTACCAAGACCTTCTTATTTTTTTATGATTCCATTTTTTAACCCTTCTCTTCTTATCTCATGTGTATAGTATCTTCTCTCATCTCTTTGACAATATCAATGATAGTTTGTTATTGGTTTTGTTTTTTTTTATTGAGGTTGTTCTTCTCTCCATATGGCTGTTTCTCTTGAGTTCAATTTCTTTTTTAGTTTCTTTTGGTCCCTGTCTTTCATACTAGATATTCCATCAAAGGTTTGGTGACCCTTACCTCTCTTTATATTTGAGAGTGAAGTATTAAGGACATCCTTAAAAATCCTTTGTCAATTGGTTGACTTCACTGTTTCATTGATTTAGTCTTTCACCATCCAAGTACTGTTGGTAGCCATTTTCTTGGAGATACCATATGTCAGCAACTGAAGATGTTTATTCTTAAATCAGTTTCTTCTGGAAGGATTCTCTAATCTCCCATTGGGGGTTATAAACCTGGCTGCTAGCATCCTGATAACTACTAGGGTAAGATGGTCTCCACATTCAACCTGTAAACTATCACTTAATACCTATTTTTAGGATAGAACGTCATGAGCTATGGCTGATGTCTTTCATAGCAGAGACTAGAGTCTATAGTTCAGTTTCTTCAAAGAATGAGCCTGCTGGCGCAAGGTAGGAGTAATAGCACGCTGTGTGGGTGGGGAGACTAAGGATGTTCGAATGATGATTTGATGGACTGTTTTGCTTTCCTAAGCCACTGTATTTAAAAATACTACCTGAAAACATACTGCTTTGAGAAGCATTAAATAAAATAAAGAGGAGAAAAAAAGTGTTTAGGCAATATTCCCAAGGTAATGGGGCATGAAATATTCTCACTGGAGGCCTAAGACTGAAGGCTGAACTGACGACTTCTCTAATCGTTAATGCTACATGACTATGGCATCAGGATGCAATGATCTGTGGACCAGTGATTAGAATTTTCCCTTTGGTTGGATTGAACTGAAAATAGAGATAATACAATAGCAACTCAATGAGGTTGTGAAATAAATAAATGATCCTATGCCAATGGGGAAAACAAACACAACCTCTGAGCAGTGAGCAAAATGGGAAAACAAACTCTTCAAATAAACGATTTCAATGTATATTTTAAGAAAGCTTTTCTGTCACCAAACCAATTGCATAATCAATCACTGAGCTGCAGCTGTTTTAGAAGACTGAGATCTGGATTGTGTTATAAGGCTTGATTTCCTTCCTGTTGTGAGGGAGAGGAAAACTGAAGGACCACAGGAAATCTGCAGTGCCTCTTGCCACTGGAGCCCAGAGAATAGCCCAAGTCAAGTCTGGGATCCTAAAAAAGAAAGATACTTTCATTATGATGGTCATGCATTTGAAAATTTACTGTCCTCTTCTATTGCATTTAAAATTGTCAACATAGCTGTTGTTTTGGGGGTGTCTTTTTTTGTTTGTTTTGTTTTTACTGAGAACATGAATTTATCACTCAAACCTTTTCATTCATATTAATTAGTATGTATCCCTTAGCAAGTCTTTAAAGTGGACCTAGTACAATTGTGATATTTTTACTACAGAGGAGGAAACTAAGATTGTGTAAGTAACTTACTCGAGGTAGAGCTAGAAAAGAATCCTGGACATGTCTAGTGTAGTTGTAAAGTGTTTATGTAGCTTGATTTCAGAATAACTTTGGACATTCAAGTGATGGAATTTGCAAGGAAAATACAAAATATGTTCCCCTCTTTATTTCTTCCAGTATAATTCCAGGTACAGGGCAGTCAACTTCCTCTATATGCCCAAGACATGGCAAAACCTCATTTATAGGATATTAGAAGAGTTGTATCTAAAAGAGAGAAGATTTTCCTAGTCAGAGGTAAAAACACTGGGTCATAAATGACCCTGAAATAAAATGCTTATGAGGTCTCAGCAAAAGTAACTATTCAGGTGATTAGAATTATGGTTAGATTATATTTATATCTGACATCATTTTTGCCTGATCTAATAATACAATTAGAATTGTGCCTGAGAGGAAGCTACTCTAGGAGAACGTTCAGATGTAACAAAGCTCAAGATTCTTAGTGGAGAGAAACTCCAATGGTATAGTGGCCTTATAAGCAATCTGGATATGTAGGGAAGACATATCTTGGGAAATAGTCTTGAGCTACTTTAACATGATCACTGGTATTGCCCACTTTCCTAAAATATTTTCTCTGTATTTGATTTCAAATGAAAATGCAATTAATGTTCATCTATTTCTGCTTCTTTTTGATTAGCTTGTTAAATAAAGCCTAGTTCTGATAATCCCTGTAATGTTTATGTGACCTGCAATTGAAATATAATGTGAGATTTTTTTGCTCTTCATCCCGTTTCAGTTCATTTAGCGCTCCTATCAGCTTTTTAATTTGTCTCATAAAGAAATGTATAAAATTCTTTATTCAGTTTCATTTACATTGCATATAAATGAAACTTTCCTTAGCTCCCATATTATTTATCCTATTAAATCAATGATGAGGAAAGGAGTTTATTTGTCTGGTAATTTAGTCTAGCTACACTATTGTCTGCGATTTTTATATGTGGTAAGCAATATTTTATTAGCTGTAGCTCTCCGTGGTTGGAGGATGTTACAGCAATCTGCAGATCTGCAGGTGGTTCTCCCATCACCTGCCTTATTTTTCTAGATTTGCAACAGCAGTGTTGAATATTGATGGAGGGGGTCACAGGTTAGATTTCCCAGGAAATAGACTCTGAGGCAGAGATTTGCAGGAAGTTTATTGTACAGAATAGGGGATTAAAAGAAGCACAATTGAGCAGGGGTTGCGTGTGCCTCACTGCTCAGCCAATAGCACAGGGAGTTCCTTTTCTGGGATGTCCCTTCAGAGTTATCTGAAATCAAGGAAAGGAGGCAAACTTTTGTGCCCTACAATGACTAGTCGTTAGAATTGGGCTGCTTCCGGGAAGAGAACTTTACCCTGCATGAAGTGTTCTCTTCTGCTGAGGCTGAACTCAGGTGAGAGCTGTCAGCTTCCAATATTCCCAATAGCTGGGAGAGTGAGTGTTTCAGTCCTGGGGTGGGGCAAGTAATCTGCATGGCTCACCAAAGCATCTACTACCATCCATTCCTTGCACTGTGCTCCATGTGTGTCATATAAGTTCTTGGAGAGTTCCTTCAGTTCTGTCTGCATTTTGGTGTGCCATTTTTTCTAGAGAAGCACAAAAAGAAAAGGTTGGTGGGTTAAACTTCACACCATCTATCCCCACCCCATTGCAGCTTGTTCTGAGGTTGCAAATGCTATTCTTTGTTTCCCTCCTCTATCACCCATTATAGATTCCCCTCACTCTGTCAGCTCTGCTGATCTCGATGCCTTACCTAGAGGGATGAGCCAGAATTTTATATCAACTTGGTCTGAGCCACTGGTCACCCTGAACTGCTTGGGCCATGGCTCTTTTGTTTGTTTATTTATTGTCAAATTGGGCAGGCATCACCACAGGGGATTACTTAGATGCCAAACATATTCTTCTTTGTCCCCACCGCTTTGCTCTGCCTCCTTCTGATGGTCAGAGTCAATTACCCCTCCCTAAATAGTGACTCTTTTCCTTGCTTGGTGGTCTCTTGGCATGTGGATCTTGAGAAAAATAGCCTGCAGCTATAGCTTAAAATATAATGAAAATCTCACAGTGTCCTCTCATGAAAGTCTTCACCATCTGGGAACCCAGACCTCTAACCAACCCACAGAACTCAGTTTCAGGGATGATGAGCAAAAATAACTCAAGTGGATCACTGGAAGTGTTGGTGAGTGGAGCTGTTTGTATTTCTACCCCTTTGTTTCTGAACCCATGTTTTCTACCTTATGGGGATGCAATATCATATTATAGATCATAGGTTTAGTGTGTTTACTACATTGTAGAACAATATACTCTGTTCTTTGAGGATATCATCTCCAAGGTGGTGTTTCAGCTGTACCTTTCATAGAACGTTTCATTGTTCTATCAGGCCAGCAGCTTCTGGTTGGTGCAGTATGTGATGGAATCAGTGGATGCTATGGTCAGTGGCTACCACCATCCTTTGCTGTAGTGTGCTCTTTATGCAATATTGTATGGATCCTGTGTCAAGGGATCAAACACTGTAAACCTTTCATAGTGATACGGGCTGAGGCCCTATGAGCATAATAGGCAAACCTTTACCTTGACTACAAGTGTGTAAATTCTAGTTAAGATGAATCACTGCCTCTTACAGGTTGAAGAAGTCCAATTGAGTCAAACTGCCACCAAACTGCTGGTTGGACTCCTCAAAAGATGTTGCCATATGCAGAGCTGAACTTAAGTTTCTATCGTTTGAAAGTTGAACATTGGTAGCAGCAGTATCTTGAATAAACTTGAGTCGGTCCCAGGCTGTTAGGGCCATGCATAGCCTTTATCCCTGTCACCATGCTGCTCTGTGTATCTATCTATGGCTCCATTCACGGCCAATGATAGAGGTTCGCTGACATCAACTAGCTGACTGCTCCAAAGATCTTCATACCCATTCCCATAGATTTGTCCATATGCTTCTTCCTCAGACTTTCTTATCTCTGATCTACCAATATTTCTCCTTCCAGCACTTGAGTAAACAATCAGGTCATTTATCCACTTTCTTACAATACATAAAAATTCTACCACAGGCTACTTCTCTTTCCATAAAAAGTGGATTATTATTAGGAACACCACCCAAAGTTCCTCCAATTGAGAGGATTTATCTGAACCAAATTTTATCCTTGAACCAAATTTTGGCTTTTTTCTCCTCCATCAGCTGATCACAAAGGATCCTCCATAAGGTCATAGGTGTGAACTGAGAGAAAGGCACTGGTTCAAGAGGGGAGGATATCATGGGGGTCCAGACCACTTGCTTATCTTACTTACTGATGCCTACTTCTCTTAGTGACCCTGTTCATGCCTTGTGACATGAACTTGTGACTTGGTGTATCTGACAGCAGAAAACTGCTCTTGATGGGCAATTTTTGCTACATAGTTGCTGGATGTCCCATGGTTAGGTGCTCCATATTTTCCAGACCCAATAGCTCACAAGGAGCTGTTTTTCAAATGGTTTGTCATTCTCCCCTCTGGGAGACCTTATATCCTGAACCCTATGGGCCTATGTTGTGATTCTTCTGTGAAATCTTGCCATAAATTCAAAACTGTATCTTTTCTAGTTGTATGTTCCGGATGCTAGACCTGCTGCAGAGCCCTTTCCTACTCTGAGTCCTATTCAAAGCTGGAAGCCTTTCATAGTATTTGTAGTATGGGTTGGAGAAGCATTCCAAAATGAGAGATATGCTGCCTCTACTATCTGAAGAGACTTAGCAAGTATTGTTCTTCTATCATCATTGTAGGAAGTGTTCTTTGAATTTTTCATGGCATTTTTATTTGTTATTTGATATTCTAAAGTAAAAAACAAGATTTTAAATTATTATTGTAAATTTTACTGTTCATCTTTACATCGTGCAATGTCAATTTTAAAAGTGAATATAAGAATATTTTAGTCATACGCAGAATCACCAAAATGACATAATTAGTATTTTGTAATTCATACATGCATATGCATTTCATTCTTACCGAAATAGTAGAAATGATCCATAAAACTAATTCAGCTGTTTTATTTCACTTCTTGATATGCACATGTTCTACCAACACTCTCTATTTTCAAGTTATTGAGGAATAAGGAAGGACTGAAGGAAAAGAAACTTAAATTGTTCTATCTTTCTCTTTCCTTCTATGTCATCATTTTCAGCATTAAGTGGTTCGCTAACACAGGCAGCTAAGAAGAGTAAGAAGGGATGTGATAGCGTTCCCCGGTCATTTGTTTCTTAGAATGTAACTGCCGCCTTTCTGAGTTCAAGGCCAATTCTGGTTCCATTGGAAAGTGTGGCCCTTCAGGGACTCTGTTTACCTAGTCATAAGTGCAACATGCTTGAACTCACTCTGTCTCGCACTGAATTCCCATGCTTCACGGGTCCACGAGAATTCTGTGCTCATGAGGCCTTGCAACACTGTATCCAAAAGGAATAGCTAGAACAGGAGGGCACAGATTGTGCATATCCGATCTCCTCTGCTCAGATGCCTGCTTCCCTGTTACACCAGACTTCACCTACAAAACACAAGTTCAAAGATAAATTATTAATAATTTCAAGATGGCATTGAACCAAGGACAGGGCCCTTCTGAAGGCAGAGGAAGATCACAGGTCCATGAAGTTTATCCTGGCTATAGGTCATTTTGGGGAAAAACTGGGCAAGTCATTACTATAGACACTTGCTATAGTATTGTTAGGGCCTTCCTTTTCAGGACCTGGCTTCTCTTTAGGCCACTGGTTTCCAGATCTGAGATTTGGCTCAGGTCCTGAAACTGGACAAGATATTGTGGTGTTTTATTGAGATGGCTGCTGTTATGTTCTAGATCATCCATTCTTGATTTTCCCTGATTTATTTATTTTTATTACAGATAAGAAAGAGCATTTGTTGTCCACCCGTTTATCTTGCCCCTAGGAACTCCATAGCTTTCAGTAGGTCAGGATCCCCTGCCTGCCGCTCTGATTCTGCTGTTTATTACAATAATTATGCACACCTTCCTTCTAATAGTTGACTACTGACAGTCTCTATTATTTTGGGATCCTATGTTCCCCATTGCTATCAATGCACCCAGTTCAATAAGAGCATTTCAAACTTCTATCCTGGCTCGCAAAAGATAGCCACTGAGCTTCTCAATGATGCTGGTGCCCTTCTCATCAGTGTATACTGTATCACTGGTAAATTGAGTGTCCTCTGGGATCGCACGTGTAACCTAGTTATCTGCTGCTTATGTAGTATATCCCTAGGCATGCCCTTATCTCTGAACCTTTTTATTCCCTTCTTTCACTATCTTTTACAAGAATTCTGGCACTTCTGTTTCACATAGTATGAGCCTTTACTTTCTTAAGCTTCTAAGAGCCATCCTTAGTAATATGTTACCATTGTTTCCTGGGTCCTTGCTGGGATGTAAAATTCGGTATAATGGAAGAGTGCCCCAATATATACAAACTATTTTTTATCCAAACTTAATGTTTCACTTTTCCTTGATTCTGCAGTCTCAGTCCAGTCCCGTACATCATCTATGGTACCCTACTGGTACATGTCGGTTAACTTCCATAGCTCCTTTGAGGCTGGTCTCTTTCTGTTTTAATAGACCTAGCACTTTTCTGGACAGGTTATACTGGGACATATTGGCAGCCAGAAGAGCAAGTGGCAATACAGTCTGATGGAGAGTGTATTTTCTTGCAAGGAAAATTTGTCTGAATCATTTTTGGGAAGAGAGCTACTTCTGAAGGTCAAAACATGCATTTGAATTTAAGTTTTTAGATGCGTCAACACATATATCCCTACCCCAGTCCCAGGATCTCGCTTCTTTCTAATCAAGGCACTCACCTTAGCATAGAAGACCTTTTATAATTGAGCATCCAACCTTCTGTCAATCTTTTCTACCTATGAAGGTTAAGATATAGACTTTAGCCTCAGCTTCATCAGCCCTCTAGTTATAGGAAATGAGAGTCTCTTTATATGCTGCCAAGGTTTTCACACTTAATGTTTAATTGGTGATTAATCAACCTGAGTCTTGCATTGTTTTTCTCCAGCACATTGAATAATCCATTCAATTCTATAATCCTTGAAATTACTACCTCAGCCTGAAACATTACACCTGCCAGTGAATTTCCTCCCCTCTGTGAAAGTTTTAACACTCACCCACTAAAGCATGCCAGGGACTATTAGTGCTCCACGTACCATCAGTGATGGGTTCCTCACTGCCAGCCAGTTGGAGGGTCATTCAGCTCCAGTATCTTCTTTCAGAGTCTGTTTTCCTTAAATCCTTTGTGGTACCAAGTTTATAGGTCAGGTTCCCAGGGAAACAGACTCTGATGTGAAGATTTGCATGCAGGAAATGTATTAATGACTACCTTTGAGATCAACATCTGGGGACATTGAATGAAACAGAAAAGAAGTGAAAGGAAGAAGTTCAACTCTGATGAAATTGCAACAAAAGCCTCAGCTGATACCATGCCAAGGTCTACAGCTCAGAGAGCCTTTCACATTTGTTCCAATATGAGCAAGGGGGTTAGGCCTTTATACTTCTTCATTGACCATTCATTGGATGTGGTCTGCCCTTGAGGAGTGGTCATGAACTTAGGCAAGGAAGCTCTCTTCAATGAAGAGAAATTTCCAGCTAAGAGGCTGCCCAGACTTCCTGCAGCTGGGGAATTAGTGCTACAGTTCAAAGAGGATGAGGGGGGGTTAATGTGAGCTGTGTAACATAGCATTCACTACCTAGGGTTCCAAAACTATTCTAGGGAAGGACCTCAACAAAATATCTTAACTGGAGTGTAGTGTTCTTTAGTCCATTTGATTGGTCATTTGTAAAAGTGAAATGTATAAAGTGAATGATCTGATATTATTTTCCAGAAAATGTAATTGAAGAGACCAAATTGCTTAGATTCTCATGTATCAGTACTTTTCACAAGCAATGGCACTATCTATATATCCAAAAGTACTGATGCAAAGCCAGCAATGGTTCAAAGCTATAGTCTTCCCATTACCCGAAATGACAAGATTTGCCTTGTTGTTTAATTTGGCTTAATGACTTCACCATATCAGCCAGTAGATTAGTTTCTACCTTGGCAAGCAAATCAACTTGACCCCAGACAGTCAATTTACTTTGGCATTTAGAGAGAAAATCCAAACACTTCAGCTTACCTTTTCTGTTTGTTTGTTTTCTTTCTTTTTTTAATACAAAGTACTAGTTTTAACTTATATTCAGCCATTTTTTAAATTTGTTTTTTATTTACATGAAGTAAAATTCACTCTTTTTGGCGTACAGTTCTACTAGTTTTCACAAATAGTCATGTAATCAACACCACAAACAAGGAAAAACAATTAGATGGCCTCCAAAAAATTCTCTCTTGCTAAAGGGGGTCATGCTTTTTTGTATGTGATCAAGTCTTGTTTGTTTTAGAAGCATGAACAGAAGAACTAGGAAGGAATGATAAGAACAGGATACCAGTACCTTGACAAGCCCAAATCTAGCACAGGCTCTGTGTGCGTGAAAAGGCCCATCCAACAGCCTCAACCAGCCTTTTCCTGTAAGGGGAGGATGTGAGGACAACCTGGCTGTAACTGAATCTTCCATAAGGGTGGAGGTGGTGTAAGTTGGCTCCGGGTCCTTCTGATCGGGTGAAAAAAGCCAGAGGGCCCAGAATACTGTTGACCAAGAACACCTCAAACTGGTTCTGTCTGTGCCTGGGGCAAAGCCACATCCTGGAGGGGAAACCATGGTGCTCTCTGGTCACCAGAAAGGCCCCAGGTGCTCAAAAACAATCTGCAATGAGGCCCTCTGGCTAGCAAGCACCCATTTTCCCCAGCCTGTCATCTCTGCAGAGCCTTCAAGGAGTGGGTCATGACTTCTCAGCCAGTCTTCTCAAGGCCCCTCTCTTCCCCTTACCGTTAATGCTTCATAAACAGTAGTCTATTCTGCCTTTCTACAATGTTGTTTTTTCCAACATATATACATATGGACTCATACAATATATAGAATTTAGAGTTTAGCTTCCTTCACATAGCTTAAGACATTTAAGATTCAACCATTTATGTATAAATAGCCTGTTCCTTTTCATCGCTAAGTAATATTCCATTGCATGGATCTACCACCATTTGTTTCTCCATTCCCTAGTTGAGGAACATTTGGCTTATTTGTAGTTTTTGGTGATTTTGAATAACGCTCCTGAAATGTTAACATGCAGGATTTTGTATGAACAAAGATTTGCATGTTATATGTGTAAATATTTAGGAATGGGATTGTTGGATCATAAGGTAAGAATATATTTAAGTTTATAATAAACTGTCAAACTGTTTTCAAGAATGTATCACCGTTGGCATTCTATGAAATTTCCACTTGCTACACGTCTTCTTTAGCTCTTGGTATTGTTGAGTTTGTTGTTGTTTTAGCAGGCAATAAATCTATTTAAGTTTAGACTACACCTTGTGTTTCACCTTACTGAGGTCACAATAGCAGTTATATTTTAAAACTTTTGCTATGCTGTTTGATTCTGCCCCTGGTATGCTCCTCTAGGGCATTAGTCTGTGACTTAGGTGGAGATTTATATTGTAGTTCTTAAAGCTTTTCTTATACTTCTTGGATGCGTTACATGTACATAGTTTGCGGGTGAGCCTGAGACTTATACAGATTCATACACAGACTTAGTGGACACTCTTCTCTATATCTCACCTCTCTAGCATTTCCTTCATACTTGCAGTCTCCCAGGGGTCCTTTTTTCCAATTTCTCTGGCAACTAGATGTTCTTTTATCATTTTAGTCTCCCACACTGTTGTACAGTTCCACCTGCTGAACTCATCTTTGGCTAAGTGTTGAAAGAAAAGAGAGTGAAAAAAAAATAACAGGAATTCCTCCAATAGTTTTTGCACCACGAGGACTCCTTTTCATATTTCCCCTCTGCAGAGAAATGATTTTCTCTTGAGCATTAGATACCAAAACCACCATCACTGAAAGTGTACAGATTCGTGGCCTTGGGGGCAGAACCAGTAGAGAGAAGAGAGAAAGAGAGAAACAGAGTGAGAGAGACGGAAAGGGAGAGACAGAAAGCAAGAGGGACACCACACTTTCCAGCCCACAGGGGCTTCTTTTCCCAGTTCTTTAGCCAGAAGGATGGGTTTCTCCTGGATACAATTTATTTTCAGAGTTGCTTTGTGTATTTTATCCCAAGTGGGCTGCAGTGGGCTTCCTCCATCTTGGCCACTACTGGAAGTTCTGGATCTTCTGTCTAACAAAGTTCATTGTAGGCAACATTTTGCTGCTATAGTCTATGTAACTTCTTACTATGGCACCATGTGGCATTTAGAACTATGGAGAAGTGCAGGTAGTGTTCCAGGAAAAAGTCTGAGCATCTCAACTATTGGTGTGGAAAGTAATTCTTTCTCTATCTCATTTGCTCCACTTAGGCTCTGGGATTCAGTTCCTGTGCCCTCATCCAGCCATTTTTAAGAAACATTAAAATTTTTTTTCTTTAATTTCAAAGGTAACTTTTAGATGCTGACCAATCAACTAGTTTTCTTTCATCTGATGTCTACCATAATTATATATATTTTAAAGCTAGACAAAAAATAAACTAAAATTAATGACCAATATCATTTTATAGTTATTCATAAAATATGTCCTATAGTATCACTCTTAAATAAAGAATATGCAATTAAATTAGTTTGCAAATGTCACAATTACTGGGAATGTGTCACGATCTAAAGGTAAATGCATGATAAATGAGCTCAGATGAGGCATTTTAATTTCCTGCCAAACTTTTCTGAGAAGTTCTCATAAGTGTCTTCCATCACATCATTTCCTTTTATCATATGAGGTCTTATGCTTTCTTCTAAATGAAACTACTCATTTCCCCTTTTAACCTGAAATATTTAATCCAAAAATAAATAGCTCTCACCCTTGATGAGGGTGGTTTTTAAATCTCATTCAAGAGTGTTTAGAAAGAAAAGCTTCATTCCTATCAGAGAGAGGATAGCCTACCTGCCCTTATTTCTTGTTGCAAAAAACAACTCATAACTCATCTACATACATAGACAAAATTAGAAGTATGCACTGTGGAATTTTTTACCAGAATACCTGGTACAGCTGACATAGCCAATAACATGCTGAAGAAACATGTTAACAGTAGATATACTAGGATTATCTCAAATAACCTAAGGAATAAAACAAAAAAGTCCTCCCTGAGTTTAGCCACAAACCAATACTACAGATAAGGCTGACCCTGCTCAAAGTGTTAGGGTGGCTGACTTTGTGTTAGTATCTCTATGATCTCTTGTCAATACCCTAATACCTCTTGTCAATACCCCAAGGTACCCATTGCCCTCATGTTTCCTGTTCACTGTCCAGGAAGATTTACTGTGGTGTCTTCCATCAGTAGTAGCACTCCAAGCTGTTAAATTATTAATACTTTGATACTGCTGCAAAGCAATATACTTTAAATCTTTGTTCAGTGTTTATTTCGTGAAGAGTCTAAAGAACACATGGAAGGGTGGTAGAGAAGGAAAGTCTCTATTGCTAAAATTTGTTCTTTTCTATTATGACCCAAAGAATGTAGATCTGATCCTAATTTTTTTATCCCCACCAGAGAACACAAAAGCACTTCAGGTTACAGGAGTCATCTGTGGTAAGTTTGAGGATTTCAAGGTTGATCAAGGAAGAGACAGGACCACAAGAGGCAGTAACAGACAAGCTTCATTGGGCAATATTTGGACAGGACTGCAAGAGATTGGAAATCCCTCGTAGCAAGAGATCTTTCAGAGTCAGTAAGGGGGATAAGGCAGGGAATCTCCCAGGAGAGAAGAGGAACTCAGAGAGAGAGCTTAATTGTCTAGGTGACATCACTCAGCAGCAAGATGAGGAATCTCTGGTCAGAGAGCCCCAAAGGGCACCAGTGGTTTGAGGTCTTTTATAGCCAGTGTTTGTCTTATTTATGGTTAGCAGATTTGGGTGCAGTTTCACAGGGTATGTAAAGTAGGTAGCCTCTAAATGGCTCAACTATGTTTATTTGGACTATTTTGAAGCAATTGGGTTGTAAGAATTTGAGTTTAGCATCAGGGGACTTTGGGTTAATATTCCTAGCCTGCTGTGAAGAAGTAAATAACATAGGGGCCAACTTAGGCCGTTACACTGGGGCCATCTTTAGCCTATTTACATAACGTTATCCTCCTAAGAATTTAGTTAAGAGCATGCTTCTTGAGGAAGCATCTCTTCCCTGCTCTTGCTTCACTCAAAGACCCAGAGAGCTTTTGAAAGTATTCCTTCCAAGTACATACAGTATTGTGTTGCAGAGTTCTAGTAAATGCATTTTTCCCACAGTGATGTTTTGAGATCTCTTAAAGGGTTACATTCTGGGCAGTTTCTTCTGTCTCACAGCTTACTCCAGCTCTGATCCAATTCCCTCATCCCCATTATCATGCCCCCAGGTCTTTCTGGTTGACTGCTGTTAGAGTGTATTATGAGTCACTGCTGAGATAAGAGAGAGAAGGTTTGCTAGGAGTCTGGTATTCATAAGCAGGACAACTTTAGAAAGTTCAGAAACAAAAACAGACCCCAGAGTTCATAGGTCAACCTATTTAGTGAATGAAGACCAGAACTTTTCAGATGGAGCTAAGACTAGGTTAGTATAATAAAGAAGATATATTTATAGTTTACTTGGAAAGGAGGGACCACAGTGGACAGGAAAATCCTATATTTGTATTTTACGTGAAAATATTATGTAATGTAGACATATTTTGAAAGGCAATTTTATATATACATAATTCAGAGGCTTAGAAAATATATTTTTGAGTGTGAAGGTTAGCTTATGTCCTGTCAGAGATTAATATGTTAAACTAATTATTGAGAATCTTTTCTAATCTAATGAAAATTGTTAATATTGATTTTTAAGAAGGAAGTACAACCTATTTTCATAGCTTGCTTCCACTCTTAGAAAACAACAACAAAAAAAGGGTTTGCAGGGGCAGGCCTGGTGGTATAGCCGTTAAGTGCATGTGCTCTGCTGCGGCAGCCCAGGGTTCGGATCCCAGGCGCGCACCGAGGCACTGCTTGTCAAGCCATGCTGTGGCAGCATCCCATATAAAGTAGAGGGAGATGGGCATAGATGTTAGCCCAGGGCCAGTCTTCCTCAGCAAAAAGAGGAAGATTGGCAACAAATGTTAGCTCAGGGCTAATCTTCCTCACAAAAAAATAAATAAAAAGTGTTTGCAACATCATCTGCACATTTAAAAAGATTTTTGCTGCACAAAAGTGTATTATCTTTTGAATGGAGAAGTTACAGCAGAAAGGTTAATAACCATTAGCATCATTATTTTAATAACCAATGGCACCAGCATCCTGAGGTCTGGAAGAAACCATCTATCTTCCAGTTAAATTACTTCCTGGAAATCATACCTGTGTAGTCTTAGACAACTCAATGTCTCTAAGGCTCAGCTTCTTCATCTAAAAAGAAGATAGTGTTGATTGTAATAGAACCTACCCTCAAAGGGTAATTAGGATTAAATGAGAGAATGCATGAAAAAGATTTAGCAAATTTCCTGGCACAGGGTAAGCGCTATAAACATGAACTATTCTATCTGCATGAACAAGAGCATACTGAACAAACTCAGTCATGCCACTCTTTTGAAGCCACACAGACTTCAATCACAGTGAGATACAGAGGCAGCAAGTTGGCTGTCCTGTGAAGATACAGTTTCCTGATGGCCCATACCCACCACACTCACACCACTCACGAGGAATTGTTTGTTTCTCTGTTTCTTTGATGATGGAGATTCACAATCAAAGAGACCAGGAATAAATCATTGAAGCCACTCCTACAAAAATCAGAGTATCCACACCACATCTAACTACTGGGTAAAAAATAGCCACAGAAGACTAATAAGTTCTCAACCAGTGAAAGGGCTATTTTATCTGATGATTATCTGATCATATGCTGTGAACATATGAACATATCTTCAGGAAAAATAAATTTTTTAGATTCATTCAAGAAATAGATTTATTTAAGTCTGAATACCAAGACTTGTTTTGGTTTTCTAATTTATAGTCAAATTTTCTAAGCAAAACAGGCAATAATTTTATTTTAACATTTCATTTAGCAAAGAAGTTGCTTAGTATTTTCTAGTGCAGACAAATAAGTTGATGGACTGAATTTTTCAGTGAAATTGCTAGAAAAAAAGAATAAATTTTGTTGTTTGCCACTAAAAAAAAAAACATAATTACTCTATTTTTTTGTTTTAAATAAGCAGATTTATATGTATGTGTGTATAAACTTTGTAATTATTTTAATATGGTTTAGTATGATTTGTAACTTGTGTCAAAACTAAGAGTATTAATCAGTCAGTGGTCTATCTTAATTCTTTATGAAATACAACACCATGGTTCACTGAACAAGTATTAATTAAGACAATCCCTCAATTGGCATGTTTCAGCTACCAGTAAGATATGCAAATTAAGCAGAATGTACTATCTCATTAATTAATATTGTAAGCAAGAAACTTTTTTTCTCAATTAATTCACTTCATAATGGATTGTATAATATAACAATATTTTCAAATAAGTTGTGGAAGAATTCTACTTATACATGCATGCATAAGTGTATCTTTACAGTACATAATATTTTACGTAATATTATGAAGTGTTGAATTCACAATTATAAAGAAAAGGAGCATTTGTTAAGAACAAGAGCAAAAGAGGCTTATGGGGCTTGTGACAATCAAGCAAACAAAAGGTATCACACCAGAAAAAGAAAGAATTCCAGCAAATGCAGAGCTAAGAAACACTCACACAAAAGAACAAATATTGTAGGAGTCCACTTACATGAAGTGTAAGTGGACAATCTCACAGAGACAGAAAGGTTAAATGTTACCAGAAGCTGGGGAAAGGGAGAAATGGGAGGTGTTGCTTAATGGTTACAGAGTTTTTGTTTGGGGTTGTGAAAAAGTTGTGGAAATAGGTAATGGTAATGGTTGCACAACGTTGTAAATATCGTTAATGCCACTGAGGTGTACACTTAAAAATGGTTAGAATGGCAAATTTCATTACACACACACACACAAATTCAAAGAAAACACCCACTAATATGGCCCCTGGAGATTATAAGAGTCGTAAGGCCTGTTAGTTGCTTTATCTGTGACACGTGATTTAATTATTACAACAATCTTTAGAGTGAGAGTAGCTGAAGGAGACAAACGGGGAGCAGTAGACATCAGGGAATGCCCTACTTGCTTTCTTTTCTTGAAGTAAGGGAGGAAGGAGGGGTTCCACTTTGAATCTAAGTACTTCCACTTTTTCAAAGTTTTGAAAAATTGATGAGACCAAGCTCGCTTTTTTCACAGACTAAATATTTGGGGGAGGAAAAGTAAACTGTAGCAATAAATGAGCACTGTAACATGTTTTGTGGTAATAATGGATGTTGTAACAGGGATAATAGTTTTTGCTTAAGTACTTTAAACTTAAGTACTTTAATTTTTCCCTCTAAATCAGAGGTTCTCACACTTGGCTGCACAAGTAGAATCACCTTGAGAGCTTTGAATAAACCCTGATGCCCAGGTTATATCACAAACCAATGATGTCAGAATCTCTAGAGTGGAACCCAAATATCAGGATCTTTAAAAGTACCCCAGGTAATTCCATTATGCAGGAAAAGTTGCAAGCACTCTTTAAATCATGTTTTATTGCAGGTCTTAATCTTAAGGGGTATTTAAGTAAATACAAATGAAGATGAATATATTTACTAGATTTTCAGCCAAAAAAACAAAAGTTGCCTGGAAAGGCAAACACTATGGAGAGAGAGGATTTGCTAAATTACTTTTCTCTTTAGCATATCAAGTGCCAAACCTGAAGGACTCAGCTCATAGAGTTACTCTATGATGTTGATTCTGATAAAATCCTTGCCCACCAATATAGTCTAGCTGAAACTGGGAAGAAAGAGAGTAGATAAAAGAAAAGTAGGATATACATACGCTGAAGGTTACACAAGATAATTTGATTTGGGTTTATACTAGATCCCATATTTAAATTATTATTTATCTAAAAATAATTAACATACTATGCTTTACTAATATTTAACATACAGATTTTAAAAGTTCTCTAATTCTGTCCCTTATGTTAGAGGGTCAAATGTCACCTATGTTTCATGAGCTACTCAGAGGAACTCGTGGGGGCTCTACAATAATAAGCAATGATGTCTTCATCAGTTGGCTTATCCTTAGCACTTTGTGACATTTTGCAGTAAAATGTGCCGGAAAGTAGATTTACAAATTATGCCCTCTCTTCTCAACCAAATGCAGTTCTTACAAAATGGGTAAGTTGCTTAAACCGTTTATGCAATGAAGCCATGCATTAAGGGTAACCCACAATGCAAGTACATGTAGACCACAAAACAAACAGACAGCAAGAAATTGATAGCATAGATACTTCTATTTCTTGTATGAAGACACACTTGAATGTATTATGAAGTAAAGAAATGGAAATCTATTGACTTCTGACAAGAAATTAGACAAAAAATGAAGACTACCTTAAAAATGGATATTATTTTCAGTGTTCATTTGCTAACAACTAACCTGACCTTAGGTTTCCTGAGCCTTGAAATAATAGCTACTGGTATCATGATGCTGTCATGATTGGCAAGATATTTTTGAAAAATCAATTCATTTATGTGTATCTGATTTATTATTATCTGATTTATTATTATCTATGTCTGAAGCATTTTATATATGTAAACTTTGCTTTTTTATTACTATAGTGGACTAACATAGTTTCTAATAAGTAAATGGACATTATCCTGGAATGGACAATGGCCATTTCACACTGGTAAGTAGTTGGTAAGCATACAGCTATATTATGGTGGTTCTGCTGTAGACTCTTCCTTTTAAAACAAATATTAAGAAGGCCCTAAAGTAAGCCTATGAGATATAATTTTAATATAGAGAGCAGCCAACTATTAGGTTTTTATGAACTCACATCATATGATTTGCTGGAATGTTATATCTATTACTTGTATGCCAGTCTGGCTTAAAAAAAAAATGTAAGAATCTTTTCTGACTGCCCTGTTGTGTTATATCAGTTTTTGATTTGTTTGCTGACTTTCTGAGAAGCACTTGAAAAAGAAAAAAAAAAAAAGAATTCTTCTGGGCTGATTTCTATACAGCCCAGCCTGATAGATTGTCTTTAAAGCAGTGTAGTGAATTGGGAATGAGAATTTGCTTTTTTCTTTACCCCTCCCATACCCCCCAAAGCAGTTTTCCGAAACTCCACGAATTTCATAAGTGTTAGTAATAAATCTTAAACTTTTTGTGTGTGAAGTATAGTCCAAATCTAAAACTTTTTATGTCTTTTCATGTTTCCCCATCATAACATATATTGAGGGATGTAGTGGATACTGTTGGTGTCAATGAAATCCCCTTGGACTCCTTTTATTGTTTTTAAAATTCCCAGTTTCTGTCTATGTTTTCTTTCAATAGTGCACACCTGTGGCTCTCTTCAGACAGTGGCTGCTGCAGCCTCTTTGCCTGCTGGCACTCAGAGCTAGAAGTCCTGGGAGTTTATCTTTCCACTGCGCCACTCCCCAGAAAGCCCTTAGCCAATGACTAACCAGGGCAGGATTATGAAAACTCTGTTCCCCTGCCTTAAGCCAGGACAAAATCTTGAGGCATAATTTACACTCCGGGGTTTCTCTGCAGGATCAGACTAAAGCTATACTCCCAGGACTGCCCGAAATTGTACTTTTGCTTGGCCTCCTTTTCTTTTCTCTTCTGCTTCCCCCATTCCATAGTCAATTTTTCCTTGGGTGCGTGTCCTTAATAAATCATTTGCACATGAATTCTCAATATGTTTTTTTTTATTTTGAGGAGTATTAGATCAAAAAAGTTTAGAAACTGTTGGTGTAGAGGAGAGAAAGCAGCTGACTATTTTAAGGCTTAGAAGGGACAGGAAAAATAATAAAATTAAGCAAAAACCAACAACAACAGAAATCGCCAGTGTCAATCAATAGCACCACCATGACCGTAACTACATATATTTATAGCCCCTAGAGATGTGAAAAGAAAAGAAGAGAGATAGATATAAGTGTGAGAAGAGCAGACTTGTGTCTCAATTCTCCGTCTTTGGCTTTGAAACAAGAGAAAGTGTCCTGCTTATCAATAGCTGCAGAACATATCCCCAAAAGCATATTGGCTTACAACAATGAGTTATTATTTTATTTGGTTTGTAGGCTGATGAGCTCAGCTTGGTGGTTTTTCCTTGAGGTTACAATCAAATGAAGGCTGAGAATAGACTATTTGAAAGACATCTTCCACTACATGTCTGTTGCCTGGTGTAAGATGGCCAAAAGAGCTGAAGCTGGTTGAGCATTTCTTTCCATGTGGCCTCTCAGCATGGTTAGCTTGGGCTTCCTCATGGGGCAATTTCAGGGTATTCAGATTTCTCACATGGTGGCTTGCTTTCCCCTGAGAAAGCCTTTCAAAAGACTAGGGCAGAAGATGCCATGCTTCTTCTGGTCTAGACTCAGAAATCTTCCAGTGTCACTTCTGCCACTGAAAGAATGAGTCATGTGTTCAGCCCAAACTGAATACTCTGAGGTCTAGTTCATTGGGGGCCATCTTTGGATATGTATTTAGCAAAATGCAGTGAGTATAGAAAGCATGGAGCACTCACCTTGTTCCAGCGTGGGTTAGGACACCAGGAGGAGACTGTGAGCATAGGCTCCACTACAAAATAGGGTAATGCATACTAGTTAAGAGGATAGAGCACAGTGGTCAGGCCCTAGCTGGCACACCTGAATCGCCTTCTGTTCTCTTGAGGTGTGGATTCTGAATTGAGGGCCTGTGGGGTCTGTCAGGGTCCTGCTAGGGTGGAGCTAAGTGATTTTGCAGCAGAGGTGGAGGGTGGACAATCTTAGCAGAGCTAGATGAAGGATATAGCAACCCTCAGATGCCTGCAAATGAGTAGGAGTCAAGGGGAAGAAAATTCAGCATAGGGGGATGACCAGTGCTCCCCAATAGCACTGCACAAGGCAAATGAACAGACCAGCACAAGAAGCAAATGGGGAGTGCAGGGCCCCAGTGGCCAAAAGACATCACCTTGGGCATGGGAATAGCCAGCTAGTGCACACACAAAGATAATTTCGAGGCCCAGGGCCTCATTTTCCCCGTAATGAGATCTTGCAAGTGTTAGATCCCTCCCCTCTATACCCACTTTATCTGAAAGTGTTTGGGAATTTGACATCCTAATTTCCATGCTCAACAAACTATTTTGCCTCTTACTGAGTTGAAATTGGGATTTGTTATTGCCCTGGATAAACTGGATTTAGTGAGAAAGGAATTATATTTTACAGACAGAAAATTTGAGGCTCAGGAAGGTTAACTATTTCACCGAGTTCATGCAACAAGTAACGAGAAGGCTCTGCTATTCAAACTCAAGTCTGCTGCCTTACCCTGTGTTCTTTCCACTTTTCTATATCCAATATGTACTTCGCTGAAAGGTGCAATTGAAATGCAGCTCTCAGAAATTCATCATATTTTAATCTTCACTTTTCACCAACAAATATGTTTTCTGGTTGTGATAACTGTAATCTGAAAACCGCTACATATTAATAAAATCTGACACTGATTTGTTTTTAGGTGTTCATTTATGCAGTGTGAATGAAGTCAGCTGTGTAAAAGTGACAAGAGAGAGAATTTCTTATGGCTTATTAGTAGAACATAGAGCAGTAATCAATTGTTGTATTTAGTAGTCAGCACACACTCTAGATAAAGATTTATTTCAGAAAGGAATTAAACTTGAAAAAAGCAGGCAAGAAACAAAGGATTGGTGGTGATCATAGAAGAGATTACAAAAAAAATCAAGCTTTCACCAAGTCGTATGGATTCTTTCAGTTTTAAAATTATACGTATGTCTAAGTTGAACCAGAAATATTTTTCACCACCTTCCTGACTGTTTCCTCCAATTTCTAAATCCTTCTGTTTTACTATAACTTTAGTAATATAACATGGCAAAGATATTAATCACAAAATTGATTTTAAGGGTGTCCTTAAAATACAACAAAATAATAATTTAATAGCTAACACTTACTAAGTACTTTCTATGTATCACACTTCATAAAGATCTCTTTACACTAATTAATTCAATTTTAACAACACTTTTATGAAGTTAGTTACTAATATTTCCATGATGAAAAAGTGAGGCACAGAGAGATTAAATAAGTTGTATTAGATGCCACACATCTACTAAATGGTGGGTTGGGATATGAACTCAAGTAATCTGGCTTCACAGTCCATTCTATCAACCCACAGAGATGTACTCTCTTTCTATCTAGACTACTTTACTTGTCTGAGCCATATTTCAGTGTGTTTTCTCCCTAAATCTGGTCAACATATTCATGTGCACAAATACGTAGAGATTTTAAGTACATTTTTTTTTGGCTGTTTAAAATAATTACTCTGCTTTAAAAAATAAAGTCTTAGATAATAGAGGGTAACAGAATAACTTGGTCCAGAGAGCAGACAGGATGAGCACACCAATGAAGTGAAGGTAAGAAGCCAGTCAAGACCCCACATCTTTTATAAGATCTAGAAAGCCAAAAAAACACTGTTGTTATTGTCTTTGGGTAGGGAGTCTGTGAACATAAAGGAAATGGCCTTCGAATGTGTAGTAACAATTTTGACAGGCTTCAAGCTAGGCATTCTTCTCTGACCACCAGATAGATTCTTTATAGGAACTCTAGCACCAGCTCTTGAAAGAGGCTTTAAAGAAGGAACTTATGATGTCAAGAATATTGAAAGGTGTGGTGTTGGATTTTCAGAGAGATAAACTCTGCTAGTAGTATCTCAAGAACTATTTGTGATAGAGAGGAGAGATGACCTACACAGTAAAAATTTGTTTTGCTTATTATTGAAAATGCCATTGAATTTCATTTTCACAAATTATTACTCATATAGGGTCTTACGCCTGCCAAAGTGAGACTGTTCCTCAATTCACTTATATTAAGGGCCACTGCTACTCTATATTATTAACAGAACATTTTAAAATAAAAATTCACAGTCTTCAAACCACTAATTCTTCATTCAACACATACTTATTGAACGCCTACTTTCTGCCAAGTAACATTCTTTGTGCTGGGAAAACATCAGTGAAGAAAGAAGACAAAAAATTTTCACCATCATCGAGTTTATATTCTAGTGGGAAGAGAAAGACCATCATCAATGAAATTGTACTTTAGAAGATGACAAGTGTATAAAAAATAATAAAGGAGGGTAAGATAATCAGGTGTGCTGAGGGTGGGGGTAGAAGGAATTTAAAACAGAGTGGTCACTCAGCGATGCTGAAGTAGGTGAGGCCAGACCAGACTGAGCAAGTGGGAGTAGTAGGAGGAGAAGTAGGAAAGATAATGGGTAGCCAGATCATAACAAATCTTGGGAGCATTGTAGGATCTTTAGTTTTCATTCTGAATGAAAAGAGGAGTCATTGGAGTCTGTGCACAGAAGAGTGACTTAAAACCATAAAATTCCTAGAAGAAAACATAGAGGACAACCTTCTTGTTGTTGGTCTTGGTAATGATTTCTTGGATATGACACCAAAAGCACAAGCAACAAAGGCAAAAGTAGACAAGTGGGACTGCATCAAACTAAAAAGCTTCTACATAGCAAAGGAAACAATCAACGAACTTAAAAGGCAACCTATGGAATGGGAGAACATATTTGCAAACCATATATCTGATAAAGGGTTAATATGCAAAATACATGGGGAACTCCTTCAATTCAATAGCAAAAAAGTAATAACTCAATTAAAAGTTGGGCAAAGGAACTGAATAGAGATTTCTCCCAAGAAGACATATAAATGGCCAACAGGTATATTAAAAGGTGCTCAACATCACTAATAATTAGGGAAATACAAATCAAAACCACGATGAGATATCACCTCACACCATTTAGGATGGCTATTATTAAAAAAAAACATAGATAACAAGTATTGATGAAGATGTTGAGAAAAGGGAACACTTGTGCACTGTTGATGGGAATGTAAATTGGTGCAGCCGCTATGCAAAACAGTACAGAGGCTCCTCAAAAAATTAAAAATAGAACTACCATATGATCCAGTAATCCCACCTCTGCTTATATATCTAAAGGCATTGACATCTGGATCTTGAAGTGATATCTGTACTGCTGTGCATTATTATTATTATGCATTATTATTCACAATAACCAAGACATGGAAGCAACTTAAATGTCTGTCAGTGGATGAATGGATAAAGAAAATTTGGTATATACACACAATGGAATACTATTCAGCCTTAAAAAAGGAAATCCTGCCATTTGTGATGACTTGGATAAACCTGGGGGATGTTGTGATAAGTGAAATGTGCCAGACATAGAAGGAAAATACTACATGATACCACTTATATGAGGAATCTGAAATAATTGAACTCATAGAAGCAGAGAATAGAATCGTGGTTGCCATGGGCTGGGGGGAGGGGGAAATAGGGAGGTATTAGTCAAAGGGTACAAAGTTTCATTTATATAAGTCCTAGAGATCTGCTGTACAGCATAGTGCCCATAGTTAATTATACTATATTGTATACTTTTAAAGTTTGCTAAGAGTGTAGATCTTATGTTAAGTGTACTTATCACAAAAAATCAACAAAAATAAAGAAGGCAGGAGGAAACATATGGAAGTGATGGATGGGGATGTTTATGGCATAGATTGTGGTGATGGTTTCATGGATGTATACTTATCTTCAAATTTATCGAGTTGTATACATCAAACGTGCAGCCTTTTGTATGTCACTCATGCCTCAATAAAGTGGTTAAAACGGTATCTTGCCTGCATTTTAAACAGATGACTCTGTCATTTGTTTTGAGAATAAACCAAAGGTTCCAAGAGTGGAAACAGAACGCTAAAAAGCTATTTTTATGATCAAAGATGATGTTGCTGGGTTAGGTGATAGTAGCAAAAGAGTTGAGAAATGGTTGATTCTGTATATATTCTGAAAGTGGAACCTTATTTTTCTGAAGTGCTGAACTGGAGTTTCTGACGAAGTAAGAAGCCTAAAAGGACTCTAGGTTCATTCTTGTCATGTAACAATAATTCTGTGGTTGTTAAGGCCCCTTGTTCTTCAGAACATGTATCTAACTGCTCATCTGGCATTTGACTAGGATGTCTAATAGTCATCTCAAACTAAACATAGCTAAAATAGGAATATAATTAACATACAAATGTGCCAGATATATTCCAATTGCCCCTCTAGATATAATTCCCCTTGTTCTTCTGCCCGACATATTCCACTAACTTATAGACTACATTGTTCTCTCTGTTGCCTCCACCTGGAATGCTTTTGTTCAATATTTCTTTACATGGCTGATGCCCTCTATTATCCAAGCCCTTGCTCAAACGTAACCTCTTCAGAGCATCCCTCCAATTCTGGTCACTTTCTCTCATTATTCTTTTTAATGTTTATTTTTTCAAACACTTTATCTGTGTTTGTATTGTTTATTGTGGGAGATAGTTATTGTCCCACTAGGATGTAAGCTATATAAGAGCAGGTGTCTTATTTTTATAGTGTGCCTTTGCTTTCCCAGTACCGTGTCTGGGACATAGGAGATCATGAATGAATGAATGAACACATGTTATTAAACAAAAGAGTGTTATTTCACTCTGCATCTAATGTGCACTAACACCTTTTATTATCCTTTAAGATGGTAATATAATCTCTTCATAATAAATATGGAGATAAGATCACTTTTTACATAAAACTCTCATCAAGGTTCATTATGATTAAGTCATGTAGACATGGTCAGAATTGTCACCCTCACAATAAATTCAGCTAAATGTTTTGTTTTAGATACATATTGTCAGAAAGACGTGGACACATTTGAAAATATCATTATGTGTGTATACAAAATATATACTAAATTTACTTAACATTGAATTGGAACTGCCAAAAAATAGTTGTAGGACTTAAACATTTTAAACATTAACAATATTTAATATCTAAATCACATCTAGATATTATGTGATTTAAATCAAATTTACTGCAATAAAAAACTTTATGAGATGAATGCTTGTATGTCAATATGAATAATGAATATTTATTAAGTATCTATAATGTCCCTGTACTGTACTAAACAGTTTAGAATGATCTCAATTAATCCTCACAGGGAACCACTGAGGTAGCTACTATCATCTTCCAGTTGCGTATGAGGAAACAGAGTCGTAGTGAACCGATCTGCTCAAATTTACAGATCTATTAGGTGGTATATTTGGAATTTTACTCTCAGTCTCCTTGTCTCTCGACTTACACAATACCCCTTCTTTAATGAAGTCGTTAGTCATAAACAACCCCATCCCTCATACCCCCATGCTGTTATAAAAAATATTTTTTTTTTGTTTTTGATACAACTTTAAATGCTTTACTAGACAATTCCTCCTTCTGACTATCTGATACTTTCCTCTAGTACTCTGACACAAATAATTTTTTTAACCAATTAGGACTTAAAATCCATTGATCATACTGATTTTTCCTGTTCTTTACTAATTTTATGACCATTTCCCCACTATTATCCAGCATAGATTTCATGATTTCTTTACTAAAATCGTTTGCTTGAATACATCCTCAACTCCTTTGCCTCTCTCTCTCAGTACTCTCCGAATAAAGCTCAATGCTGATTAAATCCAACTTTTGGGCTAGACTACACCTGCAGCTGTGCAACCAAACTGGTACTAGAGAAAAGAATACAACCACGCTGACTAGTATCACCTTAATTCACAGTCACTAACCCCAACTTGTCTCTTAGTAGAGTCAAGCAATTGTACTACATTTTTCTATTCCATTCATTCTTCCACTCTTCTAGAAGACCATCTATACTTTCTTCTCTCTTCTCAAATTTCCAATTCTTCTTCCACCATCCTCACTCTAAGAAGAAGACTTTAATTCCTATTTCACTTGTGAAATAAGAGCAACCAAAAGAGATTTTTCACCAGGCTTCCATGAACACATATACCCAAATCATCAGAGACCATACACTCTATCTTCTCTACTGTTACTATGGGTAAACTCTCTGTGCTCTTTTCTTAGTTCTCCATAGGTACACTGGATCTCATCTCCCTTGCCCCATTTCTCTATAAAAACACACAAAAAATTTTCTTTAAAATGAGCTCTCTATACTCTCTGCCTCCACATAGCCTCCAGGGAGTTTTTGCCCTTATCATTCCACAAAAAATACTCATGTCAAAGTCACCAATGACTTCCATGTTGTTAAATTTAATTAATCCTCATGTTACGCGACAATGATTAAAATGTGAGACACAGTTTAGCCCTCCTTCTTTTGTTTACTTGGGTTCTGAGATATCTACTCTATCTTGCTTCTCTTCCTACTTTGCTGGCCACTTATGCTTTCTTGGTTTCCTCCCCAAGCTTTACACATTGGAATGCCCCAAGGCTCAGTCTTTAGATCTCCTCTTTCTTTGTCCATACATGATCTAATCTAGACCCAAGATTTTCAATATCATCTCTGTGCTTCCACCGTACTTATTATCCCAGCCTGGAATTCTCTCCTGAGCTACAGACAGTACATACAATGGTCTACTTAATATCTCTATTTGGATACCATACATCCATCTCAAATTTAACAAGTACAAAAATAAGCTCATGCTTTCCCCTACCCCAAAGATGCTTCCAAATATTTCTCATCTCAGTAAGAGAACTCCATCCTTTTAATTAATCAATCCAAACATTTTGGCATCATCCTTGTCTACCCTCCTTCTTTTACATACCACGTGCAATACTTCAGCAAATTCTGTTGGTTCTATTTTTTTAATGCAGAATCTACTTCTTAAATCTCCTATTACTATTCACCAGCCACCATCATCTTTTACTTGGATTATCACAATAATATCCCATATACTTTCCCTGCTTCCCATCTCTTCTATTTTGTTAAGCAAGGTCCTGAAAGGAAATTAGTGCTACACTCAAATTTGGAGTTTTAGGAGAGTTTAACAAGCGAACTGTTTACAAAATTATTGACATGCCTTGAGAAAAGCAACAGAAAAAGTTGCAGTGGTTGGGAGCTAGTGACAGAAGAGAACTGTTACCACACCCAGACTTAGAGGATCTAAGAGAGGGAGCTGTTGTCAGAACAAGAAGAGGGCTATAACAGGTCTATAGCTTTTGGAAGTGTTGAGGAAATATAATTAAAGACAAAATGTCCTACCAGCCCAGAAAACCTCTTCACAAAAGTAGAAAAGAAAGAAAACAGTTTTATTATTAAATAACCATTAAACTAGAATTTGACATACATCACAGGCAATCTGCCAAGAGATTGCAAAGACAGAAATAAATCTCACCCTTTTATAGCAAGACAGACACAATCCATTACATACATGTTCTCAAGATAAACAATAACTAGTCCTCAAGTAAGAGGACTTGACAGCAGCATTTGTCACAAATAGTTCCTCCCAAATTCACCTGATACTTATGTGATCATCTGTATTGATTAAGTGGCTTCATACAAAGGAAAAATAAACTTCTCTTATCTTTATAACAGGAAGTAGTTTTGCAACTTGGAGAGAAGCGCCACTGAAGTTAGACTCCTACTCCCACAGAAACCAGGAGATTGGGCACTATTGTCCTTGATTATATTTCAAAGAGATAGCTTGAAGGTCCTTGAGAAAGACATGCCTGGCTCGTAAAGCTGGCAAGAGGCTTATTTAGCTCTTAAAAAGATTTACATACATTTCAGAGACAGGAAAAGAACTTACGATGAGAAGTTTCTAAAGTAAATACTCTAAGAAAAGGGAGGGGAGGGAAGTCTCTTCTCTTATTTTCAACAGGGAAAATTAAGCCTCTTATTTTTATTTTGTATTTGCCCTTTCAGTAGCAGGATGGAGTCAACCCATAGCAACTTGGCAGAGAAGCCAGAGAAATAGATATCTTGACCTCACTCTCCTTAAAACTTTTAGATCTCATATCAGTGAGATTTCGCTACCAGCGTCTTAGCCTGGCTTTTTCTAAAAGTAAAGACTGAAACAATTTCTCGTGTGCTGATAGATCATTCAGCAGGTGACACAAGGAGTGTAAGGGAGAAACAGGAAAGAATGAAAAAAGACAAGATGAAAGTCAGTACAAGTGTGTGTTATTGAATCTGATTCCCTCCAGAGACAGCCAGAACCTGATCCTTCTTGGAACTTCTTAGGAACATAAAGAATGACTTTAGATGTGTCAACCAAAGATTAACAGGGAAAAAGCATTTGTCCATCTGGTTCCATCCCCTATTATTTGAGGGCTAGTCCAGGGTCATTAAAGGTAAGTGAGTCAAAGCCCATGGATAAGTGTTCAGCTGCAGCTGAAAAGGAGAATGTGAGGCTTGACTTAAAAGGTATCTGATATACCTCTATTGGCCATATCCAACTAGAAGCTGGAAGAAAGAAAGTCAGTTGATGTCATTCATATGAGGTGACCTCCTGGGGCACAGAACAGAGTGGAGAAGGATGGAGAATAAATCTGGAGGGGCAAATGGAAGGTATTCAGTACACCTCCTTTAAAGGTTATTCTCAAAACTGTAACCAGAATGATCTTTTTAAAACCTAATCCAGATCATGTCATTTCTCTGGTCAAAACCCCACCTATTTCTCTTACTCCACTTTATGTTTTCCCCGTGTCACAAAATGAAACCAAGTTTGTTAAGGAAGCAGACAGGTTTTCAGTTGGCAATATACAGAGAATAATTGTGCTGTGCTAAACTAAAATATTGTATAAATATTTGAAGCATGAATATCACACTGAAAAGCATATTTCAGCGTAGAATTAAGTTGCTAACTGTCACTGTGTAGTTTTATATCTTTGAAAACATGAAAGTATTAATCAGCTCTGGAACGCTAGATTAAGCAGATATATTAAATAGTAAAAAAGACAAATTACAACTCTTAGATGAAAACTAATATAATCTGGGATGTCTTCTTATTAAGAACATTTACCCTGATTGTGAATGACCTGTTTTGTTTTGATTTTTACTGACTTGTTTAAAGACTATTTCTAACTCTTTAACTTTGAATCTTTGCTTAATACAGCGTTCTCACTGCAGATGGCTAAATTATTTTCTAATACTTGTAGAAATGTCTACTGTATCAAAAGCAATTCCTTTATTCATGCCACAGATATTTGTTCACCACTGTGATAGATAACAGGATTTCAAAAATACAAAGATGGAAATTCTGTCTCTCAGTGAGCTCTCAGTACAGTATAAGTTATATATTCTGATAAATGTTAAAATGCCGGTATAAACTGGTGTATTATAAATGCATAGGGCAGAAAACCTAATTCATTCTTCTGGAATCATATGTTGCTTCTAAAAGAGATGATTATTAACATGAGTCTTGAATGTAGCAGGATATAGGAGAGGGAAAGATGAATACACAAGCACAAAGATTTTAGAGATAATGGTTTATTCTGAAAGCTACTGTTAGTACAGCAAAATATTGAAATTTAAGAAAAGTTTGTGATGGAGATGAGGGCAAATAGACAAGTAGGAGTTAGATTCCCTACTTGTCTGTGATTGATGAGCTTTAGTTGTCCCCTCAAAGAGTTTACTCTTTATCCTGGAGGTGATGAATGGCTATTGAAGACTTTTCAACAGGAAGCTAATAATGCCAAATTTATCCTTACAAGAAAGAAAGTATTCCTGACGTAAAGTACTAGTCTGACTACCAGGGCAAGTGGATCTAGGAAGATTGCTTAGAAGGCCGTTGCCCTCTGTGGGATGAGAGGTATATGTGCCTGAATTAAATTTCTGGCTATAAAAATGGAATAGAGTGAAGGACTTCATGAGCTACCTATTAGGGAAAAATCTATCAAAATTGGTAAATCCAGGAAACTGGGATGAGGGAGTGGGAGCCTAGGAAATTCTCTGGCTTCCAACTTATGTGACTGGATGCATGGTGGTCCAGTCTTGTCCCAAACACAGGGAATATGAGAAGAATTTATGTAGGAAAGCTGAGAGACAACAAGCAGGTGTTTCAGTTATTTATCATTGTAGAATGGACCTCTTCACACTGAGTGGCATGAAACACCACCATTCTTTTACCATCATGGATTCTGTGGGTGAGGAATCAGAGAGGGCACAGCAAGAATGGCTTGTGTCTGCTCCATGATGTCTGTGGTCTCAGATTTGAATGGCTGGGACGATTGGAACAGCTGGTGTCTGGAATCATCGGGAGCAATTTTTTCATCTCAGAACATTTTCATATGTTTAAAAATTATTGAGAACATCAAAGGATCTTTGTTTATGTGCATTATGACCACCAATATTCACCATATTAAAAATCAAAACAGAAATTTTAAAAGTATTTCTTTTTAATTTATTTAAAATAGCTATGATAAGCTCTTTAATTGAAATCATATAAATTTTAAATAGAAAGCTATATTTTCCAAAACAAAAAAAATGTGAAAAGAGTGTTATTGTTTTACGTTTTTGCAAAACTTCTTAATTTCAGATTTAGTGGAAAACATCCAGTTTCTCACATCTGCTTCTCTCTCCAATGTTACAATATATTGTTTTGATTGAAGTATGTGAAGAAAATTTGAATTTACACAAATGTAAAGTTGGAAAAGGGAGGAATATTTTATTAGCCTCTTCAGATAACTGTGAGTATTGAAATAATGTACCAAAACGCGACAAGAGGTATTTTCTTAAAGTTCAGTTGCAATGTGGAATCTGACACTGTATTAGTGAACTTTTTGCTTAACTTTTCTGCTACATTACAATCCATTGATATATCTTGAATTTTTTATGGATCTTTTACCCATGAATGATTTTTATAATGTACACAGCTCATTAGGAAAATATTGTTTTGCCAAGCTATGCAGATTTGGCAAATGTTGATACATTTCATTATAAAAATTAAAAAATGACATTTATTAAAATCATCATGCCTCGCGTCAGAAAAGTTTTGGGAAGCTATTAAGCTGATAGCAGCAGATAAAAACTCAAAATTTATCATTGAGAATCAATACTCTTAATCTTTTTCTTCGAAATAATGCTGTATATTTGGAGAAAATATTTTCCAAATACCTAATGATGAATAACCATAGATTTTTCAGTCATTCTTTCATGTGAAAATGGTGTTACATGAAAGAAGCACCTAGTTCAGCCTACATTCGATTGCACAAGTGCTTTTCCTTGAGACAAGCATCACACTCTAGTGTGCAGCAATGCACTTTATGCCTATTTCCCACCTTGTCACCTGGAATATTAAAAGGATGAGTACTAAAGGCTTTTGATTTGATAAAATTAATATTTTTTTCTGCATCACCAAGGATATTCTTAAGTGAAAATGACATTTTTTTTCCTGCAAGTGTATGGTGGTGAAGAATTTAAAGAATATTATTTCAGTGTGGTGCCTCTGCCTTGATTCATGCTAAGGCATCAGCAGTTGCCGCATCATTTCAAATACCAACACAGAGCAAAAGGCAAATAATGTGATAGCATTACTAAGAAAATAATTTTGACCTCTTAGACTCCTCGAATGAATCTCAATGGCTCATAGAGGTCCATGACTAACCTTTGGGAACCACTGATCTTCATTTATATTATTGAGCTGGGATGATGTGAACACGGGGCTCAGCTGAGATGATTGACTGATATGTCTTGACCTGGCTTCTCCATATAGCTTGGGTTTCCTTATACCATGACAGTTTCAGCGTAGGTGAATATCCTAAACAGTGTCTTAGTGAATGTCACAGCAAGCAAGGCAGAAGCTGAATGGCCCTTTATGATATAGCCTCTGCAGTGACATGGCATAATTTTTGTCATATTCTACTGTTTAGTCACAAGCTCAAGGGGAGGAGGCATATACTCCCACCTCTCAATGGGAGGAGTACTAAAGAATTTGCTGCCATGTTTTAAAATTTCCACAGACTGATTTTGGCCATAAATTATTTACATTATTCCATTATGCAAAGTACACTCGCCCTTCCAGGACCTCTATCAAAATCTCATCCCATTAGAGAATTAGGCTCAAGATTAAGAACCTTATTATCTAAATCAGGTCTAGGGGTTTGGTCTCTTGGTATAATTCCTCTTGATTTGAAGACTTATAGTCTAAAAAGACCAGTTTTTGGCCCCATAATCACCCAGCATTCAATAATTGTCAGGCATACGATAGCGTAATTAATAAATCTAAATTTTAACAGAGTTCCTCTCACCAGTTCCTTGAATAGGGTCCAGTCCTACTCCCTGCTCATCTACCACTACAACTAGTCTGCCCACTGGACTTTAAATTGTGCCAAATCATCTTTCCTTTTCCATAGCAAATGGCCTGTGTTTGCAGCTGGGTAGTTTTCTCAGACTCTTTCTGTCCATAGAAATTTTAGGATTCAAAGGCCTTTTTATTTTATCCTGAGTCTGGCTTTTCAACTATTCACTTATTGATAACTCAAAGAAATTATCAAGTTTGTACTTGTAAATGCAATCCTAGACCCTCTATTTATTGACCGCTTAACATGTGAAAGCAATGTTAGCCATTGGGGATATGGAATTTAAAAGATTAGGCATGGTTCCTGCCCTCGTGGAAAGTAGAATCTAATTTGATTGCTTTCATCGTTGAGATTCAGGCTGTGAAAGAAAAATACAGGTCTCTTGAAAACCTAGATCAGAAGAATAGACCTATTCTGGAGGGTCAAAGAAGGCTTCCTTAAGGAAGTGACATTTAAGCTAAGCTCTGAAGGATGAGGAAAAATTAACTTTAAAGTGTGCACTATTCCTATATCGGTACTATATATTCTTGGGCATTAAATTGATGCCTGCTGATAGCTCAAAATAGCGTTTTTATTTTTTAATATAAATCCAAGACAATCCAAAAGGTATATGCCTTTATCCTAATCTCACACATCTAGCAAATGTAGACGGGAGAGGTTTTCTTCTCTTTCTGTTGCAGAAGTAGTCATTATTATAATTTCATCCATACACAACTAAATCTACATGCAGCAATATTGCCGTAGTGGTATTGGTAAGCACACATATGCTCACTTGAGTGATTATTCCTCGTCGTTTGATCTTGTCCATAAAGAGAATAAAAGTTATTGTTGAAATAAATAAGAATAAGAAGCACAGCTTATGGTTATGGGCCTAGTGCCTATGATTAAATATTTAACAAGGTTCCATTGGAAGACTGCATTTTCAGGGATTTATTGTTCTGATATGAAATTCACTGGGATTAAACTAGGCAGACAGCAACTTTTTATTTTCTAAATCTAGTTTAAATTGGTTTGCCTGTTTTATGTTATAGGTGTTTAAAGAAAAAGAAACACATGGTATTTCTAGTTTTCGGTTATATCTGAGTTCCTTTTAGTCAGCTCCTGTCTGAATTGAAAAAGTAATAATAATAATAAAACAAAAAGATAGGTTTATAGATGTGTATTTCATAATAGAAAACAAGAGTATGAGATGGGTTTTTGGTAATTGGATGGGTTTTCAAATAATTGTATTTTCTTCTCTTTTAAAAGAATTGTGTGCCACGTGTAAACTGGGACTTACTATGTAGTACAGAGTATTTAGTACCGTTCCTGCTCTCCGTCAACTGATTTTATCTCCAAAAGTAGGTTGATTGACTTTTCTTTTTTTGGAAATTTCAACTCCTGGCTTTTAATTTGGCTTAGCATTAGAATAGACATTTGTAATAGTATGGATTTTTTGTTGTTGTTTGGCCCAGAAATTTAACACTTTTATGCAGTGTCCTTTTTAAATAATTAATTTCAATAGCTCTGAGGTTACAAAGCAATTTTCTCCCTCCATTGCTAATAAAAATTATAAACTAGACAGGAGAATTAAAGAGCCTTTTGACACTGTTATTATCTGTAAAACAAGGGAGAAAATACAGGAAAATCAAGACCAATATGATTAGAGAATATATACACTTGTCACTGATTCTTGCTTACGAAAGTTAAGATGCCCACTATGATATTTGGAAGTGTAAATGTAGTATATGATAATAATTTCTCACAGAGTAACAATTGTATGAAGCTTAATAGACTAGAAATTTTTATCAGAAAAAGAAATTAGAAAGCTGAAATAGATTAAATAAAAGTGGATCATTCAGACCTTAAGGAAGAGAAGCAAAAAGAGTGAAAGGAATTGAGCTGACTCTGGAGGTTTGAACCCAATTTCCCATTAAGATAGTAATGAAAGATAAGGCATATAGACAAAAAGAGGAAGCAGATATCCAGATGGGGAGGGAGGTGGTGGATGGAATTAGATTGCCGGACAGACAATTCTGTGCAGCCAACATGTAGTTGGAAAACAGGGACTAAAACTTGGGAGAGGTCAAGACTGAAGATATAGAGTTGGAAGTAAGCTACTCAGAGGTGACATTAGACAAACTGACCCAGGAACCAAGCGATTAAAGAGAGAGCAGAGTAGTACAAAGAACTTGTTCATTGTGGAATTTCTATATTAAAGGGGAGGAAGGAAGAAGAGGAGCTGGAAAAATAAAAAAATAAGTTAATTGAAAAGAGAGGAGAGCTGAGAAAATAAATAACTTGCTCAAGTGTATGCCTGCTGTAAGTCTCTAAGGTAGGTTGGTGTGGATGTGTGGAACATCTTCTGTAGACAGTAGACTCTGCTAGGCAATGCCAGATATAGAGAGATGAAAAAATTCAGTCCCTTATTTAAAGAAGCTTATAATGACAAATAGAGTTATAAACTAGAGATTATCTAGATATAATGTCTTTATGGAAGTCATTTGATGAAGACAACATCAGAAAAGATAGTGGGGAAATATTAGATTTGAGAATGAGTAAGGGTTTTCTCTATTTAAATGCACATAGTTTGTAAATGTATTTTCCTTAGCAGATGTGAATTTCATATACAATTTCCTGAGTAAAAGTATTTTTCCATTTGGCTTTAGGGGAGATAATTGAATGCAAAGATCAGCTGAACTCTGGAGGCAATTAACATCTGATTTAAATTTAGTCTTCCATGGCGCTTGGGTGATTAGACTACCACTTAGCGAGAATATATCCGTTGGATAGCCAGGGGGCATGCACACCTGTTATCACTACAGCTGGTTTGCAAATGTCACTGCTGCTTCATATAAATAAAGCAATGAAATGGATAAACAGCATTTCAAAAGCATATTATGATGTCGTTGTAGTGTGTTTTGATGATTTGTGCATTTCTTCATAAATTAATACAGTATATTTGTGAAAATGATACAGTAACATTTAAAGAAAACATATGCTCAGCAAGTAATTGAGTCATTATGGAAGGTAACATTCATCTACAAATTAAAGTGTTTTTCCTTATTATGACTATAAAACCTCTGTCTTACAACAAATGAGTGAACAGGCTGGAAAATGAACAGTACAAATGAATATTTAAATGTTATCTATAAAAATGATGCCAAAAATATAGAAAATTAATTCATTTAAAAAACAGATAATAATAAATTCAGAAGGCAAGGTGTCAAACCATATATTTTCATCTTTTTTATGTTCTGGCTGAATTATGATAGGGTATAATCTGTGTAATAAATATTTCCTATGAGGGACAATGGAAATATTTTTAAAAACATCATTTTTATGGAGTGTAGAGGAAAGATTTGATAAACTACATTAATGATAATAAGGTTATCATCACAGAGACATTTAAGAATATACATTCAATGATGGTTGTGATGAACTATTTTGCATATATTGTACTACCATAAGAATCTATTTTAAAATATTAAGTTATGATTGTATGATAAAATAGAAATAAAAAAACATATAAAACTTTTTTCTCTAAAATGATCATAGCATCACGCCAGATACAAAAAGTATATTACACATGATCAACAGAAAATGATGTGTCAGGTTTCATAATGAAAAGTAGAATGGTAAATTCAGTGTCAAAGCAAAAATTGCACTACAAAGTTAAACAGGCAAGGAAGACTTTATTTAAAGCTATTGCAATAGGGAAGTGAGAACAGAACTCAGTCTGAACTCAACTTCACTAAGACAAAAATCTGTAGGGTTGTTAAGAGCTTGAATGAGGGGGAGATCATTGGCCGTTTGTGTTTGCTAATTGAGTTTATCCAAAGGAAAGGTAAATTTCTCGTATCCTTATGACAGGGGTAATTCAATAACTTGAAGCAAGAAGCCCTTCAGAAGTTAGGCTCCTACCCTCCACAAACTGAGAAATAGAGGTGCTGTTCTCCCTGATGTTTACATTTGAAATAACGCTTCCCAGGTCCTTGAGAAAGACATTCCTGGGCTGTAAAACTGGCAAGAGATGTTAAAAAGATTTGCATCTTAAAAGAGCAGACAAAGGATTTATAATTACCAGTTTTCTAAAGCAAATGTTCTGAGGAAAGGGAGGTCAGGGGCCTAGAGTCAGGAAGAAGACTGTCTAAAGGTTAGTGAAGTTAAGAGGAACATTTTAAGGCCTTCTTGGTCATCAGGAACCACATCTTCATAAAGATCCAACACCTCAAGTGTTCGTAAAGGGAACATTTCTTGAATGAATGAATAAAAATCAGGACATTGATTCAATATTGCTGCTATTGTATAAAGCAGTGTTTCTCACCCTTTTTCTGTACTATGCCATACACAGAAAATGCTATTATTTGAATGACTCTATGGATTAAGTCAGCTCAGAGTCAGATTAGACCTGTTTAGCCTCCATAAGCCCCACCCTACTGCCCTGAGGGTAACATCTCAGCACCCATACAATCTGTTCTAGGAAGTTCTGGTAGACAACTAATTTTAGAAGAGTGAGTATTGGAAGTGACCTTGCAAGTTAATTAAAATAACAGGTTATTTTTCTTATCACTATTACTCTTTTGCAAGTAGAATGGTGTCCCAGCTTTCCATCTCATTGTTGAACCTCACCCTCCGTCCCCTAATCTGGCTTCTTCCTATCTATGCAAACTTCTTTTCTGTTCCTCTCTTGATACACACTGTCTGTTCCAGCTACACACAGACCATTGGTTTTTGCTTTCAACACAGTCTTGATCCCAAGGTTTTATTTCCTAAAATATTTTGCCTTTTCCTTCAGCCTTTCCAAATGCCAATCATAATTCAACATCTAGTCTCACCTCCTTCATTAGGCTTTCTTTTATTGCTCCATCCTTTATTGGTCTCTCCCTTTCCAATGTTTATTGGCTATTATTCCTGTAGAATTTATTTTAGCACTTCATTAAGTATTGACACAGGTGGATTATGATTATTCCATAGGTTTATTTCATGTCTGCACAATGAGATTGTTTTCTTCTAGAAGGTTTTAGTGTTTCTATGACTTTCTTCTCATCACAGGAGGATTTTGATGAATACCTATTGAATTAAAAACAAATAAGAAAAGTAAATGATATTATGACAGGTTTACTTTAAGAAAATTTAGCAATAGTCTTAAAAAGAAAATAAAGTCTTTCTATCCAGTATAGGGCTAGATTAATACACCAGCTATGTCCAAACAAATATAATTGATGTGTAGTTTAATTAGGTACCCTGATTAATAAAGCAATCTAGATGGCCAAATCAAGTGTAACTACAAAGGGGTAATTCAGTGAGCCTAATAAAATTCTCTGGAGATGTACCCAGAATTTCCTTTTCACCATTGGGCTCCTCTTCACCATTTAATCATTTGTTCTGTGAGACTATTATTTTCTTCCTATTAGCTCAAAGCATGTTCTTTCTTTTTATGGCAAGGATGTCAGATGCCTGGCTATAAATTTAAAGATGGCACCTTGGACTGTAAGAAGTAGCCCAATCTGCCTTTCCTTACCTCTTTCAATGACCGAGTAAAGCTGTTTTCTCCCTGATACCAATGACCTGTAATATGTTTTTTGTGATTGCAAATGAATGCACATCTAATATCTTACTATCAATTTTCCACCCATATTAAACCCACTGTGATTAGGTGTATCTGTTATGCTCCTTTTAAAATTAATTTCAAATTATATGTTATCTATCCACACTGTAGCTTTTAAAGGAAATCATTTTTTAATTATGCTAGATTAATGATTGCAATATTTCCTGGTTAAGAATTTCATTTACTCAGAATGGAAATTAAATTATATGTTAAAATGAACAGCTTGTGTTTTATAGAGAAAAGGAGTCTGAGTTTGGTAATATTACTTTCTGGGATGTGTTGAAAGGCTTTTTAACAAACACCGAATATTAAAATGTGCTCTTCTATTATATTAATATCATTGTTATTACTGTTTTTATTATCAATATGACATTTAAGAATCTCCCTAATAAATTTGCAAACCTTCTGATCTATCAAAATTATGTTTCCATGATAATATTAAATGTGCTCTTAAACATTTTTGAATTTTACTGTTTTCAATTGGAATATAAATACTATAAAAGAAATATCCCCCTGATTCTTCTTGCTCAAACTGAGCCTACGGCTTAATACTCTGAGATCAAAATCTAAAATCTATAGAAATGGTTGCTTGAGGATAAGTGAACAATTTCCAGTGATATAATACAAAGATATGTCATAACTCATTTCTCTTAAGCTTGTACCTTAATGATTTATAACTGCTCCTGGAAGATTTGGATCCATGTGCTCCTGTTTTGAGGAGTGCATATTATGTCTTTTTTTAATACTGATGATATGATTTTATTGTCACTTAACAGATATAGCTTCAAAGTATCTTGCTACAAAATATTGTCAGAACAATGCTTAAAGGAAACTATTCTAAAATTAAATCATTTTGTTCATACAACAATAATATCTTTGAGTTTATTTCTAATTCCTCTGTAGAGGTCATTTGTAATTAATCTATATGAAAGTATAATCCAAGAATCCATGTTAATGAATAGTAATACTGGTGGGGTGCTTTATTGAGATTTTTTAAATGTTAATTTAGCAATTGTTAATTTGACGTTTTTCTAGACAAAAATAATTGAGATTGGTCTATGGGCAAATACTTTGGCCATTTTATCTATGCGTTGAGTAGACTTGACCCTTTTCTGAAGAAAACCTCAGTGTGTCTGAGGCTTTGCGAAGATGGTATAGATTGTCTCTTCAGGTCTCATTATGCGTATACAAGGATGTCACTGTTTTCTTCACTCACAGTATAGTTTTGCCCCTAGTTGGCAGCAGAGTTTAGTTGCTCTCAAGGCTTTAGCAGAAAGTAGAACCTCTGACTCTGAATGTTTTAAGTGTTTATCAGTGAGGATGTCCCCTCATTTCACTAGATTATCCTTTAATTGTTTAGTTATTTAATTAGTTGTTTCAGTTTTCCTAAACCATCAGTAAGGCTTGTGGAAAATTTCTTTGTCTGAATTGTGTGACTATTCATTGTGACTTTAATGTGTGACATTGAAGAGAATGCTATTGTGTTTAACACAAGAGTGTCTTTTTTTTGGACACATGCAAGATACTTTTTAGGTCTCAATACTAGAAAAAATATTACTTTATCACAATTTTAAAAATATGGAAAATAATAAAAGCTTGTAACTGAACTTTACCTTTTTACTTTGGCTTCTAGAACACTAACAGAAAGTTTTACTTTGACCTAATTTCCACATCTATTTGCTTTCTTCAAATTCTTTGGAAATGAGACATCATCTAATAGAATAATTATTTAAAGTATTTGAAAAACTCCACTGTAGATGGAAACTTACCTAAGAAAAGAAGGAAGAATCAATGCCAATTAAGAGGAAAGAAGAAGGAACAAAGACATCTTGGAGTTCAAACCATGTCAGACATTCTTCTAAACATTTCATAAATAGTCTCATTAATCACCATAACAATCATGTAAACTATTATAACACTAGCTATTATTACTGAAAACTTATTTTTTCAAGTATTAAGTCCTTTGCATATTATTTAAAAATTTAACCAAATAGTCTTCCAAGGTAGGTACTAGGATTATCCATGGGGCTCAAATAAGGTATGTGTCTGAGATCACATGACTAGTGTGGTAGAGAAACAAAGATCCAAACCCCCATGTTTCAGCTCCAGAGTCTCTAATCTTAGACGTCATGCTTTTCCTTATTTTCCTCAATTAACCAGTATGGAAACTGTGGACTTCTAAATATATATATAATTTGATATAGGCAGTGTGTGGTAGAGCCTAGATTCAGAGCCAGGCTGTTGGCAATAGAATCTGTGCTTTTGTCCCCTCTATCATTCTGTCTTCCAAAACACATTTTATGCTCCAGGAATTACTCTATGGTAATTTTTCAAAAATACCTTTCCATGAAACTTTAATTAATGCAGTTATTTGGGTAAAACCTTCCTAAGGTAAACGAAGTTTGGGAAATGTAGAGTTCAAGTTAAACAGTTATCTATCCCTAGGAATATCTCAGAACCTTTAGTTTATTAATGCATTTTCCAAATTTACTTGGCAATGAGCCATTTTCATTTCTTTTAATTAAGTATCTCCCAAAATGAGTTACCTATAGACCACAATTCTGAAAACACTAATCTGTGCTGTATTTCAGATTATTTCTTATGACTTAGTGAATCTTCAATGACTTCATGAGATCCTACAATGGAGACTGGAGTAATAAAACCTATCAGAAAAAACACAAGGATTTGGAATGTGTGAAAATTAATCAGATGTCATGATTAAGCCAATTGAATTATCTTATTTGCTGATATAAGGTCATTTTCTGATATTTATTTAGTCATTAAAATGACTAGATTGGAATAAATTTTAGAGATTAATTTAGATCAATTTTCTTTTCTGTTAAAAGGATGAAAAAAAAAAAAAACCCACTGGTGAAGCAGTTCTCAAAGGGTATAATAGGGGCTCTCTGGAGATACACTAAGTCATATTACGTGAAAAACAGAGACAACTATCTTGATTATGAAAGCCAAATTTTATTTCACCTGGGTAAATTTCCCCTGAATTATCTAAAATTGTCTTTTACTTCTTCTATAATTTTAAATCAATATCCTTTGCCTAGCCTTCTTATGATGCTAAACTGAGTATCTCAACTCTTTAAAAATCTTCCTTGCTAAGAACTCATTTACTTAAAAATATTAAATGTACAAAAAAGATCTAATTTAAATTAGATCACACAATAATACTTGATTCTAGATAAAAGCAAAAGAAAGAAGAAAAAGCAGAATATTGGCTAAACTTAAATTGCAAGATGTTTTAGAAGAAAGTTTATGACTTTCTGGCTTATTATTTTAAACAACCATAGAATGAAATATAAATTAGTGTTATTAATATGAGCTAGGTTAATAAAAAAATAAAATGTACAAATAGCTAACATTGTAGAATTATATCTCATAATATTAAATTTCCAGGATATTTCATTAATATAAAACTTCATGCACAATGGGAAACATGCAAACAATGTCTAACTCATCATACACTCTGAATCAACAGGATTCAAGTTAATTTTCTCTAGGGAAAATCTTTTGGTAGTAAACTAAATGGATGTCCAATCTGACCCACCGGTAGCTTAGAGCAGTAGAACATGCTAATTCTTCTATTCGATTGCTATGTGAATTTGATTATAATTTCCCTGGGCCTCAGTTTCCTCAGTTATGAAATGGTAATAATGGTAGCTGCTTTGAAAAATTTTATGAGAATTGTATTATAATTCTATTGCTGTGTAACTAGTTACCACAAACTTAGCGGCCATTTGTTATCTCACAGTTCTATAGATCAGAAGTCTGGGCACAGTATGGCTCAACTGGTGAGGGCCCTACAAGGGCAAAATCAAGGTGTCAGCTGGCCTGGGCTACTGCTAGAGGCTCTGGGTAAGAATCCACTTCCACGTTCATTTAGGTTGTTGACAAAACTCAGTTCTTCACAATTGTCAGACTTCACAATTTTGATGCCTGGTCCCCTCCAACTTCAGAAACAGAACAATGTGTTGAGTTCTTCTCATGTTTTGAATCTCTCTGACTTTATCTCTCTTTCCATATTTTTTCTTTTCTTTGATTAATAGACTTTCCTTTTTTGATCAGTTTCAGATTTATAAAAAACATGAGGAGATAGTACAGAGAGTTTTCATATATCTCCTTCCCTCCAAACAATTTCCCCTATTATTAATATCTTATATTAGTGTGGTGCATTTGTTACGATTAGTGAACCAATATTATCGGCTCTTTATTATATAGTTAATTTTTATTAACTAAAGTCTACAGATTACATTATGGTTTACTGTGTATTGTACTATTCCATGGGTTTTGACAAATGTATAATGTTGCGTATAGAATATTTTCACCTCTAAAAGCATCCTGTGTTTCACCTATTCATCCTCTCCTGCTCTAACCAAATCCCTGACAACCACTGATCTTTTTACTGTCCCCATAGTTTTGCCTTTTCCAGAATGTCATATAGTTGAAATCATATAGTATGTAGCCTTTTCACATTGGCTACTTTCACTTAGTAATATGCATTTAAAGTGCCTCCAAGTCTTTTCATGGCTTGCTAGCACATTTCATTTTAGTGATAAATAATATTCCATTGTAAATATACCAAAGTTTATTTATCCATTCGCTGAAAGATATCTTGGTTGCTTCCAAGTTTTGGCAATTATGAATTAAACTGCTATAAACATCTGTGTGCCTGTTTTTGTGTAAACATAGGTTTTCACTTATTTGGGTAAACACCAAGGAGCATGATTGCTGGATCATATGGCAAAAGTATGTTGAGTTTAGTAAGAAACCACCAAACTTGCAACCAGCAATGAATGAGAGTTCTTATTGCTTCTCACACTCATTATCATTTGATGTCATCAGTGTTCTGGATTCTGGCTATTCTAATAGCCAGAACTATTTCATTTTTGTTTTAATTTGTATTTTCCTGATGACATATAATGTGGAGCACTTTTTCATATGTGTATTTGCCCTCTGTATATCTTCTTTGATGAGGTGTCTTAAGATCTTTGACTCGATTTTTAATCAGGTTGTTTGTTTTCTTATTGTTGAGTTTTAAGAGTTATTTATGTGTTTTGGATAACAGTCCTTTATCAGATATGTCTTTTTCAAAGATTTTCTCCCAATCCGTGGCTTGTCTTTTAATTTTCTTGACAGTGTCTTTCACAGAGCATTTTAATTTTAATAAAGTCCAACTTATCAATTATTTCTCTCATGAATCATGCCTTGGTGTTGTGTCTAAAAAGTTATCGCTATACCCAAGGTCATCTGAGTTTTCTCCTGTGTTATCTTCTAGGAATTTTACAGTTTTGTGTTTTACATTTAGGTCTGTGATCCACTTTGCATTAATTTTTGTGAAGAGTGTAAGGTCTGTGTCTAGATTTATTCTATTGCATTTGGATGTCCAGTTGTTCCAGCACCATTTGCTGAAAAAAATATCTTTGTCCCATTGTATTGCCTTTGCTCCTTTGTGGAGGACCAGTTGACTATATTTAAGTGGGTCTGTTCTGGGATCTCTAGTCTGGTCTATTGATCTGTCTATTCCTTCACCAATACTACCCTGTATGGATTACTGTAACTTTATAGTAAGACTTGAAGTTGGATAGTGTCAGTCCTCACATTTGTTCTTCTCCTTCAATATTCTGTTGGTTATTTTGGATATTTTGCCTCTTTATATAAACTTCAGAATTTGTTTCTCAATATCCACAAAATAACTTGCTGGGACTTTGGTGGGGATTGCATTGAATCTATAGACCAAATTGGGAAGAACTGACATCTTGACAGTATTGAGTCTTCCTACCCATAAACATGGGATAATTGTCCATTTATTTAGCTCTTTCTGATTTTGTTCATCAGAGTTTTATAGTTTTCCTCATATAGATCTTACATATATTTTGTTAGATTTATACCTAAGTATTTCATTTGGAGGGGTGCTAGTGCAAATGGTATTGTGTTTTTAAATCCAAATTCTACTTGTTTATTGCTGGCATATGGGAAAGCAATTGATTTTTTATATTAACCTGTATCCTGCAACCTTGCTTTAATCACTTATTAGTTCTAAGATTTTTTTTTTTGTCATTCTTTTCAGATTTTCTACATAATCAATCATATCATCTGGGAACAAAGACAGTTTTATTTCTTTTCTCCCAATCTGTATACATTTTATCTCCTTTCTTGTCTTATTGCATTAGCTAGAACTTCCAGTACAATGTTGAAAAGAAGTGGTGAGAGTAGACATCTTTGCCTTGTTCCTGAACTTAATGAGAAAGCTTTGAGTTTCTTGCTATTAAGTATGACGTTAGCTACAGATAATTTTTAGGTGTTCTTTATCAAGTTGAGAAAGTACCCCTGTACTCCTAGTTTACTGAGAGTTTTATCATGAATGGATGTTGGATTTTGTCAAGTGCTTTTTCTGCATTTACTGATATGATGATGTGATTTTTCTTTTTTTAGCCTAATGATGTGATGGATTACTGTAATTGCTTTTCAAATGTTGAACCAGCCTTGCATACTGGGATAAATACCAACTGTTCATGGTATAAAATTATTTTTATACATTATTGGATTCTACTTGCTCATATTTTGTTGAGGATTTTTGCGTCTGTGTTCATGAGAGATATTAGTCTTTAGTTTTCTTTTATTGTAATATTTTTGTCTGGTTTTGGTATTAGGGTGATGCAAGCCTCATAGAATGAGTTAGGAAGTAGTCTCTCTGCTTTTATCCTTTGAAAGAGATGGTAGAGAATTGGTATAATTTCTTCCTTAAATGTTTAGTAAATTTCACCAGTGAACCCATTTGGACCTTGTGCTTTCTGTTTTGGAAGGTTATTAATTATTGATTAACTTCTTTAATAGATATAGAGCTATTCAGATCATCTATTTCTTCTTGTATAATTTCTTGAAAATTATGTCTTTCAAGGAATTGCTCCATTTCATCTAGGTTATCTAATTTGTGGGCATAGAGTTGTTCACAGTACTTTTTATTATTATTATTATTATTATTATTATCCTTTTAATGTCCACTGGATCTGTAGTGATATCTCCTCTTTCATTTCTGATGTTAGTGATTTGTGTCATCCCTCTTTTTTTCTTAGGTAGCCTGGCCACAGGCTTATTGGTTTTATTGATCTTTACATAGAACCAGTTTTTTTATTTCATTGATTTTCTCTATTGATTTCCTGTTTTTGGTTTCATTGATTTTTGCTAATTCTTAATATTTCTTTTCTTTTGCTTGCCTTGGATTTTATTTGCTCTTCTTTTTCTAGTTTCCTAAGGTTGAAACAGGTTTTTGATTTTATATCTTTCTTCTTTTGAATAATATGCACTCAATGCTATAAATTTCCTCTGAGCTCTACTTTCACTGTATCCCACAAATTTTGACAAGTTGTGTTTTCATTTTCATTTAGTTCTCAATGTTTTTAAATTTCTCTTGATAGTTATTCTTTGACTAATGTGTTATTTGGAAGTATGTTGTTTAGTTTCCACATATTTTGGGATTTTCCAATTATGTTTTTATTATTGATTTCTAGTTTTATTCCATTGTGGTCTGTGAGCAGACATTGTGTGATTTCTATTCCTTTAAATTTGTTAATATGTGTTCAAAGGCCCAGAATGTGGTCTATTTTTGTGAACTTTTCACTTGAGCTTAGAATAATGTGTATTCTGCTGTTGTTAGATGAAGTAGTCTATAGATGTCAACATATGCAGTTAATTTATGGTGTTGTTGAGTTCAACTGTGTGGTGGTTCTCTTTTTATCATTTTCTCTTCAAATAATTATTTTGCCCTATTTCTCTCTCTACTCCTTCTGGAACCCTCATTATCCACATGTTATCTCTTTGATATTGTCCCACAGATCTCAGCCACTTTTTCCAATTTTTCAGTCTTTATCCCTTAATATTTGGTTTGGTTAATTTCGGTTAACCAAATTTTTGTTAATTCGAACTAGTCAATGTAAGAGCATTTATTTAGTTTAATTCCTGTATGTCCATAATTGCACGATCTGTGAAGGATGTTTGTTCAGAGCTGATCTACAGTGAGTAGGTTCTACTGGCTCCTTGGCCATTTTCTACCTACAATTCAGTACAGCACATTTGTGTGTCTACATTAAGAGAAATATTTTTAAGTTAAAAGGATTCTCTCTTAGAGAAAAACTAGCTAAAAAAATAGTCACTTTTCAACATCAATATGTTTTGTTGATGTTCTTCTAAAGCTGTGATAAAGTTTAGAAGGACTGAGAGATTAGCGCAGTTCACTTTTCACAATGGCTACTGAGTTTGGCTGCATATTGGAATGACCTGGTGAGGTTTTCAAAAAGCACAAACTTCCTGTTTACACTACCGCAAGCCCCAGGCCCAATCTTTTACATCATAGTGCCATGGGCTGGAGCAGGTGTTTGAGAACCACTGCACCAAAGTTACTATAAGTATTATTTCACATCAAGAGGGAAGATTCAGAAAAAGCAATTAGTTACACAAAAGGTAAATTTATCAATCCTCAGCTGTTTGGCCCAGTGAATTTCCAACATCTTATTTGAACCCAATGGTGTTAAAGTCATGGAATTTTATTTTGAATTATTTGGATTATGTGTCTTTTATTTCTCATATTATTCTCTTTGTCATTTAATACTCAAGAAATCACATAAAATATTTAAAAGCCTTATCTCCTTGGCATTGAGAAATTTCTTCTCCCTTTAACTGGGAAGAAAATTCAGGGAATAAACATCCATTCCAAAATATGAAAAATAAATGTTAAGTTCTACAAATTTGAGGAAAATAGCATCTAGAAATGCATTGAAAGCATTATGTTTTTTCTTAGTGATAGTAGCCTAAATTGAGAACCAATTTAAGTGCCAGGTGGGGTTTAAAATGATCTGTCATGTACTCATCTCTTTAATAGGAACTTGAGACAGAGATAACCATGCCCAGGACAAAATACTGGAAACCTAATTTAATCCAAGTCACACTCAATAGTGAATATATTTGGGGACATTGTTTAGATTGAATTATAGTGGTTGGTAACCTAGTACATGGAGAATAATACCATGAGGACAGCATCCTGAGTTTGAGCAATCTCATCTTCCAAATATGCGTGAGTTCCAAACTCTAGACATATAGTTATCTAACCAATGTATATCACATCTGACGAAAGGTTCTGAAGGAGAGATGGTAGATACGTACTAATATCATAATCACTTAATACAAATGTACAACTTACTAATTTATCATGCACTTTGTGAGAAAACGTATAAAAATGTGTACAAAGTATAATATGAAGGTTGAATTAACCATGAAAATAGTGAATGTTAGAAATTGATAGGCAATTTAAAGTATACATTATATTTCTAGAATATTTAAGAGTTGGCCAAGTGTTTTGTCTATGTCATAAATATATATAAAAATATAATCCTATTACCCCAAATGAAAATTAGAAAATAAGAAAACTTTCTGCTCACAAAAAAATAGAAATGATATATACAACCATTAAAACTAGAAAAAATATTTCTCTTCTATCCACATAAGTGAAAACTAAAATAAGAAGACATTATTATTCTGATGGATCCAATGTAATCCTATGAGCCTTTAAAAGCAACAGAAGAAGACAGAAGAGTCAGAGAGATGGGGCAGAAGAAGAGACAAGAGAGATGAAAGATAAGAAGAGTTCAGAGAGATTAGAGGCATGGGAAGGACTCAACCTGCCTTTGCTAGCTTTGAAAATGGAGAAAGGGGCCCCAGCCAAAAAATTTGAGTCGCCTCTAAAAGCTGAGAGCCTACAGCCAAAAGAGAGCCTGCAGTCCTACAGTTGTAGGACTAAAGTCCTACATGGTACTGAATTCTTCCAACAACCTTAATAAACTTGGAAATAGATTCATTCTAGAGCCTCCAGAGAGAAATGAAGCCCTGCTAACACCTTGATTTCAGCCTTCTGCAACAAGGAGCAGAGAAGCAGTTGAGCCACAGTGTGCCTAGACTTCTGGCCTACAGAACTCTGAGATAATAAACAGATATTGTTTTATGTCTCTAAACTTATGGTAATTTGTTTTGACAGCCATAACAAACTAAAAGATGAGAAAAATTTTCTCCTGATGATTTGTCAGAGATTAAACAAACAAATATCATTGCTGGAAGACAGGCAGCTGTATTTAATACCGAAAAAATATAAATTATTTCAGATTTTCTAGAAACCAACACGCTAGACTGTATATAGAGCCTTAAAGATATCCATACTCTGTAATGTGCTAATTCTATCTTTCAGAATCTACATAAGGACCTAGTTAGAACTATGGACCAAGATTTAAATATAAGAGTATTATAATAGCAAACATTTGGAGATCACTTTTACTCCCAAATAAACAAATTATCATAACTCATATGTTGAAATATCATTAAGGCAATAATGTCATACTTTAAAAAATGGCAAGTTGACATATCTAAACACACCCAAAATATAGTGCTAAATGAAAAAGTGTGCTTCAAAAATAAACAAAACTTGTTAATCTCTCTCTCTCTCTCTCTTAATTTTCTATCTGTACATACATACACACACATACACACCCACACACACACACATATCCCAGAGCAATGAAATCATGTCACATATTCAAATTCTTATGTAAATTTTTTCAAATCAGACAACAAAAAAATAGTATGATGGAATTAAGATCAAACATATCTGGCACATCAATAGTGGTAAATGGGTTAATACACTTATGGAAAGAAAATATTTTTCAATTATATCACCAAATAAGATATCATTCTCTTTAAAAGAGAGAAATCTAAATAAGAGTGATTCATAAAGCTTAAAAATAAAAGATTATGGTCCAAACTCACAGAATGCACAACATTAAGAATGAACTCTAAGGTAAATTGTGGATTTTAGTTGATTATGAAGTGTCAATATAGGTTCACATTTGGTAAAAACTGTACCATTCTGGTTGGTAGATGATGTTGATAATGGGGGAGGTTGTATATGTGTGAGGGCAGGGAGTATTTGGGAAATCGCTGTACTTTCCCTTCAACTTTGTTGTAAATCTAAAACTGCTCTAAAAAATAAAGTTTTTAAAAATAGTAATAAAAAAGATTATACAGAAATATGACAATTAAATATAAACCCAAACAGAGCAGTCTCCAATATAAATAATGATATTCAGGTCAGAAAGTATTGAATAAGAAAGAATATTCTAAAATATTTCTATTCATCCTACATTTATAATAATCTTGAATATCTATGCATGGAGTGCCATTATAGCAACATTCAGAAAGCAGAAATTATAAGAGATAAAAGGAGAAATCAATAGGAAAACACAGTAGGAAACTTTAATGCATCTTTATCAATGCATTAAAATATCAGGTGGACAGAAATAAATAAGGCTATGGAAGCTGTAAAACTGACTCAGACTGCCAAACACATGCACATTATTCCCTGAAAATGGAGAATATAATTTCTTATTAAGTGCACAGGGAACAATCACAAAGACAATAAAAAGATATATTAGAGGCGCAAAAGTCAATAAAGGTTTGGGCCAGCCCCGTGGCTTAGCGGTTAAGTGCGTGCACTCCACTACTGGTGGCCTGGGTTCTGATCCCGGGCGTGCACCGACACACCGCTTCTCTGGCCTCATGGCCACGTCCCACATACAGCGACTAGAAGGGTGTGCAACTATGACCTACAACTATCTACTGGGGCTTTGGGGAGAAAAAAAAAAGGAAGAGGATTGGCAACAGGTGTTAGCTCAGAGCCGATCTTCCTCAGCAAAAAGAGGAGGATTGGCATGGATGTTAGCTCAGGGCTGATCTTCCTCACACACACAAAAAAATAAAATAAAAGTCAGTAAAGATTTTACAAAAGATTGCAATGCAATAAAACTAGAAATTAATAACAAAATCAAAACACAGAAAGTTCTTCTATCGAGAAATTTTTAAAAACTCACTCATATAATTTGTTAGCAAAAGAAGAGAACTTCAGAGTGATTGAACATGATAATGAAAACACTTTATAAAAGAACACATGTAATACAGTTAAAGCTGTGCTCAGAGAAAATTTTATAAGCACAAGTGCTTAAATAAATAAAAAGAGAATGAAAATGAAAACAAGTGAAACAGTGAATGCAAGCCAAAAAAAAAAAAAAGAATAAAAGTAACAGAAGAAAAAATATAAACGGGGAATTAATAACAATAACACCACAAGTTAAACCATTTAGCAGAGAAGAACATGAAATGTATGTCAGCATAAGCATTAGAAGTCCTGTATTCTTTCATATACTTTCTTGGCAAGTCATTTGACTGCATTATTGTCTATTTTTGTCTAAAAATTCCTTCAAAGTGAAATTTCATTCACTGGAAATGCTTCCTTTACTTCCCCTTGTCATAATGCACACATGCAGTTCTCCATTAGGATCACCCTTTCCCATAAGTAGTGATTGCTTAAGTGGTGTGATTTGAAAGGTGCCAATTTGGCTCCTGACCCCAAACTTCTCCTTTGTTGGCTGAAATTCTGCTCTTAATAATTTATTCCACTGGGTGACAGCAGGGGATGCTTTGGAGATCATGTGGAAGGAGGGAAACGCATTAAAATGAAGACTCAAGAAATGAAAAGAGAGTTCCAGTTGCTTGACAAAATCTGCTTTCCAATGCTACTAGTTGATCAGACCCACATGTGTCTATTGAGTTAAGAAATAATTGGCTCGCATATCCATTTTGAAGTGACTAGATAGAAAACTAGTCCTGAGTTCCACATCCTTATCACCTTCAAACTAGTTAGTGAAGTCACCGAATCTCACCTTGTCTGCTAGAATTTTAAGGAAATAGAAACTGCTTTTACCTATAATTAAATGTTTTAGTATAATGCCTTTCCAGAGCAGACCTGGCAACACTCTGGAAGGAGCCATTTGAATATTAAATCTTCTAACTTCCTCAGAAAAGAGACTTGGTTTATCCTTTTAATCATAGCTTTTTCTCACATTTTTACAGAAAAGTATAACAGCTAAAAGCATGCCTCGGAAGATATCATTAACGATGGGGGCGCGTGTTTATAGAGAGAAAGATCTCTTAATTTGTGATGTAATTACTCTTGAAGAAGGAATGAGAGGTTTCATAAAGCAATTTGAAAAAGTAAAAGCTATTATTGATTTAAGAAATCTTATTTGTAAAAGAAAAAATGCAGTTTTATCCCTAGTACTAGCCAATGCTAATGGATTTGAGGATAAAATCTGCCATCTTGAAAAATATTCACGTGTTTATAAAATCCCATACCTAGGTTGATAATTTAATAATTTCGATCATCTGTAATATGTTTATGTATTAATACTGAATAAAGAAAAATGAATTTGTTTCTGTTTTTTATACAACCCAAGTGAATGTTACATAGATTAATATAATATATATCAATTATTTTCAGGTTGTGTAGCAATTCTAATCATCAAAGTGGCTGAGCGATAAGGAATACTGAATTGTTCAAAAGATTTTTTTAAACTACTACAGTATTGGGGTATCTCAATTTGATCTGCTTATTTTGATTACTGTTTAAAAAATCAACCTGCATAAAATTAAGCTGTTAGGGACACCAAAATAAAAATAATACTCTATATTAAGTAAACCATAAAAATTAAGAAGTGAGACTTTTTGGAACCTTGACTATGCTGTGGTCAAAAATAATGACCTAGAGGAATAGACTAGGAGAATAATAATTTGTTATAAAATTTTCTGTCAGATTTCCATTATTGAAGTGAAACATGGTATATAATATAAATAAAAACAATCAAAATATTTCCTGAATGGTCTAATGGTTTATTTTCCCCTATTTAATGTTATTCTCTCTTTTTTTTTTTGAAAATTTGGATTATGCTAAAAATAAATAGTGCATCCTTGTTACATTCTGTGTCTCTACTTTGTTTCCAGCATTGCTTTGAGATAATTCAACCGAGGATAATTCTGTACAACGTAAAATTTATCAAGATGAGTAACCTGTAATGAGCCTCTTACCTTCCTTACATTTACAACAATTTATTTTCTTACTAATACCAAAATCACTGAAAAGGAGAGAGACTAATTGTTTAATTCTCCTCTTCTTTTTATTCTAGTTATTTCCAGCCATAATTATCCAATCTGTACCACCTTTAGCCAATCTGCATATGCCTTGAGTTGTTTCAGTTTATTGGCCATCAGATATCTGTCAATTTCTTGAACATTTAATATACCATAAACGGCAAAGCAGCATGATATCAAAGCTCCTTGAAGTGGGGGCCTACTTAATGTGACGCAGCTTGAGGCATGCCAGATGGTGTTCCAAGTAACAATAACAATAATAATAAACATCTCTGTAGCATAAAGTCTCACTCTTTAAGCTTTCACTCATTTGTATTAACCATTATCCTCCCCAGACACCCTCTTCCTCAATGCACATACAGTGGGGAGTCTAGCTTTCAGTCTAGACTTAAAGTCTTTAAGGACTTTCAATATGTGACTTTGAAAAAGTTACTTACGTCTAAGAAATGGTAAATGGAAATTACATGCAAGAGTTTTATGAGGATCAAATAAAATTTAGTCACATACATAAAATTTGTTTTCATAAAAGGTAAATGCTTATTTTTAGGGTAAACTATTCTGCTAATTAGCTTCCTAGGATGCCTGAGCCACTAAGTAAAAGAGGGGGAAAAAGTCAGGGCAAGAGCGTAAGGAAGGAAATGAGGCAAAGTCAGGAGGAAGAATGAAAAATATCTACTTTGGTGGAAGCAAGTAAGCAAAACAAAAATTTCAACTAATTCACAGTTTAGACTGGACTTAGCTTTGTGTAGAGCTGTGTCAAATAACGAGATAAACACATTGGTCAGAACCTGAATTTGTGTTGATTAAACCAGTGAAATTAGTCCTCTCAATTCTTTCTGCTCGTGATTGTAATGATGGCCAAATGAGTGTGTCTATAAAGAATGATCTAAGAAAATAATTACCTTTTACCTAATAATAGTGAGGATGGTGAGGATGAGGTTGATGGCGCCTGCTCCGCAGAGCTGCATGAACATGGCCACCATTTGCTCATTTAGGAACATTTCGTCTGCTGGAAACAATAAATTGTTCAGATTAAGTGATCCTTCAAAATTCTAACTGATGTAATTAGAATGATGGGATTTAAAGCTGAGGTGTAAAGTTATTTGTTTGCATATGACCAGCTAAAGTTGTAAAACCTAATATTTCCATAATAAAGTGATGATCTTGAAGAAATTCTTCCTGACTCTTAGATAACACTGCAAGCTGGTGGAGCTGTTGTTCATTCATTTCCTCCCTGTGGTCTTTGGATGGTTATTTGGCTTTCTTAATTCAGAAGTCCTGCTCTTTTCAAGCCCTTAGAAATTACTGGAAATTAGGCAATGTCATGTTCTAATTTTCTCTGTGCTCTGAGAAGAATTTTTGCAATGATCCGGTAGAACAGTTATCTTTTAAAATTAAAATTAAGTCCATGTCAGAAAGGAAAGGACAGATGAGAAAGATCAAGGCAGAAAGAGATTGTCCCTTAAGGACAACAATCTTTTTAAAATGGCAGTGACAGATAAATGGTGGACACAAAATGATTGTAATGTAACTAAATTATTAAAGTGAACTTATCTCTACCAAGAAAAGGGCTTGCATTGCATTAAAAATAAATGAGGAAATAACATTGGCCTTTTTCCCCCCTAAATCAGGACACCATATTTAAGAACTGACACTATTTCAGGATGTTTACTATTTTAATATATTTTTATTAATAATTCTACAAGCGTACTCTTTCTTTAATGAATAATTGTATATCTTTTAACAAAGCTTATATTATTTTAAGTGGAGAGGTAAAGAAGAACTTTTTGAAATTTCAATTTTTCCTTTAATAAAAATATTTGTTTTCAAAAATCTGTCATAAGATTTCATAATTTGCAGTCCCTAAAAGAAGCACTGTTTTCAGATGCATATTATTTACCCCAAAGTTTAAAATAGTCGTTGTGGGTGATTACAGATGGGTATTTTCCGTGAGTGTGGAATAATATATTAGAAGAGAAATTTCTCTTTTTAGATGAAATATTTCCTCCCACCATGTCTTCGTGTGTGCCAGACTTGAATGCCTGTATCTGTCTTCAAGGAAGATTTAGGTGCCACATGGATAACTTCTCAACTTTGAAGGTATTTTGTAGTGCAATGTTCAGCATTAAAATAAGGTTTTACCTGTCTTATCTCAGTGAGGCTCTACTTTTTTTTAGTTTATCTTACTATCACACCCACACAAACCCACACACAGAGTCTATCTCCGACAGGTTCTTTGATGGAAACCCTTGAGCAGCACTGCACCCTCTCAGGCAGGCAGTGATAGTCTAAGGTAAGCCTTTGTCAGGTAGCATGGCTGGGTCAGCAGTGGAAGCATGATTTAGTTCATCTAAAGAACACAGGGATACCTGAGCAGCATGTGTGATGCAGAAGCAGCATTCCTAGGTTACTCTGCTACACAATCTCTGTAAATCAGAGAGGAGAAATTACAATTATATAAATGGAAAGTTATAAACACTGCTTGTAATCTAGAGTGCATAGTCTTCTAAATTTGGCCCTTTATGTCCACAGTACATTTTTGCTGTTTTAAGGCAAATGGTGTTTCCTTAACTCGGGGAGGTTCTGCTGATACCTAGCTATTTTCATTATTTTAACTCAGCTTTTGACTTTTTTAAAAAAAGTATACTGCATGGTTAAAATCGTTTCATTGTAAGACTATTTTTCATTTAAGATTCTATCTCTTCCTATTCTAGTTAAAGAAACTAAAAATAAAATAAAACCAAAAGTTTTTAAAAGTCTTTTGGGTAAACATTGATGAATAAATTGTTAATTTTGAATTAGCATAAATAACATTTATAAGTGGGTATTTTTAAGGTGTCTGAAAATAGTTACCATGTATTCCTGCAAGTACTATTTAATATACTTATAGAAAAGTCTCTTGGAAACTTCAGCCTACAGTCTTTTTCAATGATCACAAATTCCAGGAAAATAGAGGCCAAATTAATTCCCTTTTATGGCACTATTAATATGGTATTAGGTTTGAATCCCTAAATACTGGTGGGAAAAAAGCCATATAGTAGTCTCTTGCAGGTTTGATATGGCCAGATGTAGTTTAAGAAAATAACATCAAGATTGTCAAATTGTTGGTTGAGTCCATGATTTTGACCATAATTAGTATAAGACTTGAAATCACATGAATCACCAGAGAGAGAGAAAATTGGGAGTAGAGAATATCTGTTTTCACGTGTCTGAATGGGTACAATGTGAGGGAGATATCATTTATTTTATTGGATGAACAACTTGATTTGCTTAGGTGTCACTCGTAAAATTTTATAAAATGGAGATTTCAGCACTCCATCCCAAAACTATTGAATAAGAGTTAAGGGTGGCCCTTAAGAATCTGTATATACATAAGAAAATCTCCAGGTAATTCTAATCAGACAACCAAGACTGGGAACCCCAGTTTATGTGATTAATGATAAAATTAGGATTAATCAGTAAGTCCGTGGACTGTGAGCTCCCTAGGAGCAGAAATAAGAATTAAATTAATTTCCATCCTCTTTGCCCTATGTAATGCCTGTCACACACTAGTTATTCAAATATTTGTTAGATGAATGAATGAAGATAGTAGGAGGCATGTTTCATTCAAATACAATGAAAATATTTTTTATCAATTAGACATGTCACTTCCCAGGGCTGCAGCTGTCAAAGCAAAGGCCAGATGATCACTCATCAGGTAGTGCTGGTATCAGAAAAGTGCAGGAACCAGCATATAGTAAGTACTCAATAAATGCTTCACAAATTAAGGCATAAACTAAATGTTAGTTTCATATTCCATGAATTTCTTAATCAAATTAGGTTGACCATGAAACAGATCAATGGTGGAATTATAATCAGATTAATAAGATCAAATGAACTCACTAAAAACTCATTCTATAGGAGAATATAGATATAACTAAATGGCTTTTTAGCATTTCTCAAAAAGGACAAATCTTCAACTTGAGTGACATATAAACTCTTCTAAGAGCCAAAAATTCAAAGGCCAAATCATTCTGATGATTCTTCAGCAACATTCCCAGGCAAAATTAATCATTCACAACATTGTACCATCAAAACACTTTGTAGTTACCTTTCTTATATCATTTATCACTTATTTGGGAATGTATCTGTTCCTCTTGTAAAACCAACCTTCCCTGAGGAAGGCTGAAGAACAGTGCTATCATTTTGTCCTCATCCAACCCCCTCCCCGTGCTGAGCATAGGTTTGTCTGACTCCCTATTTGCTGACTATTGTTCACTGTTTAACACAGACCTGGGCTTCACCTCCCTGAGCCGGAGCTGCGTTATTAATGGTACCAGTGCATGGAGCACTCCCAGTAACTTGGTAATTCTCTTGACTATCAATCAACGCTAAGCTTTGGTTATCATACATTCAGGCACTAAATTGTGTGCTGATTTTAAAGACAAAAATCCAATTATACCTGCATATTTTATGTCTGATTCCTTACCTCATTACAGCACATGTATCTTATTACTTTTTCTTCTTCTTTGGGTAGGGAAGAGTATCAAATCTCCTATTTCTTCCTACATGGAGAAAAGCAAAAGTTTGGTTCATTTTAGGAAAAAGCTGAAGATAAATGTCCAGAGTTAAATGGACTTATGTCAATGGACTGTGCCATTGACATAAGAACTGACCCTTGAGGCTTTGGAGAAGCCAGGTGCGTGTTCAGTTTTCTTTGTGCTCGTTCCTTGGGATTTGCTTGAAAGAAAAACTATGCTTGGGCAAAGACTGCTGCCATCTTGCACAAGCTAGTTACATGATCTTCAAATTTTTAGACGGATTTTACCTGTTCTGTCAGGTAATAGGCTTAGAACAAGTTACACAATATACGTTTTGACAGTGGCTGATTTATGCAATCCCAGGAATGATTGATTTGTATATTTTTTCAAGAGTAAGGCACACTTCATTTTACACAGCCCATTTTCACCATTGTCAGGGTACACTTTCTTGATATTCTAATGGAAAATTGAGCCGCCTTTTTGAATTTTCAGCTCCGTTAGTCTCGCTTCTTGTTCCCTTTCTTTATAGGATTGGTGAAAAATATTTGGCAAATCCCTTCAAAGATACATTATCATTGTTTATGTTTTAAGGTACCTAGGGGTCAGGGATGAATCTGTGGTTGGGGGCAAACTTCAGGCTGGGAGAATTGGTGGTATGCAAAGCGATTGCATGATTTTTACAGTAGAAAGAATAGTATAGATGGTGGCTGTTAGCTGGTTAAAGCAGCAAGAGCTCTCACATTGTATCTTTTTTTCCCCTCTTAGCTGGCTATTCCCAGTATGCTCCACATGTGTGTGGTTTGGTAGAAGCTTGGGTAGAGAATGCACACAATTTGGGGTTTCTCCACCTGTTGTTTTGTTTCCTGGATTTCCTCACATTCCAGTGGCTGTAATTCACCATGAAATCTGTCAGAGTTAAAGCTGAAAAAAATTGGAAACTCACCCCCATGTGAATCCCTTCTTCAAGATTTAGAGTCCCCTCTAGAATCTGCCCGCTCTGCTGCAGTTGACTCTAGAGCCTTCAAGTAGTTGTTATTAGATTTTGTCCAGAGTTTGTAGTTTTTATCTGCAGGGAAATAGGTCTAGTAGAAGCTGATTTGGCTATAGTGGAAGAACCTCCCTGGCATTTTTGGAATATTGTTCATTAAATTTTAAGGTAGAAAGGCAGTTTATCAATTCTGTATTTTATTGTCTGCTATTGCTTTCAAAAGAACTTTTTAGCCTACTTTATATAAGTAATGCAGTTTCATTTTACCATCATAAATTATAAACTTAGCAACTCAAGTTAGATAAACACTGAATAACTCAATTGGGAAGGTCAAAGATCAGTGAGATGTTTAAGGGAGGCTCCTCAAATCGGAAATAACCTGGAGTAATCTGCTAACGGGTCAGACAAGTAAGGACTGAGCATAACGGAAATAATTAGAATTCATGGAATCATTGAATCCTGGTATTGGACAGGACCTTGGAATCATGTTATCAAGCTTTATACATAAAACTAGAATCCTTCTCACAGCATCTTCCTACAAGATAGTGACTATCAACCATGAAAGTGTGCTGAGGAGAATATTAGATATGGCAATAAAGTAAATGGGAACAGTTGGCTAAAAATGGTGAAATGTCACACAAGTTTTCTCATATAAGATACTCTACAACATTTTCTATTTTATTTTTAAATTTCAAATTTCTAAGCTAGCTTTGCCCTTGTACAATTTTTTACTGTGTAATGTTCATACTTAGAAAATCAAAATCTCAGGATGTTTCTGGGTGAATAATGTCTTATATGTCAGCAATTAGCATTATCCCTCTTTTTTGGAAGGGTAAGGTGCAAGAGAGCCAATTACATGAATTCCTCAATGATAAAATAAGAAAAGGAACTTTGGATCAATTTGGTTTGTTTTGTAATGCATATGAAGACAAGTCCAAAAATAAAAAGAATTTTTAAAAATGCATTGAGATAATGTGAAAAGCAAACCTAATGACAAAGAATTACACAATTTCTAACCATATATCAAAATTATAGAGTTAAGAAAGCATTAGAATATTTATTTTTGGATTCTAAAAACCAACCTAAAGGAAAATTTCAAATGAACTTTGAAACTTTCAAGCCTTTACCCAAAACTCATTAAGTCTTATCTAAAAGAATTATAAATATTGGATCAGCACAATAATCATTAAATGCTAAATGCAAATAAACATGTAGAAATTTTTTTCAAACACTCTTACTATTTATGCAGTACATTGCTCCCAAGAACAAATATACGTAGTAAATAACTCCTAAAGAGAACAGCACAATATATTGAGGACAAGAACTGAATCTAATCAGAGATCATAATATGATAATTTTCTAAGGGAAATTTAATGCTGCATCCAGACATTGCGTTGGGATCAGTGAGGCACTGGTGTTTTATGTCAGCAAGAACTTAAAAATAATCTGCTTACTTAGTGCACAATCTTAAACAAAACACCACTTTCTTTTTTATGTAGATGGTATTTTTGTATATTTAGTTCTATTGCAGTGTCTAAGCCACAGAGTAAACTCAACGGAGGAGAGTTTAGTGAATGGATTCATAATAGCTAAGTCCCCTTAGGCACTGTCTCATGAGAGTTGACATGTAAACCTTCTCCCTTTGTTATTTTCCAGAGCCAGTTTTTTCACTTCAAGCAAGCCAGTATTTTAGTTCCTTCTAACATGTAAGGAGTCATTCATTACCCTCTCTCACCTTTTTCTTCAACCTGTCCCTCCCTACTCTTTCCTTTTAGCCTATAAATATGCTCTAGTACAGCCAGCCCTAGTGGTCTGCCCTGGTTCATTTCCTGGTCAGGGAAGCACACCACCATCTGTTGGTTGTGATACTGCAGTGGCTGCGTGTTGCTGTGATGCTGAGAGCTATGCCACCGGTAGGTATTTCAAATACCAGCAGGGTCACCGATGGTGGACAGGTTTCAGCGGAGCTTGCAAACTAAGTCAGACTAGGAAGAAGGACCTGGCCACCTTCTTCCAAAAAAACTGGCCTTGAAAACCCTATGAACAGCAGCGGAGCATTGTCTGATATGGCACTGGAGGTGAGAGGATGGTGCAAAAAGACTGGGCAGGGTTCAGCTCTGCTGTACACAGGGTTGCTAGGAGTCAGAATCAACTTGCGACACCAACAACAAAGCCTCCATTATTTTCCAAGTCTTTTCTCCCCACTACTGACACAATACTCCTCTCTTTTCTTTCAAAGAGAGCCAAGCTACTCAAAAGCACAATGTGCAATTTGGATCTCTTCTTCACCTTCTTTCATTCCTTAGCACGTTACAGTTAGGGTTCTGCCCACATCCCACTCTGTCTAAATGAGTCTTGCCAAGGTTACCAACTTGTACCCACAATGTCCACTCTTCCGTCTTACTTCTTCCTTCTTACTAGGGAGGGAACTTTCATCCTCCCTAGTCTTCAGGTATACTTTTTCTTTTTTGTTTTCTTCCTCCTCCTACCTCTTCTGGCTGTTTATCCTCAATCTTTTCTGTAGACTCTTCTTTCCATATCTCTTGCTTATAAGCTACTCTTTTCTGAGATTCTGCCCTCGAATCTTCCTTATCACTCTGTCACTCTATAAAGACAGGATATGGTAAGTTACAACTAACAACCCCTACAATCTCAGTGGCTTAAACAATCATCGTTTATTTCTTGCTCGTATTACATGTTCATCTCAGTTCTGCTGAGGCTCTCCATCACATTGTCCTCACTCAGATACACAGGTTAACAGAGCCTCCATCACCTGGGATATTCCTGGTCACAGTGGCAGGGGGAGGAAAACATGGAAAATTGTGTACCAGCTCTTAAAAGTTTCTGCCCAAAAGGGGCATACATCTGTTCCTCTCAATTTTGTTGGCCAAAGTGAGTAATATGGTCAAGTCTAATTTCAAGGGGGCTGGGGGGATGGATCAGTATAATCCTATAATATGCACAAAAAAAGGAAACCAGGATATCAGAGATTAGCTTTAATCACCATTAGAGTCTCTGAGTGATTCCATTCAACAAATGTGGTTTCAATTACCACATAAATGCTAATGACCTGCAAATCTATATCTTGAACTCATATCTCTTAATCTATGTACTCATATATACAACTTTCTACTTTACTTGGACATCCAAACCTTGAACTCAATCTGCCCCAAGTGAACCCATTGCTAAAACTTCTCATCTTGATCATCTTCCTAGAACACCAGTTAGACACTTGGGGGGTTATTCCTGATTCATTCTTCTTCCTTATCCCAAATATCAATGGGAAGCAGCTCTAATTCAATCAGTGGTCTCAATGTTATTAGAATCTACCCTCTCCTCTCTGTTCACATTGTTGCCTTCTATGTAATCTCTCCATGTTTATTTTCTGGATTGCTGCAATAGCCACTTCTTGTGGTCTTCTTGCTATTAGTCATAGTCTCACAAATTATCCTTGTCACAACTGTCAAAATTACCTATCTACATCACAAATTTGATCACTTATTGTTTTAAAAATCGCTCATTGTTTGTTTTATCATTGACTCTAGGATAATATCCAAACTTCTTATATCATACCAGACCTTTTATGATGTGATCTCTGATTATCTGGCTAGCTTCATCTCTCTCCACTTCCCCCAGCTAATGACATTTCATGATCTAAAGTTGATGGTCAAACTCACCTAAAGATAAAGGAGAAGTGATAGCAAAGGATACCTTCAGAAGGAAAACAAAAAAGAGGAGGAAGACAAGAAAGAAAACCTTTTAAGTTGGATATAGAACCTGGGATAGCCAATGGTCCGCAGCAGGAAGTCCTAACTCTTTCTTTTTGTTCAGACACTTCATTCACCTGGAAGGACTGTTGAGGTCTGAGTAGGAGACTGGCACAGGTAGTTTTGCTACTGGAGAAAGACAAACATCTTGTGGAGGCTGTCAGTCCTTAAATTCAGACAAGTGGGTATGTCCAATCCTGACATTTAGGATATTCATCCTTGGATGAAAAGCTGTGTCTGTAGGTGATACCAAGATTACTATGTGAACAGTGAAAATGCTTCCCAGCTCCATAGCAGTGACCAACTGAGCAGGGCCATGTAGTATATAGAGGCTGCCCCTTCCAGGGCTATGGGAGAGCATATTCTTATGAACCAGGTGCAGGATTAGGGTGGAAATAGTTGGCAGATTTAATGATTGGCATTCTCTGATATTATTTTAATATTTAAATGCTGCACATTGAAGACAGTGGAAAAAAGAAAGAAAAACAGCAAAATTGCCTCTGTAATTAAGGGAAAAAAGAAAAAAAAACAAGACAGAACTATCTTTTCACATCTAAACAATCCTTGCTAGTAGATTTCCAACAAGGCTAAGCCACAGAAAATGGTAAAGGAGGTGAAGTTTTTGTAAGAGTCACTGTTGTCTTTTTTCTTTATTGCTGTGTCCCTTTACCCATACCTATCTTTTTATCTTATGTAATTTAAGGAGAGAAAAACACAATTCCTATAGTAGGCTGCAGTCTTTTAGAATGTGTCTTTTGTTTCCTACAAAGAGGAAATCAAATGCAAAGAGGAAAGTTTCCTAAGTTACTAGTTCAACATAAGTGAATAAAAAAAAAAATAGATGCTTTTCCTTCAAGTGCCTAGCATTTATAAGCAGAAGGATGAATTAACAGAATGACAGGTGTTGGGAAATGACAAAAGGAAACAGATTACTGATAGGAATCAAATTACTTAGTCCTCAGTTACATTCCAGGCATAAATAAAGTAAAACAATTAATCTTTTATTTCTGCCACCTGTAAATCTGCCAGGCATTGCATGCTCAATAGCATTAATGAATTGCAACAGAAAGACAGGGCCTAATTTTTCTCTACTCTGTGATGTCAAAGCCACCATATTTGACAGCTGAAATCATCTCTTATAGTGTCTGTATGCCAGTCCATAAGGTAGAAAGGCTTATATCCTGAAAAAAAGCCTCACAATTTCGTTGAAAGGGAGGATAACACTTTAACATTCACCAGAATGGAAGAGGAAGAGGACACAGTCTCACCCCTAAGTTTTAAGCACTAAATTGTAGCTAATTTCTGGATTGTAAGGCAAAAGTAAGGATGGGAGACTAGAAAAAGATGAACTGGAAAATAGTGTCCTCTGTTGTTTCTGTTTCTTAAAAAGTTAGTAAGTGTAATGATTTTTCATTACCATTTTGACATTCGAAAAAAATAAATAAAATGAAAAGAAACAAACTGAATTATTTACAGCATATGCCATTAAATTTCCACATTTTTCTGGATCTCTTAACCATAATTATGCAATTATGCTTTTAGAACTTATGTCTTCACATTGACAAGCTGAAAAATCTGAGTAGGCACTGGACCATGTGAGAAATCCTAGGACTATTACACTTGTATTATAATAAATTAGCCTTGGAGAGTTTAATCGCAGACCTATGCCTCGACTCCTACCCAAAAGCTATGACGTTTCTAAGGCCATTCAGCCTATTTCTAAAGAGACCCTGTAGTAGTTTCCTTTTTCCTGATACCTGACACAAATCTTCCTCCTTCTGTGTAGTTTTCTCTGATCCATGCCTGGCTTCAATAGGTAACTGGGTATATGTTTGACCATCACCAGCTTTCCTAACTCTGAGATGATGTACAAGTGCATCAGTAGAAGACCTCATGGAAATTCTAGTAAATAGCAGACTTCCTCTCATTTTGTAAGAAAAATTGTTTCTTTCTAATACAAGCATTATTTTTTGGTAACATCTCTAACTCAAATGCAAAAAGACTCTGCTTGTTTATTTACTTGGCATTTTCTTCCCCTAGATTATCACCTGACACATTTATTTCTCTTTAGGTCATCCCTCTTTTGAGTGACTTAGCAGTTAATCATAAGTCTTGTCATGACTACTGCAAGCAATTGGATTTTGTTTGATTTTTAATGAAGCCTTATATTGTGATGTTTCAGTTCCATTTTTGGCTTGTGGTGACAACTTGTTTGCAAAGTACAATGAGGGAAAAGGAAAAAATGAGCGGGAGATGAAAGCTCTGGGGTCATTCTAGCTTAATTCTAATTTTTAAATATATTCTCAACAGTTGTATCCCCCATGTCTCCATAAAATAGCTGAAAGCTGAACACTGCCTAGATACAAGAAAATATGAATTGATTCTGGCCTCTTACAAATTTCATATTCTGTGAAGCTCCCAGTGGTATTTTCATCTCTTTAAAAATGTTTTCACTGTGATTCTTTTTTTTTCTTTAGCTTGAAGTTTTGTAGTTAATTGCTGATAACGTCCTTTTTTACTTAGTTTTATACTGAGCAATCAAGTCTGCTTTCTTCTTTCTCTATCTAGTTTCCAAAAATCTTGGTTATTTTAAGGATTTTTCTCCCTGAGGTTAGCTAGTTTCCTAGAGCCAACAACAAATGCATTAAATATCCATCCCAAGAAAAACTGCAATCTGATTAAAAAATCTTCAAAAATATATTCTCTAACTGAGTTTTGTAATTATGACTCTGGAGAATAAGTTACCTTGTTTAAATCACCCAGGACATTTTCTCCAGGCATCTACACATTTTAGGATGCTGAATAAGACAGTCTGAACGTAGACGCAATGGGTAGTTGTAGCTTCCGCTTGACCCCAAATAGCTCTGTCCAACTTCATGTCTTTATAACACCTCCTCTACCTCCACCCAAAGTCTTTTTTGCTTTTTTAATCAAACAAATACTGAGTATTGATTCCAAAGGCTACATAAAATATACAAACCTAGGACCAGGGAATGAGGCATAGATATCTTTTGGTATAGCCTGTAATCAACTTGTTAGTTGTTACCTTGGGGCTCCAAGGAAATAAAATAAGTAAATGCTGGAGAGGGGATGCAGATTCGGCTATGGGGCAGTGGCCCAGGGTGCCAATGAGTGAAGTGGCCTAAATGTTGGCAGATCTAGGTGGAGTTTGGATAAAAGTGGCTGAACCATAAAGAATATGGTAGAACCAGCTGCCAAAAGTGAGCATCACATTACATTTAGACTTCTCTTTCCCATCTCTCTATCTTGTCTTTAACCTCTAAACCATCACTTCTAGCCTTCCTCCCCGTCTCTCCCCAAAATTGCTAAATTAAAATAAAATAAAACAAAAACCCATAAACAAATAGAACATTTGATTCGACAGAAGAATTGAACAGAAAAAAAAAATCCCATATTTCTCTGAAAGAACTGTGAAAACACTCATTTAGTGCATTTCTAGGTCTTTAAAGTAAAAGCACAGGCCCTCAGAGAGATGGGAGCGTTATCACAGACACTGAATAAAGCAAACAGAAGCACGTTCACTGCCTCAGAGATCCTTTTGTACTCTTCAGCTGAGGTAAGCAATCTTAGAAAAAAAACTAATATCCTTATTTTTACTACTGTGTTCATGTCTTTAAATTTTTGAACAAATTTTTAGGGGTGATATACATGTTACTTGTCGCAATTATTTTCACAATTGCTACCAGGTGGTTATTGGGATTTGGTAGGGAAGCTCAAGTGTAGACAAACTTGTCAAGTTGGTTGTTGGTCTTTGGTCCCTGCTTCCCCTAAGTTTTAAACCATTTACCCGTTGTGCAGTGCTCACTTGCCACCCATCCATTGGTGCCAGTGTGCTTATCTTTTCTCCTTGTTTTCCCTATCAGGAAAACATTTTAATCACATTTATACAAAAAATAGAAATAAAAGATGACTTTATTAGTATTTCTATTCCCAAGGTGTCTACATTTTAAAAGGGTCCAAATCCATGAGCTAAATGAATAATACTTAGACAGTATACTTTTAAGGACCAATGAAAAGATGGCAGATAGATTGCTCTGGAAACCAGCCATTGTAGGTATGCATTACATTTTATTGTTAGGCAAATAATTCATTTTTTTTTTTTTTATATTTCATTTCTTTTTTTTTTTTTGTCTGTGTTTTTCCTTTTTTAATTTTTTGTTTATTGCAGTAACATTGGTTTATAACATTGTAAAAATTTCAGGTGTACATCATTATACTTCTATTTCTGCATAGATTACATCATGTTCACCACCAAAATACTAATTACAACCCATCACCACACACATGTACCGAATTATCCCTTTCACCCTCCTTCTTCCCCCCTTCCCCTCTGGTAACCACCAATCCAATCTCTGTCCCTATGTGTTTGTTTATTGTTGTTATTATCTACTACTTAATGAAGGAAATCATACGGTATTTGACCTTCTCCCTCTGACTTATTTCACTTTGCATTATACCCTCAATGTCCATCCATGTTGTCACAAATGGCTGGATTTCATCGTTTCTTATGGCTGAGTAGTATTCCATTGTGTATATATACCACATCTTCTTTATCCATTCGTCCCTTGATGAGCACTTAGGTTGCTTCCAAGTCTTGGCTATTGTGAATAACGCTGCAATGAACACAGGGGTGCATGTATCTTTATGCATTGGTGTTTTCAAGTTCTTTGGATAAATACCCAAGAGTGGAATAGCTGGATCATATGGTAGTTCTATCCTTGATTTTTTGAGGAATCTCCATACTGTTTTCCATAGTGGCTGCACCAGTTTGCACTCCCACCAGCAGTGTATGAGAGTTCCCTTCTCTCCACATCCTCTCCAACACATGTTGTTTCCTGTCTTGTTAATTATAGCCATTCTGACAGGCATGAGGTGATATCTCATTGTAGTTTTGATTTGCATTTCCCTGATAGTTAGTGATTTTGAACATCTTTTCATGTGTCTGTTGGCCATCTGTATATCTTCTTTGGAGAAATGTCTGTTCAGGTCTTTTGCCCATTTTTTAATTGGGTTGGTAGTTTTTTTGTTGTTGAGATGCATGAGTTCTTTATATATTTTGGAGATTAAGCCCTTATCAGATGTATGGTTTGCATAGGCAAACAATTCTTGAGGTTGGCAAGGTCAGATGAGATTGCTTGAAGTTTAGTGATTTTAATTATTTTCTTCTTTTTAGGTGGCAAAGTATTAAATGAATATACATGCTCATCCCTTGTGATTGAAGGATGCCAATTTCTGGACTTGTTACCTTGAAAAGGGGCTCTAAAATGTTCATAAGAAAAAGTAGTAGACCCCAAAGATGTTTTATAAAGGAATATATCACTACTTTTACTTAGGAAAGATAATCCATTCAGCAATCAAAAGCAACATTTCAGTTCTTAATCTATTGCCTGGAAATCATTAAAAAGTGGGCATCAATATGCATATTCCCTTCAGTTTTAGATAGTGGGCTTGTTAAGGCTTCAACATGGAAAACTAACTTAGTTGGGTTAAAACTAAACCCACAGAGACAGAGACAAATGCAACCACTATTTTTTTTAATACAAGGATATAACAAGTATCTTCAAATTAGAGGCTTAAAGTTTTGAATCTATCTTGTTAAAGTTACTCGTGCCTTAAGAAATGTAATACTTACTGTTCTTTGAAGAGATTTTTCTAAATTTAGGAAAAAATCTCTTTCACTAGCAAGTCTTGCAAAATCGTATTACGATAATTTAATGTAAAAGGAAAATATAGGTGAAAGACTCATGTCATATGAAAACATTCCTGATATGCTAATAACATATTATACATATTTTCAAATTTGTTGGACAATTGGGAGTTTTTCAACAAACTTGTGGTAGTGGAGCCATACCCTGTAGACATTGCTTCTTTGCCAGCTGGTGCAATGTTAGACTTTGTCAGTTAAGGCTACTGAAAAGACACTGCAATGCACCAGCCCCAGAAAGGCACCCCTTTTCTGGGCTACAACCCTCCTTCTTTCTCATTCAACATGGGGGCCCAGCGGCCTGCACAAACCAGTTCTAGCCATACTCTCAGTTTGAGAGACCATTTCTGTCATATAGTTCCAGCCATGTTCTCAAGCAGCTGTCTCCCCAGGTGGTGGGCCAGTTCTACGTAGCAGCTCCATCCTGTACCCTCTGACAAGTTTCTTCACAGCAGGCACCCTGGATGTTCTGTGGTAGTCATACCCTCTTTGAAGAGATCTGAACTCTTTCTTGGGGAAGACCTTCTTCTAAGTCTTCTGTTTTTTCATTGCCTACTCTTCCCAACCTAGTGTTAATAGCTGCTTTTGTTTTTTCACCTGATAATTCTTGATCCTTTAGAGTCCACTTTAACCCTTTTAATAGTTAACTACTTTTCAGTAATGAATTTTTATATTAAATGTTCTTGTTCAACTTACAGGTATGTTTTCTGTCTTTTGACTGGACTCTGACTGATATACTAATTCTCTTTTTGAAATAGCTTATTACCATGTCATTAAAAAAAGTAAAACTGTCTCCATTCTACATAAAAAAATTATGATAATAATTATATGATCATTAGTTATCTTAACAAATAAGAAATATACTAGCAAGTCATTGAAAACTGCTCAAAGAGAGGTTGTATTATGATAGACCAATGGTATTACTAAAAATAATATATATGTGAAATTATTATAATATATTTTGTTGCTATGGTTTAGAGAATACTATGATTTTTAAAAAATGACTTCCTATAAGAAGATGATATTCCCTTTTCTGAAATAACTATCAATTATACAATGGTTACTGTATAAGCGGTTACAAAGTATTACAGTTTATAGTGAGGTAAAATAAGAATATGAGTTTGAGAGACTCAGTTTTATCATCTCTATAGCAAGAATCATAATATTTAGTTCTCAGGCCATTTCTAAGTGATTTTGATTGTGGGTGTTAAGGCGTCTAGTGCAATACCTAGAACATAATTGACAATAAAAGGGCTGAATGATACATGTGAGAGAAGGACCTTTAAAATCTCAAGTCACCTCATTAGTGAGTGGTAGAACCAAGATTGCAGTTTGGGTATTACTAACTCCAAAGCCCGTCCTCTTGCTAACACAGTAAGTGTGATTTGGAAATGGAGAGCAGAGTAGAAAAAGGCACATGGGAGGCAAGTAATACAGTGTGTTGATGAAAACATCCTCTCCTCGCCAAATTTGAGTTATTTTGATGTGTTCTGACGTATATCTTGGGTAACTATAAACTGTAATGTGTTACTGTGCAGTGATTTAAAGACATCTGGTACATCCCTCCTTTGCTATCAGTCAGAACCCCCCTCCTTCCCAGTCCAGAAGCAGCTGGAGTTCTTTCCACCACACTGCTGGCAGCCAGTACCTTCATATCAGAAATGACTTCCAGGATGAAACACATTTGCCATCCCTGATAGATAGTGACAAGATCTGTAAAAATCTTTATGTAACCAGAAAGGCTTGATGCTAGGGAGGTAGCTAAAGTTAAGTCATCTTTTTACAAAGTGTTTTTCTAGATAAAAAGGAGAAATGATTGAGTCAGAAACTATGAGGTAAAAGGATGCAATACAGCAAACATTTGAATTGAGCAATGGCTTGCTTAACATAGCTAGACTTAGAAAAGTGCTGTAAACTATGCCAGATAGAGAGTGCTGACTTTGGAAGCTCTAATAATTAATAGAAAGGCAAATAAGAATAAAAGCAGACTAGCAGACATTTGATCCCAGTTATATAGTAATAGGAAGAACCTGAAACCCTGTTACAACAGACATAAAAATGAAAATTAACATGCAATAAACACTGTCTCAAATGCACAGCTGATCTATGAGATGTATCTCAAGGAGCCAATGAGGAAGAGAGAACTAAAAACCAGAGCAATGTGCTCCTGGGTTTACACTGTGGCTTCACTGGGTGGAATTATATGATTATGGGTTATCTTTCAGAGATATCTAAGTCTTTCAGATAAGATCCACACGCATAAGTCAAGAGTTTTTAGATTTGAGTAATGGAGTATTCAAATTCAGTAAAAGGTTGCACTAGGGAAAAGTGTGCTCACTGCCATAGGGAGGTGCAGAAATTTCTAAGACTCAGCATAGGCTGTATAAATTTGAATACCATATCCCTATGTACTTCAGGCCCCTGTTCATGCATTTTTCAGTGTAACTTTATATACCCTTACTCAAAGTTAAAGAAAAAGACCCTCCATCCATTTGAAAATATAACAACAACAATATTCTGAATTGCTTATAGTTAAAAACTCAGAATACTTAAAAATAATTACAAATAATTTAGTACTAATAATGAAAACATTATGTGTAAAAACTTTTGGAATGTAAGTAGTACTTAGAAGGAAAAGTATAGCCTTTAATGTTTATATTACAAAAGAAAACAGTCTGAACATTGTTAAGTATCCAAGTCAAGAAGTTAGATAAAAGGTATATTGAAAACATTACACTATTATTGTGAAGTTTATAACTGTTCCCTTTAGAGTCTATTCAACATCATACTGCATGTGTTAATCCACACAGTAAAACGGGAATAAAAATAAAGCATTTGAAAAGAAAAGTATACACATGTCATTTTTGACTTACAATTTGATTGTCTACATAGCAAATCCAGGAGAATCTTCAAACACTCAATACTAATAAGCATTAGTAGCTTATAACACACATAGTAAGTTTGCTACAGAAAGTTAATTTGGCCCTATACATTACCTATAAAATATTTTAAAAATGAATTCTTAAAATAGCATTTACCAAATTAGCAAAATATGGAACAAAAATGTGAAAGATCTTTCTGGAGAAAAAGTATAAACCCTTAATGGAAGTCATGATAAAAAGACCCAAATAGAGAGAGAGTCCTCATTCATGTATGGGGATACTCAGTAACATGAAAATGGATGGCATCTCCAAATTCTTTATGAATCTAATGCATTTCCCATAAAATTACCAATAATGTTTTTCACAGAAGTTGAATTGATGAACAAACTCTTACATGGAGAAACAAAGGACCTAGTATAGTTTGGCAGATTTTGAAGAAAAAGTAGGTGAGGGAAACTACACCCACCCCTAACGATATTCATTCCACAAACATTTATTGAAGACAATTTGTCCACCAGACATTGTAAGTGCTTATAATAAATCAGTGAACAAAGCTGATGGAGATCTCTGACTTCATAGAGATTGCATTCTACTAGGGAAAATTATAAGGTAAGTTAATTTAAGAGAGTGCTGTATTTTTCAGAATTAGACATTTGAACAAGGGATAAGAATAGAGTCCAGAGACTAAACAATACATATACGGAAAACTGCTAAATTATAAGAGGAATAGTATAAATTAATAATTAAATATTTAGTAGATAATGCAGAAGTAATAATTTATATAAAGAAATATAAAGAAAATAAAATAAGAATCTTACTTCACATTATAAATAAATAAATTTAGGTAGATTAAAGATCTAAATGAGAAAGCCAACATTTTATTGATTTTTGCCAAAAAAAGAAAAAGATGCTGTAGATAATTTTTACACATTGGATTAGAGAAGGCTGTATTAAATAATGCAAATAAGTACAGACCAAAGAAGGAAAATACTGATCCATTCGAATATACAAAAACAAACACACAAAATGCTCAGGACATCAAAATATACCACAAAAAAAATATATATATAAACCATAGACTCGGGATAGATATTTGTCATACATATAATATACACAGAATACTTCTCCAGAATATACAAAGAACCACTAAAAAGCAATAAGAAAAAGGCAAACATTTCAACTGAAAAAGGTAAAGAAAATTAGCAAACATTTCACAGAAGTGAAAACCCAAATGGCTAATAAACATGTGAAGAGATGTTCATTTTAATAGCAGTCCACAAAATGCAGATTAAAACAAGAAGGCATTATTTTACATCCATCAGATTGGTAAAAAATAAAATGTTGACAATAACAAATGTTGCTGAGAGTGTCTAGCAAAAAAGTTCTCATTACATGCTTGTGGGTATGTGAATTGTTGCAACCATTTTGAAGAGCAATCTGGCAAGATCTGGTAAAATAGAAGTAGAAATTACTCTATAAGCAATTACCTCATGAGAGGGCTCATTTTCTGAGTATGTACCATCAAGAAACTCTCATGCAAGTACACCATGAGATAGGAACACAAACATTTGTTAAAACATTATTTTTAGTAGGAGTAAATTATAAGCAACCTTAGGCATCAATGAATAGAAGAGAAAATGAATGAATAGTAATATGTTTATATAAGAAAATACTGTAGAGTAGCTAGTGAACTGAAGTTTCATCTATTGACATTGATGAATTGTCAAACATAATATTTAACAAGTACAAAATATCCAATACAAAATGATACAATGTTTCAAAGTTTAAACATGCAAAAAATAATATATGCATGTATAGAACATATAAAACACCATAGTCAGATTTTCTCTGCACATGGAGAGAAAAGAATGAGACTGGTGGAGGGCACCTAAGGGGCTGCAACCTCTATGTAGTATTTTTGCTTCATCAAAAATTACAAAGCAAATATAACAAAATCAAATTTGATAAATTTAGATAGGTATTCAGATATTTACTAGTATTCATTTTGCTTCAAATACATTCAAGATTTTAATAATATCCTTTTTAAAAAAAATTTTAAAAAACAACCCTGGACTAGAGTGGGTTTCAATTCTTGGAGACTCAGGCTAAGAGTTAAGAATTGGCCCCAATGGCCCAGCCAGGCAATATTTAAGAGATTAGAAAATATATTTCATAGGGAAAATAGATAAGCTTCCAGCATCTCCTTAGATCTTTTCCCTGAATGATGATAAATAACTTTGAATACACGGATAGTTTCTAGGTGTTATCTATGATTAAAGTGGGAAAACTTCCATTGAAGAAGTCAGAGCCATTTCTAGCAATGCCAGCAAAGGGCAGAGAGAAAGGGACGATTATTGAAAGGTAACTCTAAACACTGAGGGCAAAAAATACTCTGCTCAGGTTATTGCTTCATCTGGCTAAGCCAGGATTTTTCTTTTTCCCCTATTGAATGTCTGATGGCAGCAACAAGAATGGTCACAAATGTTGGGATCCAGGATGGATAGCAGACAAATCCCTGATGTGCAATTTCTTATAGATGTTGAGGCCCAGCAAATGCAGCTGCTTTGGATTATACATAAGACAGGAAAAAAATAAATGAGGGTATTTAAGGAGGCAAGGAACAAGGAAGCAATGAAGTTTCCATCCCTGGCCTTGGAAACAGGATACCTGGAATCTAGTCCAGTCTATTCCATTAAATAATTATCTTTTCTTCAGCAAATAACTTACTCTTTTTGAATTTCAGTTTTCTCAATTATAATACGAGAGTTTTTAACGTTAACCTCCTTTCTTTTAAGGTCCATCTGCTCTAAAATTCTAAATCTCTATTTAGAGATTATCATCTTTCTGACATGGAGTTGGAAAGTCATGGATAATTATCATTCCTAACTGATGTCCCAAAGATAAGCTCCTTTTGGTACAAGCCTAGTACTTTCTTAGTGAACACAGAAATACCACACAGTCCTTGGCATTGGGCGTGGTAGAGGTATTCCACCAACACCTAATGATTAATTCACTGATCTTCCTGATGAGGCAGGATCCCCATGCTAACCTCTGTTTCCCAAAACTGGCAGTCAGCCAGAAGTAGTTAAGGATGTCTGCTGCTGGTTAATTTACTAACTATATAAAAATTTGGTATTTGAATGAAATACTCTCATCAGTGATAACAGTAACTAAGACATTTCCATTGTGCTAATGCCCTTATGACAAGTGCTGGAGTGTGATACACTCAGGAAGCCTCTGTTTGGTGCATCTTTTCTAGGAACTGATTCTTTTTACATAAATTAGTGCCTCAGTCTGGGGCCTGACGCTGTTATAGTAGGTGCTCTGAGGACAGATTTCACTCCTCTCTGCTTCCTAATATATTGAATTGAATTGTACATATGTGTTGAATTGTTTCATAATATGGCAAGTTTGAATTTAGTGGTTCTCTGGTCATATTACAGTTTTTAGAGTTCCCTAAAATAAGCCAGACTCCTATCCGTGCAGCCTCTCCATGGATCACACTTCAAATCTATATTGTATGAATGATCTGTCATCTCGCTTTATCAGCTCACTAATAGAAATGTGTGGGGATGTTCCCAGATGTAGTTGGCACCTTCTTTTTGTGTGTAAGTGATATCCGTGCTTTACTGACACTAAACCCTTTTCCACACCAAGTTGCACAATAATGATTGCAAACTGGGGAGCAACAACTTTAGTAAATGAAAGTAATACTAACGGAGTCCAAAAATGCTGTGTTAACAGTTCACTGATCATTTAATGGGAATCACATCTATTAAATGTCTCATACTGTGACAAGGAATCTTTTCTCACTGAAAATAAGGCTAAACTCATCAGTAAGGGAGAAAGAAATCCTACAAAAACAGAATAACAAACTCTTGGGCTCAGCTGATAGGCAATCTGGTAATCCACTATTATAATATTTATATTATAATAATATATAATATTATAATATATAATAATAATAAATAGAATTTATCCAGCACTTATTATTTTCCAGGCTATATTCTAAGTGCTTAAAATGTCTGTTCTTTTTGAACACTCACAACTCTATGAAGTAAGGAAGTATTATATTGATGAAGCAACCCAGAATGGTTGGGGAATTTGATCAAGGTCACACAGATAGTAAATGATAGCATAAGGATATGACCCCAGGCAGTCTGGGTTGAAAGCCAGCACTCTTGGTACCATTCTTAGATACTTACTTTAAAAAGTAATATTGGTTTCTCTTGTACTATTTGCTAGCCACATGAGCCAAAAAGAAAAATTCCTTGAAAATACAATTATTTTATGTATTTGTTTGTTTATGTCTAATGAAATTCTATTGGGAAAATGCTGAAACTATGAAACCCAAGGAAAAGCCTTTATTTTTGGCATGTCTTTTACAGTCACATCCAGTTTCAGATGACACAGACCATCAGCCTATTTTTACTTCCTACCTTACTTGCACTGAATCTGCAAGTTAACAGATTAATCATTTGAAAAACAATGGGCAAAAGAATATACTATGCTTTAAAATATTCTTAAAGGAACATTTCCCAGTTATTGGGAGACTTCCCAGCGCTCCTGCCCCCCAAAAGGCCATAGCCCTAGAATCAAAGTCCTCCCGCTACACATGTTCTATTGTTTTTCCCTTTTGTTCTTTTTAGTGGGACACATGCATACCCAAATATCCAAAAAAGTCTCTATTTTAATGTGAATCTTAGAGCATAAATTTTGCAAGTTTTCCTCATTTTATACATAGGTTGTTATACAAAAGTTGTCACGAAGTTTATAATAAGAATAGCTTTTCTCAGAAATAATTTTATAAATAGTAGCAATGTTCTCAAGCCAGGCCATACAAGACTACTTAACCTCTGAAGTCTTTTGAGGTTTCTTACTAATGGTACAATCTATTCACAAAATCGTCTTTTGTAGCATCTCATGGAAAATGCATTCGTTGCATGCAGAGGACACATCCCTCATCAGTAATGTCAGGGGCAGAGTCAGACAAACTGATGTGAGATAGACTTTACTGGCACCGGTAAATGATATATATGTTTGCCTATCTATCTGTCTGTCTATATGTGCCAGGTACTGTTCTAACTTCTTTAGATAATTTAACTCATTGGAACATCACAACAATCTGATGAACTAGTTTCTTTTATTATCCCCATTTTATAGATGAGGCAGCAGAGATGCTGCTAGGTTACATCATTTGCTCAAGCTGACACAGTTATAAGTGATGGATAAGGGATATGAGCCCACGCAGTCTGACTCTAGGGTCTGTGCTCTAACCACTACACATCTGTGTTTCATCTCTTTAAGATAGAGCCGCTCACTCAATCCATTCTGCAGAGTGGAAGTGAGAGCTTCAACTCAGGAACTCCCAAATGTTTAATTTCACGAGTTTATACGTTGAGTTTTCAAAGCCAGGGGTTCTCATTATTCATTAATATGTAACCATGATTCCCTTCCTCATTTCCCCTATCACTTGTTCTGTTCAAGTTTCTTCTGGACACAGAGAAAGAGTCCCAAGTCCAACTCTTGGTTTTAGGTTTGAATGGTTCTCAAAATCACCCAGGTTTTCATTTTATAACCCATAGATTATTTTTTTTTTGCCCAAAGAGTTTTTGTGAATGGGATCCCTTTCTCTCTCTGTACTCCGAGAAGTTTTTCAAGGAAGTTTGTCAAGAGTCTGGAAACGCCTGAAGTTATATACATATTTCTGGTAAAATGGTCAATGACTTTAAACTGATTATCAGAGTGGCTTCTGGACCTTACCACCTGAAGTCTACATGATCACTATGATTTGAGAAATGATCAATACTCTTGTGGTCATCATAACCTTAGACAGGGAGACATGCAGACTACTTAATTTAAGCAATTCCACTGAATAGAGTATCTATACACACGGTATTGTTAGTAAATAACAAGTATCCACCAAACACTTTAGACTATTTTCCCAAATTATGTGTTCAAGATGTTTTACATATTCTACACACACACACACACACACACACGCTCACACACACATATAATTTTATCATAAAATCAATAGAAAGGGAATTTCCTACTGTATTCTCCTCTCAGAGATTTACTGCTAAAGGCTCTGAAAAGCCTTAATGCAGTAGGAACCAATTTAACCTCCGAATTTAGCGTTCTCTAAAAGTATTTGATCTATAGAGTACTTTTTTTGAAAAATTCTCTTTTCAGCTAGAAGAATGACATATAAGGAATTGTAATATATATTTGTAGTATATATATTATTTCTAAGTTAGGCTATTTCAAAAATTGTGTTTACTGTTGTCATGATGGTGAAATTTGAACCAGGTAAAAGGAACACAAATCTCTACAATTATTCAAGTTAAAAAGATACCTGTGTATATATGATCAGAAGGAAGAAACTGTCATTTCCCTTTACCTATATCTAGTTAATGATCAGGCAGAAGTGGGCACTTTTCAAAATGCTGCTCTACGCAACAGCTGTGCAATCATTCATTTTAATTAAATCATTTCTAAAAAGAGTCCTTAGAAAAATCACATAATGCCCACTTGAGTATTTTCTATAGATCAGATCCATTGTGAAGAATGGTGTACTTATATATTCACTTGCTCCTTATCTAGTGTACAGGGTAACAAAATTTATCCATCAGCACAAAAATTATGTTGGAGAGAAAACCGGGCTAAAAAAAACGAAGCTTCTATCATTCTTACATTATTTCTAGATGTTGGAGTGTTTTTTTTCCCCAGCATCTTTTCGTTGCTACTTCTTTTGCATCTGTCTACTCAGAAGGATTTTAGAAAAGCTAAACAGCATCATAAAACCTTATTACTTGATTCTCTCCTTCTGGCTTCACATGGCTCAAGAATCTGCCTTGCAGAGTCACTGAAGGGGAAAAGCCTCCTTTCACACCCTCCTAGAATCTGTTCCATTTGAATAGATAATCATTCAGCTGTAACCAGCAGCTGCTGCCTAATGCAGTCCCTAAACCTAAAGCAGATTCCTAAGGGACTCACAAAGACATTTAAGAATCTACCTTGGTGGAGCATGTGAGAGCTGCTCGGAAGACCGGAGTGTGTAGTGAGTCGGCACTTTGCCTCTCCCTTACTCATGACAATGCCCCCACAAGCACTGCAAGTATTTTAGTATTCAGATGAAGTTGGCTGCATTCATCTTATCTCTCAGCATCCTTTATGGAGGGTGAACTAAGGCCACAATTGTGTCCCCACTTCTCTCTTGTGTCGAAGAGTATCTAGCACAATCATATTCTACCTTTTAGCATCTTCATTTTTCTCAAATAAAGTCTTTGGTAGACTATAAGGCTGACTATAAACAGAACTGCCCTGATGGAAGGAAGGCTTGGACACTGGAACCAACCTACTCACCTTCCCATATATACACATGCTTAAGGCATCTCCATGAAATTCCAAAAATCTGAGAAAGAAAAAACTTTAGAAAGTAGGCACCTAGAAATTTTCACTACCTGTAAACAAAATTCCATTTTATTCTTTTACAAATAAATTGTATTCTTGGAGATATAGCAGGACAGAAATTAATATGAAATATATTAACCAAATTGTTCTTTTGGTTGAATAACTTTGTGACACTTCTTTTACAGAAATAGGCTGAATCTTCCAAGGAACTAAAACCTTCCAAGGAACTAGAACCCAGAAGCCATATGAATATGGCTTAAATGAGGGACCTTTAGATGATAATTTTTCGTTCAGTTCCTCAGTGACACTAAAGTTTGCACTATTGTTAGAGCATACCAGTTAATATCAAGACCTTGTTCACTTTTTATGTTATGTCATTTTCCTTTGGTTGGAATGCCTTCAACTTATTCTCTGTAAACAATGGCTTATCCTTAAGACCTAACGTAAGTTTCATCTGGATAAGAGATCCCTCTTATCCACTAGGTAGTTTGATGCTCAATCACTGTGCTCATTGTTATATCTGTAATAATGATGATGATGAGAATGGGATGAGGTTGTTGATGATAATAAACATGATAGTTAACACTAATTAGCTTGCTATGTGCCTGGTACTGTTATGAACCCTAAGCGCAAAAAGCATTTAATTTTGTAAGATAGCTACAATTATTATCCCCAATTTACAGATGAAGAAATCAAGGCTTAGGCAAATTAATAAACCTCACCAGTGAAAAAACTAGTAAGTGCAGAGTCAACGTTTGAACCAAGCTTATCTTTGAAACCATGGTTCTAACCATGACGATATACTGCTATTTTCATTTATAACCACTTAATAAGCTCTATAGCAGTTATCCATTTATAGGTCCTTGTTGATTAAAAGGTGAAGTCTTAGAGAGCAGGAAACATGTATGCTGTTTTCAAAGCTTAGCATAATGTTCCTCATAGAATTAGTATTCAATGTAAGTATTCAGTAAATGAAGAGTAATAATGAATCAATGAGTGTCAAAAAAAATAGACCATTTTTATGATGAATCACAAATTGTTTAAGTTTAGAGATATAATAAGAATAGTATTTGTGAAAATGGAATCTCATGAATTCCAAGAAATGTATTGACATTACATATTCTACCACTCCTTAGAATTTATATTTTGATATCTTAAAAGACATATTCTCTCAATATTTTTTAAATTCTTTAAAGCACTTTTGCTTTATTAAATCAAAATAAGTTTACTAACCTATATTTGTTCTTTCCTTAATATCTGGAGTTTAAAGAGCTTGTGGACCTCAGGATCTGCCCTGGTATTTGTACAGTGACCTAACCTTATAAACTTTTAAACATCAGAGGAATGTTATCCTTAATCTGTTTGCTGAATTTTATTATTTAAGTGAGGATGTTCAACCCAATTTATCACATAGCTAATACAGGACAAAGGTGCAAGAAGTTTGAATTATTAGCCTCGATGCAAAAAGACAACTGCTATGGTTGACTGTACCATGGGTCTCCTTTACGGCCCCTGATAACGTCTGGATTTCTTATTTTACTGTGACTGACTGACTGTGCATCACATGTGTTTAGTAATCTTCATAATAGCTGCAAGTAACTGCAGAATGTGGTTCACGTGAAGTATTAGATATTGGTTGCCAAAATGTACAAATAGCCTAAGGTTTCATAAGAGAAAAGAAGGAAGAAAAAAACAGACCTGTGTATACCTGTTTACCAAATGAAGACATACATGTATATCAGGCATCAAAAAGCCACAACTATGGAAAAGAAATACATAGTTGGATAATAAAATCATTTTTAATTACTATAAATCAGATCACCTGTAATAAAATGTGAAATGTTACTACATTTGTTATATGAATTCCTCTATCATTTTAATGTCGTTACCGTATGGAATGTCGAGTCCACACACTAGATGAAGGTTCTCCTGCCGCAGAGAGTTAAGAAATCCATTATTAGCAATGCCTGCATCAAATGCCTCCACAATTTTATTAATTATCCATATAATAAATAAATTACTATAAAATCCTCTCCAACAGGGCTGGCCCAGTGGCGTAGTGGTTAAGGTCACGCACTCCGCTTCAGCGGCCTGGGGTTGGCAGTTTCAGATCCCGGGCACGGATTTACATACCACTCATCAAGCCATGCTGTGGTGGTGTCCCATACACAAAACAGAGGAAGATGGGCACAGATGTTAGCTCAGAGCCAGTCTTCCTCACACACACACACAAAAAATCATCTCTGAGTCCTCTCTGAAAATCTTCTAAAGGATGGATTTCATCATTTCAATCCAAAGAACATCCCTGATTAAGATCAAGCGTAAACTCACAATCGAAGACCACAAAGTACAGAGGAAGCAAGCATCTATGAGTATGGTGAATTTTTAAATTGTCTGCAAATATTCACATGCTCTCTATTGGCTCTGTTCCATTGATGTTGGGCTTAACCATATGACTTGCATTGGCTGAAAGAATGTGTACAAACCGATTAGCTTCCACTTCCAAGCAAAAACTTCAAGAGGCATGGCAAGTTTCTGCCACCTGTCCCTCTTCTGCTTTCCATCATCAGGAGATCACGCTCCAGACAGTCACATCCTCTGACTCCTGTAATGAGAAAACATTTGGAAAAGACTGAAAAGTAACATCCCATAGCAGAGCCTCAGTACACAACCATAGCCACACATATGCCTTGCTAAAGAGACATAAGTAGTTGTTGCTTTAAAGCCACTCAGATTATTGAGGTTATTTTTTACAGTACATCATCACAATAAAAGCTAAATTGTGAGTGGGAACTGCCAAAAAAAAAGGATTTAGATTCCCAAAGAGACTGCAATGCTACTGATACTAAAATTGTCAAAGATAGAATATACAATAACTATATATGAAAAGTATACATAAATAAGAACACAATCACTGAAATGTGCAAAGAAGAGGCTGTAAAGTATAAATAGGGAACATTGAAAAAAATTAAAACCTACAGAAGAGAAAAATAGAGTTGTTGTAAAAAAAGCGGTGGAAGTGGATTAGACACAGCTGAGAGAATTAGTGTATAGAAAGTTTTATCTGAGGGAATTTATAGAAAGCAGCAGAAAGATAAAGGAATTTGAGAAGTTAAGAGAAGTTAAGAGATGAACAGGTTTGAAGGAGATGCTTGACATACATTCAATCAGGGTCCCAGAAAGAGAAAATAGAGAGATTAGTGAAAGAACATATGTGAAGAGATAATGGCTGTCAGTTTTCCAGAACCGGTGAAAAGCATGGATCCACAAATCAGGAAGAATAATATACTCCAAACAATGCGTATTTTAAAAAAAAATCTCTAGACATGTTATAGAAAACCAACATAGCAACCGAGAAAGAATCTTCAGAGCAAGCAAATCTCTTATTAAGAAACAAATAGAATGACAACAGAATTCTTACAGGCAACAATGGAAGCCAGAAGACCATAGAGTAATATCCTCAAGGTTTTAAAAGAAAATAATTGTTGACTGAAAATTGGAATCCAGCCTAGTTTCCAAAAGTGTGAAATAAAGGTGTTAATAGGTACATGAAACTAAACATTTTACAAAAGGAGATATTGATTAATGAGACCTTGTTACTCATTGGCATACTTAGGAAGTGGAAAAATGATTTGAGAGTAATCTAAGATGTGAGGACATGAACACACACACAAAAGGATGAATAAGTGCTTAAGAGAAATATAGTGAAAAATAATGTTGATGTGTGCTCTGAAGAAGATTTAAGATTTTGCATGCATATATATGTATATATTTATATTCTATTCTAAGGAAAAATATCAAGTTAAATATTAATAGAAATAATATATATAGTAAATTAGTATATAACTAGTAAAGAGTAAAAAAGTAAAATACCAAGGAGTTATTGAAAGTAAAATGATGGGGAAAAACTGGGCAAATATTTACCAAGAAAAAAAAAAACACTTGGTTAACTATGTCAATATTAGATAAAGTTTAAGACATAAGACAATATTAGGGAGAGCAGGTCATTGGTAATAATAAAAGAGTCATTCCTTGAGGCAAAACACACTACACTAATATATGCACCTAGTAAAGTTAGATTTGTTTGCTTAGCAGAGTGGCTAACATATACTAAGAACTCAAGAAACTTTAATTATTATTATCACTATTTAAATGAGAAATAATCCAAATATCTAAGAATAGAGGACCCATAATATAAATTATTGTGATATAGTATGGATCAATGAGACAGACTAGAAAACGCAGAATTAGACCTTATTATCAGAAGACTTAAGTATTTGATGAATGCAGTATAACAAATTAGTAGAAGTATTTGAAAGAATATACATTGAGACAATAAAGAGATTGTTTTTTACTATAAAACGAGCAAAATGTAAAAACAAAAGCAAAAATGTAATAGTTCTAGAGACCATATATTAACATAGCACTTTCATGCATATTTAATATGGGTAGAAAATTAGTACACACTATATAGAAAGCAACTTGATATACGTCAGCGGTCTCATCATTCAATAACGTTTATAATGTGAATAACATGCTCATAATTTAAAAAAGGGAAGAATTTTTTTTAATAACACTTTTAATAGCAAAGTGTGTAAACAAAAAAACTGTCTAAAATATGACAATGTTTCAGTAATCTTTATTGGCAATTATTATGAGGTTAATAAAATATATTTTCTAAGAATATCTAAGAAATAGAAATCACTCATAATGACAAAAAAATCTAGGACATAAAGCTGACTATAATATGTGATCTAAATTTTGTAAAACCCTACATAGATATAGCCATGTATATGATACAGGTAGACTGTAACAACCAGCTCCAAATATTGAGGGTGATTAATAACTTCTGAGTGGTGAAGTTCATATATAGTTTTCTTTTTTTCTTTACATTTTAAATTCCCTCCTCTTATTGTTTATATAATAAGAAAAAAATCACATTAAATAAAAAAGATGTTTAATCTTATGTTTTTACAGTATCATATTTTTTACAATACTAGATAAATATTTCCATCGAAAGAGTAACCATGAAGATATTAGTGAGTAAAGATTTAATGATTTTTATTAAATATTTTTACCTCAAATTCAGAATTTATAGTTTTGCACAACACAGATCTTTATACCCTGATAGGAAAGAAAATGCAGCTGACATCAGTTAGACGCCTTGAATCATACTCTGTCTTACTGAATAGTTACATGGCTACTTATTGGGCTAAGTCATTCTTGAAGAAAAAATACCTTGCAGCTCATTTTTTCCAATAAATAACAAATTATTTCCTAAGAATTTCAAGATGATTAAAGATTGCTCAATGTTTCCCAAATCATCGGAACATCATCTGAATATCATTGCAGCCATCTGTTCCCAATCACAAGAGATGTGGGAGAACAGTTAGTAAAGATACATAGAAAACCCCAGGCTGTAACAGGAAATACATCCACATAGTTTGAAGAAGACATTTCATTGACCTGAAAACCATTCTATTTTTATCTACAATACATCCTACATACTCCTTGCATCAATTAATTTTGGCTAAGTTGGGCTGTGATTACACACAACACCTCAATCTCAGTGATTTGCAGTAACAAATGTTATTTCTCCTTCGTACGACATCGCCAAAATGAGTCTCTTCAGTCAGGTCTTTACTTCAGGACCAGAGATGTGAAGCAGTGTCTATTCTGGACGTTGTGGGTCATATGGTGAAAGGAAAAGAACGAGTTGGTGAGCCCAGAGCTGGCTCTCATAGTTTCTGTTCAAAAATTGACATTTAGGGACCAGCCTAGTGGTGTAGCAGTTAAGTGCACATGCTTTGCTGCAGTGGCCCGGGGTTTGCAGGTTCGGATCCCGGGCATGCACCAATGCACTGCTTGTCAAGCCATGCTGTGGTGGCGTCCCATATAAAGTAGAGGAAGATGGGCATGGATGTTAGCGCAGGGCCAGTCTTTCTCAGCAAAAAGAGGAGGATTAGCAACAGATGTTAGCTCAGGGCTGATCTTCCTCACTAAAAAAAAAAAAAAAAAAAAATAGACATTTAGTACTTCTACCCGCCTTTCATTTGCTAAATCTAGTCAAATAGCCATTCTGAATTCAACAGAAGTAGCGATAGGGAAAGGGTCTAATCTTCCCCCAGGAAAGTGTACCACAAGTCACAAGGTCAGGCATGGTTTGAATGAAGTAGGAAATTATCCTCCCCTAGAAAGCAGCAGCCAATATTTTGAATGATATTGCAATCTATTAACCCTCTGAAAATCTAAATCTTTTCTAATATTATTCATTCAAGATTCAAATGATATTTATTTGAAACCTGTTATGTTCTTGGAGATATACACAATGCTAGAGATTAAGATTTGAATGAGACAGAAAAGTCTCTGCTTTTCGGCTTTCATAGAGCTCACAGACAGTCAACAGACAAACACATGTGAACATATACTGTCAGGTTGTATTCAGAGTCATGGCATAGAGCACTGGTTGGCAAATGTTTTCTTAAAGGCCTAACAGGAAACAGTTTAGGTTTTGTGGGCCGTTTGGTCTCTGTCACAACTATTCTGCTCTGATGTTGTAGTACAAAAGCAGCCATATGTAAACAAATAGCACAGCTGTGTTTTAATGAAACTATATTTACTAAAACAGGCAGCTGAGCTGGGAGCCTTAGTTTGCAAACCCCTGGAATAGCCAATAAACGGGGGTGAGGAACTTTTTTAGATAGGACTGTGAGGGAAGACCTTTCAAAGGATGTGAGTGTGAATGCTAAGCAGCCAGGCATGTGAACATCTGGGAGCAGAGTACGTGGGCAAAGGGTGCATCAAGTGCAAAGGCTCCGGGGTAGGAAAAAACCTGGTATTCTTGAAGAACAGAGAAAAGGCTAATGTTGCTAGAATACAGTATGCTCGAATTTTCAGTTAGGAGCTAAGAGAGGTGCAGATTATATAGAGTTTCATAGACCATGTAAGGGGTTTGGATTTTATTCTAGATGGAATTGGAAGTCACTGGAGCCTTCAAAACAGTGGGATAGCATAATGAGATTGACTCTGTAAAACGATCATTCAGGTTGCTACTTGGGGAAAGGATTGGTGGGAGGAGGAGGGCAAGAGCAAGGGAGGGAGGTTAATGCAATGATTCAGGAGAAAAGGATCCAGGAGAAAAGCAATGGTGGTTTGGACTAGCTATGGAGATGGAAAGAACTGGGGAGATTCAACATATTTGAAGGTGGAATGACTGAACTGAGAGCATGGGAAAGAGAAGAGACTTGTAGAACTCGCAAGTTTGCGGTTTGATCACGTGGGTGGGGAATGACGTCTTTCAGCTTTTTCTACTCATTCAAAATAATTTGAAAATTTAAGCAATTATCTGGAGATATATCCTATGATTGCATCAATTCTCTATTTGATTTTACATTTTTCTAAGTAAAATTTAAATCCATTTTAGCTCAGCAAGTCTTCTCCAATCAGCAAAGTTTAGCTTTCTGATTTCTTAAATAGATTTCCAAGACAGATACTGTATATTTTTTTAACATACATACCAATCAGTATGTACATAGATGCACCCCAAAATCCAAGAAGTTAGTGTTTTTGCAAATTTTTTTCTGAAGAGTTGGCATGTATGCATTTATTCAATAGATTGTTTATTGAAGGTATTGTATATTCTGGAAATACAGTGGTGCAACAAAATCGAAGCCCACATAGAGACTTTATTCTGGGAGAGTTAGATAATGTTTAAGTAAATGAATAAAGCAATATGCATAAACTATGATTAACATTTACTGGGGACTTAATATGTCTCCAGTAACAATTTCTTATTTCTGAATTTTATTCCTTCCTGTATACTCCCTCATTCAAATTCATTATAAATTTTCTAAATGTATTTGTTTTTTTTACTCCATCTTTTATGATCTATATATTAGATATTAGATTATAGTAAAAATGAGGAGGAGAGTAAAATTAATAAAACATTTTAACATGATCACACATCTTCAAATGGAGAAATTTTTGGCCCTGGCTGACAAGACTCAATTTGTTGAAAACCCTCCTCCAGCAGACTCAAGACAATAAAAATACACAGCACACAAAGTGTATATGCTTAAATCAATTCAGTTTCATTATATTATCATGGTTAGTGAATTTGTTTTCCCATTTTTAATAACATTTCTGTGTGGAGAACAGGTGATAGAACAATTTTTCCACTGAAATACCACTTTATCAGTTTAATAATTTCTCTCTTTCCAAAGTAATTTGCTGTCACAATTATTGAAAGATGATGTGAGAAGCAAACAGATACTCTGATTATTTTCATTACAGTTGTTATTTTACGATAGCGTTAAGAAAAATGAAAAAAGCCATGAAAGTTGAGAGTCCCAGGGCTAAATTTATGGCTGTGAATGGAAAGCCTTTCAGAGAGGAAAATTTTCTTTTCTATTTTAGTTAAAAGAAGTCAAATGGAGAATGTGGAGGAAGCTGAAATTTGAACTGGGATTGAGCAGAATTAGAGTGGAAGTCTCAGGCCATCTCTTGTGTTGATGTGCTATCAGTCAGTAAATACGAAATTCAGGTGAGTAATATCTGAAACCTGCTTTTCTTCTACTTCTCCATTTATTTCGTATTGCCTCTTTCTCAACCTCTCTATCCATATACTCTTATTGCATCTTTTATGTCTCATTCACTTTTTCTTTAGCTTGTATTGCATCTTAAAAAATAAATTATAGATGCTCCTTTTCTCTAAAACAAGACTACACGAATAAAATCAGTGTTCTGTGGGTACTAACCCACCACTCACCACTTCAACCTATTAGCATGGGAAAATTCCCTGTCTGACAACTCGTACTACCTACCAATTAATTACAACAACCCTCGAAAGAAGTGCAATAGAAATCAATATGACAGAAGAATGTTGATCTGCTAAAATAAATAATGCCTGTATGTGTGTTAGCATTCGTCTAAAAAAAGTTACACGAGAGAAAATTGAGCTGAACAATGTACCTAACAAGTCATCTAAACATTTTGGAAATCAGTTAGAATCTTTGAAATTATTGTTTTTACATTATATTTGAACTTCACTTTCCCTTAAAGAAAAGATGCAATTTCCCTTATGCAGTGTAATGAAATGTTTCCCTTTTAGGAATTTTATTTTATTCATGAAGACCTTTGTTTTAACCAGAAATAGTTTTAGAGAACTACATCACCCCCCCCCCCACACACACACACACACTCACAGTGCAGTTGCCTCTACTTGGTACTAAATCAAATTAATATTTGATTAGTGCTTTATTTCCTGACCCCAGTTAAAATGTATTTACGAAAGTGATACGTTTCTCCATTTTCATTCCCTAGCATCCTCTATGTGGTTTTCTCCCCCTCCTTCAATCCCTCTTGGGCTTTTCTCATTCTCTAGACAATGTTCAGGTTCTCATTACTCTTGTATTTAGATGTTCATGAGTTAATTAAATGATTCTCCTGAATCTAAAAGTTTTCCTTAAAATCTGACTGAAGAAAATATCAGAACATGAGTTGTCCAACATACTATAAAGAAATAGATTGCAGTGGCAACAGATAATCTCAAATGTAACGTTTCTTTAATATCACTATTCTTTATATATATATTAATAAGATATCAGAAAAAAATTTAAGACAGAAAGATGCAGTTTTTTTTTCTTTTGCAGGTAATTTTTTAATTTTCTCTCATTAGGTTATACTAGGTAGTCTAATTCTTCTCTATAAGGAAACATTTCTTTTTTTTTCCCTGGGAAAGCTTCATCCTGAGCTAACATCTGTTGCCAGTCTTCCTCTCTTTTCTTTTTCCTCCCCAAAGCCCCAGTACCTAGTTGTATAGTCTAGTTATAAGTCCTTCTAATTCTTCTGCTTTTTTTTTCCTACTAGTTCTTTCTAGTTCTTCTATGTGAGCCACCACCAATGCATGGCTACTGACAGACGAGTGGTGTGATTCCCCACCTGGGAACCGAACCCGGACCAGTGAAGCAAAGTGCACCGAACTTGAACCACTAGGCCATCAGGGCTAGCTCGAAACATTTTTTTTTTTAACTTGGGGACAAAATCTCATGAATTAACAGGGTAATGTGTCAACATTTGGTTAAGTAATTCCTAAAATATGGAATAAAAAATTACTGATTGCCTATTATCAGCCAGATTCTTTGCATATATAACTTAATTTAATACTCAGAAAAACTTTACTAGCCAGTTATTATCTGCATATTGCTAATGAAGAAACTGAGGTCCAGTGAGTTTAATTAACTTGCTCCACATCATATTGCAGGTGGTGAACGACAGTGGGAATTCCTCCCAGATCCATTTGTCTGCAGTGGATTTGTCTTTTGTTCTATTTATGATTCTACCCCATAGGAGGCTTGGTTGTTATTACACCTTATTATTTAATTGCCTCCCTACTGGAGCTTTGGAACTTACTTTTCCCTCTTCCTGGAACACTCTTTTCCCAACTTCTGAGTACTTCCCTGTCGGTATTTTGGTCCTAGCTCAACTGTAATTACCTTAGAGGCTTTCCCTCCCTACCTCCTCTAATTTAGGATGGATGCCCTCTCCTCAATGCCCTTTTTCTTTCTCTTTGTTTTTTTAACCACAACATAATCATTTTGATATACATATATATTGTGGAATAGTTGCCACAATAGTTTAGTTAACATTCATTACCTCACAAAGTTATAATTTTTTTTCTTGTGATGATAACTTTTAAGATCTACTTTCTTAGCAACTTTCAAATATACAATACAGTATTGCTAACTATAGTCACCATGCTGTACATTACATCCCTAGAACTTATTTATCTTATAACTAGAAGTTTATACATTTTGATTACCTTCACCCATTTCCTCAACCCTCACTGTCTACCTCTGGCAATCACCACTCTGTTTTCTGTTTCTATGAATTAGGTTTTTTTAGGTTCTATAAATAAGTGAGATCATACAGTGTTTCTCTTTCTCTGCCTTACTTATTTCACTTAGAATAACGTCCCCAAGGTTCATCCAGGTTGTCACAAATGGCAGGACTTCCTTCTTGTTTATGACTGAATAATATTCTATTTTCTTTCTTCCATTCATATTTTCTTTACCCATTCATTTTTCCATGGTCACTTAGGTTGTTACCATGCGTTGGCTAAAGTAAATAATGCTGCAATGAACATGGAGGTGCAGATATCTCATTGAGATAGTGACTTCATTTCCTTTGGGTATATACCCAGTGGAATTGCTGGATCATATGGTAGTTCTATTTTCAAATATTTGAGGAACCTCCATACTGTTCTCCATAGTGGCGGTACCAATTTGCATTCCCACCAACAGCGCACAAGCGTTCTCTTTTCTCAACATCCTTGACGGCACTTATCTCTTGTCTTTTTGATAATAGCCATTCTAACAGGTGTGAGGTGATATCTTATTGTGGTTTTGATTTGCATTTCCCTGATTATTAGTGATGTTGAGCAACTTTTCATGTACCTGTTGGCCATTTGAATATCTTCTTTGGAAAAATATCTATTCAAGTCTTTTGCCCATTTTTAAATTAGATTATTATTTGTTGTTGCTGTTGTTATTGAGTTGTGTGAGTTCCTTATATATTTTGGATATTAACCCCTTAGCAGATATATGATTTGCAAATATTTTCTTCCATTCCATAGGTTGCTTTTTCATTTTATGGATAATTTCCTTTGCTGTGCAGAAGGTTTTAGTTTGATTTAGTGCTATTTGATTTTGATTTTTGATTTTATTGCTTGTGCTTTTGATGTGTTGCTTGTGTTATCATTTCCAAAACATCACTGCCAAGACCAATGTAAAGGAGTTTTTCCCCTACGTTTTCTTCCAAAAGTTTAATGGTTTCAGGTCTTACATTTAAATCTTTAATTCAGTTTGAGTTAATTTTGTGAGGTGTAAAATAGGGACGTAGTTTCATTCTCTTCCACAGGAATATCAATATTCCCAGCACCATTTATTGAAAAGACTATCTTTTCTCCATTGAGTGTTCTTGGCTCCCTTGTCAAATATTAGTTGACCGTACATGCATGGGTTTATTTCTGGGCTCTCAATTCTCTTCCATTGGTCTATTTTTCTGTTTTTATGCCAGTGCTATTCTGTTTTGATTACTATAGTTTCGTAATATAGTTTGAAATTCGGAAGTTTGATGCCTCCAGTTTTGTTCTTTCTCAGGATTGCTTTGGCTATTCGAAGTCTTTTGTGGCTCCGTAAGAATTTTAGGATTGTTTTTTCTACTTCTGTAAAAAAAATGCTGTTGGAATCTTGGTAGGGATTGCACTGAATCTATAGACGGCATTGGGTAGTACAGATGATTTAACAATATCAGTTCTTCTAATCTATGAACACAAGTGATCTTTCCATTCATTTGTGTCTCCTTCAATTTCTTTCATCAATGTCTTACAGATTTCAGTGCACAAGTCTTTCACCTCCTTGGTTAAATTTATTCCTAAGTATTTTATTGTTTTTGATACTATTGTAAATGGGATTATTTTCTTTATTTCTCTTTCAGATAATTTGTTGTTAGTGTATAGAAATACTGCTGATATTTGTAGATTGATTTTTGTATCTTGTAACTACACTAAAAGTTTTTTGGTGGAGTCTTTTGGATCTTCTGTATATAAATTATCATCTGCAGTCAGAGATAATTTTACTTCTTCATTTCCAATTCTAATGCCTTTTATTTCTTTTTCTTGCCTGATTGCTCTGCCTAGGATTTCCAGTACTATGATGAATAGGAGTGGTAAGAGTAGGCACCCTTGTCTTATTTCTGATCTTAGAGGAAAAGCTTTTAACCTTTCATCATTGCATATGAGGTTAGCTGTGAGCTTGTCATATATGGCTTTTATTATGTTGAGGTACGTTCCCTCTATACCCACTTTGTTGAGGGTTTTTATGATGAATAGATGTTGAAGTTTGTCAAATGCTTTTTCTGTATCTATTGAGGGGATCATATGATTTTTATCTTTCATTCTATTAATGTGATGTATCACATTTATTAAATTGCATATATTGAAACATCCTTGTATCTCAGAGATGAATCCCAATGGATCGTGGTGTATGATCCTTTTAATATGCTCCTGAGTTCAGTTTGCTAGTATCTTTAGAATTTTTGCATCTATATTTACCAGGAATATTTGCCTATAGTTTTCTTTTCTTGTGGTGTCCTTATCCGGCTTTGATATCAGGGTAATGCTGGCCTCGTAAAATGAGTCTGGAAGTGTTCCCTCCTCTTCAATTTTTTGGAAGAGGTTAAGAGGGATTGGCATTAATTCATAATTAAATATTTGGTAACATTCACCAGTGTAACCATCTGGTCCTGGGCTTTTCTTTGTTGTGAAGTTTTTGATTACTAATTCAATCTCCTTACTCATTATTGGTCTGTTCAGATTTTCTGTTTCTTCATGATTCAGTCTTGGTAGGGCGTATGTTTCTAGGAATTTGTTCATTTCTTCTAGGTTTTTCAATTTTTTGGCATATAGTCATTCATAGTAGTCTCATGATCCTTTGTGTTTCTGTGATATCATTTGTAATATCTCCTCTTTCATTTATAATTTTATTTATTTGGGTCCTCTCTCTTTTTTTCTTGGTTAATCTAGCTAAAAGTTTATCAATTTTGTTTATCTTTTCAAAGAACCAATTCAGTTTTGTTAATCTTTTTTATTGTTTTTCTGTTCTCTATTTCATTTTTTCTGCTCTAATCTTTATTATTTCCTTCCTTCTACTAATTGAGCTTAGTTTGTTCTTCTTTTTCTGGTTCCTTGAGGTATAGAGTTAGGTTGTTTACTTGAAATCTTTCTTGTTTATTGCTATAAACTTTTCTCTTAGAATTGCTTTTGCCACATCCCATTAGATTTTATATGTTGTTTTTCCTTTTTGTCTCAAGATAGTTTTTTTTTATTTGGACTTCTTCTTTGATCTATTGTTTGTTCAGGAGTGTGTTGCTTAATTTCCATGTATTTGTGAATTTTCCAGTTTTCCTCCAGTTATTGATTTCTAGTATCCTACCATGGTATTCAGAAAAGATATTTGATACAATTTCCATCTTCTTGAATTTGTTGAGAATTATTTTGTAGCCTAACATATGATCTATCATAGAAAACGTTCCACGTGTGCTTGAGAATAATATACATTCTGTTGCTGTTGAAGGAAGTGTTCCGTGTATGTCTGTTAAGTCGATTTGGTCTATAGTGTTGTTCAAATCCACTGTTTCCTTATTGATTCTCTGTCTGAATGATCTATCTATTGTTGAGAGTGGGGTATTAAAGTTCCCAACTATTCTTGTATTGCCATTTATTTCTTCTTTTTGTGCTATTAATATTTGCTTTATATATTTAGGTGCTCCAATGTTGGGTACATAAATATAATTGTTATATCTTCATGATGGATTGACTCCTTTATCATTATACAATGAACTTCTTGGTTTCTTTTGACCATTTTTTTCTTTAAGTTTCTTTAGTCTAAGTATAGCTACCCCTGATTTCTTTGGGTTACCAAAAGAGCTTTATTAGTTTTTTTTTTTGATGTCATGTTTATCTGATTCTTCATGATCCTTGGTTCCTTGCTTTGATATTGCATTTGAGTAAGTTGTCTCCTCTTCCAGACTTCACAGGTTCACTTCAGCATGGACAGTCTTTCACCAGTCAGCTCAGGTTGGAGCTCTGGATGAGTCAACTGGCAGCATCCTTGGACAGGTGGGGCTTGTTATCATGTCTCTACACGGACAAAGCCACTGCTTATGCTCTGAGGTCAAGGAAGTGCCGCTGGCTGGGAGCAGTTGGCTGGTAATGCTGGCTTGATTCATTGCCCAAGCATGGCAGTAGGATGGGCTCTGTGGCGGCCCTGATTCTCTTGTTAGGCTTTCTACCCAGCCAGGACTGGATGGGCTAGAAATATTCAGCAGTTGGGTGGGCTGTGATTTGCTTTCCTGCCTGGGTGTGCCTACAGAATGGGCTCCACAGCCATTACAGCTTGATGGCTGGGGATGTGAAGGTGGCAGAAATGTCCACCAAGCTCCCTGGCCACACAGTGCAAATGATGCAAGTAAAACAGGCGAGTAAAGCTGTGTCCTACAACAGTTGCCGTGATTTCAATTCAACTTGAAAACTCAACTAAGGCAAAGCAACTCTAACTAACTAGATACACAAGCCCATGATTTTGAATCTTTTATTTGAAGGTCTTAATCATTTATGTGAGGCATTAGAACACAGTGTCTAATTTGGATGCAAGAATAATTTCCACTGATGCTTCCAACTGCTTATCTGTTTCAGCAGGTAGCAAAACAAACAAACAGGGCTAGAACGATATAGGCCACAAATGTATATAATGATATTCATTACCTCTTTTTTAAACGAAAGATATTTTTAGAGGCATTTTTGAATATTTTATTTTCCCAACTTTTTTTGTCTAATTAAAATTATACCTATAAAAATTACGTTACAATGAAATAATTTCTTAAAGAGTTTAATTCAGACATGAAGTTAGATCAGAGACACCATTTACCTAATAACCAGATAATTCACCACAGTGCACCCTTTTTTCCTGTCGTCATAGTTTTGCATGCATTAACTTAACCTTGTTTCACTCTCATTTTGGTTATGTCTATATCATATGATTAATAAACTATAAATTAAAGAACATACTATTATTATTTGAGTATTTTTATCTATCTATTCAAAGTTAGCATATTTATGCTCTCAACCAAAAGTATTATTTTGCTCTTTTATTTCCCTTGGGAAAACTTCTGACATATAATGTTATCTGAGTGATTTACAAGGACTTATCACCAATTTAGAATTTTTCATTGATGCCTAAATGCCTATATCCTTTTCAAAACACTTCCTAACGTTAGCTCAATTAGCACAAGTTAGTAAGAAATTGCTTTTTCTTTTCTGCTAGGATCATCTAACATATTATGACTGATTAATTCATATTTTAATATATAATGGATTTTATCTGTCTTTGTGCTAAGGTCACTAGGTCATTAAGAAAAACAGTTGCTAAAATAAATTTATTTTTAATCATAAATTTAACATTGTTTTCCTCAACAGTTGGAGCAAGAGATCTAAGTAGATTTGGTCTTTTTTCCTGTTCTTACCAACTTTCCTTCCAGTAACTGTTTCAATAGTTAAATGTTCTAGGCTTAAGATTCAAATTTTAATACTACAAGAACATATGCACTATAAACTTTTGTAAAATAGAAGAATCCACCTACATTATGCAAAATCGAAACAATGCAGTTAATAAAAATAGATCTGGTTTAGCTGACAAGGAGGGAGGGCACTTGGAGCTTGTCATGTAAGCCATATCCTTCAGCAGCTTCCTGGTCTCCATTTTCTGGCCTTGAGACACCTCAGAAGAAACCCTAGGATTCCTTTAAGCGCTGTTTGAAAACCACTACTAGCAGAGAGACTGACACTGAGTGGAGGTAAAGAGATTCAAATTCTCGACCAAACTTCACCACTGATTTGCTATATGACTCTTAGCATCTTTTTCAGCTTCTATTAGTCTCAGGGGTTGAACTGAATCATCCCCCAATTTATGTGGTATATATGCTTCATAAATTTTCAATTCAAAAATATTTATGCCCATAAATTCCATGCAAGTCAACTGAGTGTTAGAACCAACTGATCACTGGATTTCATACAGAATTTGTGTTTTGAAAGCCTGGAAAGATAATATAGAGTCATTTTAACCTAGTACAGGTCAATTGAAACCTTATCACATTCACATAACAATAATAATAATTGCTATTGTTATTATTATTACAATTATTATAACTAAATGCAAATACTTAAGATTTTATTTAATCCTTGCCACAAGCCTAGAGAAAGGTGCAATTCCTATTTTGATTGTATAAGTGAGGAAATCAAAGCTCAGATAGGTTAAGTAATTTGTCCAAAATTAGTTATAGACCTGATTGGGATTTGAATCCAGGCTTATTTGTGTCTATATTTGTTACTCTTAGCCAATTAATTTGATCTCAAGAATGGTGAAGAATAATAACTTTTTCTAAGAAAAAAAATTTTGCCTTAAATTTCATGCAGTAAGCTTTAGGAATCCACTAGGAATTGTACATATAATATATAAAATGTGAATGTAATTAAACACTTTCAGTGTTTCTTCAAGAATTTGGAAAATCTTAAAAAAGGCACTTGACTCGGGGGATTTGAATTCTAATTCTAATTTCACCACTGATTATTTGTATCATTTTAGATAAGTCACAACTTCGCTGGGTCTCAATTCCTTCATTTATAAAATAAATGTGTTTTTCCGGGATATCTTCAAAGATCTTTCTAGCTCTCAAACTATAAGATCTCTAGAAATGTTTATTGATTAATTTATATTAAAAGTGAGAAACAAATCCATGCAATGTCGTTGCTTATTATCTAACATTTATTTTTTAATAAGTTTTATAAAATTTGTCTTAAAAAAGAATATGACTTCCCGGTTACTGAAGTAAGAAGTAATTAAAAATCAATGTATACGAAATCTTACCAGTTATAAAAAATAATCCAAATATTTAAGGTCTAACATCTTAAAATTATTATTCACAACATTTTTCACCTTGTAGCTATTGACAAGTAGATTTCCATTTTAGCAGGTATTGTATAGGTTGAATGAATTTTAATGTAGTTATTTTTATAATACTATATAGGCTATTATTTAAAGGATTTCAGAAGGAACAGCCTGAAAACCAAGAAACTGAAGTTCCTTACAAGTCAACAAGGTCATCTTTTGAAAGTTTGACCCACCTATCCATTTTTTTTCCTAAATAGAGCTACATAGAACTTCGGCCACAATGACGTATAGTTGAGCCTTGTCCCTAACATATTTGGAATTTAATACAACCAAGAGTTCCTCAAGACAGAGTAACAAACTTCATTATGGAGACTGAGTTGAAATACTAAATCTTAGGATCCTAATTTTGGTTCTTATCCATTTCAACTTAATTTTAACATGTTCGCAACATATTCTAATATAAACTTAATAAAATTATACATACATGAAAAATAGTTGCTTAACAGCCCAATATGGATTATGATTGTATCATTTTCTAGATTAGCTGTGGGGTTGGATCATTTTATTAGGGTAAAAAATGTCAACTGCCAGGGCCGGCATGGTGGCGTTGCGGTTAAGTTTGCGTGCTCCACTTCTGTGGCCTGGGGTTCGCCGGTTTGGATCCTGGGCGTGGACTTACCCACTGCTCTTCAGGCCATGCTGAGGTGGTGTCCCACGTAGAGGAACTAGAACAACCTACAACTAGGATATACAACTATGTACTGGGGCTTTGGGGAGAAAAAGAGGAAGACTGGTGACAGATGTTAGCTCAGGGCCAATCTTCTTCAAAAAAAGAAAAAAAAATCAACGACCTCAAACATATGGAGGTAGATTGTATGTAGAAGAAAGGTTTCCCAAGTCAAAGTCTATAAGTATTTTTCAATTTGGTCATCTAAGACCTCCGGCCACTCTTCAGGTCATATAGTAGTTCCCTTTCTTTTTGTTTTCCAAAGATCTTTCAACTTGTAAAGAACCATACCTGCAGTTTAACCCCAGTTACTACAGAAAAAGGCATTTGCTCTGCCTGCCAAATAACACCTGCATAGTTCCTCCAAAGGTAGACAGTCTCCTCCTCCACTGACTCTAAATATAGGAAAGGATAATATTGAAGGTTTGGGAGGCATTCCCAAACACCTTCTTTCCAGTCCATCAGGAGTTTGGGATGATATGACACTAAACTCAGATAGAGAGAAAACATAAACGTAAGTTTTAGGTTTTGTCCTATACTCACTCGTTGACGTTGGATCAGATGACATAACCTGGATCTCTGAATTTCCATCTGCAAAAAAGAAGATCCAGACATACTTTACACATCATAAATCCTGAGTATCTGACACCAAACGTTGAAATTGGTTCTTTTGTCCTGGTGAAACTGCTGAACGGACATTGTGCAAATACAAAGGAACTGATAGAGTGTAACAGCACTGTAGACTGAAAACTTGTCTCAGACGGCACAATGACAGCTGGAGAAGTTTAGATAAGGAAAAATGAAATGTCAGAATTCTTGTCTTAGAGCTTTGTAGTCTGCTGGCATATGCTTCTGTAGAAGCTGTGGGAAACCCTGCCTTAATCCAATTGTTGAAAAGTGTTGGTTGAAAAAAACACAAAATTCACTTCCTACTATGATGTAGAAAATGTTCCTATTTAAAACTCTAAGACAACAAAGAACAGTTAGGTGATATATATTCAGTTTTTCTACTTTAGAAAATTAGAGAAGGAAACTATCTACATAGTTCTCAAAGCAAAAGGCAATTTTTGAAAATGTATGCAGGGTTATTTTAATACTGGGAGAGAGTAACACTTGAAAAAAAATTTAAAACCCAAACAATCCTACCTATGCTGTGGGAAAATATCTTTGCAATGACACTGTTATTGAGGCTTTTCAAAGACAGATATGGATGAGTGCTGCCACACTGCCACCTGGTGATTAGGCAGGTAGGAGGGATTTGAATAAAAATGCCGGACAGAAAATATCAGGGTTTGTTAATGAGTATTTAATATGCTGAGTTCTCTAATATATACAAATTTGCTAATAACGTGAAGATGCTTTGTATCCCATTATATTTTATTTAACGGCATGTTCCTGGTAACTTTTAAATTGATTTCTATCAAAATGTGTGTGTTCTTCATTTCATATCTACTTGCAGCTAAATCCTTTTTCTTTTTTTACTTAGGTAAAGTGAAGGAGCAAACTCTTTGCAGAGGTTCAGGAGTTAGTGACCTCTTCCTGGAAATCGGAGAGGGAAAGAATGCCATGACCTAAATTTCCTCTATTTCAAATGGTGCATTTTATGTTAGCAATCTCAACTTGCACTGTCAAACTACTCATTCAATTTAGAGTTACTCAGTGATTTTATAGTATTGCCTTTTCCTTTGAAAAATGATTTAGCCTAGAAAAGAATGGCTTCAGCAATTTAAAGTTGGATGTCAAAGGCAACAAATGCAAAGAAATGGAGGGGACAAAAGATGTGAGCATTCTGTGAAGTTGTAGGTTATCTTTTTTAAACTGTTGAGAATTGTAAACAATTTTAATAAGCAAATACAGGTGTTGAGACAACAAAATTGTTAGGCAACTCACTTTTTGGACAAACTTGTTTATTTAGTTACAGGTATGGAGATGAAATTTAATATTTATAGCTATTTCCCTGTTTCTATGCTCCTATCTACTAAATTAGGAAAATCTAGAAAGAATGTGAGATGGAGCAAACCAGGGGAGAACCGATGTGGCAGAGCCATGCCACAGTGGGTCAGCTTTTCCTCAGTGTAACTAAAAGAACTTCAGAAACTCAAGAACTCAAAATGGGGAGGGTTCTTGTCAGTGTTTTTATGTACATAGCATATTCTTAGTGATTATCATAAATTATGAGAAAGTAGTTAACCATTAATTTGGATTTCCAAGTGATTTAGATCATCCTCTTTCCAGACCACTGTTCAAATTTTCGTATCATTCAAGATTTTTGTTAAGAGATAAATTAATCATTTACTTATAACCACCTTCAAGTATGCATGATCAAAGAAACTCCACACTGCTGGCGAGGCTCTACACGGTTATAAATGCAGGCATGTTGAATAGGTTGTCTGATCCATATACCATTTGTAGCTTCACTATATTCATAAGAGGATGAACATGTGTTTTTGGTTACTACAGACGGTAAGATCTTGCCATCATGTCTATGTTTCCAAAAAGACTATCAAATGCTAGGTGGCAAATAGTGAGGGCAGTCCCTTGAGGGAAGGGGGAGTTGTGATGGTTACAGTGCTATACTCATGTCCTGAAAAAATGTATTTCCCTACCGACTGATGTTATTTTTATCCCTCATGTTTTCACATTAGTGTATTAGCTTATTGATTTGACTAGGCTGCGTCAAAATTGGAAAACTATTTGAGCAGAAATTTGTTCATTGTATTTCAGGAAGAAAAAAAAGGCACTATAATATGAAAAAGCCCAAGGGAGGAGTACCGGACAAAATATTTTGAAATGGAATTTTTTTGTTATGATGGACAATCACACTTAAAATACAGTGGCAGTTCTATTCATTGCTCTTTTGAGGGACAATGAGAGGGAGACTATTTATTTTCTCCTCAAACTGAGGTATGCCTGCTCCCACTGTTTCTCCCTCAGGCCCATGGTCACAATTCTCAATCAAGAGTGGACTTTCGGCTGAACAATTTTAGAAGCACTGAATAAGTGACAAAGAGGTCAGAAGGAAGTAAACAGAAGAATCTTATTACGTATATCTGTGTATTATAAACAGCCAGTGAAGTGCTCAGTAGATAGTGGACACTAATAAATCTTGGTTTGAGAGAAATTTCTGAAAGGGCAATCTAAAATAGCAGAGTTTTTCAGTTTGGAAACATGAGGGCTGAAAGAATGTGATTTATTTCTACAAAACCATAAAGAGCCGGGCATGTTCACCAAATTTCAGAACCTCCCTTAAGTATGATGTTTGTTGGCAAAGTACTTTATAGCATACAAAACACTTTAATATTCTTTATCTTATGTTCTTTTCTCAACAATACTGAAAGATATGCAATATTCTCATTGTAGATTTGAGGAAGCAGGATCTCGGGAGATCTCAGAACTCAAATTAAAATCACTCATTTTCAAACACACAGCAACTGTCTGAGTGAAATTTTTTGTGTGTGTGAGGAAGATTAACCCTGAGATAAAATCTGTTGCCAATCCACCTCTTTTTGCTGAGGAAGATTGGCCCTGGGCTAACATTCATGCCCATCATACTCTACTTTATATGGGACACGGCCACAGCATGGCTTGACAAGCAGTGCGTCGGTGCGCGCCCGGGATCCGAACCCGGGCCTGCGAACCCCAGGTTGCCGCAGCTAAGCACACACACTGAACCTTTACGCCACTGGGCCGGCCCCATGAGTGAAGATTTTTAAGACAAATAAAAGAAGTAATACTTTATACACCTAATTTTAATTTATTATTTTTAGAAATCATTTAGATACAAAAGAATTAATTCAACAAGGTTTTGTAGATAATGGAGCTTTATGATATTTAGAGTTATTACAATTATTTAGTTAAAATTCCCCTTTTGAGGGGCCAGCCCAGTGGCATAGCAGTCAAGTTCACGAGTTCTGCTTCAGCAGCCTGGGGTTTGCAGGTTCAGATCCGTGGGCGTGGACCCATGCACTGCTTGTCAAGCCATGCTGTGGTGGCGTCCCGTGTAAAGTGGGGGAAGATGGGCATGGATGTTAGCCCAGGGCCAATCTTCCTCAGTAAAAAGAGGAAGATTGGCAATGGATCTTAGTTCAGGGCTAATCTTCCTCACACCCACACACACACAAAAATTCCTCTTTTGAGATTTAAAATATGGAGGGCAGATTCTCACATTAAAATATATGTCTCCCGATAACACTGACAGTACACATAGCTTTTACTCTCTAAGTCATGAAAAATTTGTAGTACATTATTAGCTTTTCAAAAAAGGGAATATGATTCTAATTAATAAGAGCCATAACCGGAACATAGATACTTTTTACAAATCATTACTCAACAAACATTTAAGGTATTTCGAGAAAGTTACAACCAATGAAACTAAGACCTGGTTGTTTGAAAAGAGAAACAAAATCGACAAACCTTTAACTAGACTCACTAAAAAAAAAGAGAGAGGAGAAAAAAATCAAACAAATAAATAAAATCAGAACAAATGAATAAAATAAATAAAATCAGAAATGAAAGAGAAGTTAAAAGTGATACCTCAGAAATACAAAGAATCATTTGAGACTACTATGAACAATTATATGCCAACAAATTGGACAACCTAGAAGAAATGGATAAATCCCTAGAAACATGTAATCTTCCAAGACTGAATCATGAAGAAATAAAAAATCTGAATAGACCAATTACTAGTAAGGAGATTGAATCAGTAACCAAAAACTTCCCAACAAACAGAAGTTGAGGACCAGGTAGCTTCACTGGTGAATTCTACCAAACATTCAAAGAAGATCTAATATCTATCCTTCTCAAACTCTTCCAAGAACTTGAAGAGGAAGGAACACTTCTAAGCACATTTTACAAGGCCAGCACTACCCTGATACCAAAACCAGACAAGGACAACATAAAAAGAAAGTTACAGGCCAATATCCCTGATGAACATATATTAAAAAATCCTCAACAAAATATTAGCAAATTGAATTCAACAATACTTTAAAAGAATCATACACCATGATCAAGTGGGATTTATTCCAGGGATGCAAGGGTGGTTCAACATCTGCAAATCAATCAATGTGATACACCACATTAACAAAACGAGGGGGGACATCATGTGATCATCTCAATAGATGCAGAAAAAGCATATGACAAAATTCAACATCAATTTATGATAAAAATTCTCAACAAAGTGGGTATAGAGGGAACATACCTCAAAGTAATAAAGGCCATATAACACAAGCTCACAGCTAACATCATACTCAACATTGAAGAGCAGAACACTATTTCTCTAAGATCAGGAACAAGACAAGGATGCCTACTCTTGCCACTTTTATTCAACATCGTGTTGGAAGTCCTAGCCAGGGGAATTAGGCAAGAAAAAGAAATAAAAGTCATCCAAATTGGAAAGGAAGAGGTAAAACTGTTACTGTTTGCAGATGACATGATTTTATGTATAGAAAACCCTGAAGATTCCACCAAAAAGGTCTTATAACTAATAAATGAATTCAGTAAAGTTGCAGGATACAAAATCAATATACAAAAATCAGTTTTGTTTCTATACACTAAAAACAAACTATCAGAAAGAGAAGTTAAGAAACAATCCTATTTGTAATTACATCTAAAAGAATAAAACATCTAGGAATAAATTTAACCAAGGAAGTGAAAGACCTGTACATTGAAAACTATAAGACATTGATGAAAGAAATTGAAGACGACACAAATAAATCCAAAGCTATTCCATCCTCGTGGGTTGAAGGAATTAATATTGCTAAAATGTCCATATTACCCAAAGAAATCTACAGATTCAATGCAATTCCTATCAAAATTCCAATGGCGTTTTTCACAGAAACATAACAATAAATCCTAAAATTTTTATGCAACCACAAAAGACTCAAATAGACAAAGCAATCTTGAGAAGGAAGAACAAAGCTGGAGATATCATGCTCCCTGATTTCAAAATATATTACAAAGCTATAGTTATCAAAACAGTATGATATTGGCATAAAAACAGACACACACACGTATGATCAATTAATTTGTGAGAAAGGAGGCAAGAATATATAATGGGGAAAGGACAGTCTTTTTCAACAAAAAGTATTGGGAAAACTGGACAGTCACATGCAAAAGAATAAAGCTAGACCACCATCTTACACTGTACACAAAAATTAACTCATAATGGATTAAGGACTTGATTGAAAGACCTGAAATCGTAAAACTCCTAGAAGAAAACATAGGCAGTAAGCTCCTTTTCACCCATCTTAATGATGATTTTTTGGATCTTTTGGATTCCAAAAGCAAAGGCAACAAAAGCAAAATAAACAAGTGGGACTACATCAAAATAAAAAGCTCTGCACAGCAAAAGAAACCATCAACAAAATAAAAAGGCAACTTACTGAATGGAAGAAAATATTTGCAAATCATAAAGCCAATAAGGGGTTAATATACAAAATATATAAAGAACTCATACAACTCAATAGCAAGAAAACAAACAATCCAATTAAAAAAATCCAATGAAAAGGATCTGAATAGACACTATTCCAAAGACATATAGATGGCCAATAGGCACATAAAAGATGCTCAACATCACTAATTACCAGGGAAATGTAAATCAAAACCACAGTGAGATACCACCTCACACCTGTTAGAATCGCTATTATAAAAAGACAAGAAATAACAAGTGTTGATGAGGATGTGGAGAAAAGGGAACCCTCATGCACTGCCGGTGGGAATGTAAATTGGTGCAGCCACTATGAAGAACAGTATGGAGGTTCCTCAAAAAATTAAAAATAGAACTATCATATGATTCTGCAATTGTACTTCTGGGTATTTGTCTGAAGAAAATGAAAACACTAATTTGAAAAGATACATGCACTCCTATGTTCATTGCAGCGTTATTTACAATAGCTAAGTTATGGAAACAACCTAAGTGTCCGTTGATGAATGAATGGATAAAGAATATGTAGTATATTTATACAACAGAATACTACTCAGCCATAAAAAAGAATCAAATCTTGCCATTTGTGACAACATGGATGGACCTTGAGGGCATTAAGCTAAGTGAAATAAGGAAGAGAAAGACAAAAACCATATGATTTCACTCATTTGTGGAAGCTAAAAAACCCAATGAAGGAACAAACAAAACAAAACAAAATTCATAGACACAGCAAACAGATTGGTGGTTGCCAGAAGGGAGAGGAGTTGGGGGGTGCACAAAATGGATGAAGGGAGTCAAGAGGTGCAAACTTCCAGTCATAAAATAAATGTCATGAGGATGTAACATATAGTGTGGCGACTATAGTCAATAATATTGTATTGCACATTTGAAAGTTGCTAAGAGAGTAAATCTTTAAAGTTCTCATCCCTTTAAAAAGAAATTTATAACTTTATATAGTTTGGGATAGTGACTAGAGTTATTGTGTTGATTATTTCTTAGTGAATAAAAATATTGAATCGTTAGGTTGTATACCTGAAACTAATATAATGTTATATGTCAATTATAACTCAATAAAAAAATTTTTTGTCCAAGATAGGCACATTGAAACTTAAGGGATTGATTTTTAGACCCTCAACTTCTGAATTTCTTATGATGCTCAGAGCATTCTTAACAGGCTCTTCTTTTCTACCTCCACTTTCTCAATTTCTCTTCTCCCACTCTGAGAAGAAAACTTATCTCTTACCCATCCTTTATCTGACAATCATGGATTGCCCAGAGCGGAGAAACCTCCATGTGTCAAATCAGTGGATATTTGAAACATTGGTGCCAGCATTCAGAAAGTGAGTAATCATAGACTTTGGATAACAAATCCTTTGGAAATTCAAGTGACTTTCAATTTTTTGTTTACCAAAGCAATGATAACAGGGCAAATCAAGTTGGTGGTGTACATATCTTTGAAAATAAATTTTAATGATAGGTTACTATGGATTTTTTGACATATAACTTGGAAGGAGTTAAAAGAACTGTGTGTGAGAGGGGCTGGCCCAGTGGCATAGTGGTTAAGTTCCTGCACTCAGCTTCAGCAACCCAGGGTTTGCAGGTTTGGATCCCAGGAGTAGACCTACACACTGCTCCTCAAGCCATGCTGTGGCAGTGTGTCATATACAAAATAGAGGAAGATTGGCACAGATGTTAGCCCAGGTCTAGTTTTCCTCACAAACACACAAAAAAAGAACTGTGTGATCTATCTATCAGCCGCTAATCTTCCAACTTTCACATCTACTTATTGATGTGAATATGATCTTTCAGTGTTTACATTTTCCAAGACAAAAACTGAGAAGAAAGTTGATGCTGACCTTCATCTCATTCCGAAGTATAATAAGTAACATTCATCTATGTATACACAAACTAATAGAAAGCAAGCATCATCTATTTACTAACAGGATGCATGCCTAGTAAAACAAAAAAAAAGTTATTTTTGGTTAATAATTATTTTTCATGTTTGGTAATATATTTATATGATTTTAATCAATTTTGTTCCAAACACTGCAATGATGACTCAATCTTGAATATATTGTTAACCACTTAGAGCTTTGTGTTTACAGAGATTTCACAATAATAAATTACAATATATACATATCCATGTTTTATTGCAGAAAAATATGATACAATGATCATTAATAGACTTTCAAACATAAAAATATATTATATTAAGATCTAATTTTGTGGGGAGGATGGAATAAAAACTTAAACTGGTGGAATAAAAATTTAAAGAGGAAAAAATGATGTAATGTTAAAAAATATTTTGAGAAGTTTAAAGTGTAATATTGACTTTTCTATAATGAAAACACTATGCATAGTTAAATGAAGAATGTCACATCTACATTTGATAAATTTTATAATTGATCTCTTTGCTATTGAGCACAGGGGATTTATTTGTTCCATATTATTATAGACTCCAAATCAAAGAATACTGCTCAAAAACACTGTTATATTTATCCAACTTTGCCTGTACTATGAGAAAATCAGTTTGATTTTTAATTTTTCTCTGAATATATGTACTTTATCTTAGACTATGTATACAAGACTTTGAATAGGGAAAAAACTAAGATAAATTATCACAGGGAACAATCTACATTGCCCTTCCATTTTTTCTACAGCTACCTTTTTTTTTTTTGCTAAGGAAGACTCACTCTGAGCTAACATCCATTGCCAATCCCTCTTTTTTTTTTGCTTGAGGAAGATTAGCCCTGAGCTAACATCTGTGTCAATCTTCGTCTATTTTTTGGTATGTGGGACACTGCCACAGCATGGCTGGCGAGTGGAGTAGGTCTCCACCCAGGATCCAATCCTGCGAACCTGGGCTGCTGCAGCGGATTATGCAGAACTTTAACCACTTGGCCGCAGGGCCAAGCCCCTTTGGCTATTTTTAATTGGTGGGATCTGTTAGACGTGTCACTATCCCCCAAACAAAAAGAATGGAAACATTTGTAAGTAACTCTTAAAGAAGTACTAAGCCCAAGCCTCCCGATTCCCTGTTAATAGGCAAGCTGCTTTCTTGCCTTCAGTTTTCCATACATGTAGCACTTATAGTAAGAAAGGAAGAAAACAACCGAATCAGAACATGAATTAAAATGTTCTTTGCAGACTTCTTTTATAGAAATTCATTCTCTAAATCTTTGTTTACAAAAGAAAGAAACCAGAGGATATGCACATAATCAAAATAATGAAGGGGTAACTTGTGTAAGCTTTTGTGCTGTATACACTTTTTCTTTTATACGCATAGATAAAGTAAAATAAGAATATTCCTTTTCTAAAGGGACACATTTTTGTTAGCATTACAAAAGTAATTCAAAGCCTTCAAGATATATTGTTAAATATTAAACCTTGAGAGAGAATAACAAACTAGAATGGTAAAACAATAACCAACTAAAATGAGGTTTTTCCTGTATTTCTTTTCATATCTCTGTCACTTATGCAACTATAACCTAGAATTTTAGCAATGATTTTATATTTTCTTTGTTTTATGTTCTTCTCTTTTTTTCTTTGTCAGTCTAGGCAAAGGCTTGTCAATTTTGTTAATCTTTTCAAAGAAAACCTTTTGTTTTCATTGATTCTCCCTATTGTTTGATAAATAAATGGCAAGCAATAAGATATATTGGAGTATATGAAGAAGCCATTTGGGGTAAAACTAATTTGGCCTGAGCTTGTTTTTCCAAAAGGGCCTGTGGTCTTTTAACATGCATTGTATATCTGATTTAAGCATTTAACATAACCCAAAGACAAGAACAAATGCCCTTAAGATAAGGATGCAACTTCTCCCACATTGGCATTTCCTTAAGGATAAGCATTTCTCCCTAGGCTAGGATTTGATTGCCGTGCTCAACCTGTGACCACCCAACTCAAGACAACAGACCTGCTACCTGCTGTGTCCATCAATTGCTGTGCTGGCAAAATGGGACATTGTAATCATATGTGATACAAGCTCTTCAATGGTGTATAACTGCTCCGTACATCCCACTTCTTTGGTGCCCTTCTTTCCTTGGGGAAGGAAGGCCCTGGGCTATATAGTCCTCAAATTTGGCTCGCAATAAACTTACCCAAATTTTGATTTATAGATTGATTATGGATTATTTGTGTTGACATGTTTTCCATACTCTATTTCATTTGTCTCCATTCTAATATTTGTTATTTCCTTCCTTCTGGTAGCTTTGGGTTTAAACTTCTCTTCTTTTTCTAATTACTTAAGCTGTAAAGTTAGGTTATTTATTGGATATCTTTTGTCTTTTTTAATGTGTGAATTTACTGCTATAATTTTCCTTCTAAACACTGCCTTCATTGCATACCGTAAGTTTTAGAATGCTATGTTTTCATTTTCATTTTCCAAGTATTTTCAAATTTCTTTTGTGATTTACTCTTTGATCCATTTTTTATTTAAGAGTATGCTGTTTGAGTTCTATATATTTATGAATTTTTGAGTTTTCCTTATGTTACTGATTTCTAGCTTCATTCATTCATTCCAGTTTCATGGTCATAGAAGATACTTTGTATAATTTCAATCTCTTCAAATTTATTTAGACTTATTTTGTTGCCTAACATATAGTTTATCCTGGAGAAGATTCTGTGTACACTTGACATATTTATTCTGCTCTTATTGGGTTGAGTGTTCTATTTATGTCTGTTAGAGTTACTTGGTTTATTTGTTTTCCTCAGCTTTATTGAGATATAATTGACATATAACATGTAAGTTTCAGATGCACAATGTAATGAGTTGATATATGAATATATTTCAAAATGATTACCACAATAAGGTTAGTCAACACATCCATCACCTCATATAGTTACAAATTTTTTGTGTGGTGCAAATTTTTAAGGTCTACTCTCTTAGCAACTTTCAAATATACAAACCAGTATATTAGTTGGTTTATAGTGTTGTTCAAGTCCATTATTTCCTTACTGATCTTCTGTCCAGATATTCAATCCATTATTGAAAGTGGGGTATTGAAGTTTTCAACTATTGTGGCAGAACTATTTCTCTCTTTAGCTGTCAATGTTTGCTATGTTTTAGGGTTCTACCACTTGGTGTATATATGTTTATACTTGTTATATCTTCTTAATGAGTTGACCCTTTTATCAATATATAACGTCCTTCTTTGTCTCTAGTAATATTTTTGACTTAAAGTCTATATTGTCTATATTAGTAAACCATCCTAGCCCTCTTCTGCTGTTTGCATGAATATCCTTTTCTACCCTTCTATTTTCAACCTACTTGTATATTTGGATCTAATGTAGGTCTCTGTAGATAACACATAGTTGGATCATGTCTCTTTATCCATTCTTCTGATCTCTGCCTTTTGCTTGGAGGGTTTAATTCATTGACATTTAAAGTAATTACTAATAAGGAAGGAATTATTTCTGCTGTTTTTAAAATTTGTGTTCTTTATGAACTACACCATTTTTGTCCCTCATTTCCTCCATTACCATCATCTTTTGTGTTTAGTTAGTTTTTTGGTAGTGTACTGTCTTTAGTTCACTATCATTTTCTTTTGTGCATATTTTTAAGATATTTTCTTAGCGGTTATCATAGGATTACAATTAACATCCTAAATTTCTAATAATCTCGTTTGCATTGTTACCTATTTAGCTTCAACAGCATTCAAAAACTCTGTGCCTACACAGCTCTATCTCCTCTTTCTTTATGTTGCCACAAATTACATTTTTATATATTATGTGTCCAACAACATAGGCTTATAATCACTTTTTATGCATTTGACTTTTAAATCACATAGGAAATAAAAAGTGGAGTTACAAACTAAAAATGAAATAATACTGGCTTTTAGCATATAGGGTTCTCTGTAGCATTACATGTAAAGCAGGTCTATTTGCAATACAATGATAGTGGGAACATTACTACCAACCTTACAGAAATAAAAAGGATTGTAAGAGAACTTATGAATCATTATTAGTCAACAAATTAGATAAACTAAATGAAATGGACAAATTTCTAGAAACACACAATTACTTAAAATGACTCAAGAAAAAATAGAAAATTGCAACAAACTTATAACAAGTAAAGAAATTGAATCAATAATTGAAAACCTCCCAACAAAAGAAGTCCATGACAAGATGACTTCACTAGTGAAATATACCAAATATTTAAAGAAGAATTACCAATAATCATCCTCAAACTCTTCAAAAAACAAAAATAGAAGAGGAGGGAACACTTCCTAGCTAATTCTTTGAGGCTGGCTTTACCCCGATGCTGCAAGATTATTCAATGTGGAAAGAATAATCTCCAGCATATGGCGCTGAGACTGGACATTTACATGGAAAAACTGAAAAGAATGAAAATTTCAACTCCTATATCTCACCATATTCAAAAACTAACTCAAAATGGATCAGTGACTTTAATATAAGAGCTAAGACCATAAAATTTTTGCAAGAAAACACAGAGGAAAATCTTCATGACCTTGGATTAAGTAATATATTCCTAGATATTCTTAGACACCAAAGCACACACAAAAAAGAAAAACCAGGTAAATTGGACTTCATAAAAGTAAAAAACTTTGTGCATTAAAGGACATCATCAAAAAATGGAAAAACAACTACAAAGTGGAAGAAAATACATGGAAATGGTATGACTGAAAAAGGTCTAGTATTCCGAATATACAAAGAACTCTTATTACTCAACAACAGAAAGATAATCCAATTAAAAAATAGGCAAAGATGTGAATAGACATTTCTCTAAAGAAGATATGCAAATGACGAAGAAGTACACTAAAAAGATGTTCAACATTAGTCATTAGAGGGATGCAAATCAAAACCATAATTGGGTATTACTTTATACCCACTAAAATGACTACAACCCAAAAAAAAAGAAAAGAAAAGAACAAGTATTGGCAAGAATGAAAAGAAATTAGAACACTTGTACATTGCTGGTGGGAATGTAAAAAGTTTCAGTCACAGTGGAAAACAATTTGTTGGGTCCTCAAAAAGTTAAGCAGATGAGAAGATGGTGTCAAGGTTGTGGCATAGGTGGACTATGAACTCACCTCCTCCTACAGACACAAAAAATTTACAACTACTCTTGGAACAATTACCCCTGAGAGAAAACTGAAAACTGGATAAAAACAACTCCTGCAACAAGGGACAGTGCTGACTGAGGTGGAAGAGGTAGAAATTCCTTTCTGAAGAGAAAAAAAGCCACCTTTGCCAGCCGTGGCGCTTCATGGCCTACCGGGAGTGACCCTGAGTTACAAAGTCTTCCCTGGATGAGTAGGGGATCTGAGCGGGGGAGAATTACCTCTATAAGCAGCTTTTGCACTCAGCACAACTGAGACAATTGTCATAATATATGGTTTTGCTGGCTACTAACAACAATGGGGAATACCACCCGAAAAGCTATTGGACATAAGGGAGAAAAACCCTGCTCTTAAAGAGCCCATGCACAAATTCACCCATTTTGGAAAGTAACCTAAAATCACCAGAAAGAAAGGTGCAAAGTCCTTTGGTGAAGAGACTCACCTGATAGGCTCTGGCTGCATCTCGGTGAGAGGAAAGACCTCTCCAGGGACTGAGACATTGGCAGCAGCCGTTATTGTGACCTAGTACAGGCGTGCTGAAACAGACGCTGGCAGATGCCATTGGAGTACTTCCCCTGGCCTGTTAGCCCAGAGTCTGCCCCACCCACTAGAACACTGATTTAATCCAGCCCAGGCAAGGCAGGCAGCCCATCCTAAGGACTGGCCCCACCCAACAGCAAACCCTCAGGGAACTTGTGGCCTCACAGGCAGGGTGCCTGGATCCTCTGCAGCCAGGAGAGTGGGTCCACTTCTGTGAGACAGGGTGTGTGTGTGTGAGGGGGTGGGGCATTGCTGGAGTGTGTGGGGCCTCTGCAGTGGGGCAACTGGGTCTGCTTAAGTGGGTCAGGGTGCACAAATGGGGCAGGACTGTGTTGACACAGTGTGTGGCCCTGTGGGTGATGGCGCTTGTCAGCTGCAGGAGACTTGTGCTTCTCAACTAGCCGCATAGGGGATTGGCCACACCTTCCAAAGCCTGAAAAAATTGAGTGCTCCCATGTCTGGGGCCAGCCCCACTCAGCTGCAATCCTGAGAGAGCTGAAAAGAGCCTTACAGGCCAGAAGCCTACAGCAATTGTAATCCCCTGTGCCTAGCAACCAGCCATGCTTACTCACTTAACAGAAAAACTGAAACAGGAATGTGCTATTAGACCTTTCAGCTAACTGTACCGGGGATCCACACACCCAATAAAGTAACTGAAGGACCCACAGCAGCCACACAGAGCTGAGCATTACAACCAGCCAGCCAGGCGGACAGCTCAGCCTCCCTGGGCACCAGGAAGAGCAACCCTGCCACAACAGAAGGGCACATGTAGCCCACACAGGGGTCACTCTTGGAACATTTGGAACTGGTGATGAGAGAAACCCACTGCTGGGCCTCATAAGGCATCTCTTACATAAGGCCATCTCTCGAAGATCAGGAGACATAGCTTACCTACCTAATATGTATATATAAGTACAGAGAAAGAGGCAAAATGAGGAGACAAAGGAATACATTCCAAGTAAGGGAACAGGACAAAACCCCAGAATAAAAACTAAATGAAACAGAAATAAACAATCTATCTGACACTGAGTTCAAACAAAAAGTCATAAGGATGCTCACTGATCTTGAGAGAAGAATGGATGAACTCAGTGAGAACTTCAACAAAGAGTTGGAAAATATAAAAAAGAACCAATCAGAAATGAAGAATACAATACTGGAAATGAAAAATTCATTAGAGTCTCAAAAGCACAGTAGATGATAAAGAAGAAAGGATCAGTGAGTTGGATGAAAGAATAGAGGAAATCACCCAAGCTGAACAGATAAAAGAAAAAAAATTAAAAAGAATGGAGATAGTCTAAGTGGCCTCTGAGACAACATCAAGTGCACTAACATCCGTTTTATAGGTGTCCCAGAAGGAGAAGAGTGAGACTAATGGGCAGAGAATCTATTTGAAGAAATAATAGCTGAAAACTTTCCTAGCCTAAGGAAGGAAACAGACATCCAGGTATAGGAAGCACAGAGAGCACCAAACAAGGTAAACCCAAAGAAAGTCACACAAAGACACATTATAATTAAAATGTCAAGAATTAAAGACAAAGAGAGAATCCTAAAAGCCAGAAGAGAAAGGCAACAAGTTACATACAAAGGAAACCCCATAAGGCTATCAGTTGATTCCTCAGCAGAAACCTTATAGGCTAGAATGGAGTGGCACAATATATTTAAAGTGCTGACAGGAAAAAACCTACATCCAAGAATACTCTACCCAGCAAGGTTATCATTCAGGATGGAAGGAAAGCTAAAGAGTTTCCCAGACAAACAAAAATTAAAGTAGTTTATCACCAAGAAACCATTCTTACAAGAAATGCTAAAGGGACTTATTTAAGTGAGAAAGAGAAGACCACAAATAGGAATAAGAAAATTATCAAAAAAAAAAAAAAAGCTGGGACCTGCCCCTTGGCTTAGCAGTTAAGTGCGTGCACTCCGCTACTGGCGGCCTGGGTTCAGATCCCGGGTGCGCACCGACGCACTGCTTCTCTGGCCATGCTGAAGCCGCGTCCCACATACAGCAACTAGAAGGATGTGCAACTATGACATACAACTATCTACTGGGACTTTGGGGAAAAAAAAGGAGGAGGATTGGCAATAGATGTTAGCTCAGAGCCAGTCTTCCTCAGCAAAAAGAGGAGGATTAGCATGGATGTTAGCTCAGGGCTGATCTTCCTCACACACACACACAAAAAAGTCAATAAAATCACCAGTAAAGGCAAAAATACAGCAAAGGTTGCACATCAACCTCCTATGAAAATGATGTGAAGGTCAAAAGACAAAAGTACTAAAATTATCTATTTCCATGATAAGAGGGTAGTGGATACACACACACACAAAACAGGTTAGATACGATAGCAAAAACAAAGTGTGGGAGAAGAGGAGTAAAAGAGTAGAGCTTTTAGAAAGAGGTCAAACTAAAGAGACTATCAACTTAATATAGATTTCTATATCTGTAGCTTATTATATATGAACCTCATGGTAATCACAAACCAGAAATGTATAGTAAATATACAAAAAATTAAGAGAAAGGAATCCAAACATAATACTAAAGAAAGCCATCAAACTACAAGGGAAGAGAGCAAGAAAGGAGAAAGGAAAAGAGAAGAATTACTAAAACACTCAGAAAAAAAGTAACAAAATGGCAATAAGTACATACTTATCAGTAACTACTTTAAAAGTCAATGGGCTAAATGCTCCAATCAAAAAGCATAGGGTGGCTGATTGGATTAAAAAACAAGACCCATACATATGCTGCATACAACAGACACACTTCAGACCTAAAGACACTCACAAACTGAAAGAGAAAGGATGGAAAAAGGTACTCCATGCAAATGGTAATGAAAGAAAGCTGGGGTAGCAATACTTCTAGCAGACAAAATAGACTTTAAAACAAAGACTGTAACAAGAGACAAGGAAGGGCACTAGCTAATGGTAAAGGGAACAATCCAACAAGAGGATATAGCACTTGTAAATACCTATGCACCGAACATAGGAACACCTCAATACATAAAACAATTGTTAACAGACATAAAAGGAGAAATAGACAGTAACACAATAATAGTAGGAGAATTTAACACTCCACTTACACCAACGGATAGATCATACAAACAAAAGATCAATAAGGAAACATTGGCCTTAAACAACACACTAGAACAGACGGACTTAGTAGATATATACAGAACATTCCATCCAAAAACCAAAGAATACACATTCTTTTCAAATGCACATGGAAAATTCTCCAGGAAAGGTCACATATTAGGCCACAAAACAAGTCTCAATAAATTTAAGAATGTCGAAATTATACCAAACATCTTTTCTGACCACAATGGTATGGAACTAGAAATCAACTACAGGAAGAAATTCAGAAAAGTCACAAATATGTCCATGCTAAACAAAATACCACAGAACAACAATTGGGTCAACGAAGAAATCAAAGGAGAAATCAAAAAATACCTGGAGACAAATGAAAATGAAAATACGACATGCCAAAATTCATGGGAAACAGCAGCAGCAGTTCTAAGAGGGAAGTTTATAACAATACAGGCCTACTTCAACAAACAAGAAAACTGTCAAATAAACATTCTAACAGTAAACTTAAAGGAACTGGAAACGAACAACAATTAAAGCCCAAAATCAATAGAAGGAAGGAAATAATAAAAATCGGAACAGAAATAAATGAAATAGAGACTAAAAAGAAATATAGAAAAAAATCAATGAACTAAAGAGCTGGTTCTTTGAAAAGATCAACAAAACTGACAAATCTTTAGCTAGACTCTCCAAGAAAAAAAGGGAGCATGCTCAAAGAAATAAAATCAGAAATGAAAGAGGAGAAATTACAATTGACACCTCAGAAATAAAAAAAGATTATAAGAGAATACTATGAAAAGCTATACTATGAATACTATGAAAATCAACAAATTGGATAATCTAGAAGAAATGGATAAATTCTTAGAATTATGCAACCTTCCAAAACTGAATCAAGAATAATTAGAGAATTTGAATAAACCAATCATCAGTAAGGATATTGAAACAGTAATCAAAAATATCCCCAAAAATAAAAGTCCAGGACCAGAAGGATTCCCTGGGGAATTTTACCAAACATTCAAAGAAGAATTAATACCTATCCTTCTCAAGCTCTTCCAAAAATTGAAGAGGAGGGGAAGCTTCCTAACTCATTCTATGAAGCCACATTACCCTGATACCAAAACCAGACAAGGACAACATTAAAAAAAGAAAGTTACTGGCCAATATCACTGACGAACATCACTGCAAAAATCCTCGACAAAATACTAGCAAATTGAATATAACAATTCATTAAAAAGATTATACAACATGATCAAGTGGGATTTATTCCAGGGATGTAAGGATGGTTCATCATCCACAAATCAATCAATGTGATACACCGCACTAGCAAAATGAAGAATAAAAATCACATGATCATTTCAATAAATGAAGACAAAGCATTTGACAAGATACAGCATTCACTTATGATAAAAATGCTGAATAACATGAGTATAGAAGGAAAGTACCTCAACATAATAAAGGCCATATATGACAAACCCACAGCTAATATCATCCTCAATGGAGAAAAACTGAAAGCTATCCCTCTAAGAACAGGAACCAGACAAGGATGTCCACTGTCACCACTCTTATTTAACATAGTATTGGAAATCCTAGGCAGAAAAGTCAGGCAAGAAAAAGAAATAAAAGGGATTCAAATTGGAAAGGAAGAAGTGAAACTCACTATGTGCAGATGACGTGATTTTATATATAGAAAACCCTAAAGAATCCACCAAAAAACTTTTAAAAATATAAAGAATACAGTAAAGTTGCAGGATACAAAATCAACATACAAAAATCAGTTGTGTTTCTATACACTAACAAAGAAATAGCAGAAAGAGAAATTAAGAATAAAATCCCATTTACAATTCAACAAAAAAAAATAAAATACACAGGAATAAACTTAACCAAAGAGGTGAAAGACCTGTACACTTAAAACTATAAAACATTGTTGAAAGAAATTGAAGAAGACACAAAGAAATGGAAAGCTATTTCATGCTCTTGGATTGGGAAAATTAACATAGTTAAAATGTCCATACTTCCTAAAGCGATCTACAGATTCAATGCAATCCCTATCAAAGTTCCAATGACATTTTTCACAGAAATAGAACAAAGAATCCTAAAATTTATATGGAACAACAAAAGACCCTGAATAGCCAAAGGAATCCTGAGAAAAAAGAACAAAGCTGGATATATCACACTCCCTGATTTCAAAATATACTACAAAGCTATAGTAAACAAAACAGCATGGTACTGGCACAAAAACAGACACAAGATCAGTGGAATAGAATCGAGAGCCCAGAAATAAACCTACACATCTATGGACAGCTAATTTTGAACAGGGGAGCCAAGAACATACAGTGGAGAAAGGAAAGTCTTTTCATTAAATGGTGTTGGGAAAACTGGACAGCCACATGCAAGAGAATGAAAGTAGACCATTATCTTACACCATACACAAAAATTAACTCAAAATGGATCAAAGACTCAAAGGTAAGACCTGAAACCATGAAACTTCTAGAAGAAAACATAGGCAGTATGCTCTTCAACATCGGTCCTAGCAGCATATTTTCAAGTACCATGTCTGACTGGGCAAGGGAAACAATAGAAAAAATAAACAAATGGGACTACATCAAACTGAAAATCTTCTGCCCAGCAAAGGAAATCATCAACAAAATGAAAAGACAACCTAACAATTGGGAGAAGATATTTGCAAACCAAATATCTGATAAGGAGTTAATATCCGAAATATATAAAGAACTCACACAAATCAACAACAAAAAAACTAACAACCCAATTAAAAAATGGGCAAAACACCTGAACAGACATTTCTCCAAAGAAGATATACAGATGTCCAAGAGGCACATGAAAAGATGTTCAGCATCATTAACTATCAGGGAAATGCAAATCAAAAGTACAATGAGATATCACTTCACTTCTGTCAGAAGGGCTATAATTAACAAGACAGGAAACAACAAGTGTTGGAGAGGATGTGGAGAGAAGGGAACACTCATACACTGCTGGTGGGTGTGCAAACTGGTTCAGCTATTGTGGAAAATAGTATGGAGATTCCTCAAAAAATCAAGGATAGAACTACCATATGATCCAGCTATTCCACTGCTGGGTATTTATTCAAAGAACATGAAAACACCAATGCATAAAGATACATGCACCCCTGTGTTCACTGCAGCATTATGCACAATCGCTAAGACTTGGAGGCATCCTAAGCACTCATGAAGGGATGAATAGATGAAGAAGCTGTGGTATATATACACAATGGTATACTACTCAGCCATAAGAAACAATGAAATCCAGCCATTTGTGACAACATGGATGGACATTGAAGGTATTATGCTAAGCGAAATAAGTCAGAGGGAGAAGGTCAAATACTGTATGATCTCACACGTAAGTCCAAGATAAAAACAACAAACAATCACATAGAGACAGAGATTGGATTGGTGGTTACCAGAGAGGAAGGAGGAGGGGAGGAGGGCAAAAGGGATGATTAGGCACATGTGTGTGGTAATGGATTGTAATTAGTGTTTGGGTGGTGAACATGATGTAATCTACACAGAAATCGAAATATAATGATGTACACTTGAAATTTATATAATGTTATAAACTAATGCTACCACAATAAAAAAGGGGGGTGGGAGTTAAGCATAGAATTACAATATGACCCTACAAATCCAATTTAGATATATATCCAAAATAGCTGAAAGTTGATATTCAAATAAGTACATGTACATGCATATTTATAGCAGCACTAATCGCAATAGCGAAAAGGTGGAAACAGCCCAAAAGTTTAGCAACAGATGAATGGATAAACAGTAATTATATAGATATGAATATTATTTAGCCATAAAAAATAAAGTAGGGATACATGCTGCAATGTAAATGAACCTCAAAAACATTACGCTAACTGAAAGAAACCAGACACAAAAGCTCACATGTGATATAATTCTGTTTATAAAAAATATCCCAAATAGATACATTCATAGAGACAGAATGCAGATTGGTGGTTGCCAGGGAATGGTGGTGGGGAGACAGAGAAGTGGGGAGAAACTGCTTAATGGTTAAGGGGTTTTACTTTGAAGTGACGGAAATGTTTAAATTTTAAAAAAAAGAAAAAATGTATTTTGCATCTATCCAGAAGCAAGATAACCCTGAGAAGAGTTAGAAGGCCACAGCTCCATTCTTATCTCAAGCGTAACGAATTACTGAGGTTTTGGTTGACATCTGGAATTAGTTACTATCAGAAGAGGAAGAATGAACTAGATGAGAATTATGTGATGTGCTTGGTTGTTTTGAGCAATTAGTCTTCTCAGTGGAGCAATATAGCTTGGCAACTGAATTATCAATTTTTTTTACCTTCCAGTCATTTATATACTCTGTAATGGGCAAACTGCATTTACCATTTAATGTATTTTTAATTCTTTGTTAGGATCATATATACATATATATATGGTCTAAATTTGGCATGGCATAGTTATTTAAAAGAGTTTACAAATGGAAAGATCTTAGCAAAGATAAGCAAATCAAAAAAGAAGTTACAAGAATTCCTAAATAAGTCCAGGTAGAAATTGAGAAGAATATAACTAGAAAATATAGTATAATATAGTTACACTCATTTTCAATTATTCTTCATTTTTGGTATTCTCATTCCTCTATCTTTAAAAGTCAGATTTTCAATGTTTTACCACAGTAGGCAGTTTCTACCATTTAAGCGCCTTTTTTTATTGTGAAACCCCAGGCATCCTCTGCCTTCTCTCCTTTAGATGACAATCATGTGGCAGATAGCTTAGTGAGAATGGTAATAACGCATGTATCACAGAGTAAATTGTCACATTCTAAAGATCATTAAAATAATGATTATTCCTGCAGTGTCACATTAATAAGTAAAGACTAGACCTAAACTGGAAGAAGTGTCCAAAATGAGTATTTTCACCGTAGAATTCAGCATCTAACTATTACAGCGTACTTCAATTCACAAATCAAACATGACATTTAAAAATTGTACTCAACCAGCAAATGAATTAATGAGGGTGGTATACTTAGGGAGCTAAAAGCACTATTTCCTATCTTAGCAACTAATTTAATATCATTCTGCTTATAAACTAATTAAAAATGTCAAAAATTTCAGCCACATGAAATATTTTTCTATAATGTGTCTTCTTTTCCCTTATAATTTTATATATAATTACGTGCTGCAAAATGTGAAGTAGACATTTGTTTTTAAATTGTCTATTTGACGTTTTTGAATATTGCATACAAATGAAAGCTCTAAGTCCTTCTCTCAAAGTGTTTTACATTAATTTTGCAATTAAAAAAATAAAACATATGAAAAGATGTTCCACATTACATGTCATCAAGGAAATGCAAATTAAAACAACAATGAGATACCACTACCCACCTATTAGAATGGCCCAAATCCAGAACACTGACAACACCAATTGTTGGCAAGGATGTAGAGTAAAAGGAACTCTCCTTCTTTGCTGGTGGGAATGCAAAATGGTACAGCCACTGTGGAAGATGGGTGATTTCTTATAAAACTAAACATTCTCTTACCATATGTTCAAGCAGTCATGCTCCTTGGTATTTACCCAAATAAAATAAAAACTTACGTCCACACATAAACCTGCACATGGATATTTATAGCAGCTTTATTCATAATTGCTAAACCTTGGAAGCAATCAAGATGTTCTTTAGTGGTTGAATAGATAAATAAACTGTGGTACATCCAGAAAATGGAATATTATTCAGTGCTAAAGAAATAACCTGTCAAGCCATGAAAAGATACGGAGGAAACTTAAATGTATATTACTAAGTAAAGAAGCCAATCTGAAAGTCTACATACTGTATGATTTCAACTATATGACATTCTGGAAAAGGCAAAACTAGGGAAATAGTAAAAGATCAGTAGTTGCCAGGGTTGGGGGTGGGGGAGAGATGGATGAATAGATGGAGCACAGAGGATTTTTATGGTAGTGAAACTATTCTGTATGATACGACAATGGTGGATACATGGCATTATATATTTGTCCAAATCCATAGAATGTACGATGCCAAGAGTGAACCTTAATGTAAACCATGGACTTTGGGTGATTGTGATGTGTCAATGTAGGTTCATCAATTGTAACAAATGTACCACTCTGATGGGGGATGTTGATAATGGGGGAGGCTATGCATATGTAGGAGGCAGAGTGTATATGGGAAATCTCTGTATCTTCCTCTCAATTTTGCTGTAAACCTAAAACTTCTCTAAAGAAAATAATAAAGTCTTAAAAACTTGATCCACCTACCACATTTTGGTTATTGAGGCTTTGAATCATCTCTTGTTTTGTAATGCCACTTGGATCAGAGAGCCACTAAAGAAATATGTGACTAGAAGTGGGGAATGAGGAGTTTATTCAGGAATATTGTCGCAAGACTGGTAATCCTGTCCATAAATTCTATTTTGTTCCTCACTTTCTAGACTTCTTCCTAGACACCACACTCATTCTCTCCGTTTAGGTCCAAGGAATTTCCTGGCATGAGAGAGAAAGACTAATAGTCTTCATATTGACTTATAAGTCTGTTAAATATCTAGAATCAGAAAACTATCCTTCTTTGACCTAAGAAGACTAAAATCTTGGTGCTTTTGGGTTGCTCGTCCCTGGAAACTATGTCATGCCCCCAAAAATTGGTAAAAAAATTCACCAATATTATTAATATGACTTCATATTAAGACAGTAAACCTTCAAATTGAAATGGTAAGTAAAATAAAATTCTATGAAACCAATAGCAAAATATATAACGTTCACTGATTCATAAATTTCAGCACATCTAAGGACATATTTGCCAAACAGTAGTGTTGAATGTCATATTATATCCGTGATTAAATAGTATAAGGACTGTCCTCAAGCAGAGGACGAGTGTGGGCCTTTGAATTTCAATGATTTTTCCAAGGTGAGAAGGTTTATTTAAAAAAGAAAAGCGTGCATATACAATGTTGTTTTTTTGGGGAAGAAACAACAGAGCATTCTGAAAGTATATTTAAAACAATAAAAAATTGTCAAAGTAATGGGGAACTAAATTAAATAATCCTATTCTATCTGTTTTGTTGGTGTATTCATGAAAGGATCTTGGTGATGAACCTACTTCAACAATTTTAGTCCAAATGCCCATTCTTTATTTTCCTTCTTTAAGTCTTTTAATTATTCGCATTTGCATATGGTAAGCCTACATTTGGTTTTTCTTAGGAAGAACAATGAGGAACTAAAACTGACTGTATTAAAAGATCCCAGATATGATGGAGAAAAGAACCAAACGCATTTTAATAGGAGAATGAATGAGGAACAGTAACTTGGCTCGTCAGTAAGTATTTATTGAGTGCTTGGAGGTGTCCCCTAAAACACAAGAGTGTCATTAAAAAAATTCAATAAAGAATGACACCAATCCATACACCCAACATCAATAATTTGCCAAGCTAGTAACTGCACAAATCACGTAAGTCCAAGGAAACAATTATTTATTTCAAGGTGATTTTTCTCCTCTTTGATATGCTTAGATCTATATATTATTTTTGATAAATGATAATAATAACAATAAAAATATAATGAAAGAGCCACTATACTACCTCCATGAAAATACTAAGAGTAATATCTATACATTTGGACATGGATGACACTATCTACATATTTATTGAGTGGTTATTTCCCTGACTGTTCAATACTGTGTGAATATAAATATTTTGTCAAATGATTAATTGATTTTTAAAAATTTTTTTGCCAAGTAGGTCAAACATTCAAACCACTCTGAACCTAGATTAAAAGGTTGAATTGCACTTGAAAAAAGTTTCTATCTGAGTTGTTTCCAGAAAATATGTTGTCCTGTGTTAGTAATTGGTGGTGTCTTACTCAGAATAATCTATTGTTCTGATGAACTTGTTTAATAATAGTGGCCCATTGTGAAGGCTTCATAATTTGCAAATAACTAGAATATGGTTTATCATATGCATATCTAGCAGTGGTCAATGAAATATCTGATCATTCAGGGTCAGTCAATTGTCTCATCTTCAAAAAAAATTTAAATAGGCACTCATGCCTTTAGGTCTTTTATATCTGGATCTTGACCAATTTTATCCCAGGATGGTGACAAAATACTATAGCTTTTATGATACCCATAAGCAAGTTCTTTTTACTTACATTTTCTATATTTTAAAAGATCCTTATTTAATAAGCTCTATGAATTAGTATTTATCACAGTTTGTAGACGGAGGTTAAAGTCTGTAACTATAGGTATGGATTTATCTATTTCATCCTTTGGCTCTAACAGTTTTTACTTCATGTGTTCTGAGACTGTTGTTCAGTATGTACACTTTTAGGATCATTGCATCTTCCTGATGGATTGATTCTTTTATCATTGTGTAATGTCCGTCTTTGACTCTGGTAATTTTCTTTCCTCTGAAGTTTAGTTTATCAAATACTTGTATAGTCACTCCATTTTTATTTTTATTGATATTTGCATGGCATAACTTTGTGATACTTTTATTTTCAACCGGATTATGCCATTGAATTTGAATTGAGTTTTTTGTAAGCAGCATATAACTGGGTCACTTTTTTTTTTAATTGACTGCCCATCTTTGTCTTTTGATTGGTATATTTAGACTGTTAACGTTTAGGATAAGTATTAGTATGTTTGCGATTGAGCTTTCTATTTTACTATTTGTTTCTATTTGTTTCCTTTGATTCTTGATTCTTTTTTTCTCTTCTCTTATCTACCTGGGAACTACCAGGTAGTTCCATCTTGACATTTCGTTCCATCTTAAACATTTCTTAGGATTCCATCTTGATTTATATATAGTGTTTTTGATTGTATCTCTTTGTATAGTATTTTTAGTAGTTGTTCTGGGTATTACAATATACATATTTGACTTAGTGAACATTTTACCACTTTGAATGAAGTGTGGAAAACTCACTTCCACTTAGATCTTTTTATATTCTCAATGTTCAAATATCATTGTCATTGGCAGAGTTGGTGCCTTCTGAGGGCTGTGAGGGAGATTTTCTTCCATGCCTCTCCTAATTTCTGGTGGTTTGATGGCAATCTTGGGCATTCCTTGGCTGCTGGGCATATCACCCTGATCTCTGCCTCCATGTTCACATGTGTTTTCCCCAGTGTCCTTTTTGCCAATTCTATTCCCTCCCACCCCTGCACCACTATCTATGGCAGGGTAGGAGAGACATAAGGAGAAAGAGGCACCAGCCTGGGACACTTTCTATGATTGATTCTCTCTTGTTGGTTCTGCCTGCCTGCCTCAGTATCCCTCAGTGGAAAAAAAGTCTCAGGCCTGGTGGGGATAGAAAAAGGATCCCTTGGCTGCTTATTTTTGATGAGACTTCTAATTGATCCCTTTTGATAGTAGTGTTGGGCTCTCCTATTGTCATCAGAGGGACCCTTTTGGTCCATGAGAGGAATGAGCCTACCTGAGCTGTCTTCTGTTGATTGGATCGAGGTCAGAAAATGTCAGGTCCCTGGTTGCCTTGATCTGTTGAGTAGTCACACACAAGACACCCCACTCTGTGCCCTTCCTGTAGTCCTGGGGTCCCAAACCAACCCACCTTCTTCTCACCACATTTCAGAGTTCTCCTTTGGTTGTCCCTTCACCATTTCCAAGATTTACAGTTGTGCTGTACAACGTGTACAGCAAAGAAGAGCAGAAAAAAGAGTCTATGTTATCTTTTCTGCACCAGAAGCCTCAAATGACTTTCTAAAAGGTTGTTTTATATAAAAAGTATAAATTATTTTTATTTTTATCTAGAACTTTTATTTTTGGAATGTGCTGGCCTGATCTAACTAAATTTCTTTAAATAGCTTGCAATAACTAGAGATTGATAATATGTTTTATTTTCACTCCAAACACTTTCCCCAGTTTATGAGTCTTAGATACAATATTAAATGTCATTTACCTGGGGATGATAGGTGAGCTTTACTTTGGTTACTCCTTTCATTTGTTTTTGCTTCCTTCTTTTTTGCTGTTGGATGATCACTTTAGAAGTGCAGCAAATATTTGCTGTGAATACAGACCTCCAAGAAAGAACTTCCGGAGGACATTGCTCTTAACCGGAATCTTTAGTCACATTCACACCCACAGTTACTAGCACCATTAGTAGACTTGCTTTTGAACGTGAAAACTAATGGTAAATAAGAAAACATTTAGCCATCATATTTTGGCAAAAAGCTCATCTGTTTAATTGCTTACTTGGCATGAAAATTCTCCCTGGTTAAAAATATATCTAAAGTGGATTCATCTATTTTTGCCTTTGTGTGGAGACCATAATGATTATATTTTTTCCTTTGAGGCTACAGTATCATATATTTGTTAAGAACTCAGGTTCAATATCAGACAGTGTTAGTTCACTCCAAAATTTACCAACTGTCAGCCTTGAAAAATTTGATTAATTTCCCTACATATTTTATAGCTTTGTTCCTGTATTCTATTAGACAATGCATAAAAAGTGTTTAACACAGTGCCTTGAACATAGCAAGTACTTAATAAACATTAATTTTATTATTTGCAGCATCTTCAGTCCAAAATTTCCACTTCTAGTTTGTTTAGGAATTTTTGTCTTCTCTTCATTTCTCCAAACATGATTAAATGAGGGCCTAAAATATTCCATTTAATTAAGAGCTCAGTTTAGTTTGTTTCTAATTAATAAAGTTTTTACCAGAAATGATCTACATTAATCAACATTATATGCACAGTCCCATTATATCACCCTATTAAATCAAGGTGATTCATAACTTATTTCTAAAGTTCTATTGGTTATACTGATTATCATCTTACATATTGAGTAAAAACTATAACTATTTGTTTTTAAATTTTATTTTCAATTAAGTGTTTATATAACGTAAATATTGAGATGGTTTTCACTGAATGAGAAAATTATAAATGCTTGAAAAAATAGGACAATAATTGTATTTTGAGAGAAGTCATTGCTCTCATTAGTCCCTCTGGCCAGGTTTACAATGTACAATGTAATATCAATGAAACAAATAGATATTTATCAATCATCTAGCATAGTCATCATTCTATTGGGCATGCTAGCAATGGTTATGGTTCCTACTCAAGTGGTCTAGTTGATAAGATGAATTCTGAATGGTTGACAATCTGCTAATTCCAATTCTCTGGAATTAAGTATTGCTTTGTGAGGTTTGTTTCCAGAAAACAAATGAACTAGAAGAAATGAGTTGGTTTTTCCAGCTTCCCTGCGATGTGTAGATGAATAAGGCCATGAGTTCATGAGTTTATGGTGAGGTCTTAAGTACTGTTAAGTGAGGGGAAAGGGACATGCCCTCTTGCATTTGACAAACTGATGATAAGACTAGCATATGACAACAGAAGGGCCTGTTGCAGCTAAATCCAATGTTCATCTGTGGAGAAAAAATAAATATAATGAATTCTCCTTATTCTGCTAAATATTTTAGGTAGTGAGATGTTTATAAACTTTTGATGCTGCAAACTGAGAAGTGCTTAAATGACTTACGAAGTTTTCTATTCTCTTTGACCAACAATTTACCTAATTACCTGAGTCTAGCTACATAACATGTGAGAAACTGTTTAAAGAGAAAAAAGTGCAGCCATGTAAGTCATACGGAATTTTGTAGAATCCAAACATTTTTTGGTGTTATTTGGATATAACCTATAGAATTTAAACTTATCTCCTTAAAGGACTATGAATGCACTATGAATATTTTCCCAGTAATTATATTTTACTTTTATATATGATCTATCAGATTATTCAGTAATTACAAAAAAAATTGATAACAGATGGGAGAATTCAATAGTCTAGGCAAACACGTATAGTTTTGATGTATTATAGACAGTTCATACAATTTGCCAATATGTGCTAAATGCCTGATACAGGTTCATTGGAGATTTGAAGATCAGCCATGTGTTAAGAAGTTGCCTCTCTTTTCAATCAGAGTAAATATAATTGTATGCTCAGAAATATGGATGAATAGATATATCGCTTTTCTTAATCCACCTTTTTTATCCCTGATAAAACATCCCTAGGACCGGCCCTGTGGTGTAGTGGTTAAGTTCCTGGGCTCTGCTTCTGCAGCCTGGGGGTTGCAGGTTCGGATCCCGGGCACAGACTGAAGTACCGCTTGTCAAGCCATGCTGTGGCGGCATCCCATATAAAGTAGAGGAAGATGGGCACGGATGTTAGCCCGGGGCCACTTTTCCTCAGCAAAAAGAGGAGAATAGGTAATGGACGTTAGCTCAGGGCTAGTCTTCCTCACATACACACACACACACACACACACACACACACACACACACAAAAAATCTCCAAAATTCTTTCTATAATATTTACTTCCACCAAAGCAGAATATATCCTCTCATTCTTACACTACTAAAATTTGTAACTTGATCAGAAGCTTTTTCTCTGAGTCCATCTTTATCAACTGTAAAAATGATCACTGTGGTTTCAGGTCAGTGAGTACATTCCCTTTGGTTGTGCCAAGTTTTAGATGACTGACTCAGTTTTATCTGCACCTCCTCATAAGCCTAGGGCATGTCTTGGAATACAAAAGTAAAGCCAAAACGAGTAATAGAGTTCCAGCATGCAAATGCAGAACTGGGTAAGACAATTACCCAAATATATCTAAAGCCAGTAGAGATAGAGAATTGGTGGAAAATCATGTTTTTCAAAAAGTATCAAAAAATGGTAAAAGAGAAAAATCCATCTATCTCATCAAGCCAAAGGATGAAGGGGGACCAAATAGTGATTAGAGAAATAGTAATTAGACCTAAACAGAAATACTAATTAGAGATCAGATGTCAAGCAAACACCGGAATGAAGCAAAGCAGGAATGAGGGAAGAATGACCAAGGATATTTTCTTGTAAAGGCTGAGTCATCCTAAGCATCCTGTAAATGAAGGCTGGAAACGAGGTATTTGGGTAGGTTAGCAAGTGTCAAAGGCATAGATCAAGGGAATTACTAAGACTATCAAACATTGTGCACATTATGCACAAATATATACATATATGCCCTGAGAAAGTTTGTGACCAAGTTGGGTTTGGCAAGACTCATAATAAGATGCACAAATGGGAGTTTGGCTGCCTCAATTTTGGTACAGTTCTCAAGATGATACTTCCAAGTACTTATACTACAAAAGGGAAGGACCACCAAAAACAGAACTTTATCAAAAACTAGTTTTGCAACTCTTAGCTGCCAACCCCAAACTGGTTACAGAGTGAGAGAGAGGAGGTAACTTTTAAAAGATGATTCTGGAAAGCTATTGGTGTCCTGGAATTTATATCTTCTCCTATGCCCAGTTGGGAAAAGTTAGCTACTTTATCCTCTCCTCAAGTCTAGAAAAAGAAGTTTCAGGAAGACCCCTTGGATAATATGTTTTGGATTTCTTGGTGATTGGGATATGGGATGAACTTGTGTCTGAACCATGCCTGAAAAATCTAAAGTATGAGTGACTGTGACTACCTGGCTGTGCCAAAGGTAAAGTCTCGTTATTGAGTCGTTTTAGATCCTATACAAGAGCACTGCTTGGAGGGGAAAGACCAGAAAAGAAAGAATTTAAAAATATACCTAGAGATGCAGAGGGATCAGGAAAAAGAGATGTATTTGTACACCTCAAGGAAAGTTCAATTTGGAGATCTCCAACGATTGGATGGAGAGATAGCTTCAAAGTACCCAAAAAAGTTGCTCTATAAGACAACAAGTCAATTTAAACATCTGCCAAGCCAGGAGAGTACCATCTGCTAGACCACCATGAAAGTGCCAGTCAGGTTCTGCTCTGAAGCTAGCATGAAGAGGAGGGAAGGAATACAAACTCAAGGTAGAGACTGTGGTAACTGGTACAACACACTCCTTTCTCACTGCTAGCATCCAGCTGGTAGCAGGGCTGAGCTGAACAGAGACAAATTTTTGTAGTGGCTGCTCTGGGTATTACAATATGCATTTTGATTAATCACAATCTACCTCAGGTAAATATAGAAAATTTTCTCCAATATAATTCTGATTTTCCCATTTTTCATATACATATATATGTATATATAATCTTTGTCTTTCCTCTCTTCTTCAACTGGATAATTCTTATTATCTACCTTCAAGCTCACTGATTCTTCTACCATGTTAAATCTACTTTTGAGTTGATTTAGTGATTTTTTTTAAACTTTTACGGAAATTGCTTTTTTTAATTAAAAAACTTTATGTTTTTAGAGCAGTGTTAGGTTCACAGAAAAATTGAGCTGAAAGTACAGAGATTTCCAATATACCCCTGCCCTTACACATGCCCAACTTCCCCTACTATCAGCATCCTACAGCAGAGTAGTACCTTTGTTACAATTGATGAATCTACACTGACGCATCATAATCACCCAAAGTCCTTAGGTTACATTAGTGTTCACTCTTGGTGTTGCGCATTCTATGGGTTTGGGCAAATGTGTAATGACATATATCTACCACTGTTGTATTGTAAAGAATAGTTTCATTGCCCTAAAAATTCTGTGTGCTCTGCTTTCTCATCTCTCCATTCTCCTCAACCCCTGGCAACCACTAATCGTTTTACTGTCTCCACAGTTTTGCCTTTTCCAGAATACTACGTAGTTGGATCATACGTTATGTAGCCTTTTCAGATTGGCTTTTTTCACTTAGTAATATCCATTTAATGTTCCTCCATGTCTTTTCATAACTTGGTAGCTCATTTCTTCTTTGTGCTGAATAATATTTCATTGTGTGAATGTACCACAGTTTATCCACTTACCTACTAAAGGACATCTTGATGGCTTCCAAGTTTTGGCAATTATGAATAAAGCTGCTATAAACACCTGCATGAAAGTTTGTGTGTGGACATAAGTTTTCAATTCATTTGGGTAAATACCAAGGAGCGCGATTGCTAGATCATATGGTAACAGTATGTTTAGTTTTGTAAGAAACCGTCAAACTGTCTTCCAAAGTGGCTGTACCATTTGCATTCCCACTAGAAATGAATGAGAGTTTCTGTTACTCCACATCCTTGTTATCCAGTGAACTTCTAATTTTCATTATTGTACTTTTCAACTCTAAATTTCTCCTCTGATTTTTTTATAGTTTATATTTATTTATTGAGATTCTTATTTTTGAGACATTGTCCTCATATTGTCTTATAATTCTTAAAACATATTCATAATAGCTACTTTGAAATATTTGTTTGCTCAACTAACATATGGGCCTACTCAGAGTCAGTTTCTATTGCTTGCTTTTTTTTTTCTTCCTGAGTATAGGTTTCAATTTCCTGTTTCTTTCCATATCTCTTCATTTTTTTCTTGAAAAATGAAAAATGTAGATAATATATTTCAGCAACTCTTAACTCTGATTTATTTCCTCTAAAGTTTTTTAAGCAATCTGAATTTAAATTATGAATGTCTTCCTCGTCATAGGTAGTCACTGAGGTACCTGCTTAAGTTTTGTTATTTTTATTTTACTTTGCTTGATTTCCTGGTGGTTGCTCTCGTGTCTACATAGATAAGTGATCAACCAATTATTTGAACAGATCTTGTTGTCAAAAATATCAAGCCTAGAAGGCTTTGACCCTCCATCATGGGATCTGTGTGTGGGTTTGTGAGCCACTTAAAGTTTGAACAGTTTATACATTCACCTTAATGTTCACTCTCCGTGGGCCTGTCATGGGTCTACTCTGTGCATGTACATAATTTCTTAGTCAGCCGTGGGTATGTGGAGAACTTATCCATCCCTTATATGGCTCTCTCATTTATTGAATATCCCCATAAAATTTCTGGCTAGTCTTTCACTCCCACAACCAGTTCCATAAACTCAGGCTAGCAGAGCAGTGGATTTTTCCCTTTGTTTTCTATTGAGTTTGCCGATTTAACCATCAAACCAGCAGCTTTTCACCCTCCGCCCAAAATCAAATCTATTTACTTTGGCAGCCAGACTGCTATATCTAATGGCCAGCTTTGCTGTAGGAAGAGTATGGACCAGGAAGGAATAGGAGAAACTCCAGGCAAAAAGACTCTAATGTCCTGCTTTCCATAGTAGCTTTTCATGATAAATGCTTTTAAATTTGTTGTTTGCCTTTGGATAATTTTCAGAGGACTGAAATTGTTGTTTCTAACAATTTTGTCCAGATGTATGCATTTTGGGATGGGAAGAGGATATACTAATCTCAGGCATCCATAACAGAAAATTCCATAGTTGTGCAATGGTTATTTAACATTAGAAAATCAGTTATTTAATTTTTCTACATTAACAGTTTAAAGTAGAAACAATAACAATATGAACATCTAGATAGATGCAAATTTAATATAGACAAAATTTAATATATGTTCACTAATTTAAGATCTTAAACTAGAATGAGCAAGGAACTTCCTTAAACTAAAACAATGGCATTGGGGGAAAATAACCATAGCAATAATTATACTTCTTTTGAAACATTGAGACCATTCATTTTAAAGACAAGAGAAAATGGTACCAGCTGTCACCATTTCTATTTCACATTTCTCTGAATGTCCAACCAATGAACCAACAAGAAAAATAAGTTAAATAAGGAATAAAACTGTAATTACTTAAAGATGGCTTAAATTATGTGAAGAAAATCCCAAGAATTTACAGGTAAACTATATAAGAATTGATAGCTGAATTCAGTAATGTCAAAAAAATATTAAAAACCCAGGAAAAAAATACAAACAATAGTAAATGTTAAATTTACACAGGAAATTACAAAAATATTCATTCATAAAAAGAGAAATAAGGAACATCTTGCAGCACATTTTGTGAGTTCAAAATACAAAGACATTTCAAATATACTACAGACCACTATAGACCAATTTTGTGTCTATGTGAATATAACTACAAAGTTCTTTAACAAAATTTTAGCAAAGTGATTCCAGGAACACATAAAAAAGAATGCACCTTTACAGAGTGGGGTTTATCTTGGGAACACAAAGGTAGTTTTCATTTAAAAGACATTCAATGTGCTTCACACTACTAACAGAATAAGGGAGAAAAATCAGGTGGTCATTTCAAGAATTGTAGAAAAACATTTCATGAAATTGAACACTCATTCAGGACAAAAGCTAATAAAAGTAACCTGCAAAAATCCTACAGATAGCCTCACTTTTAATGGCCAAATATTGAATGCTTGTCCTCTTAAGATTGACAACGAGGTAAGGATGCTTGTTCCCGCCACTCCCATTCACTATTACGTAGGGGAGGAGGTTGGGAAGGACATCGCTATTACAATGTGGAAAAAAAAGAAAGAAAAACCATACACATGAGAAATGAAGAAGTAAAACTGTCCCTATTTTCAGCAGACATGAATGTTCACTAAGGAAATTCAAAGGAATCTACAAAATAATTACAAAAACTACTAAGTGAATTTAGCAAAGTGAATGAATACAAGGTTAAATTACAAGAAGTGGGGCCAACCCCGTGGCACAGCAGTGAAGTGTGCATGCTCTGCTGCTGGCAGCCCGAGTTTGGATCCCGGGCACGCACGGATGCACTGCTTGTCAGGCCATGCTGTGGCAGCGTCCCATATAAAGTGGAGGACGATGGGCATGGATGTTAGCCCAGGGGCCAGTCTTCCTCAGCAAAAAAAAAAAACAAAGAGGAGGATTGGCATGGATGTTAGCTCAGGGCTGATCTTCCTCATAAAAAAAAAAAATTACAAAAAGTGTTATATTTATATATACCAGAAACAATTTTAGAATAAAACATTTATAAAAATCTTGAAAACATAAAATACTTAGGAACAAATTTAACCAAAGACAAACAAGAGTTCTATTCTGAAACGACAGGACACTGCTTAGAGAAATTAGAGAATATGTAAATGTTTATAGATGGGAAGACTCAATATTGCTAAGATGTCAGTTTTCTCCAAATAGATTTCTAGATTCAATAAAATAAATATTAAAATTCTAACATGCTATTTTGGAGAAATTGACAACCTGATTCTAAGTACATATAAAATTTCTACCAACTAGAATAGCCAAGATCATTAAACAACAGCAATGACAAAATTGAAGTGCTAACACTACCCAGTTTCAAGAATTAACACATATATATTTGTACTCAAAACAGTGAAAAGATAGGAATTTAGATCAATGGAACAGAATAAGTGAGTTCAGGGAAGAACTCATTCATATATGGATATTTGTCCAAAAAAAAAAAGTGAACATCTAGCTTCACCTCACACCTTACACAAGGGTTTACCAATCTTGTCACTTGTCATTTAAGCTCAGATAATTCTTGTGGAGATTTTTCCTGTATATTTTAAGTTGCTTGCCTGGCTTCTCTCAACCAGATGTCTGTTACATCCTCTCCCCAGGTGTAACATCCAAAAATGTCTCCAGACATTGCCAAACATCCCTGGGAGCAAAATCATCCTCATTGAGAACTACTGCCTTACACAAAAATTAATTTAAGACAAATTTAGGTGTAAACATAAAATTCAAACCAGAAAAATTTTAGAGAAACATTTAGGAGAATATCTTCAGGATAAGGTACATGAAGACTCTTTAGATAGGAACCAAAGAGTATGAACAATAAGAGAAAATATATTAATTAGATTTTATCAATATTACAAACTTTTGCTTTTCTATCACAATTTATTTTCAATATTTCACTGACTGTCCAACCAATACCACATGGCAAAGAAAAAAAAGAACTAATTATCTCAGCAAATTTTGTGCATTAATGTGTCTGTGAATTGACATATATATTATATATTTTATATATATTTGTATGTATGTATATAATCACATACACACATATATACATATATATACACACATATATATGAAGAGCCAAGAATAGCTTTACCTCTAAAAAGAAAATATTTATAGAACTTACACTACCAGATATCACGGCTTATTAAGTAATTAAAACAAATTGGTATTGGCACAAGAATAGACCAAAGGAGCAGTGGGAAGAATAAAATCCACATGTATACAGAAACATTACAACAAAGGTAAAAGATATGAATTTGCAGATTGAAGAAGCTAAGCAAATCCCAAATGTGATAAATGTCTAGGTCATGATACAAATTAAAAGGAAGCTTGAAGGCTATATTAACATCAGATAAAGTAAACTTTAGAAAAAAGGAATATTACCAGGGATAAAGAGGGACATTACATAATCACTAAAAGGGTAAATTCTCCAAGAAGATATAGCAGTTTAAATGTGTATGCACCTAAAAACAGAACTTCAAAATACATAATGCAAAAACTGGCAGAACTAATAGAAGAAATAGACTAACCCATAATTATTGTAGAATATTTCAACTCTTCTTTCACAGTAATCAATAGAACAATTGTAGAGAAAATAAGCAGTGATATTGAAGACCTAAACAAAACTATTAATCAACTTACCCTAACTGACATTTATAGAACATTTCACTCAACAATAGTAGAATAGACATTCTTTTCAAGTCCACACAAAACATTCATCAAGATACATCATTTTCTGGGCATAAAACAAATCCTAACACATTTTTACAAAGTGAAATTATACCAAGTATGATCTGTGAACATATTGCAACTGAACTAGTTGCAGTTCAATGCAATTGAATTGAATTCGTTAACAGAAAGTATTGGAAATCCTCAAATATTTAAAATCTAATGATGCACTTATAAATAACCCAGTGGTCAAAGAGGCTGTCACTGGGGAAATGAAAAAAACAATTATGGAATGAGAAAGAAAATATAATATTTCAAAATTGTTTCTTCAGCTCAAGCAGTATTTAGGAGATTACAGCATTAAATTCAGATTTTAGAAAAGAAGAAACTACAAAAATCAAATCAATGATTTGTTATGTCTAGTCAGAAAACTTACAAAAAGAAGAGAATTTGATCTTAAGCATATAGAAGGAAAGAAAAAATAAATGCAGAAATTAATGAAACTGAAAAGAGAAAAAACTATTGAGAAAAAACAAAGAAACCAAGAACTGGTTCTTTGAAAAGATCTATGAGCTTGATAAGTCTCTAACCTGACTGACCAAGAAAAAAAAAGAAAGCAGAAACATATTATCAATATCAGGAAAGAAAAATGGGAGATCAAGACAGTAAAAGGCTAATAAGTAAGTATTATGCACCACTTTATACCAACAAATTCACCTCAGCCCTTTTTTTGTACCTTATACAAGAATTAACTCAAAATGGATCATAGACCTAATTGTAAACAAATAATAATAAAAAATCTAGAAGAAAACACATAAGGAAATATTTGATCAATATTTGCCTAAGCCAAATAGTGGCTTAGGCAGTTTTCGTGGATACTACCTAAACACATGATCCATAAGAGAAAAAAAATGATAAATTGGTCTTCATCAAAATAAAAACCTCTAGGGGCTGGCCCAGTGGAATAGAGGTTAAGTCCAAGCACTCCACTTTGGTGGCCCAGGGTTCGGGGGTTTAGATCCTGGGTGCGGACCTACACATTGCTTGTCAAGCCATGCTGTAGCAGTGTCCCGTATACAAAGCAGAGGAAGACTGGCATGGATATTAGCTCAAGGACCATCTTATTCAAGCAAAAAGAGGAAGATTGGCAACAGATGTTGGTTCAAGGCCACTCTTCCTCACCAAAAAAAAAAAAGTAAAATAAAGACCTCTACTCTTTGAAAAAGACTTTAACAGCCGTAAACAAGCTATATATTAGGAGAAACTACTTACAAAATGCACATCTAAGAAAGGACTTATATTGAGAATACATGAAGAACACACGAAATTCTATATTAAGAAAACACACAAGCCAATTTTTAAAAATGGCAAAAGATTTGCACAGACACTTCACAAAAAAATGATATATGGGGGCCAGCCTGGTGGCTCAAGTGGTTAAGTACACACGCTCTGCTGTGTATCCGCCACGTCAGATCCCGGGCCCGCACCGACGCACTGCTTGTCAAGCCATGCTGTGGTGGCGTCCCATATAAAGTGGAGGAAGATGGGTATGGATGTTAGCCCAGGGCCAGTCTTCCTCAGCAAAAAGAGAAGCATTAGCAGATGTTAGCTCATGGCTGATCTTGCTCACAAAAAAAAAAAAAATGATATATGGATGCTAAACAAGTATATGAAAAGATGCTTAACATCATTAGTCATTAGGAAAAGGAAAATTGAAATCACAACATGCCACCACTGACTTTTTAGAATGGCTAAACACATACACAAAACAATAACAGAAAAACAGACAATTCCAAGTGCTAGAAGAATATGCAGCAACCAGAACACTCAAACATTTCTGTTAGGAATGTAAACTGGTGCAGCCACTTTGGAAAACTGCTCAACAGCTTCTTATAAAGTTAAACATGTACTTAATGTATGACCCAGCAAACCCACTGTTGAGTGTTCATTCCACAGAAATGAAAACTTATGTTCACGCAAAAATCTGTACACAAATATTTATAATGGCTTTATTTATAATTGACAACAACTGCACTCAGCCCAAATATCCTTCGCCTTAAGAAAAACGATTATGAATTTGGTTACATTAAAATTAGAATTTTCCTTCATCAAAAGACATCACAAAGATAGTGAAAAGACAAATTTAGAATTCTTTATCGTATTTGAAAATGTGTTCCAGCCAATTAATACTTAACACAAATTAAATCCACGATGAGAAATCATTTCACATCCAACAAATTAGCAATAACTAAAAAGTTAGACATTACCAACTTTTGGCAAGAAGTTGAAACAACAGCAACTTTCCTCCTCTGCTGGTGCAATTGTATATTGATAGAACGTTTTAGAAATCATTTTGGCAATTCCTAGTAAAGTTGAATATGTGTTTGCTCTGTGAGCCAACAACTCCACTACTAGGTACACACGTTAAAGAAATTCTTACTCACAATGCACAATGTGCATTGTGTGACATAGATAAGACCGTTTATAAGAGACATTGTTCACTTAGCAAAATAAACAGAAAAATGGGGAACAACTCAAATATCCATTAACAATATAATCTATAAACATTATGATTTATTCTTGCCATGGGATATTATACAGTAGTGAAATTGAATTAATCACAGCCGTATGCATTTACATGAATGGGTCCTAAAAAACATAATATATGCAGGAAAAATAAAGTCACTGAAGAGTATGTAGTGTATGACTTTATTTATATACATTAGCACAGACAATATTTAACAATTCACCTTTCGGGAGACAGGTGTTGATTTTAGCCAAAAGCAAAAGGATGAATTACATAGAATTCAGAAGTGTAGTTACCTCTGGGGAAGCTTCTGAAGAAGGTTCATATTCTATATCTTTGCTTGGGTTATGAATACAGAGATGGGCATTTCATTATTATTTTTTAAACTCCCTGTGTAAGTGTTTTTTTTTTGTGTTTGAGGAAGATTAGCCCTGAGCTAACATCTGTTGCCAATCCTCCTGTTTTTTTTGCTGAGGAAGATTGGCCCTGGGCTAACATCCATGCTCATCTTCCTCTACTTTACATGGGATGCCGCCACAACAGTGCTGGATGAGCGGTGCGCAGGTCTGCGCCTGGGATCCAAACCTGCGAACCCCGGGCCGCCAAAGCGGAGCATGCGAACCCAACCACTATGCTACTGGGCCAGACCCAAAACTCCCTGTATAAGTTTTTATCCTTTCTTTGAATATGTGTTTTCCTCCCCCCTTCCTTTCTTTTTTTTTTTTAACGGAGAAGTGATCTAATCTGTCCTTCAGGTTTCTGGCTAGGGTGGCTGAGTAGATGTGAGCTTTCCTTACTAGGTGAGTTAGAAAACAGCTGAAGAAGAGCAGAGTGGTGGGGAATATAACTCTCTCAGTTAAAGCCAAGTGAATTTGAGTAGCCTGTGGAACATCCAGGTAGAAATACTTTTAGAAAAGTTATATGGCATGTCTGAAACTAGAGACAAGGCTAAGCACTATTAGCATAATGTGATATTTAAAACCATGACAATAGTTGGTATTTCTCAGGATAAGCAGGTGGAGTGAGAAGACTCATTGCTGATAATGGAGCCCTGTGGAATACTAACATTTAGAAGGCAGATACAAGAAAATACTGATAAAATAGACTGGGCATACATTCATCTTCAAAGAAATAGTGTCATAGAAGCCAACTGAGGAAACAGTTTTAACTAGGAGGAGTCTATCAACAGTGCAAAGTGATACCAGGACAAGTAAATGAAGAACAGAAATATGACCATGGGGCTATGTAATTAGCAAGTCAAACAAGCTACAATGTCTGAGCCTGCTTTTCCCTGTCTCAATTGGAGGATGGGGGGAGTGGAGGAGAGAATTGCTTATTAAGAGTTATTGATCCATTCAACAAATATTTATTAAACGACAGTGGTTATTGAGTACTTAGTAAGCCCTAGGTAAGAAAAAAGCTCTCTCCCTCATTTTTTTACTTTGCTTCTTTAATGAAGTGTCAAGACTTGGCAAAGGGTAAAAGAACAGAAAATTATGAGGTAATATTTACCCAGGGTGCTCAAAGCCTCCCAGAGAAGGTGCTATTGAGAGAGATTTGAACAACGTGAGTCCTAAGGATATCTAGGTGAAGAACGTTCCAGAAAATTGAATAGCAAGTTCAAAGTTCCTGAGTTGGGAATTTGTCAGGCAGAGGTTGGCTTGGCACATTAAAGGTATCGAAAGAAGGCCAGCATGGCTGAAGAGCAGCGAATCCCAGGTAGAGATAGGAGATCACGTCAGAGAAGAAGAGGAGCGGGAAGCCAGAGAAGATAGTGGGAAATCTGGATTTGAACCCAGCCAGTCAGACTCTAGTGCCCCCATATTTGCCCTTTACCTGATACTACCTCTCAGCTTAGAAGAGGGTGCCTTAGATTCTGCAAAACTTTTGCAGGAATTGGGGCTCTTGTACTCTTGGCAAAGTCTGTATGTATAGGTCAACAGAGGTCCCAATTTGTCCCTGAGGGACAGGTCAGCCCACGATAGAAGTTAAATTCTGAGCATAGATTCCTTTAGACCATCAGCCTTGTCTTCCTTAGGACCCAATTGAGAATTTCTGAATAAACAAAACAGCATATTCTTTAGATAAGATTTCATAAATGCATTACGACTATGGCTGCTGCTATTACTACTATCGCTATTACTACTACTACTACAAATAACAGAAATAATGATAATAATCACCTCAGAGTTTCTTATAAAGGGAATGGCCATTAATTCTCTACAACAAAGGCACATATACCCTCACAAATTCACCCACAAATTATCAGGTAACATGCTAGGAAATATGGACTGACTGGTGTTGCATATTCACTAGGTATAAGAATTCGGCCACCCAGAGCCAGACCTCACCAAGAACTGACACCAACATCTCTCAGGCAAGTTAATGACCTAATACTAGGAAAAGTTCAAAGAGGTTCTAAGACTAAGATTAAGAAGAGGTTTGGATTTCAGTTTTATTAGGTAGAACATACACACACACATACACACACACACACACACACACACACACACACACACACAAATCCTCTTTATCTTTGTTAAAAAACGGGCCGGCCCAGTGGCATAGTAGTTAGGTGTGCACACTCAACTTCAGCAGCCTGGGGTTTGCAGGTTCAGATCCTGGGCATGGACCTACACACAACTCATCAAGCCATGATGTGGTGGCATCCTATAGACAAAATAGAGGATGATGGGCACAGATGTTAGCTCAGGGCTAATCTTCCTCAGCAAAAAAGAGGAGGATTGGCAACGCATGTTAGCTCAGGGCCAATCTTCCTCACCAAAAAAAAAAAAAAAAACACGTGGAAAGGATCTCAAGTTTTTATTACCAACTAAAACCATCCATACTATTTGTGTCCACTATTTTCAGTTGGCATTGTGCTCTTTTCTCAGATTCACAGAGGACAGCAGATGAAAATGATTAAATCCAGGTAATACCCTAAGCCCCATTTGTGAAAATGAAGCCCACTAACAGCTTTTCCCAGGTTTTATTAGCACTTTCAATATCTGCTACTTAAAAAACAAAGGCATTTGTGAGTTGTTTACCTTCACTCGTTATGTACGTTATCTATAGCCGCTTTCCACTTTTCTTTCTTATCTTTCCTCTCTTTAAAGTTTAATGATGCAAACTTATATAGAACTTCCAGTTTGTCTCTCTCTACAATATTTTATCAAAAAGTTAGTGTCAAAGGAGTTTAAAGTATTTCCCCCCACACTTTGATCCTTCCTCTAGGATTCATGTCATTTTCTTTTCATATGTATTCATAGCAAAGCTGAGGCACATGACTTTGGGTTCTGTTTCTCATGGACAGGCTAGAGGTATAATTCCATCCTTGAACCATTTCAAAAAGCACAAGAAAAATGCCTACGCTTCCTCCAAATCGGTTCCTCTTCTCTGCACACACTGTAACAAATAGAGGTGAAAAAATATTGAAGTTTTGGTCTCAAACATTGATAACATACCTTGATACAAGCAGTGTTATTTAGGAAATAGAGAAGATTGGCTTGGTGTTTGAAAGCTGCCAGAAGGGCTAGTAGCTTGGACCATCACATGGTCTTTAAAATTACCAGCTTGGCAATTATTTTGTCCAATTATTTCCCATATTACTGACAGAATTTAAATAAATGGATAGATAGATAGAGATAATCTACTTAACAATTGCCTCCCAATTAATTAATTACATTAGAAAAGTGTCTCATAAGAAAGGATGCTCATTTCATCTAGATTTTTACCCATTTTGCAATTTGGAAACAGAAATGGACTCTCTCTTAATTTCAGTATCACAATTTAAATTAAACCACTGACAAGTAGATTTATTACAGTGAGCCTAAAGACATCAAGAATATATTTCTTTAAAATGCTGATGTCTTAAATAAAGGAAGAAACAAATTTCCTGAACGGAAGAATTTAGTATCATGAAAAGATCTATTATTCCCAAATGAATATATTGATTTAATACGCTTTTGATCACAACAAAAATTTTTGCTCTTTTTGGTCAATTTGAGAGCAATGTCTTGTCAAAATTATCTTTAAATACATAGTAAATGTTTGAGAAATGACAAAAGATATTTACAAAAGAATAAATAGAAAGAAGCCTTTTTGCCACACCAGATCCTGAGATGACTCTACCATAAATAAAAAGTACATTATTTGTATATCATTAAGCAAACAGATTGAGTGAATCAAAATATTGAGTTTAGCTTAAGCATATGAGGAAATCGCTTATGACAAAAGAATTGATGAGCAATAAATGTTTAACAACCAGCTCTCTGGAGACAGAATGGGGTGGGGGAGGCTGATGTGGTGTTTCCCAGTTTCTCTGGCGTAAATACTCCTACTATAGCCAATTTTAAGGTACCAATGGGATAACAATCAGCTTGCAACACTCCTGAAAATTCAACAATTGGCATTTGCAGTACACCACTGCAAAGGTGTTATTTCCCATCAGTTGGAAAATGATAATTTGCTTAATAAATGGAGCTGGAATGATTATCTACCCAACTTAAAGAAAATAAAGTTAAATGCCTAACATACTTTACACAAAAATAAAATCTCTGTTTTTTAAGGATCCACATTTAAAATATCCATATCTTTTTACATGAAAAATTTTGGTAGATAAAAAGCCAAATATATACCGAGAAAAGCTAAAAGACAAACAGTAGAATAGGAAAGAATTTGAATCATTTATTGAAAACAAAAGTTTAAGTTCCTCATACCTATATATAAAAGCTCTATAGATTAAAAAACAGGAAAAAAATTCCAAAGAGAATTGAAAATTACAAAAATTAAAGAAAAGAAGGAGAGAAAAAGTATTCTCAACCTCGCAGTAGATAAATCACAGTAAAATGCCATTTTTTTAACATGTCAGATTAGTAAGGTTTTAAAAGACTAGAAATATCCAATATTAAACGGGAAAATGTGTATACTGGAACATTTTATGGGGAAATGTGATCCCACATATTCTATAACAACTGTGAGTTAAAAATATACATAATCTGATTTAATATGTAATCTTATTTTGGTGTGTGTTGGGGGTGAGATCTCTATTGTAGAGAAAAACCAACCAACCAAACCCAAGTAGAAAAGTGTATGTCTACTAGAACTTGTTTTTTAATAGTAATAAAAGATTTTGAAACAAGATGCATATATGCCAAAGGGTAATATTCAAATTAATCATAAAATATTAACATTGTAAAATATTACCCAGCTATTAAAAGAGAGTTATATCTCTTACTATTGATGTGAAAGTATATAAATGATATACACAAGGAAAAAATGGTACACTATGTATTTGTAAAATCCTGTTTTTCTAAGACAGCTGTAATTGAATTTCCTATATATGCCCATATATGTTGGCACACTGTGTTAAACATGAAGAAAAGTATAGGGTACCAATGCTAATAAGGATAAATTCAAGGTAGCTATGTTTGGAGGGAGAATGAGATTATTACCATTTTATTTTTAAATCTCAACATTATTTGGCTTGTTAGAGAGTGCATACATGACTTTTAGAATTTAAAATAGACTTCATGTTTGAAATAATTGGCTACATCAATTATATTAAATTGGAAGATTGCTATGAGATAATATTTTATGAATAAAACAAAGTGGATAGTATTACGAACAAATATGCTCATTTTAAAAACAAAAAGAAAAGAAAGTGTATGTGTATTGTATGTGTTAATTTGAATTTATTTTTATTATTTTTTATTCGTCTGTTTTTTAGTGGTACAAAAAGCATGATACATAGATTAAAAAACATTCCAATCTTCTATGACATTTGTAGGAATGTAACTGGTACAAGCATTCTGGGGATAATTAGGCAAATACATATGAAAAGGCTTAAAAAAATTTATGCTTATTTCCCAGAAATTTAACTTGTAATAATTTATCCTGAGGATATAATTCAAATATTTACTTGTCAAATAAATTTAGCAAAGATTGAGGCATTAGCATGTCACATCTTAAATATTTTGCTGAGAGGTTAATTGATTAAATGCACTATTGATACAATTGGGACCGATATGCAGCTGGTATCACCAGCAATCCCGGTTGTTTATGTTGCATCTGTTTCTGTTATTTGCTTTATGGCCATTGGTTGATGGTTGGTGCCCACAACACACCAGTTGTTAAATGTTCTAAATATTACCCCTGAATATAACCTTATGAGAACGTAGTATACAACCATTAAGGTGATATGGTAGATGGTGTTTCCCAACTTTAGTCATTTGCTATTTCATGTTCAAGATTTTTGCCGTAAGCGTGTGCCACCTGAATTAATATTTTCTTAATATATTTCCCTAAGTCCACTATCTTGTCAAAAGTAGAAACCAATATTGCTTAATATGAATAAAGAGTAATGATTAAAATATATATCCAAAACAATATTATTAATTTTGAGCTAGATAAGTCTGTTTAGGCATTTTATAAAAGGATGATTAGCAAAACTTAGATGATTAAGTCAGACTAAAACCCCTTCTTTGTATTATCAGAATGATCAGAATGATTAAAACAAAACAGAAAGTGGAATAAAGTATTTGCTATAAGAGTTAATATTATTTAGTGCCTTGTCCTAAACAATATGAAATTAGATTTTGTAATCATAACATCAGTGATATGTATCCTATATTTAAGGAAAAATTGAAGTATATTAGAAATGAAAGACATACATTTGGCTTCAAGTAACAGAAAACTCAATCACAGTGGCTTTAAAAATTTATGTTTATTTTTCTCTTAATAGACATAAAATAAATAAAGGAATCGAGAGGTAGACAGTGCTGGCCTAGGTTTAGGGATGTTATCTCTGGGATCCTCTTTGCCTTTTTCTCATGCTTCCAAAGTGGCTGCTAAAGCATCAGCCTTCACATCGATGTGCACATCAGAAGGAGGTAGGGGGAGGGGAAGAGAAAGAGCCAAGCCAGTTGCATCTATCTTATTTAATCAGAAAATCAACAGTTTCCTGGAACCCCTCCAACTCCCTTCTCTTAAACTGTGTTAGTCTGAACTGGGTCATGTGCTCAGCCTACATGCTAAGAAAGCTGGAAAATCAGCGAGAAGGACCATTGTGAGTGGCTTAACCAGTCCCATCCAGCCTCTAGGATTTTACAGATACATTGCTACTTCACACTGTGTCCTTTTCAGCAGGAAAAAAGGGAGTGAATGTTAGATAACTGAGTTGTAGGTAACTAACAATTTCTACCATTATCTACAAGGTATTCGTGATATATTTTAAAATTAAAAAGCACGATTTACAAACAGTATGTACAGAATGATTTTGTTTTTCAAAAGGGTTTAGTGTGTGTATATATGTGTGTGTGTATGTACACACGTGTGTTAAAAGAAATGAAGGGTGACAAATTTTTTCAACTTAAGTCTATTTTAAATACTGGATTTATAATATATTTTTAAAAATAAGATCAACCTGTTTTGTTGAGTCAGATTTTGTTAGATTTTAGAAAACAGTCCAGGTCTTCTGAAAGGCTTTGGTCTGCCCTCCTAGTATCTTAGTGTCCCAACTACAAAAATCTCTGTCTCCCGCCTGCAGCCCTGAGAGTTTCTTAACTGGGGTAAGAGATGTTACATGCTTCTTGCTCAGCAAAGACATCATTTCATTTGGGAAAATTTAAACTGTAGATAGAGATCTGACTTTCACCTTCTATTTACCCCTTCATAGCAGCATAAAGGGCTGCGAACCCAGGGCAGGGCTTACAGTTTTGACACAAGAGTTTTCTCTCTTATCTAATTCTTCCAGAACCCAGATTTGGTGGCCTTTAGACACAATGTAAGCTACATCTGTTTGATTTAACAATTGTGTAAATTTTATTACTGTTGAGACAGAAAGTATCCCGCAAGAAAATGAATGCATTCCAGCATCACATCTGTGTATATTTATGTGAATTGCATGGCCCTGTTGTTTTGTTCAGCTATCTAAGTGGCTGTCTGGTTGATGGTGCCCTGGGATTTTAGTGCTTTTTAAACATTCTGGCGCAAAGCAAGGTTTTTTCTTAGCTATTAGGGTTTTTTAAAAAAAAAAAAATACACATATATGTCTTTTTTTAAATTAATGATTAACCACAATGGTGATCCAACTTAAAATCAATCAGCCATTGAATAAAAATTTCTGGAAACGAAAGAGATAACCTTCATGCATACTTGATGTTAAAACAAGGCCACTGGTCCCTGTCAGTAGTTACAGGTCACTCCAGAGTCAGTGAGCATAAAAGTCCACTTGAGCTGGCATAGGATTGCTACGTTTTACTTAATGCCACTTGGTTTTCTCATTAGCTGGTGGAGGTAGGGACTTCTCAATCTTTTCTGAAATTTTAGACAGTTGTAAGACCAACTTCAAAATAATGGCTACCTTGGCAGTTCTGCTGACTAGACCTTATTTATTACCTATATAACACAAGGGCACAAATGCATGTTACTATATATATGTATATAGTAATGCAGGTGGAGAGAAAAGGGTTATCTATACTACTACATTAAAGAGTTTAGCACAGTCTGACTATAAGCCATAAGTACAATTATTTTAAATTAAAAATTCAAAATAAAATAAACTTCATCTTTTCACACACTTGCATTCTCTCTGCCCTGCTTATCCCAGGGGAACATCTGGACTCAGTATTTAGAAATCATTATATGAGCGAATTGAGAGCCAAGAAGCCAGCATGAGGGAGATAAGATCCAATGAATCATTCATATCCCGGAGTCGAGCTGATTCATTTTGGAGCCATTGAAGTGGACACAGGGCTTTTCATAGAAGACCAGCATAAAATACCTTCCAGTTGTCAAGCCAGATTGAGCAAAGAAGCAAATTATCTGAGCATCATTTAGAAAGTGTCAAAAGAAATGCCAACCAAGTGGCAGCAGAGATTTTTGAGTGTCTAAACTGCATGATTTGTCATGACGGAATTTTAACGATTTTATTTTTTGTAAGGTATTCCAAGGATGAAACTATGACAAGTATTTCTCCCTTATGCTGATATTTAAGTGATATTTATGTGTAAATATGTGCTTTACTTCTTTATATAGAATAATAAACTCCATAGAATTTTCTTCTGAATATGATCGTTGAGGTATAAAGTTATAATGAAAGGAAAATGGAGTGAAGAGCAAGAATCTGCAAAAATGACCCCAGATACTTCTGTCAGGTTGCCTAGAAGGCAGCAGGCTGCAGAGGGAGAGTCCTGCTTCCCACTTCCTTGTCTGCATACCCATGTGCAATCTCCTTCCTCCAAGTGTGGGCTGCACCTACTAACTTCCTTTTAACCAAGAGAATAATGGCAAAAGTGATGAGATATCACTTCTATGATTAGGTTACAAAAGACTATGACTCCCATCTTTCGAGCTTTCTCTCTCTCTCTTGCTGGAGCTCTCTCTCACCTTCTGGTCTTTTTTCACTTTGCTGAAGCAAGCTGCCAAGTTGAACTTGCTCACGTGGCAAAGAACTGAGAGGGGTCTCTGCCCAACAGGTAGCAAGGAAATAAATCCAACAGCCCTGAAGGACTGAATCTTGCCAACACCCACTGAGTGAGCTTGAAAGTGGATCTTACCCTAGTTAAACCTTGAGATGACTACAACCTGGCTTCTACCTTCATGACAGCTTGTGAGAGATCCTGAGATCCTGTGCCAGGACTCCTGTCACACAGAAACTGGAGATCCTAAATGTGTATTTTTTAAACTTTTAAGCTTTGGGGTAATTTGTTCCAGTAATAGATAATTACTGGATTATCTATCTAATTACTGGTGGATTACACACATCCACCTAACCTCCCACGGGTTCCCCATGTCTCCACATGCTCAACAGCTCCTGTCTCACAACTGAAAACCGCTGACACTAAGTTCAGATACCTTGGTGACCAAATAAACCTATTGGTATAAGGCAGCTTTCATCATTGACCCACGTTTTTGGTCAAGTTGTCTAGAACCAGATGCTGATCTGGGTTAAGGATTACCTTGTACAAGTGTACAAGTGATTTACTAAAGTCTTCTTGAAGAAGCATGTAAAGGAGTGGGGAAAGCTAGTTAGGGTAGAAGACAAGCCAAGATGTGATTCCAGGAAAAGTCTGGAGAAGAGTAGCTTTAGCCTGGTCCCACAGGGGAACTCTGGAGTATAAGTTACTCCTCAGATTTGTGCTGCACGAAGTCAAGAGAAGTGGGCTTTCATATTCTCATAGCCATTAGTCATGGGCTAAAGACGGCCAGGTTAAGAACAGACACTCTTCACTCCTTGCGCTTATGGGACAACAATTCTAATAGCCAGAAGGCTGTGGATGAAGAAGGGTCTCAGGTACAGGCTGTTAGATGCAAAAACCCACCAAAGCTGAAAACAGGGAGCACTGAAATGGTAAAGCACATTTGAGGAGATCTGGACAGAGTACAAGCGGTGGTCACTACTACCCTCTGTAAAAAATGGACTGCAGCACACAGTTCATCTCGCTCTGCCCTGGTGAAGCACACCTTCCCAAGACGCTGAGAGATGGTGCACCCTGTGCACCCACCGGTCTTCTCCGTGTGACTTCCAGCCTGTGTAGGTAAGGCTGTGTTTTCTTCAGACCTTGAAACATGACAGAAGCTTACACGATGCCTTGAATTTATAACGAAGCTCTTTCTGAGCAGCAGCTTGTGAACAGAGGGAGCTGAGCACAGATGTGGAGCAGAGCTGATCCGCACTGTGCCTCTCGAACTGCGAACATCCAGCTCTCTTTACACAGAACTAGAACCAGCAGATTCATCTAGTCCTTTCCTTAAAATTATTATATTCATGATAATGAAAAAAATACATATTATCCTTCTTATTTCAAGCACGGTATGTTTGGTTATAAGTCAGTGGGCCTGTTAGTTTCGCAAAGGAGTTTAGCTCAGTAAAAAATTCTCTGATAGACACAAACACTGTACACTGAGTTCCACGTGTCTCCTGAATGCCTTTGTGGCTGGCTTTCCTCAGTCCCACAGAGCTCGGTCACTGTGAGATTCCATGACCTCAAAGATGGGGTGCCTCCCTGCTCTTTAGTCACAGCGTATAAAGATTAGAAACAACCAAAGCCACAGAGTGAAATGCAACAACAAAGGAAACAAAGGAGCAGAGTGACATAAGGACACTTGAGCGCTGATGTCTTCCACATGCACCTTCATCTGGTGTCAATCTGTAGGTTGATTCTGACGCACAATAGAATCGCAGGTTCTGTCAAGCTGCCTTCAGCCTCAGCTTGTCCATCTGTCAAAAGAAGTCACCTCTGAGTGCTGTGAATGGCTGCACAATCTTGGCCAGACAACTGATGTCACCGAGAAAAGGACAATCAAAATGTTTAATAGATCAAAACTGACGATCATCCACCACTCACTTGCTAACTACGAAGGAAGAACATTCAATACAACCTTGGCCAATTAGAGAGGGGTGGGGGTGCTCCCTGACAGAGGATTAACCCCAGGGAACAAAATCTTCAGGCATTTTCTCAGAAAAAAATGGTTAATGAAGTGAGGCTTTAGAATTGCTAACCTGCCAATTTGACATTTGAAGTCTACAGAATGCTCTAACAGATAATTTTAACCCATCACCTGTCAATACATTGGCATAGTTTGACTAATTTTCTGTTCTTTCTCTTTTTCTACATATCACTCTATTAGAGATAAAGCTTGTGAGTTTCATTTGCTCTCTGAGGAAAAAAATTAGGAACATCTCCAGAAGCCCCATGTACTAGGTGGAGGTTCAGAAACGATGAGGGTGAGAAAGAGATCAGGGTATAGGTGAGTATGTCGGTACACTCATAGGAGCAAAGTTTACATTCTGAATGCTACTAGTGTAAACATTTCTGAGATGGCCCAAAGCAGTCCTAAAAACTTCACATACAGGCACCTATGAGAACTTTCTTTTACTTTAAAAACAAATTCCTTTCTTTTCCTTTTCTTTTGTATAATCTCAAATTGAAAGAGCCTCAGATGTTTCTCAGGAAGCAGATTCTTGGGTAAAAGGCCAGTATGCATTGATTTTAATGGGGCTTCTCATAGCAGATTTTGTACCTGGGTAATGAATCAGATGAAGATTAGTTTTCTGCCATCATAGGCATTTCACTTCCTCGTTATCAGCATCTCTGGGCAGGCTTGACCTCTGTTTTCCCCAGGCTTTCTGGAAAAGGCTTGGCTCATTATTTTTAAGCACCTGGTCAATTGTTATCCTATTGCAATCATTTGCCTTCCATCATATTGTCACAGATCTTAAGAACACACAACAGATATTTTGAATGTCTATACTGGCAGTAATGTATCATTTATTATGTATAGCTGTTCATAAAATTTTCACTTTTTAATGGGTACTACAGATTGTATTTTTTTGTTGTTGTAGATGTTATTTTATGATGAGGTTCTTCAGATTGTCTAGTCCTTGGACTAATGCACCAAATTAAAAGAATAGTTTAGTAAATATAATGAAAAGGGTTATTTTATTGTTACTGCAATGGTACACCCTGGGGAAACAACTATTGATTTTACCTACAACTAATTACCTGAGAGGCCAAGAGGGAGTAAATGTTAAAGCAGTGCTGGGTTGTTTGTGGAATTAGTGTGTGTTATCAGTGGGGGACTTTTGGCTCCAGGATTGGATTGTTCTCTCAAGGAAACAGCCATCGATGAGATGAGCCATACAGTTTCCCAAGGAAAACTGCATCCCATAATTATTTTTCCTATTTTACTGCTTAAAAAATGGTCCCCAAATGGTATCTCAGAAACAAATTCCATCGGTATTGCATTATTGAAAAACTTTCACTACAAAAAAAATCTCATAAGTTGATCATTTGTCTTGAAATTGTACAATGTACACTGTGAGATATTTGTATTGATATCTTTCCCACACTGAATTATCCTTATGTTATTTGGAAACTAAAATTCTGCATGTCACATCAAAGGGAAAAATTAAACATATCTTTATATTCTTTTCTTCCACCTATTAAAAGAATTTACCTGTTTATCACTGCAAAAGAATTCTGAAAACAAATACATTTTGTCTTACATAGACAGACTCTTGATATTCCATCTTTTCTATATCACTATAAACTTTTTCTGTTTTATTCACAAAATTCAAGTCCTAATATGTTTCAGCCTGAAAATATCTATGTAACTTCTCATTTTTAGCCCTTTGTGTGAATAAAATTATCATCAGTGTCAATGCATCAATGACTTCTTGGTCAAAATACTGTTTTAAGATTTGTTAAAATTCCATTTTAAATAAATTAAAGAACATATTTTTATATACTAGGTGTAAGGCACCACCTTAGACAAAACAATAATAGTAATAATGATAATAATAGAACAATTTCTATCCTCAAGAAGTTTAGGGCTGCCTTGCCAACAAAATTTGCAATATAATGTAAGTACAACAGTAAGGATATCTCTGGTGATGGTGCAAGAGAGAACATCAGCTCTGCTGGAGTCACTCATGAATGGCCTCGTGGAAGAGACCCTTGGGCTTAGTGTGAAACATGAGCAAATATCCTACAGAGAGTGAGGGTTCAAATATATTCTGGATAGAGGAACTGGTAAATTCAAAGACATGGCACAGGCTAGATGACTTGGTAGAGTATTACAGAGGGGATCTGAGGATTAAATAAGAACTTAAACTACTTTGACCTATAAAGTACCCACGAATCCCAGGATCCTTGGCTAATTGAATCTAATTTATGTCTAAGAAAACCAGGCTTTTGGGGGTATGCAATACCCCCAAAAATAAATGTAAAATCTAAATATATGTTCTTGTTACCACAACTTGGAGATGATAGTAGTAGCCAATATATTTTGAAGATAATAATCTTGCTGTAAGAGGAAATAATTTTCACTCATTTCTGTGGCAAAATTTATTATGCTAAAAATATCACCTGAGGAGTTCTAAAACTGTAGATTCTGTATACAATACCATAAGTATCGAATAAAAGTTTGGGGGCATAAGAAATTACATTGTTAATAAACACTCTGGTTGATTTTGGTCATGTGATCCTTAGAACCCACTTTGAGAAACATTAGTCTAAAGAATATTAACCAAAAAACCAAATAAAAACTAAAAACAAACACGAATCAAAACTATAATGAGATAGATCCTTGTACCCATTAGGATGGGTACTATAAAAAAAAGGAAAAGAACAAGTGTTGGAGAGGATGTGGAGAAATTGGAACCTTTGTGCACTGTTGGGGGGCATGTAAAATGGTACAGCCACTGTGGAAAACAGTATGGCAGTACCTCAAACAACTAAACATAGAATTACCGTATGATCCAGCAACTCCACTTTTGAGTATATAACCAAAAGAATTGAAAACAAGGTCTCGAAGAGATATTTGTATATCCATGTTCATAGCAGCATTATTCACAATAGCTAAAACATGGAAGCAACCCAATTGTCCATGGAAGGATGAATGGATAAGCAAAATTGTGGAATAACAGAATATTATTCAGCCTTAAAAAGGAAGAAATTTCTGACATATGCTACAACATAGATGAACTTGGCAGATATTATGCTAAGTGAAATAAGCCAGTCACAAAAAGACAAATACTGTATGATTCCACTTACATGAGGCACTTAGAGTAATGAAAAATCATAGAGACAGACAGTAAAATAGTGGTTGCCAGGGGCTGGGGGGACAGCAGAATGAGGGGTTGTTGTTTAATGAACAGAATTTCAGTTTTACAAGATGCAAAGAGTTACAGAGATGGATGGTGGTGATGATTGACCAATATTATGAGTGTATTTAATACCATTGAACAGTACACTTAAAAATGGTTAAAATGCTGTGTTTTATGTTATGTGTATTTTACCACAATAAAAACATTGAGAAAAAGCAAACAAACAAATAAAAAACAGGAGCAACAACCTGTTGTTTACATGCCGATAACCAACATCATCTTCTCCATATAGCTTTCTGAAACAACTCTAGCCAGACTAATTACTCAATCTCTCTTTTGTACTCCTATATCATTCTATTCATACTGTAATTATTGCTTTATCACACTGTATTATAATTGACTTTTACTTGCGTATCTGCCCAACTACATAATTCCTTGAATCCAGGTTTATCTTTACAAATCCAGTCCCTAGATTAATGCATAATGCATAGTTGATACACAATGAACATCTATTGAATTGATTGCTGATCGTTGTACATTATAATATAGAGACTAACAAGAAAAAAAATTAATTGAATGGATAACAAAGAATGAGTCCAGAAACAAGCCTCAGAGAGATGGAAATGGCTTTTTTCTCACTGTTCTGACTACAAAAAATGCCCAAAATAATTTTTAAAACACCATTGCTGTGTGCTTGTGTATGATGTAGTACCAATTTTAGTGTGGTCAAAAAGAGTTCAGAATCAAATTTTAGCTATCTTTAGCAAATTAAATGTAAATATCAGAGCACCCATCAACTTTGCAAAATTGGCGCTTCATCAATATAATTATATGTGAATGAATGAGTGAGTATCTACTTCTAGATAAACCACTTGCTGGATTTACAGTGGATAATTTCCTGAGACAGTGTGAGAAAAACTACCTGGTAATAAAATAATAAACTCCATAGCATGGCACGATACACAAAGAAATTGTGCGAATTAATTTCCAAAGTGAAAAATAATTCTGTAAAGAGGATAAATAACGTTTTGATTACATGAAAATTTTCATGGATCTAGTTTGCTTAATGATGGATACACCTCTACAAAAAGGTGTGGACTGATCCCAGAACTGAACTGACAAGATTGTCTTCACGTGGTTTCACTAGATGAGGGATAGTTTAGGGCTAAAGAAGTTTCAGAAGCTAAATATAAAACAATTAAGAACAAAGATAATCTCTTAGTATGAAACAGTAAACTATTTTCTAAATGTTGGCAATAAACAAATGAACAGGGGAAATTAAAAAAAATCTGTTTTAATGTATGATACTGCTAAAATATCTCAGCTTTTCCTTGAATATAAAACAATCATTTCAACAAACTACATTAACACATAATTAAAAATCTCCTAAAATCAAATTCCTTAAAAAGCCATGATGACCCTTGTTTTTCTAGACACGTTTTTTTTAATCTCGATGCACTTGCAGAGTCAATTATTTCTCTATGTATAAGAAAAGAAATGCACGTCTAGAACAGACTGAATATGCAAAAGGAAAAGAATATAAATCTCATTATCATCTTTATCAGTGGCAAGATACTAGTACTGAAAAATTACCACTGTAGTTGCTTCAGTCCCAAGAATATGAAAATGCACTTTCCCACAATGGAGCCACCAATATGGTGTGTAACAGAAAAGACGCTGAGGCTCAGGCTCCCGCTAAGGGCTTCTGTTACTGCTACGTAAAGATAATGTACAATAGTCAAGAAGTAAAGGTTTGAACTTGAGACCTTAAGTAGTTTTTACCCTTTCTTTCTGCTGAAGTGTGGAAAGTTTATGAATTTCACCTTAATAGGGAAGATTAAAAAAATGAATTTAAACAAATTCCACAATAATTTTTATCTCCTTCCAGATTCTTACTTTCAACTGTATTAATGTGCCTATCTTTGTTTCCTTTATAGCTAATTATGAGAACTAATTCGGATATTAATAAAACCAACTTCAAAGTATCTTTGTTCCAATTTGATTAAATGGCAGTTATTTAGTGTCTTTAATTATTAACATAAGTGCTTGTGTAGGGAATTCTTATAAGCCACTATTAAACACAGATGTAAGTATATGTGTGTACACACACCCACATGCACAAAAATCTGAATGCATTAGTAAAAGGAGGCACAATTATTTATACCATAAAATGATTGTTTTCCACTGAATAGCAGATTCCTTTAAAATGTCTAGCTTTCTTTATGCATTTTAAATGCATATTAGCAAAAAATGTAATTGCCTTTTGCCATTATGCATTTCCTCGGCAAACCGGTGTCAGTGAGGATCAGCCCTTTGACCACCTTATCTTGTACCCTCTGAGAACTGAGGTTCAAATGCCACTTCCCCTGCATCCAGAACCTGCTTGCTGTTTTGAACAGCTCCAGGAGCCATGGTAGAAGGACCCTGCACTCTGCTGTGGCTATGTTGGGGAAGGGAAGAACGCTGAAGAAGTTTATGTGTTGTTGTTTTTTTTTAATTAAACACTATATCTTTGTTATGATTTTAGGAAGAAATGTAGACAGGCATTTTTGCTCAATTTTCCATTTTGAACTAGAACTTGCGATTGTTTTTACAAGACCTTAGATCTGATGTATAAAATATGTCCTCTAATCTAATACATTTCATGGATCTCACTCTCTTTCTATTCTCAATTGGCATATGTACTGTTCCCTTCGCACTTTAAATTCTACTGTGAACGTGTTCCACATTCGAAAAAAGAAATAATTTTCATAAAAATCTATGGTGTCACAAAGAAAGATGGTAAAGATGAATAAGGAAGATATTTCAGGTGTTCTACAACCAAATATTTGTGAATACTTCATGAGAAGGAAAAAAATATATATTTTATATGACTTTTAAGGAAAAAAATATTAATGTGATGCAACAAAATCGGTAGCATATTTTGGTGTAATATTGATAAGTATGAAAGAATTAAGGAAAGGACTAGCTAGAATAACTCTATATTCATTGCTAAGGAGTTTGGACTTGATTCTGAGAAGGTGAGTGACATGATACCATCTGTGTGTTTGGAAAAGTAATTTGTAATTAGTGTGATTGATGATTGATCAATGGTCTGAGTGGCTACAATCAGGAAGTCAATAAGGGGGGAATTGCTAGAATTAAGGTGAAAGATGATAATATACAAGGACGAGGAGGAGGAGGTAAGAACGGAATAGGAGAGGAAATGGTTGGGAGGAGTGGGAATCTATTTTGATATATTAATTTGGAGATTCTCTAGCAATGAGTGCAACCTCAAGAGAAAACATCAGATATTGATATGAGGATCATTATATCAGACTATAGATATTAGAGTTAGGGCACATAGAGTAATAAATAAGGGGAACAATGATATTTAATAGGTAGACAAAATGAGGGGAACAGGAGACAGAAAAATATATAATCGTTATTTAGCATATGTTTCCCTTTCATCTTGCATACACATATCTATTTTACTTTTAATAGTATAAATTGACCATTTGAATCTCAATATTTTTACTTGTCACTAAATATCTGAAGAAAGCATAATTCTTTTCTGCTAATGTCTTGGCTAATCAGAGAGTGGGGGACAGAAAGAGAAAGAGGAGGATGAATTTTGTATGTTTCCAATATAAAACTGAAGTAAACAGTAGTCATCATAATATAATATTTTCTCAAAAGTTTCAGTGTACACAACATCTTTTTTTCAAGGACCCACCTGAATTATTTCCATTAGAGTCATTCATTTAGGCTAAGTAATTATTTTCAAGAGGCTCTTACATATGCTAATATCTTACTCCTTGAGCTTGTAAATTGTGATGAACAATTTTGTGTTAGTTAATAAAGAATATTGGAAAAAAATATCCTGAAGTAGTGTGGCATATAATAGATATTTTTAGAGGAGGAGGTAGGAAAAACAGATCATAGATCTAATATCCTTCTTGGAGAGAATCCTATTGAACTAGGAAATTAACTGGTAGGGCCTAGCCCCCTGCAATGCAGGATGTTCTGGGAAGCAAAGCAGTGTAGCTGGTCAGGAACCTGAGAGCTTCCCTTCAAAATTCTGGCTTCATCATTTGCTAGCTGCGTGATCTTGGGCAAGTAACTTCACCTCTCTGGGCCTAATCCATGAAACAGAGATAGTATAGTACCTACCTCCCGGGACTACTAGAAGAATGAAAGAAAATTTGGGGTATACAGCACATAACAAAGTGTCTGTCTCAGTAAATTAAGGCTATTATTATTAGAGAAGTTGATAAAAGGGATAAAAATATATAAAAACAAAGTGGAAACGTATTGATGAAAAATGCACAATATGTGTTAAATTAAAATATTCAGGGGGCCAGTCCGGTGGGGTAGTGGTTCCGCTTCTACAGCCTGAGGTTCGCCAGTTAGGATCCTGGGTGTGCACCTACACACCACTCATCAGGTCACGCTGTGGTGGCATCTCATACACAAAAATGGAGGGATATTGGCACAGATGTTAGCTCAGGGAAATCCTCCTCACTCAAAAAAAAAAAAAATTGAGGATTTATAGAGTGAGCCATTGAGAACAGTATACAGTAGCTCCCGGTATGTGAAGTTTTGCTTTTCAAGGTTTCAGTTACTCATGTTCATCCATGGTCCAATAATATCAAATGGAAAATTCCAGAAATAAACAATTCATAAGTTTTAAATTCTACACCATTCTGAGTAGTGTGATGAAATCTCACCCCATCCCGCTCTGTCAGTCCCCCCCAGGAGATGATTCATCCCTTTGTCCAGCATATCCATACCGTATAAACTACCAGCCCATTGGTACTTATTAGTCATCTGAGTTATCAAATCAACTGTTGCGGTATCGCAGTGCTGGTGTTCAAGTAACCCTTATTTTACTTAATAATGGCCCCAAAGTGCAAGAGTAGTGATGCTGGCAATTTGGATGCGCCGAAGAGGAGTTATTGCTGTTAATCTCCTACTGTGCCTAATTTGTAAATTAAACTTTATCATAGGCATGTGTGCATAGGGAAAAAGCATGGTATATATAGGGTTCGATACTATCCATGGTTTCAGGCATCCACTGGGCGTCCATTCTTGACTTTCAGTATAAATGGGATTCTGTCTAAACCAATTTTAGTTAAGGAGGGCTGTTAAGGACAGCTTGAGTTTTACATGTCTGCACATGTAAGTGTTTCAATTTATTACTTCTCTGCAGTATGATATAAAAATATCTGGAATTAGAATATATTTAAAATCTTCTTTGAGGCGAATCACTTCCACAGCCCTTCACGCAGTTATTCATTAATTGCAATAAACTGATGATTTTGCCCTACCACCCCTAAGATAAGATGGCATGAACCAGATTCTATGTGGTTTGATTTTGTAGTGTTTATATAGCAGTTCTAATTGACAATCAAATAGTTGCGATTCAACTCTCCTTAGGCAAATCTACAAAATCTTTGAGGGAAGACAAAGTTGTTAGCTGTCACTGAATTTTGCTTTTTATTTTTTTCCTTTGCTCTGTCAAATGTCAAAGTGATAAATCAGGAATTTAAAAACCATATCGAAGAAAAGCAAGCACATGTTGTGGCAGGCTCGTGCCCAGACCGCATCAAGATTCACACCAGCACAAAAACTCCTCAACCGAGATGCTGTGCAACCTGCCATTGAGATGCAAGGCACTGACTTGCTGCTCCTGTCATTTTCGGTCTCATTCAGGTTCAGCAGGGACTCATCAGATATAAAGATCAAGTGACAAAATAAGCCTCCAATCATGAGTTGCTACAGCACAGGGGCGTCACTGTGTCCACTGTATGGCATTTTGACAGGGCTTATCACACCAGGGTAAAGACTGATATTAATAGACATTTCAATAAATTATTTTTTAAAGGTTACCCACTATATGTTTTCACAGGAGAGTATCAAGGACAAACAAATTTAAATCATTTAAACGGACACTAGTAAAAAAAAAAAAAGACTGAGTGGAAAACAAAAGTAAGATTTTCTTAAAAATATTCCTGTGTGGCAGATCAAGATTTGGCCACCCTGAAATATATCTCTTTACCTTGATTGTTTTCTCTGATGGACATTTGACCTCCCCCACTAACTGCCTCAAGAATTTGACATAGAAGATCTGTTCTAGGAAGGAGTTACTATCTGATGGCTGTAATATAATGTAAAATAGATGTTACAATAGAAAAGGCACCAACAAGCCCATCTTATCAAAAATTCTGTCTCTCTGGCCACATTCTCTAGATGACCCTGCAAGGAGTTGCCAGACAAACATTTACATTTATAAGGGAAATCTCCATTTGTAAAGGTATCTCCCTCTCTGTATTGGGAAGAGGGGGGATGACCTCATTTCTAGAAACTTATCAATGTGGAAGGTGAGGCCTTAAATCTACATAATAACCTTACTCTTGTTTACTGTGCTTTAGTGGTAATCTCTGGTAACTGACTCTCCCCGCCCCCAACATCCTCCTTTGTCTTTAGCTGGAGATGGTATTTAAGACGAGAATCTCGGCTATTGTGTTGAGAAACGCAGTGTCCCTGGTTTCTCCCATGTATACATGTTATTAAACTTGGTAATATGTTCTCCTGCTAACCTGTCTTGTTAATTATTTGGCCAGCAATAAGAACCTTAAGGGAGAGGGCAGAGGGGGATTCTCCCTCTTCCCCTACACCTGAAAGTGATATCTACCTTCCACTCGTCCCCTTGAAAACTCCTTATTAGTAAAAGCAAAGGCAACATCAGGGGCATATTTTATTGGCAGGGCCCTTCCTGAAGGGAAGCCACACTAGTCGTTTGTATGTCTGTCCTGTGAGTCATCTGTTAGTCCTTTGCTCTGCTTTGTTTCCTTTTTCCCTCCTTCAAAGGGAGAAAGGAAACAAAGCTGAATATCAAATTGAGTGTCAGCTCCTCTTCAAGCAGTGTAAGAGGCATAAAAATGTTAGCTCATGCGAGAAAACAGCTGAAATCTTTACATGGGATTTGAATCTCCTGAGAATGAATCTTACTGAAAACTCCTTGAAAAGTGGCACATTGCATCTGCATGTCTGCCTCATCCTTGTCTCACGATGACTACTGTTTATATCGGCAGGAATAATCTGGAGCTTCAGCAGGTTCTGGTCAGCTGGATATTTTTTGTAACATGCTGTGACACCCGTGTTGTGTGAGAGACCAGCCAAAAATAGTCATGAGAGCCAAGAATAGAGAACTTCAGTCATTAAAAATGGTTTAAGCTTCAATAACATGCTTCCCTAAAATAATATGATAAATTTTGATATGATATGATAATTTTAATACCTATTGCTACAGAATAGCAATAGCACAATATGATAATTTTAATACCTATTGCTACAGAAAAAACCCTCCTTTAAAGAAAAAATAGTATCATAAACTTAAAACAGTGTGACTAGATATACAATGATAAAAAGATAAAACGACATAATATTTAGGTTGTACTATATGAAATTGCTAATATCCGACTGGTTTTTACCTAAAAAGTTCCAGTTTCGTATGGTTTGGTCTGATATTAAAATGTTATCTATATGAATAATGTCTTCAGAGATCTTGTATGCATCATTTATGCTGTAAATAGAATCATTCACTTTCATCACTAAACATCTAGGTAAATCATTATTTTCCAAAATTCTTCCCAAGTAGGCACCATTATCAAATTACCTGTAAAATCGCCTTCCTTTTTTCATTCTGCTCTTCTTTCACACTTGTGTGTCTATGGAAAAGCTTGATGGCACCTAGAAATTGCATCTAATTCATATAGTATATCACTTGTGGAAAAGAAAAATCTACTTTTTACAACTTGAGAGATATACCTCAGTTTGGTTGGGAATTCAAACATTGTTAGTGGAGATTTATTTGCCAGAGAGCAGGTAAACTTTCCTCAAAAGTCAAAGCTTGAGCCAATTATGCTGGAAGACACAACTCTCTAACTAGAGCAGTAACAACTGGGAAATAATTAGGACTCTGGCCTCTGACATCCAGCTCAATGGTTAGAAGTAGGGCTTGCAAAGATGCTTTTCTGAACCCAAATCTTTTATTACTTCGTGAGTAAATGTTAACCCCCTGACAAAAGCGGCAGGTGGGTGATATCTTCTATTTAACACGGTCACTGCATAATTGACAGGAATAAAATGTTCCCTTGCTTTGTGCCACACTAATTCAGTTAGCAAGTTACCACAACAAAATGTAAAATTATACAATGGATATGTGAAGTAGTTACAATTCACAAACAATGGAATTCTCTGGTCTCACTGCACAATAAACAGTGTTAATAATAGGTTACATGCATATATATCTTTATAGACAAAAGGCATGTTATCAAAAACATTAAGTAAGGGTAGAAGGGAATTAAAGATACCCACTCCCCTTGGTTTTGGTATATTTTCAACTTGAATAAAACTGCATTTGACCTTGGTAACTTTTTACAAAATAGACTTGTTAATTACCCATCTAGATATTTATTATTTAAAATGATATCCTTATGTTTTTAATTTTCACATTTATTCTCTAAAAATAATAACATGGACTTTCACTCACCAAGGCTCACCTATCTATGGCCACCACTGAATGCCCAATCTACCAGCTGCAGAGACCAACACTGAGTCCCCCATATGGCATAGTTACTCAGGATAATCAGCTATCTACCTGGTGTCAGATTGATTACATTGCACTGCCTCCATCGTGGAAAGGGCAGCATTTTGTTCTAACTGGAGTAGACATTTACTCTGGATAGGAATTTGCCTTCCCTGAGTGCAATGCTTCTGCTACAACTACCACCTGTGGACTTACAGAATGCCTTATGCACAATCACAGTATTCAACACAGCATTGTTTCTGATCAAGGAACTCACTTTGCAGCAAATGAAGTATAGCAATGAGCCCGTGTTCATGGAAGTCACTGGTCTTACCATGTTTCCCATTATCCAGAAGCAGGCTTGATAAAATGGTAGAATGGCCTTTTAAGATTGAGACTTTTTATGTGTTTATTGGCTATTTGCATATCATCCATTATGAAGTGTTTGTTCAAATATTTTGTGCAATTTTTATTGTGTTGTTTTCTTATTGAGTAGTAAAAGTTCTTTATATATTTTTCATAGAAGTACTTTGTCATTTACAATTGTTGCTAATATTTTCTTCTACTTATCATTATGCTTTATGATTTTCTTGATATTATCTTTAGAAAAACACAAGTTTTGAATTTTAGTGTAGTCCAGTTTATCATTTATTTTCTTCTATACTTAATGCTTTTTGTATCCTGGTTAAGAAATCTTTGCCTTATACTGATTTTCTCCCAGAAGTGTTACAGTTTTAGTTTTTATGTTTAATTCTATGACTTATTTGTGAAGAATTTTTAGGAATATTATGAGGTATGGGTGAGATGCATTTATTTTCCTGCAAAAATACAGTTGTTCCAGCACTATTTCTGGAAAAGACTAAACCTTCCCGATGAAATACTTTGGTACCTTTTTTGAAAATCAATTGACCGTCTATGAGTGGGGCTATTTCCATATTTTCTATTGTGTTTCATTGATCTTTATATCAATATTACACTATTACTGAAGCTTGAGAAAATTCATGAAGTAAGATATTTTACGTTTCCCAACTTTGTTCTTCTATTTTGAAGACTCTTCTGTCTATTCTAAGTCCTTTGAAATTCTACATGTTTTTAAAGTCAGCCTGTCAATTTCTACAAAAAATTCTGCTGGGACTTTTATTAGGATTGTGTTCAATCTATAGGGTAATTTAGGAGAATGGCCAGCTTAACAATATTGAGTCTTCCAATTCATTAACATGGTATATTTCTTTGTAATTCTTTTTTAATGTTTTTAACAATACATTGCAATTTTCATTGTATACGTATTGCACATATTTTTAAAAATTTGTCCCTGAGTATTTAATGTCTTCTGATGCTATTTATAAAAGGCATTTTTAAAACTCCATTTCCAAATGTGTCTTACTAGTATGCAGAAATGCAATTTTTAAAATATTTACTCATATACTGTGATTTTTTTCTAGATTCTTGAGTATTTTCTATACATATAGTCATGTCATTTATTGATAATCACAGTTTTCTTTCTTTCTTTTTAATCTGTATGCCCTTAATTTATTTATTTAGTCTTATAGAACTAGCCAGGACCTCCAATACAAAGTTGAATAGAAGTGATCTGGGAAGATATCCTTGCTTTTAGGTGAAAATCATTTCTTTGAGAATTTTCATAAATGTTCTTTATCAGGTTGAAGAAATTTTCTTCCCTTAATATATTATTAAGAGGGGGTTCTTTTTGGTCATTAATGAGTACCGAACTATTACAAATATTTTTTCTCTACCTATTGAGGTGATTATAAGATATTTTTCCCCTATTCTATTTATGTGGTGAATTATATTGATTTTTATATGTTAATTCAACTTTAAATTCCTAGTATAAAATCCACTTGGTCATGAATTTTTTAATGTGATCCCAGATTCCATTTCCTAATATTTTGGTTAGGATTTTGTGTCTACACTTATGAGATATATTATTTGTAGTTTTATTGTAATGCTCTTTTTCTGATTTTGATGTCAGGGTAATGCAGGCCTTATAAAATTAGTTGGAATTTATTCTCTCCTTGTTAATTTTAAAAGCGTTTGTATAAGATTGATATTCTATCTTCCTGAAATGGTTGATAGAATTCACTAATGAAACCTGGTGGGTCTGGAGTTTTTTATAAAATCATAGGAATGTTTTAAATTATTAATTCAATTGATTTCATAGAAAAAGAGAGCACTAAGGATTTTCTGGGTTTTTCTTTCTATTTTCAGTAGGTAATGTGTGCCTTTTAAGATTTTTCTATTTTATCTAGGTAGATTTTATTGTCACAAAGTCATTTGTAATATTCCCTATTTTCCTTGTAAAGTCTGCAGTTTTTGTAATAATATCTACTCTCTTATTCCAGATGTTGAAACTTTTTCTCTCTTTTTTTATTTGATCTGTTTAGATATTTGTGTCAGACATTTAAATTATACATGTTATAAACTCCAGAATACATTGATATTATATTTGCTGTAAGTAGCCAATTATACATTTAAAACTTAAAACTTGCAAAAGAGGTGTATTTTATATTTATCCACATCTTTTGGCACTCTGCACTTCCTTGCATTCCTTTGATATTCTTTCAGCTGCCGAACTTCCTGTTATCCTTTCAGGCAGTGCAGTACTGCTAGCAATAAACTCTTTCATCTTTTGTTTGTCTGAAAATGTCATTATTTTACCATCATTTTTCAAGATTATATATGATAGAAATGGAATTCTACGCTGGCAGTTTTGTTTTCATTCAGCACTTTAACAGTGCCATTTCATTGTCTTATTGTTGACATCATTTACAATGGGAAGTCTACAGTGTTGTTAGTCTCTCTGTTATATGTCTTTTTTATGGCTATATTTAAGATTATGGGTTTATCATTGGTTTTCAGTAGTTTGATTACGATGTGCCTTGGCGTTGTCTAAATGCTGTTTCTCTTGTTTGGGGTCCATTGAGCCTCTTGGATTTCTGAGCTCATAGTCTATAGCAAATCTGGAAAGTTTTATCTTTTTTTTTTTTTTTTGTGAGGAAGATCAGCCCTGAGCTAACATCCGCCAATCCTCCTCTTTTTTTCTTTTTTTTTGCTGAGGAAGACGGCCCTGGGCTAACATCTGTGCCTATCTTCCTCCACTTTATATGGGAAGCCGCCACAGCATGGCTTACCAAGCAGTGCGTCGGTGCGCGCCCGGGATCCGAACCAGCGAACCCCGGGCCGCCGCAGCGGAGCGCACGCACTTAACCGCTTGCGCCACCGGGCCGGCCCCCTGGAAAGTTTTTAGACATTTCTTCAAATACTTTTTCTATGCCCACAGTTATACGGACTCAAGTCGCATGTGTATTAGACAGTTTGATATGATTGTACAGGACACTAAAGGTCTGTTAATTGTCTTAGGTTTAAAAAAATGTTTTTGTTTCAATTTGTATAGTTTTTATTTTCCTGGCATCAAATTCATTGATTCTTTCATCTATAGTGTCCTTTCTGGTCCTAGGCCCATGCAGTATTATTTTTTCTTTCCAGATACTGTATTTTTGCAGTTGTTAATGTTCTGTATTTTATAGTTTCCACCTTTCCCCTCATTACATTAATATTTCCCTTCAAATCCTTAAATATGTTAATAGTAGCTATCTATGAGTATATCTATTTTTGTCTATTTTTATCAATTGATTTTTCTTCTAATTATGGATCCTGATTTCTGTTTCCTTGTATGTATGATAATTTTTTATAGGATGTTGGACATTGTGTAGTGTCTTGATTTCATTATCCATTATTTATTTGCTTGCTTACTTTTCCTGGCAGGTATTAATTTATTTTGACATCAGCTTGATTTTTCAATTACGTTGCTTCTGTATCATCTTGATGTTAATGATGTTGATGATAACTTTACTATAAAGTAGCTCTTCTCCAGAGAGTTTAATCCTCCTCTTAAAGAAAAGAAAAGGGACATCTTGGGATTCTCTGCTAAAAGTCTTGGGTGTTTAACAGAGTCTTTCTGTTTTGTCAGGTCTCTAACATCTCCCAATCCTATGCAAGCTCTAGGAAATAGTCCATTCGTAGATTATTGGTAATTGTTCTTTTCCTGGTAGTTTTCTTTTTCTGACCACATAGAGGCTCCCCTTCACATGCCAACATCAGGATTCTCCAACAACTCAAAGGAGCGCCTATGCACATTTAGTAACTCCTTTTCTGTGTATGTTCCTGCTGACAAATGGTTTGCTCTACATTCCTGTTGCTGTAGTTTACCTCAATGCTAACACCCCTCCCCTCGGGTTAGGAAGACCACTGTGTTCTGCATGAGTTCCCCTTCCTGTCTGTGCTGTGGTAAAATCCTCCAGACAAAGAGTTAGACAGTTTCAGAGCTTACTTCATTGGTTCTCTTCTCTCAGCGTTCACGGTCCTGTGCTGGTTCTTGTCCAATGCCTGAAAACAGGACTGATTTTTCATTTAGTTTTTTCAGTTTTCTAGTTGTTTATGAGGGAGGGCTAGTTCAGTTCCGGTTAATCCTCATGGCCAAAAGAGGAAGCCCCACAAAATAATTTTTAAATGACAAATTTATTTGATCTAGATAGGGCTTTCTGAAGAAATATGATTTAAAAGAAAGTTTAGAGTAGCAAAAATAAGAAGAGAGAAGGTGTGCTGGGTGGAATTCGAATAAATGTAAGTGATTGGCAATAAGAATAAAGTAAAAGTGATGGAGGTCCTTCAGTAATGCTTTATTTGGCATAACTAATTAAACACATCCTAAGCAATCGGCTCTTCCCTTTTTCCATGAACTAGATCGGATTTATTTTTCCTTTAAGGTATTAGGAGATAATTTAATGAAGTTATTAGATGGTACAGCTATTTTAGTCAGTATTAATAATAGCAGAGATAGTTTCCACTATGTGATTGGTATTTTGCTCCTAAAACAAGTGGCAAATTAAGGACTATTAATAATAATACTTCTAGTATTAGCAATTCCAGTAATAATGACAATATCATTAGGAAAACAAGTTTTACTCTTCAAAGTGATTTTATATATAATATTTTATTAGTCTGCTTGGGTTACCACAACAAAATACCACAGACTGGGTGGCTTTAACAACAGAAACTTATTTTCTCCCAGTTCTGGAGACTGGAAGTCCAAGATTGTGGTGCTAGCAGAGCTGGCTTCTGGTGAGACCTCTCTTCCTAGCTTGCAGACTGCCACCTTCTGGGTGTCCTCACGTGACCTCTTCTCTGTGCACAGGCACGGAAAGACAGAGAGAGTGCTCTCTAGTGTCTCTTCCTCTTCGTATGTGGATACCAGTCCTAAGGGATTAGAGCTCAACCCGTAAAACCTTATTTAACCTTAATTACTTCCATAAAGGCCCTATCTCCAAATACTGTCATCTTGGAAGTTAGGACTTCAACATGTGAATTTCGAGGGAGCACAATTCAGTCCATAACAAATATCTTAGTTGATAATCACAGTTTATATATTTAAGATATGGGTCTATATTTTATATAGTTCCCTAGTTTTTGCATTATGAAGCAAATATAAAGAACTCATTTTCAAAAATATTACACTGATTGCACAGATATTTCTTATTTTCAAACTTTTTAATACTGAAATATGTCATACAGAAAAAGTGTATGAAGATTGTATGTGATGTTTAAAGAAAATACTAATGTGAACACTGCTGTTCCTATGATTTAAGAGCAGAACTTGCATCTTCCTTAGACACCACATCATCCAAATCCAAGCCACTATATTCTCCCTCCATCCCATCACATCTCCTCTCTTCCCAATGATAACTCTTATCCTAAATTTTATAATAATTTCCTTGCTTTTTATAGATTTGCTTCATAAATAGGTAGACATAAAGAATATATTATTTAATGTTGCCTATACCTAATTTCTATAAATGGAATAATGTTGTGTGTATTTTTCTGAGGCTTTCTCTTTTTCTTAACATGTTTTTGAAATTCATTAATTTTATCTAATATAGCTGTAGACATTCATTTCCAATACTATATAATATTCTATTGCTTGTGTACAGTGTCATTTATTATTTATAATACTGACGAAGATTTGGGTTGTTTTTGCTATTGCTTCTGTAATGAATATGCCCCAGTAGGTCCTCTTATGCATGTGAAATGATTTCTCTGGATTATATACCTAGGTGTTGGATTGCTGGAAACCAGTGATATACATGTGTAAATTTATAACGAGTGCCAAATTGTTTCCAATATGGTTACCAGTTTGCACATTCACCAGCAGTATATGAAATCCAATATATAAAATCAAGTCTTTCGGAAACTCTAATCACATCTATGTTGAAACTTCTCTTCTATATTTGTTAATGATTTTCCTCTGTTCCATGACTGGCTGCGTGCTGGATCAATTATTCACATCTATCTTTGAATAATTTTATACTTTCTTCACTTGAGTTTAATATGCTGAGTAAACCTATTGAATTTCTATTACTAATTATACACATACATAAATGTATTTTACTCTTGAAGTTTGATTTAGTTTATTTGGTTCTATTTGAAATCTGTCTCCTCTTTCACTTTTCACCATCACTATACCTCAATTTTATTATCAAGAGTCTTCTCCTAACTCTTTCATATGCTTTTACTGGCTTTTTTTGCTCTAAATTGATTCTTAATTCCAAATAATCTTCCTTCTTTACTTTTGTCTTTTTTTTAATATGATCCTATAAAAGTAATTTTATACAATTTTCCCTATGTTACTTGTCTCCTTAATTGCTCTAAATATTTTGTCCGGTATCTCTGTTCCCATATTTTCTCTTTAGAATTCCTATTATTATTATTTAGTTGTTTATTATATAAAATATTATTCATTACATTTGCTCTGATATTTTAAAGCTTTTTAAACAGTCTTCATCTCCTTTAAGCTATCAGTTTCAATTTGGTTAATATAAAAATATAAAAATAATCAGGCATCCATATATATTAAATTTTTTATATAGAATCTGTTAGCCATTTTCTTTCTTCTTGTTGTGGTCCTAAAAAGTTTATGGGCATGATCTCAGTAAAAAAAAATTCCCTTCCAAAATGTGTCATGTCCTTTCACATGGTCCATCTAGCAACAATGCTATACTTTCCTAACATTATCCAGAAGTGGTAAGGCTTTGAAAGATTTGTCATATCACATTAAATAAATCTGACATATTGTTAAACAGGCATACACCTTGCATATAACACTATTCTGAGTAACCAAATATGACACAGTGTGATACTGAATTACATATGCTCACTTTTTGAGATAAGAAAAGTATTTTAAATGAAGGTAACTATAATGAGCATATTGTATCTATGCTAGATATTTAATAAGAGATTAAATATAGATATATTGTGGAAGAAAAATTAGAAATTAAAAATGACAGATTTCTAGGGTTAATAATATAAACATTTTGTTTGTTTGTTCCTTGGAAATAGTATCACCTAATACATCACTTCACCTTTCATTGTTTTTTAGTCAATATAGTTCGCAATTTTGAAACCTAAATAAACTGGTATTGTTATTATTATGATAGGTCAATCAATAAAAGTTGCATTAAAAATGAATATCAAAATGCATAACTCAGCAGTTAATGTGTCAGCATGTTGTTAATTCAAAAGTTCACTGATTTGGGCCACTTTTGTAAGAAATTCGATGACAGATGTTTGCTATGTAAAGTAATACCATTTTTGATGAGGGTAACTTGAATCTATGCTGGGAATCCAAGTGTCCATGTGTAAAATAGACATGAACGACGCAAAAGTAGCAGAAGTTCAAAATGTTATAGTTTAATCAAGTTGTAAACTTATCTGTTGGTTAGTTTGTTTTTTTATTCATTCATTCATTATGCATCCCTTCCAAAAAAGTAGCATACCTCATTCAGGCAGAATAATGGAAGATATCCCGAAATATATATTACAGTTTTCACAGGATTCTATGCTATTGAGTCAGTTTGTTAAAGACTCATGGGGTGTTCTTCCTTCCATGCTTTCACTACATTTTCTACGATTAATGGGATCATTAGCATGACAAGTAATTTATAATATCAGTTATGCTCAAATGCAGAACTTAATATCTTCATGCTCATATTACATTTTAATACAGTGGGGTGGAAATGACATACATTTCCCCTAAACTAAAAACTTTATTGAGATCACATACGATTACATTCTTTTCTCTAAGCAAAGGCAATAAGAAACAGTCAATCTTCTCTGTCATGATGTGTCAGACTGCTACTAAGGTTGCTCTACTATACAACGAGGCAAACAAATTACTTATTGAAATACATAAAATTACTCTTCACGATTCTCAAATGCATGTTCAACGGAAACATTAATATTGCTGTCAGAAAAGTTGCCACATTTTGCCCTTTGACCAAATTACTTCTGACAATAGAAGTGAGTTACTCATTAAAGCTCAAAGGTTTTCAACAGGCTGATCAAATTTAATTTCAGCTTAATCTTTATAATTCTAGAATTTTAAATTCTAAAATGATTATAAAATACTATTCGAGTACATATTTTACACTTGGTAACTAGCTGGTTTAGTAAAAATCTGAGAATTAAAATCACTATGAGAATAAACTCAATTTACATATTTATATTTAAAATACTAGGCAATTTCTATGGAAAAAAGTTATATATTAGTAAATATATTTAGAGTTTTTATTTTCACATACAAGTTCATATTTTAGAACTCTGCCTCATATTTGAACGAGTTAGTATGAGACTGAGCTGCCAATCCCCATTGAGATGTCAGGGGCTGAAACAGCAGATATTTTGTACATCAATGCTGGACTGCTGTATCATGACCACAGACATGTTTGTATATTGCCAGCCCATGCTATCTATTCTTGGCACCACTGAATACAATAAATCTTCACCTTCAGAGACTCTAAAATGCACTATATAGCTTCTCTTTAAAAAATACTACCAGTGCTTCCTATAAAACAGGCCTGCTTGTAAAACCTAAATGCAGCAACTATAGACTTCCTGCCAAATAACGTGTGACCAAGGAAAATGTAATTGACTTTACTAGCAATGCAATGAGATTTAGATGAATTGTATCTGTATAAAAACATCTGAACCTCCTTCTTATAAACACATTTTACCAAGTAAATTTTGCTGAAAAAATGCCTTTATTCTGATAACTTGGAAAGGACCATTTTGATATTCAAATAGAGTTATCTAATATTTAGAAAGTGAATTTTACTCCATCCTGAACTTTTAAAAATGCCTTCATTTTGGCACCCTCTGACTGCATAATTATGTAAAGGTGTGATTGGATCTATTATGAATTCCTGCTCCTCTAAGGCTTAGAAATGTCATGAACATTACTCTGATTAATAAGCAGAGAAAAATCCCCTATACCCATTCTGGAGAATACTTTTCCCCTCAATCTCGTGATGCATGTCTGTCACCAGGTTCACTCAGAAAGGGCAAGCTTTCACCTAAGTGTTCTTTCTTCAATTCAAATCTATTTCTTTTTTTATAAACACATGCTATGATTATCGTTGCCCAAACTTCCCTTTTAATGGTAACATGTAACTGGCTTAATAACAGATGTGTGATTATTTTTTATATTGTTCATTTTCTACCACCAATACAGTGTTCTGTATTTAAAAGAGGAGCCGAATAAAAAATGTATCCTTCAAAACTGCAAGCCTTCATCACTAATCAGCTGTGACATATCATTTATACTTAAGCCTCATTATGATGCTGTTCTTCAGGCTTGAGTCAAGGTCACTCTTCACAGATAAAATTATCTAGTATTGGGGAAATTAGTAATGATGTTTTTAAAATTCTATTCTCTGACCAGTAGATACATAACAAGTTTTAAGCATACCTTTCTAGGTTGGAGAGATAGGAGAAAGCTTCTTGAGACATTTTCCAGTTATAAGAGAAGTTTGCATCTTGTGCCATATACGTAAATATTGGAAATAACTGGAAGTGAATTCAAGAACTGTTTTCCCCCTTAAGGACTGAGCTATAACCATCTTGTGACACAAAGACATTTTTAGGTACTCAGAAGGGGCATATATTTGAGGTACTGAAACTAATACATTTGATTGCATTAAATCAGTGAGTTCATGGAATGGAACTCCATTAGGGGAGGTTATATTTCTTTCCCCAACAAATGCTAGATTAGCAGTTGATCATGCTCTCTAATAGATATATGAGGACAAATGCAGTTAGCACTTATAACGCTCAAGATTTTCTTTTCAAGTCAGAATGATTGACAAGGTTTTGGTTGCCAAGGTTGATTTGAGCTTTGAGAATACCTAGTTATCAAAATGAAAGTGGAGTCTTTAACACCCTTTAATAGAGGGAAATATGAGAGCAAGATAGTTACAACACAAATATTCTCGGCAGTTCAGACCCTCATTTTCTTTTATTACAGCCAACAGCAACATTTTAGTCAAATAAAAATATGTGATCACTTTTCTTGGTTGAACTAATTTAGACTTCTTTTTTTTAAAAAAAATAAAGGTGATTATAAGTGTTAATCTCTCTGATGAATTCAGGGATAATTTGCTACTGAGAATTATCACTCACAAATGGTAATTTAACTCCAGTGGATTTGATGACATTGAGTCCACTTGTGCTTCACTAATAATATTTTAACAAAAGCTGGAAGAATGACCTAAACTAATTACAAAGGAAGAATAGTTTAACATAGAAAGGTATTAGGCTTCTAGGAAGGAAACACATGACATTACAATATAGTAATTTTTTAAAGAATTATAGACTGGGACTATTTTGATGAAATCCACACACAAAAATCTTCTACAAAGTTTCTCAGACCCAATGATGATGTATAGATGAACAAAATGAAATTAGCATGTTTTTGTCTATGTTCAATCACTCTTTACATTTAGGTGGAAGTTTGGTAGAAATAGCAAACATTGGAATCACTGGATCAAATTTTGTTCTGGCTGCACCTTTTATATTATTGTAACTCTGAGTAAGCAACTTGCCCATGTTACCCCAATGGTCAGATTCCTCATCTATAAATAGGGGATAATAATGCCTACCTCATTATGTGAAGATTCTAAATTAATATATTTCAGAAGTGCTTTTTAAACTAGGATATTAAGTTACCATTATTTGAATTATTACTGATTGTTATTAGAGTTGTAAATTTTACATCTTATTCAGTAATGCAACATAGGTATCCAGATATTATTGTTACTCCAAAAAAATTGTTAAAAACTATTCTACTTCTCATAAATTTTAAAGTGACATGAGAATTTTTATCTTAAGTATAGATAGTTGAAATTACAATGTTACTTAAGTATTGACACCAATAGAGCATAAATACCACAATAAATTGATACCATCATCATTCATTAAAAAACACACAAACAAGTTATTATTTAACAGTAGGAAATTTTGTACCATTAACTTTGTCTCCTTGAACTTTTGTTCCCATTCCAACTCTGCATGATTAATTCATCCTAATGTAATATAATTTTATACTTGAAAGTCTTCTATTGAACCTCTTATCATACTTATCTACAGATATTTATTTTAAAAATTTAAATTCATATAGCCACAAGGCTCTATGTATCTTTTAGATTGAGTTTTCATTACAATTCTTATTAGTCCTTAATTTATTTAAAACAGCAAAATACATTATAAATTCCAATAAGTACTATTTTTATAAAGTAAAATTCATTTGAAAAAATTTTTACTGGCATGATTATGGATGACTTACTTGAAGCAATTATGGAAACATTCCTTTATTTATCATTCTGGAGACTTTGACACATCAGATCAAGCACTAATATGAGTTTTGAGATAGCTGTATGCTTTTTTTTAAGGATTATTGTTAAAGTGGAGATGGGAAAGAGAAACCTGCAGGGCAGACAGCTTTGCAGGCTGATGAATTTTATAAAAGACTACAAATAAAGTTTAAGAATATGATGTCTGATTTCTTTACAACTATTAATAATTTCATAGCCCCTGTGGTAACACTTTGGGGACTGCCAAGTATACAAATTAGAAAACCATTTTCCTAAGACTCTGTTGCTTCCTCAAAACATGAAACCTGTCATGCTCTTTATTGATTCTGAATAGTCAATCATCTTTCCAGTCTGTTTTCATCAATGACTGAAATTGTCTCAGCTGAATTGAAATAAAATAATTGACCCTCAAGAGAGGTCAAGTGGACCTAAATAAATCCAACCTAAGTAGAACCCAGTCAGATCAACCACGGCTTGTGTGTTTCCAAGCCCTGGCCATTCTCTCCAATTCTCTCTAACTCAAAGGTTTTTAAGTCTCTGAAATATAGGGATGGAAAGAGTCACCGTTAAGAAAATAGTATTTACTGAACAATCTGCCACATAGGTGGCTTGGCAACAGGCTCTAGGGACTTTTGAGTTTTAAATCAATATATGGCTTCTATGGCATTGAGCCCAAAAAACAGCCGAGGCAGAAAAATCTGACAACAGTCGTGGGGGCCTCCGTGATAATTTTATAATATGACAAAGGCAAGATTGAATTTAAAATCACATACCTATTAGAGAATGTTTTTAGTTCTGTTTGTTTGGTTTTTGTATATCTCAAGCAGAAACATTTTGAGCTCAAGTTCAGTCAGCTCTGCTGAGGAAGCAGGGATGAAGGGCAGACTCTTCTGTGATTTAAAACATGTTTTCTGAGCTCTATCTTCTGTAAGACCTTTATCACTCTGATTGAAGAGACCGATTGCTCTTTTCTGGTTCTTGATTTATATTCATAAATTTCAGGATGAAATACAAGGAAATGAGTGAACACTTGGACCAACACTCTCATTTAAAGAAAGATAAAACAGGAAACCTGTGATGGTAAATGCGATTTCCAAGATCACACAGCTAGCAGCAAAACTGAGTTTAGAACAGGATGTCTCAGTTCACTGCTTTTTCTCTTTGTCTTAAAGATAAAGTAGTAGTTCTCAAAGTGTGGTCTCCAGACCAGCAGCATCAAAATCAACTGGGAACTTTACAGAAATGCAAATTTTCTGGCCCCACCCCGGACTTGCTGGATCTGAAACTCTGGGTCTCGGATCCAACAACATTTGTTCTAACAATCCTTTCAAGTTATTCTAATATAATGTAACAGTTAAGAACCACTGTTTAGAGAATAGGAATCAAGACTTTAAAAGAATTTCTAACAGTGATGTTTCACATGGCCTTGGTTTTAGTACACTGAGGAAATATCTACGTCCTGCCTCTGGAAGGCCACTGGGCACCATCTTGTCACCAAATAGAAGTTGTACAGTGTAGTGTTAAAATTTTGACCTATAAGTGTTAGTTTCTAAGTCCACTTCCCATTCATTTCAGTTTCTATATAGTTTTGGTAAAAAATGTTACAGACTTTGAATTTTAAAGGTCTATATGAAGAAGAAATATTGGGAGCAAACAGTCAGAAGGCAAGGAAGACTGTACCTCAACTCTTAACACATAAATATAACAGGTTATCTTTTATATGTGATAGAACCAGAGATCACCTCCGCCACCAGTCCTTCAGGAAGGGACAACCTTATGCTCACAAGTGAGAATATTTCAAAAGGCTACTTGAAAGGGAAAATCTGATAATGCATATTTTCAAGTAGGTCAAATTTACATTTTTTAATAATTAAATGTACATTTAAAAAAAGACACTTCTAATAATTGCTCAAAAGAAAGAACGTGAAAATGATGTTGAAGTTCTGCAAAGAGATCTGATGTTAGAATTAAATTTTTGTTTTTTAGAATATATGACATAAAGCAAGTTTGATTATGGAGGAGCTGATTTCTTCATCAATGTACAAGGAATATTTGTACACTAGTGAGAGAACAGAACAAAATATTTTAAGGTATGGACAATTGCTTATGTAAAGTGCCATCATCTCTGCTACTTTGCTACTATAACTATAATCATATTTATAATCAAATAGAATTTTAAATTCTTGTTTTCAAATGCTTAAGTTACTGAATTATTGCTGTCACTCAAAACATTTTGTTATATCATCATTTCATAAAATAAGCATAAAATTAGTATACAATACAGACTATCTGTACACTAAAAAATTGATATTCTTTAAAATGCTAACATGTGACATTTAAATGTTTCCTTTATAGCCAAAAATTTTAATCATGGCACATGTTGTAATTGAATGAGTAAATTACTTAAAAATGCCTTGAAGAATTATTATCATTTTTTCCTAAAGAATGAACGTATCCATACACCTTTCTCATTCCTATTTATTTTTACTACTCAATAAATTTAAAGACACATAAAGAAAAAATGAATACTGGCTCTTTAGACATCTTTCCCATATGTTTCCAATATACAATTTGGAAGGCAAAAGAGTGGTTGGTAGCTAAATTATTGAATATATTTCTTTGCAGTAAAAAGAAAAGTGCCTTTGTAGAAATGGTGTGGAATTCTCCTATTAAACATGGTGGAATAATTTCTTACCATCTGTAGCATTCATTTAAAAAATGTAAACAGTGGTATATTTGCCATCTGGTTGAGAGACTTTTTATGATACTTTTGAATCTGTCATTCAATGATATCACCAATTTTATCATCTAAGGATGATGCTTAAAACTATGATCAACGATGTTTTTGGTAGCCAGACATGCATGCTGTGGAAGTGAAGCAGCAAAGGACTAAAACGATGGCCAGTAGCAGCCATAATTGTTCTGTTAACACCAATAAAACAGTACAGAATAGCTATTTAAAAGCATTTAACATCTTGCTGATGGTGAAGAGAAGAATATCTGCGGAATGCGTGCTGCATATCTGCTTACTCCGGGTAGCTATTAAACAGGTACCTTACAATCCCAGCCCTTCCCACATCCTTGGAAACATTGAAAAATGATACTGTCCGCAGAAATTTTCACCAGGTTTTCTACTCGGCATAATGTTCCAAGGTAATTAGTGAGTTTCTCTACATAAATGAGGAAGCAAAATATGGACTAATTAAAAGTTTACTGAATAGACAAAATCAAAGTACATAGATATAGACATTTATCATCAAGAAAATGCCAGTGGACCCATTAGGATTTCCTATACTGAGGTGACATAAACACTCAGATAGTCATAGATTAAGTTTCCAAGGATAAGTTAATAGTTGTCGTGGAATTAAGAGACCTACCAGGTTATGAGGCTTGGAATATTTAGACAAGAGCAAAACAAAATCACTCCCTATGATAGCACATTATTTAAAAAGAAAAAAATATATATTTGAAGATATTTCTCCTCCAAATTACAAAAATCTAAATAATTCCTGTGTAATGCTTCACCACTTACTATTTTTGGCCTGGCATAGGGTAGCGAGGCAAACACGGAAGGAGGTCAGTAGAGTTGAGAACACAACAGAGAGGAGGGAAGGTCATATTTACAGTGAATCTCACTGAATGGTAAGTAAGTAGAGCTTCAGCCTATATTGATTGACCTTCAAGTTAATGTCTAAAAAGGTATTTTTTTCATTCCAGTTTCACACATTAGACATCTTTATAAAATTCCCTGTTAAAGATGCACTTTGGATATTCCTGTTATATGTGCCTCGACTTTTCCTGGAGTAAAGGATTGGGATTTCCAAAAGCATCTACTATTTCATGATGGTTCTATATCAACATAATAACAGAATGACTTTGAAATGCAATTCATTATTATTAGAAATTAGATTCAAGAATGGTCTATATACAAACACAAGGATGGAAAAAATTATCGATTTAGAAAAACATTTAAGACTGTATCTGTAATTAAAATAAATTGTTTATGTCATATTGTGGCTGTGTATTATTCGTATTAATAGAAATACATATTTAAATAGCCATTTATATCTCCTTTTATGGACATGGGTTCTGTAGTAGTTCTAATTTTCCAAAACCCGGACAGACAGTAAGTTTTCCAGCAAGTTATCACTAATGTAAATTTGACATCTCAGAGAAGAATATGACTGGGAAAATTTAACTGTCATAATTTGCTGATAAATTTATTTGAATATTGTTTATTTGGGACAAGAAACATGGGAGATTTTCAGGCAATATCATTTTATTCCTAAAATACCAAGAAAAACATGATATAATATTTGTAGTATGAAGGACTATAGTAAAAATAGCTTGACATAAGATAAATGCACAAAAATCAATAATTTCCCCATATAAAAGAAAAATGGTGGAAATTTCATGAAAAATGTGAATCCATTTACAATGATATTAAAAATATATAAAACAACTAGTAATAAGAGCAACGAGGAAAGATGAAAACTTTACCAAGAAACAAAAAGACTGAATAAAAGGAAAGACACATCGTAAATTTGGATGAGAGATAAAATATCACAGGTTAATCCACTTTAAAGTCTCTTTAGGGAAAACAAGGAAGGTGATTCTAAAACCAACTGGAAGGATTGAACAGGATGAAGCATGAAAGGAATTTATTTGGTCTATTGGCTATTTAAATATACAATAATTAAAACACTGTGGTATTGGCATAAGACCTGAGAAGTGGACAGAATAAAGTAAATTGCCTCAAATTGATATTAATATATATATAATAACTTAATATTTAAATAAAGGAAAATTATTCAACTGATAATATTGGGAAAATTGTGCTATATTTAGAAAAGAAATAATTAATTAAAATCTTCACCAGAAAGCACACAAATCTTTGATGGATATATTAAAGAGCTAAATGTGAAAAATGAAACCATAAAAGCCCTAGAAGAAAGCTACAGATAAACAGTTAAATTACCATTGAGATAGCATTTTCTAAATATGCCAGAGAAATTATTCAATAATATTAAAAATGTTTTAAATTATGGTACGCTAAAAATATATCATAAAAACTAAATGAAAAACTAGTAAGCTTATTTGCAATAAGCATGACAAAGTATTACTTTGCTTAATATAAACAACCTTCTAAAAATAATCAGGAAAGCACTGTAAGAAATAGTGTCAGTTAACATGGAGAAATAATTCATAGGGAAAAGTGGGAAATAAGAAAAATGGGCAATTTGATTGGTAATTAAGGAAATGGAGATTAAAACGACAATGAGAAAGGGCTTTTTTTTTCTTGTCACATTATAAAGGTTTAAGAATTTACATGCTGCAATCTAGTAATTTCACTTGTAGCAACCTTCTTTAAAAAAATAAGCTGAGGTTCCAAAAATTGTAGAGAAAAATTCAAGACTGTTAAGATATCCAAGACTAGAAGAATGAATTTAAAAATCATGGCACAAACAGAGAAAAGAATACATCCATTAGAAATTGTCATTTTGGCTCTTCTTCCTCTTTCCTTCCATTCCTGAACAATTTGGACCCAAAGTCATTAGGTAGGGCAGAGAGAGGTAGGCATTTCAATATCTATACACAGCACTGAAGACCACAATTTACTCCAATACTTTCAATTCTAATCCAATACCACATAGTTTATTCTCCTTTCTTCCCTTTCCAAAGTTGTCAGTCTTTTCTCTTTCAGTGAGAAGCCAGCTTTCACTATCTTTTACAGAAATACTTTTTGTGTTGAAAACATGTCTCATAGGGAGAATTGCAGATGCCCTGAGTGGGATATTGCGACCAAGTAGGGTAGGGAGGGCATCAGTGTTTGGTGTCAGAACCCAAGTTGCGTAAGGAGGATGTCTCCAAAAGGGGTCGCCTGAGGAGGGTGTTAGAGCTAGAGCAGGGTGAGGAGCCATCAGTGCAGTATATGGGTGTGTAATGTGTGAGGTATCAAAGCCCAAGTGGAGTGAGAAGGGAACCCATACGGAAGGATGGCCGGGCATATGGGTTGTCACAGCCCAAGAGTAAGAAAGATGTTCATAAAGGAGGACCACCCCTGGCACAGGGTGCTGGAGCCTGAGCAGGGTAAGCAAGGCACCCATGCAGGGGAAAGAGATGAGACACAACAGAAAGTATATCTGCGAAGGATAGTGAAAGCTGGTTTCTCAGTGAATAAGAAGAGACTGACAAATTCGGAAAGGGAGAAAAGCAGAATAAACTATGTAGTATTGGGTTAGAATTGAAGGTATTGATATGAAATTGTGGTTTTCAATATACAGTTATAGACAAATGTAGAAGTGTGTGTGTGTGTGCGCGCGCGCGTGCTTGGAGCAGACAAAGAAAGAAAGAGGGATTGTTACATTGCATTTAAATGTGGAAGAACATTCTTGGTAGTAGGAAGTACATAAAGAAATTAGGAGGTAATGGTATCAGGTCAACAACTTACCTTTAAAGAATACATAAAAATATTTTCAGTTTTTAAAAGATTTTTAATTTGTATGATATTGAGATTGTTTCAAAATTTTAAAAATGTAATTTCAGATATCTTTAGTAGCATAGGTAAAATATTATATACATATCAACACATTCATATATGTATGTGCGGGAAGATTAAAAGTTAAAATGATGGAGGTGGTTTTCCATGTAAATGATCAGAGCTTCAGTTCTCTATAAACTTAGAGCAATGATGAACCTTAACCAGCAATGCCACATGCGTTATTAATACAACTGTTTGTTTATGAGGATGCTTCGCATTTCCCCTCAGCTGAGCTGTAATTATGAACTATTACTCTACTGACCAAACGTTAATGAGAGCTATAGTTTGAGATTTTCACAGTTTGGGTCAATGAATTTACCCAAGACTAAGGATAAGTTGTTTGTTTGTTTGTGTTTTTCTTTAGTACACTAAGAAGTTAACCACAGGCATAATAGAGAACAGGTTAAGAGCACAAATTATGGGTCCAGTTAGAACTAGTCTGAAGTTCTAACTCCCTTACTAAGCAGCTATGTGACAAGTTTGAAGAGGCAAGTTAATCTCTCAGAGGTGGTTAATAAAACCTGTAACACAGGCCTGTGAGTGAATTAAATCTGGTAGTATATGGTATCTATCATATGATTAACACTCAATAAAATATAGTCAGAAATTATTATGATCTCTATATCAGTCAGGGAAGGCTAATTGCTGTAACAACTCCTCCAACATTTCAGAAGTTTAACAAGAAAAAATATATATTTATCACTAATTTTACAGTCTATTGAAAGTCAGAAGGGAGGCTTTGCTCTGTGCAATTATTCAGAAACCTAAACTCTATTCATTGTGTACTTTTGTCATTTTCTAAGGTCTTGGATTCTTTGCATGTAGCTATCACACAAAAGAAAAAAAAGAACATGCATGAAGGTATATCCCCTCTTAACGTTGGCAAATATTAACAAACGTTATTTCAGCCCACAGTCCATTGATGAGAACTAATCACCCAGTTTCACATATTGCAAGGGGTCTGGGAAACGTGGTCTAATGGTAAATCCAGGCTGAAGAGAAAGAACGGATATCAATGAGCATTTGTCATCTTTGTTACAATCTGCCTTTTTGGTCTCCAAATGTCTCTTAACTCCCTTCTTCACAGAGAGAGCACATCTACCTCCCTAAAAGAGACAATTCCAAATCCCACTAAGTCATTACAGGAGTTCCAAGTCCAGGATTGTTGAGAGACAATTCTCCATGAGTCTCTCATGTTGCTGCGCATCTTGTTTCAACTTTTGTTCCAAACTGTCAAGGATGTTTGTATAGCAAACAAGTTGGGAAGACAGAGATAGTGTCTCCCGCCAGGGCAGAAGACAGAACTGTTTGCTGCCCAGAAGAAAATACAGGTAAATTATTTTTTACAAAATCTTGGCTAGTGTTTATTTCTGGGTAACCTTTGGGTTGTTGACAGTTTTCTATCTAAGCTAAATAAAACAAATAGGTGTTAGTTTTATAAATATTATTTTGCACTATACCTACATATTTATTCACTTTTATTTAAGCATGTTATCTAATTTTTTAAATATAAAAAATACTGGGAAAAAATATATATACTTCTCCATAAAAGCCTATCAATATACTGCACTATAATACATTAGAAAATCCACATGTTCCTATCGATAAATGCAGAAAAATCTCTTAATAATATTCTAATTCCATTCATGGTAAAATAAAGTCTATTTGCAAACTAGGATTAAAAAGGATCATTCATAAACCTATTAAGGTTAGTGATCAAAAGCCTCCAGCAAACATTATACTTTAATAGTGAAATGTTGGAAGACTTTCCTTTAAAATCAAGAATTAAATGAGACAAAGATATTACCAATCATCTCTCATGTAAATGTCCTGCTGAAGGATCTAGTTAAAGAAATAAAGTTAACAGATAAAAGATGAATTTAAGTAATTATCTGCACTTTTTTATACTAGCAAAACAGAACTGTAATTTTAAAAGGGATTTATTTTACAATAATAGATTAAAATAAAAATATGTGCCTAGGGTTAAATTTAACAAACAATATATGTGAATTCATGGAGAAAATAATAAAATTTTAATGAAAGACATTAAAGAGATACAAATAAATTGAGAGAAAAACTGTTAAGTTGAACTATATGAAACTGCTGTTTTGGCAGGTGAAAATGATCAAATATCACCAATTTCATACTGTTCAACTTAACATATCCATGAAGAAGACTCAATGTTATGAATCTGACATTTCTCCCAATGTTAATTTATATACGAATTTCTGTTCCAATCAAAATCCATCATAAGGTAATTCTAAAGTCTATAAAGTTTCAGGAAAAGACTTTTCTTAAGAACATGAAAGGACATTATCTTTACCCTGTCAGAAATTATTATAAAATTATAACAATAACTAAAGAGTAGCATTGATATATGGATAGGCAAATAGCCAATGGGACATTATTGAATCCAGAAACAGACTCCTCAAAAACAAAACTTCTCCCAAATTTTGCCCATTTGATATAAATGGGAATTGCTTCTGAAGATCAATTGGGGGAAGAATGGACTGTTCAATGAAGGATGATTGGATAACTGGGTATCTATTTGGCAAAAGATCAGTTTGGATGCCACTTCACACTATATGCATAAATCAAGTCCAGATAAAAATCTGAAAATGTTAAAAACAGAACTTAAAGCTTTTAGAAGTAAATATAGGAGATGTCACGACATTAAGGTAAGAAAGAATTTATTAAACAAGATATAAAAAGTGCAACTCATAAGGAAAAGATTTATGCATTTAAAGCCTTCTACTCCTCAAAGGCACCATTTTAAAAGTGTAATTAAAAGCCATAGATTTTTAACACATAAAACCGGCAAGGAGTTTGTATAGAGAATAAATAAATTACTCTTACAAACAAAGGAAAAAAATTCAACCAAATTAAAAATTGGGCAAAAATCAAGGCCAGGCATTTTAGATGAGAGAGGCACACACGACACATAAAAAGATGAAAACAGATGAAAGTTTATTTGACTATGGGAAATATAAATCAAAACAATACTAAATTACCATTCCACACTAATCAGATTGACAAAGCTTCAAACATTTTGCCTGTTTCAGGAGTTGATTTTTGGACGTGGTGCAGTGAGAACTATCACACAGAGCGGGCAGGAATATAAATTGGGAAATCACTTTGTAGATAAATTTAAACTCAACCAGTGAAGTGGATGATGTGACACTTATGGCCCAGCAGGATCGTTCCTGGGCATATATCCCAGAGAAATTCCTGCCCAGATGCCCGAGGAGTCATATAAAAGAATGTTCACAGCAGCATTATTTATAATGTCCAAAACACTAGGAACAATCCAAATGTCCGTCATAAATAATACTTTTCATGTAAAGTTCAAAAACATGCAAAACTAAATAATGGACTATATTTTAAGGATACACACATGTGAAACAATTCTTTAAAAAACAATTGTATGATAAATACAAAAGTAGAGATCACGATGATCGCAGAGAGGGGGAGCAAGGGCTGGGGTCAAGGAGGAGTACACAGAAAGTTTCCCTAGTATTGATAAATTTAATACTTGTATTATACTATTATCTATACCTTATTAAGGTATTAAAACATTCCCTTCTATGAGTGAAATGTTTCACGATAAATCCTAAGAGAGAGAATGAATTACTGCCCAGAAGCCCAAAATGGGTTAGGAGACAACAGTCTCAGATTGCTTTAAATCAATTGAACATTTGTAGATCTGATAAATCCAGCCCTCTTTAAGGGTGATTTAAAATCTAGACCAGCCCTCTCCCTGACATGGCACACACAAACACTCATATATCTTCTGCTCCACAACTGTTAGACTTGGAAGACTCTTGAAGCATAATCTTAAAGTAATTCTGCTCCCTTTGTCTCTTTAAAATTAACTCAGTGGGTGATGCAATATCTGAGATTTGCTTCAATAAGTCCAAAGGTGGCAGTATAGATGATACAAGCTGATCATGAGTGGATGATTGTTTTAATTGCTGATAGGTGAATGGGAGTTCATTGTACTATGATCTCTACTTTTGTGTATGTTTGAAATTTTCCATAATGAAAACTTTAAACAGTCAGTTCAGTGGCCAAAATCTTTCCTTGCGTGTACATGAAAACTAGATCAGTCCATTGACTTTTTCTGACTACTCATAGGTAATAACAATCATACGGTCACTTTAAGTCAGGATATACTGTCTCAATTTAGAAATTATAATTATAAGACCCATATAATGGTAAAACTCTTAAATCTTCCCCTCCTTAGTTACAACATTCTGCAGGCAAGAGGCCAGCAAATAGGGTAGGGTGGTATTGCGGTTTATTTTTCTTCTCTTATTCATTTGCCCATTTGCAAAGAGAGGATTCTGATCTCTCTCAGGTTTGAGTTTAGAGAGGAAAGAGAGTAAGAGGAAACAGGAAAATTCTTACCCGACTGGTACTGTGTTTAGATGGCTTTGCAGTAGCTAGGCATTGCTGGTATTTAAAGCCTTCCCTTATAGCGCACTTTTTATGGGTTTTTCAGAGGTCTTGCTAGGAATGTCTACAGCACTGCCCATAAAGCAGACAGATGCATTTTCCTCTCACTTCCACTCCTTTCATCTTGTTTTTTGCTGGCCCACTCTACTCTACACAGACCTCTTCAGATTAAAATGCTACCAGGTCAATCCTCATCCCCTTATAGCCCACCACTCATGGAAAACACTCATGTATCTTTTGCTTCAATGAACTCTGAAAGTGAAAACACCTCTTGTTCAGCCTATTTACCAGCCGCTGGCTAGATCATGTATAACTCTTTTATATTTTTCAGGTGGAAGCCAGACAGAACTCCACCATTCAACATTGTAGGTCACGTTATTAAACTTTCTCAACAGTTTCTTGAAGTTCTCCTTGCAAGGCTAGAACAATTTCCATTTGTACTCTATAGGTTTCAGAGTATAGCTGTCTCCAAAGAAAGTCTCTTTATAAACACCCTTCTTAATCTCCATAACATGAATGGTGACTTTAGAGTTGCAAAACCCAGTTTTGATTATTTATTTTGAAAATTTCCATCTTAGGGTGACTTCACACTGATATCTGGTCTCTTTCAATTTACTATTCTGTTAAAAAATATCCCAGGGGGCTGAAGAGACATGTTGAAGCAATCTTTGTGCTAAGTTGTTCTTTGAAAGATGACTCTGGAAGGAAATATAACCAAAAGAATTAAGATTAGTAAATATGATGATTAAGAAAAAATGAGCCTTCTGGAAATTATAGCTAAATTGTAAGAGATACGTTGATTTTTAGAATTGTTAGAATGGACTAGCAAACATATTTTGATTAATATTTAGGCAATAAAATAATGAGGATGAGGAGCCAAAATGGTTTATTACTAACAAATACAGATGTGTTCATATATATTGATCTAAATATAGATCATTGCCAATAAAAGTAGTTATGTTTATCACAAGATTTGTAAGGCATTTAGCAATTTCTTTGGAATCCTCAATTTTCAGATTAGGCTTAACACATGGGCTGAAAGAAAGTGGTAAGAGATATTCAATTGAATATTATTATGAAAAAATGTTAATTATTAATTATGTCAGTAGAGAAGGAAGTCATCCGTGGAATACTTTAATACTCTCTTCTACTCAACATTTTAATTGATGATTTAGGAAAAAATATACCTAATATGCAAATAATGCATTAATATATTTTTATTTTTATGTAATGTATAACTTGCTTCATAACTAAATTACCAACTAAACTTCATTTTTCATCTTTTGTGGTTTTGTGCTTGACCTCTGAAACTTACAACTCAAAATAGCAAATTATCTTAAACAGCAGCTGTTGACTGATTAGTTTCACATACATTATTATTTGATTAGTCTATGTTAATAGACAGCCAATATTTCTTGAACGTACTGGAAATCAAAGTTTTAGCTCAATTATACAATAACAAGTCTGAATACCTGGTGGTATAGCCATCAAGGTTAATAAAATGAGACCTTGAAAATGAACCAACATATTTTAGTGAAATGTGTTCCTTCTGGAATTTGGGGCACATGGTACCCTGGAATTCCATGTGACAGAGGTGCTGAAAACGATAAGCCAATAGTAATAGATGGTAGTTCTCCCTTCTTGTCAGTAAGGAGTTTTGTCCAAATGTGATCTTACTCTTGTAAGTTGAAGACCATATGGCACATAGACCACCAAAGCTAGGTAATTTATCTTTACTGCCCTGCTGTGAGCAAGACTAAGCACTTCCTCTGACTCTTTTCCGATTATAAATTTAGACAAATCTTAGGCATTTTTGAAAACTGAGATAACAGAACTCTATATTGAGCATATTTTTAGGTGGAAAAATAAAGGCCCACACTTATTTCCTCTTACCTAATCAACATTATTCCACAAGCCCATCTATATCTTTTGATTTTACAACATTTAAGAGAATAGATAGGAATAGACATGAAAAAGAAGCAAGAGGAAGAAAAAAGTAATAGAAAAACAATTTTAAAAGGCAGAAGTGGCAACGAGAGTAAAAACATGGAAAGAAAAACATGAAAAGGAAAATGCTCTATTTATTCATAAAAATCTCTAGAAGTACCAAGGGGGGAAGAAACAAAACAGAAATGTGTCTTTGCTCTCTCTTCCTCGTCATGTGGCTCCCAACTCACACACCTGAGACACTGCTACTAGATGAACAACATCATAAGACACTCACATGTCAGATTACCCAGCGACTTATGTTGTTCTTTTAAAGAGTGGTAATTGTGCTTTTTATGGCAGCAGACTATATATTCAAATATGTTCCAATCTAAAATGCAGTGTCCAAAACACCTCACAGTGCAGACTTTTTGAAAATGGAAGCTTATTATACAGTGAGATCACAGTCCAATTAACATTGAAAAGTGATATCATTTTAATCAACATTTTCCATCTGTCTATCAAAGGAATATGGCTGTGTGCGTGTGTGTGTGTGTGCATGTGTTCGTATGGTTGGCATCATATCATTGCATTGCTTAAATAGCAAAAAAAGGACTAAAATCATATACATTTCAAAAGTACACTTAGCTCAAGAATAAAAAGTAATTAATCGAAATAATTCTTATTTATGTCAGAATGTTGGAATATCACTGGAGATCCTAGTTTTGTGACCATAACTTATAGCTATAACTCTGATAAAAAGGAAAGCGTTAGATAATTAGATAGAAGCCAATACACCCTAAAGCATAGGACATCATCTGATGCCATAATCAGGATCAGGGTTGGGAAGAGGGGTCAAGAGGAGTCACGAGGCAAAAAAAGTCCTAAATATATTATAGGCTGACCAAAATAAAATCTTTTTGTTTTAAATTCTGTTTTATAATAAAGTATATTATGGGAATTCTATCACTATCTGGGTAAACCAAATAATAGTAAGAACCTCTGCTAAGATAGACAAAGGAGGCTATTTCGAATGTCTGTTTCTATGGATTCTGAAAGTTAAAAGAATCTACCCCCAAATGTGCAGAACAATTGACGAGAGTGAAGTATTCAAGTAAGATGCTATGAGAAAAATTAATATAGTGACTGAGAGATTCAAGTATTTATACCACCAAACTGTTCTGAAATCTAAATCTGTGCTGAGATGAGAGTACAGGGTCTAATTGTCAAGGTTAAATTAAATGAAATAACTGTAGTAATGTCGTCCAGATAGACCAAATGCTTGGCAGACAGTAAGAGTGTTAATAAATGGGCTTTAAATTTCTCAGTCCTTAAATTCCCTGAAATAAAAGAAAAGGGAGAAAGTAAGAGCCTGGTTAAGATCATTAAAATTCATTTCTGCACTTAATATGGTGATGAACTTGGGGAAAAGAAAATCTATGAATCTATGTTCTTTAAGTCAAGCTATAATGTAATGTAACCTGTTTGATAACTTTTAGGTTTCTGACTTTCAAACTTTTTTGACCACAAACCAAAATAATATATTTTGCAGAATATAGTCCATACACACTTGCACACGTAATACTAAGAAAAAGTTTCACAAAGTAATGCTCACTGTGATAAAGAGTGTGATTCTACTTTTGATGTTTGACTGCTGACAGCTTTCATCCCCATCATTCCCATTTCTCTCTTACCTCACATCCAGGCAAACTAAGAAAGCTCCCTCTTTTGGAGCCAAGAGAGGTGTGGGATTTCAAACCACCAAAGGCCCAGCTTGCTCACGGGAATCTTTGCCATGTCCCACACCCTAACCACCATAAAAACCCCAAGCTATTCTCCTTTTGTGACTCTCTCAAGTCATTTTTCAACCAGCTTGGGAGCTGCTCTGCTCTCCCCAGAAAGCCTATTATGTGGTTAATAATTTTTTTCACTTTCTTGGTGCTTGTGTGGCATCATCAGTCTCCACATCTGAACCAAATTTTGGGGCCATTCCACCTCTCCAGGGTGACCACGGTGCTTATCTATGTGGGAGGAATTTGCACATTTTCTATTCCATTCCATGCTATTTCATTTAAAATAATATTGAGCATAACCTTCTACATTGATTTTACAACCCATTAATTATAGACTTCAGTTGAAAATTCTAGTTCAAGATAAGGAAAACATAAAAATTCTGATTCTAAAGGGTTTTTAGGTCTTTTGATTTTTAAAATATTATATATTTGGACTATAATAATAATATCTGGCATTCCAAACATATTCTAAGGATTGCATATCTAAGCACGGCAAGACTCCAGCTCTTCCTACATCACTCTTATGGCTCAAGCCATACTATACGGATCATGAAGGTGACATAGAGCAGTGCTTCTCAAAGTTCATAATATGTCAGTCACTTGATGATCTTATTAAAATGCAGATTTTCCAACAGTAGGTCTTGGATAGGGCCAAAACTTCTGCATGTCTAACAACCATCCAGCTAGTATCAATACTGCTGGTCCATGGAGTGCACTTTGAGCAGCAAGGACAGAGAGAATAGCTACAGAAATCTCCCTCAGACTGTGCCTTGTCCCTATGCCTACGCCTCCTGAATGTTCTAGAGCTGAGTAGCTCTTTCAAGGCCTCATTTCTGAAATGTAGATATTTGTATTGTCATACTGCTAGTTCTCTGTCCAATATATATATATTGGATATATACATATATACATATGAATCATTTGATAGTAAGTTGTAGATATGATGCTCTTTTACCTCTAAATATTTCAATGTATGGTTCCTAAAAGTAGTGAAATTCTCATACATAACCACAATACAATGGTCCAATTCAGAAAACTGACATTAAAACAGAACTATTATCTAATTTACATTTCTTAGTCAAATTTCAGCGGTCCCATTGATGTTCTTTACAGCAAAAGAAACAAACTTCTGGTCCAGGATCCAAGCCAGGATCACATATTGCATTTAGTTGTCATTCTTCACTAGCCTTCTTTAATCTGGTACAGTTCATTAGTCTTTCTTTTTCTATCGTATCCTTGACATTTTTGACGAGTGCAGGCCCTTTATTTATAGAATAAATTTAAGTTTGTCTGATGTATTCTCATAATTTAATTCAAGTTATACATTTTTGGCAGGAACACCAGAGAAGAGATGTTGTACTTTTGGTTAATCATTCATCAGGAAGCACATGATAACTTATTTATCCCATTACTGGTAAAGTTAACTTTGATCACCCAGTGAAGGTGGTATCTGATAGGTTTCTACACTGCAGAGACACTGTTTTTGCATTTGTAGTTAGTAAGTATCTTGTGGGGAGGTATTGAGGATATCCTGTTTCTTAAAAAACTTTCATCCTCTTGATTTAGTAACTATTGATAACTCTTGTCTAAACAATTATTATTGTGGTGGTTGCCAAATGGTAATTTTCTAATTTCATGTTTCCTTCTGCCTAGCTTGATATTTCACTATAAGTAGCAGTTCAAGATGGCAATACAAGAAATCTGAAAATTGTCTTGAATTCCTCACTTTCATCAATTATCATACTATATGATCATGTAGTAACTGCTTGAGAAATGTATAGCACATATAGAAGGTAAGGCATTATCATTGCAATGAAATCAATGTCATATGGAAAAATTTAAATGTCTTTTGTGAAGTCACAGGGGAAAGGTATTTAACAACAACAGTAAGAAACAAACAAACAAACCAAAAAAAACCCCAGGATAAGTATAGAGTGATTTCACACCATCAGACACCTACCTGAGAAAACCTGACACTTTGTTGAAGCAGCAGCTAGAGGTTTAGGATCTATAAACTGGGGTCACAATCAGGGAGTTCAAGAGTCTGAATCCTTTTATCCAATTATATCCTGCACACAGAGTAGTTATCCTTGTCTGCAGTGGAAAGGTCATTAGATGTGCCCAGAACAACACTTTCCTTCTTAACACTAAACTAAGTCAAATTGCTTTTACCAAATGTATGTAATTATTTGTGAAATTCTCAAACCTTCATATCACCACCTCTGAAGTTTTTAAAAGAATAAAAATCATATCTAGCTCCTTGTTGGATGAAAAAGAATCATCATTGGATTTAGCTTAAAAGTAAGAAAATCAAGGGACTGGCTTGGTGGCGTAGTGATTAAGTTCACTTGCTCTGCTTCAGCAGCCTGGCGTTCATGGGTTTGAATCCCGGGTGCAGACCTACACACCACTCGTCAAGCCATGCTGTGGCATTGTCACACATACAAAGTGGAAGAAGATTGGCATGGATGTTAGCTCAGGGACAATCTTCCCCACAAAAAAAAAAAAAGTAAGAAAATCGAGGCCAGCCTGATGGCATGGTGGTTGGGTTCACGTGCTCTGCTTTGGCCGCCTGGGTTCGCAGGTTAAGATCCCGGGCGTAGACCTACACCACTCACCAGCCATGCTGTGGAGGCAACCAACATACAAAAAAATAGGGGAAGATTGGCACAGGTGTTAAATCCTCCTCAAGAAAAAAGAAAAAGATTGGCCATGGGTGTTGGCTCAGGGCTGATCTTCCTCACCAAAAAAAAGTAAGAAAATCTCCTTAACAGGTATTCCAAAACAGCCATTGTCAATGGGAATACCATTTAAAAGTTACCAGAACGGATATTCTCTCCTCATCATTACTATCATATGTTTTATTGATTTAAAAAGCATCTTCAGTCTTTCTTCCAGCAGTTCATATGAAACAGTCAGAGAGCTGTAACATCTGCTTGGTAGTATTAGCATAATACATCTGAAAATTGAATTATCAGAGGCATTTCAGTCTACAGTTGCATTGTTTTCCTTATTAATGTCCTATATTTAATGTAATATTTCATCTCTAAAAAGCAAAGCTCAGCTTATCTGATTAAGTTTGGCACCAAGAAGAATAACAACCTGCATTATCTGAAGACGTGAGTGGTACATTTGTGCATAGACAGAAACCACTACCGATTACGTATTTATTAAGCAAAGCAGCACTAGATAAGAAACTCTATTCTTTCTGTATATAGAAAGATTTTAAAGACTGAGAATATCAATTTATGAATAATGACCCCAGATCCCTACTAGCAAAGGACCAGAAATGAATATTTTGATATATGTTGGTGTGAGGAAAATGATATATTTCCGGAGAAGTCTATGTGAAGATATATATGATATTTCAATGTTAAAACTCAAACACATCCACAAAAACATTCTTAGAAGTAGATTGCCCCCTTGTGTAAGCAAGTCTACAATAACTACTGAGGGCATTACTGTAGGGTAGTAATCCATTCACGGTGATGACACAGACTTAGCAACAAAAGGTAAAACAACGCTTTCTATTTTCTATTCAACAAGGCAAAGGGACTTACAGTATATTTAGGATTTCCTTCAAAATATTTTAAAAATTAAAAGAGAATTTTCTGCTCAAAGAACAGGCATCTAGAAGCTGGAAACAATCATTTTGTCCAAAAAAGGGAATTATGAAGTATATCATTTTTTTAAAAGAATGAAAAGAATTACAGCAAGATATCAAAAGAGGTTGTTTATGGATCTTTCTTCTATGCCTGTCATCCCTTTTTAACTTTTCTATATTTTCTCAATTTCTGTAATCACCTGACTAGAAATAGCATTCTTAACACTTACCTTTGATAATTTGGACAGTTGATTTATTAAAAATGGAATATCACATGGTGGACAAAACAAAATCAGTCTACCTTAACTTCCAGAAAACCCTTCAGTGAAGAAAGATGGCATATTGTCCCATAGAATTGCAGCATATTGCTTTGCTGAAATGATAAAATAAAATAATTGTGAGCGGGTACAACATTTTAAAATCCACATAGAATTTATGTATTAAGCATTCATAAAAAATATATCTGATCATATGCCATTAACTATGAAAACTATAGTAAAAATACAAGTGATTATGTTCCATTTACTATGAAAACTGTGTTGGGAAGTGAGGTAAGACTGAGCTCTATGTAATTCTGACTTTTTACATCTCCTTACACTAACTACTGCCAACAGAAAAATGAAACAAATTGGCCAAAAAGCCTTCATTATTTAATCATTAATAAGTAAATAAATAAGCAAGAAATGAATAAGTAAACAAATACATAATAAAACCAGAGAAAGAAAGGTCTGGCCAACTAGAGTTCAGGAGGGAGAAAAAGATGGGTAATTTCTTTATTTGTGTTCAAAATAGTTATCTTATTTTATTTATTTATTTATTTATTTATTTATTTATTTATTTATTTTTTGGTGAAGAAGACTAGCCCTGAGCTAACATCCAATTCCAATCCTCCTCTTTTTGCTGAGGAAGATTGGCCCTAGGCTAACGTCTGTGGCCATCTTCCTCTACTTTATATGAGACACCGGCACAGCATGGCTTGAAAAGTGGTGCATCAGTGTGCACCCAGGATCGGAACCTGTGAACTCCAGGCTGCCGAAGTGGAGCGCGCGCACTTAACCGCTGCGCCACTGGGCAGCCCCCAGAACAGTTATCTTAAATTAATGAGTTAGTGCCTGGTATTTGTGAGACAGGGAAGTAACATTCAGCCATAATTGAAAACTTTTCAAAAAAGCAATAGGCAAAGAGAAAATGGATAAACATTTTATTTGTAGCAAATATAAAAGACAAGGTATATGCAAATAAATCTTAAAATTTGATAAGAAAAAATGAAGACCTGAATGGTAGGTAGGCAGAGGATTTGAAGACAGAATTCACAAACTGGTTAGCAAATAAGGTAGCATGTATTTCTTCATCAAGTACCATCAAGTAGTGATTTGCATGAGTGTGGATTCAAAAAATGCATTTCTCTGGTCCGGCCTGCTGGCGCAAGCAGTTAAGTGTGTGCGCTCTGCTGTGACAGCCCGGGGTTCCCTGGTTCAGATCCCAGGTGTGCACAGACACACCCCTTGTTAAGCCATGCTGTGGCGGTGTCCCATATAAAGTAGAGGAAGATGGGCACGGATGTTAGCCTAGGGCTAGTCTTCCTCAGCAAAAAAGAGGAGGATTGGCATTGGATGTTAGCTCAGGGCTGGTCTTCCTCACAAAAAAAAAAAAAAAAATGCATTTCTCTTCCCATATTTCTGTCATTCTGACCTCAATCGACTTCATTCTCAAAGAAAGTCCCCCTGGATTAAATTAATTTTAAAAACTGTTGTATCTAATAATCAAGAAAATAACACTAAAAGCATCAGTTGATGCACCAGTGAATGTTCACAAGTGTGTGTTGTGGTAGGTCCTCCTTAGAGACCTGGAGGCACTGTGAGTGAACCCTATGGGTGTTTTGTTAAAGTGGCTGTCAATATATATTAAGATTTTCAAAAATTCACATAAGTTTTAACCTGTTATCTCATGTCTAAAATTCTTGACCTGGTATTCTCACGTCTAGGATTCTATCCCAGTGCAGAAAACATGAATAAGCAAATCATGACAACATTGCCTGTAACAAAAATACTTTGAAAATTGCCTAAAAATTTAACAACAGTGGAGTAAACAAGTAAATTCTACTATTGTCACACAAATATTAATTTCATGTTTAAAGTTATGTTCACAATAAATAGTACTGCAATTCTAGATGAATAGGGTGTGTGTGTCTTGGTCAATCATGTTGCTAAAAGGAAAGAAAACTGTAGAGTAAGAAAATAATTAATGCCTTTAAAATAAGAGATAGAGAAAAGAAAAATATATTAGAATGAAGTATATCAAAAGATTTACTGTCATTTCTTTGGATAGATGACTAGATGAAATTTTTCTATTTTTCCTGTGTTTTCTAAGATTTGTACAATCATATAACAATGTTGCAAATAACATAAAATAAATTATTTTTGTAAAAGAAGTTAGGCCACCTAGTATTTGTTGTTACAGAACTGAATCAGCAATAATATCTCAGAGAATTCCAGGATAATGGAAATAAATAGTAAAAAACAAAACAAACAAAAAACACATTTTTCCAATGAGTTTTTCTCCTCAAAGTGTTTACACATATTGGGCTCATTTACCACCAGATAATAATTTCATTGATTTTGTAAGGCTGTATCAGGCCCATTTTATAGATAAAGACCTTAAGGAAAATAAAATAAAATAATGTGCACAATGTTTTACAGCAGAATTCAAAGAGGAATTCTGTTTCCTTGCTTTATTCTCTTTTCATTACACCAGTTCAATCAAGATTTCTGACAATAGGAATGATAAATTACTTAATATTTGTATTTAAATCAGGTGCAAATTTATGATTTAATCAGAAACAAACATTCCTGAATAACTCTTGGTTCATTCTGAACTACTTTTCTTGTCTATAAACCCATCCTTTTCCATTGTTTTCTAGCCTATATATTCAAATTTTACACCACCAATCTTTGCAACTAGTCCAACTAGGGTACATTTCTGATATCAAAAATCTCCCTGCATTTTGAAATATCTCATTGATCACTACAATCAGCCATAACTAAAGTTTTTATAGGGTCAGTAGCCAAGAAATCACTCCAATTTTTGTTAAAAAAACGTTTCTCTCCCTCCTCCTTTCTCTCTTTTTCTGTCTGTCGCTGTCTCTCTCACTCTGTCAGTTAGAATTAGAAGATATCTGTTATTCTTGGCCATTTTTAGCCTATGATAACACAGGGAAAAATGTTTCCAACTCAAAATAGCATTCCAAGAGAGTTGGAACCCTCTGGTAGCTATTTTTATTGTATAGAATCTTCCAGACATGATCCCAAAACACAACTGACCACCTATGAGGCTACTACGAAGTAGTGATTTGCATGAGTGTGGATTCAAAAAACACGATTTCTCTTTTTCTATTTCTGCCATCCTCATCTTAATTGAGCTCATTCTCAAAAAAAGTCCCCTTAGATGAAATCCAATCATATGTGAGGTTACATGGAGAAAGAGGCTCCTTATTGATCAAGTTACCAGATTCCCAGTTTCCCAAGACAAAGCATATACAACTGCATTCCAAAACAAAAGAAAAGGACTACAACTGATTTGTAATGTAACCAAAATTATTTAGGAACCAGTTGCTTGTACATATCTAAGAACTAGATTCTTACAAAGATACAAAGCTTGTGTTCCTGAGCCAGATTTGTACCAAGTGCGAGCCACAATGCCTCCTCCAGGTCACAGTGTTGAGTAACTGTGCTCTTGTCTGTATTGCACGATGTTCTCTAAGGAAGAGGGAAGGCTACATCAGCCGTCCTGTCCCCCCTCATCCTTTCGTCAACATTTGAAGTGGGCGGAAGCGCGGGAAGGAAGCCTGGCGCACCTTGGGGCTGGCGGTCCTGGCGGGGGTGCGGGGGCACAGAAGGCGCCAGGGGGAGCTGACGGTGGACGAGTTCCTGGCCTCGGGCTTTGATTCCGAGGCCGAATCCGACACTGCTGTGTTCAATGCCGTAGTCGCCTTCTACATCAAAGGCGTCTTTGGCTGCCTCCAGAAGCTGCTGTTTGGAAAGGCTCCCACAGGACAGCGGCAGGGTGCTGCAGCCCTCTAGCTGGGCGGGAAGGGGGTGCTGTCTGGACGTCAAGTCTTCCCTGAACTCAGTCATACAGCTGGTGGCCTGTGTGGCAGGCTGTCCTCCAGCATGTCGGCAGTTCGGTGCTCTACTACCTGACCTTCCCCGAGCAGTGCCACACCTGCCCAACAGGACAGTGGCCCCCGGGGAGCACGGGCGGGGAGAGGCCGCGAGTGCTGGCCTTCCTGGTCCTCCTAAGAGTCTGCGGCACAAGAAAGCCGTCTTCCAGAGCCCTGTCCTCAAGCAAGTGCACATCACGAACGTGAGGAACTGCAAGTTCACCTCCCCCAGCACCCTACCCCTCCTAACTTCATGCAGCGGACCTCGATGGAGCTGTTCATCCTTACACCAATGTCGCCGACCAGCACGCCTTCCTCTGCATCCACCAGCTGCCATCCACCTGCGCAACACCATGACCACGCGCAGGGACACATACCAGTCAGTGTTGAGCTGCAATTGGTGCCCTCCCTCTACTTGTGCTGCAGCGCCTTCAGCCCCGTCTGCCCCAGCGAAGCCCTCCAGCCCCTGATTTACCGCCTCTCCTATGTCGTCATCAGCTGCATCCATCTGGTCGCGACTGCCAGCTTCTACCCCCTGCCTGTGCACTGCATGTGCGCCCTGAGGCTGCTCTCTGAGAGCACCGGCCCGGTCATCCAGGCACTGCCCTTCATCCTCAAGCTTTCCCAGCAGGTAGGGTCAGAGGAGGCCAGGGCACATGAGCTCCATCCCCATCAACTTCGTCCAGATCCTGAAGCCGTCTAAGGTCAAGCTGCAGGAGAGGGCATACAGGGATGGCGCGGTGGATCAGCTGCACAACCTCACCCTGGAACACCTGCACAGCCAGGCCCAGAGAATCGCTTTCCCAGAACTGGCGCTGCCCATCATCTTGCAGCTAAAATCCCTCCTCCGGGAGTGCAAGGTGGCCAACTACTGCAGGCAGGTGACAGCTGCTGGAGAAAGCGCAGGAGAATACAGAGTATATCCGTCACCACCGCCAGAGGGTCTCCTTTGGTGTGTCAGAGCAGCACACAGTGGATACCTGGGAGAAGCAGACCAGGGAGGAGAAGATCTCGCTCACCAGGGACTAGAGCCAGCGGTGGAAGCTGAGGGACCAGGAGATCCAGCTAGAGATCAGTGGCAAAGAGCAGCTGAAAGACTTGAACTTTCCACAGATGAAATGGAAAAGTGGAAGACAGGAAGGATGAGGACCGAGTGGAAGTTAAAGATCTTTGACTTGGACAGTAATGAGGAAGACGATACCATGGAGTTCACAAGGAGAGGGACACCTGGGTCCCCAGAAGAGGAGGAAGATGGCAGCAGTAGTGTGGAGAGCAAGTAGTCAGCAACTCAGAGGATGGAGGCCTAGACTCAGAGGCGGGGCTGAAACTTGGGGTGCTCCAGCACCTGGCTCGGGGTCTCAAGGCTGAGCAGCAAGATTTACAGTTCTCTGAGGGGGACTGAGGGCTGCCTGCCTGGGGGCGTAGGGGGGCTGCCATACACGTGTTCCCACCTCCTGGACAGCTGGCATGCTGCTTCCTGGCCTGTGCTGAGCCCAGAGGGCCTGAGGTCAGCACCCTTGCAGTGAGGGAAGGGCAGTAGATGGTGAACAGGGCTTTATTTTTACAACATAAAAGACCAGAAAGTACAGAGAGCTGTGCCAATCCCTGGGGAAGTGGGTTTGGGGGTGGAAACCAGCACCCTGGAGCGTGTCTACCACTGCACCTCACAGTGGTGGCTTAGATACATCAACCCCGTGAGGGAAGCTGACCCAGAGTGGGGCTCTGTCCTTTCCCCTTGCCTGATGTCAGGGTGCAGAAAACCTAGAAAAAGCAGTCCCAGTTCCAGAGGGAGCCAGTAGGCACAGCCAAGGCCAGCGTAGCATGATATGTCTCCTCCTGGCCTCTTCCACTGCCTTTGTCTCTGGTTTGTGTGAAGCTGCCCGGGATGCAGAGCCGCCGGCCCAGGCCTAGGTTCTGATCCCCAGGGCCATCTGTACCAGCCTCTACAGTCACTCCCAGAAAATCTTTGGAAACTTTTTCCTTTCCTCTTAAGTCACATGTTTTCATTTTTAAAATTCTTATGTGTTTTTGCATCCAAAACCAAATGGAAAATAAGCTATGGGGAGCGGGGCCTTTGCATCAGAGCCGTTAGCACTTAAGGGGGCTGAGGAGTCTGAGTGGCCCACCCACCAGCTCAGCACAGAAGCTGGGAGGAGTCTGTGGTTCCTGGGAGCAGAGCCATGGTCCCATTTTCTTGCTTGGGTGAGGCTCTGCCAGCAAGGTGGTGCCCCCGAATAGGGGACATTGCCTTTGCTGGGAACAGGAGCTGCTTCCCTGAAGTGAGCTTCCTTTTGGGGTCCCACAGCATTGGTGGCTGCAGTGGCTGTAGGGCAGGGGGTTGGCGGGGAACTGGCCGTGTAGAAGATGCTGCCAGGGGCTTGGCCACCGGTAGAGAGAGATGGGCCTGGGTGGGGGCCTGCTGGGCTGCTGGCCCACAGCCCTGAAGAGCCTCAGGCCTGCCCCCTCCATTGATTGGAGACCACCATTCTCAGCTGGCACTCATCTGGGTCCAGGTCTTGGGAGCTGGCCTCAGCTTTAGCCCCATGGTTGACAGGTGTTCCTCAGTCAGCAGGATCAAGTTGTCCTGGATCCCCTGTTTTCTGAAGACCTGATTGGGGGAGAAGGGGTGTCAGGGCCTGAGTGCTGGGCTCAGTGCCTGCCTACCCTGCTGGATTCCTCCAGACCAGCACAGGCTGAGTGTTCTGGGCTGTAGAGCAGAGCTGAGAGGAGCTGTTTGTGCGGCTTGCAGGAAAAACTTTCAAATGAAAGAAAAATCTCGTCTTTGTTGGGCGTATTCAAGGCAGAAGCAAGGACAAGGCAAAGGGGTTGCAGTGGGGGAGCATATATCAATGTTCCCTCTCCCCACACACTGTTTTTGAAGTGGGGAAATTTGAGGTGGGGAGAGGCACTGGGGAATGATCTTGCTCTGTCCCTTCCTTTCTGGGGGGAACTCAGAACCATCTCCGGCAGGTCCCCTACCTCTGCCCCAGGGACATGTTCCCCTCTCCCCTCCTCACTGGTGCATATTCTCCACAGCCAGACAGGCCCCCCCTGCATAGCTGCCGACATCCTCCACTGTCCACTTGCCAACATCTTTGGGGGCTGTGGCCTCCTTCCCATCTAAGAAGAGTCCACCCCCCGTGGATCCTGGGTTGGGGAAGTGTTACTAGGACTCTGGCCGGCTCTTTCCTATGCTCCCTCCCCTGTCTGCTGATCTTTGCTTGTCCTAATTGTTTGGAGATGTTGGATCGATGACTAAAAGGGATTTTTCTCCCATGGATACCCTCCTTCAGGCCTTTGGACGGGGGAGACTGGGTGTCCTACCCCATGGATGATCTAAAACTTGGAGGAGGGTACCCCCCCAAAGTATACATAAACAAGGGATATCTTTGGAACTCTCTAAATTAGTGACTATTTGCCATTAGGCATATTGTCTGGCTAAGAGTTTCTTAGAGCTCTTGATTTTATATTTACTCCTATCATTAACGCCAGTTGTATTTTTTTGAGTGTACTATTGTAAATGAAGCATTTTTAAACTTTTGTTTTAAAATCACAACCTGAGCATTATAGCATATGAAATAATGCACATAGAACAAAAAAGTTATGTGGCATTTCAGTTGCTGGGCAGGTAGCTAAGTTTACTCACTAGCTAAATGGGCCTCTCACAGATAATGAGGAAAAACGTTGAATCTGCGAAGCACAAAGGTAGAACAATTAGTCTACTAAGATCAGGGAGGTAATTATTTTTATTTCCTTTCATTGGATAATGAATTGGCTCTAGACTAACTGTATTTCTGAGTACATTGCCTTCTTTTTGAGTCTTGGCCTAGTTTTGTGACAACATTTGGTCCACGTACACTCATAATGTTTCCCAACATTTCACACCTAGTACTCTGAATCAGACTCTCAATTTTCTATCCAATTTATCACAAATGTCCAACTTCCACAAGAAAGCACTTTACCTTTCCTTAGACAAGTTTTCTTTATTTCAAGGAAGGTTTTATTTATTTAAATGTAGAATGTCAGAATTAAATGATTATTGTTGACAAAACTTCATATGGAATAAGAAAACTTACTGTAATATAATTATCTTGCATTAATCATTTTTTAATCCTACTCTACCCAGACTAGTGAAGAGGCTACTGTTCTTTTTCCTTCCTCAAAAAATATCTCAAAATCAATTACCTACAAGAGTTGCCCATGACAATTTGAATGGGATCTTTAAAATGTAAATATTGAATCTTTACCCAAATTCTCTCTTAAAAAAAGAATGAGAAAGAGGGGAAATCTAATATGTCCTAAGAACTTAACCTCTTGTGTCCCACATTCTCTTTTTGGCCTTTTAAGAAGTACCTAATATAAACGCCAACAATACACCTGATGAAGTAGTTCTAAATCCTATTTCACAAATTAGGAAATGAGGAGAAGAGAGTTTAGGTAATTTGCCAAGCCTCTATCTATCCGTTTGCCTTCTAACCAACCTTGCAGTATACTACTGACTATAATTGTATTTTTTAAGTTGAACTTGGCTTCAAATCCTGCACTGTTTACAAATTGCACTAAAAAGCAACATCTGACTAGGAACAGTTACCAGATGCAAACTACCACTTAGTCAGAATGAAGGGGGGAAAGAAAAGACAAGAAGCACATCCAACTTCCACATTATTTAAATGATGGTGGTAAGTATTCATTCTGCATTTGTTGGCCTACCTATTAGTAGATGTTTGAAAACTATTAACCTTAAAAGCACAGGCCATTTTAAATCTTCAATAAAAAGTGTTATTACATCCAATTTAGATATTTAAATGCTCATGCATTAGTGATCTTTTACACCTTAAAAATCAATCATACCTTTAAAAAACCTGATTTCATGGCATGAATCTGAATGTTCAAATTCCTATACTTAATTTCCATTTATCCTTTCAAAGACAAAGGGAGGCATGAGTGAGGGAAGAACGTTGGCTAGAAGGCAGGAAACTTGAATTCTTGTTAAACCTGCCTCTAACTACAGTGGAAAAAAGGTCACAGAATCCCTCATGTTATTTATCTTCTCCCATGTAAACAAGTAAATGAGTGCTAGAGTATTTCTAAGATCTCTTTTGGCTAATGCATTATGTAAATTTATTGGGGCTAAGTAAATGCACATCTTTCTTTGTAAACCAACACAATATACTAAAACTGGTATTTGAAAAAATAGAAGGCAATTTCCTTTTTTCCTTTACAAAAGGGTAAACTCAGAGTTCCTTTTTATGTCAACCTCTAGTAGGGCCCTTCCTTTGTTTATAATCTTTGTGATTTAGACACAGCTTTTTAATATGATAACTATCCATCAAAGTGCACCTGTGCTAATTATAATGATAATTCTGCCTGTTTCCTTTTGACAAAGAAGCTACATGATATGATTGCTAAAATGACTTGGAGGGAAATAGAATCAAAATCTCACACATCTTCCTACCATTACTCATGACCTGCTTCATGAATTACAAGAAGTCACTTATGACATTTTGCTGAAGACAACACTTACTGCACCATTTCCTCCACTTCAAATATGCTTCATTTCTCCAAAATGAGATACAGTAACAATTCTGTGAAGGCAGGGAGCAGTGGCTAAGGATAATGAATCCAAAAGCAAGATATGTGAGAATACATCTGGGAATTGTTCTCTTTCTGATTTGAAGATGGACATTTCTCCACTGGCATGCGATTGCAATGATAGAATCTATTTGGTTTTCAAGGGGCAGAGATGGAGGTATTAGGTGAACATCAAAAAAGAGTTTCAGGTGTAGAAGGTGCTATTACTCTGGAAGGCAATGAATCAATGTTGACCTGAATATTTTTCATTAAAGGAGACTCATTTTGTGATCATCAATTGCAGACTATATTAGGCAAAAAACTGGTTAGAATCACTGTAGGACATTTAATATTGATGGCTGCCCATTCCATTCCCCAGACCAAATAAATCAGAAGCACGGGGTTTGGGGCCCAGTAGGGGTATATTTGAAAATGTCTTGGGTGGGATTCTAATATGCAACTAGGGTTAAGAACTAAGGCCCTAGAGAAGTTGTTTACAGACTTGGTTGTGTATCAGACATTCCTGGGAAAACAGAAACAAAGCTGAATCCATCCAGTGATTCTGGTTTGTTAGGTACGGCCAAGGAACCTGAAATTTTGGCAAGCATACCAGTTATTTCTGATGCAGGTGGTCCACGGACCTCAATGAAAAATACTACCTGAACCATTGGTCCCTAATGCATGCACACAGTGAGATGAATTTTTGATAACAAGGAATGAAAGAGGGTATTCATTGGCCAGTCTATTCAGTCAATTTCTAGGTAGGCAAAATTACAGATTTGAATAAAGCTGGATGTGATGAACTTATCTATAAAAGAACACAGTGCAGTCCACTGTTAAAATACAGATTCCTGGAAAATCAACCTTTGAGGGTTTGGGGCCTTGGGATCTTATTTCTATCAGTTTCTTATGCCCTGAAAATATGCCTGGGTCTGGCAGGGATCTCCAACGTCCCCTCTGAGACTCTTAGATGCCTTTTTGAATAGTTGTAAGGTGGCAATGAAGGTGGCAAGTCTTCCTTCATAAGAATATTAAAAACAAAAACAAAAACAGGCAGTAGGGCCAGATATAAGTCTTATTTGAGATCCCTGTTTTCACAAAGAACGTAAACCCTGAAAATGACTTAGTTATCTAGATATTCTAGTCACTAGTTATAGGGGCCAATAGATGGGTCTGTGCTTGGGGAGATTTGCAAATAGGAGGATCCAAAGATAGGAGAAGGGAGAACAAAATTCCAGAACACTACCATGCCTTATTGGCCCAGTCCTCCTATATGTATTTGGTTATTGTTAATTTCAATGGGTTATATCAAGAGCAGGCATTCCTGGCTGCATTACAAAGTCAAGGTCAACATTCTAAAACTTTAATATATATATGAATCACTTGGACATCTTGTTAAGTTTAAGATTCAGATTCAGTATGTCTGGGATGGGGCCTAAGATTCTGCATTTCTAACAAGCTCCCAATTATTGCTGATATTGCTGATCCATGGACTGCTCTTTGAGTTGCAAGGGTTTAGGCAACTTCTGTGGTTCTGGCACTAGCCTATGCTCTTAACTTTTCTCATTTTCTTTTGAATCAGATTATTGATCATAGAATAAATTCCCCTGAGAGTGAATAGATGCATCCATGCCGACTCATCACACTGTCCTCTCTTGGATTGGACTCCTTCATATTCCTCACCTCTGGGAGCCCCCCAGTGTTTCAGTATCTTAATAGCGACTCAATATATTTAATTTACAAACACTGCCACACGTGTGAAGTCAATGCTGCTTTATCAGCTTTACAAAAGAAGAATCGAGGTTCCGGGTAGGTTGCAAAACTTGCCCAGGGAGATTCCATGACTCAACTCTTAAGATCATAAGGACTCTAAGGTCAAAATTATTTTCCCTAAAACCACAGTTTCCTGTGAGAAACAAGATATCCAGATTCTCTTTACCTATTTAGACAAAGTACCAGCAATGTAAGCAAACAAGACTCCCATGTATAACTTTATAGACTTGGATATAAAACTGTACATAAATTTTAACTAAACCTCACAATACCCATATGAAGTACCATTATTTTTACATTAGTATAGAGAGGCATAAAACAGAAATTGAAATCACTTAGTTTGCCTGAGGCCGACAGAATGTGGAATACAATTTATGACAAATTCAACTGAGTCATCACGTTCCATATTCACACATTTTATAACAGAAGAGATATAATTGGTTCACAGAGGGATACCTGTAAAGCTCATTCCATAGGTTACACGGAATGTTAACTTACCTAATGAGCCCCTTTCAGACTGAAAGGGAGCTTATTGTCTTACTCAGTGAGTAACAGTGTTTGTTGCACTTTACTATGTAACACAAAAATTAAAACAAAACTTAACATTTTTATGAAAAGTAACACCTGTAATACAATGTCATATGGTTCCTAGTGGCTGCAGGATAAAATGTGCTTTAAAAATACCAATATAAATTTAAAGGAGACATTGTTCTTCACATTTTAATTATTACTACATTTCTAAAATCAATGGAAATTCCATCATTAGACAAACATTTCCCTCTGTAATCCCTGGGAGCTGTCTTGGGGTCTCTACTCCACTAGAGGAGAAAACACACAGGAAGGGAATTGAAGGCAGAGGACTAGAACGAACTCAGTAACTCTGTACCAAATTATGGAGAAATGGGACTTCAATGAAACCTTCCCACCACATGATTTGGGTCTTTTCAATATATCATCAAGCCAATGTTTTGAAGCATAGTCAATGATAATGGTAACACGTTTCATTGATGGGTATTTTTGCCAATTCTTGTACTATCACCTCAGTGGCTCTATATGAATGAGATTTCATACACTGACTATAGAAAACCTTAATGATCAACTTTCTCAAACATCATTCACATTGTTTAAAGCTTATTGGTAAGGAATTCATGGACAGGACAGTGAGGAATTATCCATTTTCCATGCATTAGTGCAGTAATGTACTATGGAAGTACATCAGTAAGTAATGCACTCTAAGTTCTTTCTCCCGTGTGTAGTGTTAATATTTCATCTTTAGTTATTTTGCTTTATTGTTATAGTGGACTTACTAAACTTAAAAACTGGAAAATGTAGAAAATTATCTGAGACAACAAAACAAGGGAAAGATATGTTACATAATGTTAGCAGCAGTTTTGGCTGTACTAAAAATTAGGTTAAAAAAAATTGGAGTATTGTGCATCCTCAAAAAGTTGAAAAAGGAAAAGATGTATGTGTGATATCTGGAAAACATTTTATACTGTATCTGGTGTTATCATCCTTTTTTTCTCCTTCTTCTTACTTTTTTATTTTTGCTTACATTTTACTTTTGCTTTATACTAAGACTTTAATACTAAGTTTTTCTATCTTGTCAAAACAAACTTTTAGTTGAAGATTTTAAAAATATATATCACCGCAGTTATATGACATGTGTAATTCAAACAAATTGCTTAATCAAATTTAAGCTGCTTTATTCCCTGAATCATCTAGTCAAACATAAGGAAGTTAACCCAACAGAACTGTGCTTTACTTATGGTTTAAACACAATTGAGACACATTAACATTATCAAGCCTGTGGAAAGGATAATGAATTTTGCTTTATTATGATGCATTTCACTTCCAACTTCCAAGGACAATTACTGTGCACTTTTGTTTATGATGTAGAGTATTGTTTGTGACACTTGGCCATTTAGAACACTACATTAAATTGAATATTGTAAATTATCTCCCTTTATTTAGAGGAAAGAAAGAGACATTGAAAATAAAATGTGGAGCTTTCTAGATAAAATGAGACTTTATGAGTTTGTTTCCTGTGTTCTATATTTCTACATTTTTCTGCTATTTCATTTTAAAAGAACTCCTCATTTGAAAGAGTCAATTCCATTTTGAAAATGGGTCTCTGGACCCATAAAAAGCAAAAAATCTTCATTACCTGAACAGTGGCCAAAAGTGAAATAGCTGCAAAGTATAATTATATAGATAGTACTATAAAACATATTTCTAGATAGATACTAGTTTAGGGTAAAATAAAATTCCCTAGATATATTTACTTCTTTATTTCATAGACTTTTTAATACACTCCCCACCAATGTTCTTTTTCTTTTCTTTTTTTTTTTTTTTGGTTTATTGTGGTAACATTGGTTTACAACATTGTATAAATTTCAGGTGTACATCATTATACTTCTATTTCTGCATGGATTACATCATGTTCTCATGTTCACCACCCAAATAATAATTACAATCCATCACCACATACATGTGCCTAATTATCCCTTTCACCCTCCTCCCCCCCCTTCCCCTCTGGTAGCCACCAATCCAATCTCTGTCTCCATGTGTTTGTTTGTTGTTGCTATTGTCTACTACTTAATGAGTGAGATCATACGGTATTTGATCTTCTCCCTCTGACTTATTTCACTTTGCATAATACCCTTAATGTCCATCCATGTTGTCACAAATGGCTGGATTTCATTGTTTCTTATGGCTGAGTAGTATTCCACTGTGTATATATACCACATCTTCTTTATCCATTCATCCCTTGATGGACACTTAGGTTGCTTCCAAGTCTTGGCTATTGTGAATAACGCTGCAATGAGCAGAGGGGTGCATGTATCTTTATGCATTGATGTTTTCATATTCTTTGGATAAATACCCAGCAGTGGAATAGCTGGATCGTATGGTAGTTCTAGCCTTAATTTTCTGAGGAATCTCCATACTGTTTTCCACAGTGGCTGCACCAGTTTGCACTCCCACTAGCAGTGTATGAGAGTTCCCATATCTCCACATCCTTTCCAACACTTGTTGTTTCCTGTCTTGTTAATTATAGCCATTCTGACAGGAGTGAAGTGATATCTCATTGTAGTTTTGATTTGCATTTCCCTGATAATTAATGATGCTGAACACCTTTCATGTTCCTGTTGGCCATCTGTATATTGCCTTTGGAGAAATGTCTGTTTAGGTCTTTTGCCCATTTTTTAATTGGGTTGTTAGTTTTTTGTTGTTGAGATGCATGAGTTCTTTATTATTTTGGAGATTAACCCCTTATCAGATGTATAGTTTGCAAATATCTTCTCCCAATTGTTAGGTTGTCTTTTCATTTTGTTGATGGTTTCCTTTGCTGCAGAAGCTTTTTACTTTGATGTAGTCCCATTTGTTTATTTTTTCTATCATTTCTCTTGTTCGGTCAGACATGGTGCTTGAAAATATTTTGCTAAGACGGATGTCGAAGAGCGTACTGCCTATGTTTTCTTCTAGAAGTTTCATCGTTTCAGGACTTACATTCAAGTCTTTAACCATTTTGAGTTAATTTTTGTGTGTGGTGTAAGTTAATGGTGTATTTTCATTTTTTTGCATGTGGCTGTCCAGTTTTTCCAACACCATTTGTTGAAGAGACTTTCCTTTCTCCATTGTAAGTTCTTGGCTCCTTTGTCGAAGACTAGCTGTCCATAGATGTATGGGTTTATTTCTGGGCTTTTGCTTCTATTCCATTGATCTGTGTGTCTGTCTTTGTGCCAGTACCATGCTGTTTTGGTTACTATAGCTTTGTAGTATATTTTGAAATCAGGGAGTGTGATACCTCCACCTTTGTTCTTTTTTCTCAGGATTCCTTTAGCTATTCGGGTCTTTTGTTGTTCCATATAAATTTTAGGATTCTTTGTTCTATTTCTGTGAAAAATGTTGTTGGAACTTTGATAGGGATTGCATTGAATCTACAGATTGCTTTAGGAAGTATGGACGTCTTAACTATTTTAATTCTTCCAATCCAAGAGCACGGAATATCTTTCCATTTCTTTGTGTCTTCTTCAATTTCTTTCAGCAATGTTTTATAGTTTTCAGTATACAGTTCTTTCACCTCTTTGGTTAAGGTTATTCCTAGGTATTTTGTTCTTGTTGTTGCAATTGTAAATGGGATTGTATTCTTAATTTCTCTTTCTGCTACTTTTTTGTTAGTGTATACAAATGCAGCTGATTTTTGTATGTTGATTTTGTATCCTGCAACTTGATGGTATTTATTACTTCTAAAAGTTTTTTGGTGAATTCTTTAGGGTTTTCTATATATAAAATCACGTTATCTGCAAATAGTAACAGTTTCACTTCTTCCTTTCCAATTTAGATCCCTTTTATTTCTTTTTCTTGCCTGATTGCTCCGTCTAGGACTTCCAATACTATGTTAAATAGGAGTGGTAAGAGTGGGCATCCTTGTCTGGTTCCTGTTCTTAGAGGGATAGCTTTCAGTTTTTCACCATTGAGGATGATATTAGCTGTGGGTTTGTCATAAATGGCCTTTATTATGTTGAGGAACTTTCCTTCTATACCCATTTTATTCAGAGTTTTTATCATAAATGGATGCTGTATCTTGTCAAATGTTTACTCTGCATCTATTGAGATGATCATGTGATTTTTATTCTTCATTTTATTAATCTGGTGTATCACATTGATTGATTTGTGAGTGTTGAACCATCCCTGCATCCCTGGAATGAATCCCATCTGATCATGGTGTATAATCTTTTTAATGTATTGTTGTATGGGATTTGCTAGTATTTTGTTGAGGATTTTTGCATCAATGTTCATCAGTGATATTGGCCTGTAATTTTCTTTTTTTTTGTGTTGTCCTTGTCTGGTTTTGGTATCAGGGTAATGTTGGCTTAGTAGAACGAGTTAAGGAGCTTCCCCCACTCCTCAATTTTTTGGAACAGTTTGAGAAGGATAGGTATTAAGTCTTCTTTTCATGTTTGGTAGAATTCACCAGGGAAGTCGTCTGGTCCTGGACTTTTATTTTTGGGGAGGTTTTTCATTACAGTTTCAATCTCCTTACTGGTGATTAGTCTATTCAGATTCTCTATTTCTTCTTGATCCAGTTTTGGAAAGTTGTATGATTCTAAGAATTTATCCATCTTCCAGATTGTAGAATTGGTTGGCATATAGCTTTTCATAGTATTCTCTTATAATCTTTTGTATATCTGAAGTGTCAATTGTAATTTTTCCTCTTTCATTTCTAATTTTACTTATTTGAGCCTTCTCTTTTTTTTCTTGGTGAGTCTAGCTAAAGATTTGTCAATTTTCTTTATCCTTTCAAAGAACCAGCTCTTGGTTATATTAATTTTTTCTATTGCTTTTTTAGTCTCTATGTCATTTATTTCTGCTCTGATTTTTATTATTTCCCTTCTTCTACTGATTTTGGGCTTTGTTTGTTCTTCTTTTTCCAGTTCCTTTAGGTGCATTGTTAGATTGTTTATTTGAGATTTTTCTTGTTTGTTGAGATAGGCCTGGATTGCTATAAACTTCCCTCTTAGAACTGCTTTTTCTGTATCCCATAAATTCTGGAATGTCCTATTTTCATTTTCATTTGTCTCTGATTATTTTTTTATTTCTTCTTTGATTTCTTTGTTGACCCAATCATTGCTCAGTAGCATTTTGTTTAATCTCCACATATTTGTGGCTTTTCTGATTTTCTTCCTATAGTTGATTTCTAGTTTCATACTGTTGTGGTCAGAAAGATGCTTGGTATTATTTCAATCTTCTTAAATTTATGGATACTTGTTTTGTGGCCTAATATGTGATCAATCCTGGAGAATGTTCCGTGTGCATTTGAAAGAATGTGTATTCTTCAGTTTTGGGGTGGCATGTTCTGTATATATCTACTTGGTCCTTCTCTTCTAGAGTGTGATTTAAGGCCAATGTTTTCTTATTAATCTTCTGTTTGAATGATCTATCCGTTGGTGTAAGTGGAGTGTTAAAGTCTCCTACTATTATTGTGTTACTGTCTATTTCTCTTTTTATAATTGCTTTATATATTTAGGTGCTCCTGCGTTGAGAGCATAGATATTTACAACTGTTATGTCCTCTTGTTGTATTGTTCCTTGATCATTATGTAGTGCCCTTCTTTGTCTCTTTTTACATTTTTTGTTTTAAAGTCTATTTTGTCTGATATGAGTATTGCTACCCCAGCTTTCTTTTCATTGCCATTAGCATGGAGTATCTTTTTCCATCCCTTCACTTTCAGTTTGTGGGTGCCTTTAGGTCTGAAATGTGTCTCTTGTATGCAGCATATATATGGGTCTTGTTTTTCTATCCAGTCAGCCACCCTATGCCTTTTAATTGGAGCATTTAGTCCATTAACATTTAAAGTAGCTATTAATAAGTACATACTTACTTCCATTTTTTTAACCTTTTTTCCTTGGTGTTTTAGTAGCTCTTCTCTGTTCCTTTCTTCTTCTTTTGCTCTCTTCCTTTGTGGTTTGATGGCTTTCTTTAGTATTATGTTTGGGTTCCTTTCTCTTAGTTTTTTTATGTATTTATTATAGTTTTCTGGTTTGTGATTACCATGGGGTTCATATATAGTAACCTATGTATATAGCAGTCTATATTAAGTTGATAGTCTCTTTAGTTTGACCTCTCTCTGAAAGCTCTCCTCTTTAACTCCCCTCCTCCCACATTTTAGGTTTTTGATATCATATCTAACCTCTTTTTTGTGCTTTTGTATCCATTACCCTCTTATCATGGAAATAAATAATTTTTCCTATTTATGGTCTTCTCTTTTCCCCTTAAATAAGTCCCCTTAGCATTTCTTGTAGTACTGGTTTTTTGGTGACAAACTCCTTTAATTTTCACTTGTCTGGGAAACTTTTTATCTCTCCTTCCATTTTGAATGATAACCTTGCTGGGTAGAGCATTCTTGGCTGTAGGTTTTTCCTTTTAGCACTTTAAATATATCATGTCACTCTCTTCTAGCCTGTAAGTTTTCTGCTGAGAAGTCAGCTGATAGCCTTATGGGGTTTCCTTTGTATGTACCTTCTCTTTCTCTTGTGGCTTTTAGGATTCTCTCTTTATCTTTAATTCTGGACATTTTAGCTATGATGTGTCTTGGTGTGGGCCTCTTTGGGTTTATCTTGTTTGGTGCTCTCTGTGCTTCCTGTACCTGGATGTCTGTTTCCTTCCTTAAGTTAGGGAAGTTTTCAGCTATTATTTCTTCAAATAGATTCTCTGCCCCTTTGTCTCGCTCTTCTCCTTCTGGAACACCTATAACACAGATGTTAGTGTGCTTGATGTTGTCCCAGAGGTCCCTTAGACTGTCCTCACCCTTTTTAATTCTTTTTTCTTTTACCTGTTCATTTTGGGTGATTTCTTCTAGTCGTTCATCCAGCTCGCAGATCCATTCTTCTGTATCCTCTACTCTGCTTTTGGGTCCCTCTAGTGAATTTTTCATTTCCAGTATTGTATTCTTCATTTCTGATTGGTTCTTTTTTATATCTTCCATTTCTTTGTTGACATTCTCACTGAGTTCATCTATTCTTCTCCCCAGATCAGTGAGCATCCTTAACACTCTTTGTTTGAACTCTCTGTCAGGTAGGTTGCTCATTTCTGTTTTGCTTAGTTCCTTTTCTGGGGTTTTGTCCTCTTCCCTTATTTGGAACGTATTCCTTTGCCTCCTCATTTTGTATCTTTCCCTGTGCTTGTGTCTATGCATTAGGTAGGTCGTACCTCTTCTGCTCTCAGAGAGGTGACCTTATATAAGTGATGCCTTAGGAGTCCTGGCAGTGTGCTTCCCTCTCCTCTCCAGTTGCAAATGTTCCAGGAGTGACCCCTGTGTGGGCTACGTGTGTCCTTTTGTTGTGGAGAGGTTGTTCTCCCTGTAGGTGCCCAGGGAGGCTGAGTTATGCTCCTGGCCAGCTGTTGTAATGCTCAGCTGCTTGCAGTTGTTGTGGGCCCTTCAGTCTCTTTATCAGGGGTGGGGAGCCCCAGCACAGTTGGCTGCAAGGTCTAATAGCACATTCTTGTTGCCATATTTCTATCAAGTGAGTAGGCCCCCAGCATGGCAGGTCCTTAGGCTCAGGGGCTTACAATTGCTATATGCCTCTAGACTTTAGGTCCCTTGTCAGCTCTCTGAGGATTGCAGCTGGGTGAGGCTGGCCTCAGGCACAGGAGCACCCAATTGTTTCAGGCTTTGGAAGGTGGGGCCAACCTCCTATGTTACTCTTTGAGAAGCACAAGTCTTCTGCAGCTGACAAGCCCCACTGCCCACAGGCCCACACACACAGTCAACACAGTCCTGTCCTGTGCGTGTGCCCCGACTTCCTGAAGTGGACCCAGTCTCTCCAAGGTGGGAACCCCACACTCTCCACCACAGCCCCACACTCTCCACCTGCTCCTTGCACACAGCCTGCCCTACAGAGGTGGACTCAGTCACCAGGCTATAGATAATCCAGGTAGCTCCCTTAGCAGGCCCACAAGTTGTCCAAGGGCTTGTTGTGGGGTGGGGCCAGTCCCTAGGGTGGGCTGCCTGCCCTGGCTGAGCTGGATTAAATGGGTGGTCTAGTGGGTGGGGCAGACCCTGGGCTAGCAGGCCCCAGGGAGAACTCCAATGGCATCTGCCAGCATCTGTGTCAGCACGCCCACACCAGGCCACAACAATGGCTGCCGCCAATGTCCTAGTCCCTAGAGAGGTCTCACCTCTCACCGAGATGCACTTAGAGCCTATGAGGTGAGTCTCTTTTCCCCAAAGGGCCATGCACCTTTCTTTCTGCTGATTTTAGGTTGCTTTCTGAAACGGGTTAGTTTGTGTGTGGGCCAAATAAGAGCTGGTTTTAATTTCTTTGTGAACCAGCTTTTCTAGGGGTACTCCCCGATGTTTTAGTAGCAAGCAAAGTCAGATATTACGCCACTCGTCTCAATTGTGCTGGGTCCAAAAAATGCCTACAGCGGGCATGGTACCCTGCTCAGGGCCCTGCGCCTCCAGGGAGGGTTGTGTACCTTTGGGCTGCTCCCCAGCGGCCGTGAAACTGGCGGCTTGTGAAGGTGGCATTTTTTCTCTCCAGAAGGGAATTTCTGTCTCTTCCACCTCAATTAGGATTGTTGTTTGTTGCAGGAGATCCTCATATCCAGTTTTCAGTTCTCTCTCAGGGGTAATTTTTCCAAGAGTAGTTGTAAATTCGCTGTGTCCGTGGGAGGAGGTGAGTTCAGAGTCTGCCTATGATGCCATCTTGACTTCCTCTCCCAACAATTTTCTATTTGAAGGATGTTTATTAGTTTGAATTTCATGCATATAAATAAATTTAATTTCCAATGTCATTAAATTGTGTATCAATATGTACTAATACTAAGAGAATTAAGAAACTTGAGATATAAGAAATAAATGAATGCCACATTGCAGGATGTCTACAGATGGCTACCTTCGCCTGACACAATGATGCATATATAACAAGTAAAAATAATAGTTTGTGCTAAGATACTTGTCTAAACGACTTTCTGAAAATCTCAAATGACCTCTATACGGATCATGCCTCCAATAGAAGGGAGTTTGCTTCCAAATTCCTGGTTGCAATTGCATGAAGCACACTAATCAACTGTTATACAGCAAAAGAAGACAGAGGTCTTCCTAGTTTCTTTGAACAATTTAGGCAGCCAACTTTATCACGCCAGGCCCCACAGCTATTTGGGGGAAATTTTTCTCTTTCTATAAAATTCCATATGATCTTTTTTTTTTCTGTGAATACCAGCCAGGTCTAGATATGCAATTGCTAGACTGATAGTAATTCCAGGTTTCTCTTTTTCTTACAGGTGACATCAATTTCAGTTTTGTCAGGCAAGGAGATATACATTAGTTACAGCCTCTCTCAACTTGCTGATAAATTACTGTACAACAAATATCATTAAAAAATCCAGTATGAAAGAGTAGATATTGTCTTGAACGTTAGAGGACTTTGCACCAAGGCATATGGATCTGGACTGAGAACATAGTCTTCAAAATACAACCATAATTTTTTTCTTGATGTACCGTTTCCACGTTAAAAAATAGTTCTTCAGAAAAAACAATCTAAGTGAACACTCTGATCCTCCTCCTTTGTCTTTCTTTCTCCTCTGACTCGCAGAACAAAAATATCTAATGACGAACCAAACAAGGTAACTCTTTACATAATGTGTGAAATTGATTTTTAGGGCAGCGACAGCATATGTCAAAAGTGATTCTTATCATCCAAAGTTTGACCATATGAAATTGCTGATATTTGAATGCTTTTTGCCAATAATGGCAAATTAATTCTCTTTAATTTGTTATGTCCATTCAGAGGCAGCAACTCCCCAAAACTGCAGGATGTGATGAAAGAAGGATAGAAATGCTTATGAATATTTCATCCTGAGTTTTGTTGGGAGTAGGGTTTTTTGTTGTTTCAGAAAGTTTATCTTCCTGGAAAAAAGTATAAATTCATAAGGTAGGACATAGAAAAATATAAATATAGCAAATAACTCAAAATTCTGTTTATTTTTAGAAAAAATGACAAAATAGGCAAACCATAAAGCTAACTTAATCAATAAAAAAGTGCAGACCTCTCTGCAATGAAATTGAAAATTCTAGATAAAATGGATAATTTCAAAGGAAGATATACTGTTTGTCGAAATCTACCCCATTAGAGATAGAAAGCTCAAACACACTAATTTCCACTGAAGAAAATTTGATTAAAGAACTACCTACAAAATTTATCAGGCCCAAGTAGATTCAGAAGGAATTCCTGCTACTCCACCAAAACCAGATTACTGCAATGCTACATAAGTTGTTCCAGAGAATAGAAAAGAAAGGAAAACTTAGAAACTTTCTTTTATGAGTGAAGTAAAATGAGATTATCATAGCACCAAAAAAAATTAATAGGCCAATATCATTCATTAATATTGATTTAAAAAATGATATATAATATCAAAGCAAGAAAACAATACACTATGACAATGTGAAATTTGTTTCTGGTATGGAAGGTTTGTTCTTAATAGGAAATCCATGCCTGTACACCAGAAATCAAGGCCTCTCTATGCATAAACAAAAAAATATATATAATTATAGCAAAAGTACCATTTAAAATATCACCACAGAAGATAAAACATTTAGGAACAAATTTAATAAGAAGTGGTCAAAACCTATGTAAGGAAAACTTTAAAGCTCTCGTGAAAGGCACAAAAGTAGATTTGAACAAATGGAAAAATATCCCTCAGCTCTTGGATAGGATGACTCCATACTATAACTAACTATCAGGGAAATGCAAATCAAAACTACAATGAGATATCACCTCACGCCCGTCAGAATGGCTATGATTAACAAGACAGGAAACAACATGTGTTGGAGAGGATGTGGAGAGAAGGGAACTCTCATACACTGCTGGTGGGAGTACAAACTGGTGCAGCCACTATGGAAAACAGTATGGAGATTCCTCAAAAAATCAAGGATAGAACTACCATATGATCCAGCTATTCCACTCTTGGGTATTTATCCAAAGAACTTGAAAACACCAATTTGCAAAGGTACATGCACCCCTGTGTTCATTGCAGCGTTATTCACAATAGCTAAGACTTGGAAGCAACCTAAGTGCCCATCGAGGGACGAATGGATAAAGAAGCTGTGGTTTATATACACAATGGAATACTACTCAGCCATAAGAAACGATGAAATCCAGCCATTTGTGACAACATGGATGGACATTGAGGGTACAATGCAAAGTGAAATAAGTCAGAGGGAGAAGGTCAAATACCATATGATTTCCTTCATTAAGTAGTAGATAATAACAACAATAAACAAACACATAGGGACAGAGATTGGATTGGTGGTTACCAGAGGGGAAGGGGGCAGGCAGGAGGGTGAAAGGGATAATTCGGTACATGTGTGTGGTGATGGGTTGTAATTAGTATTTTGGTGGTGAACATGATGTAATCTATGCAGAAATAGAAGTATAATGATGTACACCTGAAATTTTTACAATGTTATAAACCAATGTTACTGCAATAAACAAAAAATTTAAAAAAATAAAATAAAATAAATAGGTCAGTTTTCCCGCAGTTAACTTACACATTTGAGACAATCTCAATAGAAATTTTTTTTTAAGAAGGCAGAGAAATTGATGCTAAAGTTCATATGGAAAGCAAAACACACAAGATTATCTAGAAAACAATGAAAAAAAAGCTACTGGGTGGGATAGGGGAGGACTAGCCCCATCAGATATTAAAGCATTTAAATCCTGGATAAATAATACAGTGTGGTACTGATACATGAATAGACAGGCAGACCAGTGAAATAGAATAGAGAGTCCATAAAGTGACCCATATATATATGCAAATTTAGTAAATGATAAAGAGGCCATCTCAGATAACAAGGTAAAAGATGAGTGTTTTAATAAGTGATACTGTGGCAACCAAGTAGCCACTTGCAAAAAGAGCAAATTAAATCCCCATCTCATAACATATCCAAGAATACACTCCAAATAGGTCATAGATGTAAATGTAACAAATGAAACCATATAAGTTGTAGAAGAAAATATAGGTGAATTCCTCTGTAACCTGGGCACTGGTAAAGGCTTCTAATTGTGACCTAAAATCCAGATGGACAAACGAGAAATCAAGACATTTGACTAAATTAAGATGATAAAAAATATTTTTGCATCGGAAAGAAAAATAATCACAGGCCAAACCAAGAGACAAAATGAGAACTTCACAAAAAATGTTTAAAACACATATCACAACAATAGGATACTAACTATAATAGGCAATATTTTTTTACTTTAAAGGAAAAATACAAAAATGCTATAGAAAAATTAGTCAAATGAAATTAACACACAATTTTAAGAAAGAGATATTAATATCCCCTTAAACACATGAAAATATATTCACCTTCATGCATAATAAGTGAAATACAAATTAAAACCACACTGAGGTTTCAGTGTTTTCCCACCAAGATTGACAAAATACAAAAACAAAATAAAAAAATAAACTTGAAAATATCTTCTGTTAGTGAGGCTGTGGGGAAAGAGGACCTGTCACACGTTGCTGGTGGAAATATAACATGGTACAACCTTTGTGGCAGACAATTTGAAAATATCTTTTGATCCATTAATTTCTTTCCTAGGAATTTGCTCTAAAGATTCACCCTGATAGTAAGAAAATACAATTTCACAAGATAATTCATTGAAGCATCATTTATGTTTGCTAAATATTGGAAATGACCTAAAACCCATACTTGGGAGATTGGTTGGATAACCTAAGGTACAATGGAGTCCTAGGCAGTTATTTAAAACGAGAAAGATCTCTATGAACTAATGCATAGAGATTTCCAGATTATATTGTTGATTTTTTTAAAAAGTGCAATACTGATTACATATCCTCCTAACTTTTGTGTGAGAAATGAAATTGAGAAATCAGAAACTATCCATATATCTACTAATCTATCGAGAAAAGAAATACAGGGGACAAACCAGAAAATAATGATGTTGGTTAGTGAGAAGAGTAGTGTGAAGGTGGAATGGTTGATGGGTGGAGTAGCATTTTTCATAGAGTACATTTTGCATAGATTTGTTATTGGGAATCATTATATATTCTACATACTTAAAAAAAAATAAGAAAAGCAGCAAAATGAGGAAATAACCAGAATAATCCAGAATGGAATATAAACAGAAACATATGAACCTAAACGAATTCCAAATTGATAATGTAACCTTAATGAAGGGACAAAAAAGAAACAGCTCAAGTAACTTTTGGATTCACTATTTTAAGTTCACTATATACTCAATCTAAGTATGGAAAACAATGTAAACATATACTGAGCTCTAGTTAGAATTTTTTTCCTGAATGATATGGGTTAGCAATTCTGAAAATACCTTTTGTGTTTGGCTGGTGGGCACAAATGGGCAAATGTATTGAGGATAGTGGGAGCCAGGTTTCTCATTACTGGAGAAGAGAGTTACTAATATGGTCAGAGGAGTGTTTTGAATGAGCTTTGGGGTGTTAAATTGGAATTGGAAAGATCAATATGAGCTCATGGTTTATGCGTATAAGAGATAATGGATGATAGATGATAGATAGACAACCAGATAGACACATAGATAGATAAACAAATAGATGTACATGTCTCTTAGTCCTGTCTTCTGAACTGGTCTAGAAACAAAACTACCAAAGTAGCAATGAGCACACAAACACTCAGATCTGTTTGTAAATGGAACCAGAGCCCTTTGAAAAAAATTGGTGACCCCAGAATCGAGACAGGAAAGTACAAACCATTAGAGGTAAGCAGGGAAGAACAAGAGTAGCTTAAATACACTATGAATTGCCAAGTATCGAATAAACAAACAAACAGTAAAGCAATCATCGCAGAAGAATATTTGAATTAGTGATTTAGGAAAGTATACACAACTTATCCTAAAATAATATTTTTTTAAATAAAGGTAATCTACAAGAGAAAAAAGAATAATAAAAAAGTTTGGCCTACGATTTCTCCTTAACAATAATGCTAAGAGAAAATGTAACAACACCTACAGTATTTTGCATATCAAATATGGTGCTCCTAAAGTAAAATCATCTTTCAGTTATTAAGGAAAGAGAAAGAAATTCTCACCAAATTCACTTGTTCTATTAAGACTGGACATTGTGATAACCCTACTATTTATGGCCAAAAGAAGTTGTCATTTGACTATCTTGTTTTGATTGTATCAACCTACCATTATTTGGCTTAATTTAGTAATGTACACAATACATAATGCCAGCCCTGGTGATCTAGTGGTTCAGATTCAGCATTGTCACTGCCCCGATCAGGGACTACACCACTCGTCTATCGGTTGCTGCATGTTGCTGTGATGCTGGAAGCTATTCCACCACTATTTCAAATACCAGCAGGGTCACCCAAGGTGGACAGGTTTCAGCAAAGCTTCCAGACTAAGACAGACTAGGAAGAAGAACCTGGCCACTCACTTCCAAAAACATTGGCCATGAAAACCCTGTGAATAGCAGCAGAGCATTGTCTGATAGAGCGACGAAAGGGGAGAGGATGGTGCAAAAAGACCAGGCAGGGTTCTGCTCTGCTGTCCACAGGGTCCCTAAGAGTTGGAATCGATTCCACGGCCCTAACAACAAAACACTACATAATTACTCATAATATGTTAAAAATATAAGGAAAAATACAACTCTGTGAAATCAATGACAAGGTTTTATTAAAAATGAGTACTAGGTTATTTAAAAAAAAAAAACCTGGTTCATCTAGATTTTTTTTTACTTCCAATTAATGCATCTCTGCCTTCTAAAAGATTAGAGTGTTCTTTTTCTGGAAGGCAAAGATAGCAATTCTGAACAGGTCACTTAATAAAGGTGCTTTTGTCAATTCAATAAAATAGTAAAGAGTAAAACGAAAAAGGAAAGATGACAATATTTAAAAATATACGTGGAAGATATAGGTATAATTTCCTTAAAATATTATATAAAATTCCTTATTATATAACTTTTTAAATAGTTAAAAACTTGTAAAAAATCAATGAAATCCTTCTATTATTTAACATCTTGTAGTAAAACATAATGTAGAAATAACTTGTCTGAAAAATAAGGAAATAATTGATGTAAAGAATAGATGATCATCTACCCAGACAAAAAAGAGAATTATTTAGCGAAGTGAGAGAAAGTTGCTGAATTCAAGAAGAACATCAGATCTCTAAAGCTTCCTACTCACCAAACATAGTTAATAAAAAATGTAATTTAAAATATCTCACTCACAGTAGCCACAAAAATAAATAGTATGTGGTTATGAAGTAGAGTGTAAATGTGTAACACCGCAATGAAAAAAAAATACTACAAATATAAAACAGATATAAAACAGACATAAAACAACTGAAAGATGTATAAGACTCAAATAAATGTAGAAATATAGCATGTTCATGAATGGATACTTAATATTATAAGTAATTATCCCCAAATTAATCTCTGCATTTAGTATATCTCTATCTACATCTTAATTTTTCATTTATGGATGGTAGCAAAGAGAAGCTAAAATTCATATAGGAAAAGTATATGCAAAAATAGCAAAATTTTTTGAAAGAGAAAAATCATAGGACAAAAATGTATTATGAAACTTTAATAATTGAAATACTATGGTATTTGTGTATATTAGACAAACAGATCACATTTACATACATAGAAGTTTATTGCATTAGAAATGTTACACTTTGAGAAAAAACAGACTATTCAGTAAATTATATTGAGACATTTTGCTATGTATTTGTCAGATAGATTCAGATTCTAAGTAAAAATAGCAACACCATAAAGTATTAGAGGAAACAGAAACTAATATCTATAAGACATAGGGTAAGAGAATTAAAAAAAAATAAGATTGACACATCTATGGACAGCTAATCTTGGACAAAGAAGCCAAGAAAATACAGTGGAGAAAGGAAAGTCTCTTCAATAAATAGTATTTGGAAAACTGGACAGCCATGTGCAAAAGAATGAAAGTAGACCATTATCTTACACTATACACAAAAATTAACTGAAATTGGATTAAAGACTTGAACGTAAGCCCTGAAACCATAAAACTCTTGAAGAAAACACAGGCAATACACTATTTGACATTAGTCTTAGTATCTTTTTGAATACCATCTCTACTTAGGCAACGGAAACAAAAGAAAAAATAAACACATGGGACTACATCAGACTAAAAATCTTCTGCACAGCAAAGGAAACCATCCACAAAATGAAAAGACAACCTACCAACTGGCAGAAAATATTTGCAAATCATATATCCGACTAGGGGTTAATTTCTAAAATATATAAAGAACTTATACAACTCATTAGCAAAAAAAAATAAACAACCCAATCAAAAAATGAGCAGAGGATGTGAACAGACATTTTTCCAAAGAAGAGACACAGATGGCCAACAGGCGCATGGAAAGATATTCAACATCGCTAATTATTAGGGAAACACAAATCAAAACTACAATGAGATAGCACCTCACACCTGTTAGAATGGCTATAATTACCAAGACAAAAAATAACAAAGGTTGGAGAGAATTGGAGAAAAGAGAATCCTCATACATTCGCTAGAGGGAATGCAAAGTGGTTTAGCCAATATGGAAAACAGTATGGAGATTTCTCAAAAAATTAAAAATAGAAATACCATTAGATTCAGCTATTCCACTTCTAGGTATTTATCCAAAGAACATAAAATTAATAATTCAAAAAGATATATGCACCTCTATGTTCATGACAGCATTATTCACAATAGCCAAGACTTGGAAGCAACCCAAGTGCCCATCAATGGATGAATGGATAAAGAAGACGTAGTTTATATCTACAAAGGAATACCACTCAGCCATAATAAAGATAAAACTGCGCCATTTGTGACAACATGGAGGGAACTCAAGGGTATTATACTAAGCGAAATAAGTCAGACAGAGAAAGACAAATATCATATGGTTTCACTCATGTGGAAGGTAAACAAACACACACATAGAAGAGGAGAACAGATTGGTGGTTACCAGAGGGGAAGAGGGTGGGGGGAGGGCAAAAGGGGTAAAGGGGCACGAGTGTGGTGATGGATGGAAACTAGACTATTGGTGGTGAACACAATGTAGTCTATACAGAAGCTGAAATATGACAACATACTCCTGAAATTTACAGAATGTTCTAAACAAATATGACCTCAATAAATTTATGAAAATGCAAAGAAAGATTAAAAAAGCAAAATTCTTAGAATTTAGCTACCTCAAAATTTCAAACAAATTCTATGTATGAAAAGCACCGTAAACAAAGTGAAGAGATTAACTGTAGACTTAGAAGACAATAAACTTGAATCCAGAATTTATTTATTCATAGATAAGTTAAAGAGAAGCAAATAAATAGAAAATATGCTGAAGAATAAAAACAAGTAATTTGACTATAAAGAAATACAAATAAACATATGAAAAGTTGCTCAACCTAAGTAGGCAACATGAGCATGCAAATTAAAATATCTATGAAATAATATCTCTAACCCATAGTGTTGGCAAAAATCAAAAAGCTTGAGAATATAAACTATAGATAAATATGTAGAGAAATAGATACAGTCAAACTGTAGCTGTGTCAATTTATGCAGTCACTTTGAAGGGCAGTCTGGCAATGCTTAAACATTTTAAGTATGTGTACTGTATGATGATGCAACAATTCCTTTTAATTTAAACTTCAAGATATTGCTAAATATGAAAAGCAGGCTGAAGGACAATTCATAAAGGATAATAACATTTATGAAAAACAAAAACACTCACAAATAATATTATGTTTTATATGTGTATACACGTGTATGTGTGTGTGTTTATGTGCATATATTAAAAGATAGGTAATAAAAACAGGATTGGGGGCCGGCCCCATGGCCTAGTGGGTCAGTTTGATGCGTTCCACTTCAGTGGCCTGGGTTTGGTTCCCGGGCAGGGACCTGCACCACTCATCGGTGGCCATATTGTGGTGGCCTCCCACATACAAAACAGAGGAAGATTGGCGTGGATGTTAGCTCAGGGCACATCTTTCTCAGCAAAAAAAAAAAAAAAAAATAGAATTGGGATTGGTGACCTGAAGGGATATATGTTTTATCTGTAATATTTTATTTTTCTAGCAGTAATTATTCACATATTACTTACATGTGAAGGCCAGCAAGAGATAGTATACAAAAATAGAAATATGTGTGATTTTTGATGGAATGTAAAATATGCTAAATCACTCACACTTAAGGAAATAAAAATTAAAAAACCAATCACACCTTGTTTTATCTATCACCTTCATAAAGATTTAAAACATTGTTTATAAACTGGGGAAAGTTCTGGTAAAATGTACTTGCAAACATTCTTGGTGGGAGTGTATATTGCTGCAACTTCTTTGGAGGATGGACCTCAGGGTAACTTTCTTTGCACTGTAAACACATTTATAGTCTTGGAGTTTTTTTCTTTTTCCTGTTTACATGTATTAATGTTGACAGACAAATGAAAACTAAAATAATAATTAAATATTAAGTTAGATAAGTAAAAATTAAAATTTTAAACTTAAGAGCAAGAATAATCATTTATTGCAAAGATAGAGATAATACTCTAAATCTGAAGATATAAATCTTAAAAACCCAAAGAATCTATCTATATTGTGACTGATTAATGATATCTCTAGAGTGATATGGTGACAAAGAGTCTTTGCTTGACCAAACGTTAGTCAAGCTCTGGAAACTTACCCTAGGCCCATCTGTGCACTTCCTTGTAAAATCCAGTTTTAGTAAGAACCCTGCTAAGTCAGTTTAACCAGAACCATCTATCCTCAATATCCAAGCACCCTTGATACCTGATCAGATTCCTTATCTTCCACCATCCTCCAGGTGTTGTCTGCTCACCCTGGACTGTCTTCAGCGAAGAGTCCTGTTACGTAGGATTAACCAGAATCCCTCTTACCCTTCATGTTTCCTCTTAGTAATTTCCATCTACTGACCCCCACCCTGCTCCTTGGCTATAAATTCACACTTGCCCATGCTGTGTTTAGAATTGAGCCCAGTTCTGTACTAAGGTCTCTTTCACCCTATTGCAATAGTCCTGAATAAAATCTGTTTTTACTGCTTTAACTGCTGTACAGTTCTGGTTTTTCTTTGACAATAGGAAAAAGACACACACACACACACACACACACACACACACACACAGACGCTCAGGTAGGAAAATGCAATAAAAAAGTATTCAGGGATTATCTTAATCTAAAAAGATGCATGAAGCAAATAGGAAGAAAACTTTAAAAGTTGACTAAAAGGAAGACATGTTAAGCCATCACACAGCAGTACAGCTTGCCCAAAGCTAGTTTGTGGCCAGATTCCATTCTGATTGGTTGTTGGTTCCATTTTGTGTAGTCAATCTCTATTCTGTACTCCATCAAATGCATTTTAATATCATCCTGACTTAACTTTATATGAGAAGACATAAATAAATGGAGAGATAGAAGGAAAAATATTTCCCTGTATGTGATTTCTGAGGAATTTATTCAATAACTGATGACAGAGGATGAGAGGTTGGCTTTTAGGGGAAAAAATATAATCCTTTTCTCACAATGAAACTTAATATAAATTTGTGTTTCATTTCAGGGCTAAATATTTTTTAAAACATTTAAGGTAAAATTTAGTATTCTAGGAGTTGGACACAGCATTTATCTTGTGGGGAAAAATGTTTTTTTTTTTTTAAGAAAAATTTTAAATTTTGAAATCATTTGGAAATGGGTGGCTTAGGTGTTCATCAGTTAAAGCAAAAAATACAACAATGCTTACCAAGGAGCCAGGATTTGGGGAAGACAAAAAACAAAGGAAAGATGAGAAGAGAGAGGCAGTGGCATAGCATGAGGTTGGAGTATTGTGGAAGAAATCTGTCGTGGTCAGGGGCTAAAGGGGCTGAGCACTGCTGGCCCGGGACGTAGGGCTGACCCAAGGGTAGTATAGAAACAGTAACGGTCCAGAGCTGCCGGGAATTATGATGGGAAATGCATCTGAATAGACTTTTGGACATTCAGAGGTCTACTAGAGGGAGAGGAACAATCAAAGACGGCCTATAGACCTGTAGTTCTATACGTATAGAGTTCTATACACATAGGGAGATAATGAGATAGGGAGCTTGAGATCCAGCTACTGGTGTGACCTCATTCTCAGCCACAAGGTCTGGGATACTTTGATTTCTCTAAGTCTCCATATGTTGATATTATTATTAATGATAATAACAGTATATTTCTAGACTGCCAAAAAGTAAAAGATAGATGACATAAAAGGTAATCGAAGGTGACAATTTTAGCAGCCTGCGATTCTCTGACCAGTGAACAAAGTCTATATGAACTCAAATTGCACAGAGGAAAGTGAATCACCAGAAAATTGAAGTCCAGCCCATTCATCTGCTCTGTTTTTGCCGCTGCAGCACAAGTGTCAACATTATGGCCAGGAGATGAAACAATCAATGCAAAAAGTAACAAGTAAGACTTGTTGAGTGGAAGCAGAGTAAATCATAAATACCCATCCCCTCTGCTTAACAATGGGTCAGTGAGACAGTGACGTGGTATGTGCGTGTGTATATGTGTTCATGCATATATGTAAGTGTAGAACAGTCTGTGGAAAATTCAAACATTAAGAGCCAGTAAGTGACAAGACATTTTTAAAAGTTGCATATGGTCTAGTAGGTATAGGACTTTTTTTTCTTCTTTCAGTCCTGTATTCCTTCTTCCTTTATAAATATTTATCAGGAACCCACTATGTGCTATTTCTAAAATAAAAATTAACAATATGAAATGAATAGAAAATAATTAAGCCAATCAGAGTGCTCAGGCAAAGTTTCTGCTCTCATGAACATTAGGGTGTTCGGTGCCTCCAAGAGCCTTAAGTAGGGTGTCCTAGGAATATGCGAGATTGACCCCTGTTCTCACATAGCTACACACTCATATCTACACACACTGTGGTACTGTGGTTGGGTAAACACAAACATACTTTTTAAAGATGGATTAAAATGATGAGGATCTCTCGAGATCAAGAGTATATAAGCAAAAGTAGCAACAGAAGCATAGATGTTCTTTCTCACAAAATAGGAAGGAAGCATGATATAATTCTCATTAACATAAATTTAAATGAAATTATATAAAAAAGCACTATTTATAGTACATAAACATCTTTAAGGAAATGTAAGGGTGCACAATTTCTGCATGCGTGTGCCCACATACGCATGATTGTGCAAAAAGAGAATAGAACCAACATACATTGAACAATGCACCTATTCCAAGCACAATAGATGTGCTCAGAACAATTCTGTGAAATGAAATGCATTGCCTGCATTTTACAGATGAATGAACACTTAGAGAGGTTGTAAAGACCCTGGTGGTTTCACATTTCTAAAATTCTCTGCTTGAAAATGACTTTGAAAATATGCTAAATATTTTCTTGTCAGTTTATAAAATCTGTTAATTGTGATACCGAAGTTATTGAGCGGCTGGAATTTGAAAGAAAATAACACATTTCTGCTTGACTCCCCTTAGTGCTCTATTTCTTAAAACTTTCACAAGTGGAAAGGGCCTGACAAACCATACAAAATGAATGATGGGAGGAATAATCAACGGAAGGATTAGTGAAAATGGTGTGCTTACTTTCAAACAGCATCTATGTTCCAGCAAAACAGGCAGTCATATCCATAGTAATTTGGTGGTGATTTCAAGGATTACTTAACCAAAACCATGAGTCCCAAAATTTTCAAGTACCCCAATACTATCACTCAGAAAGTTCTGAAAGCGTCTGCTTTTTAACTGGATTAATAGATCTGGTTGCTTAAGGGAGGTAAATATCAGACTAAGACATTAGGGGGACTTAGATTTTTACCCTTGCCTGTGTTCACCGCGCAGAAAGGATAGGCTTTAGGAAACAAGTCACTGGTTTTGAGAAGAGACGGAGATACAAAAGTGTTGTCTCATGAAATGCTACCCAGGCACCAGCCAAGAATAATGGCAACCAGCTAGCAATACAAAAGTGTAGAACATACAGGATAAAAGACATAAAGAGAACAAAGGCAGGTTAAAAGAGGCCAAAACAAACAGTTCTCTCCAGGACAACCTCAGAAGGAAGATAGGTCAGGGAAAAGTGTCGTAAAACTAAATGAGGAACAAAAATTGTAAGTGGAGGCTGATTATGGTAAAAAAATAAATAAATAAATGAACTTATAAATGGCATCTTTGAGGAAAAATCAATTAGATTTTTAAAAATAACTGAATGTTAGAAAATTTGCAATTATTGTAAAATGAAGTATCTGGAATCAGGTAACATCAAACCTTCTTTGGAAGAATTTCTTGGAGAAATTTTTTAAATGAACATACAGGAATGATTCCCAATTACAATATGATTGCCTTCACAAGAAGGTGGGAAATTATAAATTATTTGATAGTGATTGAAAAGTTCCATCTGTGAATATTTTAAGAAAGACCCCTGGCAACCTATGTTTGCTATTAATTTGCTTACTGATTTTTTTCATAGATACTCTAAAGGAAATAGTGTATAACCTCTTTCAAAATTATAAAAAAATATAAACCATTGCAATTCAAATTAATGAGTTTTCACAATATTGCCTTTATGACTCAGAATAAAAAGCTACTTAACTGCTAGAATAAATAGAGAATTTAATAAACATGGTAAGGCTCTGGGTATTCCACTGGGTGAACCATACTAAAAAACATTTCCGTCTCAAATGTGTGGGCCATTGCTCTTGCACCGACGTCCGCCAGTGAACTCTAGTGGCTGGATTAGTGAACCGGAACATCCATAACAGCATTCTTAGTCTTTTTAAATCACTTCATCCGTACATGCTGAGTTTGTGTACTCCTTGGTCCATAAGCGTGCTCAGAGGGTTAATTAGACATTTTTCTGTGAGGATTTTATATTTTCTCAGAAAAAGCTACTGCAAAATTTAGTGATATCATTACTTATGTAATTTCCCCCATTACCTATTTTCCTTTTCTCTAACATTTTGTGGAGGTAAAAACATTGTCAAGTTTTCAGCTGCATTCCCATTGAAACAGTTACCCAAGCAGAGACAATTCTTCATATCGACTGGTTTGGTGAGAGTACCATGTTGCCTCTCCTCTTTTTCCATTTGTCTATTCACCTGCTCCCTATAGGTTTCTTTTCAGAGAGGCCTCAGATACATTAAAAAGTGTCTCTTCTTTGTAGTTATTGGGCATGCTCAGCACTCAAAGTCATTTTTGGGTTCCTCCTGGAATCTTAAAATTTTAATAAAATATTCCAGATAGATTTTTCTCTTTATTTGCACATGTCCTCTGTTTTTCAATGATTCCTCTTGCCTACTGGGAAATAGACATAAAAATTTTTTTCAAAGATATGAAAATTTTCTCCTACTTTTTTGAAGGATTTTTTTCCCACAGTCAAGTAAAGATTAAGCCCTTCCTGCTTTGTAGAATTAAAATATCAGCCAAAGAGATGACTGGGAGAAAAGGAAAAAAAAAGAAGAAAGGATGGTGTGAATAAGTAAAAAATTACTTAAGGACTTTACATCATGAATCTAAGTAGAACATAGTAGTCAAATTTGGTTCACTTCCTCATGAAAAACTACATTAGGTTAGAACCCTAATTGTAACTTTAAAGATTATCTGTAAACTACACTTCATATTAAGATGTCATATGATCAAAAGTCACATATAATTCGGTGAAGGGTGACTGATAATCTTAAAACTTATAAGTATATTATATTGATCAAATAGTTTCTTTCTTTTTTTTTTAAAGTTTATTTTTTTTAATGTTTTAATTTAACCTGATCCTGAATATTTTCCTTTTTTTTTCCCCCCCAAAGCCCCAGTAGATAGCTGTATGTCATAGTTGCACATCCTTCTAGTTGCTGTATGTGAGCTGCCGCCTCAGCATGACCGGAGAAGCGGTGCGCGCCGGGGATCCGAACCCAGGCCGCCAGCAGCGGAGCGTGAGCACTTAACCGCTAAGCCACGGGGCCGGCCCTAATCAAATAGTTTCTTAATTTTTTTAGCGAATCAACTTTTCCTTGTAGAGGGGTAATTCACACAACAGTTTACAGATAATTTACCTTCTTTGCAAATGGAAAAATTTCAATATACGGATCTTAATTTGCATCATATGACTTTAAATAATAAAGTTGTTTCTCATGTACTTCAAAGAGTCCGTTTCTTGAATATAAGTGAGATAGAGATATCGAAAAAATCTTAACGTGACAAAGGCTATAATTTTCTAAATACCTGTGCAATAAACTTTTAAAAAATTACAGCTATTTACATTCAGTGGGTGAAAGAGTAGCAGAGAAGTAATCAGGAAGGACACAGAATGGCATTGGAGGATGGAAAAAGCCTGTGCTCTGGAAATGGAGGGATCTGGGGAAATTTGGATTTGACTTCTGTCTCTGCCACATATGAATTGAAGGAGCACGGGCATCTGAATCTCAATTTCCTAATCTTGTATATAGGCATAGCACTCCAGTTCATGGTATTGTTTCCTCTGTCTTTTTAAAATGCTTTAATATCATTTTAACGTGCCTGTATTTGGCAATTTTGAGCTGTAGATAATAGTACGGAGGAAAAAGAATGACCCTCTATTACAATGCATTTTAAAGACCACTTTGGGGCTGTTGCAGCAATCCCTTAAAGAGGATAGGAGAGCCTATTTTGGGCAATGGGGACAGCAAGAGAAAAAGAAATTAGATGGATTCAAATCATCTTTTAATCCCAAACTCAAGTCACTTTCCCCGTGAAGCCTCTCATACCTCGTTGGTTTGGTTTATTTGGTTCAAAGTAAATGTTTGTTAAATTGAGTTGAATTGACACTTGAAACTGTTCCATCCATCAAAATGCAAGTCCAGGTCTAAACTTCTAATTCTCATTATTTTTCCCCTCTGATTTCTCCCTCTGATTTATTGGTGAATATCTGTCACTAAAGCCCCAGAGTGTATATGTAGGCCTATCTTCCTGTGTGTCAGCAGGACTTTAGGTGACAAACGTGCTCTGTTCTGATGTCATTTTCAAAATTTAAGTAAAGATATATGGAAAGAGCATGGACATTCCTGGAGAGATGAGCATCGCTGAACTGCAGTTCTATTTCACTCTTGAGGGGGAAAAATATTAATTACTGTTATGGTACAGATTTTCCTGATTATAAACCCTAGTTTGCTTTCGTTAGAAGTTTATTTACTGTGAAGCTAATAACACTTAAGCTTCAGGGCTCCTTAGTTAGCATGGCTTCTTCTAAGGCCCTGCATCTAATTTTGTTTTTTGTAATTTTGGGTTTTTTTTTTTTTTAAGAAAACACTTATGATTGCATAACCTTCAGGCCCTACAAAAGCTAGATCTGTCCCAAATACCAAATAAATGGGACTTTTTCTGAAAAAGATTTCAGAAGTTGCTATTGCTGAAAATGACAATGATAATTGTCTGTAATAATAATTTTATTGTTATTTCTCATTATCTATTTACTGAGGCTCTTTCTTTTTGCTAATTGCTGTATAGATATTTTGTAAACATTATGCCTAATCCTCAGAATAATTATGCAGTGTAGGAAACCAAGGAAGATGTACAGTGATATTCAAGAGGCTGGCAGTGATTCAATCCATGGTCTACCTTACTCCAAAATATTTTCTAAGTTACACCACATCATTTTTCAGCGTAGTAAAAGTGGTTACTTTCAAAAAATCCTTTTATGTGTCACTAGGCACTAACTAAAAATCCATAGAATAGCAAAGTGAGTTGGCATATGGCTTTTAAATGGTTTACTTAGTTATAGGTCGTGTTATGTCAAATCACATCCGACTTTAAAACACCAAATAATCCATTTACAAGTAGGGTAATAGTCTGTCAAGTCTGCTTGCTGGAAACATTAGTGGAAGATGAATTAACCAATCAACAAGGTAGTTAAATGCTAGTAGCTGTAAGGTCTGAAAGGGTGAGTGTTAATTCAAATAATGTTAAATGATATTCATGGGATAAGTGAACTATGCCTAACACTTTAAAAATAACTCAGGGATGGAATGGTTCAAACGTGCTTCCTCAAAGATATTTATAGAGACACTACAATTTTATTTCTCAATTGAGGTGGCTTTCCATTCACGACACTACACTTAATGGGTATGTGAACATTTTGTGAATCTGGCCAATGGAAAGGATTTTCCATAAATTTTTGAGTGATAAAAACCCCTGAGTGTATACTAATCTCAGTCTTTCAGGCTCAAAGAGTTTAGTGGGCTGTTAGCCTACTCAGAGTGTCCCCATGTATCTAGGATAAATTCACATTTTCAAAGCTGAGGATACTGATATATAATACTAGAATGCAAATTAATTATGTTGCAATGGAAATCTAAATGCCAAATTAGATTTCCTGCAATCTCATGGCCTTTGGTTAGTCCATTTTTCCTTGTAGGTAAGTTACATAAAATCCAAATTATGAATAAAAAGAGAATGAGCAAGCATGGTATCAGAAAATAGGTAGCATTACATGATTCTAAAATTTAGACTTAAACTTCCTGGCACTTAACTGGTGCTCAATAAACTTTTTTGTTGAGTGAATGAAAGACACTAAGATAATCTGTTTTCTGTTGTTGTTCGTTTTTGATTGCTTTGTTTTGCCACATGAATTCTCCTGACAATAGGGTTACTACCAGAGACTAGGACTCATTTCCCTGGACAGTAATTACAAAGTCATTGTCCACAGATGACTCTCTGATTCTCTTCTTGTACTTTCAGGATTCACTGAATTCCCTTTTGACTTCGGCATTCTTTCTTTGTATATATTTCCCCCAACTCAGCCCCTCATCCTGCCCAACACTGGTCCTGTTGCATATTCTATTTCTCAGTGAATGGTAGCTCTATTCATTTTCAATTGCAAGCCAAAGTGTCATCTTTACTCTTTCTCTCTCATCTCCTCCATTTAATTTGTCCCAAAGTTGTCTATTTTGCCTCGTAAATATTGGAAGTATGTCACTCCTCTTCATCTCTACTGTCATCTGAATCAAGATATAGTCTTTTCTAAATTACCACACTAGCCTGCTAATTAAACCTTCATATATACCCTATCCTTCTCTATTCAATTCCCACACCTCCACTAAAGTGTTTTATTTTTTCCCAAAGGTAAATTGAACCATGTCAACTCCCACCTTTCTCCTTGCCCAAAAACTTTGATGGCTTCATTTGCTTTTGGATAAATACAAACATTTAGCAAAGCCTATGCCATTTTGTATGGGCTGGTCCCTCCTTGACATTCCTATTTCAGTCACACTTTGCTCCTTTCTCTCAGGGCTCTAGCCTCACTGAACTTCTCCTTTTCCTCAAATGGCCATGATCTCTTTTGTTACAAGGCCCTTATATCCTACAGGAACCACCCTTACAACACACACACACACACATTCACTTGCAATTAATGACCTATAAGAAAAGCATTCTTGGGTTGTAAAACTGGCAAAAGGCTTTTAAAAAGATTTATATCTCAAAGGGACAGAGAAAGAAATTACAATTACAAGTTTTCAAAGTTAATGATCCAAGAAAAGGGAGGTCAGGGGCCTTGAGACATGAAGAATCCTGTCTAAAGTTTGGTCAAGTTGAGGGGAAGGTTAAGGCCAGCTTGGTCAATTTGTTACTCTCCTGATCAAACTGCGCCAGTGGCTTCTCATCATACTTTAAATTCAATTTGAAATACTTACTAAATACTTAGTAAATACTTACTTTTACATGCCTTAGTCTGATCAGGCTGCTGTAACAAAATACCATAGACTGGATGGCTTACACAACAAACATTTATTTCTCACATTTCTGGAGGCTGCAAGTCTGAGATCAGGGTGCCAGCATGGTGGGGTTCTGGTGAGAATCCACTTCCAGTCTTGTAAGCAGTCATCTTCTTGCTGTGTCCTCACGTGATGGAGAGCAGAGAGACAAGCAAACTCTTTCCTGTCTCCTCTTCTAAGGACTAATCCAATCGTGAGGGCTGCACTTGCATGTACTAATTACCTCCCAAAGGCCCCATCTCCAAATACCATCATATTGGGGATTAGGGTTTCAACATATGAATTTTGGGGGGACACATACATTTCCATAACATGATGCCCATAGGGCCCAGGAAGAGCTGAATCCTCTCTGTCACTGTCCTCTTCTCTCACCATTTTCCCATTTGCTCCCAATACTCTCATTGCACTGCCTTTCATTATGCTCCATAAACATGCCAAGCTCCTTCTATTCTTGGGCCTCTCATACTAGCTGTTCTCTCTCTCCATGCGAGTTCTGTAAAGGCGAGGACTTCTGAATCATTTTCACTTTTGTACCCTCAATGCTCTGAACAGTGTTGAACACATAGAAGAGGTGCTTAATAAGGTTTGTTGATTGAATAAATTAAGCTGAATAGCTGAATAAATAAGTGAATAAATGAATTAAAAAACATTATGATCAAAATTTGCTTGTTTTGGAGCCAATCAGTTGTCAGTCTTTTTATCATAACTTTGAATTGTTCTGGTTATTTTGATTATGAGTAGATTTTATAGTTTAACCCTTACATGAAAATTGTATTTCTTTACACTCAAGTTTGTTGGTGAGATCTCACTTTAGCCTCTAAATACTAAACACAGTCCCATTAAGGACAATTCAGTCCCATTAAGGACTGTCTATGGGCAAAATAAGAACACAAGCACAAATAATCATATTCTGCAGTACATAACGAGCATTGTCAACCTTCAAAAATAGAAACTAGTTTAAGAGGCAAAGTGTTTATTTGGTATCAAAGAATTGCAATTCAGGGAGCACAGATTCAGGTAGAAACCCAAATAGTGTCCTGATTACAGGAGGAAAGCAAAGGATTTTCATGAAAGAAGAAAAGGGAAAATTACATGAATTATAAAGAAAAATTCCTGTTGATGCTGACAAGCTATACTACTCTTGGCTCTGCTTGATTGGTTGCTGATGCTATCTTCAAAGAGACAGCCCATAATCACCAGTCTTTGTGATCAGGAAGTCTATTTCCCCACTGACTTCTCAAACAATGACTTGTAAAACAATTGTGATTTGGGCCCAATCCAAAGGTTTGGCCCAGTCCAAGGTTCAAGACAACAAGGTAGTTTCTCTGGAAAATCACCTCTGACTCCATTTTAAAATGGCTCCACTAAAGTCAGTTTTGACAGCATCGTGGGGCCTGAAAAGGGTCAAAATTAGAGACTCAAGTCCTAGGCCTCCTTGTTGGAGGCAGAGGGTGCAGTGAGATTCAGACAAGAGGCTGGGAAAGCAAAGTGGCTTGCACAGAATATGGATTCTATGGTACAATAGATTCCATTGCATATACTCAATGAGACAATACCATTAGGAAGTGGTACCCAGATTTCATACTCTAAGAATCTTGCCAAGTATATTAAAAAGAATGAAAACACAGCATCCCTACCCTTTAGTGGTGTCTCCACCAAGAACAGCATCAGAGCATGTGCTGTGAATATAAGTTTCTAGCATTTAACATCTGTTACACTTCTTACTGATGACATAAGTGAAATAGGCTATTTTCTCATTTAAAAAAGTGCTGCATTTATCAACACATTCTGTTATCAAGACATTCCTGTTATAAATATATTACACCTATTAGAACTTTGAAGTGAGAAGAAAAGCTTAGGTGAGAATAAACACTTAAATAATTTGAACTTAATCATTAACATAATAAATCAAAGACTGATTTAATGTGTGGAATATTGATTTTTCTGACTTTTTTCTAAATATTATACCAAGGACTGTTAACTGTATCTTTAATTTCTCAAAAGACCTGTTGCTTTCCTGGTCTTCTTTGGAGTGAATTGATATCAACAGAAAGTAGAGCAATGAATAGAATGAAGACTAATCACTGAGCATGTTGGGTCCCTGCTTTGGCTTTGATATTAGTAACCCAGAGAAGACTCTTTTTTTTTGTAAGAAGATTAGCCCTGAGCTAACATCCGATGCCAATCCTCCTCTTTTTTGCTGAGAAAGGTTGGCCCTGGGCTAACATCCGTACCCATCTCTCTATATGGGACACCACCACAACATGGCTTCACAAGCAGTGCGTTGGTGCGCGTGGAAGATCCAAACCTGCGAACCCGGGGCCACCAAGGTGGAGCGTGTGCACTTAACTGCTGGGCCACTTGGCAGACCCCAGGAGAAGACTTTTCTATGGAGAAGTATAGGCTAAAAATCGAAGGTCTAGGTCAACTTAGTCAATACCTAACACAATTAAATATGATTGAGTAATAATTTATATAATTATTCCTGATATTTCCTGGATTATTCAAAGAGGGAAAAAGATAGTGGGATTATTATACGAAAGGGTGCCATTAAGTGCCTAAATGACCTAGCCAAAGATATAGTAGATATATCATCCCTCTGACTTTGTTTTTTAATTTTAGACAACCCATCTAAATACTTTGAAAACAAAATGAAACAAAACATAAACATGTTTGTTTCTGAGGGAACTTAAAGATTGGCTAGGATTGATTGATTGCACCATTCATTTTATGTGAGTTTTTCCTAAAAAGAAGATATGGATTCGTCAGGCTATACATGATGAAGAACTTGCAAGGAGGTATAATGATGTCAACAGCTTACCTTTAATGCATCAAAAAAGTGGGATGGATTAGAAGATGGATCGAGAGATGAAAAGATGGCTAGATATGTGATAAAGGAACTATAGTAAAATGTTAATTGTAGACTCTAGGTGGTGGTGATGTAAGTGTCAAATGTAAAATTTTTTCAAAGTTTTTGTATGTTTGAAAATTTTCATAATAAAGTGTTGAAAAAATGAAAAATGGCATTATAGTTACTCTTAGAAAGGCCAGTGACTAGAGGGGCATAAGCGAGCTTGGAGGATGCCTGGAGTTTTCTGTTTCTTGACCTGGATGCTGCTTACTGCGAGTGTTTCCTAACAAACTGAATATTTATGATGTTTAATTGTTTCTGTATGTATGCTATACTTCAATTACAAACACAGAAATAAAACAAAAAATTATTACCAGGATTATTCTGAACTCTCTGATAGCAAGTGACAGAAACCCAATCTTAAATAGCTTAAGGGAAAAATTATTCACATGGTTGAGAAGTCCTAGAGTACAGCTGGGTTCAGACGAATCTGGACCCTGTGGCATTGTCCAGGCACTGTGTCTCCAGGTTTATTGATCTCTGCTTGCTTACTGGGTTCAGGTGCTCAAATGTTGTCACCAGGGCTTCCTCTCTCTGTCTCTCTCTCTCTCTCTGTCTCTCTCTCTCTTCCTCTTTTTTTCTCTCTCCATGTCTTGGGCAGCAGTCTCTCTTCTCTTAGGAGGCCCGATGGCTGTCAGTGGTCCCATATTTATATCACACTAACTTAAGTACTTTGAGTTAGAGAGGTGGTCTGTTCTGATATTTGACTAAATCACAGCAAAGACTCTGATTGAACTATCTTGGGTCACATACCCTCATTGAAATAATCAGTGAGGATGTTGAGGTTCTTTTATTCAACCCATCAAGGATTATATGCCTGCATTTGCAGCCTGGAACCCGGAGACAGGCCTGACAAATTGACATCATAGTGGGTATACCATAGGAAAGAATCAAATTAATATCAGAAAAAACAAGAAGAACAAGGGTATACACACACACACAAAGATGTAACAATATTTATCAATCATTGTGATATTGAGGTAAAAATCTACAAGGGGTGGTGAGCTGAGTCAGGAAGGCTAGAGACAAGGAAGACATAGTATTTGGGACCTCAAACTCAGCCTATAATATTATCACCATGGTGAAATAAAATCTAAAATGAAGCAAAACTGAACTAAACCTAAGTTATGATTGTTTATACATATATAAAAAATATTGTTTTACATATGTGTATATATGTATATACTATATATATGTTATGTATGTACATACACATATATAATAAGCATACTATTTTTATGTTTTCTGTATTACCAGAAACACTGCTTATGGCTGTGTAGATAATATTGGAACTTGTAGTTTGAGAGATAAAGATTTATGCTCTCTTTCAAGTACACATACTGAGAGTTGTGGTGAAAGGGAGAATAAAGACCCTTGAAAGGAGGTTCAAATCTAAAAAGACAGTTCAAGCTACAGAAGGATTTATAAACCCCCAAATGAATAATGGGTTGGACTTGAAAATACTCTAATTACCTAGAGAGAAAAAACTGGAATGAAATTAATGTCTGTAGAAAATAAATAATGTGACTTCTTCAAAAGGACAGCAATATTTCCTGGGATTTACAAATTAGACAAGGTTCAGCCAGTCGGGGTTAAAGGAAAAAAATGCTGTTGCCAAATCAATCTTATATGACTCTGATGATTTATTCTTTCATTATACAAAGAAAGCCAGATAATATTATCATTCTCAGAAAAAGGCTTATACAAGCCAGAGAAACTCCTGGTCGGTACTATAGAATCTATGTTTTTCTTTTTCTTTTTCTTATTTTATTGTTCTGGTCTGTTACAGGTACACAAAAAGATATAGAGAAGAATGTAACAATTACCTGGGTACTCATTATCCAGGTAAACAAATTATTAAAACAAGTATTTAAGTCCCCCATTATATCATGCTAGATTTATTTTTAATGTTTTACACACTCACACATATATAAATAATATCACAACATATTTATTCTTTAGCTATTTATATTCTTATCAACTTCTAGGTCTAGTTAATTTATTTCCACTGCTATATAGCATTCCTTTGTGTGGCTAATCCATGATTTAGCTGTCTATTATCGTGTTTATTAATATTTAGAGTGACTAAAATTTTTGTTTGATATTAATAAAATTGTACAAGTTTTATTCTGGTTACTATATACCTGGCATATATTTTTCCATACTTCTAACTTGTTTTTCCCATTGAATTTTAAGTGTGTATCTATAAACAACACATACCTGGGAGATTTTCTCTTTTTACAAATACATTCTGACAACCACCATCATTTAACAAGCAGCTTTAATTTATTTGATTTTATTGTGAGCACTGTACATTTGGATTTGTTTCTACGACATATATTTGTGATTTTTATTTACTATGAATTCTTTTATTTGTCCTGTTTCACCTTTTTGTACATTGTTTTTGATTGATGGAGGGTTTTTTTTTTCTTTTTTCTCTTTCTGATTTGGAAATGATGCATAATATTAGTCTCTAATGTTCTAGCGATTTAACATGATTACCACTTACCAATATTATACGTTATTTAAAATTTCTTCCTTCTTCAGAGATATCTATGGAGTACTTCAGTCTGGTAATTCCAATAATAATCTCTCTGAATTTTGATTATCTGAAAATATCTATAAGATTTCTATATTTTCCTTGAATAATATTTTACCTTGATAGAAAATCATGCATTGCGAATTATTTTTCTCAGCTACTTTAGAATTTTTCTGTTTTTTAGAAATTCTATCCTTAGTCTAATTGATATTCTTTGTCATGGCATTCTCCTTTTTCTTTCCAGTTTCTTTTAAGATCTTTGCATCGTCTTCAGTGTCCTGCAGAATCACTACAATGTGGTACAGGGTTGTGTGTTAGAATCAAACTTGGGACCTTGTATGCTTTTAAATCTGATGCTTCATTTACTTTGTTTTCTAAATATCTTGTCATCTAATGTTGCTCTCTTTAATTTATGCTGACAATCCCCACTGCGTTTCCTCATATATCTTTATAATCTTGGATTGCGTACTATAGCTTGGTGGACCTTCATATATCTTTATCTCATAATGCATTAATTGAAGGTAAGTTTCTCAACATAAGATTTAAATTTTTTTTCTGCCAGATAGCACAGAGAAGTTACCATAATAAATCCATTTTTCACTTTCCTTTACCAACTTAAGGTTTCCAGAATAATATAAGTAGAATAAATTTAGACACCCAATTGTGTGTGAGGGCAGCGCTGTGGTATGATTTTTTTGAGACACTATTTTTTCCCAGACAGAGCTCAGTTTGAGACAGAAAAAAATACTTGTTATCTCATTTTTGTTTATGATTTTATTTCTATAATCTTGTCTTTCATTATTTGAGGATACTAACTTTAAGCAGTTGTTTCAGCTATAACTCTCCAGTTCATGCTGTCCAAGGTTTTTACTGCTGTCCCTGGGTTAGCAATTAACAGATAATAATTAATTGTCAATATTGACGTTCCATTATGACCAAGGTTGGCGAATTCATTCAGTATAGTTAACAAAACATTCTGATTTTAAGCAACTTTTTTTCTCAATCTCTAGAGATTTCCCTAATTCAATACAAGATTAGCAACGTATTTAGAAGGACCTTTGTTTTATTTTATCTAGCATTCTCAGAGTTTTTTTTTTTTTTCCTTCTGAATGTGTAAGATACCACTGCCAGAAACTAACTTCTATTTTTTGTTTTTCTTTCTCCAAGACTAATGCTTATGACCTAAGAGGATTTCAAATTCTATTCATGAAAATGATTCAGTTGGATTTCTTGAATTATGGAGATATGATAATGTTCTTAAAATGAACTTTTATATTTATAAACTATTTAACACCCTATAGATTCATTAAACTAATTGTAAAATAAAAATCAAAATACAATATCAAAAAGCCTAACTTTTGTGTCATTGGATTCCTAAAAAGAGAGGAAAAATAAAAAAAAATTTTTAAATATAATGGACAAAATTTTACAAATTTGTTATCATCTCACAGGTCCCTGAGTCTTATTTTCTTCAATATTTTTTGCCTCTCTCTTCTACCAATGGATACTTTCTATTTATCTGTCTTCAAGGTCTTTGAATCTTTCCTCTGCCATTTCCATTCTGCTATTGTTCTTATCTGCTGATTTTTTTTTATTTCAGATATTTTACTTTTTTCACTTCTAACATTTCCACTTGGTTCTTCTTATTTCTATTTCACTGTTGAGAAATACTAATATTTCATTAATTTCAAGGGAATTTAACATTACCTCATGGGGCACGGTGATAATGGTTGCTTTAATGTGTTTGGTAACTCCAACATTTAGATCATCTTGAGGTTTTTATTTGTTGATAATCTTTTCGCTTGAGAATTGCTCATATTTTCCTGGTCCTCTGTATGCTGAATAATTTTAGACTGTATCATAGCCATTTTGTATATTACCTTGTGAGCCTTGGAGTCCTGCTAAAATCTTCTGGAGAAGGCACGTTTTGTTTTCACAGTCAATCAGTCTAGTCAGGTTCAGACTGCAGACTCTGCTTCACCTTCTTTGATCTATGTTGCCAATGTAAGTTCACTTTTCAAAGCCTTTGCTCTGCTACTTTGGGTCTATCTCATGCATGCACCTCTTAAAAGTCAGTCGGAGACTAGGATTTCAGTTTATGCTAGAGTTCAGTTCTCACAGCCTCTGATATGAGGCTTTGGGTCTGTTCCATGCATGTGCATTTCAGAGGTGAATTTGGAACTTGTGTCACTTCATACGCAGAGTCAGGGAATCCTCTTTCTAGCCATCTTCTCTCTAGGATTTCTCAAACACTCTGCATCTTCCAGGGACCCAAATTAACTGTCCTCTGGATAGAAAGACAGAGCTGCTCTCAGAGTTTTAGCCACTTGCTCTGTTGCTCATTTCTGCATGACTGGGTTTTCCCGGGGCAAAACAGTGACAGAGAAAAGAAAGAAAAAAAGTGAAGTCCTTGCCCTGTCATTCTTTGGACACCATGGCCCCCTTTTCTCAGTTCCTCTGGTCAGAAAGATGGGTTTTCTCTTAGGGTTTTAGGTCTGCTACCACCGCCACATTGCAGATCTATTGCTGAGGCTCCTCTTAAGGCAAGGCCAGAAGAGGAAAACACGAAAAAACATGGTGATCCTATCCCCTACCCCTAGTGACAGCTTGCAGAGGCTTGTTATCCCCATCCTCTGGACAGAAAGACAAGGGACATCTTAGAAATTTTCTTTCTACCCTTGCTGTGCAGTTCCATACTGGGGACAGCCACAAGTCAAGCTGGGAGATAAAAGAGAATAAAAAAGATAAATCAATCTGGTTATAGGTTATTCTTCAGGTATTTGTTTCCCTCACCAACCTGCCTGCTGTTGTTAACTGTTCAGAGTCCTTGAGAAGTGGCTTTTGTATTTTGTTCAGAGTTTTAGTTGTAAACAGTGGAAGAGGTAGGCTATAATGGGTTTATTTTATTTATTTTTGGGGGCAGCAGAAGTTCCTTAGCTGGCAGTGTAAATTCCTATTCCAAAACTATAACCAGATTACCACATGCATTGATTTCCCAAACCTGTCAACGCATTTAATGTTAACTTTCAGTGACCACTACTGTTGCAGGTTAGGTGTGCATCTCGCTTAAAACCAATTGATTTCCATTTGGTACATACGTGTGCTGATTTGGATTTACAAACTAATTAGATACCAGAATTTCTATAATTCTGTTTCCAAGCATTCACCAGAAAATTCTTTTTATTTCTTGAAAACAAACTTCTCCTGTTGAGTATCTGTGTTATTGAAAAGAGTGCTTCGCAGTAACTTGTGACAATGGAATTGATTATAAAACGCAGAACTCCTTTTAAACACTGATGATGAAGATTCTTTACTAACCATTTTGTCTAAACTATGGGAAAATATTTTGAGAAGTAGAAACTAGCATTTTCACATTTTGAATTTCTCTCTAATTCTGCTGAGATTGTACTAAACATTAATTGCAAGTCACTATCATGCCTAGGGTTCAGTACGCTTCCTTGTAGCTTGACGAAGAGGCTGTAAAGCTTTCACTTGTTCCTTTTATTTTCAGCAACTTAATAAAAAGATAGTGGTATCTGCTTTGTGTTGGTTTCCTTGATTTTTTCTTAATGTTCACCCAGGAGATTGTCTCCTTACATCTTTCTAAGAGATTTATAAATGAACACAGAATAGAAAGGAAATAATTAGAGATGGCTAGAATACTAAAATCCATGCGTACGATCCAGAGGCTGGAAATCCCTATTCATCATCTGGGCAGATTTCCTCCAGAGGCCTCTCCAAGAATCCATCGAGTTAGAAGTGACAAAAATAATCAGTTAGTCTGGTTTTAGCTCTGCTGCCCCAAATGATATGGTACCAGGTGAATTAAGCAACTAAATCAATCACTTACCTTCTTGATCCTAAAGCCATTATTATTCTACCCTGAATATTTCAGATATGAAATAGAGGGACAAAATCTGATTTTCAATTTATTCTCTTTTTCTTAACTTCAAAAAATGAGAGATTGGGGAAGGCTGACCCAACCACACTTAAATCACACCTAAAAAATTCACTATTATCTTCCAAAGCAACAATTTTTGAATGTTGACTGGGTTCAAAAAGTAGCCTTCTGGAGTAATCAGAGCAGTAAAACATATCTTCTACACTTAGGGATTTATCATCTCTGTGAGGCGCTATGCCTGTCAGGCTAAAAGTGTAAATAGCAAATAACAAAACAGGAAACTTTTAAAAAACGCCTCTGCCTTCTGCGTTCCCACCACTAGTGTATGAGAGTTCCAATTGTTCTGCATCCTTGCCAGGAGTTAGCATATCAGAATTTTAGCCATTTCTAAATTCAGTTTTAATTTTTATATTCTAATCAGTATGTAGTGGTATCTCATTATGGTTCTGACTGGAATTTTCTTAATGGTTAATGATGTCCAACACATTTTCGTGTGCTTATTTTTTTGTGTGTGTGTGTGAGGAAGATCAGCCCTGAGCTAACATCCATGCTAATCCTCCTCTTTTTGAAGAGGAAGACCGGCTCTGAGCTAACATCTATTGCCAATCCTCCTCCTATTTTTTCCCCAAAGCCCCAGTAGATAGCTGTCTGTCATAGTTGTACATCCTTCTAGTTGCTGTGTGTGGGACACGGCCTCAGCATGGCTGGAGAAGCAGTGCGTCAGTGCACGCCCGGGATCCAAACCCGGGCCACCAGTAGCAGAGCGCGTGCACTTAACCGCTAAGCCATGGGGCCAGCCCTCGTATGCTTATTTTTGATTCACATATTCCCTTTTTAAAAATATCTATTCAGGTCTTTTGCTGATTTTTTAATTGGGTTGTTTGCTTTCTTACTGCTGAATTTTGAAAGTTTTATTTGGGGGGGTGTGAGGAATATTGGCCCTGAGCTAACATCTGTTGCCAGTCTTCCTCTTTTTGCTTGAGGAGGATTGGCCCTGAATTAACATCGGTGTTAATCTTCCTCTATTTTGAATGTGGGTCTATGCCACAGCATGGCTTGATGAGTGATGTAGGTCTGTGCCAGGGATCTGAACACACCAACCCAGGCCACTGAAATGGAACACACCAAACTTAACCACTATGCCTCCAGGCTGGCCCTGAGAGTTTTTAAATGTATTTATACATATTCTGGATACAAGTCTTTTGTAAGATATATGGTTTGCATATGTTTTCTCCCAGTCTTTATCCTATATTTTTACCCTTTTAGCAGTGTGTTTTGCAGAAGAAAAGTTTTAATTTTTTTTTTTTTTTTTGGTGAGAGAGATCTGCCCTGAGCTAACATCCGTTGCCAATCTTCCTCTTCTTGCTGAGGAAGTCCAATTTATCTTTTTTTTTTTTTAATTATGGATCTTGCTTTTCTTGTTGTGACTAAGAACTCTCTGCCTACCCTCAGGTCATGAAAATATTCTCCTATATTTTCTTCCAAAATTTTTATAGTTTGTTTTACATTTAGATCTATGCTCCATTTTTGAGTTAATATCATGTAAGCTGTAACATTCTTTTTTTTCCAGCTTTATTGAGATATAATTGACATAACATTGTGTAAGTTTAAGGTTTACAATGTGTTGATTTGATCCACTTACTATTGCAATGTGATTACCACCCTAGCATCAGCTAACAGCTCCATCACTTCACATAATTACCATTTCTTTTTTGTCGTGAGAACATTTAAGATTTACTCTCTTAGGCACTTTCAAGTATATATTACAGTACTGTTAACTATAAATTCCATCCTGGGCTTTAGATCCCCAGAATTTATTCATCTCATAACTGGAAGTTTGTACTCTTAGTAGGTCAGATTTCTTTTTCCCCATACCAATGTCTAAATGTTCCATCACCATTTCTTTTCTTTTCTTTTCTCTTTTTGTTTTTTTCTCAGGGGAAGATTCACCTTAACTAATACCTGTTGCCAATCTTCCTCCTTTTTTCTTCCTTTATCTCCCACAAGGTCCCAGTACATAGCTGTGTATGGTTGTAAGTTCTTCCAGTTCTTCTATGTGAGCCGCTACCATAGCACGGCTAATGACAGACAAGTGGTATTGTTCCGCGCCCGGGAACCGAACCCAGGCCACTGAAGTAGAGGACACTGAACTTTAACTGCTAGGCCATCAGGGCTGGCTCAACAACACCATTTCTTGAAATAACTATCCCTTCACCTTTGGACTGCCTTTGCAACTTTGCCAAAAATTGGCCATATTTTTATAGCTCTATTTCTGTACACTCTTCTGTCCAATGATCTATGTGTCCATCACTTTGTCCATACAACACTGCCTGAATTATTGTAGCTTTAAAGCAAGTCTTAAAATCAGATAGAATGCTTCTTCCAAACTTATTTTTCTTTAATATTATAAATATGTCATTTTCAGTCTAAATTGATCTACAAAGTTAATATTATCTCAACTAAAATATCATCAGATAGTTTTTGTTGTTGTTATTTATTTGTTTGGTTTCTGTAGTTCCTGTGTTGGTGATATGACATGGTGTTGATGGCAATATAATTTAAAATTATACAGAAGTTTTTGTGGAAATAAACATAGGAGAAAAATCATCAACACTCTAAGAAAGAAATGTAATGAGAGTAGACTAGAACTACAACCCCATTAAAATATATTATAAAACAATACTAATGAAAATAGTTTGCTACTGGAGGAGATATTGGCTGACCAATTAAGGAAATATAGTACAGATCTGTAATATAAACACCAAAACACTTGGGAATTTAGAATAAATATTACACCTTAAATCAGTGGGGAAACAAAAGGATTGCTGAATGAATAGGAAGGCAACTGGCTATCTGGAAAAGCAATAATGCCACCTTCCTAGCATCATCAAAATAAATCCAGATAGAACAAAGTTTTGTATATAAAATACAAAACCACAAAATTACTTACAAAACTGATTTGAATATCAACATCAAGCAGAACTTTTAAATTACATTGTGGCAGAAACAAAACAAAAAGCCCAGCATTGGAAATGAGGACTAAAGGAGAGAGTTAGAAAAGTAATTGTACATGTCATGTGGCATAGGACTAGTTGCCTTAATATTTTACATTAGTTTCCTATTGCAACTGTAACAAAATGCTGCAAACTTAGTGATTTAAAACAACACAAATTTTTCATCTTACGCTTTTGGCAGTAAGCCCAAACATAAACCTTACAGGCTAAAATTAAGCTGTCAGCTAGGCTGCATTTCCTCCAGAGTCTCTACGGGAGAATCTGTTCCTTGCCTTTTCCAGCTTCTAGAGGTTTCCCAGATTCCTTGGCTTATGGCCCTGTCCCAGTAATGGCATCACTCAGACCTCTGCTTCTGTCATCACGTCTCCTTCTCTAACTCTCATCTTCCTTTGTGTGAGGACCTTGGTGATTACATTGGGCCATCCAGATAATCCAGGATAATTTGCCCATAATCCTTAATTATATCTGCAAAGTCTCTTTTGCCATGTGAGGTAACATATTTACAGATTCCAAGTATTAAGATGTGGACATCTTTGGAAGGTTGATTTTTTGGTGTACCACATGTACAAAGGACACTTTTACATCAATAAGAAAATGACAACTGCATGTAAATACAGGCAAAGAAGATGAAAGAGAGTTTATAAAAAGATGAATACGGAATGTTGATGTTCACTCATAAGTGAAAAATTGCTATGAATTTAATGCTGAAAATACTATGTTTTTCTATCACCTAATACCACATGTTGACTATGGTATGTTTAAAAAAAAGAAAAAAGAGGCACATATAAACGCTGTAGGTGGGAAGTGTAAGTTCAGAAGTTTTAGAGGGGATTTTGGCCAAGAAATGTACATATGCTTTAACTGAGCTATTCATGGAACATTGTTTGCAGTTGGATAAATTGGGGAAAAATACTCAATTGCCTATCGGTAGAACACTGGTTAAGCAAATCCTATTCAGTAGTCAAAAACTGAGGGATATAAAAAGAGTAGTATATGTAATATTTGCTACTATGTAAAAGTCTATATATCTGTATGTTTGTGCAAACAGAAAATTAAAAGCTTTGTATTCTTTAATTCAAACAAGACTGGAAAAACAAAGGAAAACACAAAAGCCACAAATCTCAGTGAGCAGTCTAATGAAAAATATTGAACAAATGTGAAACTGTTGATGTTGATGTTAAAGAAAATTAAGCACTTATCTGCCTCGTACAGTTCTCTTACTAAATATGGGAACAAACACAGCAACTAATTCATCACATTGTTGATATGACTAAATTAGTTAATATATGTTAAAATGCTTATAATATTGCTTTAATATGTAAACAAGAAAAAGGTCAGTGAAAATTTATATAAGACACCATAAATTTTAGGTTGAATCTATACAGATTTTGTATAAAGGTATATTTCTATCAACATCTGTATACTAGTAAGCATCAAGATCTTTCTAAAGTATTAAAAGTTTTGTTTTAACTATGCTTGCCTCATAACTGTGGAGATAGCCAGCCTTTAAAAGATAGAATAATTGAACAATAATAAAAATAGAATAATTGAACAATTTTACAAGAACTTCCTTAGTTCTCATTTCTAGATGTACACTTAAAATTTTACTGCTTATTCTCTGTTATGGATTGTCCCCCAAAAATATATGCTGAAATCCTAAGTCTCAGTACCTCAGAATGTAAATGTAATTAATTAAGATGAGGTCATCTGGAGTAGGGTGGACGCCTAACCCAATATGACTGGTGTCCTCCTAAGAAGATAGTCACATGAAGTCAGACACAGACAGAAGACATGAGATGATGAAGGCAGAGACTAGAGATATGCAGCTGCAAGCCAAGGAACACCAAGAGTACTTGGAAACCACCAGAAACTAGGAAGAGACAAGGTAGGATGCCCCTACTGGTTTCAGAAGGAATGGCCTTGAAGACACCTAGATTTTGGACTTTTAGCTTCCAGAACTGTGAAAGTAGAAATTTCTGTTGTTTTCAACCACTCAGTTTGTGGTACTTTGTTACGCAGCCCTGGGAAACTAATATCCTCTTCATGTGGGTGGAAAAGGTTTCTTTGTAGGGTGTTTTTCAAAATACTTGAGTGAAAAAAGACTAGTCCATTTTATTTGTAGTGCAGTCACATATGCTAAAATATAGTAAACAAGAGCATAATATTTAAACATTTTTCTGGAAATTGCCTCTATTGTTGAATGTAGTTTTGACATTGAAATTTATAAACAAATCCCACTGAGTGATTCTTTATTGGCATGTAGAAACATACATTACTGATGCTGATTGCTATTTACTTGCTTTCGTTTACAAGGAAAAAATTCTATGGCAATTTATTTTTATGACATTTGTTCACATAAATTGGTATTATGAGTAGATTAAATTTCTTTGGACCTGTGAGCAGGAATTACTAAATTCTAGCATTTCTATTTCTAGATGAGCATTAATTCTTCCATTAGAAAAAAAAATTACAACACCTAGGTATGAAGAAAACTGATTTCATGGCTCTGTCTACAGATTGTGATAATCCAAGTCGGCTCAGACTGGTAAATATTTAACACGTTGTCTTACTAATACTAATGATAAATTCTTCACCTTGTACTTTAAGCCAATTCCATGTTCTGTCCTTGATTGTAGAGAAGAATATCCAACTATCCCAGAGCAGACTTTGTACATAGTAGTCAAACAGTAAATATTTAGTAAATGGAAAATAGTGCATCTCATATTTGAGTGTCACATATACCTACTTCAATGTGTCAATATAGCTCCAAATATTATAATCCCTTTTATCTAAAATAAAGCATAGCATCATTATATAATGAGATAGAGAAATGCATAACTATACCAGTGATTTATAGTTTTCCTCTCACTTTTACAAGGAAAATGCTTACTCCTTGTGCTGGTTATATTCTATTGGCACCAGAGATCTGATCTCTACCTTTCTCTGCTCTGCTCTGGGTCCAGGGTGGCTGACCCCTGCAGACTGTGATACCTGGACCCCCTACTGACTGCTTTGCCATGTGATTTGGCCAATGGGTAGCACTGCAGGACATCAGAGGGCAGGAGGAAAGGGGGATTAAGAGTATTACTGCTCTACTTCCTTCTTGCTTTGGCACCTTCTTTTGGTGGCTGTTGAATTCCTAAATGACTACAACTCCCATAGGGAGCCCCCTCCTCTGTGGCAAGTGTGTCTTCATGGTTATAATTTCTGATGGCTACTATTGACTAGAGCTGATTAGAGACTGCCCTGTTTAGATAGTCATGCACTCACTAGTTCCCATAAGGCTTATTTCCCTCTGATACACTATTAATCTCATCCTTGTTCACATTTAAGTATGCAACTCTTGATTTAGATGATTCAAACTCTCTAATTCCAACACATATAATCAATCTTGTTGATCTGTCCTACTGTAGAGTTCCAAAATAAGAACTCCTTTCTGTGTTTATTTGTTTAGGCTGTGGAGGCATCAGAAAAAGTTCATACCAATGAGTGTTTAAGGTAAATATTCAGGCAACAAATATTTTTGACAACCAGCTATTTTCTATGACTTGGGGCCAGCAGAACTTTCAAAATTAAATGAGACACTATTTTTGGTTCTGGAGTTCAAAATTTATTTAGGAGAGATACTTTATATTCCCTCATATTCAACATTCAATTCAAAATAATCTATTGTTCTACCCGATAGGTATCTCTGTCTTCTGTGGGAAGGGGCTTCTTTTGGAGGGCTTATAGGAGGAAAGTCCTTGTATTGATTCTATAAGCCCATTACTATTCATATCACTTTTGTAAGAACAAATCTTGGTTTGCTATTTAGTTGGCAGAGATTTTTAATCGAATCAAATTGAAAATAAAATGTTTTTTCCCTTTTTTAATCCAACATTGGATCTTTCTCCTATCTGAAACATTTTTGCCTTTTAATTTAGAGGCATTTATTTGCATAACATTTTACAAAAAGGTATTCATCATAGTTTCTGCTCAGCTATGAGACATTTTTTAAAAAGATAGTTCTTAGTTTATCCCTGAGGGTACCAATCAGGATAGTGGTTGTTTATGGTGAAGTGGGCTAGGGAGATTGACTGGAAAAGTTCATGAGGGAACTTTCTAGAGTGATAAAGTGTTCTATATTTTAATTGAGATGTTAGTTACACAGGCATATGAATTTTTCAGTACTCAACAATCTACATTTGAGATTTGCATACTTTATTATATGTAATTTTACTGCAATAAAATAACAAAAAATCATTTCTTATTTTCTACATGTAGATAAATACCATATTTTTAAACACTGGAAATAATACTGTCATTATTGTCAATATTGTGGGCATTGTCTGAGTTACTTTGCGTACAATCTCTAATTTAATTATTCATTATTATGGATTTCTCCACCTCGTTTTTCTTACTAAAAACAAAATATAAGTTAAGAAACAGAATGCTAGTATTTGAATACATATAACCAAGTCAGACATAAGGCAAAAGATGTGTCTTTAACTGACCATAATTAAGAAATGGCTTCCACTCATCTATTTAAGTACTCAGTAAAAAATAGCTACCTAATCTATCAAAATTTTTTGATTTATATTTCATTTTGTATATGACATTTTCATAACCAACCTGAGTAAGAAAAACTAGGACCTTTTGCGGATGAAAAATTTTACTCTGCTTTAATAGAATCTCTTTTGTTAATATGCTAGTCAGATGATCCATTTTTTCTAGTGATGTAAAAAGTTCAAAATTAACAGACTAGTTTTTTTTTAACTGTGGGATGTTAAATTGTCTTTGTTTAAGGACTTTAGATCTAGAGTATTCTTTCTATGATTGACTTAACATTCCTTTATTGGCTCATCATGTTACCGGAGACAAACACAGTTTCCTTACTCACCACACAAGAGGGGCCAAACAAAACTGGAAGATCAGGCTTATGGCAAGGAAAGGGTTTTTGTTTTGGGTGATGTCAACTTGAGGCAAGAGTGAGCCCTCAAATTTGTCTCATCTCCCCAAAAGATGGGAGGCAAAAGAGATTTTAAAGCTTGCAAGGAATGCAGCTGCTTGCAGGGAGGGGGAGCCTGTGGCCTTGCTGGTCAGAGCTTTCCCACCAGCCTGCATTTGGCCTTGTGAGGCTGTAGGCAGGGAGGAGGATGGCGAGATAAGGGAGTCCACAGGTGAGTGTCTTTGGTTGTCTGCCTGCGTGGTGGAGAGTGGATTCTGGTGCCAGGGAGCCAAGGAGTCAGGGTCTGGGAAGCTTCAGCGGCTTGATATTCTCTGGATATCAGTTTCCCTGTAACAAACCTCAAGAACTGGTAATTAGCCAAAACTTCAGTGTGAGCCCAGCATGAGGCCATCTGGGCTTTTAACAATTTATAAGTTTTATCTGCCTTGTGAAGCTCAGGGATACAAAGGTTTAAAAAAACAATATTTATATATGAATCTAACTAGAGAAGCAGGGAAAGGGGATGAGTGCTTTTGGTTTTGACCTCATATATGCTGGGTTTAATGTAGGGGAACTGAGATCAAGGCCAGCGTCAATCAGATCCAAATACTTTATTTTCAGACCACCATAAGACAAAGAGTAAAGCATTCCCTGGGGGATACTTACTTTTATGTTACAACTCCCAGGTTTCCCAAGACTCTGCTGCATGTACTGACCTCTGCCTCTACCATGATTATGATGGACAAGTCATCATTAGGCTAAGAGAGATATTCTTTCTCTGAGATCTGCATTGTCTTGCAGGCATCCACTAAAACTCTTGAATTATAGTAATTTTATTCCCAATTTTTCAACAACCCATAGCGTGCACATTGGCTGTTGCCTGCCTAGCCTACCACTCCCTGAGGTACAAATAACCCCAAACCATCACCAATGTTGCTAATAAGAAGAACTTTCGTAAAATGTTTCCTTTCTTTTCCTCTCCCCAACATCACATCTCCAGTCTCCCAGGAGGTTTTTGGCACAGTTTCCTATCCTTATGGCCACTTCCACAACAAATGATCATGAAACCTTCTTGTTTCTGGTTTACTGTTGCATTAAAATTGTATGCCCAGGCCTTAGCATAGTATTTTTACTTAATATTTATATTATATGCATAAATATTAGATAAATGGAATAATGAATAAGTGAATACATGGAAGTCTGCATAATGTCCATTTCAGTCCATTGATACTCTGGAAGTTAAAAAAAATTCAACTAATGAAACAGACTATGCTGCTTAGCTGTTAGAGAAGTCTATGTAATGCTTATGCAAAAGTACTTTGTTTTATGAGCCCCAGCATTTCACAAATGTAAAAGAAAGACAGTAAAGCAATATAAATGGCATTAAATACATTATTTCTAGGCCTTTAATTTTTAAGGCACACAAAAAACTTAAAAATGCATTCATTTCAGAAAGCTACATCAGGTAATGAGATAAAATTATTATTATTTTTTTTTTTTGTGAGGAGATCAGCCCTGTGCTAACATCCGCCAATCCTCCTCTTTTTTTTTTTTTTGCTGAGGAAGACTGGCCCTGGGCTAACATCTGTGCCCATCTTCCTCCACTTTATATGGGACGCCGCCACAGCATGGCTTGCCAAGCAGTGCGTCGGTGCGCGCCCGGGATCCGAACCAGCGAACCCCGGGCCGCCGCAGCGGAGCGCGCGCACTTAACCGCTTGCGCCACCGGGCCGGCCCCGAGATAAAATTATTTTTAATGTAAGTTCCTTGAGGATAGTAATTTCTTTTTCATTTTTATTTATTCCCTCTTCCTAATATAATATCTTGTAAAGAATAGGCAATTGTCAGTTGAATGAAATAAAATTAAATGTAATTGTTATTGTTGATACTCTTATTATTTATTAAAAAAACCTCACATTTCTGGTCATTTACCATTTTCAAAGCACTTTTACATTTAATATCTCATATGATGCATCCATTAATTTGTTCATTCAACAAATAATTGTGGAGTTGCAATTACACACATAGTTACAACAAGCTTAGAGTCCAGAGAAGAAAATGGACACACAGATTATTGTAATACTGCATGGTGTAGTATGGGGCATATGGAAAGGAGATAAAAATCAAGTCTCAAGGATAAGGAAATCCTCTGGAAGGAAGAGAAACTTGAAAAAAACAGGAGTTAGCTTGAGAAAGAGGACTAAGAAAGTGGAGTTTTTCATGAAGAAGAAATAGCTTATGAAAGGACCTTTAACAAGATAAGCTATTCTAGGAACTGCAATAAGTTTTCTGTACTTCAATGCCTTTATTTGTAAAATGGACATAATAACAGTACTTTCTAAATAGAGTAATAGTGAGGATTAAAAGAGTTTATATAAGGAACAGGGCTCCTACAGGCATTTGTTAAAAATCAGTCACTCATGGGGTTGGTCCAGTGGCGCAAGCGGTTGGGTGCAAGCCCACTGCGGTGGCCCAGGGTTTGCCGGGTGGGATCCCGGGCATGCACTGACGCACCACTTGTCAAGCCATGCTGTGGCAGCATCCCATATAAAGTAGAGGAAGATGAGCACAGATGTTAGCCCAGGGCCAGTCTTCCTCAGCAAAAAAAGAGGAGGATTGGCATCGGATGTTAGCTCAGGGTGGTCTTCCTCACACACACACACAAAAAAAATCAATCAATCAATGTATGCCTGGATTTTATGATATGGAAGGGGATAGGACGAGATGATCAGATGTCAGATAACAATAGAGTAATCCAGTAGAGCTACTGTTGGTTAGAACTATGAGTGAAGAAATGGGATAGAAAGACATCAATACATTTGATAGGTATTCAGGAGATAGAGATGATACATTTTGGTAATAGAATGCTTACACAGAGTGAGGGGCAGGGAGAAATGAGAATGACTTGCAGGTTTCGACTTGGGCAACACAAAAGAAAATGGTAGTCACAACTCCCTCATGACCATTTCCTATTCACCTCTCCAGATTTTTGTGCGCTAGTGGTCCTCTGACTTTTATCATATCAACTAAAATGGACAGCTGTAACATCAATTCCTGGAAAAGTCCATATTTTTCCCTCCTTTGAGCTTTTACATATGTGGTTTCTTGTCCTTATATACTCTTTTGCACTATTTTTTACCTAATTTCAATTTACCTTTCACATCTCGGCTTATTTATTACTTCTTCAAGTAATGGTAACCAGGCAAAGCACAGACATCCTTCTAATATGCACGCATTTCAGTTAGCATGGTACCGTGAAAAGCAAAGACTGCCTGTACTTTATATTGCAATAAAAGGCATGGATGTGGATCAGAGTATCTGAGGACAATGTGTAGAGTGAAAACAATCAATCTGTCTGTCTGTCTGTCTATCACCTTATTCAATAAGAAGATCAAGGAGGAGGAGGTAGACCAAGGAGAACAAGCAAGAGCAGAGAGAAGATCAGAATTTTGTTCTCATGAAAGTCAAAGGAAAAAAGGTTTTCTGGGTGACCTCAGCATGGAAAGAAACTGAATATCTGTGAGTGGAAGTTAGATTTCAGTGCGTGGGTGGGAAATAAATTGAAAGAAAGAAAATAAAGAGTCACGGTAAATAAGTCAAGAAGCTGGGTTATAAGACAAAGGGGAAGAGAGGATGCCCTCTGAAGGACAATACGTCTTGTAGGGATGTTTTGCATGTTGATTTGTTCATATTAAAGATTGATGAGATTTGCAAGTGCTTAAATAAAGGAGTATTTTTTTCCTTGAGAAGGAAGGAGATAGTGAAAGTAAAGAGGATTGCCCCGAAAAGAAATGAGCTTTGGGAAGACATGGAGAAAATTTAAATGCTTATTAGTAAGTGAAAGAAGCCAATCTGGAAAGGCTGCATACTGCAAGATTCCAACTACATGACACTCTGGAAAAGGCAAAACTAGAGACAGTGAAAAGATCAATGGTTGTCAGGGGTTTGGGGGGAGGGAGAAATGAGTAGACAAAGCACAGAAGATTTTTAGGGCAGTGAAACTATTCTATATGATAATATAATGGTGGATACATTTCATTATGCATTTGTCCAAATCCATAAAATATGCAGCACCAAAAATAAACCCTGATGTAAGCTAGGGACTTTGGATGATAATGATGTGTCAATGTAGGTTCATCAATTGCATCAAATGTACCATTTTGATGCAGGATGTTGACAGTGGGGGAGGCTGTGTGGGTGTGGGGGCAGAGGGTATATGAGAAATCTCTATACTTGCTGCTCAGTGTTGCTGTGAACCTAAAACTGCTTTAAAAAATAAATTCTATTTAAAAAAATGAAGAGGATGAAGATATGAAATAGAAGAGGTAATCTGTAGGCTCAGGTCACTGAAGAAGCAGGAAATGAGGGGATTCAAAGCACAGGGAATTTTTGGTAAGAGTAAGGTCATCTTTCCCACTATGTCAGTTAAAAATAGGCAAACAGACAAGTTATGATGCAAGCAATTTCATACTTGCAACTGTTTATAAAGACAAAACTTTAAGGATTTCCTTCATGGATGTTCCTACCTTTCTGTTAAGGAAGAGACAAAAATGAAGAATGAAGGAGTTGAGTATTTGAGAAGAGTGGACATAGTTTGGAAACACCACTGTGGAAAATTCCATGCCAAGGGGGAACAGTGTTGGAGTCCAACTGAGGTTGGAGGACACGGACTTATAGCAGCACCAATGTGTGAATGGATGTTATTTTTCTCCAGCAGGGCTCCATAGTCCCAGCTAAGGAAGAAAAGTAAGAGCTGAATTAATCCAGAGCTGAGGATTTAACATTTAGCATGGACAGTGGATTCAGAGGACAAGGGAACTGAGGACATTTTCAAAATATTGAAGAGATGCTCATAGGGAGATCTAAAGGAGAGAATAAAAAGTAAAGACTGATAGAAAGGGAGACAGGAGAGGAATTGGAGAACAATTTGTCCCACTGATGTGATGTCCCCAATCAACCAAATGTTTTGTTCCGTGAAACAACTCTGTGTGTAGGCGGAAATAATATAATGACTATGGTACTGAAGAACAAAGATGTACTTTGCCATTCAAACCTCCTACGACCTCTGCTTGACTTGTGTTTTACTCGGGACTGAGCCCATACCTTCTGTCTCTGGGTCTACGACTTTCTATTTCCCTGAACTGAATCTCTAGTAACAATTTATGGGATTACATTCACCCAACACAGAGCGGGTATGTTTCTCACTCTTTTCTGAAGCCTTGCAGGTGTCACTTTCATCCTTCAGATCATTATCTGTGAGCTCATGCTGAGAACTTACTCTTTGCAGGGCATGATGTCGTATATTCAATTCTAACAAAATTTCCTTCATCCTTCAGGTGATATTACACACTCAAAATGTCAAATTACTCTAAAGAATGGAATTTTCATAAAGAAGAGTTGAAAATGTGATAATGGGTTACATATTAAATTCCTAATTTCAGGTGTCTCTAGAAAGCCTTTAAATAGAGAACACAGCATAGAGAAAAATATACTTGAAGGCTGACTCCAAATCTGCTTGGAATCAACGGATGAAAGACAGGCAGCAGTGGGAGCTTGCAGGAGGAAGGAATGGAGAAGAGTAAGGTGTACGTGGTATCCTTGAAACTAGATCGGCATTGTCCGGTGAGAAGAGGAAAACAGAAATTTCTAGTAGGTATAATGGCTCAGTAAGAACCATAGAATATGCTCTATCACCTCAGGCTGCCCTCGAGATAGAATTACGAAATTATCTTTTTGTGTGGCTAAGTGGGTTGGTCATTGACCTTATTGAGGGATGTAAAGTCTGAGTTTAAATGTTGAGTGGTACATGTCAAAGTAATATTTCAAATTATTTCGTTTATGGCCAGACTGCTCAAACTTTTAAATTAGTAGTTAATTTGCATTTAAACATTATACCCTTGCTGTGTCCACTTGTGTGCATGTTAAGGCCTACAGGAGAGTTGATAGTAGTCTGATAAGCAAAAAGATCAAGTTGTATTACAATGCAGCGTTTGCCAAGACTCAGCCCAAAAGTGTGGCTTATAGTGATATAGGTGAAAACTTATACTGGAGAATTCTTTTAAAATCTTTATTAAAGATTATATATTGCAAAATTACTTTTCATAAAATGCTAATTGGTGTTAAACAATAGTCAAAAACATAAACAAAGGGGTGAGTGTGAGTTTAAATGGTTAATAATTTGGGAAGCATGGGGTTAAAAGGAATTAAGCAGGATACTCTACTATAGGCTTGCAGTTTCTTCAATAGTTGAATATAATGTGTGAATTACCAAGAGAGAAATATAGTTTGACAACATGCAATATTTCCCAAACTTACTTTCCCATATAATAATTTTCCTCAAGGAACATCTCAGGGGACTAGTCTCTGAGGAATATATTGTGAAAAATGCTGCCAGCATACTCATTTTTTCTTTCCATTATAGAAATCTTTTCTGTGCTTCTTGTTTAAATAAAGCTAAATTTGATGTAATAGGAACATGAGATTGTACATATCATTACAGGCAAAATAATCATACATTTTGGTCAGTGTGCAGAGGACTAGCAGCAGCAGAAATTCAGGCATCAAGAGGACTTTTCCCAATATTCTAGCTGTGGGGCCTCAGAATTTGCCACCCCAAAATGTGTCTCTTTGGCTTGAATTTCTTATTTTTTTTGTGAGGAAGGTTAGCCCTGGGCTGACATCCATTGCCAATCCTCCTCTTTTTGCTGAGGAAGATTGGCTCTGGGCTAACATCCGTGCCCATCTTCCTCTACTTTATATGGGACACCGCCACAGTATGGCTTGACAAGCGGTGTGTCGGTCTGTGCCCGGGATCCCAACCTGTGAACCCCAGGCCTCCAAAGCAGAGCATGGAAACTTAACCACTACACCACCAGGTGGGCCCTGGCTTGATTATTTTTAAGAACAGAAGACTCTGAAAGAAACTTTGACCTTTCCCATAACTGCCTAAAAGAATTTAAGATAGAAGGCCTATTCCAGAAAGGAGCTATCACCACAGATAACTATAGTATAATATGAGCTAAGTGTGGTAGATGGGTAGGACAATGGCTTTTTAATCAACGTGCTCTCCATCTCTCATTGTCTTTGCAAGGCATGTTCAACATTTGTTTATCACACATTTGCTTTACCATCTCCATGTAAATTGCCTTCCTTCTCTTTGAAGTCCCAAACCACTACCCCAACATCCTCATTTGCCCTTAGCTGAAGACAGTATTTAAGGTAGTATCTTCCACCATTTTGGTGAGTTACTCAGATTTCCTGAGTTTCTTCCATGTCTACATGTTACTAAACTTTGTATGAATTTCTCCTGTTATTCTGTCTCATGTCAATTTAGTTCTCAGACCAATCAGAAGGACCTGGGGGATAGAGGAATAGTTCTCCCTCCCCTACATAGTCAAATCCCGTTCCTCCCATCACTGGTCTGAGGAGTCTACACCTGTTGCTCAAGCATACTACCATCTCTTAATTCCTTTCTTCAGACTCCATTGAAAAGCTGTCACTTATTTTCCATTCCAGTTTCATCTCCCACAATTCTTTCTATGCCCCTTACATTTTAAAAACATTGGTGGTGGTAGCAGCAGAGGTAGAAGTAGCAGCTTGTGATGCTTACCAAAAATTTTACATGTATCAGTACAATTAATCCTCACAAAAATCTTAGGAGATCAGTACTGTTGTTATTCCCTTTGTTCAGATAAGAGAACTGGAGCAGCTAGAGTTTCTGTGGCTTAAGAATCTTCACTCTTAACCATTATACTATAAGACTTTCCTAAGGTCAGAACAGGCTTCACAGAGTAACATCTAAACTGAATCCTGAAGGCAGAGAGCCAGAAGGTAGTTCCAAAAGCAGAAAGAACATGCAAAAAGAATCAGAAGCAGAAGCTTGAATGCATTTGAACTACAAATGTGGTCAGTATAACTGCTTGGAAGACTGTGGGCTTTAGGAGACAGACGAGCGATATTGACAAGAGATGAGCCTGGAAAAGTACATGGAGATCAACTGATGAAGAGCCCTTTATACCATCAGAAGGCTTTGAAATTTATTCTGTGGCCAATTGGGAGCCAATAGAGGGGAGGGAATCCCTGCAAAGTAATAAGGAAATGAATAAATAAATGAATTATTCATAAATGGGTCTATATGGTAGTGGCAGTACAATTAAAATATTTCTCTTTGTGACATCTTCAACTTGATGTTTTTGTGAACTAACCAAAAATTTTGTTGAACTATTTCCTAGGACTCTTCCTTCATCAGCCATGTAATCATTTTGTTTATACCGTCTAGCTATACTAATTTGATTTACACATTAAAAAATTATTTCTCATACTGTATGTTCCCCATTCTTTCCCATTATACTAGAAAAGTGTATCTTTGTTTCTTTACCATTGAAATAAATACAATGGCATAATTGACCATATATTATACACTTGTTAATACTTTAAGCTCAAATTTTTTTCAAGAGGATGTGCAGTATTTTACACGAGTCTGGATCTGAAATGAGGGGCTACAGAATTCTAAAATCTAGATATTCTTAAAGAAGTACAATGACATTTTCTGATTTCATATCAAAAATTTATTCTTCTGGACTAATCTACTGTGTTTAGTAAGCTGCTTCAGTCATCTTGCTATTATTATTATTATTATCATTATTATTATTATTATATAAAAATCTACTTAGACTCTAGCTGAGGTAATGTTACTCTCTGGCCTTTTTGCTTGAGTTTTCTGCAAAACTTGCTCCATATGTTACAAACGAGGGGAATATTAACCACTACTAATTGAAAACAGCATGTACATTTACATTTAAGTTATTGTTTTGTAACTTCATTGCTTACCGGAGAATATCTCAGTTTTTTATCTTTGCATACCCATGCCCAATGTCAGGATAAAATAGCTCATGAATCATTTGCTTTGTGTGTGGCATCCTTCAGGTCAAGGAAGTGTTTATTTAAAGCATCAAGCTACATATGTTTGTGGGAATCTTCACAATGAAATTTAAGCTTATTTTTTGTTGAAGAAGAGTTGAGACCTGATTTCCAGAATGGTGGAGTAAAGACCTCTAAAAATCCACGCCACTTTTTCAGAACTCTGGATATTAACTAAAGAATTGCAACCATTTGAGAAATGTTTGTTCAAGAAAAATGGCTGAATCTCTATAAGAGCAGCGGACATTGTAGAATTTTAATTTACTATAATCCACCTCTCCCCAGCTCTGTGGCATCCTTGAAAACTACCAAACTTGCCACCATGGTAGCTGTGAAAAACAGCAGGCTGGCAGCCACTGGACAGAGCAGAATGGGAAGAGGGTTTGGAGCTCCCCAAAGCCTCATGCCTAGAGAATGGTCACTATTGGACCTGTCTGAAAGCTGGCTGAAAAGCTCCATTCCTAGGGCTTCTCTTTATTCGAACTGACTCAGGCTCACTTTATGTGAACAGCCCTAACCACAGAGTCTTTCTCAAAAAAATCAGGTGCTATCATTTAATGTTGTAACTGCCTGAGGCAATGTTAAAACTGAAACTAACAAAAGGCTTAACAAAAAACTTAAAAGGACATATTGGGGAATGAGATGTTCAAGGGTTCTTTGAAAAAATCTTTAATAATCCTGGAATCTACAAAGCTGTGCATATGCACAAGGCTGTGCACATGCCCAGGGCAGATCTGAGAAGGTCCTAAATTTTCACCTCTGGCTGACCTCGAGGCTCTAAGATAGCAGAAAGTGAAGGATAAGGGAGAATTGTAAATTGCTTTTTGAACTTGGGAGGCTAGCCTCAAAACACACACCAAGTTCCTTAGCAGAGGCTGGGAGACTCATTAGCTTAAAGTGTTTAAGGAAATCTCTGATCATTAGTTGAGTATTAAGCTAATGGAGCAAAGGCTATAGTGGTGGGATGTAACAAAGAATACGGAATTTAATAATTTAATCCAGGAAAATCACTAAGCAAACAGCAGCAATACCACCACCACCAGCAACAACAACAAACCTGGAGGGGGATAAATTTGATTTCCAGAGATGATACATCATATTATTTAAAATATGTTTTAAATTACAAAATTATGAGACACACAAAGAAACAGAAAAGTATGGTCCATGTAGAAAGAAAAACAACTGTCAATAGAAACTTTCTCTAGGAACACCAGATGTTGGACTTAATAGACAAAGACTTTAAATCAGCTATTTTAAAATAGATTTAAAGAACTAAAGGAAATCATGCCTTAAGAGACAAGAGAAAGTCTGAGAATGACATCTCACCATAGGGAATATTAATAAAGAGATAGAAATTATTGAAAACAAACAAACAAAAAAGAAAAATTCTGGAGTTGAAAAGTATAATAAGTGAAATAGAAATTTCACTAGAGGGGAGGATTCAGCAGAAGAATTTAACTGGCAGAAGAAAGCCATCAAGACTACTCCAGCCTGAAAGTGGGTAAAAAACAAAACCTAGAGAATAGCAGTGAGTTTGATAATTTTGACAAAATGTGACTTATAAGGCAATGCACTAAAACTGAAGACTCAATCTATGAAAGGAAAATATGTTTCAGAACATAATGTTCATCAAATCATGGCCTGTGACATGGGGGTGAATACTGTGACTTAAAGGACCCTGTCAGGCTTAATACGTTCATATATAGATGATGATTTCAAGAACTCAGAAACACTGACCTTTCCATATATGTTTTTAAAGCAATCTAGGTGGAGCTCGTTTGTATTCCTGATCCTGATTTTTAAAGGTGAAGAGCTATCAAAAAATCAATAAACAAACCAGCATTAATTTAAATATTTAAAATATGTCAACCACTATGCTATGGCATAAGGATATATGGAAAACACAGCTCTCAACCTCAAAATGCTCAGATACCTCTGGAAGAAACCAACAAATAATAAAAATTTCAATACAATAAAACAAACAGGACTATGATACAGGGTACACCCGGGCAAGTGTCTTGATCTAATTTTTATTTTAGGAAGATTACTATGGAAAACATATTGGAAGGGAAAAATATAAGAGAAAGACGTATGAGACTATTTTAGTATTCTAAGTAGGAGATAATGGTGGCCTATGCTAAGACAATGACTGTGGAGATAGAAATATGTACATAGATTTGATGCTTGTACTCTGTAGACAGAGTTAGCAGGACCTGCTAGTGAACTGCACGTGGGAAGTAAGTGAAAGTATGTTTTATTTGTTCATTCAAATTTACCTCCACCCTACTCCACCCTGCTTTGTGCCCTGAAAGTCTGATTTTCATGAACTATATAAACAGGATCCCCTTACTGTCTGGCTTCCTATTGAGTTCAGCCAATGGGAGGCACAATCAGGACATCAGAGAGTAGAAGGAAATGAGGGCATAGTGTATATTCCCCAAGATTTCTTACTATGACTCATGATGGGTTGATGTGCCCCTCTGCTGAAACCACAGCTCCTGTCAGGGAAGCTCTCTCCAAACAGCTATATTGTCTGTATTTTGGCAACTACACTTCCACAAGCCCATTCAGGTCTTAGGTGGTGATATCTTCCCACTTTTGCTGGCCTCGGATATTCCACTTTTCGTTTTCCTAAACTCTGCTTATATATTTGTAAAATTTTATTAAACTCTCTCAATATTACCCAATTTGAGTATGCTCTCTGTTTCCTGCTGCTAGCCTGATTCACCAGAAAGGGAAGAATGAAAGTTTCTTGCTTGATCATCTCCATGGATATTAGGGCTATTTACCGATATAGAGAAGATAGACTGGAAGGGAAGTAGATATGTGGTGGGACAACTTGGGTAGGAAAAAAAATCAAGGCTTCCATTTTGGACTAATTGTATTTGAGATTTTTGTGATAGATCAAAATGGGGATGTCAAATAGGCACTTGAAGATGGGAATCTGGAACTCAGAGGACAGACTTGATATATACACTGGGGAGTTATCATCATAAAGTTGATGTTTAAGTGCATGAGAATAGATCAGATCACCAGGGAGATGATGTAGAAAAAAAGTCTGCAGGGTCAAGATTGAGATTTGATGGTTAATAGCAAAAGTATGGAAAAATCAAAAGAAAGCAGTAATTGCAATAGTAATCTCAGAAAAAATATAATGCATAAAATTATTAAATGAAACACAGTATCATTTATATTGATAAAGTGTTCAATTTATAATAAACCTATAACTCACATTTTTACCTGTAAGCCTTAGCTCAAAACTCAGGAGAAAAATTAACAGAATTCTATTAATAGGAGAATTTAGTGTACGATTTTTAGTCTTTATGAGATCAAATAGGCATAAAAAAACCTTATGATTCCCATATACTGAGATTATAACTCTAAATCATAAGCATATTTAAAATGTATAATATAGAAATAGTATAGGACATATTTTAGGGCCAATACAAACTAGAAATCAATAGGAAAAATGTTTAAATTTAATTCCAAAACTTAAATATCCTCAAAGGTTTTCTATTGGTGGTAGAGTAAGGACAATTTTTTAACCTTTGTTTATCTGCAATCTGTGAACATTTTGGCTTTTTGATAACGAACACAAATTACTTCAGTAATTTAAACATAATTATATATAAATTCTTTTAAAGAAAGAAAACCTCAAAAGCATTTTAATATCAGCATTGCCTTTTCTGTCATTCTTTTCAGATGGACGCTCATCATTGACTTCCATTCTGAGTTATGAGCTTTTTGTTACGTGTCCCGTAGTTATTTCTATACCAATCCTTGAAAACTCCAATTTGCTAATGGGAATTATAACTCCAATCCCGCAGAGCATCACGTCTCCCACTTTTTCCTGACATGTTTTTATTTGTTTGCAGCAGGGATTTGAGATCTCTGCCTGCACTTAAGTTTTGAGGACAGGGGAGCAAAGAAAGAGAGTGCCGTATTCTACCCACTACACAACACAGCCAAAAGGTAGAGACAGAAGGCAACCTATTGCCAGCCTCTGGGTTTTTGAATCAGATTCCAATGACAATGGCGCCCAGTGGGGACTTGTTATACAGTGTCCTTCTCTCCCTATCTTTGTCTAGGCAGTCTTATCTTTATTCCATAAAATAAAGCAGGGGTGCCTGTAACAGAGATCCTTCACATACCTCCCTCAGTCACTATCCCCAGAACATATTTTTCACCTGCCTTATAATCAGAGAAAGTTCCACTCATTTTCTCACACTTGGGTTTTATTTTGTCTGCCTTCATTTGTGACCTTTTAAAATCCTGTTCTGTATCTTCATTATATTTTAGTGAGAAAATGGGACAGGCTCCCTCAGTGATACCACTTTGATCTGATAATTTTTCTCGAGTTGTAAAAAATTTGCAGTGTGAAGCAAAGGACATTCGAAGACAGTTACAAGTAAAAAGTTTTTGTAGTATTAGAGACCATGGAATGTCCAGAAAATTCTGAGAAATGGGATTTGGATTACTGCATCATGGAGATATCGGTAAATGGAGGAAGATGGCCAGAGATAGGCAGGCCACCTGCTGATTCTTTGCAAATTTGTGAATGCATCTTCTCCAGTTGCAAATAGAACACCAACTAGGTAGAAGTGCCAGTGTTGCACTATTGGAGAACCATGCTGATTATTCCATAATTTCAGCCATAATAGTACTAAGGTAGATCTACCTAATTTAAGCAATGATTGTATGTCCTGGTTTGGGTAGACTGGAACTAGAATTGTTCTACCTGAACATAGGATGTTCTGAGGATGTAGGATCCTCTTACAGTCTACTGATTTGAATTAGTTTTTGAATTGCTCTAACTAAACCAAGCTGCTGAAGAAGTAGTTCATAAAACATTGTCTTGTGCTCTGACGTTTGCTTATAAAGAGCCTAATCCTGGATATGGAGCTTTGTGAGAAATAAGCATGATTACAACCATGCAAGCACTGAGCTATTTCATGTCAGAACACATGAAACTAAGTGCAAAGACTAGCATGGAATTCACCCATTGCCACTGCCACTTGCTTTAGTCTGATTTTTTGGTGTACGAGAGGAAGTAATTTCTTAAATTCTATTCTAGTTCCATGTCATAGTGATTATACTTTTCCCAACTAATTCCTTATCCAAAGGATCATTCTATAACATTTTCTGAGTCCTCGTTATGTATTGAGCATTGTGTATACCCAGCCCTGCAGAGTAGCTAGCTTGAAAATACAATCACTTTGCTGAAGAACAACTAAAGTTAAGCCAAGAAAGCCTAGTTATTAAATGACTCAGACTCAGGCTTTGATAAATGTCATCTGAATTGAAATGAAGAGATGTGCTGCTACAATAGCACTCTCAAGATCATAGATCTCTTATCAACCTGTTAAAAGAAACTTAAGTAAAATATTTGACAGCAAAGACTACGCCAGCTCTTTTCTAATTCATGTTTTAAGGAAGCTCCTCCACTCCTAAGTAAATAACACATTAAATAAACAGATCTGATGTATTTTTGCCATTATAAAAGTTGTTCTAGATGTATTTCCTTAACTCAAAGCTTCTTTAAAGACATTTTTTCCAATATTAATTCATAAATCCTCTAAATATCACCTGAAACGTCATAACTTCAGCATTATCTGTCAAGTAACTTGTTCAAAAGTTTATAATAGGGCAAACTGGACCTGCTGTTGACTTTGAACTCACTATATTACACTGTAAATCTTAATTAGGATTTCATTCATGATTCTGCACCTTCTTGAACCATCACCATCTATCTTGCTTTTAGTACTTTTTGTTTTACTATCATCCATTTCAAATACACTGACTTGTTTTTAAATAAAACCTCTTGATACTAGTAATATTACCAAGGCAAACACAATTTAGAAATCTTGATGTCTGGACAAAAGTCATTTTGGAGGTTTTTCAACATGCAATTTGTAAAAAGAGCTTATCGTAGCATTTTAAAGCATTGGCTTTGGATCACACTACCCAGGTATTGGTAGTGGAATGGGTTTCTAGCTTAGGATGTCAAACTCTAGGTCACACCCTTACCTATTGTTTATCCTGCTCATTACTAGCTCAGCTACTTTGTGCCAGTTATTAGCATCTCAAAGTTTCCATTTCCACCTTTATAAAATGGAGGTAAAGTAGTACAACCTCAAGTCTGTGATATAATTGAAAAAAGATAAATCAACTAAAGTGCTTATCAGATTGCCTGGCACACAGTGCTTAATTAATGTTAGCTATTAAGATGGCAGAGGCATCCGATAAATAATAAATATGAATTGAATCATGTATCTTCGGTAATGTGGCTTCTTAAAGCACTGGCTTGGACTTAATATTGCCCAAGTAATAAATCTGTAAACATGGACCACTGAAAACTGGTGTAGCTTCACTAGGCAGGGATGCATTCCCACATGAGCTGAAAATGATTTTATCTGGAGAGGAAAACACATGAAATTTGCTATCCATCTTATACCTTCATCTTCTTTACTTTAGTTAAATTTAGTTCAGTTCAACAAATATTCCCCAAGCTTCTAAGATACCAAGTTGGTGTCCTATAGACATACAAGGATAGATAAGACCTAGCCTTGTCCTTAAATATTTTTACAATCTAGTGCCATAGAAACATACACGGATAAATCAAGAATTGGCTGATTGTGATACTTTAGAATAGTGGAAGTATAAACAAAGGGATCCAGGAACAAAGGATGGGATTATTCATTCAGACTGAAAAAACAAAAAAAAAAGGGAAGGATTCCTGGAATAGATCACATTAGAAGTAGGCCACCCTGTGAATAGGTAAGAAAGTAGAAAAATAAGAGAGAGAGCCATGTCTTTCCAACTGAACAAAACATAAGGTTCAAAGGCATAGAGGCAAGCAGGAATGTTCCAGAATACTAGCACATTGCATCAATTTGTAGTGCATATAATTGTAATGTATGTCTTTGAAAACACAGGATTTAATGTCAATATTTTGCCTTAAGAAGAGATGCCAATAAACTGAGGCACATTTTCCTGAATAAAATTTGTTTTTATTTTTTTTAAATTTGCTTAACAAAAGGAGTTCAAAATGTTATATACTATTTTACTATAGCTCTTACAATTTTCAAAATTATTTCTTATTTGCCAATGATAAAGAACTTTCTAGCCTTTTGAAATACAATTGTTTAGACACAATTAAGATGTTTCAAATCCAGAAGCATTAAAATAATATCTTTTTTTTTCTTCGAGTTCCCAGTAGGAATTGTAGCTGTTTCCTATTTTGTGGTTTAGTGCCCAAAGTAATTTTATTAGTCAAATGAAGTTAACACATTTTCATTTTTAACTGAGGGCAATTTACTTACTGCTGGTCATTTACAGTTTCCTCTCTTAATGACTGACTTAGTAAAAGCAAAGATTGCCTAAGGCTACTGTTCAGCATGCCATTAACAAAGTTGTAAACGAGAGGGACATTTAGACCATCACTTCATCCATGCCTGTGTATCTATAATAAAAAAAAAGAAAAAAAAACTAAAAAAACTGAACTGTATTAGATCATGAGAACTCTTACCTGGAATACCCATTCCATTCCCAGCCACATGATGCTCTATAGTGCAGATAACCTGAAGGATGTTTTGGTAGGGAAGTAAGGCTTAAGATTGTGTATTTTTTGTTTTATTTCAGATATATGCTTTATCACAAAATGAATTCCGTGTAATCACTACCCATATGAAGAGAAAAAATAGCAAAGGGCACCTCAAAAGCCCACTCCTTATCTTGTCCTATCTAAACCACTTACCTCTCCCTTCTCATCCTAAGGTAGCCACCATCCTGACTTTTATGGAAGTGCTTCTTGACTTTTCTTCATTAAGCGAGTTGGTTCTTTAGACACCAAGTATGTGTCTAAATACTGTAGTTGAGTTTCTCCTCATTCTGAAAGTTAGGTATCACACAGTTAGAATCACATAGTACTTATATTTTTTGTCCAATTTCTTTTGCTCAACATTGGTTTTACAAGATTTAATTATGTTGTTGCACGTAGCAGTACTTGTTTATTCATTTTCATGGCTGAATAGTATTTCATTATATAAAAAATCTGTTTATCCATTTTAATATTGATAGGCAATTCAGTTTATACCAATCACGCATGCAGCTGCTATTGGACAATTCTTTCACACTTCTCTTGGTACATATGTGCATGAATTGCTGTTGGTTATATTTCTAGGTGTATGATTTTGCTCCTAGAACATGTGCAGCTTCAACTACAGTAAATAGTGCTCAACCTTTCTCACATATCATTAGTTTATGTGAGCTCCTAACGCTCTCCATCCTTACCAACATTTGACATTCATCAGACTTTAATTTTATCCGTTCTGGTGAGTGTTTAGAGATATCTTGTTGTAATTTTAAGTTTCATTTTCCTTCTTACTAATGAAGTTGAGCATCTTTTCACACACTTAATGACCATTTGGATATCCTCTTTTGTAAAGTATTCATTGTCTCTAGTCCATTTTCCTGTTTTTTCTTTTTCTTAATAGAAATGTAGTAGTAGTGCTTTATATATCATGGATACATGTGTTATAAATATATTTTTCCATCCTTGGCTTATCTTTCCGTTCCTTCAGTAGATTCGTTTAAAGAAAAAAAGTTCTTAATTTCAATGTCGTCCAATTTATCCACTTTTCCTTTCTGGTAAGAGTTTTCTGGGTCCTACTTAAGAAGTCCTTCCATAATCAGAGGTCATAAAAATAATCTCCAATATTATTTTATAGAATCTTACTATAGATTCTCCTCCTCAAACCTGATATAATTTTATGTTTGGTATCTAGTAAGGATAAAGTTGTTTTTTTTCTCTTTTCCATAGGTATCTGATTGTCCAGCATTGTGTATTGACAACAGTGTTCTTGCTCTATTGTCTGCAGTAATCCTTCAGTCATAAATCAATTGTCCATTTGTGTCCAGGGCTGTTTCATAGCTCTCTATTCTACTATATTCATATCTTTGTCAAAATTATACCACTACCCTTTTTTCTTCTTCAAGAGTTTCTTTGCTATGTTTGGCCCTTTGAGTTTCCATGTGTATTTTAGAATTAGCTTTTCGACTTACACATATACCTTCACAGAAAATCTGTAGAGATTTTTATTGGGATTATATCATTGAATCTATAAATCAATTTATGGGGACCAACATCTTTATGATGTTATCTTCCAGTTCATGTAAAAGGGATCTCCTTTCATTTGCTAAGTCTTTTTATTCTTCTTTTGGTCATACTTCATAGTTTTCTGGAAGATGTCTTATGTATTATTTATTAGGTTTGTTCATATATATTTGATTTTGGTGGAGTCATTTTAGATGGGATGTATATTTTACTTTATCGTATGTTTGTTGATGGTATACAAAAATGTAGATGAATTTTGTATATTGATTTGGGACCTAGCAACTATTTCAGCCATTGTATACTATTCACTGATTTTTATTTTCTTTAAAAAAATTTATGAACATAATCATGTCCTCTGAAAATAATGACTTTTTATTTCTTGCATGAAAATCCTTTTAAAATTTATTTCTGTATTTTGCATGCCTCAATATCAGGAAGTAAAATACTCTAAAGAATTGGTAATAGCAGATGTATTTGTCTCATTTCAGAACTAAAGGCAAAGTTTTATTTTTTCCCCAGAATGGATAACAAAATTCATATAACACTTTTTATTCGTCTATTGATATGATCTGATTGTTTTCTTCTTTATTTTGCTAAAATGTAAATTACTTTGATTATAAAATATTAAGATAATCTTGTATTCCTAGATTCAAGCCAACTTTTCCATGATTTTTTATCCTATTCATATACTAGTAAATATGGTGTTCTAATATTTTCTTTAGGATTTTTCGTCTGCTTATTTAACGAGTTTGGCTTGTAATTTTACTTTCTCATATAATCTTTTCAATTTTCAGCATATAGGTAATGCTGCCATCAAAAAATAGCTGAAGATGAATTGTGGCACATGTATAAAATAGATTTCCATGGCAGTTTTAAAGGAATAAACCAAAACGTAGACAAATCTACAAAATATAATGAAGAGTAGAAAAAGAAAAGCTAAGTTGTAGAAGGTTCAACACAATATGATACAATTTTATAGTATTTAAAAATTTAAATAATCCAATTATGGAAAGGTTATTAGATATAAATATGTGATGAAAGTATACAACCATACATGGAAATGGTAAACATTGGTGGGGATGGTTTCCTCTGGGTAGAGATGAACAGAAGTAAGATTGGAGAGAGAGCTCTCAATTTTATCTGTAAGGTTTAATTTGTGTTTGTGTTTAAAAATTATTTGAAGCAAATATGGCATAAAACTGAATGGTGGATGCAGACTTTTCAGTATATTTTTATATCTACGTTTGAATTATTTTAAAACAAAATAAGTTAAATAATAAAAACCAAATTTAAAAAATAAAAATGAGAACTTCATTGCATGCAAGAGATTAAATTAAATAATATATGAAAAGCACCTTATTCAGAGCCCACTGTATACTGTATTACTAAGGATATAATCACATGATGTCTCCCAATAATAATATTATTATTGTCATATGAATACATATAATAATGAAGAGCAGTAAATTAATATAAAAATCTTTACACATTTCCTTGTAAACTCCTAACAATATATAACTAACTTTGCATGAATGATTTATGTGAAAACCTTGAATATTTTGCTTCTAAATTGATGAGCTCTTACATAATCTAGGATTAATGAGGACTCATTCAGTTGTAAGTTAATGGACTAAAATAAAACCTGCATAATTGTCAAAATTACTGGTTTCTATAACTGCAAGTCCAGGGAAATTTGGTTCCCAAAAATAGTTTGGTCCAAGAGTTCAAATGGCATCAGGAATCTGTTCTCTCTACCTCCTGACTTACTCAGGGAGCCTCAAGGTGGCTCCAGGATGCCCCAAACTCACATGCTCACTGTCTTAGTCAGTCCTGACTACTATAATAAAGTACTGGTAGTTTATAAACTGGGTAGCTCATAAACAATAGAAATTTCTTTCTCACAGTTCTGCAGTCTGGAAGTCTGTGATCAGGGTGCCAGCATGGTCGAGTTCTGGTGAGAGTTCTCTTCTGGATTGCAGACTGCTGACTTCTCCTTGTATCTTCATATGGCAGAGAACAGAGAGAGGAAGTGAGAGCACTAATCCCATTCACTGGGGCTCCACCCTCAAGATTTCATCTAATCCTAATTACCTCCCAAATGCTCCACCACCTAATACAGATTGATTGATTCCGCTTCAAAAACAGTAGTTTTTAAATTTACTGATATAGTTACTTAGGTAATTCAAATTTAAAATTTTTTTAAACTCTGCTTTAAAATATCCATTAATTTTATAATAAATTCCCTTTATTCATTCATTAAGCTAATGGTTAATAAAACAGATTTTAAAGGTCCATAAACTTATAGGAATTGTCCCTTTAGAAACTTTGCATATTTGTGTGTTATATATCTATCGAGTATTTTCTTATGATCTGCATCAAAATATTGAAAAATATGTAACAGATGCATCATTGAAACTTCTTTAAACAAAAAACAAACAAATGCATTTAAGTCACATCTAACTTTTTTATGATGCAATTGTGAATTAGGTCTTTCTTTTATTGGTAATTAGAGTATGGAACAGATGGTGTAGACTTTGGCAAAAAGTGATAATCTCTCCAAACTAACACGCTGTCAACTGATTATTCACAAAAATAAGGATCCATTCTCTTGATCAAGACTCTGTTTTAAAGGTTAGGAAATAAGAAATTGCTTCAACTGTGAAGACATGGTATTTCACAAGCAGAGAACAGCTTTCTGATGCTATGAGTCTTTGGCACTTTCTGTTGGTTGCCATTCATCTGAGAACAGCTTCATTAACTTCTTGACATGATCATTTGGAGAAATTACTCTATTATGTCAGCAAACCATTGCAGCCATCTATCCAATCATTCTAATCAATTATTAGCAAGCACAGGAAGAAACTCCCCTCTTTTCTTTATGCATTTCTCCTAAAATAGACTTTCTTTGAATTCTCCAGAGGGATCTCTGTAACGGTCCCCAGGGACTCTGGGGGCCCCAAATAGTTTACCAGGAGCTAGAACACATCACCTTGCCTGTGGACTTGACTGTATTCCAAATGCAAAAGTAGCAGATAATTTAGCCAATCAGGAGGCCCAGGGCCAGCTCCCAGCACAGGGGCCCAGGCTATAGATGTCCAGAGCCCATCTCTTGATGGGTTGGAAAAAATAACCAGGTGAAATGCTAAAGGGGACAACTTGCCTTGGGTAACAGGCCTGCTGATTCTTAGAACTAACCCCACAAATCTAATACTCCAGGGCTTCCCTTGCCCTGAGCTTTACCTTACCACACCCATGGCCATGTCATGCTCCTATCTGTGGTCTATACGATCCTGGCTAATAAAAGACCAAATCACTGTAACACCAAAATTATCTTGATCTTTCTAACTCATCCAGATTTCTCTACTGTACAGAAAGATAAAGAGAGAGAGTGAGGGTGAGGAGGAATGTATGCACATGTGGAAAGTGAATGTACGTACGTGCAGGCTGATAAGCAAGTGTATGAGTATCAAAAGGAGGGACTGAATGTGTGCTAGTTGGCACATTCAAGGTCGGCAATTTCTTTGAAGCAAGAAAAGCAGTAAGAGTCACCTTTGTATTCAAAGGAGCTAAAATCTTTATGTCTAGAGAATTGCCAGAAAAATGGAAAGATCTAGTCTTTAAGAGATGCACATATTAAGTGAAGAAGATCAAAGCTACATTCAAGAAAATAAATCCTGAGAGTGACATCAGCATCATGGCAGAGTGAGCTTTCCAGTAAACTCTTCCCCCGATGAGATACAACAAAAACGTCAAGCATAGACCAACAAGAGACACTCACACTGCACAGAGAGACATCGGAAAGAGCCACACTGCCACACATCAGAGAGTGGATGTGCTGGGGCCCCCAGAGGAAGTGGGGAGAGGTAAGGAGAAATCCTCTACCTCCCCACGAGATTGGCGACTCGGGTAGCATGGCTCCCAGAGAGAGGGGAGGGGTGGCCCTCTGCAGGGAAACCATAGCTGCTCAGCCTCTCTCAGCCAGTGAGAAACTCCACACAGAGGACTCATAACTGCTGCGTGGGTGCCATCAAGTCTGAGCACCAAAGGAGAGTGGATAATGAGGTATGATTGAGAAGACCCCCCCACCCAGAGACCCAGCAGGCAAGGGAGAGAGCCCCTCGCCCCCCCACATACCCAACCCTGGCAGAGTGTGGGTGGGTGGCTGTGCAGCAGAGTAGCTGGGGCAGAGCCCGGGTGGCCCGTGGAAGCAGAACAGCCAAGGCGGAGCAGAACGCGGTCAGCCTGTGGCAGCGGAACAGCCATGATGGAGCACAGGGGCTCAGATTACACAGCCCTTGACCCCCAAACGGTGAGAGCAGGTGGAAACTGCAACCAGATATTTCCAGGATGAGGAAAAACAAAGCCAATACAGCAACCACGATGCAAAAGTACATTAAATAGCCAGACCAGAAGGAAAATGACAAGCACCCAGAAATCAACCCTGAAGGTGCAGAAACCCATAACCTAAATGACAGAGAATTCAAAATAGCTATCATAAAAAAGCTCAACAAAATACAAGAAAACACAGATAAACAATTCAACAAGATAAGGAGTTTCTTCACAAAAGAGATTGAAATCATAAAGAAAAACCAATCAGTATTGATGGAAATGAAGAACACAATGGAAGAGATAAAGGAGAATATGGAATCTTTAAAGAACAGAGCTGACACTATGGAGGAAAGAATTAGCATCATAGAGATAGGAAAGTTCTATCCAGATATGCTCCAGATGGAGGAAGAGAGAGAACTAAGACTAAAAAGAAATGAAGAAAGTCTCCGAGAAATATCTGACTCAATTAGGAAATGTAACATAAGAATTATAGGTATTCATGAGGGAGAAGAGAGGGAAAGAGGAACAGAGAGCTTATTCAAGGAAATAATAGCTGAGAACTTCCCAAATCTGGAGAAGGAGCAAGAAATACCAGTAAGTGAAGCCAACAGGTCACCTAACATGTCAACATGTCAACAGGCAAAGGCCCACCCCACGGCATATAGTATTAAAACTGGCAACGGTCAATGACAAAGAAACAATATTAAGGGCAGTTAGACAAAAACAAAGAATAATGTACAGAGGAGCTCCCATCAGGATCTCAGCAGATTTCTCAACAGAAACTTTACAGGCTAGGAGAGACTGGAATGATATATTCAAAATACTGAAAGACAAAAACTTTCAGCCAAGAATATTCTATCCAGCAAAAATATCCTTCAAATATGATGGAGAAATAATAACTTTCCCAGATAAACAAAAGCTAAGGGAGTTCATGGCCACAAGACCCCCACTACAAGAAATGCTCAAGAAGGCCCTCAGGCCTGAAAAAAAGAAGAAAAATGGAATACGAAGCTTGGAGCAAGGAGAAAAATAGGTAGACAAAATCAGAAAAATAGTAGAGCTTTACTGGAATAGGATAGCAACCACTTAAATACCAAAATCAAAGATCAAAGGAAGGAAATCATCAAAAATAAATATAACCTCATCACTTTAAACACACACCCACAACACAGATAGAATAAGTTGTGACAAGAATAACAGAAGGGGAAGAGGAAAGAGATCAAATTGACTTAGTAAAAGGGAATAAGAGGCCATCAGATAATGGACTATCTCATACACATGATTTTTTATACAAACCTCAAGACAACCACTAAACAAATAATCAGAACAAAATCACATAGGATAAACAAAGAGAAAACTAAAAGAAAATAAATCCCCCTTTTCTTGGATGATCATTGCCTTACTACAATAATTTATCTAACGTCTGACAAGAATGTTATTAACTCCTTTGTATATACAAACTACTTTGTAAATTTCAGTGTTAGAACCAGGTACTGTTATTTGAAAAGTTTTCTTCAAATTTTAGAGTTAAGGTGGTAATCAGCTAGTGTTGTCCAATTTGACATCCTCCAATTTCTTATCAAATTATCTATAGAAAAATGGGAAAAAAATGTTAAATTATACTAGAGAAATTCAAATATTAATCAATAATCTGCTAGACATCAAGAGGAATTCCCACTAATAAAAGAGCAAATTAAATTCTATAGCAAAACCTTGAGGCAGTTAAACTGAGATTTTCACCTATACTTAGTGAGCATTCCTACCTTAGAGACCTAGACTATTCACCAGTTAAGGGAGGAAAGCTATATCCCTAATGCATAGAAAGGTCTTCCAGAGGTGATCAGGGCAATTTCTCTTCATCTCAATTCCATCATTAAGATCTCTCTGCCCTACAGTTTTGGGGGTATTATAATTCTCAATAATACAATGTGACTTTGGTTGGAATTTGATAGTTACTGGCACACTGAATCATTGGAAATGAAATAGACAGTTGGAAAGTGGAGGAAAAGTTTTGGAAGTAGTGAATTTTAGGTATTTTGCACTTATTTAATCTTTCTGCCATGAGACAATCTACAGACTTTGAAAGTGCCTATAAACAGGTTAAGTTCCAAAATCTTTTCATAAATATCCTTGTTGATAATTATAAAGTTCCAAAGAGTTTTTACAAGTATATTTATTAAAATTCTAAAATGCAATAATTGCTAATGTCCTTTGTTGATGATGGGAAGAGTTGATAACTTTTGTTCTTGCCCTGATTTTTATAGCATTTATGAGTATTTGGAGGTTTATGAAAAAAGAATCTTCAGTTTAACATAAAATAAAGTATTCCATACTTAGATTATCAAGCATAGACTGCAGTCAGTCTAGAAAAATAATTATAACTATGTTAGGTGATGGATGTTAACTAATCATTACAGATGCAGAAGTAAAATTAAATTATAACCTTTACCCTTTCTTACATATAAGATATGAAATAAATACCTTTTTCATTCTTGATAATTATATAATGCATTTTGAACTTAAATGTAAAAATGTACAAATAAAATATACAAATAAAAGAGAGATTATTTATGCCTTTAAAATTTCCCAAAAAAACCTATAAAATATACTTCATATTAATGAAAAGAGTAAAAATAGAAAACTTAAAAGTAAATGATAGACAACCAAAATAACACTTATGGCAATCATTATAAATGGATTAAATTTCCCTTTTAAAATTCAGACTGTCTGATTGGATTAAGAATACAATCCAACTTCCTGCTGTTTTAGAAGTGATAAAACTAAAGCTGTGTGATCAAAATGAATTTAAAATATATGTGTGTGTGTGTGTGTGTGTGTGTGTGTGTGTGTTTGTGTGTGTATAATGCCAGTCAAATGTAGGGTAGTTTATTATATGTATATTTAATTTTATATCCTACAAAAACGACAACTTTTCAACTTCCTATTATATTTTTTAAGAATCACATAGTCTTCCACAGTATTATTATTAATAATTTGTCAACTGCAGAAATCAGGAGGTCTATGTACTCCAACAACAATAAAATAAAATTAGACATTATCCATAAATATTTAACAAAATAAGATCAAAATGTTGGGTGTGGCTAACACATAATATGTGTTTATATGTAAACACATTGACACCATATGTTTATCTCCTCTCCTAATAAATATTAACTAAAAGTATAGTTAAAGAAGAAAAAAAAGATTTTCCCTAAAGGATAAGAGAAGAGGGAAAAAAAACTATAATAGAATAACAAATTTTAACCAGATTTCTGAAGACTGAAAACAGAAAGGGTTTTATTTCTAGAATAACCAAATAAGAAAACTCTAGATGCAAGGCCACCAAGGCAGGTGGAGGGCAGAGTGAGGCACAGAACTTGAGAAAGGAGCTTCAATGAAGGTCTGTTTTCTAAGTGAAGGACTTTTCAGCAGTGTTCTCTGTTCCTTTCCAGAAAGGTATCAGCCAGCCCTAACATAACTGCTCTAACACCCCTCCTACGTCCTAGATTCTATCCCACCCCAGGTAGCATATCCCCGTATGCTTCTGCAACTAGGCATGTAGACATTCCTTCAAACTGATCAAATTGAAGCACCACCCACATGAGTGGAAGATTCAATCTAATTTTTGAAGCTTTACTCAAAATTTTGAACAGATATCAAAGATAACCAAACACAAAATAAAAACAAGAGGCAAATGGAAATAAAATAAGAACTCAGGAGGAAATAAAAAACAGAGATAGTATAGAGAGCAAAAGACAGATTCAATAACTGTAATTTATATTGTAGGAGGTTATGGAAATAAATTATACACTCATACTCTAAAAGAAGATATAATAAAGAGGAATAATTAGAAAACAAGAAAATTCATGAAAATTAAAAATTGAGTACTCTCACAAGAAGTAGAAATTCTCTCTACAAAAAACATGTAGAGAGAATGAATCCATGATGTGCTATATCTGGCTACCTGAAATTTTGAAAAAGGAAAGAAAAAATGGTAAGAAGGAAAGTCATGAAAAATTTTTTAAACGTCCATTTGTGTGTCTGCTCCAACATATAAAGAACTTAGGAGCTGTCATTCCTACCCTTACATCAAGAAAAACTGTCCAAACTGAAAATTAATGACTTCTATTGAACCCAAGGTAAACCACCACTCAGAAATCTGGAAAGACAGGCACTTCATCTGCATCTCAGAGACATGAAGCTAAGATTTGATTACCTGGAACAGAAGTTGCTGGAGTCACAAACTGGTAGGAACACTTAAACGTCAATTTTTGACAGATTGTTGAGGCTGAGTATGAACTAGTATGAGAGTGAAGAATTCTCTGGGCACAGTCTTACGTGAGAATGATACACTTTTATGGGATTTACCTCCAGGAGACCCAAAAAGTTCTAACAATAAACATCCAAGAAAAATCCCATCATGGCTCTGGCAGGGGAGAGTTTCTTACAAAGCTAAACAGAGTCATACTATTTGATGTGCCAATCCCACTCCTAGGTTTTTTTCCCTACTGATTTGAAAATGCATGTCTACAAACTATCTGCATTAAGAACCTTTATAGCAGCTTTATTAATAATCACTAAAACTAGAAACAACCAACAGATTCTTCAACGAGTGAATAAATAAGCAAACTCTGATACATCCATACAATGAGATACTATTCAGGATAAAAAGGAATGAATTATCAGCTTTAAAAAGACATAGATGAACCATAAATATATAATAGTAAGTGAAAGAAGCCAATAAGAAAGGATTACATACTGCATGATCCCATTTATATGACATTCTGGAAATGGTAAAACTATAGAGGCAGTAAAGAGGTCAATGGATGCTACGGACTCAAGGAGGAGAGTTGAAGATCTGAAGTACAGGGGATATTTTAGGGTGGTAAAACTACTCTGAATGATATCATAATGGTAGATACATGACACTATGCATTTTCAAAATCCATAGAACTATATAGCACAAAAAGTGAATCTCAATGTATATAAATTTTTTTAAAAAAAGAATCGTTATTAGGTTTGGAAGATCCCAGAATGGAACGCAGGCTGTGACCAAAAGTGTATTACAAATGTATGAAGCAACCTCAGTGAGGGGAGGTGAAAGATGCGGACTTAAGTAATTTTGGAAATAAATAGAATCCTCAAAAATAAAGGCAAAAAGAACCACAGAAAAGTACTTTAATTCTAGTTGATAAATTTGTTTCCCTCAGAGTTAGGGGTTAACGATTCTGAAAGCACTGTACATGTATACTCTGAATTGAGGAATGAAGTAAATGAATGCTAGATGGTGAGGACCAGGCTTCCAACTGTTGAAGTTGTCACAGATAAACAAGGGGAGAAGTCTAGACTAATCCATCTGGTAATGAATTAGAGTCGGAAACATCAGGATGAACTCCTGTTTAATTTAATGTAGATACATATGGTTACATTTAGAAGTATTTATAGATAAGTATATCTATGCATATAGTTATGTTAATACACACACGTGAATTTCTTTCCTCTGTCAGCTGAAAGGGCCTGGAAACAAGGATATATCAGTAGCAAGAAGAACACTTAGTACTCAGATCTTTGCTTCTCATACCATTCTCTAGTAAAAGGAACCAGGGCTCCTTGAAGAAGTGGCTGATTCTAGGACTGGAACAGGAAATACATGAGATAAGCTTGAAGCCATCTTGTAGTGGTAGAAAGTAAGGAAGTACTCAAAATCTTTACAATGATGGGAGTATGTCAAAGGGACACAGGACCTCATATAAAAGAGCTCTCTATTGCCTAAGCAGTACAATTTGAGCCACACACTAAATAAAACATTAGATTAAAATTTCAAGTGTAAAATATATATGCATGAGTCCATATAGATACCAAAAAAAGTTGAATATATACATAAATCAGAAGACTAGACAAATTGCTCATGCAGAAGAATGCCAAATAATTTATATAGATACTCTTCCCCCACAGAGGTGGAGTGTCGCTCCCCACTCTCTAAGTGTAGTTTACCCATATTGACTTTCTTTTAAAAAGTACTGCATAGAGGGGCCAGCCCGATGGTGCAGCGGTTAAGTGTGTGCACTCCACTTGGGTGGCCTGGGGTTCAGAGGTTTGGATCCCGGGCATGCATCAATGCATGGCTTGTCAGGCCATGCTGTGGTGGTGTCCCATATAAAGTGGAGGAAGATGGGCATGAATGTTAGCCCAGGGCCAGTCTTCCTCAGCAAAAAGAGGAGGGTGGGCTTTGGATGTTAGCTCAGGGCTAGTCTTCCTCACAAAAAAAAAAAAAGGATGGCATAGAAGGAGGAGAAAAGTCACTTTATAGTGACAACGCTCACCTCAGTCAGGTGATCAAGATTAACATCAACAGTGATAAGTCATGTTGACAGTATGTACATTTGATACGATGCAATGAAAATAACACTTCACTTCTATGGTCTTCCTCCAAAAAAAACTGATAACCTCAGTCTAGTCATGAGAAAAATAGAAAAATCCCAGTTGAGGGACATTCCAAAAATATTTGACCATTGCTACTCCAAACTGACAAGATCATCCAAAACAAGGAAAGTCGAAGGAACTTTTACAGCGAAGATGAGCCTAAGGAGACGTGACAACTAAACTTTATGTTGTATCCTATATGAAATCTTGGAACAGAAAGGGAGTATTAGGTAAAATGAGGGAAATCTGAATATAATATGGCCTTTAGCTAGTAATAATGTATCAATATCGGTTCATTAATTGTGACAAATGTACTAAACTAAGATGTTAATAATAGAGGAGACTGAATGTGTGGTGTATGGAAACTCTCTTTACTATTTTTGTAACTTTTCTGTAGATCTAAAACTAGACTAAAATTAAAAGTTCTTTAGGGCCGGCCCCGTGGCTTAGCGGTTAAGTGTGCACGCTCCGCTGCTGGCAGCCCAGGTTCGGATCCCGGGCGCGCACTGACACACCGCTTCTCTGGCCATGCTGAGGCCGTGTCCCACACACAGCAACTAGAAGGAGGTGCAGCTATGACATACAACCATCTAATGGGGCTTTGGGGGGAAAAAATAAATAAAATCTAAAAAAAAAAAAAAAAAAAAACTAAAAAAAAAAAAAATAGTTCTTTAAAAAATAAAACAAAGAGAAGTACCAAAAAATCCCACCTGACAAATACAAACATTGAGATTGAAAGATTGCATTTATCTTCCAACATAATTAATAAAATATCAAAAAGGATTTGAACTACATTGTTGTGAAATTTAAAGAACACTGGAAGTAAATAAAGGGTAAAAAATGTTCCCAGAGAATGAGAATACAACACAGACACCACACACAAACAAACAAGAGATTAGACAGATCATCAACATAGATCAGAGAAGAATCGCTTTCTTGACAGTAATATTGGACCACAGAAGACTATGGTGAAATATCTTTAAAATATGGAGGGAAAATTATTTTCAACCCCAGTATTCTGTACCATCCATATTATCAATTATGTCTGAGGTTAGAATACCAAAATAAACAAAGGAATAGATAGATAGACCTCAATAATCTACCTAACACATACAGTTTCTTAGGAAGCTGTTGGATGGTATGTTGTAGCAACAGGGGAGTAAATCACATAAGAGCATAGCATGTGGCATGATGGATCTGACATGAGAACAGCCATCCATTTCCCTGTGTTTCTGAAACAATTTTATTAAAGTGATAAAGAGAGAATACACTGACTATTTTTACCAGCACCCTGAATCTAAGTAGAGAATGAAACTTAATCATTTGTTTTGCTTGGTATTCTTATAAGCTTTAAATAATAATTGAATAAAAGAAGCAGATTTTTTTTTAAAGAAAATATTGATTGTGTGGTGTTTACTGTAGGTCATGTTGGTATTTTCAACTAAAGATAAATGAATTCATTAAATCAAGATCAATTATTTTTAGAAGGGTTTGTAATTTATTAGATTTACATAAATATTTTCCTATTAGAGTTAATTAGAATCATTAATATTGTAGAAAGAATGTCAAAAAATTAATACAATGTCATATATAAATTCATATTGATTGCCAAACTAAAATGAAAACATCTCATTGTTATTTTAATACATTTTAGAGATAATTTGAGCCATTTTTGAAACTATCTTCTGAGTAAATAATTGAAAGTTTCTCGGTAACCTACCCTTGAACTGTCTGCTTGTCCATCCATATTTGAAGAAATCTCACTTCACTAACTGGGGAACACCCTTCATCTTCCTCCCCAGTAAAGATTTATAAAACTTTTTTTTTTTTTTTTGCATTTTCTTTCCTGTATCAGCTGTGCCTTCTCCTCAAAATACCCCATGGGAATGATTTCAGCATGATAACAACCAACATCCTTCTGCATTCTATTCCCTTCATAGACTAATTACAACAAAAGCTAAAAGATCTGCTTTGTCTCAAACTTTATGCATGAAAAATAAAATAGGTTCAGAAGAAACATTTTACATTCTCATCCTAAGGAAAAATGGTGGGGGCTGAGTCAATGGAGCTAAAATAAACAGAACACTAGAAGGGTCTTTTGAAACTGTTATCCACTTTTAATACACTGCGTTGCAGAAGAATTTAGAAGGAGAGAAAAGTTTTGTAAATAGGCAAAGAGAAATTTGGTCTTAGTTCTGAAAAGAGGTTTAAATGAAGACTAGAAATGATGATAAAGCATAGTTTGTAAATCCATAAAAGCTCACATGTGGAGGATTTTCAAAGTAACTGCATATTAATTTGATAATGTTTTCAGAATATTTAAATTTCATGCAAATATGATAAAGGAATCATTTTGCTTTCATTATAAAATGTATCTCTTTATCTCCTTCAAATTACTACCATCATTTCCTTTAAAAATACTTGTAAAGGTCCTTCCACATTATAATGCACAATAAATGATATGATATTCATTCTACTAGCCATTCCTTGAGGTATGGCTAGGAAAATATGTTTATTACTTCTGATTCATTATCTTCACTATGTTTATTGGAATTATTAATTTTGTATCTCTAGCTCTGCTTTAAATTATCATTTTTTTCCTGAGAGAAAATTTCACCTGGCATGGCATATAAAAGAAAATATTTTTCATTTTTATTTTTAGGATGCTTTTCTCAGATACTCATTAAATGACAACAAAGTAATTATGTTTCCATTATTTTGCTGAAATTGGATGGTGGAAGAGGATGTGTTGTTATATTAAAACACTGTCAATGTAAATCATGAATTATCATTTATTAAGGCCCAGGTATAAAATAATATCTTCAGATTTTGATACAGACTTAGAAATGATACAAATTATAATTAGTAGAAACGGTAAGATAATGTAGTAGTGAACTTAACGTATTTAGAATATAAAACATTGTTCATTTTAGATAAACATAATTCACTAGTGGTATTTTCACACATAGTCACTAATACATTATTTATGCACTAATTTACACATTAATTTGTGAAAGGTTCTGTTGTGGGATTTCTGTCTAAGATAGTTAATCAAAGTCTCTGAAGATGAGTTAAGAGATAACGTACTATTGCCCATGACATCTTGAAAATAGCAGTCTAATTAACTCATATATTGGCTCACTCCAGGAAAATATGTAGAGTGAAAATGAGATGAATAGAAATAGTTGCTCACACATATGGAAACAAAATTTCTTAGCAAAGACCCATGAGACAGATTATACAAGGAGAGTGAATGGAACTCAGGTTTACGAATAATATTAACCTTTTTCTGTTTTGTTTTGTCTTTTTGTTAGCTCTCTTTTCTTTGCTTTATTTCCTCAGTAAAGTCTTTTTGAAAAATTTTGATAATTTCTCCCTGTTTTCACTAACCTAAAGGGAAAAAAAGAGGCATTTTTATTTGTCCCTCAGCCTGAAAAAGTGAAGGGAAGAATTAGCTCTCAAGACCAGCAGACAGAGTCCTGAGGATGCCGATATTTGGAGAACCTTAAGAGAGTGATAGAATTGGAAGGACCTGGTGGTAGGGACCGCTGTTTCTCCACGAGCTCTTTTGGCCAGTTCATTGAGGATATGTGAGGTGTGTGTGAGTGGCAATTACTATGATTTCTTCCTTCTTTCCTGAGGTTTTGGTAACTCTGATCTGGACTTTAATCCTGGTCGTATATTTACTCAACCCAGGCCCAATCTTAAATTTTTTAAGTTCATAATTTCATTCTTATCTCACAACTACTTGAAACATGGTATGTATATAATCTTCATTTTATAAAAACCTCAGTGCTAAAGTAATTTGTACAAAATAATAAATCATACTGAAGTTTGACTGTTTTCAAGGCAATATGTTGGTCTATTTCCACTCATCGTATTGATTGAAAAATGTCCTACAATTCATATTTCTTTAACTCCCACTGCTCCTTTAATCAAGTACTTTATATAAGTGGATTTTTACTACCTCCAAAATGCCTAGAAAAATAATATTTAATATACGTTATTCAGAATAACTCTGCATGTAGTCTTTTAATTAACTGTGAAAATAATTTTAGTTTAAGGGTTAAGTTTTCCATGAATGTCAAAATAACAGATCTATTAAAGTTTGTGTCAAAGCTTCCAGAGTATTGATTTCCAACAGAATTTATGTTTTATAAATTAGCTCAAAAAGTATTTGCCTACTCAAAATTCTTCTCAAAAGCTCAGTGAGATAATTTTCTGAATAAATAATAACTATTTCTATTATTTATTCCAAATAAATATTGTTTCTAGTGATTTTGTCAATGACTTTAGAAAAATTTAAAGATTTACACTTTTAAGTAAATTAAGTTTTTGTACCGGTTTCTAAAACACTCTAAGGAGATTGACATTACCAATTTTACCATTTATAAACAACTAGAAATGTGTTTAATTACCTATTTATTTATTTTATAGACTAATTGCTATTAAAAACAATGTGAAATTGGGAGTTTTGAGGACTAAAAAGGAGTATTTTGACAATTGAACTGGGATCATAATATGACTAATGAAAAATGAAGAGATAGAGGGCCATTCACTCATTTAAGAATTATTGTTTAGTATGTTCTAAGGATCAGAATTTTTACTAATCTTTGAGGAAGTACAGACAAACTAAACAATTCCGGGCTTCAAGAAATTGGCAATCTAATGAGTAGAAAATAAACTGATAATTATAATGAGTTGGAGAAATACATTTAAATTATTTAATTCTATCCTTAAAATAGAAAAACACCACCAAAATTTAGGCGAACACCACTTTCAAAAGGAACAAAAAAATTAGGTAAATATAGGATAAAATATACACTAGCTAAAAACTTTTAAAGAAAAACAGAAATCAAAATATAAATCAATGTGACACCAAAGAAAATCTACTAAGTGGAGCTTTTATTATTTGAGAAAAAAGTTATGATGAACTGTAGTTATATGTCATTAATATGCTTAAAAATAATCATTCAACTCTTAGAAAAGATTAAAAATTTTAACATATTTCCTCAACACAACAGTTAAGCAGAAAAATGAATGACATATCTCATTGAGTTAAATAATTATTAAAGATGACATAATAATTATATTTCTAAATTTTCACTTTCCAATGAAAGGATAAAGATTTTAATTGTATCTATTAAGCATTTACAATAAACGATTGTACGGTTGACCTTAGAGAAAATTTCAGTAAACTCTGAAATTCAGAAACTCTGAAACAAAGCTTTTGGGAAACAAATGAAGATAAGCAATCAAATTAAACATAGAAAATCATAAATTGTAAAAACAATAAAACAATAAAATGAATAAGTAACTCCAGGAGCTAGGTCTTTGTAAAAATAGTCAAATAATATTCAAAAGTCAAAGACAAAAGGGGCCAGCCTGGTGGCATAGTGGTTAAGTTTGTGCCTTCCGCTTCAGTGGCCTGGAGTTCATGGGTTCAGTTCCCGGGAATGGACCTACACCCCTCATCTGTCAGTGGCCATACTGTGGTGGTAGCTCACGTACAAAAGAGGATGATTGGCAACAGATATTAGCTCTGGGCAAATCTTCCTCAGCAAAAAAAAAAAAAAAAAAAGGAAGAAAAAATGGTCTACAAGAATTACGAAATAGAAAACATAAGTTACCCAGCACCAATGACAGAAATTTTTAAATCTATCAAATCCAATTATTATAAAAAAACTAAATCCATAGAGTTTTATTCATGAGCACTTTAAATTTTTAGCTCTAAGAAAGACCTTTATTAAATTCTTATAATACTGGAAATAATCCTAGCTGTAAAAAAAAATCAAAGCATAAAATAAAACACTGGAATAGAGTAAAAACAAAATGTGCATTGATTTTTCAGAAAAAAAGAATCAATAAAATTTAATAAAGATAATAAAGGAGAATTGAATAATGTAAAAAAAGCTACATTCCTTCATGTGCAATTCAATATTGACACTACTTTTTCAAATTAATGCATATAATAAAATCTATTCCAATTTTAATAATGTTTTAAAATTATTTTATTGTGGTCACATTGTTTTATAACATTATGTAAATTTCAAGTGTACATTATTATATTTCAACCTCTGTATAAACTGCATTGTGTTCACCACCAAAAGTCTAATTTACATCCGTCACCATACATATGTGCCCCTTTATCCCTTTCATCCTTCCCCCATTGGTAACAACAGATCTGTTCTCCTTATCTATGTTTGTTTATTTATCTTCCACATGAGTGAAATCATACAGTATTTGTATTTCTCTGTCTGACTTATTTTGCTTAGCATAATACCTTCAAGGTCCATTTATGTTGTCACAAATGACATGATTTTCTCTTTTTTATAGCTGAGCAGTATTCCACCTTCTTCTTTATCCATTCATCCATTGATGGACACTGGAGTTGCTTCCAAGTCTTGGCTATTGCGAATAGTGCTGCAATGAACATAGAGGTGCATATATCTTTTTGAATTATTAATTACATGTTTTCTCATTAAATATCAAGAAGTGGAATAGCTGGATCATATGGTAGTTCTATTTTTAATTTTCTGAGAAATCTCCATACTGTTTTCCATGCTGGCTGCACTCCTGCCAGCAATGTATGAGGGTTCCCTTTTCTCCATATCCTCTCCAACACTAGTTATTTCTTGTCTTGTTAATTATAGTCATTCTGATGGGTGTGAGGTGCTATCTCATTATAGATTTGAGTTGCATTTCCCTGATAATTAGAGATGTTGAACATCTTTTCATGTGCCTGTTGGCCATCTGTACATCTTTGGAAAAATGCCTGTTCATATCCTCTGCCCATTTTTTGATAAGGTTCTTCATTTTTTCATTGTTGAGTTGTATGAGTTCTTGACACGTTTTGGAAATTAACCCCTTGTTGGATACATGATTTGCTAATATTTTCTCCTAGTTGGTGGATTGTCTTTTGATTGTTGATAGTTTGCTTTGCTGTGTAGAAGCTTTTTAGTTTAGTGTAGTCCCATTTATTTTCTCTTTTGTTTTCCTTGCCTGACTAGACTTGGTATTCAAAAAGATACTGCTAAGACCATTGTCAAAGAGCGTATTGCCTATGTTTTATTCTAGGAGTTTTATGGATTCAGGTCTTACTTTCAAGTCTTTAATCCATTTTGAATTAATTTTTGTGTATGGTGTAAGATAATGGTCCACTTACATTCTTTTGCATGTGGCTGTCTAGTTTTCCCAATACAATTTGTTGAAGAGACTCCTTTTTCCATTGTATGTTCTTGGCTCCTTTGTTGAAGATTAGCTGTACATAGATGTATGGTTTTATTTCTGGGATCTCAATTCTGTCCCATTGTTCTGTGTGTCTGTTTTTGTGCCAGTACCATGATGTTTTGTTTACTATAGCTTTGTAGTACATTTTTGAATTCAGGGAATGTGTTACCTCCAGCTTTGTTCTTTTCTCTCAGGATTCCTTTGACTATTTGGGGTCTTTTGTTGTTCAATATAAATTTCAGGATTCTTTGTTTCATATCTGTGAAGAATGTTGTTGGGATACTGCCTGGGAGTGCATTGAATCTGTAGATTGCTTTAGGTAACATGGCTATTTTAGCTATGTTTATTCTTCCAATCCGCAAGCATGGAATGTCTTTCCATGTCTTCATGTTTTCTTCAATTTTTTTCAATAATGTCTTATAGTTTTCAGTGTATAGGTCTTTCACTTCCTTGGTTAAATTTATTTCTAGGTATTTTATTCTTTTTGTTGCTATTATAAATGGGATTGTATTCTTGATTTCTCTTTTTGCTAGTTTGTTATTAATGTATAGAAATGCAACTGATTTTTATGTTGATTTTGTACACTGCAACTATATTGTATTTGTTAATTATTTCTAATAGTTTTTTGATGGATTCTTTAGAGTTTCTCTCTGTATAATCATGTCATCTACAAATAGTGACAGTTTTACTTCTTTTTCAATTTGGATGACTTTTATTTCTTTTTCTTGTCTAAGCACTCTGGCTAAAACTTAGGAATAGCTTTCAGTTTTTCACTGAGGAGCACGATGTTGGCTGTGGGTTTGTCATATACGGCCTTTATTACGTTGAAGTCCTTTCCTTGTATGCCCATTTTATTGAGAGTTTTTATCACAAATTGATGTTGGATCTTGCCAAACGCTTTTTCTGTGTCTATTGAGATGATCATGTAATTTTTATTCTTCATTTTGTTAATGTGTTGTATCACATTGATTGATTTGCAGATATTTAACCATTCTTGCATCCCTGGAATAAATCCCACTTGACTAGGGTGTATAATCCTTTTAATGTTTGTTGTATTGGATTTCCTAATATTTTGTTGAGGATTTTGCATCTATGTCCATCAGCATTATTGGCCTGTAATTTTCCTTTCCTTTTTTTTTTTTTTTTTTGCTGAGGAAGATTTGCCCCAAGCTAACATCCATTGCCAATCCTCTTCTTTTTGCTGGAGGAACAGTCACCCTGAGCTAATATCCATTGTCAATCCTCCTCTTTTTGCTGGAGGAATATTCGCCCTGAGCTAACATCTGTGGCAAGTCTTCCTCTATTTTGTATGTAGGCCACCACCACAGCATGGCCACCAACCAGTGGTGTAGGTCCACACCTGGGAACTGAACCCAGGCCACTGAAGTGGAGCATGCTGAACTTAACCACTAGGCCAATGGGGCTGACCCTGTAATTTTCCTTTTTTGTGTTGTCCTTGTTTGGTTTTGGTAACAGGGTAATGTTAGCCTCATAAAATGAGTTAGGAAGCATCACATCCTCTTCAATTTCTTGGAAGAGTTTGAGAAAGAAAGATAATCTTCTTTGAATGTTTGGTGGAATTCACCCGAGAAGCTGTTTGGTCCTGGACTTTTGTTTTTTGGGAGGTTTTTGATTACTGTTTCAATCTCTTTACTTGTGATTGGTCTATTCAGATTCTCTATTTCTTCTTGATTCAGCTTTGGGAGGTTCTATGAGTCTAAGAATTTATCCATTTCTTCTAGGTTATCCAATTTGTTGGCATATAGCTTTTCAGAGTATACTCATAATCCTTTGTGTTTCTGTAGTATCTGTTGTAATTTCCTGTTTCATTTCTGATTTTATTTATTTGAGCCTTCTCTCTTTTTTTCTTAGTGAGTCTGACTAAGGGTTTGCAAATTTTGTTTGTCTTTTCAAAGAATAAGTGCTTAGTTTCGTTGATCCTTTCTACTGTTTTTTAGTCTCTATTTCATTTGTTTCTGCTCTGATTTTCGTTATTTTCTTCCTTCTACTGACTTTGGGCTTTATTTGTTCCTCTTTTTCTAATTCTTTTAGGTATAATGTAAGGTTGTTTATTTGAGATTTTTCTTGTTTCTTAAAGTAGGCCTGAATTGCTATAAATTTCCCTCTTAATACCACTTTTGCTGCATCCTGTAAGAGTTGGTATGTTGTGTTTTCATTTTAATTTGTCTCCAGGTATTTTTTTATTTCTTCTTTGATTTCTTCATTACTCCAATAGTTGTTCAGTTACATGTTGTTTAGTCTCCACATATTTGTGACTTTCCCAGCTGTCTTGTAATTGATGCCTACTTTCATACCACTCTGGTGAGAAAAGATGCTTGATATGATTTCAATCTTAAGTTTATTGAGACTTGTCTTGTTTCCCAAGATATGACCTACCTTTGAGAATGTTCCATGTGCAATTGAGAGGAATGCATTGTCTGCTGTTTTTGGATGGAACATTCTATATGCATCTATTAAGTCCATCTGGTCTAGTGTTTCATTTAAGGCCACTGATTCCTTGTTGACTTTCTGTCTGGATGGTCTATCCATTGCTGTAAGTGGGGTGTTCAAGTCCCTTACTATTATTGTGTTGCTGTCAATTTTTCCATTTAGGTCTGTTAATAGTTGCTTTATATACTTTGGTTTTCCTGTGTTAGGTGCATATATATTGATAAGTGTTATGTCTTCTTGGTGGAATTTCCCTTTTATCATTACATAATGTCCTTCATGGTCTCTTATTATCTTTTTTGGCTTGAAGCCTGTTTTTTCTGTATAAGTATGGGTATACTTACTTTCTTTTGGTTGCCATTTGCTTGGAGTATCATCTTCCATCCCTTCACTCTGAGCCTCTGTTTGTCGTTAGAGCTGAGATGTGTTTCCTGGAGGCAGTATATTGTTGGGTCTTGCTTTTTAATCCACCCAGCCATTCCATGTCTTTTGATTGGTGAATTGAATTCATTTACATTTAGAGTTATTATTGATATATGAAGGCTTAATACTGCCATTTTATCTTTTGTTTTCTGATTTTTCGATATTTCCATTCTTTCTTTTTCCTTGTATTTCTGTCTGCCATTTCAGTTTGGTGGTTTTTTGTGATGGTTTTCTCAGCTTTTTCTTTATTTATGATTTGTGACCTTGGTCTGATTTTTTTGTTTTGTGATTACCATCAGGTTTGTATAAAAGATCTCCTAGAAGAGATAGTCCTTTTTGTGCTGATAGCATCTTATGTCCATTAGCCTATGCAGGTTCTGTCCTTTTCCTCTTCTCCTTCTCTGTTTTTCTTGTCACAAATTATTCTTCTCTGTGTTGTGAGTTTATGACCAAATTGAAATGGTCATAGTAATTTTTGATGCTTTCTTCCCTTTATCCTTTATGTTGTAATTAAGTGTTTACTAACCTATTCTGATATAGGGCTGCAACGTTCTGGGTCTATCTAGTTACCACTTGCTCAAAGCTTTGCAAACCTTTGCCTTTTTGTTTCAGGTAGGAGGACTCCTTTCAACATTTCTTGTAAGGCAGGTCTAGTGGTGATGAACTCCCTCAGCTTTTGTTTGCCTGTGAAAGCTTTCATTTCTCCTTCATATCTGCAGGATAACTTTGCTGTATAGAGTATTCTCGGTGATAGATTTTGTTTTCAATATTTTGAATATATCATTCCACTCTTTCCAAGCCTGTAGACTTTCTGCTGAGAAATCTGCTAAAAGCCTGGTGGGGGTTCCTTTGTAAATTATTTTCTTCTCTCTGGCTGCCCTTAATATTCTTGCTCTGCCATTGACTTTTGACAGTTTTAATATTACAAGCCTTGGAGGAGGTCTTTTTGCATTGAGATAATTAGGATTTCTGTTAGCTTTGTGCACTTGTACATTCAGTTCCTTTCCCAGGTTTGGGAAGTTCTCAGCTATTATTTCTTTGAATAAGCTCTCTGCTCCTTTTTCCCTCTCTTCTCCTTCCAGGACACCTATTATCCTTTTGTTACTTTTCCTAATTGAGTCAGATATTTCTCATAGCATTTATTCATTTTCTAAAAATTCTTAGTTCTTTCTCTTCTTCCACTTGAATCATTTCTAGATTTCTATCTTCGAGCTCACTAAGTCTCTCTTCAATACAGTCTGCTCTATTTCCAATGCTTTCTACTTTATTTTTCATCTCATTAATTGTATTCTTCATCTCTGGAATTTCTGTTTGTTTGTTTTTTTTTTTTTTTAGTTTCAATCTCTTTGGTGAAGTACTCCTTGTGTTCATTAGTTTTATTCCTGAGTTCATTGAACTGTCTTTCTTGCTTTTCTTGTAACTCATTGAGTTTCTTCATGACAGCTATTGTGAATTCTCCGTCAATTAGGTTGTAATCTTCTGTAACTTCAAGTTTAGTTTCTGGAGAGTTGTCATTTTCTTTCTATTCTGCCAAGTTATTGTAGTTCTTCGTGGTACTTGATGAGTTGATCCTCTGATGGCACCGTTATGGTAGTAATCAACTTTCTTATTTGGATAAGGCTTTGGTTACTTTTGTTCTGAGCTTCTTCTGGTTTTATTTGAAAGCCTACACTTCCCACCCTCCACTGCTCCTGCTAGAAGCATTGTCAGTGCCCTCCTTGTGCTGCTTGTGCTTCTGAAGTTGCTGGTGCCTTGCTGCTTATGACGTCACTGCAGTCTCAGTTGTCACCACTAGGATCACCAGGCTGTGAGCCCTTCTGCTGCTTCTTGGGTCACCTTGGTCTTGTGTTCCCCTACCGGCTCTCTCTGAGCTTGGCTCTTGCTGCCCAATGCACCACCTGCTCCACTGCTCTTGGGTTGTCTGGGAGTGCTGTCTGCATCACTGCCCAGGGATGTTGGATTCATGGGTGCCACTGTCACTGACATGGGCCCTGGAACCTGGGGACTTGTATGCAACCCCTGCTGCTGGTAGAGCCGGTGTTGGGGGTGCCTCCATTGGGGGCTGGGTCACCAGTTCTGCTGTAGTTCCTGAAGCCTCAGGTTACAGATTACACATGCCACGTCTGGTAGGGGCAGGGACTAAGCAGGGAGTGATTGTCATTGCTGCTCACTCTTGTAATCTCTGGTTGCTGACGTGAGCCAGTGTGTTTTGAAAACTCAGGCCAGGGCACCCTGCCCTGGCCAGGAAAATCCATGTTTTGTATATTGTTCCCACTATTGGAAAAACTGGGCAACTGCTGGGGGGAGAGGCGGCGTCTGGGTCACTGTCTGTGCTCTGTGTCCTGAATCCACAGGGTGTGTGTGCCACTCTCACTGCCAGAGGCTGGGCAGGGGCTAAGCTGCAAGTGCCATGTCTGCCCCTGTAGCCTCTGATCACAGACACATGCACCGGTTTGAGGATTTGTGTTTTGTGTTACCACTGCTGAGGGAGAGGGAGGAAGCTGTTCACCTAGTTCCACTATCTCCCAGAGGTCCAGTCCACCCACCTTTAGATGTCTAGATGCATGGATCTCTTAAGCATCCTGTTGTGCTGTGTGAGGATTCCTTTATTGGTCAATGGATGTCTGATTGGCTGTAACTTAGAGGGGTGAGACAAAGGGAATAGCTCACTCTGCAATGATGCTGACATCACTCCAATAATTTTTGAAATATTTTAAACTTAGAAGAATTTCTTTTGAAAAAAATAACAGAGTGCATTTGTACAAATGTAACTTAAGTTCTATGTATGCTACAATAATGTTAGCTGATCAGAAAGCTCAGACACAAAAATATAGCCATTGGACACGTAGTAGCTTCTTTTTTGATAAAGTTTCACTTTAAATCAGTAGAGAAAGAATAGTTATTAAAAATTGTACTGTTGGCACATCTGATCAAATAGTTTTGGAAAAAATTTTTAGATCCTTATTTCTCAAATACCAAGCAAAAAATTCCAAAATAAAATGGAAATGGGTTTGCCTGATAAAATGCAGGATGCACAGTTAAATTAGAATTTCTGATAAACAACAAAATTTTTAAATATAAGTATTTCCCATCAAATATGTACTAAAAATTATTAGCTGTTTACCTGAAAATTAAATTTAACAGAGTATCTTATATGTTTATTTGCTAAATCTGGTAGCCCTAGAGACAAGTTACTGTAAAACTAGAAATTATAAAGGAATAAGAATAAAATATATTAAAGAATAAAAGCAAGAGAATAATTCATGAAAGTAATATATTTAACCATATAATCATTTTACAAGAAACGTCTTTGTGAGGTATATGTTACGTTTACTGAGCAGGAAAGGTTGATAATTTAAATAATTTTTAATGTCATTTTTTCAAATTGTTAAGGAAATTATCCAAACAGACAAAAGAGATGATAAAGCAATTCACTAAAAAATATGAATGGCTAATAAATATGATTAATCTTCAATTCTATTCATAATTCTAGAAATGAAAACTTATGGTTTTATTTGAACAATTCTGTTACTGAGCTATAATTTACATACATTAAAATTCACTGATTTTAATTGTACAATTTAGTTAATTCTGGCGAACACACAGTCATGCAACCAGCATCACAATCAGGATATAGAACAGTTCCATCACCCCAAAAATTCCCTCATGCCATTTTACAATGATTCTGTCCCCCCCAGCTCTGGCCTCTGGTAATCTCTGATCTGCTTTCTGTCACTGTAGCTTTGTCTTTCCTAGAATTTTATATAAATGGAATCATATTTTATGCAGAATTATATTTTTGGATTCTTTCACTTAACATAATTATTTTGCAATTTATACACCTTGGTGTATAGGTCTGCATATCATTCTTTTTTAGTTCTCGGTAGTAGTTCTTGCATTTACAACAAATATATACTGTTTACTTTTAATTAAGAAAGAGCAATGAGTGTTGTTTAATGTCAGTTTGTGGAAATAAATTTCTCAATTACCCTTTTGATTTATAACAAGTAAGGAATAATGTCATGTAGCACAGTAATAAAATACTGTTCCTCAATAGTAGTACTTGGTATATTTTATTTTGTTATTTTTAATTACAAAATAAGTGATATGTGCACATAGTGCTGTTTCCTATTAGACTTCAACCAATTTGGCCAATCTATTATAATAATCTATGTTTCTTATCACACATTTCATTCTGATCTCCAAATTTAGAATCTCTTGCTCTCACTTTTAAAATGAAGGGTATCTTTAGATTACTAGATACGCCATTGAAAAGCTTTAACCATTTTCAACTCTTCAACTGTGTGAGTTAGCATTTTGGTTTTGAGCAACTTAAGTAACTACAGAAAAATAAAGTTTGTTGAGATCAAAATAAGACTGCAATGCTCAATCAAAATCTTCTTTTTCAAGTTTGGGTTTACCAAAACAGCCTTATTATGCACATAGGTGGAAATTATAATGAATTTTATGTTAAATTCTTTAGATAAATTAGTTTTAATAATATAATACTCTATATATTTTAGGCATTGATATCTTTGCGTAGATTGTCTTTCTAATAACAGCAACTAAACCATTATCATATTCTAAAATTGTATGACCTAATGAGTCCATTAAATCTTAGTATCCCATATTCCTGCTTAGCAGGATCCTATCTACATTAATATCTATTTCTGATTCTGCCTTTACTTTTTTTTTTAAATCTGAGTTCTTTTAACATGACATAGATGTTTGAAAAGGATTCTGTCAACTCACTCTGAGTTGCTTAGACAACTACCCAGCTGAGATCTGACTGGTCCCAGTGGCGGGGAATGCACCTCCAAGCTTCCAACAGGCCTGGGGATTTCTTTTTGCCGTCAGGAGAACTGAAATATTTCATCAGCCAAAATGTGCTGGGTAGCTAATCTTTGTACAGAACACCTTTAAACTGGCATCCCAAATCCAGGTTGCCTGACACCAAACAGTCTATTACTCCTCTGACGAGGGCCTATTCTACACTTGCACTCTACAAAGAAGAATTCATCACTGGAACAGAGACCCACTCTGTGGACTCAGCAGTGCCCTCAAGAGGACATGTCTCTGGATGAGATGCTGGGGGGAGAAGAGGAACTTGTGACTTCCATTCTCTTGTTGACCATTGGCCTATGTATATATTCCGAATAAAACTGGTGAAGTGTAATGTGGAATGTTTTTAAACCAATAATTCAAGACAAGTAGAGACCCAGTTGCGATCTATGTGGCATGAAAATGCACTATCACTTTTTCTACCAGAAAGTATTTAAGGGAGTGATTCTACTTCAAGTTCTTCACTGTCAAGTTATAACTTTCAGTTAATACCAATAAAATATTTCTTTCTTGTTCCAAAAAGTAACATCCTGAAATTATCAAATGTATGTAATGGAAGTGGCCTAATCCCTGCTTTTATAAATCTAGGGGAACTTTCTCTTTGCTCCTATTATAATTGACTTATTGGAATTTGATGATGCTAGATATGAAAAATTTACGTTTCTGAGTGAGGTACCAAGCTGCTTTTCTTTGGTTCTTGTTACAAGATATAGTTAAACTTCAGGGAAGTGATTTTTCAAATTATGCTGTACAAGGTGACTTTAGTGGTCCTTGAAATACATAGGGTGTCTCAAATAATTTAGACTGGTTATTCTCAGCCTGGCTGCCATCACCTGGGGACGGTAGTGGAGTGGTGCTTTTAAAATACAGATACCCAGGCCCCCTTAGACCAACTAAATCAGGATATCTGTGGATGGGACCAGAATATCAGTGTTTTTAAAACCTCCCCATATAATTCTAACATGCAGTCAGTGTTAAGCTTCTGACATATGAAGAAAAATTTAAAAAATTTTCACAAGGTGCCTTCTGAAACATGACATGAAATGCATAAGAAAAAGATTGATGGATATGACCGTATGAAAATTGTCAAGTTTTATATGATAAAACATTCTGGAAAAATGTCCAATGACCTACACTGTAGAAAACATTGAAAAAGTATTTAAAGACAAAGGGTCAAGAACCTTGCTTTCAAAGAATTCCTATAATATTTTAGATAGAAAAAGGAAAATGATCTAGTAATAGAAAAAAGAAAATGTTTTAAGTGGATAATTCACAAAAGAAATACAAATGTCCAGTGAACACTAAATCTCACTAATAATCCAGAAAATATAAATTAAAATGACAGAGTTCTTTGCCTAGTAAAAAGATTCATAATATTCAGAGTAAGCACCCTGAAATATTGCTAGTGAGTGTGTAAATTGAGTCTTTTAGAGAAAAAATTAGTGCTTTCCAACACAGCTTAAATGTTTGGCTCAACAATTCAAATACACAAAGATAAATTTAGAGTGATATTCATTGAAACAGTGCAAGAGTAAAAATTTGGAAATGAAATAAATGGCACATACAGAATGTAATAACCTAATAAATTACAGCGCAGCTTTTATTGTGGCTGGATAGCCAAGGCTGTGCTGTAGTAGCAAACATCCCCAGACCTTAGTGGCTTTAACACAAAGGTTTATTTCTTACTAACGCCTCAAGTCTCCATGTCTCCTCACGTCAGGCCCCTGCCTGATGGAGCAGCCATTATTTCAAACTTTGCAAGTCACTGAGGCAGAGGGAATAGATCTAGAGGGTCTGTCACCAGCAACTAAATATCCTGGCCCGCAGGCGGCCAGGATATTAGTTCATCCTACTAAGAGAAGGTGGTGGTACTGTGTTTACGGTGAAGAAAATATTGATAAAATGTTAATATCAATTTGCACAGCAAAGTGGATAGTACAGTGATATGCTATTGCACTTGTGTGTGTGTGTGTGTGTGTATGTGTGTGTGAATGTGTTTATGTCTGTGTGACATTGTACTGAGTGGGTTACTTCCCAGTGCCCTGTAAGTGATGGCTAGGGCCAGATCCCTTCCTCCGGCTTACTAAGAGGAAAGGGATAAAAGCTCTGAGAATGCATCTCCACTCAAAAATCTTCTCCTGCACCTTGCCACTCCTGCTTTCTAAGAAAGGACTGAGAAGAGGAGACAACAGGAGGGACTAGAGCTTTCTGGGAAAGGTGATGTTAGTGACGAGAAGTGTTAGGCGAAGGAAAGTTACTTGCATACCTCTCAGCAGAGAAGGGGGTTTGAGTCCCATTTCACTCAAAGCCAAATGAAGGGGCAGCTCCAAGAAATCAGCTGGTCGATACTGAGAGTGGTTTTCTAGAAGGAGACTAGCATCTTCTTTCTCACTACATGCTTACTCAACTGCTAGAACTCAGGCCTCTCTATTGTGGCCAAAGCAGCAAAAGGTGGTGACAAAGTTTTGGCAAAAACTGGACTTGTGTTTCTAGAGTTCTGGAGCAAGTATGAATTTTGAGGCTGGAGACTACATCTTGTGTGAGGTTTCTGAAGGTAGAAGCTTTTGAGAGTAGCATCAACCTATTGGAAAACATCTTTGGGGTAGTATGCCTGAGGTGAGGACAACAGACTCCCATGTCCAATCTCTGCACTTTTTGGAGAATAAAAAGGGTCTCATAAAGGAGCATGGAGCCTAGATTAGAAATAGGAGCTGTTCGTGCCCAGGGAGTTCAAGCCCTGTACAGAGCATATGAATGTCGGTCAGGGTCAACAGGGACATGGGTCATTCTCCCCCAGCTGTTTCTATACGACATTCAGGACTGCAAGCAAAGCTAAAATCTTCCTCAAGAAATCATACACATTGTGAACTCAGAAGCCACACACCAGTGGAAGCCACCAGTAATGGAGAAAACCTAATAGAACAAACCAACCACTGGAGGGTCTTCTCCCACCATTGAAGATGAGTCCATATTCGTAAGTAAAACACTAGTCTCCACTTTTCTTCTTCCTTGTCCCATTCCTAGAGGGTCTAGACCCAGAGGGTTGGGGCCAGGGAGTGAAAGAGCAGACCACTCTCTCTTCTGCCTTCCAATTTTAAGTCCGGTAATCCCTCCTCCCCATAAAAAAAAAAGAAAAGAAAAGAAAATACCAGTAAAGAATGCCAGAGGGAAAAAAACTATTGAATTAGATATGACATTAGAACCTTAAAATGTGCTAAATACTGAGTTAAATTTTAGTAAGTAAAAGTAGGGAATTTAAGGAAAGAGGTATTTGACAGACGGGATGTAAACACATTGTTATGAAGATAGAAGCCATAAAACTAAAACCACATCATGTTAATTGAATGAATTGTGACTCTTCAATAAACAGGTTACCATAGGTAGGATGACTGTATGTTTACATGTTCATGGAAAATATTCTGGCAAGTTACATACTAAATTGTTACCAGAGGTTGTTCATCTCTAGGAAGCAAGATTGAAGAGGGTGGTATTGTAAAGGGAAACTTTTATATTTTCAGATTGTAAGGCTATGTTTTTTAGATCTTTTTATAACAAAATATAATAAAATATGTTAATTTTACAATTGCATATTAATGGTAAATTACAATTATCATTAATTAATTAATGGTAAATTAATTTTAAATTTGCAGATTTACAAATTCAATTGCATAATGCTCAAAGATATCATATGCCTATGAAAGAAATGGAATAAATTCTGTCTTACTTTTCAGAAATAGTTGGGTTTCTTTATATTTAAATATTTACTAGTGTAGTAGAAAAGAGAGAATTCTGCAAACTAAAACTGGTAGAGTCTTAGCTAATACATTTATTTTCTATTGTTTGTAAAGGATAAGAATTTTTGCTTATTATTGCCCTGTCATGAATGCCTACTTCTCCATTATGTGTAGCAATGAGAGAGAAAAAGTGCATGGATAATTAAAAGCTACAAATAATACTCTAATGTAATTGTAGGTAGTATTTTCAATCTTTCTTTCTGTATAAGCTCTTAACAGTACCATTACCAACTGCAAATACTAACTGGTTCAGGTTTTACAGCCTCTCTGTCAGCCTCCTCCACACTTTCATGATCCTATTGACATGAAGGGAAATGATTGAAAAGTAGTCATCAACAGAAACAAGGAGGAGAAGGGGGACTCTATGAATCCAGCACCATGTCGCCAGGCTGTGAAACTCAGAAGTTAAATATAAAATGTTAATTGTTCTGAATTTATGTGACTCTATTTCTCAAATATAGTGCTATGTTGTGTCAATAGTTCACTAATTTTATTACTGAGGCGGTTCTCTATTTATCCACAGCTTCTCAGCTTTCTGTTGTCAATTATGGCATTACACCGCACGGAGATGTTTTAATGATGGCCAACTTGATAAATGGACACTTTTTATTATTGTCTATTTCTCCCATCAATTCTGTTATATCAATTCCGACCCATATAAAGCCAACCATGGGCTGTTAAAATGGCTTTTTGAGTGAGTGACATATTCAGTGAAATGAAAACGGTGTCTCGATAATTGTCTCTTAGCACTAGGACATTCTTTTCTAGTGGTGGCAGCTGCTCTCTCCTTCTGTCTCTTATTCTGTTGACTAACTGGGCTTAACCATAATGACTAAAGCATCTACACTTGCTGGCTTCTTTTCATAACCTCTCAGTGCTTGCTTTTATTCCCAGTCGTTTCCTTCTCATTCTCTTTTCTTGTGTCTTAGAAATATAGGAGTTGTTCTCTTTCATTTTCGTCAGTTCCCCATAGAAATATAATTAAGTTTCCTCTTTTGGCTCTCCTTGGAGCATATAAAAAGGCCACTCTCCTCCATTTGTTGTGCTTTCTTTAAAAATCCCAGCCAATGAATTCTTATCCATCTCTCCAGTAAGGTTTTGGTCCCCACACTGCAACCAAATGTCATTTTAAAAGATTTTACTCTCATCAGGACTAACTCAAAAGTCCTAACCTTAGATATTAATGAAACTAAAATTTAAAATATTGCTTTTCTTTTATTTCTTTTGTTGTTTTCAAAAATCTCAACCCCAACCCGAACTCATTTCTTATTACTTCTATTTGAAGGATAATATTGCTTTGGTTCAGGGCTTCAATATATCACATTAAAATACCCTGTCCCACCTGACTACCTTAGGCTTTAAAAAAGAGCAAATTATTTCAAAAAATTATTGATACTTAGAGAATACATCTCAGCAGTTCTATCAGTCGCAAAACAAAATATTCTGATAAAGTGTGGTTTCCAGGAAGAGCTCTCTCTTAATGCTACACTCCTTTTTAAATTTTGTTTTGTTTTATTTTTAATGATCTTTCCTCATCACCTGATGTGTGCAACACAAGAGATAACTCTTCAACAGCATATTTTGTCTAAATGAAAATTAGTATAGCCAATGTGTTGAAAAATTACATCCTGTGGAAGTAAACAAAATACAATTTTATTTTTAAATTTTATTCAGTGGAAAAGCTTGTTTTCCTCTCAGTGGATGAAAATGTGTCTGGCTCTATGACTTTCCTGCTCAATCTAGTGTAATGGATTGTGCTATATTTATCTCAAGTTATAAAATATGGTCTCGATTTAGAGGTAAGAAGTGTTCAGTGCAAGATATTAATCAATATTTCAGTCTTCATTCAAAGCATGACAATAGATCTTTTCTGTACACACACACACACACACATACAAAAAAAATACCTCTTACAAAATCTTCTGCCTCTCCAAATCTGATACCTTTTTATGCTCTTTCCTTAGGGGTTCCTGAGAATCTTGGACTCAAATCTTTTTCATTTCCTTTCTAATATTAACCTGGTGCCTTCCATGGCAATTATCGCTACTTGATGCCTAAGTTGAAATTCCAATTTTGACATCCCATTACACTGACATTTTTTTGTGTGTGTGTGTGGGGAAGATCAGCCCTGAGCTAACATCCATGCCAATCTTCCTCTTTTTGCTAAGGAAGACTGGCCTTGGGCTAACATCCATGCCCATCTTCCTCCACTTTATATGGGAGGCCGCCACAGCATGGCCTGACAAGCGGTGCATCAGTGCACGCCCGGGATCCAAACCTGCGAACCCCAGGCCGCAGAAGCGGAGCACTTGCACCTAAGCGCCACGCCACAGGGCCGGCCCCCATCATGCTGACATTTTTTTTTTGTTATTGATGCTTTAATAGTTTATAACATTTTGAAATTTTAGGTTGTACATTTTTATTTGTCCATCACCATATATGTGTCTCCCTTCACCCCTTGTGCCCACCCCCTACCCCCATTTCCCCTGGTAACCACAATACAGTTTTCTCTATCCATGTGTTGGTTTATATTCCACGTATGAGTGAGATCATACAATGTTTGTCTTTCTCTTTCTGGCTTTTTTCGCTTAACATAGTACCCTCCAGGCCCATCCATGTTGTTGCAAATGGGATGATTTTGTCTTTTTTATGGCTGAGTAGTATTCCATTGTATATATATACCACATCTTCTTGATCCAATCGTCAGTCGAGGGACATTTAGGTTGCTTCCACTTCTTAGCTATAGTGAATAATGCTGCAATTAACATAGGGGTGCATAAGCCTATTTGGATTGTTGATTTCAGGTTCGTTGGATAGATTCCCAGTAATGGGATAGCTGGATCATAGGGTATTTCTATTTTTAATTCTTTGAGGAATCTCCATACCGTTTTCCATAGAGGCTGCACCAGTTTGCATTCCCACCAGCTGTGTATGAGGGTTCCTGTTTCTCCACATCCTCTCCAACATTTATTGTTTTTTGTCTTGGTGATTATAGCCATTCTAAGAGGCGTGAGGGGATATCTTAATGTTGTTTTGATTTGCATTTCTCTGATGATTAGTGATGTTGAACATCTTTTCATGTGCCTATTGGCCATCTGTATATCTTCTCTGGAGAAGTGTCTGTTCATTTCCTCTGCCCATTTTTGGATCAGGTTGTCTGTGTTTTTGTTGTTCAGTTGTGTGAGTTCTTTATATATTATGGAGATCAACCCCTTGTCAGATGTATGTTTCGCAAATATTTTCTCCCAGCTCGTGGGTTGTCTGTTCATCTTGATTCTGGTTTCGTTTGTCTTATAGAAGTTCTTTAATGTGATAAAGTCCTACTTGCTTTTTTTTTTCTTTAGTTTCCCTAGTCTGGGTAGGCATGTCATCCGAAAATATTCCTTTATGACCAATGTCAAATAATGTGTTGCCTATATTTTCTTCTATGAGTTTTATAGTTTCCGGTCTCACCTTCAGGTCTTTGATCCATTTTGAGTTAATTTTTGTGAATGGCGATAGCAGATGGTCCACTTTCATTCTTTTGCATGTGGCTGTCCAGTTTTCCCAACACCATTTATTGAAGAGACTTTCCTTTCTCCATTGTATGTTCTTAGCTCCTTTGTCGAAAATTAGCTGTCTGTATATGTGTGGTTTTATTTCTGGGCTTTCAATTCTGTTCCATTGATCTGTGTGTCTGTTTTTGTACCAGTACGATGCTGTTTTGATTACTATTGCTTTGTAGTATGTTTTGAAGTCAGGGATTGTGATGCCTCCAGCTTTGTTCTTTTGTGTTAGGATTGCTTTAGCTATTTGGGGTCTTTTGTTGCCCTATATGAATTTTAGTATTCTTTTTTCTATTTCCGTGAAGAATGTCATTGGGATTCTGATTGGGATTGCATTGAATCTGTAGATTCCTTTAGATAATGTAGACATTTTAATTATGTTTTTTCTTCCAATCCATGTTACACTGACATTTTTGATGGCTCAGAAAAATTCCTTCACCTGCGAGTGTGCAATGTTCACATCTCAAATATGAAAAGAAACTTTCTATAATACACAAAGATATAACTCATGCCAACTTAGCAGAAAAAGTAAGTGGCTTATGCAAGAAAATCTAAGCATTAATTCAGATATACCAAATCCTTCACAGGTTGCCCAGAGTTACATTAGCTTCACACTGAAAGATGAAAAGTACATATTTGGCATAAGAATAGGCCATCATCAAGAGGAAGTAACCTACTCAAGTGTGGTAGAAATAAATTCAGTTACATGGTTTCTTTTATTTCAAATATTAAATGAAAACTCCTTAAGAATATACTGAGTATATAAATTGGGCAAAATATCCTCACAACAGTCACAAATTCTAGGTGGACACACTGATTATAATGGTACAAAAATCAACCAGCCTCCTGAACTTGAAGTTTAGAGAAAATAAAAAACAAATAATGCATCTTCAAAATCACAATACAAAATCAATTTTGATCAGTTGAAGATTAAACAAAGTGTGCCTTATAACAAAGATTTAGCAACTAAAATTCAGAAGTTAGTAACAAAAGACTTGTTACCAAAGAACTACATAGATCAGTCCAATTGGACCCAGATGCCTATTTTCATACATAAAAATGAAGACAGTAACAATTTTCCAATTATTGCTGAAGCTTTGTAATGTTAGACACTTGATAATTTGAAATGTTAAGGTGCCAATAGAAGATTGAAAATTTTTTAAATGAATGAACTTGTTTTAGCCAGAGTCTTTTGGGGTTCAAGAAAAAAGAAATTCCATTCAAAAAGGGATAGGAAGGTGTGTGTGTTTTTTTTTTAAAGGTAAAGAGAATCTCTGAGCCAGCCCTTATGGCCTAGTGGTTAAAGTTCAGCACGCTCTGCTTTGGTGGCCTGGTCTGGTTCCTGGGTGCATAACCATACCACTGATCTGTCAGTAACCATGCTATGGCGGTGGCACACACAGAAGAACAAGAAGGACTTACAACTAGAGTATACACCTATGTACTGGGGCTTTGGGGAGGGAAAATAAAAAAGAGAGGAAGATTGGCATTGGATGTTAGCTCAAGGCAAATCTGTCCCAGCAAAAAAAAAAAAAAAAGAGAGAGAATCTCATGGAATCCAAGGGTTCTTGGAAAGTATGCTCAGACTTCAGGTGAATTGGAATTAGGCATGGCAAGCCTGGCACCAAAGAACTATACAATCAGTCTAATTTCTGCTTTTCTTTTCAGGTGTGCACCATTTTCCTTGCTCATCTGATTAACGTTTTCTTTTCCTTGGCACATGGACTACTATAACCACTGGGGCTGACATTAAAGTACTGTGCCTTTGCTGAGAGTTGATTACACATTGGTCACTCATCTCTCTTGTAAACTATGTGCCAGGTTCATCACAGACACTCTGGTCCAATCTGCTGTTCACAAGGAGATACAGAGTTTTGTGATACTTATGATTTCCCCTTCTAGGAATACGTCTATTATTGATTTGGTTTTGAGCCAATAGATATAGTAGTGTTATATCAGTTGTTATACTGTTAGATTTGAAGAAAATCTTAGAATTTATTTACTTTAGCCTTGTCTAGTACTGCAATAGTCCAAGGATAAGAGTTTCACAAATGCACATTAAGGAATGGAATCCAAAAGTCTACCATTCCACTTGTTTTACCCATAAGGGACATATTCTTTTCTGGAACAGCTCTGATTTTAAACAGTGTATCACCTTTCACTCTATTAGAATTGAGAAAGAGATTTGCCTCAGTACTATTTGGGCAACAGAAGCGGACTTTCCTTCCCCCCAGAAGTATTGTTCACATAAAACAGTTTTTCCGGAACCAATTGAAGATATCCTGATATGATGTTACCATTTTGCCCAAATTTAATACTTAAGATTCTCCTCTCAGAGTTAAATAGATATGGAAATGAGAAGATGCATATGAAAGCCTGTACCACTATGTCTGGCTCATAATAGGTGTCCAGAAGATGTAATTTAAATTAATATGAATCTACATGGCCTTGGACATATCTCACCATCTTTTCAAATCTCAGTTTCTTAAATTATTTCTTCACATGCCCAATGCCTAGCATGTCCTTTTTCCTTGCTATCAATATCAGTGTTTTTCCCTATAGGGTATGTTGGAATTTGCATACACAATTCAATTTAGCTTCAAACAACCTCTCTTTCTGGGCTGCATTGGAAAAAGGTGAACTATTGGCAGAGTGAATAGGGAGTTTATAAGTTCTGGGTCACTGAGCCAAAACCCTTCCCATACTCCCTTGTGTCTACTTTCCTAGTACCATGAGTTTTCATGCACACAGAATCATCTGTTTTCTGGGTTCAGGGCTTTCTCCTCTGAAAGTCCCCTTCGCTCAGTTAATAAATCATGCCTCAAGTTTTGCAACTCCCCAAGAATATCACAATCATGGATTCATGGCATTCGTAAAAATTATATTTAAGGGAATTTGATCCATCTAGGTTTCATTAGATTTATTTGTGTCATATGAAGGCTGAGAGGTACCGATTCTTGCTTCTAGGGATATACCTCCTCTCAAAGCATTCACATATTTTTATAAACAAAACAATAAGCCATTAGGACTTTAGCCTTAACAGACCAGTACTAATTTATGATACCACTGCCTTCTTTTTTGGGGAGTAAAGTTTCCATCATGCAGAAAGTCTTCAAGAATATATATATTTATTCACTTCTGCACTGATTCTGCCTTAAAAACACTATACTCATTAGTTCATTAATTCAACAAATATTTGAGTTCATTGGAAGACTGAGGAAAGAGACAAATATGAATAAGACACTATCTTTGGATTCAAAGAGTAGAAAAGACACGTAAACAGATAATGGCAAGACAGAAGAATATGTGCTAGAATAGAGTATGTACTTGACAGTAAATGGGGTATAATGGATAAAGAGAAAGGTTCTATCCAAAAGCTCTGATCTGAATGCATAACAGGCAAGTTCGATTATTCGCAAGTACTTAAGCTACTTTCTTTAAAATATGAGCTAAGTACTCTCTAGATCCGCTTTAATTACTTCCAATCCCTGAGTAATAATCAATCATTAAGTATTTATTACCTCCTACAAGCCTAGCATGGTTTTAGAAGCTATAGAAGATACAAAATACTTTTAAAGCATGATCTCTGTTCGAAAAAGAGTTTATGTAGTCCAGCACATCTAGTAAATTATTCTAGAGTTATATCAGTTGAGAATAAGTATTTCTAACTTAGTTGGCCTTGTTAGATTTCTTTACTTAGAAAATGATTACAATAAACCATAGTTTGATGATTCCAATTTGAACACACTGGTTAGCTTACTGCCAGAGGCCATGCTCCCCTTAGGAAACAGCACCTTTAACCTCACAAATGCTTTTAAGCCAAAAAAAAAACTGAAAGAGGGCCAATGATCCAACTAATAATACTCTGGGTGCCCGGGAGCAACCAGTTTCTTTGCCTGGAAAGGGCACGAAGGATCTTGACCTACTGAGGTCAGCAACTTTTGCAGAAATTCTAAAAATTAAAAAAAATACCTAGAGTTTAAAATTGAGATGAGATACTTTATATCTTCTCTTAGCAATCTATAATGAAATATTTCATTATAATAACAACACATATTATTAATGCTGATATATCTGAGTGCTAACAATGACCAAACACTGTTATAAGTATTTTACATGCACTAACTCATGTAATCCTCATATCTACCCTATGAGTTCAGTGCAAATCTTATTATTACACCCATTATAGAGAGGAGATTTTCAAGTCAAAGGAAAGTTAAGTAACTTAGCATATATCACACTATAGTAGATGTTAGAGCTAAAGATGATAACTCAGGGCTGCTTGCAAGGTTGTCAACCCAGCGCTAATCTGCAGAACTAGCTAAATGAAAATATATAGTTCTGGACCCAAACTCTGGAGACTTTTAAGTCAATTAGTCAGAGCTGGGGTCCAGGAATCTCTTTCTGTAAACATTGACTAGGATGACTATAATGTAGTTGGGTTTAGGGGCTATTTATTGGCCTTCTTAAACTGTCATACCACGAGGCACTGCTGTTGAAAGAGAACCAACATTGCAGAATTGATCCCTGACACAGTTAGTACAGAAATGGGTCATCCTCCACACCCATGGTACCCTCAGACAAAGTGAGAGAAGGAAATGTTGCTGAATATACTGAGAACTAATCACATGAAGGCTTAGTACTTAAAGTTTTAGCAAGGATAAATCCAGAGAATTTATGTAAAGTGTACTATAGACCTTGATATAGAAGTGCAGCATCCAGCACAAACTAGTAAGAGGAAAAGAACAGAGTGGAATACATGGAAAAATATCAGTAGAATTTAGAGAAAGCTCGATGAGAATTGCAGAACAAATTAGAAGAAAGATATTTCTACCACTTTTCCTGGGTAAGGATTTTTCACTAATCTCAGGGTATGGAGATTTGAAAATTTATATCAGAGACTCACAGCATTTTATCTAGAGTAATAATAATAGTCATAGCAATATTAGCTACCAACTTGTGAATGCTTACTATATTCTAAACTCTGGGAATTAGAAGGTAGCTAAAGTAATTCAGAATTGTGCTTTTAAATGATCTGGTAGAAACTAGATTATAGAAAGGCTAAAATGGGGCAAGAAAAACGTGAAGACATTTTCATTTTCAAGAGCAGAATGAATAGTAGCTTGGAGTAGGAGATAATAGTAGAAATAGAGGGATGTTAACAGATTCGAGAAATGGCTAGAAGGTAAAAATTGAAAATGTTTGAATTGATTAGACACAGTTCCCCATGGAAGAGAAAGAGAAAAGACAACCTCCCATTGTTCTGTCGTGAGTAGCTGTGTAGATGATGGTGCTACTTCATGTTTTGTATATGTTAAGTGTGAAGTTTTATGAGAAAGCTAAATGAGAAGTCAATAGACAGCTTGTGGATCCTGAGCTCAGGAGACACTTCTGGATTAGAAATTTGAAATTCATAATTATTTAAATTTCATTTGATACCAAGAGAGTAGATTAGACCACTAGGAGAAGATATAAATAGAGTAAGAAGAGCTCATATAATTTCACTTCATCTTTAAGGTAACCTATGAGGTAGGTTTATTAGACCCATTTTGCAGTTGGCGAACTGAAGCTCAGATAGAATTCAGTGAGTTAGTTTGTAAATGATAAGTCTGGGACTTAACCCCATCCATGTTTGATTCCAAAGCCTACACTTTCATCCATAAATTAAACTAATTTGTTGGTTATATTTATGATTGTTAACATATATTGTAACACGAATATAGTTCTTACACTATAGTTTACAGTCAGATACACTTCATTATTTTCTTTTCATTATAAAGTTTTGAATAAAAACTCAAGTTACATTATGGTTAAATATATGACCTGAAAAGTTCTACTTATTTCAATCAAATTACCAATGCCAGATAGGCATAACCACTATTTACCTTAAAGGAATTTGTTCCATCTCTGTGTGGTGCAGTCTACATATTGAGCAAAAATACAACCAACTCTCTGCTTAGATTAAAAAGAAAGAAGAGAATCTTTATAGACCTCATGTCATAACTGGAAGATAGGTAACTCTTACCAAGCAATAGTGAACAGACTCTATAACAAGTGACCAAGATGGTCTTAATGTTCCCCTCAGCTTGACCAAACTTTAGCCAGGTTTCTTCCTGACTGTAAGTCCCTGACTTCCCTTTTCTTAGAGCTTTTACTTTACAAAACTTGCAATTGAGCATTCTTTCTCTGCCTCTTTAAAACATATGCCAATCTTCTCCCAGCCTTTTGCAAGTTTTACAACCCAGGAAATGTCTTTTAAGAAAACGGAGAACCATCTCTTTGAAACATAAACACTGAAGGAGAGGGCATCCCTATTTCTTAGTCTCTGTGGAAGGGTAGGAACCTACATCCAATGGGTGCTGATTAGGTAACATAGATGGCCTATTCACAGAGAAAACACTTGCAAACTCAGGAATAACTGATGTGCTCTACACATCTCGAATCGCATTGATCAACCTGCCTCCCCTCCCTAATGCCTTCCAGTACTTTTCCACCAACTCACTCAGGCACGTAAAATCTCTCTTACCTTTCATTTCAGTGGAATTGTGTTCAGTTTCTCTCTCCTATTGCAATAGTCTTGAATAATGTCTTCCTTGCCTGTTTGACTTTGTCTGGTGCAATTTTTACTTTGACGTAAAATTTTAAACAGAGTTTCAGACCAAAGATGATAGCCAGAACAGTCAGAGAAGCTCTCATGGAGAAGAAAGGACTGCTGCAGTTATGGAATTCCAGGTGACATTTAGCTTCTCGAACAAAAATGAGAAGCACTTCCTAATTAACGAAAAAGATAGAAGTGAAAGTACAAAGGTATAAATGAATAAGCCACATCCATGGAACAGTGAAGAGAAGGGTGTTCTAAAGCAGGGAGGTGCACGTTAGGGATAAAGTAGGGTTTCCCAGCCTCCTCTGCACTATCATCGTTTTGTTCTGGGAAGCTGTTCTGTGCTTTGCAATATGTTTAGCAGCGTATAATTTACCCACTACATGCATGTAGCACTCCCTCAGTTACAAAAACCAAAAATGTGTCTAGACATCACCAAATGTCCCTTGGTGGCAAAATCACCCTGTTTGAGAACAACTGGAATAGACTGAAATAAAGTCTTTATAAGTCCATAGTTATTGTGTTATGTCCCATGGTTCTGATTTCCATATTGAAATTTTGCACCCCACAAAGCCTAATAGTCCTCTGAATGATCTATTTTTGTAAGTAATATACAGACCCATGGCACATAAATGTGAAATAAAACAATTACTTAATTGAAGTTGATTAACCAGCTGGCAGCGACAGGAAAGATAGAGCCACCGGTTATTCCATTCGCACATCACTGTGCTCATCAAATCAGGTGTCTGGGTCAATTGAATATACTCTCTACCTCGGTGGGAGGTTGATTCTGTTGTTGGTCCCACAGAGTCAGAAATATTTCCACACTTGAGAACTTATCTGAAAATGTTTGTAGAAGAAGTGTGCTTACAGTTGTCAAAGCTCTTCACATTTTTTTTATGTTTATTTGTAATCACTTTTAATGTCACTTGTTTTTACTTTTGAGGTATTCAGGCTCAGCTGTTATCAGATGTGGGCGTATCTTTTCTCCTTAGGATGCTTGCTTTCAAATTAGACAGTCAGCCTGGTATAAAGAGCTTCCTAATAGCGATTTAACCTTGCCTACATCTTTCCATCTTTGTTTACCAGGATGGCTTAGAAAAATCTCAATACCGAAAAGGTTTTCTCTGCTAGTATTTAATCTCCTTGCCCTGAAACACAGGTTTAAAATTCAGTTATTCTTTACCAGGTAAGCAAAACTTAATATACCATAAAATGGTTCTATATTGCTTTAACAAACTTCTGTAAATTTCTGAATGATGACAACATTTCAGTCAAATTAAGAATATAAAAACCTCAAACATTTGTAGTCAAAATTGTGTTAAAATGACTTTTAAAAGACCCCTTTTTCTAAGTGTAGTTTACAATAATATTTCACTGAGTAATAGCCTTTGTGGGAAATTAATGTCAATGTCATTAAGTTGGCTGAATTGCTGACTGTGAAATAGAATTGCTAATTATTACAAAAAAGGGGGATGCAAATTCAAATGCAAGTAATATGAAAATACTTGATCTCAGTTAGCAGAACTAAAAATAATCCAACCACAAATAATACCACATCAGCAGCTCTCTGGTGTGGAGATTTTTTGGCTTCTACTACAAATGCATTTGGAAAGTTTTCTTATATAGTTTATGAGATGATACATTTCCAGGATCAACAAGGTCCTTTACACTTAAGAAAATAAGTCTTTTATTTTTTATTTTTCCAGTGTTCGGAAATAAAAATTGTATTTTCTGCTAGTTCTGTATAAATGGTTTGCTATGCTTTTTAGAAACAGAACAGTTAGAGATACCTGAGAAGCATTTGGCAGAAAAAGTTGTGTGAGATTTTTTTTTTTTCCCCAGGCAAATGAAAATTCGTGTCAGCTACGCTGGCCCCTAAATCCTGATGTACCCAAGTAGGAACTATTAGTCCTTTCCCATGTAATGGAAAATAAAATCTCCTTGAAACAGAATCATTTATAGAGAGCAGATTCTCTGTGCATGTTCTGGAATGATTGACTTTGAATCCTGTTCATTAAGATGATCAGAAAAAGATAGTTTTATATTTTTGATTATTGGGGATATCATGGAAAATGGATAAAATGGAGAGCACATTTAATTATCAAGATTATGTTCCTCAACAATTCATAAAGGAAAAGATTTCATGTGCCAAAAAAATGAAAATCCATGCAACCTCTAAATAATCAAAGGAAGGCAAATTTAAATTTCTCACCTATCAAAGTGGAAAACACTTTTAAAATCATACTCAACGACGTGGAGAATGTGGAGAGGTAGACGTTTTTGTTCTCTGCCACTGTGGTAATCTATACAAGCTTTGTGACCAGGTGCACTATTTCAGATAAATTCTAAGAAGATAATCAGAGATTTAGGCCACAATTTTTATAAAAAATGATCGGAGTAGCATTATTAGTCACAGGATACGGAAATACATTTTAGTTTTTTTTTTTGGTAGCATATTATTCAGCCATTAAAGCCATGCATTCAAAGTATTTTTAGTAACACATGAAAATGTTAATGATTTAAATTTAAGTAAAAAACTTGAGTAAAGGCCTATGATTCCAAATTTTAAAGAGGAAATTCATTAATATTTTACAAACAATAACAACAAAAGAAATAAAAAGAAATACATCTAAATGCTATCAGTGTTTATATTTGGTTAATAAGACATGGTTTTTGGTTCTTGTACCTTTTTTATTTCCTAAAATTTAGAAAATTGATTTACTTTTAAAAGTAAAAGTAAACATTTTGATAAGAACATTAATTGAATGTTTAAGTGAAAGTCTATTTTGTACCAAGGAAAATAACATAATTCCCACAAGAGGATTAAACCTGGTCTTCTACCAGTTGGATTTCAGTCTTTTGAGAATTGAAGGCTGGACTCCAGCAGGAGCAGTTTGCATTCTTTCCAAAGATCAACAAACAAAAATAATAACTGCCTGCTTGAATGTGAACCAGTTTTTGTTTGTTTCTGTGTATCTTTAACATGTACCTGAGGAATAAGTATGAGGTCCCATTACCTGTGACATTTCCATGTCTGAAGTTGATACGCTGTTTTTACTTCTGCTCGTGTAAGTGCTGAGGAACACAGCTCACGGAAATAAGCAGCTGAAAATAGACAACGTGTTCTTATAGAATTGTCACTCAATTATTGTGAACAACTTCTGAGTTGCGTTCTAAAAATACCAAAGTGATTTTTCACGAAAAATTATTTTTAATGATCAATCAGCTGATAATTTGATTAGGGATTTTCTCAATGTTGTTAAACAAAGAATTGGAAACCAACTGAGATAATACAAAGGACTGGATTGTCAGATCAGACTTAACCTGAGTCACAGGTCTAATCCAGTATCAAGTTTTCCTAATAATTTCAAGATTACTTTCCATGCACAAGCAGGGGGATGTCCTGAACTCCTGAAGCAGCTCCCCAGACTCCTTCTGGCTCAGACATTCTCTGGAACAGATTAACTTATGAGGTTTATAAGGAGAGTTTATGGTCACTCTGATTACATAAAAATAACCATTTGGTTCATGTAACATTTCCATTTTATACTCAATATGACATATAGGTAATGTGACATTTTTCTAGAGAGCCTTACCCCATAAATCCATGGATTGCTGGTTTGTTTGTCATAAGCAATCCTAGACAACCAGGATTATTCTGCTAAAAGCATTGCATAGTTAAGAGTTCTCCTGCTAACAACACGTTTAATTTGTAGGCCACAAGATCTATTATTAGTATGTTTACAAAGAAATTAGACTGGGTTTCCTGCCTTTTTTTTTGCATTCCTAAGACCCATCTACCCCACTCCTATAAAGGAAGTGAACCGACTGTGGACTTTGTTGCAAAAGTGAAAAAATGTCTGACATATCACATAATGGAAAAGCCCAGTTCTTCTCAAAAGAATCAGTCATATTATGCTTGCTTTCAGGAAAAAAGTTTTACTTCCTTTTTCAATTAAAGCAAACATGTTAATAACGTTCACTTTGCCACCATCTCATTTCTAAGTGCACATTATAAAGATGCAAGTTAAAGTCCTGTATTTAATCATAGTCACCATTTTAAAGTAATATCCAAAACTCAGGTTAATTTGGACTCAAATTTTTTTACAAACAAACAGTTCCCAAATTAAAATAGAATTTAAAATGTGAATATCTTAATAAAGCTAATTTAGGGCCTAGTCATTGCAGCATCCTCATCTTTAGAGATAAAATATCCAAAGTTTTGAAAATCCCCTCACCAGTCATATTCCTAGGAGGTCTTTGAAAGCAAATAACGATTAGTTTTGATGTTCTCTTTGCTGGAACAGTGTATAAAAATGACTAACAGGCTGTGATAGGAAACACCCAAGAATTCATCAAACTAAAAGATCTATATTTTATGTACCTCCAAATTTGCCACGATCTGCCATACAACTTCTAAATTTTTATGCACTCCATGAAGTACAGTGGTGCCCTTAGGGAATACGGAATGAGATAAAGACAGACATATAACTCTAACCTGGCTTTTTGGTACCTTGGTTATCTTTCCATTGTGCATTATGGAATTTTATACAGCTCTAGGAAATGCATGATAGTAATTTTAAAGACAGATGAGAGTATGTCTTTTTTTATTTTTTGTAAAATGGGAGAAAAGAGATTATGAAAGGGAGGATAAGAAAAGAGAATGGTCAAGCCATCTCCATTATAGGTGTTCCCCAGGTGGTGCAACAGCTTTAGGAAAGAATACATATGGAAGGTGATGTTAAAAATCTATCCACAGCCATGTACTCTGTGGTATGACTTACTATAACGCGAATGATACAGTTTGAAGACCACTGTGTTAAAGCAGTAGATTATCTAACAAAATATTTTAAAATGTATTTGACTAGACAATGCGTGACTACTAGCATCTAAACAAACATCACTCTACCAGTTCTCCAGCAGAGAGCAGAGTTCTAAGGGAGTTCTAGTCTGACTTTGACTATCTGCAATGCAGGGGAGAAGGACCAAAGAGTGAGAAAAGCTCCCTGAAATGAAGGGGTGTGGCCTAAATTACAAATTTACTCTATTTTCAGTGTTTTTCTTAGGAGACTAAAGCTAGTTGAGATTTCCAACATTTTTTGACTGAAAAGAATGAAGTTGAATCTTGGAGCTCTTAATCTCAGTGAGCAATATCACACAACCTAAAAGTGCCAGTGTTGGAACGTTTGATTACTGTCCAATGTTCAATTAAACAATACCCAACATAAATGTGCAATACAATTTTATATATTCTATGGACCATTTCTAGATACTGTGGTATCTTTGTAAATAAGACTATTTAGTAATTACTCTTTCAGTTAAGATTTTTGTCCAGTTCCCTATCTCTCTCCAAAAAGGTTTGTATTACTGGAGGCATAAGAATAATTAACATGTGACATTTTCTACTTTGTAGGATCAAGATTAGGCCGAGATTAAAATACGTGTTCTGGTACCTTTAATTGGAGAAATGATTACATATTAAATTAAGTGATCTAGATTGTTGCCCACTTTAAACAATTTATATTTATACTGTATGCTGCAAAGAATAAATTAAAAATTGTCTAAAGAAGGCAAATTCCCACTTTTCTATGCTACTACTAGTTATTTTGAGTCTGATAAAACTTTGGAAGAAAATATTTGCTTTCTACAATTTTGAGGGATTCTGCTATTCCCTCTACTAATAAAAAAAGAATGATTCTTGTGTTCAGAATCATTCATTAAAAAGGACTGGCTTCTGCTCTCCTCAGATTAATCTTACAATAGTTATTTCCTTGAGCAGCCATCAAATACATAATATTAGCATAAAACCATAGCTTTACTTTTCGCTTTTGCCAATATTAAGATTATGCTGCCATCTGATTCACAGGCAGGTTTTATAGGCATCCATCCTGTGAAATATATTTTAGACTCTAAAAAAAATTACTCATCAGCGTTTTATTAACTCTTACGTCATGTATATTCAGACACATAGACACGTGGTCCAAACAGGCATTGCTTAACCTAAAGCCTGGGGGATTAAATAGAATTTATGTAAGATTTGCAACTATTGAGAAATTGGCTTTAAGAGTAAAACATGATCTTGAACAGAAAAGAAAAATATGGTCAGGGGATAAGAATTTAACATCCTTGCCTTTTGCAGATATAAAGTTGATATGCGATTAGAATTTGAGAATAAACTATTTAATTTATGATGAGACTGGTCCTAAATATATTCTATGCAGATAATAAAAAGAGGTAGAAACTCATTTAGGAGAGGTCTTCTGAGATCTGTGAGCATCCTAGCCTTTCCTAAAGCTATGAGGTTGTTTTGTTTCCTATCACTCTTATACTTCAATAAAAATAAACGTATGGCGGTAATTTCCACTTTTGAATAACAAATGACATTGTTATTAAATGCACTAGTTATAATGACAATTTTTGTAAAGAGGTACTAATTTTTAAAGCAGTAATATTTTAAGTAAGTTGGAAGATACATCACAGTCAGCAGATTTACTTGATTTTAACCATGCTAACCTTTTTTCCTCATCTGAGAAGGCAAATGAGAATATATGAGGGAATTAACTCATTCGTTAATTTAATAACACGTACCTGGTGTCCACTAGGCACTCTTCTAGATCCTGGAGATACACTGGAGTACAAAATACGTAACGTTCACACCATTTGGTACTTATATTAAAATAAATAGACAATGAAATTTCAAGTAATGATAAGTGCTATAAGGAAAAATAAAGAAAGCAAGAGAAAGGGAAATAAAAAGAAGTGCAATTTTAATAGGGTGGTCAAGGAGGGCCCCTCTGAGAAGGTGACATCTGGGCAGAATCTGAAATATGTGCTGGAGGGAGCCATGCTACTATTGGAGGAGACTTCCAGAAAAGAAAGCAGCAGAGACTCTGTGAGGAGAAGCATGTCTGAGGAGTAGCAAGGTCAGTGTAATTGAAGCACACAGAAAGAGAAAAAGGAAGAAAATGAGATGAGAGCAATAGCCAAGGGTAAGATTATGTAGAGTATTATGAGCCATTAAATTTGGAAAGAGATCCTAGGAAGATTTTACAATTAAAGAACATCTAAGATGATCCCCAAATAAAAAAATTTACAAAATAAAAGTATAATATCTATTTTTAAATCATTCTCACTTAATGTTCTACTCATTCATATGATGTTGAATGGATTTTGTAGATGTTAGGCCCAGATCCATAACTATGTAATATGTGGAGATATAAGGTGAACTAACAGAATAGCCACTTATATCTTTAAATGAAACAGAAGATTTAAAGAAAGGTCAAATCAAAAATCAATTTGCCAAAAATCTGCATGATTTTATAAGGATTAATCAGTTAATTTAAGTTGATTCAATTAAACAGAAAACTAAACAGTGCTGAAAGAACTTTAGGCTAAAAAGTGAGGTAGAAGATAAGTTCCACGAGGAGAGGTAGCAGTTCCAAACACTTTCCTGACCTTCTGAAAATTACCATGAATGTAGAGAGAGCAATCAAATGGAATTAGGTACATGTAAATTCGATTCACTATCACTAAAGAAATGGCAACTTACTGTGATGGGTAAATTGTTGTTTAAAAAAGTGCCAAAATTTCTTAAGTAATAAATATTCCAAAGTAAATGTGCTTTGGAAACAATAAAAATGTAAATTTGATATAAAATTAGTGGAGAGTTAGAAGATGTTGAATGCAATACCAGAATGCGAGTAATAAATAGCAAATCTATTGCCCCCAAAGCTACCATAACTGAAATGATTCCACTCAATAAAAAAGTGAAAGACCAATTAACATCATTATATTTTGTTTCTAGAATACAAAACGTAACTGCTATTTTTATAGCAAGTCCAACTACAGCATATACAAGTTGTTTAGAAAAAATGACTTTCCATTTTACACCTTGAAAAATTGGAACGAAAACACATTGCTAACCCAACCCCTAGTACAGACGTGGACTCCAAAATGTCATGTTTAGGACACATCTCAAGCATTCATGAACTTGGTTGCTGTCTGCAGTATGTGTTACTATTATGTGATTATATCTCAGCAGTTAGCCCAGATTACATAATATTAACAACCCAATAACATTTTAGAATATACTTTGTATAAAGGCTATTCTAGACTAAAATCTCCACCTATAATTTATTCACAATTTTTTTTACTAGAACATTGCTTTAGTAACCAAGAAACTTAAAGTCAAATTAATACTTTGACTATAGTAGTTTTTCTCAGATGTCTTATGGAACGAATTTCCTTATTTTATGTATTCCATTTTTATCCCAGTTTGTTGCTTTTATCCATTTTATTTAGTCTATTGAACACCCAAATCTTTAGAAGACAACTGTAAACAATAGGTAATAATAGCCTGCATTTCTTAAGAAACTTAATGTGTGCTAGTGCACTGTCCTGATACTTTGCCCAGGATTCTTATTAAATCCTGACAGCTACAATGTGAGTTATAACACTATCGTTGTCTCCATTTAACAGAGAAGAAAACTGAGGCTGCAGAAGACAAATAACCTACTGATGGTCAGAAGAATCAGTGAGTGTATGGCACCAGAACACAAATCCAGGTTTTCTGAACCCCAGAGCCAAAGCTTCTGATTGCCATTCTAAACTACATGTCACAGAAACAGGGAAGAGAAATGGGTGGCAAGGCTGGTGGATGTTTGAATTGCCATCATGCCAGCATAGAGGTTACTCTCAGCAGGCACATACAATTTATCTGAATAATGAACTAATTGCTTTGATGATGAATTAGCTAAGTCCTAAGCTCATTACAATATAATTATATTAAATTAATGCATTATAAAAATAAAAATGAGTGTTGTCATAGAAAACTGCATATATTTTATTTGGGTCAAAGATATCAGGGATCTTATTTCTATACATGAAGATTAAATGATTATTAGAATAAATAAGATTAATGAATGAAGATTAGTCTTAAATGTTTCACTGTTTAGGTGGTTTGTTACCTAAATAATAAATATTTGGACCCTGAGCTATTAGAGACAATGGTTTCTTAGTGATTACCAGTGTTCTCTTTACAAATCCCTCCATGATTAAGGGTTAATACATTTCTTGGTTTTGAAAAATCTCTCTTTAAAAGTATTCTATAGAAAATATGAAAGAACATCTTCACAAAATTAATATCATTGAGGAATCCAAAACAGAGGTAATTACATGTTTAATGTTTAACTTAGTTTCAATTGAAGTACTTCTTATCACACAGCTGGGTGCTGTTAAGAAAGAGCTCTTGTAGCTGAGCCCATTCACTCTCCAATATACAGCTTCAATTCTATTATATTTAAATATCAGTTGTTCAATGGTCTTGAAGAATGTTGAATCTGAAGAAATGTTTTACTATTAAATCTCATCCCACAAGACTGTAATACTTATTTCAGAAACGATAAAGGATATCAAAGGACTAGAAGCCTACATTGATGGACACTATTTAGTCAGATTCATCCTTTCCATGTCTAACCTCGCTGTTTATTTCAAAGCAAAAGGCCAAGTGATACACCGAAGATATAATTATCATCACAATACAAAGTTATGAGCCATAATTTTCATTTTTATTATATTATTATAATTTTGAGTTTTCAAATCTCATCATGAAAATCAACCATTTTTAATATTCCCATTTTTCCCCACAAAATAAAACATTTTAATGAATGCCATCTCTTATTTCAATGCAGTAAAAATTATAGCACTAGGGATCACAAGCAGGGCAGTAAAACAATGTTTTGAAGAGCAGATCCAACTGCAAATATAAATGTGAAGTTTTAAGAAAATCAAAACATACTGCTGCTAACATTATCAAATGCAAGAATGTTTAAATTTTATGCAGAAAACTACCTCAATGTGTAGACAACCTCATTGAGTCAGATAAAATCACTTGCTGCATCAACACGCTGTGAAAGAATCAAAGTAGATAAAACATGGTCAGATTATTGAGCATCTGAGCAGGATTCAAATATATATCAAAATTATATATTTGGCACATAGTAGGCACACGATAAATATTTGTTAAATGAATAAACATGGAAGGTGAAAATATATATAATTGTTTTTCTCTCAGTCACTGGACAACATTAGGGTGTCAGTCCAGGGAGTGAGGCCTACAGGTTGACTCCCAAGAGAACTCCTGGGGACTCCTTACTACCTTAGTGAATTTCTTGTGAAACAGGACCTAAGGGTCAACTTTGAAGACTCTGCAATCTAAATGTTTCAGGACACCAGTGTATCAATCTCTCAGAGACCAATTTCCATTAACCAATTAATGGAACTTCTTTGTAAAAACCAGAATGTTGATTTATTCATTTTAAATGACACATTTCATCACATAATCTTTGTATTCTCTCCCTGTAAGTAGATATATGTGGGAAACCAAATCATAAACTGAAAGGTTATGGGTGGTCCTTGAATTATAATAAAGAGAGTTGCAAAGCAAACTTCAAAGGCTTTGGTTTATGATAGTCTGATATGTCCTTTTTCCGATGGCCCTGATGCCAGTTCCTCTACATTAAACCCAGCATATATGTGGTTAAAACCAAAGGCAGTCATCTCCTTTCCCTGCTTCTCTAAGTAACATTCATACATAAATATTGGTTTTTTAAACCTTGGTTTCCCTGAACTTCACAAGGCAAATACAAGTTACAAACTGTTAAAAGCTCAGGTGGCCTCATGCTGGGCTCACAATGAAGTTTTGGCTAATTAGGAGTTCCTGAGGTTCATTACAGGGAAACTGATATCTAGGGAATATCAAGACGCTGAAGCTTCTCAGACCCCAATGCCTCAGCTTCCTAGCGCCAGAATCCA